>NC_140524.1:25848449-27312199 GCF_964339955.1 Pipistrellus hanaki | reverse complement strand
AATTAAGCATGCCCTCAAGAAGAATACTCTTTCCCAACTGCTTCAAAACTATTGAGCCCCTTGCCCGGCCAGCATGACTCAGTGTTTGAGCATCGAGCTATGAATCAGGAGGTCACAGTTTGATTCCCGGGCAGGGCACCTGCCTGGATTGTGGGCTCAATCCCCACTGTGAGTTGTGCAAGAGGCAACAGATCAATGATGCTCCCTCATCTTTGATGTTTCTATCTCTCTTTGTCCCTCTCCCTTACTCTCTGAAATCAATAAAAATATATATTTTTTTAAAAATTATTGAACCCCTCAGCCTTATCCCAAATCACTACAGAATAAGACTATGAAGAACACAAAATGGACAAAACAGTATTGTGTACCACAGTGGCCCCAGCTATAGACCTCACCTCTCTCCCTTGGGCTAGCAATCATTTAAGCAGAAAGGCGGGGGGGGGGGGGGAGTCCCCTATTGAGAACCTAACTTGTGTAGAGAATACCATGTAACTGGCTATAGCAGTTCTGTTCATCTGAGAATAAACTATTGTTCTATTCACTTGTGCCTCTGTTGAGCTTTCTGGAGGTATGAAGGGAATCAGTGCTGGATATTCCTGAGAAGATAGGTCTGACAGTTATCAGTATCACACTGGCCTTGAAATGAAGCATTTGCTGGTAATTAACATGCCATGCTCTTCTGTCTGTACTCTGAACTCAAACATGAAACCCACCCAATTAAGTCACCCAACTTAACTCAGGTCTGTACCTTCTGGTAAAAAATTTTAAAAGGTTCAGAAAGAATTCTTTTTAAAAAAAATATTTTTAATTGATATTTTACAGAGAGGAAGAGAGAGGGATAAAGAGTTAGAAGCATCAATCAACTGCCTTTTGCACACCCCCTACTGGGGATGTGCCCACAACCAAGGTACATGCCCTTGACCGGAATCGAACCTGGGACCCTTCAGTCCGCAGGCCAACGCTCTATCCACTGAGCCAAACCGGTTTCAGACAGAATGAATTCTTATTTGTCATAAATCCTCAGCTACAGATGCATACAAAGGATCAAGGCAAATCTTAAGGCAATACAGAAGCAACTCAGGATGGAGGGAGAACAAGCTAAAGGTAGAGTGGTATGGGATCATTCCCCTTTTGCCTCCTCCTCCACCTCCACCACCACCACCACCGCTGCAGCCGCTACACTCCAAGCCACCACCATCTTCTCTCATCGTCAAACTTCAAATGCCCCCTGGCTGATTTCTTAGAGAAACTCAACATCTTCTGCGTTGCAACCAAAGCGATCTTTTAAAAGTGTAAATCTGATCATACTCTACTGCTTACTTATATGTTGTTTGATTTTTAACAAGTTATTCAGGGCAACTTACTCAACCTCCCCATGCTTCAGTGTCCCCATCTGTAAAATAGGATGTTGTTCCAAAGTGTTATGAGAATAATGAGCTAATCTTTTTAAAGAACTCAGAACAGTAAGCATCACAAGAACTAAATAAGTAGCCGTTATTATTTCACCACCCATCCATCCTTCTATCTTAAAATCATCTCCATGGTTTTCTTATGCTCTGATGCTAAAGTTCAACCTCACTAATATGACCTATAATGGCTCCACATGATCCAACTCCACCTGCTCACTAGCTGCATCCCAAGTCACTTTCCTCCTCACTGAGCTTCTTTCAGTTTCTGAAGGGGCAATCCTCCCTACTGCAACACTTTTGCAGCTATGGATCCACTCCCTGAATTTTTCTCTCCCACACTGCATTTGGCTAATTCTTGTGCATCTCTCTGATCTATTTAAATGACCCTTCCTTAGGGACCACTACTTTGATCTTGCAGCCCACATTAAATAGCCATGTTATGCTCCATTGTAGCACCCTGTGTAAGCACTGAAACACACAAATAACAATGTCACTACTCTGTGGTACCTGCTTAATGCCTGTGCCTATTAGAATGTAAAGTCCATGTTCCTCTTACTCATTGCTTTATCCTCAGTGCGTGGCATAGAACCTGATATAGAGGAGTACTCAATAAATACGTATTAAATTTTTAAAAGCCCTCCTTTCACTCATTCTCTCTGTCTTTCACTTCTTTCTGGGAGGTGAAGAAGAGAAAATAATAGTAAGGTGCCATAGCATGGATTTCATGTCACCTTCCCTCTCCTCATTCATCCCTTTGTCTCTTCTCACACCTTCTTCCTTTCTGTCACCCTTTTCAGTTGTCCCTTCATTCCTCTCTCTTCTAAGTTTCCACTCTCTTCAATCTTCTTCATTGGCCACCACCCAACCAATCATTGTGAGACCTCACTCTTCACTACAAACTGCCTGTAAGGAAAAGCACTGTTTACATTAAAATCAGAGGTATGGTAAGAATGCCGTGGGCAGTGTATTATTTCAGGGAACAGAATTTCACTATCTTCAAAGAAGGAACATAAACAATTCTATCAACAAAGATAATTTTTATTTATTTATTTTTTTATTATTTTTTAATATAATTTATTGATTTTTTTTGCCCCCCTCCCTCCCTCCCACACATCCCCTCCCTCCCCAGAGTTTTGTGTCCATTGGTTGTACTTATATGCATGTATAAAAGATAATTTTTTATTGCTGCTTCTTGATCACCACTTGGCTCACCTCCCAAACATGTCACACCGCTGTAAGCACAGTTGTTATTTAGGGCTGCAGAAAGAAGCAGGGCTATGTCACATGCAGAAATAGCCCTGGATGTCTAAGTGTAAAGAGCATAGCATTTGAACATTTGAGAACTTTAGTTTGGGACCAGCACCCTTGGCAATTCTGTTAACTGTATGACTCTGAACAAGTCATTTAACCTCTCTGAATTTTAGTTTCCTCACCTATTATATAGAGGTGATAACAATGCCTGTTTCACAGGGTTGTTAGTAATCAAATGAACTATGAGGTCTAACATTTCAATTAATTTTTCTTTCAAGTCTCACCAAAACAGTTAAAAGTAACAAAAAGTAATGATCTAAACATAAAATTTTTATAACCCTTAGTGAGATAATATATATTTGTTTACCTCATGAAATAATATTAACTACTTTATTAATGTCACTATTTTTATTTCACATTTTGTACCTATAACTTGCCTTTTTCTCTTGTCATATTACCATTTTCACTGTCTTTGAAATAGTTTTATGTCTGGTCTCAACGTTCAACTGGTTACTGTACACTTCTATAACTTCCTAAGAAGGATTTTATCCAGTCCTGTTGGTTAAATACATTTGAATTTAATCACATTTCCCTAATCAGATTTTAACTACTTATATTTACTTTAAGTTTCTTATACCTATTTATATATATGTAAATTTTGGTACATGAAGAGCAAGCAAAGTTTTTGTTACCCTTTTCAAATGGCAATGCTTCCACTCTGTAATAATAGTAAAAACGCTCTCAAGATCCACTCTAGTTCCAAAATATAAGTGAGCTAACTAAATACCTTATATACATGGAGCTTTTATAGGCACATTACAACTCCTAATCAAAATAATTGGGCATAGTTCCACTTGTGTTAAAGGCTTGCAAAATAAATTTTAAAACACAGCATGCAGTTCATATAACTGAAATTTTTCTAAAATTATAATAATGTTAATATTTTTATAATTTCATTTATACTATTGGTTATACTTCTAATCATGCCTTTTTGTTCACTAGGAAGTCAATTTCAACATATAGAAATAACATGATATGCATAATTTTCAATGTGATAGCTTTATTGTGGTAACATTAAATTTCACTCACAAAAATGGGTTCCTATTTATCATTATAAATAAGAATTTTGAATTCTAAAATATCATTTTTAAATTATATAATTTATTGTCATGTTTATCATTAATACCTGTGACCACAGTCTACTAATCATCAACAGGGCTTTCATCAACCTTGAACAATAAACTGAAAAATACTATTTCTTGTTCATATTTTTTAAAAATGATCAACCTTCCTATCATCTATCATATATTCACTTCTACTTAATCACATACCTGTTGTTCTTTCTACACATTCTTTAACCACTTGAACACTAGCATTATTAAAATAATATGTTATTATAACTATTTTAAAATACTGGAGAATGCTTTATTAATCTTATATGGTATAATGATGATCCTACTAGCAATTAGATAGATTAATGCTTTACTTCTAGTTAACCCTCTTTGGTTTTAAAAACACCATTATTTTGATTTACTCTTATAACCTCTCAAATTAAAATAAAACACCTTCTAGTCTAGCTGAATAGATTATATTAGATTAAAGGATTATATTACACTAGTCTAAAAAATTTAAATTTTACCTTATAGCCTATTGTCTTCCTATAATAAAGAATTTCCTTTTCCAGGAGCTCAAATAAACGTGGTGGGAAAAATTGAAAATCCTGAACATTTGGCTGTTTTGAAGGTCGTGGAGCCTGTGGGGGGGAAAACGCATGATATATATATATATACACACACACACACACATATATATGTATATATATACATACACATATATACACATGCATATATGTATATACACATATATATACATATATACACATTTTTTCAGTACATAAGGTGAACATATTTATCTTTTACTATTTTTATATATAGAAAAATAAATACAATGAAATCCATTGATATGGCTGGGCCATATCTAGTACTTTTCTGTATTATTGTTATATTTTAGGGACTATGATTTAGCACTAATAGAAATAAATCTGATTCACAGACCAGGTTACAAAAGAATTCTGCTATAGGACATAAAAACTGGCCTCATATTGTTTTCTTTTACCTTTGGAACCTTTGGCTCGCTGACACGTAAAGCCTCTCTAAAGTAGGCATCCACTGCATAGTTTGCTTTGCGTTCTCGTTTAGGAGGTTCAATCCATTCCACCATCCCGGGCTATACATAACAAATAAAAATGGGTAGTTTAATTACTCCAAACCGTTTTATAAAAATCAAGTGCATCAAGGTTGCATAAGCATGAGAAAACCAGAGCCCTTAGAAAGAACCAAAACTTGCTTTTTTATAAGTCACAAATATGCATCTCAAGTGCCAAAGCCTTTCCCTGAATACCAAGTTTAGGTGTAAGGATGTTTTCCTTTTCCTTTTTCTTTTTCAAGTAAGTTTAGAACTTGATTCTTCCTTAGCAGTTGAGAAGAAATTGCACAATTTGGTTATATTTTGATGCCTAATAAATAAACCCAGGGTGGGATAAAAGTAGGTTTACAGTTGTGATTATTCAAAACATAGAGTTTATTCTTATATTATTGCGTAATTATTATATTACAACTGTAAACCTACTTTTCCCCCACCCTGTAGTATCTACTAAAGAAAGAAGACTCACATTGATTCTGGTGAAACTGTTAAGTGTATGAAATAGAAAACAACTGAAAGGGGTAAATGATGAATATCAATGACAGGCACATATCCCTTAAAATCAAGATAATTTTTTAATGAGACTTCTTGATAAAGTAGCTTTGGAAAAAGTCAGTGAAATCAGAATGACCTGAATGTGAAACCAGGTTCTTCCACTTTACCAGTTGTATAACTTTGGAGAAATTATTTTTTCCATCTGTAACATGAAAATAATAATATCTACCTTAACGATTAAATGTGAATGTATATGTGAAAGCATTAGGTAAACTGCTTTCAGATCAACGTAAGTTATTATTTTTAAAATATATTTCTTTATTGATTTCAGAGAGGAAGGGAGAAATAGAGATAGATAGAAACATTAATGATGAGAGAGAATCATTGATTGGCTGCCTCCTGCATGCCCACTATTGAGGATTGAACGCACAACCCAGGTATGTGCTTGGCCAGAATGGAACCTGGGACCCTTCAGTCCACAGGCTGACACTCTATCCACTGAGCCAATATGGCTAGGGCTGTTAGTTATCATAAAGCATCCAAAGTGGGGTAAACAGTGATTTGATAGTTTTACAAAACTTCACCCCAATATCAGCTAGAAAATACATTTTAAAAATAAGTAGACAGAACTGACAATACACGTTCTGGAATCTATAGGAATGGTTTTCTTATTCAGATATTTTTTTTCAGTTCATAGTGCCTAACCTAGTGCCTTTACACAAAAGAGGCCATTAATCTATAATTAATGTTCCCACTCCAATCTTATCTAAGAGCTGAGTTCCAACTTTGGTATCATATTTAAAGAGTGGATGATATACTCAGATTATGGGCTCGATTCCCAGTGTGGGTTCATGCAGGAGGTAGCTGATCAATGATTCTCATCATTGATGTTTCTATCTCTCTCTCCCTATCCCTTCTTCTCTAAATCAATAAAAAATATATATATTTTAAAATAAAAAGTGGATTATAAACTAAGATGACTAAGATGGTTAGAGATCTACAAACTCGGTGTCTAGAGATATAAGGACTAAAGAGACATAATGGTAGCATCCATATAAGTAAAAGTCTATCAAACAGGAAAGAATACAGTTCTTCATTGATTCATAAGATTAAAAACAAACTGGGAAGTCACAGGAAAGTAGACTTCCACTCAATAATTTAATGTCTTAAGTACCTACTGTATTATTTGCAAGTCAGTGTCACAGGTACACAAATTAATAAAATAATCTCTTCCATTACAAAGCTTATAAATCAAACTAGAGGCCCAGTGCATGAAATTCATGCAAGGGACTCAGTTCTCACAGACACAGCAGCTTTCCCAGTTCTCACAGACACAGCAGCTTTCCTTGGCCCTTGCAGCCCAGGCTTCGTCCAGAAGGTCATACGGAAGGATATCTGGAAGGTCATTTGGCTGTCTGGTCTAATTAGTATATTACGCTTTTATTATTATAGGAAAGAAATTTTCTGAGAACTAGAAGATATAAAACAATGAAATTAACTATCCTGAGAAGAGTAGAATTCCCAACATGGCCACATTCTCAATCTTAGATTCTATATCATAAAAGGCCTGTGGTCATGACGCCATAATGGTGGAATGACCAAACAATGGGTCACCAGGAAGTGCACGGAGGAGCAACTCTCGCTGGCTGGGACTCGCAGCTCACGCAGTGAGGAGGGGCTCATGTGGGACAGGTGGGGCTGGGGCAGCAGAGGTGGGTCCTGCGGCTCACTGTAGGGAAGATGTGGGTCTTCCAAGATTTCAAGCACTGGGCCTCTAGTAGATACTATAATGAGCGTTCTTAATTACAAGAAAGATTAGAGTAACTAACCTTAAGGTCTCTTTTAACTCCAGACTTACGAGATACAGATAATATAATATGAATTTATATAAAATGAGAAATACCCTGAGCAGTGAAATGAGTTTTGTTTTTCTTCCCCTCAGATGGATTAATATGGAATAATAATAATATTTTATAAATAACCAATATTTTATTTGTCTCAATTGGAGTGAAAAATAAATCAATAATAATTTCCATTAACTTTCTAAAAGTAATGTATTTGGTCATTTAAACTATACTTTTTTGAAGGTCTAAGTACCCAAATTTGAAATAAGAATTAAAAACCAATTCCTAAACTTCTAAAAACAAAATAAATCATGCTGGGGCACCTACCCGGGCGGGGGCCGGGAGGGCGCGGCCACGGGGCTGGGGCGCCTCCACTGGGCGCCAAGTTTGAAAAGCTAAGATGGCTGCCAGTACCGAAAACGAAACCAAACTCAACCAGCCTCTCCAGCCATTCCAGCCTGGTCCTGCCGCCCCAGGCCGCGCTCGGGAGCACGTGTTCTTGCTTCCAGAATATTTAAAAGATGCTTCCGCCCAGACCGGTTTGGCTCAGTGGATAGAGTGTAGCTCTGTGGACTGAAAGGTCCCAGGTTCGATTCTGGTCAAGGGCATGTACCTTGGTTGTGGGCACATCCCCAGTAGGGGGTGTGCAAGAGGCAGCTGATCGATGATTCTATCTCATCAATGTTTCTAACTCGCTATCCCTCTCTCTTCCTCTCTGTAAAAAAATCAATAAAATAGCCAAAACCGGTTTGGCTCAGTGGATAGAGCGTAGGTCTGCGGACTGAAAGGTCCCAGGTTCGATTCCGGTCAAGGGCATGTACCTTGGTTGTGGGCACATCCCCAGTAGGGGGTGTGCAAGACGCAGCTGGTCGATGTTTCTCTCTCATCGATGTTTCTAATTCTCCCTCTCCCTTCCTCTC
This sequence comes from Pipistrellus hanaki, assembly GCF_964339955.1. Classification (NCBI taxonomy): domain Eukaryota; kingdom Metazoa; phylum Chordata; class Mammalia; order Chiroptera; family Vespertilionidae; genus Pipistrellus; species Pipistrellus hanaki. Next base: position 27,304,078 of record NC_140524.1, on the reverse strand, counting down.
TGTAAAAAAATCAATAAAATATATTTTTTAAAAATCAATAAAATATATTTAAAAAAAAAAAAAGATGCTTCCAAGAAGATGAAAAGTGGGCTTATGTTTGTAAAATTGTTTAACCCATGTTCAGAGGAAGGAGCCCTTTACTTATTCAATATGTGTCTACAGCAGCTGTTTGAAATAAGTTTTCAAGGAAAAACACCATTCTTGGTTTATGAATCAATCAGTGCAAACAGGAGGTCTTCTCCATTTTGTCACACCCATGGACCCTCTATTTCTGCTCCTCCTCTGCCTTATAAAGGCTGATAATGAGGGAAAGTTTCAGCCTCTAGATCAAGTTGTGGTGGATATGTTTCCGAATTGCATGTTGTTGCTGAAACTTCCTGAACTTGAGAAGTTACTTCGACACGTGACAGAGGAAAAAGAAATGGGCAAAAAGAAATATTACAAGTACAGCAAAGAGAAGACATTAAAGTGGCTGGAAAAAAAAGGTTAATCAGACTGTGGCAGCATTAAAAACCAACAGCATAAATGTTGGTGCCCGGGTACAATCAACTGCATTTTTCTTTTTCTTTTTTTTAATATAATTTATTGATTTTGTACAGAGAGGAAGGGAGAGAGATAGAGAGTTAGAAACATCGATGAGAAAGAGTCATCGATCAGCTGCCTCTTGCACCCCCCCCCCCTACTGGGGATATGCCCGCAACCAAGGTACATGCCCTTGACCGGAATCGAACCCGGGACCTTTCAGTCCCCAAGCCGACGCTCTATCCATTGAGCCAAACCGGTCTCGGCCAACTGCATTTTTCTCCGGTCACCAGATTTCCTGTGACAGGGAAGAGGACTATATTCGTTATGCCCATGGCCTGATATCTGATTACGTCACTAAAGAATTAAGTGATGACCTATCTAAATATTTAAAGCTTCCAGAATATTTAGCTTCGTTGCCAAAACCTCCATCAAAGAAGGTAAAGTTATCAGATGAGCCCATAGAAGCAAAAGAAGATTACACTAAGTTTAATACCAAAGATATAAAGACTGAAAAGAAAAATAGCAAAATGACTGCAGCTCAAAAGGCATTGGCTAAAGTTGACAAGTCTGGAATGAAAAGTATTGATTCCTTTTTTGGTGCAAAAAAGAAAAAGAAAAGTTGAAAAGATTTGAAACTGAAAATGAAATCCAGCAAAAATATTTTATCTTTTACATGTTCCACTTTTGTCCTTCCTCCATGTCACTGTATTTCCTGACCCTAAATCACCATCTTTTGAAATAAAAAAAGAGCAGTTTTTAAATTAAAAAAAAAATCATACTGGATTAGTTTGTTTCAGACAGCATACATTTAATACAAACTTATTCAGGTTAATTTATTCAGTATCAATGTCAGTCATTATGACAATCTACCAGGTATAGTTGTAAAGTACTGCAAGTGGTTCAACAAATCATATATGAAAATCTACCGCACTGTGTAACTCCCATGATTTACGTATAAACAACATTCTTGCAAGTTTTTGATTCCTTCAAACGATAGTATGAACCTTTTTTAAGAACCCATCCAGGAAATATGAAAAGATAGAAATAAAATATAATTTCAACCCAAATACTCAGAAAAAAATCTGATTTGTTAGACATTCAATTATAAAAATATATCATCATCATCATTAAAACTTCTCTTTATCTGTATATCATTAGTTTGCTAGAATTAGAAACACAGGAAAACCAGTTATATTAGAAACAGACAAGTACTTTACTAAGTCTAATTTACCTCTAAGAATGTAGATAAGAAACTCCAATGATATCTAGACTCTTCACTGTAATATTTTTCCACTTTGTAAAACACTCCTAATATCAGTAAGCCCATGGGAATAACTATAAAATTAATATCACATAATGAGATCTAGAAAGCATATTAGAGAGGCAATTTCCAGCCTGTGCGTGTAGGCCTTCACCTCTATCTCATCACAATAAAATGTAAATAGTCAGAATTAAGGTTATAAATATAACTAGACAGATTTAAGTCAAGACACTAAAAACTAACTGAAATAATGAATACAACAAAGCATTGTAAACATACTAGTTGCACTGCAAACTAAAATGACTCATCTCTCATTTTTTCTGTAAAGTCAATATCCAAGAATAAGTTTTTTTAATTTTTTTATTGATTAAAGTATTACATCTGTGTCCTTATCCCTCCCATTGCCCCCACCCCACTCCCGTTCATGCTCTCACCCCCCTGGTGTCTATGTCCACTGGTTAGGTTTATGTGCATGCATACAAGTCCTTTGGTTGACCTCTACCCCTTACCCTCACCCTCTTCTACCTTCCCTCTGAGGTTTGAGCATCTGATCGATGCATCTCTGTCTCTGGATCTGATTTTGTTCATCAGTTTATGTTAATTATAATCCGCAAGAATAAGTTTTTTAATAAAATTCACTTCTGAAGTTAAAAAATATAACAGCTTTATAAAACCATTTGAGCAACAAAATAATGATAGAATTGTATTAAAACTCAAAAATGAAATAACTTCCCTGGCCAATGTGGCTCCATACAGCATCAGCCTGAGCACTGAAAGATTGTGGGTTTGATTCCCAGTCAAGAGCATGCACCTGGGTTGCAGGTTCAATCCCCAGACCCGGTCGTGGCACCTGTGGGAGGCAACCAATCAATGTGTCTCTCTCACATTAATGTCTCTCTGTCTCTCTTACTTTCTCTCTCTCTCCTCACTTCTACTCTCTCTAAAAAAAATGAAAAAAAATATCCTCACTCCTCTAGTGAGGATTAAAATTTTTTTAATCAATGGAAAACATATTCTTGGGTGAAAATTAACAACAAAAAAATAAATTAAAAAAATAAGAATCCATGAGCCTATGTTGATATAAATAAATAATTGAGTATATAAATAAATGGTAAGGGACAGTTCTTCCTTACGACAAAATCCCATTCATAAGTGTAGATTTAATAATGAAGAAAAATTTTTAAAAATTACCATTAGGCAAACACTACAATAATAACTGCTATAGGCAAACTCTACCAACAGATGCTAAAATCAGTGAGTAAAAGTTTGAGGAATATCTTCTCCCAAAATATTTATTAATTACAAAGGGGAAAGTGGTTATCCTGCAATGGAGAAACCCAGCAGACATCACTTCAACTAAGTGATAAAGGTTAACATCCCCAGTAGTAAGGTATAGCAGCATCACATGTTCCCTGGTATGATGTATTGAGAAGGACATGGCATCCCTTCCATTGTATTCTTGCCAAAAATGCATAAGTTTCCATTAAAACACAAGAAAATGTTGGACAAACCCAAAATGAGAGACAAACTACAAAATCACTGACCAATACTCTTCTAAAGTGTCAAGGTCATAACAAAGAAAAACAGAACTATCACAGAAGAGACATAGCAAGAAAGTTGCAGGTTTAAGAATATGAGAAGACGAGCCACAGCTTGGGAGAAAATATTTGCAAAAGACATATCTGATAAAGGACTATTATCCAAAATATACAAAGAACTCTTAATACTCAACAATAAAAAAATAACCTGATTAAAAATGGGCAAAAGACCTGAATAGATACCTCCCCAGAGAAGATATACAGATGGCAAATAAGCAAATGAAAAGAAGCTCTACATCATATGTCATTAGAGAAATGCAAATTAAAATAAGATACCACTATATACATATTAGAATGGCAAAAATCCAGAATACTGACAATATAAAATGCTGGTACGGATATATAGCAACAAGAACCCTCATTCATGGCTCATGGGAATTCGAAATGGTACAGCCACTTTGGAAAACAAGTTGTCAGTTTCTCATCAAATTAAATATTCACTTACTATACAATCCATCAACCATGCTCCTTAATATAAACCCATAGGAGTTGAAAATGTATGTCCACACAAATCTTTGCACCTGACTGTTTACAGTAGCTTTTTTCACAACTGTCAAATATGAAAACAACCAGCATGTTTAGGTGAATGAATAAATAAACTTTTCCACATCCAGACACTGGAATATTATTCAACACTAAAAGAAATGAGCTATCAAGCCATGAAAAGACATGGACAGAGCTTAAATGCTTATTGCTCAGTGAAAGAAGCCAATATAAAAAGGCTATATACTGTGTGATTCCAAATATAAGACGTTCCAGAAAAGGCAAAAAAAAAAAATATTGAGAAAGTACAAAGATCAGTTTTTGCAGGGATTGATGGGAGGGAGGAATTAATAGGCAGAACACAGAGAATTTTTAGGGCAGTAAAACTATTCAGTATTATACTATAATGGGGGATACAGGTCATTACACATTTATCTAAACCCATACAATGTACAAACCAAGAGTGAACCCTAATGTGAACGATGGTCCTTGAGTGATGATGATATGTCAGTGTAGGTTTGATAAGTATCAAACATACCATTATTGTGAGGGATGTTGATAATGAGGGAAGCTGTGTTTGTGTCGGGGTAGGAGGAATATGGGAACTCTATTTTCTGCTCAATTTTGGTGTGAACCTAAAACGATTCTTTAAAAAAAGCTCTCCTTTTTATTCAATTGCAGTTTACATTCAATATTATTTTGTATTAGTTCCAGGTGTTTAGCATAGTGGTTAGACAATCATATACTTTACAAAGTGTTCCCCCTGATATTTCCAATATCCATGTGGCACCATACATAGTTATCACAATATTATTGACTATATTTCCTATGCTGTACTTCATATCCCCATGACCTAGAAGTGAAATAAATCAGTCAGAGAAAGACAAATACCATATGATTTCACTTATATGTGGAATCTAAAGAACAAAGTAAACCAACAAACAAAATAGAAACAAACTCACCAATACAGAGAACAGACTGATGGCTGGCTGCCAGAGCAGGGGGGAGGGATGAGTGAAAAAGGTGAAGGGATTTATATGATAAGTACAGATTGGTAGTTACAAAATGAAGCTCTTTTTCAAAATTGCAATGTGGGATCCTGGGCTGCATCCCCTGTTGATTTCCTGGATTTGATCATTGTACTATAATAATGTAAGTTGTTAAAATTAAGGAAATCTGAGTGAAGGATATATGTTAATTGTACACTATTTTTCACAATACAGTCTAAAAGTCATTTCAAAATAAAAAGTTTTAAAATTTACAGTCACAATTCAATTAAACAAAATAAATAAAACTCCCATTTCTTCAAAAGATTCTTGCTATACATAAGGCATTATTTCATAAATGAGAACACCTTTAAGAAAGTCCTTCTATCATTTAAGTAAGTATGTGTTAATATTATCACTAATATGTTTAGTACTAAGTGCTAAGTGCATCGTTCTAATTACATTATGAATAGTAACTCATTGAACCTCAGAATCATTCTAGAATATTACTATAACCTCCATTTGACAGGTGAGAAAACTGGGTACCCAAAGTCACTTAGTGATAGAGTTGGGATTTCAGCTTCAGAATCCAGGAACTCAACGACACTCCCACAGTGTTTCTCAAAAACAAAAGTAGTAGTCATAACAGCAATAGCAGCAAAAATGATGATGACAATAATGTTAATAACAAACCAGTAAAATATATTAAAGGTGGCCCTTTCATGAGATCTTCTGACTTACAACAAATTTCACTGTACAACAGAGTATTGTATTAGGTAAGTGCCAGCGAGTTTTATAATTGTTATGGGGAGAAATGATCATTTGAGAGTCTAAGGGTTGAGGATAAAAAGTTACCTTCTGTTTTTCTCTATAATCTTCTCCTTCAAACTTGTACAAACTTTGTTCAGTGTCCATTCTAAAATTTCTCAGAGAAGACTCTCCCATTTTCTGCAAGCGTTCATTCATCTCTGCGGTCTACATTTGAAAGCATTGAAATTAGAAAATCATCACTGAATTACTTATAAATATCTGAGTATATTCTATGTTTTTAAAAAGTCAAGTTTTGAAACAAAATACCCAATCTGTTAACTTTTAAGGTAAGGATATAATGCTGACATCAAACTTGAATATAAATTTAACTTGCCCCAAGTATTTTAAATACTTAAATTGTTCTTCCAAAGTATTCTTCAATTAGGCTTTCTTTAAAATATTTTATCATTGAAGATATAACCATTTTATATTTTATATTGCAAAATTTTAATGGTACAGTAGCTAGTATTAAAATACAGGAAAACTTGGATTAAACAATTGGCATACTAACATAAGATTGCTAAAAATTCAAAGATAATATCTGATACATGAAAAGATGCTCAACAGAACTAATCAGGAAAATGAAAATTAAAACTACAATGAGTATCACCTCACACCTGTCAGGATGGCTATCATCAATAAATTATCAAGCAACAAGTAATAGATAGGATGTGGATAAAAGGGAACTCTTGTGCATTGTTGGTGGAAATGTCAACTGGTATAGTCAACTATGGAAAATAGTATGGAGGTTCCTCAAAAAAAATTAAAAGTAACACTACCATATTATCCAGCAATTACATTTCTGGGTATTTATTTAAAGCAAAGACAGTAACTTGAAAAGATATCTGCATCCCTCATGTTCAATGCAGCTTATTTACAGCACTCAAGACATGGAAATGACATGTGTCCATTGATATATGAATAGATATAAAATATATGGTGTATATGTATACAATGGAATATTACTCAGACATAAAAACGAAGGAAATCCTGCCATATGCAACACTTGGATGCACCTTGAGGGCATTATGCTAAGTGAATAGTTAGACATAGAATGACAAATACCATGTGATATGTGGAATATTTTTAAAAAAAAAAACAAAAAAAAACCAACTCATCAATACAGAGAACAGATTGATAGTTGCTAGAGGCAGGGTGTGGAGTCAGTTATAAAAAAAAAAAGTAAGTCCTGGATATATAGTGTGAATAAACAAAAATATGGTCTGAAAAGTAAGTTCTACCAACCTACAGAAAGACAGCAAATAGTGAACATGGAAAAATACTCATGGGGATGGAATCAGCAAAATCCAGACTGTGAGCAACTCAAAAGGAAATAACCCAGTTTCTACACCAAATAAATTACAAGGAAAATAATACATAAAAAAGGGAGAACTACAGATTTTTAAAAATACAGATGACATATCAACTAATGGCAATGTGTGGACATTATGTGTATTTGAATTTAAAGAAACTTTTTTAAAAGTATAGCTACTTGTGAAACATCAGCAGATAAGTGGATTAAAAAACTATGGTACATCTACACAAAGGAATACTATACTGCGGTAAAGAAGGACTTCTTACCATTTGCAACAACGTGGATGGAATTGGAGAGTATTATGCTAAGTGAAATTAGCCAGGCAGAGAAAGATAAATATCACATGATCTCACTCATTTGTGGAATATAATGAACAATATAAACGGATGAACAAAAATAGATCCAGAGACAGAGAAACATCAATCAAATCGTCAAACCTCAGGAAAGGTGGGGGTCGATGGGAGTAAGGGGGAGAGACCAACAGAGGGACTGTGTGCATGCATATGAGCCTAATCAATGGACACAGACAACAAGGGGGTAGGGCATACATGATATAGGGGGGTAATGGGGGAATAGGGACATATATGTAAAAAATAAAAATTAATAAATTAATAAAATATTATAAGAAAAAAATATATATATATTAAATGTAATCTATACAACTGGTCACCATAACCTTAAGAGAAATTGTTTCATCTGACAATGATTTCTAAATGAAACTCTCTGTAGCCTGAAAATTATCATGGAAGGAAATAAAGAGGTTTCCTTCAAAAGTCGTAAGGATTGTAATTTAAAGTCAATACATTTGGCCTCTTGAACTAAAGTAAATGATTTGTGTGTTTGCCTCCCTGACAAAGTTTATATAAAGTTACCAAAAAAATTGACAGCCAGTTTGAAATGGGGAGAGGGTGGGAGAGGTAGAAGAGGGCATAGGGAGAATAAATGATGATGGAGGAAGGGGGGGGAAAAGGGGAGGTGAAGGCATATGTGGATGGATAGGGGAGACTGGGGGGAGGTTAAGTGGGGGGGAGGATAAATATGTACTACTATTTGTAATCCTTCAAACAATAAAAAAATTTTAAGAAGAAACAATTAGAAAATTTAATACTAACTGGATATTTGATATTATTAATGATTTATTGGAGTTTTCAAGTAGTGTAATTCTATAATTATTGTTTTTAGAAAGAGTTCTTACATTTTATTTTTTAACTTTTTATTTTTTATATATTTAATTTATTGGGGTAACATTCTATATAATAAAAGCCTAGGTGGTGTCGTGTGACATTGTCACAAGATGGCTGCCACAAGATGGCCACCCTCACATTGTCACAAGATGGCCACCACAAGATGTCCACCACAAGATGGCTGGCAGGGGAGGGCAGTTGGGGGTGACCAGGCATGCAGGGGTAGGAAGTTGGGGACCATAAGGCTGGCAAGGGAGAGCAGTTGGGGGTGATCAGGACAGCAGGGGATGGCAGTTTGGGGTGATTGGGCTGGCAAAAGGCAGTTGAGAGCAATCTGGCCAGCAGGAGAGTGGTTAGAGGGCAATCAGGCTGGCAGGCGAACAGTTAGGAACCTGCAGTCCCAGATTGTGAGAGGTATGTCTGACTGCCAGGATTGGGCCTAAACCAGCAATCAGACATCCCCCAAGGGGTCCCAGATTGGAGAGGGTGCAGGCCTGGCTGAGGGATACTCCCCTCCCCGTGCATGGATTTTGTGTACTGGGCCTCTAGTTGAGTAATAAATTATATAGATACTAGAGGCCTGGTGCATGAAAATTCATGCACTGGAGGGGTGTCCCTCAGCCTGGCCTGCCTCCTCTCACAATCCAGGAGTCCTCAGGGGTAGGAGGCGACCTGGTGATCAGGGGAAGGTGATGGTAGCGCAAGCCTTGGCTGGCCATGGTTACCTGAGCCTCGGTGGCCCTGAGCAGCTGGGCAGCCACCATTCAAGGTTTACCTACCTCGGGCCAGCCTTGGGAAGCTGGGGGTCTAAGGAGACTGGGGAACTCGAGGCAGGAGTGCAGCTGTGGAAGCTGCCATCTTTGAGGGTGTGGCAGTCAATTAGCATATTCCCTTCTTATTGGCTGTGGGCACCGCCATCTTTGTGATGGCATGAGAGTAAATTAGCATATTCCCTCTTTATTAGATAGGATCAGGTGTACAATTTTATAATACCTCATCTGTATATTGTATTGTGTGTTTACCACCACAAGTCAAGTCTTCCTCCATCATCATTTATTCTCCCTATGCTCTCTTCTACCTCTCCCACCCCCTCCCCATTCCCTCTGGTAATCACCATACTGTTGTCTCTGTCTATGAGGTGGTTTTTTTCTTTGCTTAATCCCTTTGGCTTTTTCATCCAGCCCCCCTACCCTCCTCCCCTCTGGCAGCTATCAGTCTGTTCTCTGTACTTAGTCTGTTTCTATTTTGTTTTTTAGTTTATTTTGTTCATTAGATTCTACATATAAATGAAATCATAGTACTGGCGTCTTTCACTTATCATAAAGCTATAGAACATTAATACAATGGAATACTACTCAGTCATAAAAAAAATTAAGGAAATTTTACCATTTTCAAAAGCATGATGGTTCTGCCTACTCTTGCTTGTATTTAAAATTATCCAAAATAATTTCTGGCAAAAAGCAAATTCAACACAAAACCACAATATTCTGCAACAGCTTATTATATATACCTTAACAAATAATGCTTTAATATTTCATGAAATGTTCATAAAAGATTTTCAGTTAACAAAATTTACCAGCAGATAATTTTTAATCCAGTGCAAAAAATACAGTCCTGATATATGTGATTAAACATAAAATTTATTTTGTTTTTATACAACTATATTTTCAACAATCATATAGTAAAATGTCACTCAATGTTAAACTCTGGTTCATAGTCTTTTTTTTCTCATAGTCTTTCTTAAACTAAAGATACCTAAACTACCCCAACATATAAATCTACAAATTCTTAGAGAGGACATGAGTCTTTTGAAGCATGAGGTTTAAAAGATGTATTTGAAACAACACAAGTACAGAGAGCATGTTGACATATGTTGATTTCAAAACAATCCATTGTGAAAACAAAATGCCATTTTAACTAACCTTCTTTTCCCCTCTTTCCAAAAGAGTTGTAATGTCTTCATCTGTCAGCTCACTTTCCTTAGAAGCAAAAACATGAGTGGCTCCATGACGTATCATTTGCAACATTTCCTCTTTGGCCAGCTTGTTAGACTGTTGATCAATGAGTCTTCCTAATAGCAAAAATAAAAGTTATATATATATATATATATATATATATATATATATATATATATATATATATATATATATATATATATATGTATATATATATATTCTACTATATTCCAGAGAAAGCATGGCATAACAGTTCTAATAAGACACCACTACATTTATCCATAAGTAAAGCTTTATAAGAACAAAAATTTGTGAGCTTTAGTTATTTTTAATTAACAGCCCTACAAGTTTTTCTTCTATCATATCTTCTATTTCGACATGAATTTCCTTCTGTAAAATTCAGCTAAAACTCAGAAGGACAGAAACATTTTTTCAAGTACAAAATTCACTTTTTAGATCAATTTTTCTGTACAGAAAGATACCCTCGAATACCTGTTTTAAAAACATCTTAACTCAACATTTTGTCTGACACTTGGCTATAAGCTATTAATGTTTAACTAGCTTATAGTGAATGCAAGGCTTTAGTTTAAGATTTAAATTAGCGGGGGGCAATGGTAAGATATGTACACAGATAATAATTTAATTAAAAAAGATTTAAATTAGCATTTTGTATTAAAAATTGACATTTTTTTGATCACTAAGCTTGCAAATTTTGGTCAACTTTCACTAAAAGTAATCTCTTTTGAAGAAAGTTGCATGTATTTTTGAAAAAAAAAAAAACACACCTAAGTTTATACATAAGTTTATACCTTGTTGTATAACAATTGAGTCAAGTCTCAGTTTTATCTCAGCTCTTTCTACAATCCTTTCTTCAACAGTGTTGTCAGTGATGAGGCGGAACACACGTACTGGCTTCTTCTGACCAATACGATGTGCTCGATCCTAATAGAAAAAAAGTCTATTATAAGATTTTGGTATTCTGGATAAAAGGTAATATAGCCACCATCTACTATAAAAATCTGAAACCAAAATTAGTTCCTAACCTCTTTATACCTACAAATTTTTAAAAAAGCATAATAACTATAAAAGGTAAAGCCTTACCATATGACCTACCAAGTCCACTTCTGGATATTTATCAAAGAAAACGAAAATACTAATTCAAAAAGAAATATGGACCCCTATATTCTTTGAAGCATTATTTACAATAGCCAAGATATGAAAGCAACCTAGATGCCCATCAATCAATTAGATGAGTGGATAAAGATGTGGCATATAGTTTTTTTAATGAAATATTACCCAGCCATAAAAAATGAACTCTTGCCACTTGCAACAACACAGATGGATCTAAAGGGCATTTTTCTAAGTGAAATGAGTTAGACAGAGAAATACATTTATATATTTCACTGATATGTGAAATCTAAAAAACAAAACATAAATGGACTCATAGATACAGAGAACAAACTAATGGTGACAGAGGCGGGATGAGCAATAAGATAAAGGAGATTCCCCAACACAAACTTTCAGTTATAAAATAAATCACGAGGATATAATGTATAGCATAAGTAATACTAGGGACTTGGTGCACAAAATTCGTGCACTGGAAGGGAGGGTCCCTCAGCCCAGCCTACCCCCTCTCACATACTGGAAGCTCCCTTTGTGGGAGGTAACCAGGCTGATCTGGGAAAGGCATCAGCCCCATCATCCCGCTGCTGCAGCCACTGCCAGTCACCATAGCTGCCAAGGTGTTTTCATCAACACGGACTCCAGTCTCTTCACCATGAAAAAATGACAACTTTCTTTAGGCATTTTCAAGATGTGTCTTTCATAGGATATGACATCTTTTTTTTTTTTTCACCCTCACCTGAGGATACGTTTCCATTGATTTTTAGAGAATGTGAAAGAGAAAAGGAAAGACAGAGAACAACATCAAAGTGAGAGGAACACTTTGGTTGCCTCCTGCATGAGCCCTGATCTGGGCCTCAGCCAGGGAAGAGCCTGCAACCTAGGTACATGCTTGATCAGAATCGAACCCAGACCCTGCAGTCGGCAAGCCTAGGCAATATCCACTGAGCCAAACTGGCTAGGACATGATATGACATTTCTTAGCCCTCCAGCAGCAGACCCTCGTTTTTTCTCCAGGACTGTGGTGGAAAAGCCCTAGATCACCTTTTTTGATTCTTATACCAAAGTTACTAAGAATATTACCAGTGGCATACAGGGAGCTTAGCCAATTAGCGCTCAGAAAAGGTGTTTCCTCTGTAGTTCACACCTATTGCCTCTAATCTCCCGCTCCACCCCTGCCAAGGCCTAAAGCTTCTGGGCCTGGGCAGAGGCCCCCAGCTTCCTGATTGCCGGCTCCGCCCCTCCCCAGGCCCCTCCAATCACTGGCTCTGCCCCCCAGCTCCCTCAGATGCTCCGCCCCTGGCCAGGCCCCAAGCCTCTGGCGGAGATTTGGGGCCTGGGCAGGGGCCCCCAGCTCCCTCTGATCGCCAGCTCCATCTCTGCCCAGGAGCCCCCTGGCTCAGGCCCTTCCCAGGTTGCTCAGGACCCACACAGGGCCTACCTCGGAGTGACCTGGGTGCTGAGAAAGTTCCCCAGGACCCAGGCTGCTGGGCGCCTACATATGCAAATTAACCTCCAACTTTGTTGGGTTTATTTGTATACTCACTCTGATTGGCTGTGGGCACAGCAGAGGTACGATCAATTTACATGTTTGTATATTATTAGGTATGATAGTCATCATTACAGCTTTGTGGACTTATCATGCTGGTCACTTCATAGGGTATACAAATGTTGAATCACTTTATTGTATACCTGAAACTTATATAATACTACATGCCAACTATATAAAATTAAAAAAAAAAAACTAGGGGTAGCTGAACGCTTCTTGACTAAGTTACTAAATAATTTTTAACCCACTAAATCCAAACACCTTCCACACGAGCAAGGACTTTTGTAAGTACGGAACAAAGTAGTTAACAAGTGTTGCTATGGTAGCAAAAGTCAGCTTTATCTCATCATCGAAGGAGTTCCTTCTGGTTTCTAAGGCAACTCAGGAATCTGTAGTAGAGTCATAAAAATTAATCGGATACTAATATCCTTACTGTATATTGGTCTAGAATTGGTCCTATGGTTTATAGTTGGTAAAGCTAACAAGTGGCAAGTTCTGATAATATTAAAACATCCAGGGGTAGTGGTTTTTAAAACACAGAAGCTGCTAGAGCAAATAGGTGAAGGCAGGATGGTAGTTAAGAAAGAAAAAAAATCAAAGAAACAAAGTTCAAAACAGCTCTTGTACTAAATATAAAAATACCAGAGCCCAATTACACCTTCAGTACTGAAAGAGAATGCAACATCCCTACACATATTTTAAATTTCAAACTCAAATCAGTAGATTGTGAAACAGCTATACTCTAACAATTTTATGGAAATAAAGGTCTTAATAAGTTTTCCATTTCAGTAACACTGTAACTTACTTGGCTTACTCCTACTTAGTTATATCAAACAGGTGGTTTGGTACCATGCTAAAATAACAATTATGCCAAAGTATATTGATTTTCAAATGTCCCAATGGTCAATATTTTCAATTCTCTATCATAAAAAAATTAAAGACTTCTAAGCTATGCCTCACTGGCATATGACTTCCAAAGATAGTCAGTTATTCCATAACTTATTGGGATTTTGAATGAATAACTCTTTTGAATCTTTTTACTTCTGAAATTATATTTCTATATCTATATATTGACAGAAGTTGTAGCTCTAGTTCAATAAATGATACCATGAAAGAGAAATAGCTCCCTGAAAACAAAATTTGAGGTAGAATAGTTTCTGATACTGTCCTTAGCAAATGTTTTCTTGGAATATTTTCCTTTGTTACCTTTTTACCTCCTCACCACAAATGTTTTATTGTAAAAGTTAAAATTGCACTTCTCCCAACTTCAGTACTAAGGATTTTAATATATTTAATTAGTAAGCAGAATAATATTAAGAGACTTTTAACCCTCTTCATTAAAACATGCATGTGTTCTGTTCAAGACATTTCTTTTTTCATGATAAAAAGCCAAAATCGACACAAATGCTATAGATGGATTTGGGTATGTTTGTTTTCATTTCCTTTGTTTGTTTTTGCAGTTTGCACAATTGAAATATTGTTTATTTTCCAGGAGAATCTATTTTAGCATCTACAAAAATTCCCCAAGATTGTTTTACCCTTTAATCATAAATTGTCTTGGTGCTATATAAATAACAATAATATTCTGAGCGAAGAAAAATTTCTGATATCATTGAAGATTACTAACCATAGCTTGTAGATCAACCTGTGGATTCCAGTCTGAATCATACAGTATAACCACATCAGCACTGGCCAAGTTAATTCCGAGACCTCCAGCCCTGGTACTCAGCATAAAGATGAATTTGCTGCTATTAGGAGCATTAAATGCCTCTATTGCTTCCTTTTTTTTTAAATTGACACAGGAGAGGCAAGAAAAAGAGAGAAAAATCAGATTATATTACCTTAAACTAATTTTAACATGCAGACTCAAAACCCTACTTCATAATGTTCTCCCACCTTCTAAAATATAAACATTTAGCTATCTATATACTGTACTGTGTAAGTTGCTGTAGGAAGTATATTGCATAAAATTCCTAATCTTTATGAGAGTACATCAATAGAGTCAAACTTAGAACACTCATATAAACAAATTTAACTAAGCAATAAATCATTTGAATTATTTTAAAACAATAATAGTGAAAATGTTTTAACTAAGTGAGAGCTGATATATATCTAGGGACAAAATGTCAGATATGTCAAATTCATTCCCATTAGTCTATGATGAATTAATAAGGAAGGTATAGTTTAGGAGATCAGCCAAGAAAGAAAAAGTTTTAGAAATGGGAATGAGAGCAACAGATATAGGGGAAGGTAAGTAGATTTATTTTGATATGGTGAAAAGGGGCAAACCAATAAGTAATGAGGAAAATCAGGAAGGTAATCAAGGGATATTTAGTAAAGAGCTTTAAAAATTAATGGAATATTAATATCCTTACTATATAAAGATCTCATACAAATTAATTAGAAAATAAATACCAAGACCCCAAAAGAAAAAATGAGCCAACAAAACCACAGACAATACACAGAAAAACAATCACAAATGGCTAATAAACACAAGAATAATGTTCAATCCACTAGTAATCAAATAAATACAAATTAAAACATAATACCATTGTTTGAAAATTAAAAAAAAATGATAATACTCAATGTTGACGAAGGGGACGGTGAGACGGGCACTCTCATACATTGCTGCTGGGAGTGTAAATTGGTACAACCTTTTTGGAAAGCAATTTGGCAATATGCATCAAGATTCTTAAAAATATTCATACCCTTTGACCCAGTAATTCCACTTCTAGGAAATTATCCTAAGGAAATAATCAGAGACGTGCACAAAGATTTATGTATAAGGACTTTCACTTTACCATTATTTATAAATAGTGAAAAATTTGAAACGACCTAAATGATCAACAATAAGGGATAAATTATTCATAGTACATCCATAAGATTAAATGTTACACTAAAATTATTTTTACAATGACTTTTTTACTAATACCGGAAAGTACAATTTGATGTTGAATAAAAAGTATCAGGATACTGAACTTTATATATAATGTACATAGTAAATAAATTATAATATTCTAATGTATATTTTACATATACTCTTATATTTATATATTCAATATATACATGACTATATTCATTAAAAGGTTGGCCAGAAATACTTTTCCAAATTTCCTTCAGCAATCGAATATTACTGTTATAATCACAAAATATAGGCAGTTACACTTTTCATGAATGGAATGGCATGGTCAAAAGTTGCAGGCAGAAAAGGTGACTCCCACTGCCAGTCAGTATAGCATGTAGAGAGGGCAGTACAGAAAGCAGCATGGTGTAGTGAGAGGCAAGTTGGTGTAGAGGAAATAGCAAAAACCTGGGCGTGAATCATAATTCTACCAGTTATTACATATGCGGATCTGAGCAAGCATTTAACCTCTCTGAGACACAGTTTCAAGTACAGAAAAATTGCCAAGACTTTACTGGGCTACTGGACGAATTCAATTGGAACTATAAATTGCCTAGCTTATAGCAGTAGTTGCTTGACAAATGGTAGTCCCTTTCCCTATAAAAGTGAGGATGCCAATTCAGTGCACATTACAGGAACTGAGTCAGATGATGACCAAAGACTTAGCTAAATTTAACTGTATCAATGGAGAAAGGGCAAATCTGGAAACTATTGAGAAAGAATTCTTCATTATCAGCTGGGAAATGATTAAAGTAGGGAATAAATATGGTCTTCCCCTTCTTATTGGGAAAATAATAAAAATGATTGAAATGATTGTGAGGACAACAACATAATGGAAAAGCAGGGCATTTCCAAAAAATAAAAAATGATCAGCTCTGACTTTGTTGTATCTAAAGTCAACACATGCAATTTAAAGCCTCTGGAGGGAGAATAATATTTGAAATTTTAAGAAAACAAAAGAATTTGGGCATAATTAGGTAATGTCTATGATGTTTATGAGGAGGGAGATCAGCTAGAAATGCAAAATGGCTAGTTGAAATCAGAAAGCATCTATTCTTCTGCTTTGTATCATCTTTATTCCAGGAAGCATGGTCATTATGAATGGTTCTATATGGTCTATGCTTAAAGTGGATTTGGAGAAACCCGTTCTCAAGAACAAAAGGGCAAAAGCCCAGTAAACCTTCAAGTTACCATTTCAGAAAGAGTAAAATACTATAGAGCAGGGGACAGGGTAAGCTTTCAAATTTCCTACTATTGTAAATGTTACTGTTTCCCCAAAGTGGGCAGCAGGTAAACCCTTAATATGAAAAGGACCTGTGTACCTAGCCTATGCTCTAGCCAGGCTTCAATGCAACATACAAGGGACAGAGGGCCCACCGCAGCTATGGAGGGAGAAGGCCATGTGCTGAGTCTTTGTGACCTAAGAAGGGGCCCCAAAGCTGAGAGGTAAAACGGATTGTGTGCAATTTCATGACATGCGCTATAAACTGCACCACACAATTTAAAAACTGCATTCATACCTATTATATCCAATGGTCCTCACAACGTTGTCAGATAAAAGAAGCCTAGGTATTAATATTACCCTTATAATACAGTTAAAGATACTGAGGCTCAGAGAATTAAATGGCTTGCACACACTACAAAGTGGTGGAGTTGGTGCTAAAATTCAGGTCTTCTGAAACCAAGTTCAATGCATTTTCCACTATACCATGAAATCACGATCTTTGCCCAGAGCATGAGTACAGACTTAAAACAGAGGCCAAAGACAGAGTCCTGAAGGATCACAGAAAAGAGAAGATAAATTAGCATAGCCCTCCCCAAAAAAGTGCTTTAAAATGTTTAAAATACATTAGACCCCTGACATTCGTGAGGAATAATCTAAGACCTAGAAGAATTTCCAAATATGAGAAAAAATATTGGATGCTAAGTAGGCTTCCTCACTAACTAAATGATTCTTTTCTGTATATCAAACTTTTAGTATTCCAAGAGCCAAACATATGATCAGCACCTATACCTATGTTATCCCATTTCAGTTTTTCAAAATCTCTGTAAGATTGAGATTATTCCCTTTACAAATTACTGTTTCTTGAGTCTTTAGGGTTGCTCATAAAGTGGAAAAATCTCAATGTTAAACTCCACGAATGGTGAGGGTCTACTGTAGGAGGCAAATCGATTAAAGAAAATGACATAAAACCAGAGGTCAAAGAGTTAGTTAAGAAGCAGTTAGTAATCAAAAGGTCAGAGATAGCAATGGTTAGAGGAGGTAAAGATGCAATAGTGTAGTATCCTTTAGATAAATGAGAATGTCTTTGAAGACCTTGAAAAGAATGATTGGTAAAGTGTCAGTGTAACGGAAGCCAAATTGAAAATCTCAGAGAGAGAGAGAGAGAGAAGTGGCAGTGAGAAATTCAATGCCTCTAGCTACAAAAAAAGGTCAAAGTTCAGAACTCCTTAATGATGAAAACATGGCTAACTGAACTCTAAATTTTGAAGTCTTTATTTTCTCATCCTTACCTCTCTTTCTTCATGTGGGGTTTGTCCATCCAATCGACAATACTCATAACCACGCCACATACAATAATCCTCCAAAATGTCCAGCAAGCGAATCATCTGGCTAAAAATGAGGACCCTTGAACCTAAAACATTTTATCAAAAAAGCAAGTTATTCAGCATGTGTAAAACTAATTTGAAAGTTACAAAAATAAAAGTAAGCATCATATGAAATATAAATATATAGCACATGAACATTCCTCTAAACACACACACTTATCCACCTACACACCTTCAAGACATGCTATACATTTGTTGAGGTGATCTAAAATCTGACTTTCTCTGTCCTGAAGCTGAGCAATTGGTCATAGTCTTCTAACTATTCTCTTTTCTCTAGTCTCTTCTCCTTAGTAGATTCCCTCATATTGCTTCCAAGGTTCTCTTCCAAAAAACAAGTCTGATTGTATCACTTACCACAGCCAAGTCTTCTCTGAACTGCCCTGCAACCCACCCTGCCTTCAAATAAGCACAAATTCCTTAAAGCATGTTTTAAAAGGCCTTTTGTAACATAGTCCCATCCATCTTCCCAGATTCATTACTGCCACTCTACCCCAAATACCATAAGCTCCACATTCCCTTCTTTCACACCTGTCTTCATTACTGTGGAAAACCCTTCCCCTGCTTTTCCAGTGGGTTACTTCTATACATTTTCTAGGGCTCACCTCAAATGTCATCTCTGTGACCACTTCCCCAAAGCAACAAATCACAGCACTTATCACAATGAACTCCAACTATTCCTCCTCACCACACTGTGAGCTTCTCCAAGGCAAAGACTGTTTTGTGTGTCAATGCATCTTTTTTACAACCAGCCTATAGGACAATTCCTGGCAAATAGTAAGTACTCAACAATGTTTGCTGACCGAATGAACGAATGAATGAATGATGAGTGATCTTGCAAAATGTCATCAATATTGTTATTTCATGTTAATAGAGACTTATAACTCACCCTGTTCTTTGAGTTTGGCCAACAGTTTATCGAGAACTACCATTTTACCACTGTTGCTGACAATGTGCTCATCAGTAGTATAAGGTGGACCAGGTTCAGCACCATCAAATAGGTAAGGATGATTACAACACTTTCGTAGCTGCATCAGAATGTTTAATAGTCGCATCTTGTCCATCTTGCCAGCAGAGTTTAAAACATCAATATCTTTCATCAGGATTTTTGTATACCTAGAATTTTTAAATATAATTAATCATTGATTATGAAAAAGGTTTAATGCCATCAAAAATATCCCTTGGGAGAACAATTTAGACTCCTATTTAAAGATAAATAAGATCTGAGTCTAACTGGAGTACCTCAGTAGTTGAGCATCAACCCATGAACCAGGAGGTCATAGTTCAATTCCAAGTCAAAGCACATGACTGGGTTTCAGACTCAGTCCCCAGCAGGAGGCATACAGGAGGCAGCCCATCAATAATTCACTCTCATCATTAATGATTCTATTTCTCTCTCCCTCTCCCTTCCCCTCCAAAAATCAATTAAAAATACATTTAAAAAAATAAATATTTGATAGTAAATCTGATCAGCAAATCCAAGAAAGTAATAAAGGCTGAAACACTTTAACTTGTCTGTTGCCTATTAACCTGTTCCTCTACTTTTTTCATTACTAGAAATTGCAATCAGCTGATAACTATTCAAATAACTATATCTGATAATTATTCAATATACAATCGCAAGTTCTTATATCTGGCTTCCTAGGTCATTTTTTTCCTGATCCTATAAACATTTTTCATTTTCTTTTCTAGACCTTCATCCAGGCAAAAATAGACCAATGTATCCATCTGAATGGTAAGAATATTTAATTATAATAAGAGCCAATCTGTACTGAATGCAAGTGCCAGATATTACATCACGGGCTTTATATAAATCATCTTGTTAAATCATCATAAAAACCCTGAGATTTGTACTATTATCACCCCCATTTTACAGACAGAAATTTAAGCAGCTAAGAGAAGTTAAACAACTTAGAGCTACAGAAGGGATAAAGCCAGAGTTTGATCATATGCCTGAGTCCAGAAAAATATATTCTTCACAACTACCTTATACTGGTTTCAATAGTAGAGAAGTCATTCTATGTTATAAATTATCTAATTTTATTTATATAAGCATCATTTTGTTTCTCTTAGCAACATTATTACACTACTAGAGTCCCAGTGCAAAAATTTCGTGCACAGGGGTGTGTATCCCTCAGCCCAGCCTGCACCCTCTCCAATCTAGGACCCCTCGAGGGATGTTCGACTGCCTGTCTAGGCCTGATCTAAGTAGGATCGGGCCTAGACGGGCAGTCGGACATCCCTCTCACAATCCAGGACTGCTGGCTCCCAACTGCTCTCCTGCCTGCCTTCCTGATTGCTCCTAACCATTTCTGCCTGCCAGCCTGATCACCCCCTAACCACTTTCTGCCATCCTGTTTGATGCCTAACTGCTCCCCTGCCAGCCTGTTTGCCCCTAACTGCCCTTCTCTGCAGGCCTGATCACCCATTACTGCCCTCTCCTGCAGCCCAGGTCCCCCCCAATTGCTCTCCCCTGAAGGCTTGTGTCCCTCCCCAACTGCCCTTCCCTGCAGGCCCAGTCGTCCCCAATTTCCCTCTTCTGCCAGCCTGGTCACCCATAACTGCCCTCCATTTCAGGCCTGGTCCCTCCCAAATTCCCTCTCCTGCTGGCCTGATTGCCCACAATTTCCCTCCTTTGCAGACCTGGTCCCTCCCAACTGCCCTCCCCTGCTGGTCATCTTGTGGCAGCCATCTTGTGTCCACATGGGGGCAGCCATATTGTGTGTTGGAGTGATGGTCAATTTGTATATTATTCTTTTATTAGATAGGATTAACATGTCTAATTTATGATTCCTTGTGATTCCTCTTTTGTTAATTTCCTGTTTTGCTTGTATTTATAAAACCATATGAGCTTCTATTTTTTTAATATGCATAGCCATTGACATTTTCACCCATCTCATTATTACTGATTGTTATTATAGTTATTACTATTTCTACTGATGGAAAAAATAACAAATGTGTCTGTGACTTTATCCTCTTTAACCCTGACATCATCTTGATTAGCTTATTATCCCCATTTTAAAGAAGTGAAACTGAGGTGACATAACTTGCTATTTAAACTATTAAGAGGAAAAGCTCAGGATTCAAACCCAAGTTTATGGACTCCAAGGCCAATGTCTTTCCCAAAGGTTAAATGAAATACTCACCAATTTTCCATTGAAATATGTGAGCTACTTAACTTGCCATTGAAACATACAATGTAATTTTTGAACTAAAGGCATAACTGAACCACTTCAAAGCTTATTTTTCATAACTCCTTATACATAAATTCTAATAAAAATAAAATAGCTCACCATTCTCGTTGCATTTTACTCAGTCCCAAGTAAATCTTTATTTCCTTTTTAGGAGGCAGGCTCTTCTCTACATCAGTTTTTATACGACGTAACAAAAATGGTTTTAAAACCTAAAAAGTTACAGTTTTTATAAAAGTTTATCAGACATTTCATATATAAACCTAAATTACACATGCATAATCAGATGGCACAAAATACAACAAAAAGTAAGACAAGATTATTAAATAAGTTAAAAGAAAAAAAAGCCTTAAAAATCTCCTGCCATATAAGATTTTTAAACCTTTGAAGAAGTCAATTTGGAGTCTCCAAAAGTGAAATAAAAATTCAGGAAACTTCAAAATGGTTAAATATATGAATGAGGAGAAAATGGTCCAATGTTAAGGAAGATATAAATGAACAGAGTAAAAAGATGCAATAATGAGTATATGCTTACAAGGAAGATTCTATCACAAAAAATAATAGTGCTACCATCTATAGAGTACCTGCAATGTGTCAGACACTGCACCATGAACTTCACACTGACTCCTTACAATAAATCTTTTAGGGAAATGTGATTATTTTAATTTTTAAAATATCACCAAAGTTACTTGGCCAATAAGTGGTAGAAGCAGAATTCAAACCCAGACCAAGTCAATTCTACAATCAACTCAGTCCCAGTTAGCTATCATGAGCTGGTCAATTTCCTTAACCCTTCAAAGCCTGTTTCTTCATCCATTCATCCAAAAATATATATATGGTGTGTGTGTGTGTGTGTGTGTGTGTGTGTGTGTGTGTATGTGTGTGTGTGTATGTATATGTATGTGTGTGTATATATATATATATATATATATATATATATATATATATATGGCAAGCATTTTTAAATAGGAATAATGATACCTATTCCTAAGGTGCTGTGACAATTTGTGGTAGTACATATGTAGAACTTAACCACAGCAGACATTACAAAACTATTGATATTATTATTAGAGATCAATGGGAGATAAGAAAAAGGGAGAAGTAAAGGCAGATTTCTGGTTTTTTATTTGGACCTCTTAAATTTGTCTAAGGCAGTGGTCGGCAAACTGCGGCTTGCAAGCCACATGTGGCTCTTTGGTCCCTTGAGTGTTCTAACACCACTTCTTCAAAATAGACTCGCCCAGGCAGAAAACCAACTTCTGCGCATGGGCCATGAAGTCTCAATTGCACTGTACGTGTGCACCCGCATGTGGCATTTTGTGGAAGAGCTGCATATGGTTTGCGAGCCGCGGTTTGCCGGCCACTGTTCTAAGGCATATTCTTTTTAAATTTATTTTGTTGAATAAATTTATATTGTTGAAAGTATTACAGATGTTCCCTTTTATTCCCCATTGACCACCTTCACCCCCCTCAAGCCTTCACCACACTATTTTCTGTGTCCTTTGGTTATGCATATATGCAAACAAATTCTTTGGTTAATCTCTCCACACCCACCACAGCCATCCCTCTGAGATTAATCAATCTGTTCCATGCTTCTGTGTCTCTGAATTTATTTTGTTCATCAGTTTATTTTGTTTATTAGATTCCACATGAATGAGATCATATGGGGAATTCTTAAAAGTTTAAACTGCCTGTAAGATATTTATGCAGAAGACTTAGAAGGTAGTGGGATATATAAGTCTATACCTTAGAACAGAGATATGGAGAGATAAAATTGGGAATTAAAAGTGTACTAGAGGCCCAGTGCATGAAATCTCTGCATGGGTAGAGTCCCTATTGGCTTCCGGGATGCCTCCCTTCCTCTGGCTGCCTGCCTGCCGCCTCCACTGCTGTTCCCTTCCCCCAGCAACCTGCCATCACCACCACCACCACCACCACCACCACCACCACCACCACCACCACCACCGTCACCACCGTCACCGTCACCGTCACCCCCTGGTCAAACTTCCAATAGAACTCCCAGTTGAACTCCCAGTCGAGGGGTCAATTGGCATATTAGGCTTTTATCATGTAGGATTATTATATAGGATAGGTGATAGCTGAAACTATAGGAATTGATCCCCAGGGAGAACATGTATGCATAACCCATGGACACAGACAATAGTGTGGTGAAGGCCTGAGGGGGGTCATGGAGGAAAAGGGGGACATCTATAATACTTTCAACAATGGAGATTTTAAAAAAAGAAAGTCATAGACAAAGCCCTACAAAACACTAAATTTGGGGGAACAGAAAAAGAAAAGCCCATAAAGGGGACTGAGAGGAGCAGACAAAGAGATAAGAGAAAATACATCCCATACCCTAGAAATCAAGCAGGTAAGAGTTTCAAGCAGGAAGAATGGCTAGCTGTGCTAAATAGTACAGAGAAGCCAAGATACTGACCAAAAGTGTACCCTGAATAGCACAACTTAAAAATCATCAAAGACTTTTGAGATAAGCTTCAATTGTATGGAATACATAGAAGCCAGTGGTCAGTGAATCCAGGAGTGAATAAGGCCCACCAGAGACAGAACAACCTGTGCCTAAACCTAACCAAGTTTGACATCTGAAGCCCAACTGTACTATGACTTGTATGACAAGATTCTTGGGAGATTTGTCTTCTATTCCTCTTCTGCATTCTTACAATAAATGCCCCATTACTTAAGGTAACTTGTTTTCTGACTTGTTCTATTTTACTCTGAACAAATATTTATAGCATGATGGCTGTTGGGGATTCAAGTCAATGACTGCTTAATGAGTAGTTACTATGGATCAGGCACACAGCATATTGTGGTGGAAAACAGACATGGTTTCTGCCACATGAAGCTTATACATGGGGAGAAGTGGGGGTGGACAATACATTTTTGTTTTTATTTTTCAATTTGTAAATAAGGCTTGAGATTCTCAGTAAAACAACTGACCAAAAATATAGCAAACATGCATCTGCATCCACTTCCACACAAAACTCCAATAAGACAAAAAAAATTAGAACTGTACATAAAAATAAGAGTGAAGCCCTATCTGGTTTGGCTCAGTGGATAGAGCACAGGCCTGTGGACTGAAGGATCCCAGGTTTGATTCCAGTCAAGGGCACATGCCCAGATTGCTGGCTCGATCCCCAGTAAGGGGCATGCAGGAGGCAGAGAATCAGTGATTCTTTCTCATCATTAATGTTTCTATCTCTCCCTCTCCTTTCTTCTCTAAAATCAATAAAAAATATATTTTTTTAAAGTGACTATGGCCCTTGCTAGTTTGGCTCAGTGGATAGAGTGTTGGCCTGCAGACTGAAGGGTCCCAGGTTCTATTCTAGCCAAGGGCACAGGCCCAGGTTGTGCACTCAATCCCCAGTAGGGGGCGTGCAGGAGGCAGCCAATCAATGATTCTTTCTCATCATTGATGTTTCTATCTCTCCCTCTCTCTTCCTCTCTGAAATCAATAAAGATATATTATTTTAAAAACATTTTAATAAAAATTTCATAACTTAAAAAGAGTGAATAGGGGATTAGGTAACAGGAATGGAGAAGATAAACAACTCTTTCAAGAAGCTTAACTATCAAGGATGAGAAATAAAATGAATCACTGAAAAGGACACAATGTTGAGGGAGTACTGTTTTGTATGTGTGAGGGTTGTTAGCATAGGTGTAGGTTTGGATTTAATAAATGAGATACCTGAGAATGTTAAGGGAAACAAACCAATATGCAGGGAGAGGTAGAAAATTCAGTCAGTAAAAAAGGATACATTATGGGGAAAGCTCCATAGGAAACAGGAAAAAAATGAGATCCATGGTTAACATGGGAAGAATTAGGCATTGCCCAGAGAAACAACATCTGTTCCACTCAGAGAGAAAGTAACACACATGCAGATACCCTTGGAAGATGGATATCCTTGAAGAAGTTCCTACCCTAATGACTTCTATTTTCTCTTTGAGAAAAGAATATTGTTACTTGCTGCAAAAGGAGAGGGGGCATGGAATACCTGGGATAGAAGTCTTGGGGAAGTAGGGAAGGTATGAAATAGCTGTTATAGAAAACTAGAGGCCCAGTGCATGAAATTCGTGCACGAGGGCAGGAGGGGTGTCCCTCAACCCAGCTTGCACCCTCTCCAATCTGGGACCCCTGGAGGGATGTCCGACTGCCCTCTCACAATCCAGGACTGCTGGCTCCCAACTGCTCGCCTGCCTGCCTGCCTTCCTGATTGCCCCTAACCCCTTCTGCCTGCCAGTCTGATCACCCTAACCACTCCCATGCCAGCCTGATTGATGTCTAGCTGCTCCCCTGTCAGCCTGTTTGCCGCCAACTTCCCTCCTCTGCCAGCCTGGTCACCCCTAACTGCCCTCCCTTGCAGAATTGATCGTCTCCAACTGCCCTCCCTTGCAGCCTGGTCCCTCTCATCTGCCCTCCCTTGCAGGACTGGTCCCTCCCAACTGCCTTCCCCTGCTGGCCATCTTGTGGTAGCTATCTTGTGTCCACATGGGGGCAGGATCTTTGACCACATGGGGGCAGCCATATTGTGTGTTGGAGTGATGATCAATCTGCATATTACTCTTTTATTAGATAGGATAGAGGCCTGGTGCATGGGTGGGGGCCAGCTGGTTAGCCCTGAAGGATGTCCCAGATCAGGATAGGGTTCCCTTGGGGTGTGGGGCGGCCTGGGCAAGGGTCCTGAGGTGGTTATCAGGCCAGCCATGCCCCCTAGCGACCCAAGTGGAGGCCCTGGTATCTGGAATTTATTTACCTTCTACAATTGAAACTTTGTAGCCTGGAGTGGAGGCCTAGGCTCATCAGAGTGTGTGGAAAGCTTGGCTTCCTCTGTTGCCAGGGAAACCCAAGCCTCCCTTCTGGTAGCCATCTGGGTTGGGCTAATTTGCATGCTCACTCTGATTGGCTGGTGGGTGTGACTGGTGGGCGTGGCTGGTGGTGTAGCAGAGTAGTGGTTAATTTGCATATTACTCTATTATTAGATAGGATGGGAAAGAATGCTGTACAAGGCCATGGTAAAGAATCACTAGCCTCCTCAAATTCCAGCTTACGTTAGGGAACATGAAATTGTGGTTCCAAACTGTATAGTTATATAATCTTCTTATTAGTGTTGAACAGCCTGAGTACAGAGTAGGTCACTCTGCTAATAAGTGGCAGAAGCAGAATTTATACCCCAAGACAGACACATAGTTACATTATTCCAGTTTAGGGCTTTCAGGTCAGACATGAAAGATCAAGAGATAAAGGGAGTTTGGAAGTATTCACAAAAGAGTGGTCCAAGTGTTAGAAAATGGGCTCATCGCTGGCTACAGAAAAAAGTAACCACAGAAATAGGCTGATGGAGAGAAAACGCAGGAGTCCAGGACTGGAGATCTCTGTAAGGTAACAAAATAAGAACAAAAGGAGTTACATGAGTGAAAGTATTAAAAGGATATGAGAAGTTATCAAAGAATGTAAAATTGGTGTTCAATAAATGTGAGGGAGTCACCTGGTGATGAGCAGATGACAAGAAGAAATGAGTGGCGACATGAGCCTCAAAGGAAGAATTCTGTACATGAGTGGAGAAGCAGTGGCTTAGAACTGGCATTGGGGAACTAGGAGAATACCAATGTGCTCTTGAGGACCTGTGGAGAGTGGAGAGTGAACAGTCTCTTCTGGAGAGGACCACATTATCCATTGGGAAGAGCAGAAACAAAAAAACTATTCCATAGAGAGGCTGAGGAAACAGTACAGTTTGTTTCCCAAAGAGGCTGTCAGAAAGGTTGAGAGGAAGAAGTGATGAGACTGAGCCAAGAGGCAAACCCACAGTCCAAACAGATTCTATGGCAGTTTGTTTCTTGGCTTGCTAATCTGTATTTAATTACTAAATTTTCTTATCTGCTATTACTCACTGTGTGAAGTCTTTCCACGAGTTTTTGATCACCAAGACAATTTTTAGTGTCAAACCAAGAATCAAAGTCCTATGGAGGTGAGAAAATTCTGCAATAAGTGCACAGGTTTGGGGTTTTTTTTTTCATATAAAATCAATACTGTATAAATTTTTATACAATTGACATACCAATAATTCATTTTAAAAGTTTCAGCCCTAGGTGGATTGGTTCATTGGATAGAGCATTGGCCTGCAAATTGAAGGGTCCCAGGTTCGATTCCAGTCAAGGACAAGTGCCTGGGTTGGAGGCTCCATCCCCAGTGTGGGGTGTACAGGAGGCACTCACCCTTCCTCTCTGAAATCAATATATATATTTAACAAGCACTTTCAAAATATGTAAACTGTAATGGCCAATATTATTTACTTCTGAAAATAGAAAAATGCTGGAGCAGCTAACAAAATTTGAACTCCATTATACAGAAACTCAATCAGCGGTTTGTCCTTAAAACGATGTTATTAGGCTTCCTATACCATAACAGCATTTTATCCAGTAGGACTATGAATATAGAATTGAGGACATATCATTATATTTTCATCATAACAAAAATGCTAATCCAACAATAAAAAACAAACAAAAGCAGCCGAAGCCGGTTTGGCTCAGTGGACAGAGCGTTGGCCTGCGGACTGGAGGGTCCCGGGTTCGATTCCGGTCAAGGGCATGTACCTTGGTTGCGGGCACACCCCCAATGGGGGTGTGCAAGAGGCAGCTAATCGATGACTCTCTCTCATCGATGTTTCTAACTCTCTATGCCTCTCTCTTCCTCTCTGTAAAAAATCAATAAAAATATTTAAAAAAAAAAAAAGCAAGATAAGGTATATAAACCAATGGGTAACTAAACTTGGTACTTTTTGTTATCAATTAATATCAGTAATGAGGAAAATCAAGCTCAAAAGTCCTTAAATCATTCTATTCATAATCTTGTGTTAATGATAAAAGCAATATAAACCATACATTTACAAAATGCATTGTTTTCTAATCACATACTATGAGCTCCTTAGTACTCACCAAATGTTAATGCCTACAATAAGCAACGATCATTTTAAAGACTCTACCTGCCAAATCACTCTGCGGAAAGCCCTCCCAATTTGATTAAAAGAAAACTGTGAATGCACTGCTCTGAACTCAACCTATCTCAAATCATAAATTGTGGCAGCAATGTGATATAAGCAAAGTTTAACAGGCAGGATAATCTCAAGGAAGGAAGAAAAAAACGATTTCTCTAAATATCCCTGTTTTAAATATTTGTACTTAATAACTATTTTCTGAGAAAACCTAAACACACAGATAAAGAATTACAAAGAAAAAAATTATAAATCAATCTATATTCTATGCTTTGAAAACATATGCCTATGAACATAAGAAAAGAATACGTGCCCTAACCGGTTTGGCTCATTGGCCTGAGGACTGATGGGTCCCAGATTCAATTCTGATCAAGTAGGGGTTGTGCAGGAGGCAGCTGATCCATGTTTCTCTCTCATCGATATTTCTAACTCTATCCCTCTCCCTTCCTCTGTAAAATATCAATAAAATATATTTTTTAAAGAAAGAAAAGTATACGTGATATATATGACTTAAACTTACCTCTGCAGAATTAAAGGCATCAGGCAATAAAAAGTTGAGTAAGGCCCAGAGTTCATGCAGGTTATTCTGCAAAGGTGTTCCAGTTAGGAGCAAGCGGTTAGTTGACTTGAATTCACGAACAATCTCTGAAAGCTAGAGAAATAATAGTTATGTTAACATTGTTTTATTTATTAGAATATTCAACATTCAGTCCTTTATCCAACCAATACAGTTTTTTTAGTAAAACAAAAACTTAGCCCTAGCTGGTTTGGCTCAGTAGATAAGAGCATTGGCCTGTGGACTAAAGGATCCTGGGGTTCGATTCTGGTCAAGGACACATGCCCGGGTTGTGGGTTCAATCCCCAGTAGGGGGCCAGCGGGAGGCAGCAGATCAATGATTCTCTCTCATCATTCTATCTCTCACCCTCTCCCTTCCTCTCTGAAATCAATAAAAGTATTTTTTTAAATAATAATTAGAAAATAAAATTTAAAAGTATTTTATCTATGGAAAACATTCTAGTTCAAGTGACATTGCTTCACTAAAGCAAAGCTGAATAAAATATTAAACACATTTCTACACTTATAAGAATGCAGATTAGAGTCATACCTGAGACCCTTCCCCCACTTCAAAAAATGTATTGTCTCCGTTTTAGGTTCACATAAACAGTCAGAACTCTGTGGAATTCAAGCTAGTCACTTTACACAATATCTTCCTCACCCTGTCAATTATGTCATCTACAAGCCTAGCCAAGTTTTAACTTGACCTGGTTGCAACTTTTAAGCAGCAGAGTTGAGCCCAATTTCCCTGTTATCTTACATTGACTTTCAAAATACATGGCCACACAAATGAAAGCACAAAAAAGGATAAAATAATAGTAATCTTATAAATAAAAATACACATCTTTAGAATAGTCTCAAATAAACAATTATTCTCTAACATGTATCCTTTTATCTAGTATTAGTTCCAGTTTGAAAGGAGTATGATCCACCTAGTGGTTTTGCTATACTTCTGTCCTTTTGTTCTCTCAAAGTAGCCCAGTGATCCAAAGAGAGGTTCATAATAATAACTGATGCTTTTCCTACTGTTGGTGGAGATGAATGGCAAGAAATATAATATTTTTATGTTAACACCACACTCTAATTCACACAAGTCAGATAATTCCAAGAAATGACTTTTTCTAATCCAGACGAATATACTTAAGATAACTCCTCAATAAAGATAAACCAATGCAAATGATATTTGCACATCAAATATTAACAAAATATCAAAATACTATTGCAGAACAGAGTTAGGCTGCAACAGATATAGCAAATGAACACCCAATTTTCATTACATTAAAAGTGCTCAATTTTTATGTGTTTTGTATTCGATAATTTAAACTTTAAAACTGTTTAAAATACTAATTTTAATTCATATTCCATGAATAAAAACACAATCTTCCTTCAGATTTTTTTATTTTGAATAGAGAAGTAAACAGACATAATAGTAAAATAAACCTTTAATAAAAATATTGAGAATTGGCTTACCTTAGATTTTTCATTCTTTATTCTGTGAGCCTCATCAATGACTAGATATCGCCAATGAAACTTTTTAAATACAGATTTTTCTTTGATAACCATCTCATAAGAAGTAACACAAACATCCCACTCTCCTGGCATCATTTCATCACGAATAAAAATAGCCTATAGCAAAATAAGATTCCTTATATTAGAGCAGTGGTTCTCAATCTGTGAGTCGCAACCCCTTTGGGGGTTGAATGACTCTTTCGCAGGGGTCACCTAAGACCATCGGAAAACACAAACATTTACATTATGATTCATAACAGTAGCAAAATTACAGTTATGAAGTAGCAACAAAAATAATTTTATGGTTGGGGATCACCACAACATGAGGAACTGTATTAAAGGATCTCGGCATTAGGAAAGTTGATAACCACTGTATTAGAATATGCTGACAAGATTAACACAGAATTAAAATATCAAAAGAAGATTAAAAATTCTAAGAAATTATTTGGACTCATCCATTTTAAAGATAGGAAAATTGAGGCACAAAGATACCTCAGTGTCAATTATTAGGATGGCATGCTAATATATCTATCCATATATCTATCCTATCTAATAAAAGAGTAATATGAAAATTAACCATCACTCCTCTACATCCACAAGCCATGCCTACCAGCCAATCAGAGCGAGTATTCAAATTAATCCCAACCAAGATGGCTGCGGCCACAGAGAGCAGGAGAAAGGTTTGCGTTTCCCCGGCAATAGAGGAAGCCAAGATTCTGTAGCCCTGACCAGCCTAAGCCTCCACTCCAGGCTACAAAAGTTCATTTATAGAAGGTAAACAAATCCAAACAGAAATGGTGGCAGCTACAGAGAGAGCAGAAGGCTTGGCTCCGCTCCAGGCTACAAAATTTCAATTGTAGAAGGTAAATATATCCCAGATACCAGGGCCTCCGCTTGGGTCGCTTGGGTCGCTGGGGGACGTGGCTGGCCTGCAAACCACCAGAGGCCCCTCGCCCAGGCTGCGCCACGCCCCAAGGGAACCCCCACCCTGATCCAGGACACACTTCAGGGCAAACCAACTGGCCCCCATCCATGCACCAGGCCTCTATCCTATCTAATACAAAAGAAATATGCAGATTGACTATCACTCCAACACACAATATGGCTGCCAACCATGTGATCAAATATCCTGCTCCCATATGGACACAAGATGGCCACCAAAAGGTGGCCAGCAGGGGAAGGCAGTTGGGAGGGACCAGGCCTGCAAGGGAGGGCAGTTGTGGATGATCAGGCAAGCAGGGGAGGGCAGTTGCGAAGTACTAGGCCTGTAAGGGAGGGCATTTGAGAGGGGCCAGGTCTGCAAGGGAGGACAGTTGGAGGCAATCAACCCTCCAGGGGAGGGTAGTTAGGGGTGACCAGGCCAGCAGAGGAGGGAAGTTGGGGGCAAACAGGCTGACAGGGGAGCAGTTAGACGTCAATCAGGCTGGCGTGGGAGTGGTTAGGGGGGTGATCAGATTGGCAGGCAGAAGCAGTTAGGGGCAATCAGGAAGGCAGGCAGGCGAGCAGTTGGGAGCCAGCAGTCCTGGATTGTGAGAGAGTTGTCCAACTGCCGGTTTAGGCCTGATCCCACCAGGATCAGGTCTAAACCGGCAGTCAGACATCCCTCGAGGAGTCCCAGATTGGAGAGGGTGCAGGCTGGGCTGAAGGACACCCCCCACCCCCAGTGCACTAATTTTGTGCACCAGATCAATAAAAGAGAAGCAATTGCTTCCCTTAAACAAGTACAGAATATATCACCAAAAGATTACCAAATTACTAGGCTTTCTCTTCATATCACAAAGGGTTCAAAAGGACATAGGCAAAGTAACTGCTTTCTGAATACCACATTTTTAGCAAGATCTAAGCATTACCAACATATTATAGTTTCAACAAATGGAAATAACTCAATATACATGAGAGATTTCAACCCTTTGAGAACTCTAGCAAGGACAAGTCATATATTTGGTTAAGGGGTCATAAAAGCCTATTCATGTTTTTGTGAACTTCCTGATGTTGTTATGAGGCTATAAATGTGATTTTATAAAGGATACTTGCTCTATCTTAGTAAGGAGCCCATTTAAAACTATTTTTAAATATTCACAGGCACTGGCCAACATGGTAGCCAATTAACTGATAGCACTTTTAACTTGTATGAACTGAATTCCAGATGAATGGGTCAGAATAAAACCACAGAAGTTAACAGGGAGCAGCAAAAACTATTTGGTGGAGTTTATTACTATTATACATCTGAAATTACAGTGCGTAAACAAAATTAATTGTTCACTGCAAAGTCTTTACTTCATAAATTCACAGTTATGCACCAAAACACTGTGAACTCATTCGACAAATATTCACTGAGTGCCCACTATGTATAAAAGGATTGCCCGGACTGAAGTAAAGAACAGAAAAATAAAAAGGAAAAAAAAAAAAAAAAAGAAAAGCCTTAATAGAAATCTCAGTTGCACTATTCGAAGTAGTCAAGTTAAAGAAGTTAATTAAAATGTTTGGGAAATTAGAAACAAAAATAAAGGGAACCAGGGTGCCAGACCCCATTCAGTCAGTCCTGCAAACACTTATCCTTGTTTGATTTTGTGAAACTCCGTTTAATGGTTCCTCTTACTGTTTCATGGACTATATGCACATTTTAAAATTTAAATTAGCTCTGCTTTGAAATTTGTTAACTACTTGAAAGATTTCAATATCTTGACAAAACATTTAAGATCACAAAATTCAAAAGCTCCCACTTTATAGGTGACAAAATTAAGGCTCTGCAAGATCTACTTAACATCATACAGTCATATCAAAGCCAAAACTAAAAACAGATCTCCTATTTCTATGTCCTTGATCTTTGATGCCTCCAGAGTGGAAAAGGAAAAGGTCAAAAAATCATGTTTGGCAGAATGACCCAGGTTTCTTGGATTTTAACTGAAATGTTCAAAGAAGCTGCTAAATAATCTTTTTCCTTCAGACATAATTTTGTTAGGAGACATGGCCATAATGATCTTCATAATGGAGAAGGGTATGTAATAAGAACAGAGCTACAGTTTAATTGTTCACCTTACTAACTATAGATAAGAGGTTTTCTTACAGATCCTGGGAAAGTGGAGGATGAAACAAGGCCAAAAAAAGATAAGATGCCTCAATGGGTCCATTACACAGAAAGAAAAAAAAAACATTTTGAGAACAGACCAAGGACAGGACACACTGATTGATTGCTGTGCCAGGAGCCTGACCCCCTCCAGGAGTTTATCTCAAGAACTGACCATTCTCAGGTCCTAGGAACTGAGCAGAGCTGTTTGTAACATCATAGAAGTTAGCCACCTTGTTATCGGACTTTGAGTTCCAATGAAGGCCTGACCACAGATGCTCCCCTCCTCTTTCTGTGACACTTGCAGCTCACAGCTGCAGAGTTACTTCTCCTTCATCCTATCTAATAAAGAGGGAATATGCTAATTACTGCCCCGCCCTCAAATATGGCAGTGCCCACAGCCAATAAGGAGGGAATATGCTAATTGAGTGTCACACCCTCAAAGATGGTGATGCGCACAGCCACAAGATGGTGGCACCCAGTCCCCTCAGCCCCGCCAGGGTGGCAGGCGTGTGGCAAGGCCAGACCACTCCGAGTGCCTGCCTCCAGGGTCCCCCAGTCCTCTTAGCCCCCTAGCCACCCAGGGCCAGCTCGAGGTGCAGGCAAGCCTCAGATGGCAGCTGCCCAGCCACACAGGGCCACCTGAGGCTCAGATAACCAGGACAGGCTGAGGCTTGAGCTGCCGGCAGTGGCAGCAACAGAAGTGTGATGGTGGTGTCGCCCTCCCCTGATTGCCAGGTCACCTCCTGCCCCTGAGGGCTCCAAGACTGTGAGAAGGGGAAGGTTGGGCTGAGGGACTCTCCCCTCCAATGCATGAATTTTCATGCACCAGACCTCTAGTGTGTGTTTAATCAGCCTACTCACGAAGGGGATCAGATCAGAATTTCTAGAGTGACTGACTGCTCTCCCCATACTACTGACATTATTGGAATAAATGCTTATATATGATTTTTTTTTTAAAGCACCATGTTTGGGAATCACACCTCTATATACTTCAAGACTACACTAGCATCAGACAGGACCAGGAATATCTTTAATAATTTCCCAACTCAATTAAACACCTATTGTTGCCTACATCAAATTTTTATTACTAAAATATTGACCTCATATAATGTTTTCAAAAGGCCAGGAAATCAGAAAGGCCCAATAAATCTTTCCCATGTGGTACCAAGGTTCAAATCTGTCAATACATAATGACCTGGATTTTCTCTATACATACCAATATCAATGTGTAAGTGTTGAATAAGGCACATTAATTATAAATGTATGTATATAGAAAAAAGCAATGTATATCCTTACTATGTATAAAACATTCTACTATTTCTATTCTATTCTATCTCAGTGTTTTATGAAATTGTCATCACCACCCACTAAGATTAATTCCCAACCTTTGAGTGGCAATTTGAAAAACACCGTTTTGAAGGTTGGTTTTCAAAATTAGAAAATGTTGAAGTTACCAGAAGAATTGCCAACTTACCATGGGGTAAAGATAGGGCAGTCACAAATTAAATGCATCCACTCTTTCTTTACAAGTCATTAAGTACTTCAGAGATACTTCATAAACTGTTGGATTCTGTATAATATAGTTGAAAATCACTAAAATACATTTTTACTGAGATATGAAAACACAAGCCTAGATATTTCTATTTTGCTTGTGATCTTCATCAAGATATCATTTCACTCAGACGTATGCCAAAAGAATTTCTTCACTGATACTAACCCTAGGGCAATGGAAGCTAAAGAGATAATAAACAAATGGGACTACATCAAAATAAAAAGCTTTTTTACAGCAAAAGAAACCATCAACAAAACAACAAGAAAGCCCACTGTGTGGGAGAACATATTTGCAAATGATACCACTGATAAAGGTTTAATTTCCAACATCTACAAACAGCTTATACAACTAAATAAAAGGAAGATGAATAATACAATTAAAAAATGGGCAATGGACCTAAATAGAACATTTTCAAAAGAAGACAGAAGGAAGGCCAAAAGGCACATGAAAACATGCTCAAAGTCACTAATTGTCCGAGAGATGCAAATCAAAACAACAATGCGGTACCATCTCACACTTGTCAGAATGGCCAACATCAACAAATCAACAAACGACAAGTGTTGGTGAGGTTGCGGAGAAAAAGGAACCCTCGTGCACTGCTGGTGGGAATGCAGACTGGTGCAACCACTGTGGAGAACAGTGTGGAGTTTCCTCAAAAAACTGAAAATGGAACTCCCATTTGACCCAGTAATCCCACTTCTAGGAATATATCCCAAGAAACTAGAAACACCAATCAGAAAGGATATATGCACCCCTATGTTCATAGCAGCACAATCTACAATAGCCAGAATTTGGAAACAGCCTAGGTGCCCATCAGCAGATGATTGGATCCAAAAACAGTGGTACATCTACACAATGGAATACTATGCTGCCATAAAAGAGAAGGAATTCTCATCATTTGCAGCAACCTGGATGGAATTGGAGAACATCATGCTGAGTGAAATAAGCCAATCAATGAAAGAGAAACACCACATGACCTCACTCATTTGTGGATATTAAAGAACATTATAAACTGATGAACCAAAAGATAGATATAGAGACAGTATATCAACAAGTAGACTGTCAAATTACAGTGGGGAGGGGAGGAAGATC
Source organism: Pipistrellus hanaki (assembly GCF_964339955.1). Lineage (NCBI taxonomy): Eukaryota > Metazoa > Chordata > Mammalia > Chiroptera > Vespertilionidae > Pipistrellus > Pipistrellus hanaki. The sequence goes on along the minus strand of NC_140524.1, from coordinate 27,267,804 downwards.
TGGGGGAAATAATAGATCAACCGAAGGACTTGCATACATGCATATAAGTACAACCAATGGACACAAAACTCTGGGGAGGGAGGGGATGTGTGGGAGGGAGGGAGGGGGGCAAAAAAAAATCAATAAAATATATTTTTTTAAAAAAGATATCATTTCAAGAAAAAGAATTCAATAATTCAGAAATACAAAGTTTTATAAGGAGTAATATAATATTAAATCAGCAATTTTCAATTGGTGTGCCCCAAAAATGTTTAAAACATTCGCTACCTATTTAGTCAGGAAAAACTAATCTGTTTTCCCTAAGATTGTCAAATTAAAAATAATGAATTAAGCAAAAAGACAAAAATTAATAATCAACAGCTAACACAACAGTAACCATCTGGTGTGAATGAATCAAAATTACACTTAGTTTTCTGTCAGATGGGCAAAAAAACAAATTTTTTGGTGTACTGCAGAATTTTAGTAATTAGTTTATGTGTGCCATGAAATGAAAAAGGGTAAAAATTGCTGCATTAAATAACAGTAGTGATTAGAAAGAGTTCTAAGTGACTAATCTGCTACTGGGAAATATTAGACACAGGGCAAAATCAAGCCTATAATTCTAAATGTATGAGTGCAATATTTAAAATTATAAGTTAAATTTAAATAAATTTATGCCATTTTTTTCACGCAAAATAAGAAAATTACAGCTGAAACTGGTTTGGCTCAGTGGTGGAGCATTGGTCTGCGGACTGAAAGGTCCCAGGTTTGATTATGGTCAAGGGCATGTGCGTTGGTTGCGGGCACATCCCCGGTAGGGCGTGTGCAGGAGGCAGCTGGTCGATGTTTCTCTCTCATCGATGTTTCTAGCTCTCTATCTCTCTCCCTTCCTCTCTGTTAAAAAATCAATAAAATATATTTTTTTAAAATTAAAAAAGAATTACATAATTCATTGTTACCATTCTTTTGAATATATATTTTGATAACCTATCTAAAATATGTAAAATAGGATAACTCTTTAAACTATGTTCTCTGGAGACAAAATAAAGACAAAGTTTAATAATATGCTTCCTAAACTGATTATTAATTTTTGTATTTTTGCACAATTGATTATTTTTTAAATAATTCTACACTCCCAAAATAAGTGTAGCCTAGATTGACAAAAGGCTAATTTAAATAAGAGCTCAGAGTTTCATATCTAAGAATGCATGCAGACATACACTGAGTGGCCAGATTATTATGATCTTTGAACGCATAATAATCTGGACACTCAGTGTGTGTGTGTGTGTGTGTGTGTGTGTGCGCGCGCGCGCATTTGAGACCCAGTGCATTAATTTGTGCATGGATGGGGTCCTGCCAGCCTGGCCAGGAGGAGGGGACATGGGCAGTTGACCAGCCTGCCTGCTGGTCGAACTCCTTGTTGAGGGGACAATTTGCATATTAGCCTTTTATTATATAAGATATACACTGAGTGGCCTGATTATTATGCATTAAGATATCATAATAATCTGGCCACTCAATGTATATTTTTATATTCAATGACAAAAGCTGAAAGCTGTGTCTATGCATAAACACAAAACACAAGGCTCTCAATACAAACTGAAAAGGTTCCATTCATGTGTGTGTATACACATATGTGTGCATGTATACATGTCAAAGTCAAAAGTCAAAAACTTAAATATAAAACCTTAAGTCACGCAAATTTACACATTTCTTGTGTCAAAAGAGCACAAATGATAGTTACTGATGAGATATACTGTTAATAAAATAACGTTTTTAAATAAAAGGTCTCTTAAAAGTACAACTCAAACATACTTAAGTTAATGAGCTACTTAAAAGTAAATGCAGCTCTAGTCAGTTTTGCTCATGGTTAGAGCATTGGCCCTTAGACTGAAGGGCCTGGGGTTCAATTCTGGTGAAGGGCTAGATCCCTGGCCCCGGGTTGAGGCACATGCAGGAGGCAATCAATGTGCTCTCATAGCGATGTTTCTGTCTTTCACCCTCTCTTACACTCTCCCTAAAAATCAATGGAAAAAATATCCTCTGGTGAGGATTAACAGAAAAACAATAAATGCAGATAAGCAAAATAATGGACTGTTACTTAATCTATTATTAAGTAACACATCTACCACATAACAGTGTTGTGAGAATAAAATTAATATATTAAAAAGCACTGAAACAGAGCCTGAGTAAGCACAAATTAAGTGTTATTTAGTAGTAGTGGCCAACTTAAATGTCTTTATGGCAATGGTATGCAACTTAACCTCAGAAAGAATGTTAGTCTTGATTGCCTTTTTAAACCTGTTTCTCACTTACTCTCGCATCCTTGTCTCCGACGAAACAAATAACACGAAGAGATGGGACCCATCGTTTAAATTCATTCATCCAGTTGTGTAAAGTAGACTTTGGAACTAAAACCATGTGAGGTCCAGGAATGTTTCGGTAATGTTTCAGGTAACCAAGCAAAGCAATCATTTGTAAAGTCTTACCAAGACCCTGCATTATCATCACAAGGAAAAAATATCCATGAGCATTTTTTATTTAATGAAACATTCTGTTAATAACAACATTACAAAAGATACTTGTCAACTATCTCACACAGGGAAAAGTTAAAAAAAAACTAAAAAAAAACTAAGAACTTACCATTAGAAAGTTGCTCAACAAAGCAACTCTCTATTTAGAAGATTTTAACTCCTAAACAGCAAACAATCTACTATGTAATTTTTTCTACTATTTTAAAATTAAGAATTTTGAGTGTGTATTTCACAAAGACACATTTATTTTACCAGCCTGCTTATATACCAGTCTTTCTTGCCTATTGTCCCCACCACTACAACACAGGCATGAAATATTCAGACTATGCATGTCAAGGGGCATGTGGCTCTGTATAAGTACCTTACACCCTTGAAGACCTAAGGAACCATAAAAGAACAGAACATAACAGAACTCTTAAGCCATAAAGGATATTAGAGATTATCCAGTCCAGTGGACTTTTAAAAATAATATATTTACCACCAAGAACATACCACCTAACCATTGGAAAGGGAACAATGTCCTATGCTGTAGGGCCTTTTAAAACAACTTCTGGCTTTATCTCTATGCAAAGTATATATTTTCTTTTATAAACCTAAACCTAAAAGTTCTGTCCGCTTCAGTTTTCTATGCTACACATCAAAAGCTTAAAATGTTTGTACTCTTTAACCAAGTAACTCCACTTTTAGAAAACCTATGAAAATAATTTGAGGTATAGAATAAAATACAAGGGTTCGCATAATAGCATTATTATATAACACGCATGTACATGCACATGCACACTACATCAACTGATCCAAATGATCAGCAATAAGGGAGGAAATTAATAAAATTATGGTCAGTACCTCCTTAGGATTATTATGCAGTAACTAACAATTATTCTTATTTTTTATTTTTTTAAATATATTTTTATTGATTTCAGAGAGGGAGAGGGAAAGAGAGATAAGAAACATCAATGATGAGAGAGAATCATTGATCGGCTGCCTTGTTGCATGCTCTCTACTGGGGATCGAGCCCACAGCTGAGGATGTGCCCTTGACTGGAATCGAACCCAGGACCCTTCAGTCCACAGGCTGATGCTCTATCCACTAAGCCAAACTGGTTAGGGCTAACAATTATTTTTATAAAAAGGTTTAAAGTATGTAGAAAATACATATGAATTTGAAAAAATAAAAATACACACTTTTATATACACTAAAACTTAACTATGCAAAATAAATACATCTGAAAGGGAAAAAAACTGAAAACAAATATGCCCAAATGTTCAATGTGGTTATTGCTGGTTAGCAGAATTATGACTTACTTTTAATATTTTTCTTGTTTTCCCCCAATTTTTCTATACTCCTTAGAGTATCTTTCCCTTTTAGTTATTAAATCATATCTGGTGTCACTATAAATTCAATATGAAGACTCTTTAGAGTAGTTATGTAAATGAGTCTCCCTGGGATATATAGATCTAGAACTCCCCTTGTCCTCTCTTAAATTCCATCTTATTCCTTTGGACTTAAAATACCAATCTAGGCCTTTAGATACTCCCCTGATCAGCTAAATTAGCATATTAAATAGCCTTAATTTTTCCTTTTATCGTTTTATTTGTATGTCATTTCGTGGATTACTTCCTGACTCCCTCCCATCTGGCACTCAACTGCCAAGATACAACATCGTTCTTTACTATTTTCTTCTTTATTCCATCTATTCACTTTCTGGTTGCTCACACATGGAGATATTTACATTCATTCATGCATGCATTCATTTATTATTTGGTTTATACATTCATTCATTTAGTATTTGGCTTATACACCCTGCCTCATTCCCCAAATAAATTCAGATAGCCTACAATGAAAACTCGTTTCAGGTGGCCTGTGATGAAAACATGGAACGGAAATTAATAGTGAAATAGAAATAAAGAGGGATCAAGGAAAATAAAACTAAAAGGTAAAGAATAGGATAAGGCACAAAGGGCACACAATAAGCAGACCATTAAAAATTAACACAGATGCTCCATTCTGGCATTCATTTTGCCTCTGAGCTTCTTGGAAGCCAAAGTGCAAACAAAAACAAAAGTACAAGGTTTTTAATGCCCTTTGAGCAACTCTCAATAAGAATTTTGTGGCTAGCCGAGGCCTGTGTGGCTCACTTGGTTGAGTGTCCTCACATGGACCTAGAGGTTCCCCATTTCGATTCCTGGTCAGGGCACATGCCCAGGTTGTGGGCTCGGATCCCCTGTAGAGGGCGTGCAAGAGGCAGCCAATCAATGGTTCTCTTTCATGGATGTTTCTCCCTCTCCCTCCCTACCTCTGTTTCTCTAAAATCAATAAAAGCATACTTTAAAAAAAAAGAATTTTATAGCCAGTGACATATATGATCTAAAAGTTACTTAAAGAAACCATTCTTTACTTTAAAAATGCCTATCATGCTATAATAACTAAATAAAATTAGCCTCCAGACCTCAGAAGGGCAGTTCAGCTCAGTTATTTCAAGTTTACAAAAAAAAAAAGTATTGGTAACTGAGAATGCATTTTTAGCTACCAACTCCTTACCATTTCATCGGCCAAAATGCCATTGATTCCATTTTCATACAAAGAAATCAACCAGTTCAGTCCTCGAATCTGATAATCTCTCAGTAGTCCTCCTTTCACATCTGGAAGAAAAAAAAAAACACAATATCTCATACTTTCATTAATGCAATCAAGTACAATTTTTCTAAAACCAAATTAGAAAAAACAACAACAACATGATGAAGTACTCACATGAAGGTGACACCTCAAACCTAACACACACGTTAGATGTCTTCCGACTTTCTGAGAGTAGCTCTTCATCCTCCTCTTGCTCCGTGCGCCTGTGGCGGTAGCTGGGATGAAAAAAAAAATCTTCATATTCAACCCAAATGCTAAGGTGTCAATTAGGTCTCTATATACTGCTAATACCTTCTATGAAAAAAAAGCAACGCGTTACCTAGGATCTTGCTCAAAAGTGGGTAGAACCAGCCTATATTTTTACTGATTAACTGCTAGTGAGAAGAAAAAAAAATATTGTTGCCTATGAAATACATTTGTACTAATAATAAACTTATTTTTTGAACATTAGATTATACTTAATATGTGAAGAGGGAAGGAGTGTATGAGGAGAGGGAGAAGGAGGAAGAGAAAGAGAAGAAAGTAGAGAGAGATGTCAACATACTCTCCAGCAGAAATTAAGCTCTGCTTGTCCTCTTTCTTTATTTGAGGGCGTCCCAATTTCATGTTTAGAGGAGACGTTGGAGATTTCTGTGCTGAAGGTTGAATGAAATGTGCAAAAAGTTCTGTCTGCTTCAGTAAAAATTCAAATCTCTTCGCTCGGTCTGCTTTCTAGTTCACAAAACAAAATAAAAAGTAATGATTTTCTTTTTTATTCATTCAAATTTATTTAATAAACACTTATACTGTACTTACTTTGTACTGTTCTAAGCTTTAAACATACTAACCTATTTAATTCTCTTAATAAACCTATGAGATAGGTACTAGTATTTTTCCCTGTTACAGATGATAAAACTGAGGTACAGAGAGAGTAAATAACTTGGCTCAAGCTCCCATAACTAGTAGGTAGCAACTCTGATAATGGTATTTTCAAATATTTTGAATAGAAGCCAAATGATCTGCCAGACTTAGTAAATACCCCCAATAAGAAGTGCTTAAAGAGTTGTTGGCCAAAAAGCAAATTCTCTTACCAAACCATAATGATTTTATTTTCCTGAGCAGTTAACAAAATTATCATAATATATAATGTATCCCAGATATGGAAATATAAATTAACCATTATATATATATGTAAAATAAACTGAACTCTTAAGAATTTTCAAGCTGCTTCTAGAAATAACTGTAATCTTAGAATCCAGGGTCACCTTGTCTCAAAACATTTTCAATGGTATGGTACAATAATGCAATAAACATTTTTCTCTTCAATTACAATGATCTGGAAAGTTATGTTTTATGATAACAGTATATAAAGTTTCCCCCAAAAGTAAGCAGGATTTGTAGGAAAATACACACACACACACACACACACACACACACGAAATAGTATATTTACTACACAAAATTGATATGTATTATAATTTCTCAATACATTATAAAAGGTCATAGAACTTGTACCATGTAAATGCAATTAAACTCTTTTCACTGAAAATTTTAAAATTCCAGATAAAGAAAATAATTAAGATGATTTTTATTCAAGGGGTAGAGAATATTTTATTGCTAATCAAGGATGCATAATTAATAACACCAGAAATTTATAAGAGATTATTAACATAAATACAAGAATTAGGCAAATATATTCAGACCGGTAGCTGGAAGGAGGCCAAAACCTTTTCATTTTATGTTATCCTCACTGGAATGTTGTTTTTAGAGTTGTTAAAACATTAACTGTTTGTTAGCTATGGCCTTAAACATTAAGGAATGGACTTTTATAAAATCACTATGAAGCACCAAAAAAATGAACTTAATCTTTATTTATTTTTATAATATTACTGCAAAAAACAACCCCTCAACAGCAACAACAAAAAAAAACTCAGTTCCAACTACCTGTTAATTTCTCTTTAAGTCTATCAAATTCACTGGTCTTAAAAAACGCTAAGCATAGCCGAAACCGGTTTGGCTGAATGGATAGAGCGTCGGCTTGGGGACTGAAGGGACCGGTTCGATTCTGGTCAAGGGCATGTACCTTGGCTGCTGGCACATCCCCAGTAGGGGGAGTGCAAGAGGCAGCTGATGGATGTTTCTAGCTCTCTATCTCTCTCCCTTCCTCTCTGTACAAAATCAATAAAATATATTTTAAAAAATTTAAATTTAAATTTAAAAAAAACCCAAGCATAAAAATATATAGTTAAATTAAACCTAAAATATGGATTTCAATGACTAAAAGTTAAATAATTAAATGTAGAGCAAAGCAGATGAGCATAAATTAATATTATATTGCTTAAACAGGTAATATTTTCACACACTGGGAAATATCCTTACCTTCAGAAGACATATTATCATATTATATGTTTCATAATGTGTAGGATTCATAAATCCAAAGCAATGGAGAGAGAGAGCAAAAAAATATGTCTGGCTTTGTGACCTGCTTTCTTTCAGCCATATTGATATTGACACAGGTATTTTCACTTAGTGGATAAAGTACTTCTAGCACAAAACACCTTATTATGGGGTAAAGAGCACTGAACAAAAATGAAGAGATGTGGATTCTAATCCCAAATATTCCATAGTTTCTCTGCTCTTTTATTTCCTCATCTGAGAATGTGGAGATTCATTTATTCAACAAAAAATCCAATTCTACAATCTATGATTCTGTACTCATTATATGTACACATGTATTGTTTTAAATCTTTCACTTTTCCTCTATAAAAATCAACTATAGTATTCACTATCCTATCCAATAATATATTTACCATTTTCTCTTCATATTCTGGGTCCATTTCCTTTTCAGATTTAGAAACTTTAGCAGCAATTTTGAGTTGAAATGGAGAAACACTTTTCTAGAATTTCAAAGAAAATAAATCATCAAATTGCAAAGCAGGGTCTTTAAAGTGATCAACATTCTCATGTGAAGAAAGTAAAAATTACTTAAATACTAAATAAATAAGTAAATAAATAAGAGCCATGCATGGACCAATGATGACAGCATGTTATGAATCAGGGCTTATGATTAATCCAGTTCTGTGCACCTGAAATCCAATTTTAAAAATCCAAAGAATTGTGAAAGCCAGAGCAACAACATTAAATAAAAGCCAAAAGGAGAGCCCTGGCCCCTATGGTTCAGTTCCTTGACCACCATCCCATGCACCAAGAGGATGCTGGGCACATGTCCTGGTTTTGGCTCTATCCCCAGTAGGGGGCTTGCAGGAGCCAGTCAATCATGGTTTCTTTCTCCCTCCCTTTCTCCCTCTATCCCGCTCTTCCTCCCTCCTTCTCCCTCACTCTCCCTCTACTTCTCCCTCTAAAAATCAATAAAAACATATTTAAAAAGCAAAAAGAAAAACATTGAACATTCTTGCCTATTTTTTTCACTTAAAGCACAAGAAAATCTAATCATTGAATAAAAGATTTAAAGTCTAGAATATACTTAAAATAATAAAATAATAAATCTAGAATATACTTATATTATCAACCACAAGCCAAAGAATTCAAGGAAAGTAAATATTGATACTAACACATTATGTAATGGAAAGAAATCAGAGTTTCAAAAGAAGAAAAAAAAATGTGGTTTCTGTTCCTAAAAAGAGACTATATCTTATTGTTTCCATATTTTAATTAGTATATTTAAACTTTTTCTTTTTTAATATATTTTATTGATTTTTTTACAGAGAGGAAGAGATAGGGATAGAGAGTTAGAAACATCCATGAGAGAGAAACATCAACCAGCTGCCTCTTGCACACCCCCTACGGGGGATGTGCCTGCAACCAAGGTACATGCCCTTGACCGGAATCCAACCTGGGACCTTTCAGTCCACAGGCCAACGCTCTATCTATTGAACCAAACCGGTTTCGGCTAAACTTTTTAATGTAATATGATTGATCATTTATATTTAAAATAATTAACTAGTACAGTTGCAATCTTTTGGCTTATGTTTTCTCCAAATGGGAAAAAAAAACTATTTTAATTATTTATATTACATAAATATTTTATAGAAGCAGTTTTTCAGGGCTATTAACTATTAACCTTTGGTATTTAAAAGGTTGTAATTTAGTGAAAACTAAAAAAAAAAAAAAAAAAAATCAGCTTTAATTTCACCTAAAAATACTGAGATTATCTGGGGGCTTATCTCATTCATTCTATGCTTTGTAAAGACAAGCTTGTACTTGTAAATACAAATCAGTATATAGAATACAAGTCCTTCCCTGCAAGAAATCAAGAAATAAAATAGCAAAAACACGAATCTACATATTGGTACCAAATTTGAGAGTATTTCAATTTTAACACAGACTACACAAGTCAAAATACAAATCTGTTTGTGAAAACTAAAGGAATTATGTTCATTTTATGTTTTTTTCAACCTTTTCCAGAAAACTTAGATCATAAATCAAAAACAGAATGTAACCTTAAACATAAGAAAAACATGGCTCCAGCCCTAACTGGTTTGGCTCAGTGAATAGAGCATCAGCCTGCAGATGAAGGGTCCCATGTTCAATCCCAGGTGAGAGCATGTGTCTTGGTTTTGGGCACATCCCCGGTGGGGAGTGTGCAAGAGGTAGCAGATCCATGTTTCTAACTCTCTATCCCTCTCCCTTCCTCTCTGTAAAAAAAAAAAATCAATAAAATGTATTTTCTTTAAAAACAAACATGCTCCAATATTTAATGTACAATATATATCTTCCAAAATTTACTAAAATTTCTATTCTATGGAAATCCAAACTGAAATCAAGAGATTTGATCCTGCCGAAACCGGTTTGGCTCAGCAGTAGAGCGTCTGTCTGTCTGCGGACTGAAAGGTCCCGGGTTCGATTCCGGTCAAGGGCATGTACCTTGGTTGCGGACATATCCCCGGTAGGGGGTGTGCAAGAGGCAGCTGGTTGATGATTCTCTCTCATCGACGTTTCTAGCTCTCTATCTCTCTCCCTTCCTCTCTGTAAAAAATCAATAAAATATTTTTTTAAAAAAGAGATTTGATCCTCCTCATGGTTTTACTTTGGATTACTGATCTGATATTGTTGTTATTCTTAATCCAAATAACAGCCATCTTGATTTACAGCATTGTGTGTGTGTGTGTGTGTGTGTGTGTGTATGTGTGTGTATCTGATCTTATCCATCCAGGATTACATTCAAAACACTATATTTTGAATGTAATCCAGGATGGATAAGATCAGAAAACTGCTAAAATCCCCTCAACCACACACTTTTAAAATGACATAAGCTATAAGTTCTTTTGTATTTTCAAAGCGACAAGTAAAGGAAAATTGGATAACAAACCCAACACCTTTATTATTCCTTAAAAAGCTATATGAAGTCATTTTCAAATTTCAAAACAGTGAAAATTACTTTACCTCATATATACAAATATATATCTAATAATGTGGGATCTATAAAAAGAATTAAGGCTTTAATATTAGAAAAACATTTTACTCATTACTTTTTTTGTGCTTACCTTGCAGTAAAATACCATAAAATTTTAATTATATGCTAATTAAATTCCTAATCTTGAACAGTGCTATTAAAAGATGTGGGCAATTACTTAATTGGCACTATCTTCCACAAGAAATTCTAAACCTACCCTCTACAGCTTCTTATTTGTGTATGTGTATGTTTTCAAAAATATGCTTCTCATACAGGAAAAGGTAAAAGGTGACTGCTATTCTAATAAATTCCTTATGGATTTCATCATCTGGTGATTGAGATGTCATGAGAATGTAGCTTAAGGTCATCAAGATGCCCTGTCTTAAAAAACCATGACCTTTTTCTTGATGTTTTTATTACCAAAATACCAGCTCCAGTTTAGATTACCTAACAGTGAAGTTATCCAGCTATCTCTTACATCAAAAAAAAGTTTAAAAACTAGAAGGTAAGCAAAAATACCTATCTTCAAAAAAGTTGAAGAACCAGAAGATAAGCAAAAATACCATCTGTAGCTAAATGTCAGAAGTCAATCCACTAAATCTCATCTGCTTTATGCTTCATGAAAATGCTCTCATTCAGAGCCTATTTTCTTTTATTTGATATACAATTCTAAGCAAGCTTAATAATCTGGCTTTCCAAAGTACAGAGAATAAAAACAGCAGCAAATGACATGAGAAAGACCACTAGAAGAAGGCACACTGTCAACAGTAAGGAGGCATGGCAGAAGCCCAGGACTAAAATGTGACTTCCCCTACAGTTATGTCCCTTTTCCTTGGTGTTCAGGTGTAACTATTTCCCTCTCCCTGCTGCATTAATTGTATTTTTATTTTTATAGATACTTTCAATCTTTAACATCTACATCCATTATCATAAAAAATTCTAATGAGGTAATTAAAAAGTGATAGCTAACAGCCTGACAATTGAGGGAGAAGGCTGAGAAATTATTGAAAAATCAACACAATTCTGAAAGTGTCTGGGAGGTGGTGACTTAATTGAGGGAAAACAACCTCTTAGGTCTCTAATGCCTTTGTACAGAGTACAATAATTGATGGATATAAGGAAAAGGTTAGTTTGCACTGTTAGTGGACCATTTAAGGAGTCAAGGTAATGTGTAATATATTTAGTTTAGTTTAGTTGAAGAAATTGTATAAATAAATTAAAAAAAAACTTAAGTAGATGTTTTGGTACTATTTAAATCTCAAGAAAATTTTAAAAGAAAAAGAAAAAGATGTAATGAGGAAAGTACTAGTAACCTTCAGATACCCAGAAAGTTCCTGCCATGCAGCACCTCACTTCCCTATGCTGAGTGGACAAATAAGGTTCCATTATTAAGGCACTTTCTGATGAGGCTACAGATCTCTTGAATATATATAAACTCAGTGCTATTTTAATTGATTCCCATTCTTTTCACAATTCAAAAAAATGTATTCAACATGGAAATTCAGCAACCTTTATAGTCATACAAAAGGCAGTTTAGCAGTTAACATTTGCCCCGTCTGGGAAATAAAAGACACCTTACATGGGTTTCTGAATTTCCCAACATTTGATTTATATTGACACTTGGTATTTAGCCCAGCTTTAATCATCAATATTGTCTTACTGATCCAAGTATTGCATGGATCTTAAAATGCATATGTTTTCTACCGATTTTAGCACTACAATTGTCTTTCTTTTTAGTCAACCTTGTAACAGTAAAGTATGTCACTTAAGCAACTGCTGAATTTAAAATTATTCTAATTCACAGCAAAAGATGTAAATGTCCCTCAAAAGCTTTTCATTTGGTCGTAGTCTGATATAATGATTCAGACAAAGCCACTTGAGATCTCTTAACCATAATTTTAATTACCCAACGTTTTTTAAATTGTGATGTCTATTCATAAATGGGGGGGGGGGAATCCACCCATAAATTATCCTACAATGTTGTTATACATCAAAAATCCTTATGCCCCATCCTATTTTTATATCAATTTTGCAATTCCTTTCATAGTTTTATTTGCAAGTCTCGATCCACATGAAAGACTATGCCTTATGAAGATAATACATATTTTCTGGATCTGGCTTTAATACGTGTCTGAGCAGTCCCCTCGTGCATATTAGCAGCAGCTCATCCTGGCGAAGCTGGGGTTTTTTTTTAAAAAAAAAAAATAATAACCTGCCTGTGTCCAGGAGCCAGCAGCGCCTACTAGGAGAGGGAGGAAGAAGCCCAAAAGGCTTGGGGCCGGAATGGGGGACCATTTGGGTGGCCCTGGAGTGAAACACTATACCGTTGGGGGCGGGGCAGGAGAGGGTGAGGGTGCACACGTTGGAAATTTTCCTAAGCCCAGCGTCCAGGGTTCCTCAGTTTGGGGTTTGAACTTGGGCGGGAGGGGGTCCAGCGCGGAGACCTCCTTTTCTCGGGGTGACACCCCCTACTTCAGCAGGCGGGGACCCACAGAACAAGGAATGTGGCTTTTCTCCCCCGCCACCCAAAAGGCCGACATTGCCAATCGGAGCAGCAAAAGTCTCCCCGAAGGAACGTCCTCTGCCTCCCAACCACTGGCACCTGGAAATTCAAATTTGAAAAAAATAAGCCCCAGCAAAACCCCTTTAGCACGAGTGTGGGATTGAAGGGCCGAGATTTCCCAGGCAGAGGCCGACGGGAAGAGGGGGAGAGGGAGCGAGAGGAGAGGGAGAGGCGGAGGCTGGTTCCTGCACGGCCCCATCCCCCACCCCGCGCGTTACCCCAGTTCCGGGAATGCGAAGGGGGCTGGGGGCTACCGAGGGGCTCTGGAGCCCCCCCAGCCCTGGGATAACGGCGCCCTGCACCCCGCGCGGCGCCCGCGCCCCAGCCCCGCCCCCGCCCTGCAGGCGGCGAGCAGGGAAGGGGGAGGGGAGCGAATGCCAGAAACTGTGCCGCCGCCCCCACCCCACTCTGCGCCTGCGACCCCCATCCCCCGAGCTCGTGGGTACCTGTCGGCGCAAAAAGGTCGCCGTCTGGGGCCCCCTGAGTGGCCGGCACGGGATCTCTCTCCACCCGCCCCCCCTTGCACACACACCCCCTTCCGATTTACCTCCTCGCTTTGCTCCGTGGCCACGGTGGCTTCGGCGGCGGCGGCGGCGGCGGCGGCCGCTCCCTCCTCCTGAGAGGTGGACGGTCCCGGCTCGCCCTCCACGACCACGATCTTGGCGGTCGCATCCGAGGCTGCCCTGGCGGCTGCCACTGCAGCGGTGTCCTGCTCCATGGCCTCGGAGCGGGAAAAGCAGACAGGCGAGGAGGCGACGAGGGCTCCTGGGCGGCGCACAGGCTGCGCTGGAAAGAGCTAGATGGAGCAAGGGTGGGGAATCACTCCGCTTCCAGCCCCTATGCTCGGCCCCCCTTCTTTAAATAACCCTCAACCCTGCCCCACTTCCGTCCACCCACCCTACGTCATGGCCTCCCCCCGCCCGCCACCCTCCCCCTTTTTCCCCACCCCCCCCCCTCAACGATCGCGAGACTCCCCCTCCCCACTCCCAGCCCAAGCTGGCCCCACACGACCAACTGTTGCCTGAGTGTGGGGCACGGACCCGGAGTGGAGGCGGGAAGCCACAACCTCCAGCCCCCTTCAAATCTCCATTCCCATAAGCCCCCAACAGTCAGCCCGAGCTCCCCTCGCAGATGTGTGCACAAGGAATCCTCTTTCCCTTAAATCTGCTCTTTATACATCGAGGTGCTTTCCCCTTCCTGCACAAAGAACTTTTCCTCTGTTTATAACTGTACTGGCGGAGGTCTTTCTCACCATTTGCAAAAGCCAGAATCTCCTCCCTCCCTCCCTCCTCCTCTGCCAGGACTGCCCTTTCCCAGGTCCAAGGGGCCATGGATCGGTGCACATTCTGTACATTCTGCACAAGGAAAAGCACTCCTTGAATCTCCATTGTAGCGGCAAACATATCTTCCAAGGCAAAAATGACTCTTGGGTTTTATACATATGTGTTCTATTTTCAACTCATACCTTTCAGATGGCCAATATGCCTTTCTTTTGCCATAAACGACTGAATTGTAAAAATTCTGGGGGCAAGGTCAAGGTCCCCATAGAACCTGGGCAACTCATGGTAAGTGCCTAATATTAGTAATTAGACTGAATTACTGTGATTTTTTGGCATGTGTTATATTTGTATGCTCATTATTTAGTAATAATTCAGTGCCAATAATATACATGATCACGAATATAAAAGCATCTTGTAAAGGACGCAACAGTGTGTAAATATCAATTATTAAATATTACCGTTTCTATTTCTCATTGCCCTTTATTTTTATCAATAACAGGGAGATTTACCTCCTAGTTTTTAAATTTCAGAGACAAAAGAGAGCAAAACAACAGTCACAAAACCTATAATTTCCAAAATGAAGCAAATACTTTCCAAAGTGTAAAGAAATTGTGATCAATTTCCCTCAACACTCCTTGGTAAATTACCAATTTGAAATCAAGTGTGAATTCTGCAAAATGCAGAAAGGCACACAATTGCTGGTCCCCCTCAAATATATCCGCTTTTTCCTGGAGATAATACCTTAAATTCCTTTTTTGTTTCACAGTTGTGACTCTTAATATTTAAAAAAAAAAAAAAAGTGTGACATTTTAGCTATTATTCGTCATTTACACCTTACTGTGAGTGAGATCCTGTACTGGGACTGGTTTTGCAGAGAAAGGGATATGAGCAAGACACTGGTGATTGAAGGAATGTGTCACTGATAGGTAAAGGAGAGGCTGGTGGCGCTAGCTAGCTTTGCTCTGATTTTACTTTTATTGTGTACTCATTTACTTTATTTTTTTCTCATTATCATTAAACCCTCCCCCCCCCATGCCCTATTCTATCTCTCCATCCCCCTCTATCTATCCATCCCCCTCTACCTCTGTCAATCACCACACTGTTTTCCTAGTCCACAGAGAGCAGGCAGAAAGCTCTGGTGGAGGTCAAGAGAGGGGGTGGAAGGATTGAAAAAAACAAAAAGAACTTATTTACTTTACATCTTCCCCCGATGCCCTTGTTTCTCATCCTGAAGTACACAAACATACTGTCCCACAGATACAGTGAGCATCAGTATAAAAATGGTTCATATTTCTGGAGCATCAACTTTAGTCAAAAAGTAGGACGGAATTAACTCATTTAAATGATTGTTTTTAAACACTTTTTTTTCTATTAAAATGTGCAGATGTGTTAAGGAATACACAGCACAGTTTAAAGTTTCTCCAAATAAAAGCTTAAGAGACTTCCAGATAGACATTCTACCCCTTCCCCACTACCTATTAAATCTTCTCAGTCATAAAGGGTTCTTTGATGAGAAAGTTCAAGAAGCACTGAAAAAGAGAGATGCTGAAATGCATGCATCCACCTGACTTGAGAACGACCCTTCCAGATAAGGACAGTGGAGAAATTCTTTTTCAGCAAACAGCAGCTATGGGAGGACTGAATTCCCTTTTCATTGCCTAAGGCTTCAAAAGGAAAGGCTCAAGAAATATTTGTTGTGTGCTGATATGTTGCTGCTTGCAAGGGTACTTCATTCCATTGTATTTGTCAGGGCCAATGTGCAGTATTTCACTTACATTGTGGGCTAAATGTACTCTTATGAGGAAATCTGGGAAAGTCACTTCCTTTTATAACACCTTTTCTGTGTGAACATGTGTTCCAAGTTCCAAAACAAAACTTTAGAAATTAATTTTTTGGGGGGTAGAATATATTTGTACATTGGGAATTTTCCATGTATGTCTGATGTGATCCTTTCTTTTCAAGATGACATGGCTGAAAGTGCTACCAAGTCTATGAGTTTGGCTGGAAAGGTCAAAGCTTGATCCATAGACCTTGAGACAGGTTTCATGTAAATATTGCCCTTTGGCTTGTGGCAACAGCTGCTATTTACAGAGCATGTGCTACCTTATTTGCAAATCTGCCTAAAATTCATGATCTGTAGACTTTGTTCAACAAATCACCTGGAAGGGATTAAGAAGTACAAATTGGTAGTTACAGAATAGCCATGAGATGTAAAGAACAGCATAGGGACTATAATCAATAATATTACAATAACTAGGTGTGGTACTGGACCGGTGCAGGATTTTTTGGGGTGATCACTTATTAACTTATGTAATGTCTGGTCACTGGGATATACTCCTGAAACTAATATAATGATGTATGTCAACTATAATTGAAAATTAAAAATGATTTTAAAAAGAACAAGAGTCACCTGGTTTCTGATCCTTCTCCACACCTTGCTCTATCTGATGCTACTAGTATTTTCGTTTCTTGTCTTTTCATTTGACATGGTCTTTAATTGCTCTGCCCCATTGAGGTTGAAGAACAAAGCAACATTTTGTAAAGAACCTTGGGGCCGGCCATATTTGGGAGCCTCAAAATGAATCCTAGAACACTGGACAATACATCCATTCTGTCAGATTGTGGATATTGTAGAAGTTATCCAATGGTCATTTTTCATAGCCAAACTTGTTTAGTAGCCAGCAGAATGCATGTCCAATGATGGTATTACTAGTACATACTTTTATAAAGTTCATAAAGGCAAAGTCAAGGGCTTGGTGTTCCTTCTCTGATGCTGTTCCTAAAGTTTATCATCGAAATCACAGCATGACTTAAAACCACATTGTGATCTCACTGGTCAGAGTTCTTCAGAAATTCTGGTAATAGTATCTTGCCTACAGCTTTAGTAACCATCCAGATTATATCAGTAAGCTTTCTCACCATTCTTCTTTTTTTAAAATATATTTTATTGATTTTTTTTTAAGAGAGGAAGGGAAAGAGATTTACAGAGGAAGAGATTTATAGAGAGGAAGAGAGAGTTAGAAATATCAATGAGAAACTTCGATCAGCTGCCTCCTGCACACCCCCTACAGGGATGTGCCCGCAACCAAGGTTCATGCCCTTGACCAGAATCAAATCTGGGACCTTTCAGTCCGAAGGCCAGGCCAATGCTCTCTCCACTGAGCCAAACCGGTTTTCACTCTCACCATTCTTCTTGAACACATTTACAATAGTGGCATTTTTTAAAAGGTGATATTTCCTCAGTGCTCTGTATGTTAAGGAAAAGGTAATGGTAATAGCTTGCGTACACCTAACATTTTTTGAGCACCCACTATTGTGTCAGACACTGTCCTAGATTCTTTACATATTATATTGCTAATACTACTGGGAATTTTATTAAACAAATGCTATTATCCCTATTTTACATATCAGAAGACAGAGATTTAGGTGGCTAACTAACTCATCTAAGTCCTATAGCTTGTGTCAGAAGCCATAGTCAAATCTCAACTTGTCTGGCTTCAAAACTCATCTTTTCACTTCACCCTTTTTAAATTCTCTGTCCCTCATAGGGCTTTCTCATTGACAGTAGAAATCATATTGAGAAAATGACTGAGAAATATTTTTGCCATCTGTCTTTACAGTGTTCCCTCTGAGTTTATAAGGAGAAATTGTCAATCATAGGCTCTGGTGTAAAGATGGCCAGATAATTTTTTTTAGGTCTACATGAAAGTTATTATAAGGTGGAATTTGGAGAATTTGGGATTCTTGCATGTACCCAGAGTAAATTCTTGGAACAATATTGGAACTTGTGACAGTTAGAGTGCAGAGAATGGAGAAACCTAATAGAAACAACTTAGATATCCAAGAAGAATTGTTTGACAAAATGTTGTACAATACATTTATAAATGGAATACTGTGCAGTCATTATGAATGATTTGGTAAATATGTATCTGTGAACGTGGAAATATGCTCCTAATATATTGTTTAGTGAAAAAAAAAAAAAAGGCAAGGAAGAAAGTAGAATGGCCCAGCCAGTTAGTTGGAGTGTAATCAAAAACATTGTTGGTTTGATTCCCTGTCAGGGCACATAACTAGGTTGTGAGTTTGATCCCTGGTTGGGACACGTAGAGGAGGCAACCTATCCATGTCTCAGTGTCTCAGTGTCTCTCTCTCTCTCTCTCTCTCTCTCTCTCTCTCTCTCTCTCTCTCTCTCTTTCATCAATAAACATCTCCTTGGGTGAGGATTGTTTTAAAAAGAAAAGAAAATGGTCCCATTTTTGCAAAAATTAAAATTAAAATTAAAGTAAACTATTTGCATAAAAAAATTTCCACAAAGAAAAATGTCTGGAAGGTTCTACTCCAAATATCAAAAGTTGTTACAGCAAGGTGGTAGGATTATAGGTGACTTTTTTATTTTTGCTTTTCATTTTAATTTTCTTCTATGAAGGTATTTATACTTATATAATAACTAAATAATATTGTTAAAGATGAATTGAAAAATATTGCTTAAAAATAGACCAGTTGAAATATTCCCTAACAGGAGTGAGACAGAGTGAGAAAAAAAAAATCATACCTGAAGAATCAATGCAGTTATTTAATGTGTAATATAACAAAAGAAATATAAATTACTGTACTATTTATAATAATGTTGCCAGGTTAAGGAACTGTTTATGACATTATCCTTTTAAGTTGTCTGCTAAATGATTTTTCTACTTTTAAAAATTATCACTTGGGCCGAAACCGGTTTGGCTCAGTGGTAGAGCTTCGGTCTGTGGACTGAAAGGTCCCAGGTTCGATTCCAGGCAAGGGCATGTACATTGGTGGCGGGCACATCCCCAGTGGGGGTGTGCAAAAGGCAGCTGGTCAATGATTCTCTCTCATTGATGATTCTAGCTCTCTATCTCTCTCCCTTCCTCTCTGTAAAAAATCAATAAAATATATTTAAAATAAATTATCACTTGGCCTGGCAGGCATGGCGCAGTGGTTGAGCATGGACCTATGAACCAGGAGGTCATGGGTGGATTCCCAGTCAGGGCATATGCCCTGGTTTCAGGCTTGATTCACAGTGTGGGGCATGCAAGAGGTAGCCAATCAATGATTCTCATCATTGATGTTCCTCTCTCTCTCTCTCTCTCTCTCTCTCTCTCTCTCTCTCTCTCTCTCTCTCTCTCTCTCCCTCCCCCCCTTATTCTCTGAAATAAATATTGATAAAAATATTTCTTTAATTATCATACATAATCTAGCTTAGGAAAAGGATAAAGCTGCTTTTGAAATATTTCCCTCCCTGAAATTCTACACACCCATGCATCCTAAAACATGAAGTACATGCTAAGTAATCTGAATTTGGTTTGCATTGTTTTTGCAACATTGCAAATGGTGAATATTATTAGAGGCACAAAAATAGCACGATTATTACCAGCATGGGTTCTAGAGTAAAAAAGGCTTGACAGTCCAATTCTACCAAATTATTTAACTTCTCTAAGCCTCAGATTTGCATCTGTAAAATAAATATAATAATACCTAACTCAAAGTGGCTTTATAAGGATTTCATGTAAAAGTATATGTAAAGCATTTAGCATGGCCTTGGCATGTAATATGCACTCAATTGCTGGTAGTTAACAAAAAGAAAAAAAAGCACAGGGATGATTTGAGCTTCACACTGAGTGAGCCAAGGAAAAGGCCAGGATATGAGAAAGTCACTCTGTAAGTCAGTCCTAAACCAAAGTGGGAACAAAGCAAAACTGTTGTTTGCCAAGTTAATTTTCTCTGTTCATTCTCATTATTAGTGTCAGCAATTCCTCAAAGGTAAGTTCTGAAGAAAGGCAGTAAATGAGAGAGAAGAGGGGAAACAGGACACTTCCCTACTTAGAGTGTGACCACCTTGAGGACAGGGACCATATCTAATTCATCTTTGTTAAGTATCTACATAAAATGAGGTGAAGGGAGGAGGATCCAGGGGCTGGCTCCCTAGCTACATTGGGTCTTCCTCCTCCACACATACCCTTCAGATTTATATGTTGCCCTCTGTGGTTTCTCCCACTTGTCCTCATTAATTTTGCCCAGGTGTCCATTTTGGCCAGATTTCATTCATAGAACACTTTTCAAGGCTCTTTTACAGCTTATCCACCACATGCAGAACAAGATATCAGGACTATGGAGATTTGTAAAGAAAACAGATTAGGTCCTTGTCCTGGTCCTAGATCAGGAGTCTCCAACTTTAACACATCAGCATTATCTGGAGGACTTGTTATAACATATATGGCTGACCCATTCCCAGAGTTTCTGAATCCATAGGTTTGGGGTATGGCTAGCAATTGCCTTTCTAACAAGTTCCCAGGTGATGCTGATGCTGATGGTCTGGAACCACATTTCAGAACCAGTGACCTAGAACAGGGATCAGCAAACTTTTCCTTAAAAAAAAAAAAAAAAAAAAAAAAATATATATATATATATATATATATATATATATATATATATATATATATAATTGATTTTTTTTATAGAGAGGAAGGGAGAGGGATAGAGAATTAGAAACATCTATCAGCTGCCTCCTGTGCAGCCCCCACTAGTGATGTACCTGCAACCAAGGTACATGCCCTTGACTGAAATCAAACTTGGGACCCTTCAGTCCATAGTCCGACGCTCTAATCCACTGAGCCAAACAGGTCAGGTCAAGAACTTTTTCTATAAAGGGCTAGACAGTAAATATTTCAAGATTTGTAGACTATAAGGTCTTTGTAAAAATATCTAAACTCTGCTCCCATAGACAATAGGTAAACACAACGAGCATAGCCAGGTTCCAATAAAATTTTTCCTTCTGGACACTAAAATTTGAGTGTCGTATAATGAAATATTGTTTCTCTTTTGTGTTCACATCTCTCTACTGGTACTGGTGAGGATTAACATGAAAAGAAAAGAAAGAAAGAAAGAAAGAGAGAGAGAGAGAGAGAGAGAGAGAGAGAGAGAGAGAGAGAGAGAGAGAGAGAGAGACTTTATAAATGCTTACTTTAAAAAGTATAATTTTAAAGCCCTGAGAAGATTGTGGGGGGAGTGAAGATTGGAATGACCAGCACTATCTTGTGCTTATGCACTTTGTAACAATATGATAACAAAACAATCCGACCTTGAGAAATTCCAAGTCTTATAAGAGGTACACAGAGACACTGCTATTCAGAAGAGGGTGCATTCTTTTCCAGCTGAGACGTGGCAGGGAGAAAGCTTCATGAAAGAAGGACCATTTGAGGTGAGCATTGAAAAACAGCAGATTCTAGCAGGCACAGTTGCAGAAGAGGTTAGCGGGGGGGTGGGAGGGCGGGGGGAGACAGCATTAACTTGATGGAAGTAAAAATAAGCATGTGATCAAGAAATTAAATAGTTAAATTGATTAGAGTAGCATCTCCCAACTTATTTTTTATTGATTTTAGAGAGGAAGAGCAAGATAGAAACGTCAAAAAAGAGAATCATTGCTTGGCTGCCTCCTGCATGTCCCTGACCACGCAAGAGCCCGAATGTGTCCCAACCAGGAATCTAACCATGTCTTCCTGGTTCATAGGTCGAGACTCAACCACTGAGCCAAGCCAGACCAGCTCCCAACTTGTTTTGATGCTTATCACCCATAGGAAAACTCTAAATCGTACATTATTTTCTTTAAGGAATAGTTATACATTCCACAGATACCACTGAATAATTACTGTGCTACGTGCTAGGGATACAGTCATCCTAGCAAGACAGATAAGGTTCTGAGAATTACACTGCCTATCTTGGTTTAATTTCAACATTCTTCCCAAGAGCAGAAAACAATCTAGACACATCCACAAAAAGTTGGGTGTGCGTACGTATGTGCGTGTGTGTGTGTGTGTGTGTGTGTGTGTGTGTGTGTGTGTGGTTTCATGATTAAACTCAGATTTAGGGTCACCCTCTCCCTCCTTCATGACCTTACTACTGATTTTGAACTCCAGAGTTTATGTAAGATTAAAATAGCAGTGGTGAGCCGAAATCGGTTTGGCTCAGTGGATAGAGCATCGGCCTGTGGACTGAAGGGTCCCAGGTTCAATTCCAGTCAAGGGCATGTACATTGGTTGCGGGCACAACCTCAGTAGGGGGTGTGCAGGAGGCAGCTGGTCGATGTTTCTCTCTCATCGATGTTTCTAGCTTTCTATCCCTCTCCTTTCCTCTCTGTAAAAAAAATCAATAATAAAATATATAAAATAGCAGTGGTGAGAAGGAGGTGTCCACTTCTTGGGCTCTTAATATATTCCACACTGGCCTTCCCTAAGATGGACAGTCACCATGTCGTCCCTCCCTGCTGCCATCCATTAAGGTGGACTACTCCTCATCAGGCATTTAATGGCATGGTCCTTACTGCCACCCAATGCTGCTTCCCCTCATCAGGACCACAGACCCCAGCTTCTAAGTTCTCTTTTCCTACTTGTCTCCTTCTCACCTGGGACGCTCTTACCTATTAGGGTGGAGGAATGGGGTATGTAACCTAACATATCTTACCCAGAAAGCGTTTTTCCCTAAATTTTTGTGTCTTATACTCTGGAATGAGACAGAAAACAACCTAAAAACTAAGAGTGTATTCTGCCCTTCAATTGTGACAATGGCAGTGAGATCAGCGGAAGAAGGGAGCTCAGCTAATCTTCATGTTTTGTCCCACTGGATCCATCAAAGAGTTGATGAAGTGTCACAACTAGACAAAAACTGTTTTTGAAATCTGATTGATTTTTAAATTTTTGTGCTTTAAAAAATATCAGCTTGCTTACTTTAATTTCTGTGTTTTGTTTCCAACTAATGAGATTAGAGAAATGTTTTTACTTGGCAGATGTGGATCATTTTTATTTCCAATAAGCTAAAAACGGAGTTGAATTTAGCCATAACTCAACTTTTTTTTAAGATTTTCAAAGTCCTAGAGCAACCTTTATGTGCTCTGTAGGAATTTTGATCAGATAAATGTAGCTTATGGGTCTGATGAGTATCATCTTGAGAATTTGTAGAATTTTTATCATTTTTATCACCTGTGTTTCAACATCAGCATGTCTTTGTTTCTTTGATATACATTAAACAACTTATGACCAGTTTTTTAAAATTAACAATATCTAAAGATCAAGACCAAAATGTCAAGTTAGCATTACTCAGCTGCATGATCAACAAACTACCTGAGTCATGAGCACACCCATCTGATTGCCAGTAACCACTGTCCATGTTCAATTTCTAAGGGAAATGTTGGATAGAGCATAGGATTTGTGAAGACTGTTCTTGGGAGGTAATTCTGAAAAGATTTGTTCAGGACAGATTCCTTGGAGCCTTAAATACCAAGCTAAGTCTATATTCTTTTAGTTTATATCCCCAATCTCTGAGGACCTGGCTATGGGATTCACTGAGCTGACAGGAGAGCCTAGCCTAGCAGAATGAAATAGGACAAAGGGAATTAAGAAACTAGTGTGGTCAAAACCGGTTTGGCTCAATGGATAGAGCCTCAGCCTGAGGACTGAAAGGTCCCAGGTTCGATTCCGATCAAGGGCATGTACCTTGGTTGCAGGCACATCCCCAGTAGGGGGTGTGCAAGAGGCAATTGATCCATGATTCTCTCTCATTGATGTTTCTAACTCTCTATCCCTCTCTCTTCCTCTCTGTAAAAAATCAATAAAATATATATTTTTAAAAAAGAAACAGTGTGGGCAGAAATAAAGTAGCAAAGGGAAGGTGCCTGCCACCATCTAATGAACCTTTCTCACCCCAAATTCTACAAGGAATGAAAAACATAAACGGAAATATGTAAATAAAAATGAGTTCTATGCATGGCTCAGTGGTTGAGTATTGACTCATGAACCAGGAGGTTCAATTCTCACTAAGGGCACATGCCCTGGTTTTGGGCTTGATTCCCAGTGTGGGATGTACAGGAGGCAGCCCATCAATGATTCTCTCTCATCATTGATGTTTCTATCTTCTCTCCCTCTCCCTTCCTCTATGAAATATATATATATATATATATATATATATATATATATATATATATACACACATACACACTCTTATTTATGATTCTCTGTATGGAAAGAAATATCTAAGTTGGACTTGTGCATATGAAAAACAAGGCTTTTCAACTAGTGGTAATTTAAAAATCATTGAATCATTTATACCTCTGCCTAATCTGCTTTCCAACCTCTGGCTGCTGACTCACCTATTTGAAATCTTCCTCCCCAGCCTCATCTATGTTAAGCAGGCCTGTTTTTGCCTTTGCAGGCTCAAAGATCTCTTGCTTGTGAAAGCTTCAGCTTTCTGCATTTAAAATATTTATATTTTTGCTGTCAATTTTTGAAAGGGCTTTTGTAAGTGTGCTCTTGAAATTATTTGTGCATGACTAATTTAATTGATAATGGCTGTAATTTCTCTATAATTATTATGCATACTTGGAAATTCTAGCAAGTGAGACGATCCAACCTAAAAATTGTTTTCAAAGATAACTTTTTTTAATAAGTACAAATTTTAATAATTAATGAACTTAGTATAATGTTATATTTTGTAACCATTTCATTAAATGGTTAATATTTTGAGTTTTCCTTTTCTTTTTGTGTTTTATAGTCTCTTTTTTAGATTTCAATTTTTTATTTTGTCTCTAAAGAGCCCATAAATCCTAAGCACATAGTTATAATCGTCTAATGGATAAAGACAGGCACAGAGTACCCATTTAATTGTGTGTGTGTGGGTGTGTGAGTGTGTGTGTGTGTGTGTGTGTGTGTGTGTGGTGATGAAGGTAGTGAGGCTTGTGTTTTCTTGAAGCTAGTGTTTTATTTATTTGAATTTTGTTAAAGACCATTTAACTTTTTGCATTGGATGTCTCTTGTATATAAACACAGGACCTTTTTCTGTTATGGCAAAATGCCATCTGATAGGTGAGAATGATCAGAGCTCTACATTAAAGAATTTACTATAGAAGTGGCAAAACTTGAGTTTTGGAGTATCATAGGCGAAGGAGAAGCAGGGTTGGTGGATAAACCTGAAGTTTCAAACTTGAATGACTAAACAGTGATGTCAATAACAACCACAGATGAGTCAGAAGGCAGTTGTGAACTTAAAAAAATGATTTTACTCAACTTACAAAAATGATTTTACATACAGAAGCACATACAGTCCCCAAAATGATCCCTCCCCCCAAAGGAGATATAATAATTTACTACAGCATCAGGCCTAAGGAAAAGATTAAATTCATCAGGGTTGCCTTTGTCCCCTCTGCTGGCCCTAGTCTGAGGGGATTCATATATTCACTTAACTTTGATTCTAGGGCCAGCTATTTCAATGCATCCTAAACACCACTTTAGACTCCCTATATCTGTCATATTGGGACCTGCTACATATATTGGTTATGTTATTTCCTGCATTTTAAATTGTTTGCTACCAATGAAAAAAATAATATGTAGGGGTCAGCAGTGTCAAATGCTGAAAACAGGACAAGAAAAATGAGGATTGAGAGATTGTGACCTTCTGCTCTCCCAAGCCTAATGTATTCTCTTGGTATATTTTTTTACCCTTGTCTTCCATGTGTCAAACATTGCCAAAGAAAGTTATAGATGTGTGCTCATTTGGATCACTGTAGAAAGTCGTGCCATCTGTTTCCAATAAGGCTCTCTCTGTTGCTCTAAAACCCTTTATTAACTTTTCTGCATTTGCTATCACTCTCCAACACTGCCTTCCCTCCTTCTCTGCCTTATTTAAGTTCTCAAACCCTCCTCTACTCTCAACTTTAATTTCATCAGGTTAAATGTGATAATCCAGTTAGAGCAGGTACCATAGTACCTGGCACATTGAAGGTTCCAAATAAACACTATTTTTACTATTGATACGGAATGAATGACAAACTATCTTGGTTAAAAAGCTCTGGCTTTGCCTGGCTGGTGTGGTTCAGTGGTTGAGCATTAGGGCACATGCCCGGGTTGCATGCTCAATCCCCAGTGTGGGGCGTGCAGTAGGCAGCTGATCAATGATTATCTCTCATCCTTGATGTTTCTATCTCTTTCTCCCTCTCCCTTTCTCTCTGAAATCAATATATATATTTTATTAAAAAAAAAAAAAAAAAAAAAAAAAAAAAAAAAAAAAGCTCCAGCTTTGAATTTAGACAAATGTCAGTTTGAATAGCGATAGTTAATGGGCAAGTTACTAAATCTCTCTGAGTCTGTTTTCTCATCTTTAAAATAGAAACAATACAGAAATTTAGTGAGTATTAAAATTTTAAAAGTATGTATGCAAAGTCATGAGGAATGGCTGTCACGGGAGTATTCAATGTTAGCCACCAGGATTAGGGATTATTTTTGTTATTGCAACATCCACTTATTACATTTTTTGAGAAAAGCATCATCTCCTCTTTGAGAAACTAGAAGTTTTAGTGTCCTCACCTCCATTTCTTCACAACCTCTTTTTGTTGTTGTTCATTTTTATTTGTTGACGATTGAGCGGGGGGGAGGGGGGGAAAGAAACATGGATTTGCTATTCCATTTAGTCATACATTCATTGGTTGATTCTTATATGTTCCCTGATCAGGGATCGAACCTGAAACCTTGCCATATGGATGTTCTAACCAACTGAGCTACCCTGCCAGGACACCACCTCTTATTTTTTACAACAAATACTTGAGTTCCCCACTATATCCAGGGCACTGTTTTACATGCTGAGGATATTATAGACTTGAAGGAGGAAGTATGAATTTCTCTAAGATTGATGTGTCCATCTCTGCCTTGGATCCTTGCCCTTCCTAATTACCGAGAAATTTTTCTTGCAAAGTTTCTGCTTTCCTCACTAGTATCTTAAATGTGCCCCCTTCACTGGTTCCTCCTTCTTCTTTATTTTAAAGTGGCTTCAGGCTTTGCCAAGTCTTTCTCTTTGACCCTTCTAGCTCATTTAATTAAAATTTTATTCCACTCCTTTTTATATTCAAGCCTCTGCAATACATGATCTCTTATTTCCTCATGATACACTCCTTCTCAATTGTCACCTTGTTTGTATCACTTATTGAAATAATTTATTTTGTGATCTCCAGTGAACTCTTTGACACATCTGAAGACAATCTCTCAATCCTCATTTTTCTTGTCCTGTTTTCAGCATTTGACACTGCTGACCCCTACATATTATTTTTTTCATTGGTAGCAAACAATTTAAAATGCAGGAAATAACATAACCAATATATGTAGCAACCACCCAATTATACCAAATCTTGCAACAGCAACTTTCAGATTGTGTATAAAAAATAAATATGACAGATATAGGTGATATTCCCTGTATGCTCCTCTCCAGTCTCAGCATATACCCTTTCTTGGTGGTGGTTATGCCTTTTCATGTTTTTTTTTTTTTTTTTTTTTTTTTTTTTTTTTTTTATTGGGGAGAGGGAGAGGGAGAAGGAGAGGGAGAGGGAGAAGGAGAGGGAGAGGGAGAGGGATTTGTTGTTCTACTTATTTACTCATTCATTGATTGATTCTTGTATGTGCCCTGACCAGAGGACAACGCTCTGCTCTAACTGAGCAATCCAGCCCTGGCTTATAGACTTTTACTATAGCCATAAAAAACATACAATATTTGCAGATTTTATAAAATAGTATACTGTACATGTTTTGCAATATTCTCTTTATGCTCAACATTGTATTTAATGGGATCTAACTCTGTTAATACATATAGTTTGAGTTATTCATTTTAATTTAAAAATAGTAACCAACTTCATGAATACTATGCTTTATTTATCCATTCACCTCCTGATGGACATTTAATTTGCTTCCATTTTTTTTTTCTGAGAGTGCAAAGAATTCTGCAATGAACATTATTTTACATGCTTTCTCATGCACAAAGTGCAAAATTTTGCCCAGGTCTATAGCTAGAAATGGAATTTCTGGGTTGAACTATATTACATATACAATTTTATTTTATGATGTCAAATTCCTTTTCAACTTATACTCCTTCTCTCTATATATTAGAGGCCCATTGCACTAAGAGATTCATGCAATAGGCATTCCCCTCCTTGATTTTCAGCACCGGTTTTCTTCCAGCACCTGGGACCCAGGCCTTCGCTCAGGCCAGAGTCTGCCTTCTTTGTCTTTGCTGCAGGCTCCAGCCAGAGTCTGCCATCTTCATCTTCACTGCAGATTCTGGAGTCTGCAGTCTTCATCTTTGCTGCAGCTAGAGTGCTGGTCCTGTAGATCCCTTTGCCCCCTGCCTTCCCTCTCATAGCAGGCATCCTGCCCTACCCGGCCACTTCAAGTCTGGAGTAGCTGGGTGGCCGCTATCTTTGGCCTTCTAATTTGCACAGGCTGGCTGGCATAGCAGAGTGATGGTTAATTTGCATGTTTCTCTTTTATTAGTATATATTAGAGGCCCAGTGCATGAATTCATGCATGGGTGGGATCCGGCTAGCCTGGCTAGGGGGAGGGGACATGGGTGGTTTCCTGGCCTGCCTACTGGTCAAACTCCTGGTCAAGGGGACAATTTGCATATTAGCCTTTTATTATATAGGATATATACTGAGTGGCCAGATTATTATGCGTTTAGAAACCATAATAATCTGGCCATTCATAGTATATATTGAAAATATGTTCTCCCAGTCTGTGACTTGTCTTTTAACTTCTTTATGTTATCTTGGAGTGCATGCATTTTGAAGTGTAATATAGTTAAGTGTTTCAATCAATTCTTTTATTGTTTATCCTTATAGTATATTTAAGTAATTATTCTCATTCCATATTCTGAGGTCATAAAGATGGTCTCCTATTTTCTTCTGAAAGTTTTAAAGATCTGCTTTTCACATTTATATCTTTAATCTACAGATTTAATTTAATTTAATTTACAGCTTTTCCCCCTCTGTGGTGTGATGTAGGGATATAGTTTTATAATTTTCCTTGTGGATAATCTATAGTCCTAGCACCATTTAGTAGATAATCCATTTCCCCCTTCTCATTTCAAATATCACATGATGCATATCAACTTCCATATATGTGTGATCTGTATCAGGGCTCTGTATTATGTTCCACTGGTCTATCTACCTCTATAACACACTGTCTAAATTACTCTAGGTTTAAAATAAGACATATCGTCCATTGTAGATTCTTGAGCAAATGAATATCAGCTGAAGCATTCCTCTGGGAATAATATTCTTATGAATGTCAACAGAATAAAATAGTCAAAGGAGAGATCTACCACAATGGCTTACAATAAAGTGATGGTGGTGCGAATAGAGCGAAAACATAATTCCAAAGGAAATATTAACAAGGTTTGTTGACTGATTGGATACAGAGAAATGAGGAAAGAGGAAGAAAGAATATGGCTTTGAAGTTTCAAGCCTGGGTGGCTGTGTGAAAGTATGAGTTAGTTTTGTTATTCAGTGTTGTGGTAACAATGGGGTATATTAGGCAAGGGGTCAGGGCCAGCGATATACTTTTGGTCGTTGCCTGCATAGAGGCGACCTGGAAAGGGCTCAAAGATCTGAACTTCGGTGATTTTTCCGATATAGTGGGTGGAAGGAATAAGAGGAAGGAACATCTGAGAGATACCCAGGACCGCGCATTGTAACTGTTATAAGGACATTTTGAATGGATGATGTGGGTCCTGTTGGCCAGACTCCTTTGAGTTCCCTCATAGATACGACTCTGCTTTATTTCTGTAACAATCTTCAAAGTCTCCAGGACAATTCTGGAGTTAAGGGCAGCATTTAAAATGTATTCCATGCTGGACGTGTCAGACACCCCATCCTATGGGGTATCTCCCTGCAGTTCCGCAGTTTGGCCGCAGGGGGCGGGCTCCGCGGCGGCCTGGGAAACTGGCGGGGACGCGAGGCGACGCTCTCTCTCCGTCCAGCTCTCGGCTCCTGGCTCCGGCTTGCCGCTCTCGGCGTGGAGCGTTCCTAACCGACACGCAACAGAGGCGCGCGTGTCGGAGAACTCGGGAGGCAGCGTCGTCGGATCCGCCCGCTGTCCGCCGCCCGGCCGAGTCCGGAGGAGGCCGCCCGGATGGAGCCGCCGCTCCCAGTCGGAGCCCAGCCCCTTGCAGTATCCGCCTGAGGGAAGGAGGAGGGGAGGCCGCGCCGGGCCGGGGTGGGGGTCGGAGGGACAGTGGAATGCGGGCGGGGCGGGAGCCGGAGTCGTTAGGCCCCGAGGCCGAGCCTCGCTGAGGGAGGGGGCTGGCGCAGGAGGCCGAGCCTCCGGTACAGAGGGTGGGCGGGCCGAGGGGCGGCAGTCTCCCTCCGTCCCGCCACGGTCTACCCCTCACTGGCCGCATTTTAGAGCTAAACCTTGACTAAAACCCACATATTGTGGAGGGTGTGGAGATCAGGGGTCATGTCCAGGAGTCCTGCACCCTGACCCTAGCCCTGAGGAACGGGCAGTATGAGTAAGTAACAGCTCATTCCCACGGTGTAGCCTGCCAGCCCCTCCCAGCCCCAAACACAGGAGCCAACCACCTTCCTCCCACTGACGCCGCCTGGACAACAGGTTCAGGGCCAGGTGTGATCTGCGAGTGCTCTAACCGCAGGGCCTTGTCTCCCAACTCCTAAGCTGCAGGCTGGCTCCTGGGAGTGTGGCTCAGTGGAAGGACTCACTGGGCAGGGAAGCAGGAAGCCCTGGGTTCTTAGTTCCCACCCCTGCAACTGACTGAGTTGTGTAACCTGGGGCAAGTCAATAAAGGTGTCTGCGCCTTCCTGCTGTCATCAGTTAAATAAAAACATTAATTGTGTACCGTATAGCCTTTGCTGTTGGAACTGAAAGAATAATAAACGTGAGAGTGGTTTACAAAAAAGTAAAAGTGTTATAGAATCACTTCATTGTTAACCTTGACAGAAGTGCCTTTTCTTAACCCCATTCAACTGGTTCCTCCAGTCTCCCCACCCGCTTAGTCCACTGGTTAGAAGCATATTCATTAATTCAGTAATGGTTTAATGTAGCCCAGTAAGTGCCTCATTTATTGATTGTGAGAAAAGTAATGAAATGTGCAGAAATAGAAATGACATTTGGCTTTTTTTTCTTTGTGTTACCTTCTACTCTGCCCTGCATGTAGGAGCTCAGTAAATACTGTTGACTGATGTATCAAATGATTATTTTGATAAGCTATCACTATAGCTGTTGGTTTCACTCCAGGGCCACTAATGCCTCATCTTAAAAGTATCTATGGTGACAATTACATTTCATAGGTCCCTATCTATCCCTCTGTGCTCAAGCCACCTCTCTTGATTATTCACAGGTTTCTTGACATTAGAGTTTAAAAATTGCTGATCACTTAAATCCTGCCATCACCCAACACTGGATTCTGCCTAAAAAACAATTTTTTTTTCTCAGTCCCTGCTTTTAGGTTGTCCAGACTCAGTCTGTATCTAATTATATAGAAGACATTCCCGCTGGCCTATCCTGCCCTTTTCTGAGACTCTTAGTGCCACCCTATCTGACATCAACTGGTTTTATTAAAATAGTTCTTCCCGAGGGCTTTCTTAGTCAGTTCTGTTGATGTAGGAAGCTTGTATTCTTTTCCCCAGGTTTCATCAAACTCTGTAAGACCAATTTAATACAAATCAGTTTAACATAAATGTGAATTGAAACCACTGCCACTTCTCAGGATTACATTGTGTGACGCTAGAAAAGGGTGGAGAGATGTGACCCTTGGGCAAATCAGTACATTTTTTTGTACCTTGGATTCCTCATGGACAAAAAAAAAAATTATGAGGATTAAATAAAATAGCTGCATTGTTGAGATCATCTTAGCCTAGGTTTCAGCTAATAAAGGAGTGAGCAGCTGGCCTTGAGATAAAAATCTCACTCTATCTGATCTTGTACTAGAAGAACTTTTAAACTTGCAGTGGTAGCTCTCCTGACTATTTGTGTCTTTCCCACATGAAATCCAATTCTTGTGTTCCATGTCTGCATAGGTTATGGGGGTATAGCAACAACTAACATTCAATGGCTTGATTTGTGCCAGCTACTCTTCTAAGCACTTTTCATAAATCCCCTTATATAGAGAGAGAAATTGAGGCACCCAGAAATTAAGTCACTTGCTCACAGTTAGGATGTAACATAGCGAGAGTTACACCCATATAACGATCTCAGAATTACATTGTCTGAAGTTTATTTAGAGATCATTTATTAGAGACACCCAATACTATCATTTCATTTATAATCCTCAAATTCTTATCTCTTGAGTTCCTTCTCTGAATTGGGTGTCCAGAACTTTTTTTACTTTAGGCCTTTTTGTCCTAGAACTTGAAGCCTATTTTAATCTTTAGTTCTGGAGCTGCTTCTATTGACCGTGGAGAAATATACATGAGAGACTAACATTAGTTAAAAATAGTAAGATTTTTGGAAATGGGATCAAGATAACATTTCTTTTTTTATCCAAGGAAAATAGATTATGATACAAGCTGTTGTTTCATCTTGAACCTACCTTGAACAAATCATAGTATTTCCTAGGGATAATGCTGAATCCACATTTACAATTTATCACTCTATACTGCTTGATAACTACCAAATTCTATTTCCATTGTTTTGTCATGTTCCTTTCTGTTCTAAAAGGAATGGTTATGTAGCATTTTTTTGTGTGATTATGCTTAGCCCTACTTTCTTGCCACAATTTATTTAGTGACTAACATGTAGATTTTCATTAAATGCTTGTGGAATTGAATTCAATTCTCAAATTATCTTTGTTTTCTGATGGGCTTTTGTGGGAGTTGCGTTTCAGGTGTACAGTGTAAAGAATCAATATTTGTATATGTTGAGAGTTACAGTTTTTTAAAATAAGTTATGGGAATGTAAAATACAGCCCCATAACTGAATCTGTGTGTTTTTTTTTACCACCGTCACACGTTTTGCCCACCTCCTATCCCCTACTTCTAAAGACTACCAATCTGTTCTCTATCTCTGAGTTTGTTTCTTGTTGGGTTTTGTTGAGATCATACAGTATTTGCTTGCTCTGTGTGATTTATTTAACTTAGCATAATGCCTTCAAGATCCATCCGTGTTGCCTGTTTTGGGATCATTTTTAGCAATACATTCCAGTTGAAGCTTTACTGCTAATGTTTAACACGGTTTCTAGTTTAGTTACTTTGAGATTATATTGGTATGTGTTCATTTTTCTCAGAGTAAGTTCTTCCTCCTTGACCCTTGCTTTGTCAGCCTTTATTTAGTTTCTGGTCTCCATCTGGGTTTATTAGGACTCTGCTCAACTCATGAAGTTCGCAGGTTGAAAGGGTCCCATATTCCCCTAGTCACCTTAAAATGCAAACCACTGCAAATTAAGGTCAGAGCAGGAAAGCAGTACGTATTCTTTTCCTTAGTTTATTTCCCTTAGTTCTGTCTAAGCAACTTCTTTCTCCAGGTTATATCCCCAAATGGTAAAATCGAAATCAAACCCTTCAAAACAATGACATTTTTTATGTCAGATGTTGAATAGTTATATTTAGACATTCATATCTGTTTATAGTTTAATCTAGTTTGTTTATTCAACCAATATTTATTATTAGGCAGGAGACAAAGTGAATGTGATAGGGTCTTTGCTTTCAAGGAGCTCACATGTTTGGGAAATAAATATAACTATGATGGAGTATATAAGTGCTGTATTACAGGGGCACACAAAGGGGATGAGGTCTCAGGCTCTGCTTGGGGTATTGGGGAAGTTTTACACGGAAGATGATGTTTGAGGTGGCTCTTGGGAAGAAGAGTGTTCCTGGTAAAGAGAATCACCTGAAAAGCGATAGGTTTGGGGGAAGTGGGAATGTGTTCAGAATGGCCATTTACCAGTAGGTTGTACATTGATTCTGGGCCACAACGGATAAGTGGTGAATGAAAATTAATATTTCAGATGTGCATAGGAATTTAGAATTCTCACATTTTATACTGGGGTGGGGTGGGGCAAGTTTTTTAGTAATGTTTACTTAGAACTGCCAGCATGAAGTTGGAAACCAGAGGAAAAAACATAAGGGATATAGGCGCAGTCTGGTGATACCTGCTACCTTGTTGGCCTCTCTGGTTATTTTGAGTGATCCAGCTGGCTGGGCACTTCCTCTTAGTCCTCCATGTACCTGTATACTTTGACAAGATAGAGCCATTCTTTGGTAAAAGCTATGGGGATAGAAATATAGAGGTATTTTATGAAATTTTTAATTCATTTATTCAACAAACTTGAGCAATTGCTATGTGCCAGACACTGTGCTAGGTGCTAGAAATACTATGGTAGAAAGCTACAGTCCCTGCCCTTATGGAATTCACACCTAGCTGCTATTAGTTCTTCACTCTGGTATGCATACTCTGAAGGTATGCATGCTATAATTCATGCTCTTAAGATTGTAAGCTGTTCTTAGGACATAGGCTATTCTGTGTTATTTATGGCATAGAACAGTGTGGGTATTCAGATATTGATAACCACTATATCTTTTTAGACCTGGAGCAATATCTAGCTATCATGATGCTCAGATCCAGGGAACAAGATAAAGCAAGCCTAATCATTACAGTCTACATTTGTGTAATAACACAGCACTGTATTTTATTGTTAAATGTTTGGAATTTTCAGTAGCTATTCGTTGATACATTCTTCTGTTTCCTAGGTTAATAATCCAGTTGCACGGGAAGGAACAGCTTGTTCAAGATATCATTCCTATAAATAGCCACTTTAGATGTGTTCAAGGTACTAGCTTTAATTGCTTAGCTAGTTTTATAATGTTATTATTGCCTTGTGTAATACCATACATATTTAAATTTATCACTGTAAATAAAATGAAACATAGTACTCTTTGCATGAACCTACCATTGAGAAGATGATAAATGCTGTGTCTAAGAGAGCTGAAGGGTTATATTGAGGGAAAAAAAACACAACAAAACAAAACACAGAAATTAATTTCCTCCACCTCCCTCCCCCCTCCTCTCTCTCCTCCTCCTCCCCCCCTCCCATTAACCATTCAGCTTGCCCTGTGTGAGAGAGACATTCACAGGCTGGGGATTAGAAATATAGTCTGTTACCTGTGTAGATAGTCTTTTATGCTGACAGACTCATATGTATATTTAAGTGACATTCTTGGGTTTAATTGACAAACTGCTTATTGTGAAGTATCAAGGTTGCTGGGATTCACATACATTCGGCACTTTATCCCCTCACCGTTTGAAATTAAAACATTTGGCAATTTACCTTGACATTGGTAAATCATAAGAAAATCAGCTCTGGGAAGGATATATTTGGCTTCCTGCCCTCACATTTAGGGACAGAGAACAGAACATGTGTTGTTTCATCTGCTACAATGAGCAGCAAAAAATTGTGTGTAGGAGGTGTTGCTTGTGTCATCTCACATTGCTCTCCAAAGGAAACTGATTACTAGAGAACAAACTCATTATGTTTCCAGTGGGTCCCTTGGCTTCATCAGACAGAAGCATTCTGTATGAGCTGTACATATAGTTTTACATATAGTACATACAGCTCCTTGGAAAACTTGAATTCTACCTTGCATGGATTCTTTCTTAAACTACATTGAACTTTTTCTTTGTCCCAAAAGTATATAATAAAAATTTTTGAAAGAACAGAAATGTGTAAACTAAAGCAAATTCCCATCCTTCAGAGATAAACACCCACATTTTTCCCTTTTTCTACACTTTTAGAGTTGGTGGGACCCAAACTATATATAGTTTTTTGTCCGTTCTGCATGCCATCATGTTATGAGTATTTTCCCTTGCCATTAATAGTTGTATACTATTCTGTTTTATGAATGGCCCATAATGTAATTATTTCGCTGTGTTTGACATTTGGGTTATTTTCTGCTAGTATAAATAGTAATGGGATAAATATCCCTGTACATAAATCTTTCTACACATCTTTTCTTAGCATTTGTTCTTGCAAGTGGAAATACTAAGTGGATATGACTTTTTAAGGCAGCATGTATTAAGAATGAAAAATACCTGCAATGAATGGTATCCACATTGTAGAGAAGATTGAAGTCATAACCATTCAGCTTGCGCTGTGTGAGAGAGACATTGAACAAGGCACCTGCATACCACACAAGTTGCTGTAGTCACTTCACTTTTCATGGTGTTGCACCCTTTGTTGCAAAACCAGATCTTTAGGGAGAAAAGCCAAAGATGGCTTTAGATTAGTATCCTATTAACTATACCTTTTTGTACTACTTCTCGAGTCTCTTTTGCCCTCTTAGTATTGTTTTTAATAAGAAATACCACAGTGTTAGATAGGAATCTAGGAAAATATGTGTGCACACACACAGTAGTTCCCCAAAACAAAAGGAAGTTACTTCGAGGTTTCATATTTTCTGTTTCCTGACCTGTGCCCTGTTTTGAAAAGTCTATAAATACTGCGTTTTAAAGAATTAGTTACTGAAGAACAAGGACAAACATATAAACAGCTATGTCTTAATGTCCCTCGCTTCATCATGCTAGTGAGAGTATTAAAAATGTTTCCCAATATTGAACAGTTTAGTACCTTACCAGTTGCTTCTGTTGTGCCTGAATAATGGAGCCAAATATACAATCCTGGCTTGTGAAGGAACTAGAAAGGCTGAGTCTACTCCATTTGGCCACAGTGGATCCAGGCTAATCCCAAGGACTCAGTACCCAGAGTGCAGCTAACTAGGAAGGTCTGGCAGGTGCTGTAGGTCAAATCCAGGGAAGCAAGAGAGGAAGAGGTGGGTTGGATCTAGACACTAAAGGTAAAGAAGGAATTTCAGGAGAGCCCTGGAGAGAAAAGAGAACTCTGAACATGGAGACTACTTTGCCCCAATTTATACTTCCTTTTTGGGCGTGGGAGGCCTTGGACCCATGGGTACTAGTTGTAGCCTGAAGATAAAGAACTTTGAGTAGTCTTTGTTCCTAAATGGGGCAGGGGCGGAGGTAATGGGATCACTGGGAAATTTTCAGAGACTAGATCTGAGTGTAAAAAGTAATTAACCTCTGGGCTTTTGGGGTCATTTCCTTGGGTTTTTATAAAAATTATCTAAATTATGCTCATTATATGAAATTTGTATGTTATAGTTGGGGGGATTTAAACTCATCTTCACTTGAATTAACATGTTATGTTCCCTACTATTTTAATTCCTTGATTTGCTTTGAGGCATTCCGTTTGGTTAATTATTCAATTCATTTTTCTTTTAGTTGAATTGCTCATGATCTTTAGCATCTTGTACTATTAAAATTCTTTTTTAAATGCTAAACAAAAAAAGCAAAGGATTTTTTAAAATATGTGTTCTAAGACCTAGAAGTGGTGATTGAAAGAAGCAGTTTTTTAGTTAGACATAAACTTCTTTTTGTTGAACTGGTTTCTCTTCCCTGATCCTATTCTTTTTTCCCCCTCAGAAGCAGAAGAAAATCTTTTGATTGATATAGCTTCAAACAGTGAGTATCTTTCTGAATAGAACTAATTTTCATTCAACAAACAGCTTCTTGACTACCCACTCTATTTAAGACACCTTTTTGCCACATTTTTTATCTTACCATCTTATCCTATATTCTCCATTTTCTTCAGGCAGCCATACAAATAAGTATTTCTTAGACTAAGCATAAGAAAAAGCAGGTGGCTGACAAGAATTTCTTAAAAAGTTGAAAATACAATCTGTGTTTCTAAGGCTAAACTTCTTTGAGCTATCAGTATTGTTGCTATCAATTAAATATTTGCTATGGAATTTATAATTATAGGAAGGGTCAGAAAACGTTTAAAGCACATAAGATTTATGAGTTTGTTTTTTATCCTCACTGAAAGATATATTTATTGATTTTTAGAGAGAGAGAAAGAGAGAGGGAGAGAGGGAGGGAGGGAGGAAGTAACATCGATGTGAGAGAAAAATATCGATTGGTTGCCTCTCATGCATGCCCCTACTGGGAATTGAACCCGCCACCTTTTTTAAAAAAACAAAAACACATTTTTATGTGATTTTTGAGAGAGAAAGGGAAAGAGATAGAGGATAGAAACATCAATCAGCTGTACACCCCCTACTGGGGATCAAGCAGGCAACCCCGGGCATGTACCCTGACCAGGAATCAAATGGTCACCTCCTCGTTCGTGGGCTGACACTCAACCACTGAGCCACACCTGTCAGGCAAACCCACCACCATTTGGTATATAGGATGATGATCCAAACTGGCCAGGACATTGGTTGTTTTTTAACTGCTGTTATGCTTTAATCTTTTTTAAATATAAATTTATTGTTTTTATATGTTAAATAATAATGTTTTTCTTTACTTGTTATATTCTTTTGGGAGGCTATAGAGTCCCTCTTACCAGTCATACCTTTTTTATCTTAAAATAATTTTGGGCTTTTATTTTAGCCCCATTCCTTCAAGGCATCCCTTTATTAGAGAGAACATTATCTTCTCACTATTTTCATTCTTTCATTTGTATCTGTTTGAAGCAAATCATTGACTTTCTGTGCAAACTGTTTTTTGCTTATCTAATTGTACTGTATTATGGGGAGGAGAAAATGGGCACTGTTTGATTGTTGTGGGAAAGAGTATGTGACCATAGGAATCTGAATCAAACTGGTTGCCTTATCTCTTGGTTGAATCCTTGGATGAGTGGAACCAGGCTCTTATCTTGGAGTTGTGAATTGTATACTCTTTTGTCACTTTTGTTTAGACACGTAGTCCCTGTCCTTGGCACTATTAATTTGCATTTAACAGTTTGGGTGAGCTTTTCCGGTTTGCGTTACTATATTATTCTCTTCTTTGGAAGTCTTGGATTTTGGAAATCTTAAGGGCTGATTTCTAAAGGTTAAGTAAACTCAGCTCCTGACTTCTACTGCAGGTATCCAAGAGAGCAAATAACTTAAACTATATGTTTTCTTGTGCTTAGAAAGAAGGCAAAAAGAACTCTGAAAAAATTGAGCAAAGGTAGTTCAGCAGTGACTGACATTGCTGCTGAAAGAAGAGACTGAAATATTCTGTTCTTAGGGTAGAAATAGGTATTTTATCCAAAGCTGAAAAATTGAATTAAAGTGTGCCTTTTCTCTTATAAACACCTAGTTTGTGGCATTAGTTTTGTTGGCGCCTCTTACGTAGAAATTAGCCATGTGTTACTCTCTCCAGAGTTCAAGTTACTGGATCATAAAAGGGAAATAAGTAACCATTTGAATAAAATTCTTTGTTATTTCTGCCCATTTAGTAATATGCACTGAAACCAAATTTTATCTTGATCCTTGGACTTCATATATAAACTTTAAGGCACACAGCATGTTGCAGGAAGTGGGCTTTGGGTTTGCTACTGTAAATATACATATATGTGCCCAAAGCTCAGGCCTGGGTTTCTAGTACATAGATAGTATTTGAAACCAAGAGAGAATGTGATTGCATATAGAGCTGTGTTATCAGATACTGTACAGTAGCCACTAGTTACATGTGCCTATTTAAATTAATTAAAAATAAAATTAGAAATTCAGTACCTCGGTTGCACTATTCACATTTCAAGTGCTCATTAGCCACATGTGGTCATTGGTTACCATATTGGACAGTGCAGTTATAGAACATGCCCATCATCACAGTAAGTCCAATGACAATGCTGTTATAGAGTGAGAGAAAGGTTTAGGATTGAACTCTAAGGAACACACTCTCTCTCTCTCTCTCTCTCTCTCTCTCTATATATATATATATATATATATATATGCACACATACACACACACACACACATATATATATATATATATATATATATATATATATATATATATATAATTGATATTTTACAGAGAGGAAGAGAGACAGATAGAGAGTTAGAAACATCGACGAGAGAGATCAGCTGCCTCTTGCACGTCCCCTACTGGGGATATGCCTGCAACCAAGGTACATGCCCTTGACCTGAATTGAACCCGGGACCCTTCAGTTCGCAGGCCGACGCTCTAGCCACTGAGCCAAACCGGTTTCGGCTGGAACTCTATTTTTTTTTAAATAAATCTTTATTGTTCATATTATTACAGATGTTCCTCTTTTTTCCCCACCCCTCATTGTCCTCATCCATAGGTGCACAGTTTATGTTCAGTCTTTTCCCACACACCCCCACTTCCCTTTTCCCTGAGAATCGTCAGATCATTCCCCTTTCATATAACGAGGCCCTGGAGCTGCTCTGCGACCGGCCATGGGGCGGGCCCGGGGCAGCAAGATGGCGGAGGTGGCCAGGCAAGATGGCGAGGGCGGCGGTGGTGGCGGTGGTGGCGGGGCTGACGAGGCTGACGAGGCCATGATGGCAAGGTTGGGGATGAAGGAGAGGAGGAGGAAGAGGAGGCAGAAGAGGCTTGCCCGGAGCCCTCGCTGCATGCCCCGTGCCTGCTGGCGGGGGGGGGGGGGGGGGGGGGGGGGCTTAAGTGGTGCCCACGTTCTCGCTGCGGCCCCCCCCCCCCCCCCCGCTGGGCCGTCTGGAACTCTATTTTTTAAAGGTTAGAGAAGAAGATGCCTTAAAGGGCTCTGAAAATTAGACACCAGAGGGAAGAAGAGAGGGAGAGGAACTAGATAAATATGGTGTCATGCCTTTGGAAGAAATCATTTCAAGGAATGATCAACTGTTGATATCTGCTAATATGTCAAATGAGGTAACTGAAGTGTACCCATTGGGTTTAGCAATATGGAGATTATTGGTGACTTTAACAAGTCAACTTCAGCCGAGACTGGTTTGGCTCAGTGGATAGAGAGTCGGCCTGCGGACTGAAAGGGTTCGATTCCGGTCAAGGGCATATACCTTGGTTGCGGGCACATCCCGGGTGGGGGGTGTGCAAGAGGCAGCTGATTGATGATTCTCTCTCATAGATGTTTCTAACTATCTATTCCTCTCTCTTCCTCTCTGTAAAAAATCAATCAAATATATTTTTAAAAAATAAAATAAAACAAGTTAACTTCGTAGAGGTGGTTGGAGCCAGTCATATTGGAATGAATTTAAAAGAGAAATGGGAGATGAGCAGGTTGCGACTTTGGTTTTTTGAAGGAGTTTGACTGTGGAGGGGGATATAGATACAGACTAGAGTTGGAGCAAATATGGGATCCAGGAAGTTTTTTTTACTTTCAAAACAGGAAGGATTTAAAATATGGTTTAATTTAATGATGATGGGAAATAGCCTACGAAAGGGACAGTTTAAAAATATTCCAGGAAAGTGTCTAGGAATGATTGTAAGATTCCTGTGAGAATCAGAGGGGTTGTAATTCAAAGAAAAGATGGCCTTTGATAGGGGCTGTAATTAAAAGAAAATGTGACCTTTTCTTTCTTATGTCTGGAGGAAAGGAAAAAATGAGTACAAATACAGGTAGGTTTTTATGTGATGGCTTCCATTTTCTCTGAAGTGTGAAGTGAAGCGAAGCATTTAGCTTAGAATAAGAGTGCTTGAGAAGAGGGGGATGCAAAGTTTGAGGATAAATGAAAAGATATGAAATAATTGTTCTAGATTGTAGTAGGACACTAGTTGACTATGAAAACTTAGGTTGCTCCCTATCATAGAGTGCCCGGTTGAGGTTAGCAATCAATTTAGAATGTATGTGTGTTACACTCTCTAGTTGCTCAGGTATAAGGAAAGAAAAGGCAGTTAGTTGGATTTCTGAGGATTAGATGTTTGCCAGCTAAGTGCTGTGGGAGAACAGAATGGAAAGGAAGTTCTGGGCTTTTGGAACAGAGCATAGTAATGGCATCTGTTGGTATAAAGGGAAATGAAAGCAAAAGGGAGTGAGTGGATGCTGAGAAAGGAGGGATCGATGGGCTAGAGAGGTTGCCATATGAGCAAGTAAGGTAGAAGGAATAGCAGGTCAGAGTGGGCTATTTGAGTTAGAGATTTATGAAGTGGTGGTGTTTCTACAATGAAAAGGTCCAGTGTATAACTGAGGGAGTCCCAGTAAGGACTAATGGAGTAGGTGTCTGAGGTAGAGGGGCAAGGTCATTGGATAAGGAAATTGAAGGCATTGGCTGGGTTTTCTGTACTAATTTTTAAGGGACCAAAAATTAAGGCAGGAGTTTGAGTAGAGAGGAAGTCTTATGTGTCAGATATTGAGCCCTGGATTCAGAAGTTTCTGGGAAGATAGTAAATGATCTCATGGAGGAAGGAGGGGAAGAAGCCGGTATACACAATGGGTGAGTCTCAAAGGAGATAGGATTTTTCCTAGGAAGAAGAGGGAATGGACTGGAAATGGCATTAGGACAAATAAAGACATGAATCTTTCTTTCCCCAAATTTTTTATTGATTAAGGTATTACATGTGTCCATATCCCCTCATTGCCCCCCTCCCACTCCCATACATGCAAGGACATGAATCTTAAATTACACAGGGTGTGGGAGGCTACAAACAGTCTCCATTTTAGAGGAGTACAGGGGAACTAGCCAGTTGGCAGGTGAGTCTGATTTTTAATCTGGATGCACATAGAATTACTTAAGGAGTAATTTAAAAACTACTAGTGCTTGGGCTTCATCCCCCAGAGTTTCTGTTTTATTGGCCTGAAGTTGGGCCTAAGAGCCAGTATTTTCTAAAAGTGCCTCTGGTAATTCCAATGCAGCTGTAGTTGGAAACCATTGAGAGTTGCAGGGAATGTTCAGAAAAGTTGAGGACCTAGGTATGCTTGTTGATCACAAAAAGTCCAGAAGGTTTTAGAAGGGAGCCAATTAGAAGGTAGGGTCATGGGGTAATTTGTCCTCTTTCCCATGCACCATGGGGAGAGAGCATCTAGTGTTATTTTGTAAGCAATTTCTGGAATATTCTGTCCATTAAATGGGTTAATTTATTTTTAGATGTGCTTAAATATCTTTCAAGGATTGTGAGAAAGAGAGAGACTATTTGTTCTGAGTTTCTATCATGCTGAAACTTTTCTCTCTTTTTTGTTGCTTTTAATATAAATTATCTGAGAAAGAAAGGACTACTTGTGCCCTGAAGGAGTATTTCCCTCTATCTCACAGCTGCTCTTAATTGGCAATCTATTCATGCCCCCTCTTTATCTCCTCCTTATAGTGGCAAAATCATTTATTTTCTTATTTCTGATCCCTTGGGTGCCTTCTTTTTTAAAAAATTTATTTCTCTATTTTATCTCTTTTCTGGTCACCAAATCTATGGAGATAGAAACTTAAGGAAACGCAGAAGGAAAAAAAAGAGTCAAAGATTCAGCAGTGGATTTCTACCATGAGAAACTAGGATTTTCATTTCATTTTCTCATCTTTGTTATTTACAAGTATGAAAGAGTCCAGTTAAAGTCATTTATTAAATGCCTTCTGTCTGCCAAGTCTGTCATCATGTCATTGTCGCCGGTAAAGTGACCAACTATCTCTGTTTGCCTGGGACATTCCTAGTCTTAGCTTTGCAAGTTCTGAGTCCTGAGAAGCCCCTCTGTTGTAGACAACCCTGGGAGACCATCAAAAGCATGTGCTTACAGGCTGCCTCTTACTGTCAAGGAGCTTATAGTTTCCAGGGGCATGAGAGAGCAATAGATGTAAATAAATCAGTTAAAATAAAAATATAAACAAGTACATAGGTTTGTTTCCTAGATCACCATATCCAGATGATACAATAGATATAGATGGTAACTATAGGGCATCAGAAAAGATGGAGATTGTATGTTGTAAAGTCCTAGATAATTTCGCTTGTAATTATACTGTTTTCCAATTGGTTGTACTTGAACCAGACAACTCATGAACATAGGTTGCTTTTATAAGTTTATCCAAGACATATGTTTTTCCGCTAGTAATGAAGTATAGATGCTTCTTTTTGGAATAATTGAAACCAAT
Organism: Pipistrellus hanaki; assembly: GCF_964339955.1. NCBI lineage: Eukaryota > Metazoa > Chordata > Mammalia > Chiroptera > Vespertilionidae > Pipistrellus > Pipistrellus hanaki. The sequence goes on along the minus strand of NC_140524.1, from coordinate 27,223,772 downwards.
CCCATATTATTCTCATTTTAATTAGTTTGTAAATTTGATTGCCTAGGTACATCTGTACCTAGGAATAATCATCCTATTTCTTTTACTTTCTTCACACTTCAGATACTCTTACTATGTGATCTAGATTTGAAATGGTAAGAATTTCCAGCTAGGAGATGGGAGGAGGGCGGTTGCAGAATTAATCTTTTGCTAGAATTTAGAAGTCCCTGAATTGACATCTGAGAAATATATCAGAACATAAGAAACTATGATTTCAGTATATATTATATCACTATATTGGACTGCTCATTGACATGGTTCACCAACCCCTTAGATTTCCCTTTCTGCACCACCCTCCAACCCTGCATTACCCTCCACCACCACTATCACACTGAACCTCTTGATCTGGTAGACATGTTTCCTATATTAGAGGTCTGAAATATTTGTGATCTGGACTTCCTCCTATTAATTTGGTAAGTTGAGAATATGATCCCAAGAAAGCCTTGTATTCCATAGCTATATGCGTATGGATTTCAATTCTTTTTAGGTGGCTCCAGAATTCGGGTTCAGGGGGACTGGACCAGAGAGCGCCACTTTGAAATCCATAATGAGGAACGCCGTTTGAAGTTCCTGTCAGAGATCCTTGCTGCACAAGAAGGTAACTCAAGACTCAGCAGTTTTCTTTCTACTATTTGAATAGGAGTGAAGTTCTGGCATGCTGATACAGAGGCAAGTGGCCATGAACAAAGTACCTCACCCCCTGAGTCTTGATAGCTGCTTTTTAAAAAATTCAAGAATAAACCCAGTGATGGGTTAGGGAACAAGTGTCACCTTTAAGGACACTGAGCCAATTTCCAGAATCTTCATTATCATGACATGACAGCTTACAACAGAGTGTAATCTGCCTTCTGTCCCTAAATGATCCCCAAGCTGCCCTCATTTTCTTAGTTTCTTCCTTTACATTCAAGAATGCTGCTGGCCCTGCATTTGAGGAGTGCTGAGTGAATGGCTTTTGGTTGTCGTAAATTCCACCCAATGACGGGCTCCCCAGTTTCTGACCATGACCCTTATCTCTCCAGCACACTCACACATTCTTGTTCCAGCACAAAAGGACTCATCCAGCTGGTACCAGAAATTAGACCCTAAGGACCAACCTTCAGGTACTGAAAAGATTCGTTTTTTTCCTGGTTGCTTTGATCATTGCAGAGTCAATAGATTTTATATAGATAGCGAATAAAATATTAGTGTCAGGCAATTCCTATGGAGGGGTTTTATGGAGTCCATGCTGACCAAGGTGCACTCCTGATCCTGTCTGTGGCATGTTAGCTCTTCAGGAGCCAGGTTAGCAGTGTAGTTTTAAAAATGCAAGCTCCAAGGCCACACTTCCTTGGTTTGAATTCCAAATTCTACAACTTACTAGTTATATGACCTTGGTCAAGTTGCTCAACAACTCAGAGCTTCCATTTCTTTTTCTGTAACATGGGAAGATTTTTAATACCACTGACCTCAGAAGGTCTTTGTGATGATTAAGCAAGATAAGATATAATCCCTTACTATCAACCAGGCATCGTGCACAATCTTCAATAAATGTTACCTCTTATTATTTAAGGTTCAAATTAACTGTCCTAGTTAATGTGTCAGTGCTCAAATCAAACCCATTGATCAAAGCAAAGCCCTATTTGTCCTGGATAAGTTGCATGTTACCTCCTTCCCCCCTTCCCTCGCCCCTCCCCCCCGCCGCCTGGTTTGATGCTGGATTCTGTATTCTTCAGGGATTCTTGGATTTGAGGATAATTTTTCATCTATGAATTTGGAGAAGAAAATAAATTCACAAAGTCAGCCTATTGGGATTCACAGGGAACCTCCACCCCCACCCACTGCAGGGAGCAGAATGTAAGTCCTATGTCAAAACATATTTCTCATGTAGAAGACTTCTATTTTAGGCAGTTTAACTTTTGGATTTCTCATTTATTTGCTAGGCTTCCACGTGACAAAGAAGCTTCTAACAAGGAACAGCCCAAAGTGACTGATACCATGCGGAAGCTCTTTGTACCAAATAACCAGTCTGGGAAGCGGGAAGGCCTCATCAAACATATCCTGGCAAAGCGAGAAAAAGAGTATGTCAACATTCAAACTTTTAGGTAGGTCTGTCTTGCACTACTGAAGTATAGCAGAAAATGGCCTTTTGATATTTAAGGTATTAGTTTAATTAGCTTAATTAAGAATCAAGGCATAATGAAAAGGAATGGTCAGCTGATTCAAGCCCCTATGTCTATCCAAAATAATACAAATGCCACAATTTCCCTTGGATTTTCCAACTACTAATGATAGATACTGTGTCTGCTAATGTTTCTATCTACTCTTAGGGAACCAGATCAAGCTCACATGTACTAGAGCAGCAATTTTTAACTGGTGTACTTCAAGAATTTTTAAAACATGCAATACCCGATAATTTAGTCAGGGACACTGACCTCTTTTCCATTAGATCATCAAATAAGAAAATGACAACAGCCAACACAACAAAACCGTCTGGTGTGAATGAATCAAAATTATACCTATTTTTCGTCAGATAGGCAAAAATATATTTTTGTTTGTGCTGAAGAATTTTATTAATTAGTTTATATGCTACGAGATGAAAAAGATTGAAAGTCACTGTACTAGATAATTGTCCCGTTGCACAATCCATAAGCAAATGTGTTTATCTATCTGGCCTGCTGAATTTTTCCCCCCACAAATATTGGAAAATTAAAGTCCACCATAACCACTAGATCGTAACTTATTTTGGTAGTTAATTAAAGAACATTTCACCCAATCCTCTTGGTGGGGAGGTATGTCTTATATTCTTTCCTCTGTATTATATTTTTCATGTCACCCTTACTTGTTGATATCTTCTTTTCTGGACCCAGTGTGTGGTATGTGATGTGGCATGGCCTGGTGTGTATTCCAATGTACAAAGCAATAACACATTTTTTTCTTTATTTGTGAACAGCATGTACCCTTCTGTTCCAAGATTCCAGTCCCATCTGCTATCCCATTATGCCTCATTTATTCTAATTCAATCATAGCTATATCCTATGCTAAAACCTTCAGTTCCTTATAGCCCCCATGATGCTTATATTTGTGTGTAAACAGTTAAAACAATCAGGAGTTTTTCCTCTGCTTTCCCCATTAAAACTATATCTTACTTCCAGAATTACAGACACCTGTAATTCTGGAATTAATTTTTTTTAATTCAAGTATATCTCCTTACAGAATAGTTATCCATATTAGACACATAGCATGAAGATACCTTTTCCCCATCAACAAGCTCTTTTTTCAAGTATGAGTTTGGATGGAGTTGAATTGAAAAGAAATATGGCAGATCAATTAACTTTGTGTTTTTTAAATAGAAATTGGCTCCTTTATGTATAGTCATCTAATGTAAAAGCTAATAAGCTCGCTGCCTTTGTGTTCCACATGCAGGCGGTTTTTCTTATGGCAAAACATTTGAGAAATTATGTTGGCTTATTGTGAACATAACATTGTATAGAAGTGATGAGAGAACTTCCATTGTTTCATTCATTCTTGACATTTGTTTTTACTTTTTTTTGTATTATGTATTAGATTTTTTGTTGGAACTTGGAATGTGAATGGCCAGTCTCCTGATAGTGGGTTAGAGCCTTGGCTGAACTGTGATCCGGATCCTCCTGATATCTACTGCATTGGGTAAAGAACACGTTTGGCCTTTCCTTTTGGCTGTATATTTGGTGTTAGTTTATGTGAAATTTCGCCTTCCTTTTTTTAAAAAAACAGCAACACTGTTTAGTAAAATCCTGCTGTAGACTCTTAAGTGAGAGTTGCTTGTTGGTCAAATTTCTGAGATCAAAAATGAACAAATGCCTAAAATGGTATAAGGAAGCATCTCGAAATACATTATAAACTATATTCTTTACAGAAAACTATATTCTTCACAGAAACTGAGACATGGAGTCAGTTATAACAGTTACTATTTCTAGGATGAATAAGCAAAACTCTATTATATCCCTTGTGGAGGGGTGTCTGTATACATCTTGCATAGCCTGTGCATATACTTATGGGGAGTCTTTTGAAAAGAAAGCTACTTATCCTTACACATCACCTGGGTCAGCAGAGCAGTTCTATAAAAATTTTCTCTCTCCCATTTTTTTCCACCTAATGTCTTAAAATGGGACAAGAGGTAGGCAGCTGTAATTATGGGATCTGTATAGCTTTTGCATCCTCTTGCTTCTCAGATTCCAAGAGTTGGACTTGAGTACAGAAGCCTTTTTCTACTTTGAATCCATCAAAGAACAAGAATGGTCTATGGCTGTGGAAAGGGCTTTGCATTCCCAAGCCAAGTATAAGAAAGTAAGTCACATTTAATTATCTTTTTAGTGTGTGACTAAATAGAACTGTCTGGAATTTATTGTTATGTATAACTTGTTCCAAAAGAATGATTTAATCGTGTATGTTTTCTCAGGTGTAATACTGGAATAGGGCAGACTAATCCTTTTTATACCTATCTTAGAAAAAAAAAATCCCTGTGCTTTCTGATCCTGTATTTTTATTGCTCAGGTAGCTTTTAGGAGAAAAAAAAAGAAATTTGTTCTTATAACAATAATTAACTCAAAACAATTACCTATAAGGCCACTGATTTGTGTAGTAAGAGTTTAAGGTTGAAATTGTTCACTGACATTGTCAGAAATGAATGCTTTACAGAAAAGCAGTTTGAAGCATGTGGATACATAGGGTATGTTTTGGAATCAGAGCAAGAATGCAAAGTGTTGTGGTATTTAAATGAGTTCTAAACTTGGTCATAAGTTAAGACTTTAGCAAGGTGGGCCAAATTTGTTGGTCTTTAGAAGGCACAAGGTAAAGGCTACCATAAGAGTTGTTTAAATTGCAGGGCTACCACACTAAGACCTTTAAAAGGAGTTATCTGCCTGAGTAATTTTTATCTGTATCTTTTAACAGTGATGTAGTAATATCCTGATGACGTTATTCCTCTCAAATTGGCCCCTGCCTAATACATATTTCATACATATGTCTAGCTCTAGTTCACAGACTTAAGATAATCAAAATAAAAGGGAAATTGGAAATTAGAAACTAGGAAGGAGGGAAAAAGGAACAAACTGGGATAGAGGTTTTCTCTTGACTATTTGAATTACACCCTACTCATGATTGGCTAAAAAAAGTGATTAAAATAATGACTCTAGAGCTGAGTGCACTCATTGTCCCCCAAAGACTTTTAACTTACTGGTCAGAAGAGCTTCTCAAGAGAAATTTGGTTTCTTCTTCATGGAGGTCCACCGAGAAATTAGATGATTTGGATACAGATTGGTATTTGTTACATCTTCTTGATGGAACTTTAGTTGTGTGAAGTTAGATATGTGGTATCTAAAAAGAGTGGCATTAATATCAACCTTTTCTAACACCTTGAATTTCATAGGTTCAACTAGTTCGCCTTGTTGGAATGATGCTCATGATATTTGCCAGAAAGGATCAGTGGCAACATATCTGTGATGTTGCTACAGAAACAGTTGGAACCGGAGTCATGGGGAAAATGGTGAGTTCCTTTGGAAATGATCTTATTACTTACGTCCATGTGAAGTTCAATTGCTATTTGTGTCTTTGAACTAACTGAACAATTACTCTTGCCAACAGGGAAACAAAGGTGGGGTAGCAGTGAGGTTTGTATTTCACAACACTACATTTTGCATTGTCAATTCCCACCTGGCTGCTCATGTGGAGGACTTCGAGAGAAGGAATCAAGATTATAAAGACATCTGTGCACGAATGAGTTTTGTGGTCCCAAATCAGTCCCTCCCGCCGCTGAACATCATGAAACATGAGTGAGTGGTTAAGTCTCCTTTAGCCTTGGAATACTAAGAGCTGAGAAAAGAATAAGCGTGATGAGATACTGTAGAACTGTGAAGAGCAAGGGATTACCATTTAGGGATAGGGTTACAAAGAAGAGGGGGTTTGGAGGAATAGATGCATTGAGGCAGAGAAAGTAGATGCTATCAGAGGAAAGGTTAATTCTGTTAGGGACATGGTTGGCAAACTGCGGCTGGCGAGCCACATGCGGCTCTTTGGCCCCTTATGTGTGGCTCTTCCACAAAATACCACAGCCTGGGTGAGTCTATTTTGAAGAAGTGGCTTAAGAAGACGTTTACGTTTTAAAAATTTGGCTCTCAAAAGAAATTTCAATCGTTGTACTGTTGATATTTGACTCTGTTGACTAATGAGTTTGCCAACCACTGTGTTAGGGCATCTCAAGTAACGCAGGAAGGGTCTGTCCATTGGAGTCAATTTTTATTGTTCTCTAATTATAAAATAGAAATGTTTGTTGTAAATGTAATAAGGATAAGATTAAAAGTAAAAATCCCTGATTTTTTATCCTCTACTCTCCCCAGCCAGTCCCTCTCTCCAGAGGAAACCATTACTGTTTGATGTGTATCCTTCTGAGTCCATGCTGTCCAATATGACAGCCAGGAGCCAGAGGTGGCTGGGGTTCTGAAAAGCAGCTAAGCTGAGCTGTGATGTGCTAATAAGCATAAAATATACAGTGGATTTCAGAGACTTGGGAAAACATGTCAAATATCTAAAATTTTTAGTTTTGATTACATGATGAAATGATAATAACTTGGATATATTGAGTTAAATGAAATTTATTGTTAAAGTTATTTTCACTTGCTTCTTTTACTTTTTAAATGAAATGACTAAAAAATTTACATTTGTGATGTGCATTGTATTTCTTTTGAATAGGGCTGTTCTAGACTTTTCTTTATGCACATATTAGCACACGCTTATTATATGGAACTATATTGTCCTATTTATTGTGCATCTCTTTTTAATCCAGTATATATAGATCTAGATTGTTCTTTTAATACCTGTGAATCATCAAGAATAGGAGTGGTGCTGAAGCCGGTTTGGCTCATTGGTAGAGCGTCGGTCTGCGGACTGAAAGGTCCCAGGTTCGATTCAGGTCAAGGGCATGTACCTTGGTTGTGGGCACATCCCCAGTAGGGGGTGTGCAAGAGGCAGCTGGTCGATATCGACGTTTCTAGCTCTCTATCTCTCTCCCTCCCTATCTGTAAAAAATCAATAAAATATATTAAAAAAATAAATAAAGAATAGGAGTGGTGGATATTTAAAGACCCCCAATGGATCAATATGAGAGAAAGTTTAGTGAAGAATGGGACTTAATAAGGATAGAAGCAGAAACCAATTGAGGAATGGGTTGGGTGGTAGAAAATGATCAGTTGTAACGAAATTAATACTGGTACTTGAAATTCTGAGAGGATGATGTGGTTTAGAATAAGTGGTTTGAGATGGGAATTGTAGGAAAGCAAAAGATAATCTCAGGATATTAGAATCAATAGAGAGTCAGGTAACTGAGGAAAGAGTAGGGAAGGATAGTGATGTTGGCCTGTTATCATATTGTCTCAATAATTAGGATCAGATGGAATTCTGCTTCACAGTGGCAAAGTCAAGGCCTTAGCATTAATGGTCATAAAGTTGCCCTGAAGTTCCATAAATTTATTTCCCCAGGATTCCAGAAATTCCATGTTGCACTTAAGATTGGCAGAGAGACTCATTCAGTGCTTGAGTCTTTCACAGGAGAATCCATTTTGGTATGGTAATTTCAAGGTCTCACCTGTGGGGATCTCAGCACATGTAGGGGCCTGTTGGTGTGATGGGAGCCCATAGATTCGCAACGTATTTCAGTCTCCTTTCTGCTTGGGATTTGGAGCATAGATCTGGGGCAGGGGTAGACAAATTGGCTGCAGCAGAGCGCCCTGGACCCACTTTTCCGAGTGAGCCCTGCCTGGGAGAGGTGTCATTCAGATGACACAGACCTTAGTGGAGAGCCTGCAGAACCCAGGGCTTATAGAGGCAGAAAACATTCAGATTCTCTTCCCTTAGAGACCTGGCAAGCAGCCAAGCAAAATTTTGAAGCTATTATAGTCCAGCAAATAAACTACATGTTTCTCTCAGGCAGTTAACTCCTTGGCTTCTGAATCCCATACATACACCGTGTTATTTCCTCATCCTTGTTCTTCATATTTGGAGTGCCTACCCTCCTGCCTATTTTATACTCCCTAGTCCCTCTCAGGTATTGATATTGCTTGCTCCTAAAGGGCAATTACAGCTTCAGCCACTTGTCGATGGTGACAAACAAATCCTTATCAATAATCTGCCCATTTTTCTTCTCTGATTGATGCTAATTATGGCTACTTCTGTTCATATACTTCTCTCTTTTAAATGTTTATTATTTAAATGTTTATTAAATGCTAACCAATGTAACGTTGGTCAGCATGAGCATATAGGTTTTGGGTGTGAGTTTCGGTGTTACACGATCTGTGTATTGCACCGTGTGCCTACCACTGAAAATCAAATCTTCTCCTGTCACCATATATTAGGACCCTCCTCCCACCCTTCCCTCTGGCAATCACCACACTGTGTTCATGAATTTTAGTTTTATATTCCACATATGAGTGAAATCATGTAGTTCTTAACTTTTTCTGACTGACTTATTTTACTTAGCATGTTCATATATTTCTTTATCCTCAGTGTGGTCATCTGGTTGGGAGATTTGAACTATAGACTTTGCATGCCTGATGCCAATGAAGTGAAGTGTCTCATTAGCAGGAATGATCTTCCGAGACTCCTGAAATTTGACCAGGTAAGTAAATTTTCATTTTATAGGTACTTTCCTAGATAGCAGATAAAATTGTCATGAGACAGATGTCTGGGAGGTGTGTCTTACTCTAGAAATATATGGAATGGTCTCATTGTCTTAGGAAACAGTGTGATTAGTGATGCAGTGAATGCACACAAGGTTTGTGGTGCTTTTATGAAGCGCTTAGATGGCAGGAGGTGAGATAGTGATAAAGAGTAAATATAAGGTTATTCATTAACTTTTTACTAAGAAAAAGATTTGTGTCAATGAGTTGGAGGATGGGTGGGATGAATTCAAGAACACTTCCTGGAGGAAGTGGGCCTGCAGCCATGTTGATGTGGTTTGGCAGATGGAATAGGAAAGCTGCTCTATGATTATTTGGCAGGCTCAGCAATAGTTTGGAGGTAAAAGAGGGAAGTCCTACCAGGGAATCAGGAAGCACAGAAGAGAAGTTTGGGACAAATAACACAGACTGTGGTTTAATGTGAACTGATTGAGAGGTTGGGGTTTGTTAAAAACCTGTGGGGAAAGTATTGCTTTGGTAATATTTATATAAAACTTGATATTCTGGGACCTAGTTTTCTGTAAATTTGCCTCGGAACCTAGCACATGACTTGAATTTTTGTTTCAGTTTATGAGTACTGTATGCTAAGACTGAATGCTTCATATTTGAATGTCTTTAAATCCTTCCATGAGCCTTTTGATCTGACATAGTCAAATTTCAGGTGTTTTGCAGTAGAGTGGTTTTTATAGTGAGCCTTTCTTGGCTGTCTTCCTTCACATTGAGGTTGGTTGGCTAATTTCTTTGCATAGCTTTATCTACTCTGCCTCCCAGGGGGTTATAGTTGGATTAAATTCTTAGTCTTATGTACTTCTGGTAAAATATTTGTGTGAGGATAACTTTCAAAACAATCTGTAGCTCTTCACTGAATTTGACTTTTGGAATTATCCATTCAATATTTGTGTGGTGTTTTTTTGTTTGTTTGTTTTTTAATCCTTACCTGACGATATTTTTTTTTTTCATTGATTTTTAGAGAGAGTGGGAGGAAGGGGGAGAGACAGAGAGAGAAATATCAATGTAAGAGAGACACATTGATTGCCTCCCACAAGCGCCCCAAATAGGGCCGGGATCGAGCCTGTAACTAAGGTACGTACCCTTGACCAGAATAGAACCTGGTGACCCTTAAGTTTGTGGGCTGATGCTCTAACCACTGAGCAATGGGCTAGAACTATGTGCTTTTTTTTTTGAGTGAGAGAGAGAGAGAAAGAGAAAGAGAGGGAGAGAAGAAGAGAGAGAGAGAGAGAGAGAGAGAGAGAGAGAGAGAGAGAGAGAGAGAGAGAGCGCAATAACAATGATGGGAGAGAATAATTGATTGGCTGCCTCCTGCACACCCCACACTGGGGATCGAGCCTGAAAGCTGGTCATGTGCCCTGACCAGGAATCAAACCGTGGCTTCCTGGTTCATAGGTCGATGTTCAACCACTGAGCCATACCAACTGGGCATGTGTGCTTTTTTTAAAAAGTAAAATTGTGCTAGATGGTTCTTGTCCAACTTCAGGGAATTTAAGACTATTTATATTTAATTTTTCCATTTTACCTGACCATTATTACCAATAAACAGTCAGCACAGTGTGCTCATAATGAGCATCCTATATGTTGGTGAATTTGGATGCTATGGGAATTACATGATTCAATTCATAAGGTACAGAAATTTTATTTATATATTTTAACAGTTGCAAAGGCTGTGGAACTAACTAGTTAGAAATGGCCAATCAACCAGATTGTCACTTATATTAAGACTAGAGGTCTGGTGCATGAAATTCATACACAGGTGCAATCCCTAGGTCAGGCCAGCAATCAAAGCATGAGCATCTGGCATGGAAGGGCAGGTCCCAGCTGACTTCTGGGTCCTGGGCAGCACCTGAGCCCTTAGGCCCCCACATGACCTCTCCACCTGAGTCACGGCGCCTGAGTCCCCATGAAGATGTGGTGAATGTGGCCAGATGCCACAAACTGGGGTGCAGTGTGGGCCTCTGGGTTACCCAGTGGTGCAGCACACTCTTTCCCAGGTGGCCTCGCAGACCAGCTCCTGCACAAACCCATAGGAAGCCTGACTGGCCCCTGCCGTCCTGGCAGCTACAGCCTGGCTCACCTGGGAGATACCACATGGGTGCAGGGCAGGCTCCTCCCGGGTGCCTGGCACCTGAGTGTGGGGGCTTCCCTGGCGTGTGAGCCTGGCATCCCGGGGGAGGGTAGCAGGGGAAGTGAGAGCAAGCTCAGCGGACAGCCCACATTCTCAGCGCACCTCTGTCCCTGTCACCCCCCACCCCCAGATAGCCCACGAGAGGTCATAGTGCATCACCGCCAATGCCTGCCATGTTCTGTGCCACCCCCTGGTGGTCACCACACGTCGTCACCACAAGTGATCGAACTCCTGGTCGAGAGGACAATTTGCATATTAGTCTTTTATTATAAAGGATAGGATGGTGTGATCTTGCTTATGTGATGCTTCTTTCTATTTGTAGCTAAATATTCAACGCACACAGAAAAAGGCTTTTTCTGACTTCGCTGAAGGGGAAATCCGATTTATCCCCACTTATAAGTATGACTCCAAAACAGACCGATGGGATTCCAGGTAAAGTAGCAAAAGCCTCCTCATGGAATAGGTGAAGGCCTGATTTTATTTCTGCCCCCCATAGTGGTGAAGGGCTAGGAAATTTTTAGGTGATGTCAGAAGCAGATATAAAACACCTAATGGTCCAGTGCTGTTATAGAAGAGTTTTTAATTCATGTGAACTCAAAGATGAGCATATTTTTATTTTTTATTTTTTTTAAATGTATTTTATTGATTTTGTACAGAGAGGAAGGGAGAGAGATAGAGAGTTAGAAACATTGATGAGAAAGAGTCATCGATCAGCTGCCTCTTGCACACCCCCTACTGGGGATATGCCCGCAACCAAGGTACATGCCCTTGACCGGAATCGAACCCAGGTCCTTCAGTCCCCAAGCCGACGCTCTATCCATTGAGCCAAACTGGTTTCGGCATAGATGAGCATATTTTTAAAATGTGTAACTTCTATATCAGGGTTGTTGCAGTCTTATGGACTATCTGCAGTACCTTATTTCTCTCACCCTGGCAGACTTGCTTAGATTTTGACCCTCCTGATCTCAGCCCTGTTTCCTTACCTATTGCCGTTTTTCAAACTGTTTCCTAACTATTTGACTCAAGACACCAGAAAATAAAAACAAAGAGCCATGGAAGTTCTTCCAGCACAGTGGTTCTCAGTCCTGAGCACACTTTAGAATTTCTTGGGGACTTTAAAAAATACTGACTTCTGGGCTCAACATCTGCAGCTGCCAGAGAAAGCTGAGACCCGCTGTCTGGGGGCCCTTTGTTTCCTAATTACCCCTAGTAAAGTGCCATTGCCAATATATTTCTGGTAACTATTTGTCTTCTACCTATTATCTATTGCTTTGTTTCCTAGCTGGCTGAGCCCCTGGACATATTCAGCTTCTTTAGACTCGGGGAGCACTAGGGTGGGGAGGGAGGAGTCTGTGCTCCACAGAAGCTGGTCAGAAAGTGAAAGGTGACACTGGCAGAAGATCTGTACTCTTGGCCTTGTTTCTTCCACTCACCTGACTTGAAATTCAACTGAAGAGCTACTGATAAGAACTTATTTGTGTCACCTTCTGGATCAGGTGTTGCTTATTTTAATAGAATGATGAATGGAATTTTTTCCCACCTTTGGTATTCTATGGGCTCTTACGTATTCAGACTGTCATGCTTAAATGTTAGTTCATTTCTATTACAAACTAGACTTATCCATAAAAATCTAGGTTTCAAGGAGAAATCCAATTACTCATCTCCAGGGAGTAAGCCCAGTCTAGGAATATAGTATTGGATTTTTAAATTTTTATTAGTTGTCTATTTGTTGTGAAGTATCATTGTAGTTTATAGAGCAAAGGAAAAGGACATGTTCTGCATATAATCCTGCCCTTCTGAGGATATTTTAAGCAGGTACCATTATACTTTTCCCCCAGGACAATGTTGTTGAAGGTGTAATCCTAATCTTTAGGAGCACTGTTTATTTATTCATTAGATAAGTGTTCATTGAACACCTACTTTGCAACAGATACCCTACTAGGGACTGGGAATTCAATGGCAAACAAGCAGACACAGTCCCTTCACAGAGTTTGCAATATGGTAGAGATGATAATAGTAGGGGTTGTTAATGAAGAAGTATATAACAAGAGCATGAAATAGGTATTACATTCTTGTGTGGTATGTACTCATTATAATTCCTTTCTTTATTTGCAGTGGAAAATGCCGGGTTCCAGCCTGGTGCGATCGAATTCTCTGGAGAGGAACCAATGTTAATCAGCTTCGTTACCGGAGTCACATGGAACTAAAAACCAGTGACCACAAGCCTGTTAGCGCCCTCTTCCTTATTGGGGTAAAAGCTTGTTTGTGTATTCATTTGATTATGTGTTAAGTATCTATGTTATTACAGCATTTTTTAGACTCAGAACAGATCAATATTTCAGTGAGCAATAAATATTTCCATAACCAAATAGTCATTTGCAGCATTGAGAAGTTAGTACCCTTGACCCTCCTAAATGCTGTCTTTATGGCTCTTACTCTGCAGGCCTTTTAGTGACACAGATGTTTCTCATGCTGCATAATGGTGAGGGAGTATCCTCAGCTTCCTAAAGTCCTTATACATACAGGATGAGTAGCTTTTCTTCAGAAACTAGTGATCCGGTGCACGAAATTCGTGCACATTAAAAGGGGATTAATTAGAGAAAGTAATTTAATATTGCTATTTGTCCTTTCTCTATAATAGAAGTGTCAGGGATGCAAGAAAATTAGTAAAATGTATATGAAAACTGTCCTGTCAGAGTCTGGGACACATCATGGGACCCAGAGTCAAGTCACTGCCCACCCACATGCACCTCAAAATCAGAGAACCAGACCCGGTTGCTCCCCCCCTCCCCCACATTGGGCTAGATCCAGACCTGGCAGTCCCACCCTTGTCAAGCCCTGCCGGGAAGTGGGTATAGTCTCAGGTCCCCTGGCCCAGTGCCAGGACAGGGGTGTGTGGCCTGAGGTCCCCCAGCCCAGACCAGGGCATGGGACATGCCTTGAGGTCCTCCATCAAGCCCCGCCAGGTAGGGGACGTGGCCTGAGATCCCCTGTCAAACCACGCTGTGTGGGGGAATGGCCTCAGGTCCCCTGTCAAGCCCCACTGGATGGGGACGCAGCCTGAGTTCCCCCAACCCATCATGGGGGTGCACTTTGAGGTCTCCCATCAAGCCCCGCTGGGTGGGGTGCACGGCCTGAGATTCCCCTGTCAAGCCCAGCCAGGCGTGGGGGGGGGGGAGGGTGCAGCCTCTGGTCCCCTGGCCCGATGCTGGGGCGCGGGATGCAGTCTGATGTCCCCTGGCCTGGCGCTAGGGCAGGGGGAGCAGCCTGAGGTCCCCTAGCCCAGCACCAGAATGGGAAACACACTTTGAGGTCCCCTGTCAAGCCCTGCCAGGCACAGGGCGTGGCCTCAGGTCCCCTGGCCTGGCACTGGGGCTGGGGTGCGGCCTGAGGTCCCCCAGACTAATGCCAGGGTAGGGGGGGCACAGCCCGAGGTCTTCTGTCAAGCCCCAGAGGGGCGGGGGGAGGAGAGGGTATAGCCTCAGGTTCCTGCTGATTGTTCCTTAAGGGTTCTAATGGAAACCTGGCCTCAACTGTGGGTGCAGCCATCTTTGTGATGGAGGGATGGTCAATTAGTATATTTCCTCTTTATAAGATAGGTAGTAAGAAGTTGAAGCACCAGGAGAGTGGTTCCTGGTGGAGGGATGTTGATAGCAGGAGCAAAAGCACAGACTGGTCAGAAGACAACCAAATTTGTGTGTGTATGTATGTGTGTGTGTGTGTATGTATGTGTGTGTATATATATATATAATATATATATACACACACATACATACACACACATACATATATTTTTAAATATATGTATATTTATATACATTTATATAAATTTATATATACTGTACCTTAAGAAGCATATTATATTTATATATACTGTACCTTAAGAAGCGTATTGTCAGCCCTATAATGACATCTTCCCAACCAGGAACACAGGTTTCACTTTTTTTTTAAACTCCATTGTACCCTGGGCTAGGTAAATGGTCAATTATTTAACTTTTTGTCTCTGTTGTGAGTAAAGCTTTTGTTTTCACATTGTATATTCTAGCTGTGTGTTATTATTATGCAGGTTATATCTTGGGATCCTGTTGATTTATTACAGCTAGTACATTTAGATGATTTCTTGTAGATTTTCCAGACCTTCAGACATGTAATCTGTAAGAATCTGTATAGTGCAGTGCTTGATAGAATGGATTTTATAGCTAGAACTGCTTAGATTCAATTCCCAGCCCAACCACTTTCTGTGTAACCATGGAAAATTTATGTGACATCTCTATGCCTTAATTTTATCCTCTACAAAATGGGGTTAAACTAGTACCTACTTCTGAGGATTAATGAGGTAAGACATGCCAAACTGCATAGGAGGATAATTACTTTCCTCTGAGTATATGTTGATTTGGGGGGTTTCTGAGATAGGTTATCACTAACATGTCTTATCCTACTCCTGAATTAAAGGGGAATGAATTTGAATTTTTTATGTACAAAATTAGGGTTTTTTTTAATCTTAAAACATTCTAAATTTTATTGAGGCAATCATGACTTCACTTTTGTGCATTTTGAAATTTTAAAATAATAATAAATGTTCCTCAAATAGTTAGTGTGTGCCAGAGACTGTGTAAGGCAATTTACACATATCTCATTTACTCCTTCCAGTAATGCTTTGAGTTAAATATTTCTCATTTTTAACAGATGAGCAAATGGAAAACCAATGCATTTAAATAACTTCTTGAAGAACATTCAGCTAGAAGGATTGCTGAAATTCAAATCTGTTAACTCTAACTCCCAAGCCTACTACTATAGGTGTTCTTTCCACTATCCCACAATGCTTCTATAGGTCTAAAGAACTTACTGACTAGATATGCCTTCAGATACTTCTTTTAGCCCACCTAATTTCTAGTTTGTACTTGTTGGCTATCCTGTTTTATTATTTGAATTCTCTTAATCCATTTTTTAAAGGATGTCTTTCCTGAAACACTGTCTTTCTGATTTAATCAATTAAGCTTGGCTTTTTTGTTGGTATTTCTTTTCAGAACCTTGGAGTATTTGTAATACTCCATACATTTTACTCCACAGCTTCCAGCAGGATATTTAAAATTTTTCATGCTTCCTGTATATTTTTATGTCTCTTTAATTAAGGTCTATCTTTCTAGTTTTTACTACTTTTTAAATTACACAGGAATTCGAAAGCTCTTTCTCTTTAAAAATATGTAAGCAAAATTTACGGATAAGGCTGAAGATCTTCAGTTCCTTTTCTATCCCTTTTCCCCCCTTTGACCAAACCCCTTCTCCCCAGCTAAGCCAATTACCCTTATGAATTTATATTTTTTTTAGACCAGTACTATTAAATAGGTCTTTCTGTGTTGATGGAAATATTCTAGATCTATCCTGTCCAGTACAGTAGCTATCAGCTACAGGAAGCTGTTGATCACTTGAAGTGTGGCTAGTGTGACTTAGGGACTGAATTTTCAATTCTGTTCACTTTGAAATAGCTTAAAGGTCCCTATGTGCTGATTATATTGGACAGCACAGTTCTATACCTTTACATATGCTTTTCTGTTTACCCACAGATGTTTGCTCAGCTTTGATGTTTTTATTTTCCATATTTGCTTTATAACCTCTAACTGCCTTCGTACTGAATTTGTGAAGTTTTCTATTCTAAAAAGAGACTTGGATCTCAATAAGTTAAAATGCTGTGTTAATTGTGTTCATTTTTGTCATTGATTTATATGAAGTCTTAATAGTGAAAAAAACAGCTATGTCAGGAAGCTGAAAGTGCTGTGTCAGATAGGAGGATTTTTGATCTTTTGGTCAGGATGACTTGTTTATCTGTTATCATGCTTTTAGTCTAATCTAGGACATTTTGGGTCAGCTGTTTCCTAAAATGGCCATAGGCTCCATTTACTAACATACCTTTATCATTATGAATAATCTGAGTGTTGATATAATGATTCTCGGCATTGTGCATAACAGCAAAGAGAGTTAAACGTTTTAACCATGATTTCTGCTATTCAACACTTTATGATCATTGTTAGAAACAATAATAGGTATGTTTTGATATTCATTTTGTACAGTTCAGGAAATCACTTACAAAATAATCACATTTTCTCCACCCCCAAATAAGCATGGAAAAAGAAATTATTATTTTCAAATAATGTTACTATTATTTCCAAACTTCTAAGCATAGAGGTTTCACTTTTCCAGGAAGTTAATCAATTAACCTTACTTTCATCTTAAAGTGTGTAATTCTCTAATGTTTAGTTTCATTTATGTTTGCTTTAGTTACTTTAAAAATGTTTTTACTGATTTGAGAGAGAGTAGAAGGGAAAGAGAGAGAAACATTGGTTGCCTCCTGCATGCACCCGGAACTGGGATCACACCCACAACCTGAGTATGTACCCTGACAGGGATCCAACTAGTGACCTTTCGGCACATGAGATGACTCTCAAACCAACTGCTTTAGTGATCTTTTAAAAATTGTTTGATTCTTAGAGATATTTGAGAGCCCATAAGACTAAAATAAGGGTCTCAGGCAAAAGTTTTGTATGGAGTGGGATAACAGAGAGTGTTGAGGATGTTGTTAGAACCGTAGTTTATTTTAAATGATTGCTATAATGACCAGTTATAATTGTTAGGTAGTCTCAAAAGATGAACTAGGAGCATGTACGACTGAAAAGAGGTTTGTTTTCTTTCAGGTAAAGGTTGTTGATGAACGGAGGTATCGGAAAGTGTTTGAAGATAGTGTACGCATTATGGACAGAATGGAAAATGATTTCCTTCCTTCCTTAGAAATCAGCAGGAGGGAGGTGAGCAAAAACACAAGCCAGATTCTTCTGCTGCCCGTGGTGGTTAGCACGGGGAAAACCATGCGACTTAGAAAAGGCAGCAGAGCAAAATGATGAAGATAGTATCTGCTGAAGTCAGATTACCTACATTCCAGTCCCAGCCCTGCCATTTAGTAAATTTATGACCACGGCTAGTATCTTACTCCTTTAGAACTACAGTTTACTTTTCTGGATAAAGGGGTAGTTGTGAGGATTACACAAGTTAATACATGTGACATTCTTAAAACAGTGCCTGGTACAAAATAAGCCCTCAGGTTTTAGCTACTCTTGTTTAATATTTTGGATTTGCTGACTAATTCATATCTCAGGAATCCTGACCCAAGGTTAGGTTATCTTGTTAGGATTCCAGGAACAATCAGAGTAGCCTAGAGAAGTAGCAAGGACTGCCTAACTCCTCTGCTGGTTTGAGCGTAGTAATATATGAGAGGGGATAGTGTACATCTGGCTCAGGTAGTGAATATATACGGCAGTCGCATATCTGGTTAATAATGACCTCATTCTTTACTTATATTTTCTATGGAATAATCCAACTGACTGACTTCCCCTACTAGTGATGCATGTTTGTGTCTGTCCTTCCTCAGTTTGTGTTTACCAATGTGAAGTTTCGGCAACTACAAAAGGAGAAGTTTCGTATCACCAACAATGGACAGGTTCCCTGTCATTTTTCTTTCATCCAAAAGCTTAATGACACCCAATACTGCAAGCCATGGCTTCGGGCTGAACCTTTTCAGGGCTACTTGGAGCCAAGTGAGTTTTTCCTATACCATTGTCTCTGCTTGTGATGTACCATGTCCTCATGACTCCCATATCCCCGCCCTTTGTTTAACTTCTTGTTATCTAACCACGTGTCTCTTACCTTCACCGTCAGTATATTGGGATACCTCTTTTGTGTGTCTAGTCTCTGCTTTGTCACTTGATTATTTTTAGAGGATATTCCTTCTGTTATTTCTCATCCCCATTTTGTTTTCCCATTGGAAGTTTCTTTTACCATGTGTCACCTTTCCATTTCAGATGAAACAGTAGACATTTCCCTTGATGTGTATGTCAGCAAAGACTCTGTGACCATCCTGAACTCAGGGGAAGATAAAATTGAAGACATTCTCGTCCTTCACCTGGATGGAGGCAAAGATTACTTTTTGACCATCAGTGGAAATTACCTCCCCAGTTGTTTCGGTACATCCTTAGAGGCTTTGTGCCGAATGAAAAGACCAATCCGCGAAGTTCCTGTTACCAAACTCATAGACTTGGTAAGAACCATCCTAAGATATGAAACTCCTTTAAACTTTTCACAATACTTAAGTGATGTCCTCATTGTCTCTTTGCTTTCTTTCTTTTTTATTGGGGGGAGGAGTAGGGTGGGACTGTGGTAGGCTGTCATGTGATAAATAAAAATGAGACTGTCACTTACTCTAGCACTACTTACATTAGATTAAGCCTAAAAAGAAAAAGGAAAGGGTAATCTATAATAGGCTCTTGTCAAGAATATAATAGGTAATATTAAAATCATTGAATTAGATTAAAGGTTCCCTTCTCAAAGATATGATGCTTGTTTGTTTGTTACCCTTGTCATTCTTGCAAGCCACTTTTGTATAAATTGGCATGTGTATGAGGTACATACAGTAGGTGGGAGAAGCAGTATTATGCTCATTAAACATATGAGAAAACTGAGGCACAGAGACTTTTCCAAAGTGGAATAAGTTAAGACAAATCTATCACACAGATTTTCTGACTCCCAGTCCACTACTCCTCGTTATATCTTATCTAATCTAAGTCAAACTTGGCTGCTTACTGCAGCCCAGGCCTCTATGTGAACCTCAGAATGCCTGCCTCAGAAGCCCTGGGGTGGTTATGCAAGTGCAGGTACCTCCCCCGACCTCTGGCAACAGAATCAGAATCTCAGGGTGTGAGGCCCAGGAATCTGCACATATCAGCATTCCAGAAGATTATAATGTTCACAGAAGTTTGATACATGTTTAATGTGACTCTCTTAAGAAAGGAAAAGTGGAGGATTTCCCCTTCCCTGTCGCTAAGCTGTAATATTCATGCCCTTATGGAGGAAATGCTTATATTATCTTTAGGAGCATACAGTGACTTAATAACAAGTTCATCCTATTAAGTTTTCTTCTAAATGAATGTATTGTTAGATTTGTGTGCAGACCTCTTTAGGCTCTAAAAGTATATCCTTGATCTTTTGCCAAAGAAAAGTAGTTGACGTGACAGCCTGCATTATCACTACCATTAGAATTCACTTTATCCTTTGCCTGGCCAGAGCATGATTGTATCATCTAGCTTGAGGGCTGGGCCAGCAGGCAGACTGCTGGCTTGATGTGTGTGATCTGTTCTGTTGCCATGGAATTGTTTTAGCTATGACTCAGATGGCAGATTAAAGTACTTGAGTCCAGTCCCAGCATTCTTTCTTGGAATTACACATGTTTCCCTAGAGCCCTCATGACTGAGGGTATTACCCCTGTCCAAGAGCAAACCATTTTCTTCAGAAATTCATATCCTGACATTCTGTTATTTTTCAGACTTGTTTTTTCTTTGACCATCATAGTTCTGTCTTTCAAATTTAACATTTAACCTTTTAGAATATATTATAAATGAAGTTGTTTTTCTTTTTCTCATAACCTCTTATCTCTATTCAAATACTATTTCCAGCTTTCTTTGTTTCAACTTTTTTTAATGAAAATGGCAAATGTGCAGAAAAATTGAAAGAACAGTACATCCCTGGCCAAGTGGCTCAGATGATTGACATTTCATCCCGTATACCAAAAGGTTGTGAGTTTGATTCCCAATCAGGGCACATACCTAGGTTGTGGGTTCGACCCCCCAGTCAGGGCATGTATATGAGCAACCAGTAGACATTTCTCTTTCACATCAATGTTTCTTTCTCTTTGTCCCCTTCCTCTGTCTCTAAAATCAATAAAAACATATCCTCAGCTGAGGATTAAAAAAGAAAGAAAGAACAGTACAATGAAAACTCACATGCTTTACATACATGTAGGAGTGGGATGGGCGAAAGTAGATTTATAGATGCAATACAAATAAATCATACAATAATTGTTAAATACTAATACAAGAATAAACTGTCATGTACTCACAATTGTAACCCTACTTTTGCCCACCCTTGTATATAGGGGGTTTTTTTGTGGGTGTGTGTTTTTTTGTTTGTTTGTTTTTTGGTTTTTGGTTTTTCCATTTGAAATTGAGTGATGACATGTCACTTTCACAGTGAATATTTCAGCCTGCTTCTCTTAAGGAATAGGACAACTTGTGTATAGGCACAGTAGTACCGTTATTATGCCTAAGGAAACTAGGCAGTCCATATCTTAGATTTATCCAGTTGTTCCAAAAGGTTTTTTGTTTTTTGTTTTTTAGCTTTCTTAAAGCCAAAATCCAATTTGGTTTCATACAGTATACTTGGTGAGATCTTAAGTCTCTTTTAGAGCAGAACAGTTCTCCCTCTTTTTCTTTAATAGAATTGAATTTTTAAAAGTCCAGAACAGCTGTCTAGTCAAGAATCCACCATTTCCAAAATTTGATTATTTCCTCTTCATAATTTTTTAAACTTATCCCCTTTTTAAAAAGATATGCTTTTATTGATTTCAGAGAGAGGAAGGGAGAGGAAAAGATATAAACATCAATGATGAGAGAAAATCATTGAGTGGCTGCCTCCTGCATGCCCCACACTGGGGATTGAGCCCACAACCCGGGCATATGCCCTGACTGGGAATTGAACCAGTGACCTCTTAGTTCATGGGTTGATGCTCAATCACTGAACCATGCCAGCTGGGCTAAACTTATCCCTTTAAACTCCCTCCTCCCACCTATTTCCTATAAACTGGAATCTAGCTTTACTTTTGGTCAGAGTTGGCAAAAGCATTACAATACCCCCTGTAATTGTCCCATATTAAAATAACTGGAAGGAGCTCAACAAGCATACAATTTAAAATTTTTATTTAAAATATTATCAGGTAATTTAACCATGTTTGACCATGAATAAGAAATAGCCAAAAATTTTAGTGGCGTTAATGGCTCTATAGGAAACCCTTTCCTTCTTTTTGTGCACAAATAATTCAAGGTTTGAAAAAGTAGAACCCTGATCAATTTTTCATTACAAAATTGCTGAGTTCTTATTAAATTGTATGTGTGCAGTTGTCATTTATTCTTTTAAAGCTTTTATTATGTGGAATTTAGGGTTTTGATTTTTTTCACAGCCTGTTGCATTTTCGCATTATTAAATTCCTGTATTTAATTGATGGAAAATTTATCCATATTAGTGTGAGCAGTAAACAAGAAATCTAACAGTGTCTGTACCCCAATTGTATTACCTTTCTCACTCTTGATTTTGCCCTTCTGAAATGCATTGTTCCAAGTCTCAAGATGATATATTTCATATCCCATGAGATGATGCTATTAGTAATGGTATCTGTTGTCATCTTTGTATTAGTATTTAATCTAAGTTTTGAGTGAAACCAGACATAAGTTCAGTGCCTGTGTTGACTCTCCATGTACCATTTCAAAAAGATTCTTGTGCCAAACCCTCTTGGCATGAGTACTTTTATTCTTCATTCCCATCTCAATGACAGTGACTTTGCCCCTCTCGAATAGTTGGGATTAGCCCAAGTGGCAAGCAGGAGAATCTCTTTGTAATTATTTTTTTTCTTTTTCAGAATTAAGATAAGATTTTTATGGTTTATTAAGATTAGCATATAATCACCAGTATTTACTTATTACACATTGGATACAAAATACTATGGAGTGTTTGTGGCAATGGAAGTTTTCTTGTATGTATAGTATGGCTAAATTCTAAATTAAGATAAATAGGGACTTTGGTTAGAGATCATGTAAACATTAACCACCTTTACTGGCTAATGTCCAGTGTGTTTGGGAAGTCAATATTTTGGAATGTCATTTAGAATGAGAGTTATGGAGCTTGTAATTTGTGTTAATAATAGATTCCTTTTCTGAGCTGTTTATTCAAGCCCTTATATGCTATAAAAGCTTATTGATTAACCAGCTAATCTTTGTAAAAATCAATCTCAAAATCAGCCTATTTTGGCTTTAATGAATATTCCATGCATGTAGCATTAACATAACTAGAAATTAGTTCAGCACCTAAGAATAAAGTGGACTAGGAAAGTGTTTGGGGGTGTGTCATAGAAGAGTTTTGAGTAAAGTCCCCAAGTATTTAAGAAACGTGTACTACTAGGTAAGCAGGCTCTTACAGACATAAGGGACATAGTACATTAAGGTTAAAGATGAAAGTGAAATTATAAGATTTCCCTGGGAAGAATGTATATTAAAGATAAGAGTGTGTAGTTAGAGTGGGGACAGGGGAGAGAGAGTCTCAAAAGTCAACAGATGAGTTTATAGAAGAGCCAGAGAACATTTGGAACCAGCAGGAGGCTTTGATAAGTGGTGTGAGCTTGTAAATGGACACATTAGGAGGAACATTCCAGTGTTGCCTGTAGACTAGACTACAAGTTTGTAGTTTGTGTTAACAATAGAAATCTTGTGATTTTTCACTTTTACCGTTAACCTTAATTCACTATCTCCCTTATGTAGAGGAGACCAGATTTGAATGCACCAGATCTGGTTTAAGGTTTGGCTTGTAAATACAGAGATGGGACAAGTTAAGTGGTGGGTAGATAAACTGTACTTGCTAGGGGACATGTCTATTAGGAAAATAATATCAAAAATTTAAAATAATAAGAAAAACAACTCGGTGGTTAATTCATCTCCAGTGGTTTCTCTACTAGGTGTTTCCTTTGTATTACTAATCTAACCACCCATTCCTTATCCTGTTAGGTGTATGATTTGTGTTTCTTCTCTTCAATTTCACAGGAAGCAATCCTTTCTAGAACTTCAATATCATTCAGTTTTCTGATTTTAATTTCTAAATTTGAATCTGCCTCTAAATGACTCTTTTACATTATTTTAGCTGCATTTACTACTGGGAAAATTCTTCTAAGGTTAAATGCTGGGGTAAAGAATGATTTGCTATGTGTGTGCCATTTGTAGTGTGCCAATGTTGCTCCACTGGAGAAATTCTGAACGAGGTTCCCTTTTTAAATGTGGTCAATGGTGTAGCCGTTTGAAGAGAGTGGGCAGTCAGTTGAATTAGCAATAACCATAGGGCTACCTTTCAAGTATGCTGTTTATTAGTGGGGGCTAAGTGGTGCTTCTATTTTCAGACTTAATCCTACTGTTGAAATAACTGTAATTTACACTTTATGCTTGTAGCTAAGAAAGTAAACTCACAATGTAAATCTACTGCCCATCTAATCAAAATCCTTTTGATTGTTCTTTCAGAGATTGCTCTTGTGCATACATTCTTTTTAAAGAAAAATATATGATTTTTTGATTTGTAGGTAAGGTGTTTACTCTCTCCTTCTTGAAACACCTTGATAGCTTTTTGACATTCCCTTTTCCTCTGTATCCTTATTCTTTCATTTCTGCCTCTTCAGGATGTCAGCTTGGTCTTTCTGTAATACAACTTTGGGGCCTGTCACCTCCTTATTTAAAGGTAGTCAATGGCTCCCCCATGCCTGCTGAATTCAGTACAAATTGTTTTATCTGTCACTCAAGGTCCCCCAAAGTCTGACTTCAACACACCTTTTCATATTTATTTCCCACTGTTTTTGTCAACATCTTCCCATGTTCTCCGCAAACCTGCTAAATTTTCCCTAATCTCACCTCATTATTTACCTTCTTTGCACCATTGTTTACTTCTGCCCCCTACACTTGTAATGTCCTCACTCCATTGCTACCTTTTTTTAAAAAAATATATTTTATTGATTTTTTACAGAGAGGAAGAGAGAGGGATAGAGAGCTAGAAATATCGATGAGAGAGAAACATCGACCAGCTGCATCCTGCACACCCCCTACTGGGGATGTGCCCGCAACCAATGTACATGCCCTTGACCAGAATCGAACCTGGGACC
Organism: Pipistrellus hanaki; assembly: GCF_964339955.1. Lineage (NCBI taxonomy): Eukaryota > Metazoa > Chordata > Mammalia > Chiroptera > Vespertilionidae > Pipistrellus > Pipistrellus hanaki. The sequence goes on along the minus strand of NC_140524.1, from coordinate 27,199,120 downwards.
TTTCAGTCCGCAGACCAATGCTCTATCCACTGAGCCAAACCGGTTTCGGCTCCATTGCTACCTTTTAACACTCTGTGAATCCTTCAAGGGCTAGTTAGGTCCCATCTCTGTTGTGAAATGTCCCCCAACTTTCCCAGGTGAAAGCTGTTTCTCCTTCCTTTGAATGCTGTTTTATTTGTTTGTTGGTTTTAACCATTTACTGAGAACTCATATTTGTAAATTATAACAATATCAGCCATAAATTCTGGGACTTCTCACCCCAACTCAGTTGTAAAACCAAGAGAGGGACTGTATCTTTCTTCCCTATGGCCTCATTTTCCTCCTCCCCACCCCCCACAGGCATTAGCACAGTGCCTGGTGCTGCTAGTGGTTGCTGCTCAAAGAAAACTGCTTTGAGGGCCTGGTTTGAAGGTTAATATATAACAACTCTGCCTAGTTTTACTCATCATATCATGTGGCATGTATTCATGGGAGAGAAAATTGAGTGTGTCAGATAAGCTAATTCTCTATTACTAAGTAGTCTATACTTGTTTTCATTTTTATTGAATTTTTTGGGGTGACACTGGTTAACAAAATTATATAGGTTTAGGTACACAGTTTTACAGCACATCATCTGTATTGTGTGTTCATCACCACAAGTCAAGTCTCCATCTGTCACCATTTATCCCCCTCCCTTTACTCTCCACTTTCCTTTACCATCCCTCCTCCTAGTAATCATCACACTATTATCCAAGTCTGTGAATATTTTCTTTCTTTTTTTTGCTCAAACCCTCCACACATCCATCCCATACCCCCCTCCTCACACACACACACACACAGCTGTCAGCCTGTACTCTATGAGTCTGTCTCTATTTTGCTTATAATTACTCTACATTTTTTAAAAGTTTCTGCTCCAAAATTGTGTTAAATTAGATGTTTGGCACTCTGAATTAACTTTGAAATTAAAAGGTATTACAACTATCTATATAAAGAGCCAGGGTTGTAAAATCCACAATGAACGGAGGCTCAACCGAACACCAGGCTGTGTGCGCGGGCTGAACTGCTGACCTCTCAGAGAGAGAAAGAGAGAGGCAGGGCTGATCAGAAGCAGCTGCAGCTGCTGGCGAGACCCGGAGAGAGAAGCAGGCTGATCAGACCCTGCTTCTCTCTCCGGGCCTCACCAGCAGCCAAGCCTCTCTCTCTCCCAGAGGTCAACAGTTCAACCTGCTCACCAGCAGCCTGGGACAACTGCTGAACAGCCTCACCTCTTTGATCAGGCCTGGAGATAGGCCCCAAGATGCTGACTGGCATAGAAATCAACCAATCAGAACCAAATTTGGGTGAAGTGTGAGGAACCAATGGCTGCCTATGAGGTGGGGCTTTTGATGCTGACTGGCATAGAAACCGACCAATCAGAACCAAATCTGGATAAACTGTGAAGGCAGAACCTAAGGTGGGGGCTGAGGTGGAATTTTAAGGGCAATAGCTGTTTGGTGTAAAGTGTAAGAAAGTGATTCAGTTTTTTAATGACCAGTTTGGCAGTATAATGCATATGGCTGGTTATCAGTCCAGATAGGGGGATTATGTGTTTTTGTCTGCCAAGAGCATCTCCTCCTGCTGAAAAAGGCTCCCTCCCCCCAATTTAAGCAACCCTATCCTATATAATTTATCTATACTTATAAAAGGGTAATATGGTAATTAGACCGGGTTGACCAGCCATCTTCCAGACATCTGACTTCCTTCTGGACAAAGCCATGGTGGTGGGGGGCCAAGACAGAGGCAGTTAGGTGTGATCAGGCCAGCAGGGAAGGGCAGTTGGGGGCGAGGTCACCCCAGCAGGGGAGGGCAGTTGGGGGCGAGATCAGGCAAATAGAGGAGGGCAGTTAGGGGTGATCAGGCCAGCAGGGGAGAGCAGTTAGAGGCAAGTTCAGGCTGGCAGGGGATGGTAGTTAGGGGCTATCAGGCAGGCAGGGGGCAAAGTAGGGGCGATCAGGCTGGCAGGGGGGCAAGGTAGAGGCAATCAGGCCAGCAGAGAGGTAAGGTAGGGGTGATCAGGCCAGCAGGCAGAGGGGTTAGGGGTGATTAGGCAAGCAGGCAGGCAAGTGGTTAGGAGCCAGTCATCCTGGATTGCGAGAGGGATATCTGACTGCCGGTCATCAGACATCCCCTGAGGGGTCCCAGATTAGAGAAGGTGCAGGCCAGGCTGAGGAACACCCCTCCATCCACAAATAATAAAAGTGTAATATGCTAATTAGACTGGACGGCTGAACGACCTTCAGGACGAAGCCAGGACTGTAAGGGCCAAGGCAGCCCCAGTGGCTGCGAGGGCTGAGGCAGCCACCGAGGTAGCCACTTTGGCTGCAAGGGCCTAGCCCCACACAAATTTTGTGCATCAGGCCTCTAGTAATATTATAAATACTATATACTTTATGAAGCACTGTTACTCTGATTATTTTTATTTCATTTTATATGTGGTATTTAAAAGCCCAGGTAAACCCACAAAAGAATGTTTAATTCATAATATATCTATTAATACTAACAGCCTACCCGCCGTATATTGTAGTCCTTTGCAGGGGAATGCACTCAGCATTACCACTCGAAATGCCAGAGAACATACTCTGTCACTTTCACAGTCCCAGCACATCTCTGGTAGCAACAGGAGATGAGATTTCTCCTTTTACTATTAGACCTTAGATGTGTGATTTATACTCGAGTTGTTTTTTTTTAATTATTATTTATCTGTTTGCTTTTTAACATCTTTTTTTTTTTTTAATCCTCAACTGGGGGTATTTTTCCATTGATTTTTAGAGAGAGTGGGAGAGGGAAAGACAGAAAGAAATATCAATGTGAGAGAAACATCAATTGGTTGCCTCCTGCACTCGCCCTGAAGCCTGCAACTGAGGTACATGCTATTGACCAGAATCGAACCCAGGACCCTTCAGCCCGCAGGCTGATGCTCTATATACTGAGCTAAACTGGCTAGAGCTATACTCGAGTTCTTGGTGGCCCATGGCATGATTGGAAGGATTCCTGTTGGGAGGTGCTGGGCAGGTAGGAGGAGCTTTGAGGGACCCAAGCCTTCTGTTGGCCTACTGTCCCACCACCGCTGGGTTTAAGCTGCTTCTCTGTCCCTATGAGATAAATTTTGTTATCCCTATATTAGAGATGAAGAAACTAAGGATTTACAGAGTTTAGTAACTTGCTTAAGGTGTGTACATCATTAATAAGAGAACAGATTGTGCCCAGGACTAACACCAATGCCTGCACTCTTTCTGCTAACTATGCTGCCTTATAACTAGGGTTTCTCACTGTCTTTAGCCTGCTATGGAGTGGAATATGTTCTCGCCTCTTTTCCTTGCCTCTCTGCCCAGGAAGCAGTCAGATTGTCCTTTTTGAGTTGTCTAAGGGAGCATAGTGGTAATGACTGTGGAGTCAGACCTGAGTTCTAATCGTCTCAAAGCCTCAGTTTCCTCATCTGTAAAGTGGGGATAATACCTACTTTGCACACATGTGCAGAGTAAATGACATTGTGTATGAGCACTTTGCACAGTTCCCACTATATGGCAGAAGCTCCTTAAGTGGTGGTTCTGTAGTTATTGTTGCTGTTATTGGATTGTAATAATAACACAAAAGACAGATGCTTAGAAAGCTTTTTAATTCAGCGCTTCTTCCCTTTACCCTGCTTTTCTTTTTTTCTCTTATATCCTATAGGATAAACACAACAGGGATAAAGATGGGTGTTCTGGCCCGCAAATATCTGAAATAATATTAATTTACATTACAGAGGGACCTCCATATTTGGGGACTCTAAAGTCCTTTGAGGAGGGGAGTGGATATGAGGAGATGGAAAGGAGTGTGTCTATCCAGGGTGAGAGGAATGGCAGTTGAGAGGAGAGAAACTTACCACCTCCTTCTGAATGACCACCATCAGGCTTACAACCAAATTTTTCCATTGAAGTGGCATTAGGGCAGGGAGGGGAGAACCTCTTTTTTTTTTCTGCCAACGGGCATTTAGATATAACATCACTTACAGGTCATATAAAATTATCGGCTTAATTAGGCTGCTATATTTGGTCAAACATTTAATTAACTTACCCCTAATGCCTTGGCAGGATCAGACCAAATGATTTCAAGGAGCTTATATAGGTTGCAGGCCAGACGGTCCCCACCTCTGCATTAGGGTGAAGCAAGAAGCTGCACAGTGCAGCAGCCGGGCCTGCCTCCAGGCAGCCTGGGAGAAGGAAACATCAGGGGCATCCGACCAGGTCAGCTGGCAGCTGCCAAAGGACACAGAAATCTAGAACTGCATATGAATGTTTCTTTAGTGATAGTCTCAGTAAACAGCACAAAAATTCAATATGCATAATAGAGGACTTTGCATATGAGAATTGTTTCATTTTCAATCATGATATTTGGAGAATTGAAAACTGTTTAAAGCTAGTTGAGTTCTAATAATACTGATCTGTTTCTAATTCTGTAAATTAATTCTAACAATTTTCTATCTGTCAATGACTTTCTTTTCCTGCTCTGCTCTCAGGAAGAAGACAGCTTCCTAGAAAAGGTAATGCAATCTATGCGTTTCCCTGTGCTTGATTAACATTTAACTGTGGTCCTTGGAATTTGTCCCTAGGCTTTCCCATTTCAGAGACCTCTGGCTCTGTGAAAATCCCCCAGAGCTGGCTGTTAGTGTGTCTGTGGTACAGGAAAGATACTTACTCTACCAGTGAAGTCATTGAGACCCAGGACATAAAAGCAATAGGACTCAAGGTTCCATACTTGTATTTTTGAAATGAGAAATAACTAAAGAGCTGTTTATACATCTGAATACTCATAAGATAGAGGATGGTACCACTTAGCTGTCCTCCATTTCCAATGATAAGAAAACCAAAAGTGGGTTACGCTTGCATTAAGAGTGACTTGGGTCTTCCAGGTGGGACCCAAGTGCAGTGGTGGGGCAGGGGCTAGCAGCTCCAGTGGCAACCATGGTATACAGCGTTTTCTCGGTGCCTCTGATGGTGATGAGCATGTTCTGGAGCATCGTCGGCCTCCTGGTGCCCTGGTTCATCCCTAAGGGTCCCAACTGGGGAGTTATCACCATGTGGTGACCTGTTCAATTTGCTGCTATCTCTTTTGGCTGATTGCAATTCTGGCCCAACTCAACCCTCTCTTTGGACCACAGTTGAAAAATGAAGCCATCTGGTATCTCAAGTATCACTGGCCTTGAGGAAGAAGACCCGCTGCCCACTGCTCAGCCATCAAGGTCAGGACATGAATTCCTCTAGATGTGCAGTCACCTCCACACCTGGGCCACCTTTCTTGGCTCGCCTGCTCTGGCCATCAGCTGCCTTAAACACGCACACCACAGTTGGCCATCTTATTCTCCAGTGTAGTATTTTCCTGTTAGATTTTTTTACACTTTGATGAATTATATGCCTCCTTAATCTAAACTGTGCTGACGCCATCAAATGTTTAGGCACTCCTCTGAGACAGAAGGTGTTCTTCTGGGAAACACGGCACTCTCCTTGGGACCTGTGGATCTGAAGATGGCTCCTGCCTGCTCATGACATGGGAAGCAGTGACGTATTTAAAAGCTGTCACAAGACAGTAAGACGCCAGTGCGGCAGCCAGCAGAGCTGAAGGAATTCCTAAGGGTCATCTGGTCCCAATCTCTGCCTTCGGACAGGATCAGGTGCTTTCTCCATTCCGTTGCTGAGGCAACTAAGGCCTAGCACAATTGAAAAACTCACCGGAGTCATACTGTTCTGACATCAAGGGTGTCAGGAGTGTGGGGCAAAGGAGACTAGCACCAGGTCTCCTGAATGGCTGGAAGTGCTCCTTTTGTGGCTTTTGGCCTCCTAGGGCTGGGGAGTGCCTGGCTCCATATAGGGCTATCAAGTAGAGAAACAGGGGCTTGAAAAGCATTCTTAAAGCACTCAGTCACCAATGTGACCTCCACATCTGGTGCAGTTAAGCCCTTTTTGTGGTGGGGATGGTGTACTGTTTTTTGTGCGTTATCAGCACTAGCTTTACATTGTGTGGGCTGATCACACATTGAATGTGTCGTTGAAAGAAGACAACATGTGCCTGGTTTCTCTTTGAAAGTTAAGAGCTCAGGATAATTTGTGGACTTTCAAAAAAGTGTTATTTCTTATGCATGAACTTTCTCTAGACTTCAGAGACCACAAGTGTGACATTTCGTATTATCACACATGAATTTTAAAACAGATAATGGATGGTGTATACAACCTACTGACATTTTATTAACCTTTTAAGCCACTAAGGATTATGACAGTTCTGCTCCCAGCCTTTTCCTGTTAATAGCAGGCCAGGCTCTGTCTTTTCATCTTGGAAAGTGCCTGTGTTGCCTTAATGCCTTAGTGCCTATTGGATGCCAGGTTTTTTTTATGAGTATATGAATCAGTGCTGAATAATTTGTATATGGTAAGTTCGGTGGCATCTTCTACAGAATCTGTACTTGTGTTGCATTTGGTCCAAAAAGTGAGCAGAGTGCATTATGGACAGTGTTTTGGCTCAAGTACCATGTGGATGCCTGGATTTAATACTTGCAACCAGAAAGAAGTTAGAGGATGAGCCACTGTTAGAAGTTCTGGCAGCTCTAAGGAACGTGAATATAAAGCAATAGAAGCCTGGGGGGAAAAAGAAAGAAAGGAAGCAAAGTAAATGTGAACAAAATAGATTTTGAATGGTAACCAGCTGTCATGCTACCTTCTCTTTCTCACCCCCCCGCACCACCACCACCCAGAAGGATACGGGGGCTTTAAAAGGTCACCAGTGGAGGGCATGTATGGGAGTGGGGTCGGGTGGGGGGGCAATGGTAAGATATGTACACATATAAATTTAAAAAATGGAAGGGAAAAAATAAAGTGCAGCAAAACAAAACAAAAAAAGGTCACCAGAGCTTATTGAAGAACAAAATGTTAAGAAAAGCCCTTGCCTCTGCTCTGGTGTACACAGTCTCTGGAAATAGTAAAATGTTTCTTTTCTTTCCCTTAAAGCTACATGGCTTGAGTGTTGTACATGGAATTTACAGAATTTCCTAAAGTTGAATATACATAATATATGACCATAAGCTGGAGGAGGATGAGGATAGGGAAAAGATACAAAAAAGTTGGTCACTGTTTTCTCCACTGGGATTTTTCTGAAGGCTGCCTTCAGATCCCTTTTAACCCATTTCAGACATCTTTTGATATAATTTATATTTGACTATATAAACATAAGAAAATTGAGCTTATTCACACATCATTTTCAAGTTCATATTTAGTTATTAATCCAATTTATGTCACTTCTGTGTTTTTCCTTTTATATTCTTTCAGGAGAATTTAGCAGATAGTAAGTAGGAAGATAGGTAAAAGGAGTCAAAGCCCCAAGAAATGTTTGCTGAGCTATTAATATAAAAAATAACTTCTGGACTCAGACCCTAGACTTTTCATTGTATTTCTGGCTCTTGGTATGCTGTCTTCAGTTTACTATTTTTGGATCTTAAGGCTTACGACTTTTAGTGCCTTAAGATTAGACTTTTTGTCAAGCCTGAAATCATGCACGTAGGTCTAATGTGAAGAATTGTATTGAATTCCTGAGGACCAGCGAACCTCATTTAAATCAACAAGGAAAACTCTGATATTTGTGGTAAAACCTAAAAGAAGAATAAGTTAAAAGTCAACAAAAACCTAAGTAGATCCTGCTCTCTCAGAGTACTGTGTTGACAACTGCAATTTAATGGTCCACAAGGCTCTCGTGGTGTGTGGACTCCACCATGACCAAATTGCTGGAGTGCTGGTTCTCAGTGTCACCCTTGAAAGGGTTTATAGCACACAGTGCATCCAAGTGATAAACCTAATAAACCCAAATGGAATGCTTAATGGTTAAGTGAAGTATCTAGAAAAGGAGATCCTTTAACTGTGCGAATCAGTATCAAGTACCTTCTGATCAGGAGTGTTCCCAGTGAGAGGGAAAAAAACACAAAAATGTTAACAGATGAAGACCAAGTTGTACCCATATAAGCAGAATTTGGAGAGTAACTAGACAAAAGTTATTATTGAGACCCTTTTGATTCTCATCCTTTTTAATCTCTTAGGAGAAATCCCTTCTGCAGATGGTTCCTTTGGAGGAAGGCACAAGTGAGAGACCCCTTCAGGTCCCCAAGGAGATCTGGCTTCTGGTAGATCACTTATTCAGATATGCCTGCCACCAGGTAAGTGAGAATGTGCCTTCTCTACAACTTTGGAAGGTAGGTGAGTCCAGTGGGAAATGATCATACCTCACATTAGTCTAGAGCTTTTTTAAAAAAAATTTCTTTATTGATTACTGTGTTACATATGTGTCCTTATTCCCCCATTATTCCCCCATAGTCCCCTCATGCCCTGACCCCCTGGTGTCTGTGTCCATCGGTTAGGCCTATATGCATGCATACAAGTCCTTTGGTTGATCTCTCCCCCTTACCCCCACCCTCCCTGAGTTTTAATGGTCTGATCTATGTTTCTCTGTCTCTGGATCTATTTTTTTTAATTTCTTTATTGATTAGGTATCACATATTTGTCCTCAAGCAATCCCCCACTCCCCCACTCATGCCCCACCCCACCCCCATTGTCCTTGACCACTGGTTAGGCTCATATGTGTGCACGTAAGTCCTTTGATTGATCTCTCCCTTTTATCCCCACTCTCCCTTTGAAGTACAGCAGTATGACCCATGGCTCCTTATCTCTGGGTCTGTTCTTGTTCATCAGTCTATGTTGTTCACCATTTCCCCTAGATGAGTGAGATCATGTCCTACTGGAAATATAAGAATCAAAAATGAAACAAGCAATAATCATTATGCTGAAAGGCATATGAATCAGTCTGTAGTGAGTTTCTTTCTGGCCACCAGTTCTTTTGAGACCCAATTTCAATGTCAAACAGTTCCTTATGTGTACATGTCAGCAATGATATTTCAGTTCTGGATGGTGGGCAAATGGTGGTCTAGACCTTTTAACTGTCCCAAGATACCTCCACACAGCAGCACTGTCAGATCGTCTGGCAACATGGATGTAGCCCTATTGACAGACATGAGAGCTAAAGCTTGCAGGTTAAGTGATTTACGTAAGACCAGAGCATAAGCGTAGTGGCAGATCTGGGTCCTGAACTGAGTACGCCTGTCTCCCGACTGTACATGCTTTTCCCTGAACCACTGTGTACCTGAGTCTGTTACACCTGCTTTTGCTGTCATGTAGGCATTGCAGATTTTAAAGTTTAAAGCAAACTTCAAACCCATTTTTAAAATTTGATCTTCATTTTTCTTTTAAATCCTATCTAATATGCTAGTCACCCCCAACCTATTTTCCCCAAAAAGAGAAATCCCTTGGGACCAAAAAGAGCGGCAAGGTTTGCTGTGGACATACCATCTACTCCTGTCCCAGCATTCCATAATACAGGTCTCCCCCACTATCTGGAGCATTCCTATGAAAACTTTCATTAAGCCAAAATGGTGTAAAGTGAAGAAGTAATTACCATTAACTTATAGGAAAATATTTTTGAATGTTCCCAGACCTAAAAAATGACCTACCAAAGCATACCAAATAACACTAACATACAGTAAAATCAGGAATGCATAAACAAATGGAGATAAAGCACAGATACTTACAGGCAGTTCAAAGCTATGGTGGCTTAATGCTGAGATGCTGATGCTGGGTGTGGTTTGTGGGGAAGGAGACTATCCAGGCCACTCTCATTGCTTGGGTGTGGGATGCCTGTTTAATAGCTTGCTTCAAAACATACACTGAATGCTATTTTTGTTTTCAGAAAAGCAAAAACTTGTTTTCGGATTGCTTTCCGTTAGTGAAAGCAAGTACTAGCATAGTTCTTTCAGAAAAGTAAAGTGGCATAACATGAGCTTTCAGAAAATGAAGGTACCTGTATCAGTGTTTGAATGTGGTTCTACTGTTTAGACTCTTCTACTTATCAACATGGTAGAAGTGGGAACACCTGGTTTCCTGATCTAGCCATCTAGTCCAGTGGTCAGCAAACCGAGGCTCGTGAGCCACATGCAGCTCTTTGGCCCCTTGAATGTGGCTCTTCCACAAAATACCATGGACTGTGCGATTGAAACTTCATGGTCCATTCACAGAAGTCTGTTTTTGACCTGGGTGAGTCTATTTTGAAGCAGTGGCGTTAGAACACTCAAGGGGCCAAAGAGCCGCATGTGGCTCATGAGCCGCGGTTTGCCGACCACTGGTCTAATCCTCTGCCGTATCTGGTACTGGCTAAAACTTTTGAAGATAATATTCTGGTTTGAAATAAGATTTTACACAAATTATACAGATGACAGAGAGAGCAGGCACCATTGTCACACCTCCATTCCTAATCATGAATATGCACACTGCTCTCCTGATCCCTGGGTGGTCTTCAGAATCTTGGGATTATCTTGCTTTGTTCCATCCCTTGTGACTTCTTTGGTAGGAGGATCTGTTCCAAACCCCTGGAATGCAGGAAGAGTTACAGCAGATCATAGATTGCCTGGATACCTGCTTTCCCGAGAAAATCCGTATCCTTTTTGACAAAGGCTTAGGAAGCTGGATGAGTACTTGGCCAAACTCTTCTTCCCACCTACATCTGATGTTTGTGCTTCCATCTTTTCTTTATATGTGTCTTTTGTTGTATTTTGTATTGTTTAAAGTATTACAAATAGTAGTACATATGTCTCTTTTTCCCCCATTGACCTCCAGTCTCTTTTATTATAAGGTAGTCATTGACTATACAATTGTTTCTCAGTTTCTTTTAAGAAATTTTGACCTTTCTTTGTATCAGACTCTTATTAAAAAGAATAAAGGGTAAGTAACAATGACTTTGTAAAATATATTTTTATTGATTTCAGAGAGGGAGAGATAGAAACATCATTGATGAGCTAGAATCACAGATCAGCTGCCTCCTGCACGCCCCACACCAGGCATATGTCCTCACCAGGAATTTACCTGTGACCAGGAGGTTCATAGGCTAACACTCAACCACTGAGCCACGCCATCTGGGCAATAATGACTTTTTAAAAAAATATATATATATTTTATTGATTTTTTACAAAGAGGAAGAGAGAAAGGGATAGAGAGTTAGAAACATCGATGAGAGAGAATCATCGATCAGCTGCCCCTTGCACACCCCCCCACTGGGGATGTGCCCGCAACCAAGGTACATGCCCTTGACGGAATCAAACCCGGGACCTTTCAGTCCGCTGGCCTACGCTCTATCCACTGAGCCAAACTGGTTTTGGCACAATAATGACTTTTAATAAGTACAGAAAATAGGACCCAAAGCACTGGTACTGTTCTGCTTCAAGCAATTTATCATTCCTGCCACCACATGTCCTGTCACTATGACAGGGAGGAGGATGGGGCTAGTTTCCGGGCCTGATACAGTGTGGATTGTCATTCTGCAGGCTATATTCCCCTGACTCTAAAGTTGGCCCAAACTTCCCAAGAGTCTGATAAATTTTGTCACAACTCAGCTACAGTGTACATGGACAAATAAAATAATCAAGCCCCTATTAGGATCAGTATGCCCTGAATAAGAGGAAGAGAGCAGTTGTTGAGAGGAGCAAATCAGGTGTGTCCTTTTTCCTGCAATTCCTTTCCCTTAACTTAAGTCTATCCAGCTGGCAGTAATCATTCTGTGGCTGAAGCTCTCCTCATTTTCCTGGAAGCCCTGCCAGAACCTGTTATCTGTTATGAGCTGTATCAGCGATGCCTTGACTCTTCTCAGGATCCCCGGGTTTGCAGACAGGTAAGTTTTATTGCTCTGAGGATGTGTTTGGGGCAGGCTCCCCCATAAAGAAACCATTGAGTTTACAAAACCAGATGAGTAGCCAGGTACATGGTAAGACAGGTTTGGATATGTTTTTCATGGCTTGCCACCAGCATTGAGAGTTGGGACCCTTAAATTTTAGGTTGTATTGTTTCCTATTATATTTTGCACCCTCTTCCAGTTGGCCCATTGAGTAGGGTAGATACCTCTACTGTGGCATGAGCTTATGGAAGCTGATCATACATGGGATTCTGGCTGACACTACTTGTTGAGCCTTCTTTTTATCTGCTTGGTGTAGCAATAGCTGAGAATACCTCTGAATCAGATTAGTGAGTATTGGGAGGAGCTCCCATCCATGCTAAATTACATGGCTGAGAAAACTATTCAGCTTGACAGATGCCAAGGGTACCTGTCATTTTCCCATCATGAGGAAATGAGAAAAGACAAGATTAACACCGACCTGCTTGTGATGTGAGGTGTGCATGTGAATGTGTGATGATGGCATGGCCTGGTCATTGAGTGGACAGGGGCCAAATAGTATGACCATTCTGACTTGGAAATTATTAATGGGCAGGTACTGTGTTGGTCATGAGTAAATCAAGGAGGGTTGTGATAGATGAATGGGGTCCTGTAAAGATTGGATTATAAACTACTTTTATTGCAGCCTTGGGCTCTTCTTACTCCCTTCTTCCAACTGTTCTCCTCACTACCTACACCTTTTTTTTTTTTTTTAAAAAAACAGGTGATTTCTCAGCTTCCAAGATGCCATAGAAATGTTTTCCGTTACTTGATGGCATTCCTTCGAGAACTCTTAAAATTCTCTGAATACAACAATGTCAGTGCCAACATGATCGGTAAGACTACCTAATAAGAATGGCCAGAGTGGATGTTAATCAGAATGTCCAGGCACAAGATAGTCACTTCCTTCCCACTGCCCCTATCTTCTGACCCCCACCCCCATCCCTGAGGCTTTGCTGACAGGAGATTTTCCCTTTTCTTTCTCATGCCCTGTAGCTACCCTCTTCACAAGTCTTCTCCTAAGGCCTCCACCTAACTTGTTGGCAAGACAGACTGCAAGTGACCGCCAGCGTGCTAGCCAGTTTCTCTTGGGTTTCCTGTTGGGAGGCGATGAAGACCAATAAGCCTTTCTCTTAACTACTCTCCAAGCTTCTGGAGGTGGAAGATCTTGGACACCAAGTATTTCAGAGTGATTTGCAAAGTCATGTAACAGGAAGGGTCTATTGCAGAATGTTGTGGCATGAAAAAGGAAGAGTTTCCTAATCCCTCCCTTGCCATATCAGTAAAATACTATTAGACTTATATTGCCAAGCCAAAGTTACCATATTTTGGTGTTTTTGTGTTCTCTCTTTATAAGACAAAGAGTTCTGTATTTACACTCCTTTTCCTGGGGATGTGTTTATTGTCCCTGCCCAGTTGTCATGATTGTCCTTAGCACCCTAGGCCTAAATTCTGTGATGTTCCTGTTCTAGGCCTACAAGCACTACTTGGTGTTGCTCAGACTTGTGTGTAGTTCTTCTTCTAAAGCACTTTTTCCCTCCCACCCCCTCTTTGCACTCTACTAGTGCTATCACATCGAAGGAAGTCAGAGTGAGGCTAGTGACTCCTTGGGTGTCCCCAACAGTGAGTTAACGTTCTACTTGTTTTTATTACATGCATTTGTGCATTTCTACTACAGTGGTATCCATATGTCTCTGTAACATTGGCCTTTTCATGGATCTGCACTGAGTGGAACCATATTCTCTTGTCTCAGACCTCATTTTGTAGCAGAACTTTAGAGACTATTAGAAATAACATTCCATTGATGTGAGAGAATTAGAGTGGAAACTCTTTGAGTGTTCACAAGTGAAAACGTTCATGTTTGACAGGTCCTGCTTCCTACTATCCCTTCTCTTTTTCAAATTTTACATGAGAACTATGGGAGCTATCTCCCACTTTGAAACACTTACACCGCATTAAAAAAGCTAGTCTGCACCTCAAGCAGGCCTTTTTGGAGATATTTCTCCCCCCCCCAACCCGAAAGAGTACTGAGGATTGAGGATAATTCTGGGAACCTCTGATGTACAAGGGGTCAGTGTCGCCCCATCCCTCATCAAGGCTGACTGCACTGTACAGCCAGCTCTCTTTGGCTCCCAGCCACTTAGTTCAGTTCTGTTTAAGAAAGATTGTGCAGTGGGGCCAACTAAGCACCTTTCTCTGCCACTCAAGACAACCCTCTACACTCTTCATTTACTCAGTCTCTCAAAAAAAAAATTTTAATCTATGGCAGTTGGCAAACCAGCCACAGACTGCAAAACTACCTTATACAGTGGCTTCCTTTTGGTTTTCTTTCATTAAAACCACCCTGAGTTAACTTATTCTTGCCTGTTACTATTAAACCCAAGGAGCCTAATGAACAGGCATTGTGTCCAGTGTTAGGCATTGACTCCTAACTTTGGCATGTCAAAGGAGAGAGCCGAGAGAAACAGCACAGCTGAATGGTTCTCCAGTTCCACCATCTAACTTGAGTTTTTTGGGGAAAGAAAACATTCATATGTTGTAATAGACTGGTTAAACCCTTTCCTGTCTGGGATTTATGGTACTAAGAATCAAATTATTGGTACCAAATAGCTGCAGATCTGATAAGTTAAAGGCTAGGTGTTGGTGTAGTCAATGGAAGATACTGAACAAAACACTTTTGTCATCTCTACTAGGCCAGAAAGCAATTATAGGTGAGGCATATTACAGAGGTGGGGCAAGGTCATAACACAAAGATAGAGCAGTGCCTGACCTGGGAACTGTGTGCAGCATCCTAGCTCTTTCCTCATAAGGCAAATGCACTTAGTTCATTGCCTCAGCCTTTTTTTTTTTTTCCAGCTCTGGTCCTGAGATGTATGCATGATTGAGAGTTTTAGACAATCTCTAGGTAGGGGAGACAAGAAATAGAGCAGACATAATAGATCTGCCTCCCTATGGTACGTCTAGCACCCTGACCTCTGATTCCTAAGTACCTCCAACGTACAAGTCCATAACACCTATGAAGTAAGGAGTTCAGATCTGTTAGGGAAGGACTGCATCTTTGGTTTTAGGGAAGAAACAGGTCAAACTTATGTGGTAATGTTGCATTAGTCTCCCTTTCACAGTTTTCTGATTCTTGTTCTGTAATTGTTACATTTCTCAAACATGTTTTGGTCACTAAGCAAAGCTGCTAGTGGGATTCTGTATTTTGTGTCCTCTTTTTTTTTTTATTATAATTTATTGCAAAATTTTTTCTGAATAAATATATGTTGTGTGAAAAATCTTAAGTGTGATCTTGGTGAGGAAGAACTGAGGAGGGAGCCTTATGTCCCTGGGTCCAGCTGACTGTTGCAGTCCCCACAGCTATGCCTATACTGTCATTTCCTGTCTTACAGAGAAATATCAAGAGTTCTCAGTATATTTGCCCTTGGACAGGAGAAGCAGCTGCATGTTTTCAGAGGCTAATAAAGAAGTCAGTGCTTTCAGAGGCTAGCCAAGGATCCTCGTTTTAACCCTGGGGAGTCAGGCAACAAAATAATCCTGTTAGGAGAAGGAATGTTGATACTTACTGCACTTAAGTGTCACTTCGGGTCATATCCATGAGCACTCCAGGCCCAGAAATCTGACAAATCCCAACATATACATTTTGCAAGAACCCAGCTGTCCTTGCCGACATAGCCTCAGTAGTGTCAACATAACTTCAAAAGAGCCTGTTTTCACATAATTCGTTTTGCAACTTTTGAAAACCAGTTTTGAGCTTTTATCTGTTGGGGTGACAAAGTCCATAAATTCAATACTTGGGGGAGACTAATATGAGCTCTAGCACTTTGAACATTATGCCTCATTCCCCTGCTATCTCCATTATGAACTTGCACATTCTGACTCCATTTCCTTTGATACTAAAGAGGCCTCAGCTGGAGGTTTCTTCTCAACCAGAGCCTCTTCCAGTTCCTTTTCACTGTGAGCTTGACCCTGATGAATGTGCTGACTCAGTGTTGTCACAAACAGTGTTTCTAGCTCCACCCAACGCCTTGGCAGAAGAAGGTGGAGTTTTTGTTTTGTTTTTTTGGGGCAGTGGTTCCCCCCAGTGGATGGAGACTGACGCCCAGCAGTTTTTTACACAGCAGCAGGCAATGTGACGGGACAGCCTCAGTGACTGCCTTTCCAGATGTTAGAAACTGCAATCCCGGGCTGCTGTTCCAGGAGAACCATTAGGGCCTTTCTGACTTCAGGGCAAATTAAAGACCTGATTCTTGGTGCAGTCTAATAATTTAAAGCCACACTCTACCTCCTTAAGTTTACAAAGTGTTACAGAGAAAACCTTAGGGATGATCTAATCCAGTTTCATTGTTCTGATGGGCAAAGTCAGGCTCAGAGGAGACAATGAGAAACTTAAGATCACTTAGGTTGCATGTGAATGATTGCACAGTATATACATACCCCCGCTACCCTCCCCCCGTAAAGCATGACGTACAAGATTTTACAAAGAACCTTTCAAGCAAAGCAAAGAGCGAATGCAAAGGTCCTGAGGCAGCAAAGCATCTTGCCATTTTTAGGGGACGACCAGGCAGAACACAGTGTGGGTGAAGGGGTAATGGGTGAGAGGTGGGCAGGGGCTTGATAGCTCCGGTCTGAGGGGCCCAGGGCAGGAGGCTGCCTTTCATTCAATGTGCAACAGGAAGCCATGGATAGCCTTACTCAGGAGTGACATGATTTATGCTCCTTCCCCTAACCTTAATAATAGCAATAATAGCCGAAACCGGTTTGGCTCAGCGGATAGAGCGTCGGCCTGCAGACTGAAAGGTCCCAGGTTCAATTCCGGTCAAGAGCATGTATCTTGGTTGCGGGCACATCCCCAGTGGGAGGTGTGCAAGAGGCAGCTGATTGATGATTCTCTCTCATCGATGTTTCTAGCTCTCTGTCCCTCTCTCTTCCTCTCTGTAAAAAATCAATAAAATATATATTTTTTAAATAATAGCAATAATAACTAATAACTAGAACTATCACTTATCCCAGATGGTATATTAATACATTTTACCTCACCTTTGGCCTTGACAACCACCTTATAGAATACTACTGTATCCCACTTTCATAGGTGAGTTTCAGAGAGACTGATTAACTTGGTGTTCAGCTAGTGGCAGACCAAAATATGATCTCAAACCAAAACTTGACCCTTAAACACAGCCACTATCTCCTCAGCTTGAGTGGAAGTGAGGGTGGGGATGCACCTTAAAATTCCTCTCTCGCCTGGCCGGCCAGTGTGGCTCAGTGGTTGAGCATCAATCTATAAACCAGAAGGTCTCAGTTTGATTCCCGCTCAGGGCACATGCCGGGTTTGCAGGCTCCATCCCCAGTGTGGGGTATGCAGGGAGCAGCCAATCGACGATTCTCTCTCATCATTGATGTTTGTATCTCTCTCTTCCTGTGTGAAATCAATTTTTTTTAATATTTTTAAAAAAATATCTCCCTACTAGCTATATCCCAAGATTTCAAGTCAGCTGGATAACCTGTCAGGAGCTCAAATTCAACCTGACTTTGAACCTGAGCAGCTTTCCCTGGCATTCTCTTTTATCACCCAGGCTTGAACCCTTGTTTATTTTTGGCCCTTGCCCCACTTCTAATCAGTCACCAGTTGCAATTCAACAAATAGTTGTCAAGCACCTGCTAAGTGTAAGCCACTATGAAAGGTTCTGAAGGAAACCTAAGTGAATAAGACTGGCCATAAAATAAGACATAAGATTTTTTTTAAAAGAAGGAAGGAAGAGGAAGGCGGGGGGGGGGGGGGGGGGGGGGGGCGGGGAGATGGTGTGATTGGGCATTCACAGAAAAGGGGCCAAGGTCAGATCGTTTATCTGGCCCTTCTTTTCCACTGCCCACTTCCCACAGTCCACCACCAAATTCAAACCCTCATTACCTCAGGCCTAGTGTAGTCCCCTCCCTTTAAAAATTTTTCAACTACAGTTTACATTTAATGTTATTCGGTGTTAGTTTCAGGTGTACTACATAGTGGTTAGACAGTCATACTTTACAAAGTGGTCCCCCGATTCTTCAAGTTCTATGGCCCCGTACATAGTTATTGCAATATTATTGATTGTACTCCCTATGCTGTACTTTACTTCCCCATGACTATTTTGTAATTACCAATCTGTACTTCTCAATCCCTTCACCTGTTTCACCCAGCTTCCTGACCCCCCTACCCTCTGGTTACCATCAATCTGTTCTCTGTATCTATGAGTCTGTTTCTATTTTGGTAGTTCACTTGGTTCTTTAGATTCCACATGTAAGTGAAATCATATGGCATTTGTCATTCTCTAACTTACTTCGCAGCATACTGGGTTATCCCTTTTAACCCTTTCTTACCAATTTCTCAGATGCCAGTAACTCTCCCTCTTAGTCTATCCCACACACATCACTGCCAGACTAACCTTCCCAATTCACTGCTTTGACATCACTCCCCTAATCAAAATGCCTCCGAGGCCCTTGCTGGTTTGGCTCAGTAGATAGAGTGTTGGCCTATGGACTGGAGGGTTGCAGGTTCGATTCCAGTCAAAGGCACATATCCAGGTTATGGCTCGACCCCCAGTAGAGGGTATGCAGGAAGCAGCCAATCAATGATTCTCTCTCATCATTGATATCTCTCTCTCTTTCTCTCTCTCCCTCCCTCCCTCCCTCCTTTCCTCCCTCCCTTTCTCTCCCTTCCTCTCTGAAATCAATAAAAATATATCTTAAAAAAAAACACCTCCAAGCCCCTTAACTCCACTTACCACAGAAGTTTGAATTCTTCATCCTGGTATTAAAGCTCTCCTTGACCTCTTCAACTCAACTCTCTGCATTTCCCACTCGACTTCTCATGCCCTCACCTTCCCTAAACAGACACTTTCTGCTTTGGCTCAGTGTGTGCCAGCCACCTGGAACCCTGTAAACTCTGTCACTTTACCTGCCAAACCCTATCACACCCTAATGTTACCCTCTCCAGGAAGTCTTTCCCCAGGACTCCTCTCTCCCCTGAGCATCTAGAATCTTCCCTTTGCACCACAATTTTAACACACCACACACCAAAGGGTATTGCTGCCCACTCTGGGACTAGAGGCTTTGTGAAAGTAGAAACCAAGTTGGGTATATTTTGGGTTCCCATGTGATGCCTTGCACAGAGCAAGTGTTCAACAATATTTGGTAAAAAATAAAGATTATCCCTCAAAGCACTTAAAGATACAAGTTATATACAATTGCTGTTTCTGAAATGTGTATACATTTAATTATTCACACTGAGATCCTTTAACTTTAGAGTAATGCATTCATAGTACTTAGTAAGGTATATTAATGTAGTCCAAGAAGAGAATAGCTTTTAGCAGCCAACACTATTTTCTATTGTCTTGTAGGCAACAAAATCAGCCTTGCTGAATTTGCTTTTTAAAAGTGATCTCAAGGTTCCTCAAAAAATTAAAAATAGAACTACCATATGACCAGCAATCCAACTTCTGGGAATATACCCAAAAGAATTGAAAATAGGGACTTGAACAAATATTTGAACACCCATATTCATAAGAATATTATAATAGCCAAAACCTGGAAGCAACCCAGATGTCCATCAATGGATGAATAGAGAAACAAAATGTGGCAATATGCATACTATGGAATATTATTCAGATGTAGCCTTAAAATTGAAGGAAATTTTGCCACATGCTGCAATATGAATGAACTGTGAGGACATGCTAATTGAAATAAATCAACCAGTTTTCAAAAGACTAATTTTTCCACTTAGATGAAGTACCCAAAATCTAGTGGAATTCATAGACACAGAAATTAGATTGGTGGAAGCCATGGGCTGGGAGGAGGGGAAAATGGGAAGTTGTCATTTGATGGGTAGTTTCAGTTTTGCAAGATGAAACGTTTTGGGGAAAGGTTGCACAACAATATGAATCTATGTCTCACTACTGAGCCATACACTTTTAAATGGTTACAGTAGTAAATTTTGTTTTTTTGGACCTCAATTAAAATTTTTTACCACAATTAAAATTTTTTAATTTTTAAAAAATGATTCTCAAAAGGCAAATAAAAACATTCAGTAGCTTCCTGCAATTCATTTTTTATATATATATTTTATTGATTTTTCACAGAGAGGAAGAGAGAGGGATAGAGAGTTAGAAACATCGATGAGAGAGAATCATCGATCAGCTGCCTCTTGCACACCCCCTACTGGGGATGTGTCCGCAACCAAGGTACATGCCCTCAACCAGAATCGAACCCGTGACCTTTCAGTCCACAGGCCGACGCTCTATCCACTGAGCCAAACCGGTCCCGGCAATTCATTTTTAATATATATTTTTATTGATTTCAGAGAGGAAGGAAGACGGAAAGAGAGAGAAATATTGATGAGAGAGCCCTAGCCAGTTTGATGCAGCAGATAGAGTGTCAGCTTGTGGACTGAAGGGTCCTGGGTTCAATTCCAGTCAAGGGCATATGCCTAGGTTGCGGGCTCAATCCTCATTGTGGGGCATGCAGGAGGCAGCCAATCAATGATTCTCTCATCATTGATATTTCTTTCTCTCCCTCTTTAAAGTAATAATTTTTTCAAATAAACATTTATCAGAGAGAGACATTGATGGCTGCCTTCCATGTGCCCCCTACTGGGGATTGAGTCTGCAATCCAGGCATGTGCCCTGACTGGAAATTGAACCAGTGACCTCCTAGTTCATTGGTTGATGTTTAATCACTGAGCCACACCAGCTGAACTTCCTGAAATTCTTATAGGACCCATAAGGCCCAACAGTTCTGAGTGTCACTACTCCATCTTCCTCCCACATCCTATCTCCCCCTTTCTCTTGGCTTAAACCATGACGGACATGTGTCCTTAACCACTCTCTTCTCCCTCTTGCTACATTCTCCTCATACCTCCTCCAGAGCATGCATCAAAGTTTGTAATTATACATTCATTATTTGATCAAGGTCACTCTCTCCCACCAGGTCAGGAATTCAGTGGAGTCATAGACCACTTTTTTTTCTTTTTCTTTTTTCTCTTTTTTCCCATTTCCTTATTATAGTACCCCAGCACATAGCCTAATGTGTGGGACTCAAAAACCTGTGCCATCTACAACTCTAGTGTCAACGAAGGCAAGCAAAAATGTGCATGTCTGCTGCTTGTCAAACAGTAAACAAGTGTCACCTTCCAAGAAGCAATATAGCAGTATATAACAAGAGCTTGGAAACATTCATAGTAGTAATTTGCTTCTAAGAAATTACCCTAGAGGAGCACAAAGGCATAAATCCATAGTGGTTAATCCCACCATCATTAGAGCAAAAAACTGGAGGCCCGGTCAGCGTGGTTTAGTGGTTGAGCATCAACCTATGAACCGAGAGGTCATGGTTTGAGTCCCATAGGTGGGAGCACATGCCCAGGTTTCAGACTTGATCCCCATTATGGGGCATGCAGGAAGCAGCCGGTCAATGATTCTCATCATTGATGTTTCTGTCTCCTTCTCCCTTCCTCTCTGAAATCAGTAAAAATATATTTTTTAAAAACCAGAAACAATCTGCATAGCCTTCAGAAATGAAAGGTGGGAAAATACATTGTAGATTTTTATGGATCATGTGTATATGTGGTGATGGATATTAACAGACTTTTTTGTGGTGATCATTTCAAACTATATACAAATATCAATCAGTGTATTATACACCTAAAACTAATTTCTCAATTATAAATGAATTCTATGTCAATTATATCTCAATTAAAAATATTTTTAAAGTTATAATACATAGGCACAAAAATGGTGAAAGTTGATGCTCCGTTCTGTAAAGAATAGTCCCCTCTATCTAGTAGCATTGTGGTGGCTCCAGAATGTCATTCAAAGGGAGGCTAGGGGCTCTGTCTTGAAATTGCAGGTTGCCTTCACATAGCAAGCAGAATTTATTCTTAAATTGCATGTGTATTTTGAGTGACTTTGGGGGTGCTGGTAAAGATTATGGAAAAGCCCCCAAGCTACCCTCTGCTGCCAACCTAAATTATTTTTTTAACTTTTATATTTGTGTGGTTTTAAAAATATTTTACAACTAGAGGTACACGAATTCATGCACGGTGGGGTCTGGGCTGGCCATGGGGAGGGGGGCGTGGGGGCGGGGCCGGCTGGGGCGGGGCTAGAGAAGACCCACTGAGTTGGAGCTGAGCATGGTCTCCAGGCTTTCTAGGGAGGATGGCCTCAGCAAGGAAACAGAAACCACCAGAAGGCTCTGCAAATAGACCCTGCGCTCCCTTTGGCCAGGTGGACTCAGAGCTGGTGCCTCTGTGCGTACATTAAACACAGCCTGGCTCCCGCCTTTGTCTGTTGATCAAATCCATTGCATCAAAAAACTTGTTCCCCTGCTTCTCTTTGAGCCCTTACAACAAATACAGGCCAATTGCAAGATGTGGGCCCCAGTGGCAGAGCCAGGCCCCACAACCACCCAGAATTTAGGCCTAAGACAACTGAGTAGCAATCTCCATGGAACAGAACACACTGTTTTAGAGTCTTAATTCTCCCCTAAAATGTACACTGCTGCTCCTCTTTAGCTGGGATAGACTGAACTAAGGAACCAAAGACCTAGTTTCCTTCGAGGTGGGAGCCACTGGGACCCGGCTGGTGGCAAGGCCCCTCACAGGTGGCTGCTTTCCCCCCAAGTTTGGTGTGCTCTGAGCCGGTCCATTTCTGATGGTGTCAGGTCCTGGGCTGCTGGTTAGGCAGCAGGTACACAGGATTTCTCTCCATTGCCTTTCTGGCTTCCCGAGCAGTACCCTCTGGCCCGGCACACCAGACAGCTGTCACTAGAGCTGGGAATCAGAGAGCAAAGGAGCTGGCCCTGCACTGAGAGGGACCTGCAGATGGCCAGGCTGCACCCCCCCCCCTTCTCAGTCTTTCTCGTGTGCATCGGGCTAAAACCCGATGCCCGACACTGGCACCACATGGGGAGGGTTGCTGTAGGGAGAGGGGCACCCTGACCTGCCAGCCTTGGTGACAATCATCTCGGTTCCCAGCTGATTGAATTCGTCCCACAGAGCCTTCATCTCAAGCTGCACACTCACGCTGGCCACCTTCGAATTCTTCTTTACTGGCGCCTTGGCAGCTGCAGTGCAACTGGCCCTGGGGCCCTTGGTTTCGGCAGCAGCACTGGTGGCGCATCATAGCAACGGGTCATTCCAGTCGTTCTGCCATAACAGTCAGTAGGCTTTTATTATATAGATGTGCATGCGTTACTTTTTATATCAGAAAAAAATGAAAGAAAGTATTACTTAATAAAAGAAAGAAACATCTCTGTGTTGTAATGAATGGACACAGTGTCTTGCTCAGGCATGTATGCAGCTGAGAAGGCCTCAAGGGCAAAGTGGGGCCTACTTCGCCCCACTCCCTCGAATCTCAGGCCTACTCTGTTCTTTGCATCTACAGGATTCTCTCATCTAACTTCTAGCAGGTCAAGGTCCTTGGGGTTCCCTGGCTGGTCAAGGTCCCATCTTGACCATGGGCCTCGGGACTCCGTAGGGCCTGGCATTCTGAGCCACCTCCATTCACAAGGCTCAGAACAGTGGCCCTGACTCTGAAAAGTATGGATCATTTGCCGTTCTTAGCTGTGACCAGCAGGTGGCAGAGGAGAACAACATTCCCAGTTGTGAGACTGGTATTTAAAGTTGCCCTTTCTTTTCTGGTTTTGTGATTTCCCTCTATTTTGAGGAATTTGACTGACTGTTCTCCTTAAAATCTACTTGTAGCCTAAAAAGTCAACAAGAACAGCCACAAAACATTTTTTTCAGGACTAGATTGAAATTGTCTAAAGACCATGGAAGTTTCAGCCCTATCTTCCACTGAAAACCAGAAGGAACTAAATAACATTTTCCTCTCTTGCTTCCTTCACTGTCCTCAATGTTCCATGTTACTTAGAAACTTTCAGCGAGGGTGAGGAGATAATTTTTCTGCTGAAAGCTGATGAGTTAGATCTTCTCTGGAGAGAGGTGAACTGAAAGGAGGGATGGAGGTGATGAAACAGCCGGAGGAGGGGGAAGTGCAAATGTGAATGGGAGGAAACAGAATGATCCCTGGACAGAGGATTGGAGAGGAGTTTGAAAGAAAGGAGCCCAAAAGACTTGTTATGGATTGAATTGTGCCCCCACCAAACTTCTCTCCCCCCCGCTAACTTTCATGTTAGTGTCCTAAACTTCAGTACCTATGAATGTGACATTTGGAAATAGAGTCATTGCACATGTAATTAGTCAAGTAAGATGAGGTCATATTGGAGTAGGGTGGGCACTAATCCCATATCAGGGGTGTCCTTATAAAAAGGGGAAGTTTGGACACAGACACACAGATATGGAGAAGGCCATGTAAAGATGAAGGTAGAGCCCTAAGTGGTTTGGTTCAGTGGATAGAGCACCAGTCCTGGGACTGAAGGATCCTGGGTTTAATTCTGGTCAAGAGCAGGTATTTCGGTTACAGGCTAGATTCCTGGCCCAGGTACAGGTGCATGCTGGAGGAAACTAGTTGATATGTCTCTTTCACATCAATGTTTCTCTCTATCTCTCCCCCTCCCTTCCACTCTCTCTAAAAATAAATGGGGAAAAAATATCCTTGAGTGAAGATTAACAACAACAGAATAATGATGAAAGTAGAGATTGGGATTGATGCATCCATAAGCAAGAAACAAACACCAAAGCTGTCCAGCAAACCGCCAGAAGCAATAGGAGAGGTCTAGAACAGAGTCTGCTTCCCAGCCCTTGGAAAGAACCAACCCTGCCAAAATCTTTTTTTTTTTAATTCTCACCCAAGGATATGTTTATTGATTTTTAGAGAGAGAAGAAGAGAGACAGAGAAATATCTATGTAAGAGAGAAACATCTATCAGTTGCCTCCCATATGTGCCCTGACTGGGGATCAAACCTACTACCTAGATATGTGTCCTGACCTGGAATCAAACCTATAACCCTTTGGTGTACCGGACAATGCTCCAACTGAGCCACCCGGACAGGGCCCTGCCAACACTTTGATCTTGAAGTTCTAGCCTTCAGAACTGTGAGAGAATCACCCTGATGGGTAACTCAGTTGGTTAGAGCATCATCCTGATATGCCAAGGTTGGGGTTCAATTCCCAGTCAGGGCACAAACAATGGCCCTGACTAGTGTGGCTCAGTTGGCTGGAGCGTTGACCCCTGCACCAGAAGATTGTGGGTTCAATTCCAGGTCAGGGCACATACCTAGGTTTCAGGTTCAATCCCCAATCAGGATAAGTGCAGGAGGCAACCAATTTCTCTCTCTCTCTCCACTTCTTCCCCCTCTGGAATCAATAAAATAAAATAAAAATAAACCAATTAATACATAAATAAGTGAAACAACAAATTGATGTTTCTCTCTCTCAAATCAATAAATAAAAAATTTTAGAAAAAAAAAAACTGTGAGAGAATCCACTTCTATTGTTTAAGCTACCCTGTCTATGGTACTTAGTTACAACCGCCAAAGCTCTCTGGGACAAATGAGATGATGGAAGAAAATGGACAGACTTCCTTCACTTATCTCCAGGACTGTATGACAAGTAAACAACTGGAGACCCTGAGGGAAAGGGAGAGAGTTTGAGGCACTTCAGACCCAAGCTGGTGTCTAGATCCTTGCAGAGGCTCAATCTCAGACTCTGAGAACTATTTATTATAACAACAACAAAGCACTTTACACGTATTAACCCTGATAGCCTGAGTGACCATCCTATGAGGTATTATTATTATTCCCATTTTACAGATGAGGCACATGATAAGTTGTATATTTCTGAAAGTCCTGGCCCCAGGAAAATGGAGGCCAGGACTCCCAGGGGCATGGCAAAGCCTGATGACCAAAGCCTGCTAGAAAGCAGAGTGCATGACATATCTAGGAAATGGCTCATAATCTCCACCCAGATGGTGCTGGAGACACCAGCAGTGAATCAGTGATCACAGTGATCATTCAGCTTTCCCACCACAGCCTGGGTGTCCCCACGCCCTCACAGCAAGTTCCTACAGCCATAGGGCTGTGTTTCCTGAGCCAGGATCCTTAGAATCCTTCCTCCAGGATCCTTACTCCAAACCAGCCTTGCACTCCAGCCCACAAGGTCATATGAGGCCCTGATGTCTCCCAGCTCCCCTACTTGGGGCATAGAACCTTGGTTCTGGTCACACATTCACAGTCTCTGATGTTAAGGGGAGAGAGGATGGGTATTTGATAGGTTCTTTCTAACTGGCTGTAATCCCAGAAAAGGTGGTGGCCTGCTGGAGAGACGGCAACCATCCTCTATGGTAGCCAGACCCACTGTCTAGCTGGCAACATGCCCACTGTGGGGAACCCAATTGTGAGACCCACCTCCAATTTTCTGGGTAGGGATGTCCACAATCAGGTGAGTGAGGGGTTACTCAAACACAGCTACCTTTATCTGTAGGGAGGTATCTACCAAATACCAAAGGTTGGGGATTTTGGAGTCCCTAACCTGTTACACCTGGAGCTTTTTGCTGAGTCCTGCCAAGGACAGAAACTTCAGGGCCTAGTTGATCGATTCTTCTGATGTCATCTTGGGTCACCTCTCTACCAGCAGGCCCACTGAATAGATGTGTTGTTCAGATCGCTAAGAGCTGAGGACTGCCATTACCACTCCTGATGGGTGGTCACCAGCATGAGGAGGATCCCTGTGCCCAGCCAGGGGAGAGATCAGGAAAGTAAAGCTTTCCTAATGGTCTACAAACCATCTCCCATTTCACCTCAGCCTGCAGTGTATATATGTGACCATTGGGGACACTGTTGAGTCACAAGATGCTCCAAGAAGCCAGGCTACCATTCCAATCCCCGCTTTCTGGGGGTGAGAAAGCCCCTAGGGAAACCTGTGGCTTTTCCATTTTTGGAATTTCCCTCCATGGTACTAAGGAACTGTCCTAGTCAGTCGTGGAGGCATAGGCTGGGTGCCTCATACTAGCTGTTGCAAAGAGTAGTGCAGAGAGGCAAGAACAGCGGACTGAAGGAGTCCTAGTTTAATTCCAGGCAGGAGACCCTGGCTGATTAGCTGGACCAAACAAGAGGTGAGACCAAAATGCAATACCAAGCAGGTGAGGAGAGGAATCAGACAGGAGGCAGAGGGAAATCTGGATGATATCTTTGCTCCTGGGTCCAGGGGTTTTCTGTTTTAGGAAGGGCTCTTTATCTCAGTGTGTGGGGTGGTTAGACTTGGGTGCAATTGGAGGACCCAACACAGAGCAAGCAGCCCAAACTAGAGATTGGGCATTCTGTTTGACACCTCTCTCTCACCTTCCCTCATCCACATTGCCCCCAAGTTCTTCCATTCCTGCAAACCTTTTGAGTTTTTCTACTATCAAACCCACTTCTACCTCCACTCTAGTCCAAGCTTCCATCATCTCTTTCCTTGATGACTCTATTGCCAGATGCTGGATGCCTAATTAAATTTCAATTAAAAATTTTAATATATATATATATATATATATATATATATATATATATATATATTTTATTGATATTTTATTGATATTTTACAGAGAGGAAGGGAGAGGAATAGAGAGCTAGAAACATCGATGAGAGAGGAACATCGACCAGCTGCCTCTTGCACACCCCCTACTGGGGATGTGCCCGCAACCAGTGTACATGCCCTTGCCCGGAATCGAACCTGGGACCTTTCAGTCCACAGACCGACGCTCTTTCCACTGAGCCAAACCAGTTTTGGCTAAAATATATTTTTATTGATTTCAGAGAGGAAGGGAGAGAGAGATAGGAACATCAATGTTAAGAGAATCATTGATCGGTTGCCTCATGCATGTTCCCCACTGGGGATAGAACCCACAACTCAGGCATGCATTCTGACCAGGAATCAAACCATTACCTTCTGGTTCATAGGTCGATGCTCAACCACTGAGCCACTCTGGCCAGGATAAATTTCAATTTTAGATACACAAAAAAATATTTTTAGTACATACTATACAATATTTGGGATACACTTATTCTGAACGTCTTTTCTCTATTTGAAATGCCTATTTCATAGATATCTTGTTTTGTTTTGTTTCTAAATCTGGCAACCCTCCCAAGGGTCTCCCCAGTCTTACATTTCTACAACAAAACTATTCTCTACAAAACAACCAGAATGAAATCACAGAAATTCATGTTTCACCATGTCACTACCTTCCTAAAGCCCTTCAAGGATTGCCTAAGACCCAGGGATCAGGTCCAAACCCTCCACTTGGCACACATGTTCCTCCATGCCCTGACCACCAGCCAGCTCTCAACTTCATTTCCCACTGTCCTACCAAACCCACCCTACGGCCCCAACATACTGTGGGTTGTTTAAGCCACTATGACTGTGGTAGGACAGTGGGAGATGGGTCCCTTACATGTATACCCATGCCTTCACACACATACACCTCTCTCATGAAGGCTTTTTTCCCTAAAGAAATCAGTCAGTCATCAAACAACCACCAACTCTTATTTCCAAGCTCTTCCTAACATGTCTCCATTTCCCTCAAGCCAAGCTCGCCCTCCTTGCATCACATTTAACTGTATCAAAATGATCTGTGTGTATGTGCCCCACTAAACTGCAGCTCCCTTCAAGGAAGGGGCCTACTGTTATACATATTTGTACCCACAGTGTACAGCACAGCACATGGCCCACAATAGGGCACTCAGTAAATGTGTGAGGCATGAATGAATCAGTGAATGAATGAGTGAACATGTTATTCTTGCCAGATTTAGAAACAAAACAAAACAAGATATCTATGAAATAGGCATTTCAAATAGAGAAAAGACGTTCAGAATAAGTGTATCCCAAATATTGTATAGTATGTACTAAAAATATTTTTTTGTGTATCTAAAATTGAAATTTCCTGAAACCTCAAAAGGCCACTAGCAGTGACTGCAGTGATACAAGAGGACACCAGGGGGCAGAATAACCTTAGTTTTGTGTGGCTCATTGGGGGAGTGGTACAGAAACATGCCTCTCTGGCACTTGTTTCCTCTCTTCAGTTCCAGGAGAGTTTTTGCTGGAGTTTTGTTTTGTTTTGTTTTGTTTTTAAATCATGGAAACACAAAACAGGAAAGGACCTTAGGAGACCATACAACAAATCGCCCTCTGCTTTCAGGAAGTTAAAAAATTCTTTCCATTTACATTTAATACCTGCTTCCAGGTAGTAAAAAACATTCTTTGGTTTGTTACTGATCAATTACAGAAAAGTTAGGAGATTTACTCCAAGTTACTCAGCGACTGAATTATATAGTAGGCTGTGTGGCCTTGGATAAGCCACATCCCATCTCTGAACCTCAGTTTCTTTAGACATTAAGTAGAGATGATAACACCTCCTTTGGGATCTGAATGGATCAGATGAGATAGAATATAAGAAATGTGAGATAGCAGAGGACTTCCTAGGTAGAGTTATACAATCAATATTGGTTATGGCTACTGTTATTAGAGATCAGCAGGCATTACAAAGGGAAGGGGGGTCAGGAAGGTTTATGGGGGGGGGTGGAGATTAGACTTGATCTTGACTTTGAAAGAAGAGAATTTGGAAGGTCAGATAGAAGAATATTCTTGTAGGTAAGTCTTGCCAAGCATTAAAACAAACAAAAAAATACACGAAGGCCCCAAAGTTCACTTCCATTCTCCCTCATGGATGGTCCAAACAGAAGGTCATGTGGGTTGCCTGGCCTCAGAAGGGCATACCAATGAGAAACCACAGGGAAACTGAAGTGGTGAGATAGCCCTCCAGTCCTCCATGAAATTCAAACCTCCTCACAGCAGGGGAGGGCTAATTCTGGACCAAGCTGTGTGGTCTGCCTCCAATATGTGACTCGGGGTGGGGCCCATAAACCTTAGGTCTAACCCCCCACCCTATCCTGAGAATTGGTCCTTAAAGAATGTGCTTCTTGGTTGTCCAGAGGATAAATGAGTGTGACCCCTTCCAGGGAATTAGTCTGCATTTCAATGGGAGCTTTGTGGAGACAATGCCTTACCTCCCAAAACTTCCCAACTTTTGAGCAGCACGACCTCTTGTTTTCTTACTTGAAACTTGAATGGATTCCTTGAGCAGTTTATATCTTCATTGTTGGCTGAATCCCAGGACCCAGGAAGCACTTCTGTCTGAATACACATACTCCATCTCGCAGGACCAGAGGGAGAACAGCTGGTGGTGCCCATCTACTTTTGCTCTTGTTTGGACAAACATGGTAGGCATGACTTTTCTCTGCTACTGTGTGCATTGGCCAGAACTGACTAGGTTATGCTGCAATAACACAGAAAGCCAGAAATCTCAGTTGTTGAGCACCAGAAAGGCTTACTGCCTTTCACACAAAGTCTAATGCAAGGTGGACATCAGATAGCTGGGCTATAGGAATGTGTGGTCACCAAGATCTCCACACCAGGGAAGAGAGAAATGGGGAAGCTTTGTCTTAATCAGCTGGAGCTGCCATGACAAAATATCACAGCCATGGTGGCTTAAACAACAGAAATGCATTTGTTTTATCTCACAGTTCTGGGGGTAGAGAAGGCCAAGATCAAGGTGCCAGGCAATTCAATTCCTGGTGAGAGCTCTCTTCCTGGCTTTCAGACAGTCATCTTCTCACTGAGTCCTCAAATGGTAGAGCAAGCTCTCTAATGTCTCTTATAAGGTCACCAATCCTATCAGATCAGGGTCCTACTCTCATGACCTCATTTAACCTTAACTACTTCCTTAATCCAAATGTAGCTACATTGAAAGTTAGGATTGTAAGGTTTGAGAAACAAGAAACGGGAATTGGAGACTAAAGCATGTTCAAGAGGAGGTTTATTCCACACTAATGAGCGAGATTCATTACGGAGGAGGGTAGAAAAACCAGGATTAGAAGAGGGCGAGGAGAAGAAGCACCCAGCCAGGCTGACTCACAGACTGGGAGAGCAGCAACAAGTGCAGCAGTGAATACGCCTTTGAGGGGAGGAACAGGAAGGGTTGGGGCCCAGGGCACTCGCACGCGATGATTGGTGGTTCAATGTCTCAGGGATGTCCTGGCCCAGACGCCAGGTTACATCATACTCTGCCCACCAGTTGGGGGGAAGGAAGGATCTATCAAGGGTCTCAACAGATGAATTTGGGGGGCTATACAGGGGAGGGCATACAATTCACCAGCTCTTAACTGCCTCAGCTCAATAATGGTGCACATTACTTCTGACGACTCACCTTTGTTCAGAATTCATCACGTGGCCCAAACTTAACCTCAAGAGAGGCTGGGAAATGTAGGAAAACAAATGGATTTCTGTATAGCCAGTCTTTGCCACACACTCTTCTGGGATGAGTCTTGCTGAAGAAGGAAAGTCTTCAAGGTCAAAACAACAGCTCTGAGAAACAGGTAGGAAACACACATGACTGGGACTGTCAGGTGGGTTCAAGGAGTCAAACCTAGAACCTGATTCTGAATAGGATTCTCAGTGAGGGGTGGGAAGGTAGGAAACTTGTCTCAGGACATGAACACAAATATTTCATCGAAAATGTGTCAGTAGATGCTCAAGAAATTCAAATGAATTGGGCAGAGACCATGCTTTTGATTCAATTTTTAAAAATCGACATATTGATTGTTCTCTTCTTCCATCCCCCCCCCCCCCGCAAAAAGCCCTGATTCTTTTTTTCTTTCTTAATCTTTTTCCACTACATATCAACATGAACAAGGCTAATAAAGTGCTGTCAAATTGGATCCTTCAGGAACCTGCTCTAATGGCAATATAATCCTACCCAGTGGGCTGCACAGCTATGGTTGATTTCTAACTTGCTGGAGAGTCTGTTCTTTTAAACAGATTATTTCTGGTTCATTTGGGAGAGAAATACCACCAACTCATCCCGGCCTCCATGTGGATAAATTCAAAGTTTGAACTGGTGAGGTTGAAAATAGAGAGGCTTTGCTGTTCTGAACTGTCCATAACCATGATGGGAGCATGCATGACTGGATACCACATCTTCCATCCATTTCCATAGCATGTATAGGTAATTGAGCAATATGTTTAGACAGGTTGTCTTAGGGAAAGATCTTGGTCATCTGAGATTGCTCTTTAATGACCTACCTTACTGTGGCTTACAGGGCCTGCCTACCTCTCTAACCTCACCTCTCTGCCTAATATTGCAGGCACACTAGCTTCTACTGTGTTCCAACTGACCCCAAGCCCTATGATGCCCTGCACTTGCTATTCCTCTGTATAGAACAGTGGTTCTTAACCTTTCTAATGCCGTGACACTTTTATACAGTTCTTCATGTTGTGGTGACCCCAACAATAAAATTATTTTCGTTGCTACTTCATAACTGTAATTTTGCTACTGTTAATGAATCGTAATGTAAATATCTATGTTTTCCAATGGTCTTAGGCAACCTTGCTAGTGGTTCTTGACCTGTGGGTTGCGACCCACAGGTTGAGAACTGCTGCTGTAGAGCCTAAGACCATCGGAAATATGAAGTAGCAACAAAAATAATTTTATGATTGGGGGTCACCACAACATGAAGAACTGTATTAAAGGGTCAAGGCATTAGAAAGGTTGAGAACCACTGGTCTAGAATGTTCTTCTTCCAAATCTTGCAGCCTGCTTCCTCTTCATCTTTCAGATCTCAGCCCAAATGCTGCCATTTCAGGCCTGATTACCCATATAATGTCATAAAGTCTCCCAGCCATCCACCTACACGTATACTCGTTATCATCACCCAATTTATTTCTTTGGTAACAATGATCACAGTCTCACCTACCAGTTTCTATGGCGTACTTACTTCTGAATGGCTTGGAAGTGATTTCTCAGGGCTGGACTTACTAGACTGTGATTTTCCCTAGAGGAAATAGGGACTAAACTTTCTATATCCTTGATCTGCCCTACAGGATGGAGGGACATTGCCAACTTGTGTTTAGGAATATTTGAGTCCTAAAGTTGCAGGAGAATTACTAAAGCCTTGGGTGGAAGTCACACGTGACATACAATTGAGCACCTACTGTGTATACATTGAACACTCACTATGTTCTAGGGCTCTAGGCAGCCTTGGTCCTTGCTTTGCCTTCATGGAGCTTGAAGTTCCTGTGGAAGAGACATAACTCAAGTAATTACATACTCCTACTCATCACCGTCATCTTCACCATTATACTGATAGCAGTAGTAATAGTTAACTCATGTTGTGCTTACATATTTTGTTCTGGGCATAAGGGTAGGGGGGATATGGATACTCTCCTATGGAGACACTTACCATCTAGAAATAACAACACAAATAATAAGTGACATTTATATAGTGCTTATTCTGTACCATGCATTGTTCCAAGCACCTTACATCTATTAAATCATTTAAGCCTCACAGCAACCCTATGAGGTAGGCACCATTTTTCATTCCCATTTTTACAAACAAGGATACTGAGGCTCAGAATGGCCAAGTAAGCTGCTTAAGGTAACACAGCTAGTGTGATAAGCTAATATTAGCCACTAACCAGGGAATTCCCCTGTTTTTGTTGTGGCTGTTGTTGACCTCCGGTTGCTTAGGAAGTTCTACATCAACTCCTACTGCAGTTTAGATCCTGTCTACTGATAGTGCTGATAAACAAACAATGCTGTAGGAGACCTGTGTTTGCCCAGAGCATTGCTGAATTTTCTCATTGATTCTGTATGTGATTGAATAGCTTTGAACCTGAGTCAGTGAGGTCCTTCCTGAAGAGTGGGGCTTGCAGTAACTGATCTTGGCAGGGAAGTCATGGTTATAAGAATTTTTCTTTGTTCTAAGTTAAGCTCTCACACTGGCCAGTTTAATGGCTATGTTCCCAAATGCCATACCTCTCCCTTAGGAATGGCTGAGGGCATAACAATGTAAATATTACATTCTGTATAATACTCAAAAGAATTGAAATCAGTGAATTCATTCACACAACAAATTCTTCTTGAGTGCCAACTATGTTTAAGGTACTATTTTTGGAATTGAGACTACTGAAGTGAGCAAAATAGCCTGCTTTTCATGGTGCATACAATGTGATAGAGACAGACAATAAAGAAAATTAATAAATAAAAAATGACATTTGATGACAAAATGCTCCTGGAGAGAAAGAAAACATTAAAGGAGGATTGGTAGAGCTGGGGATGGGTGCAACTTTTAGTAGGGTGGACGGAGTAGACCTCACTGAGAAAATGACTCATGAGCAAAGATCTGAAGGAGGTGAGGGTGTTCCTATAGCCTGCCTGAAGGTCCTTATATACACAAGTCCTTGGGCATTGGCCTGGCTTGCCAGTGCCTAGGAAGTGGATCTCCTCTCTTTGACTTTGTGTGTTTGGCAACTGTTGGCTGGGGCTTGGCACAAACAGTTCTGACGAAGAACACACACTCCTAAGATACCCACTCACTCTGCCAGGGCTTGGGAAACTGCTTTGCTGAAATAATACCACCCCATACCTCTCCTGCAACCGAAGGAGCAGGTGGGCAACTGCAAGAGTCTCAAATAGGCAACCCCCTACCCAGAACGCTATCAGTTCCCTGCTGAGACTCTCAGCTGATGTCTGTCCTTCTTGCTGTGTACTTTTAGTGTGAAGGAAGTCCTGACATAGACCCTCCTTCTTCCTCCAACCCCCAGCAGCCTGTGCTCTGTAGAGTCACCTTCCTGCTGGGGTTTAAAACATTTACACTAAAGTCTTGGATGCATGTGTACGTGCATATGTGCATACATTTGTGCATTGGAAAGGGAGCTGTATCTCAGACCTTCACATTTCCTCAATTCATGACTTTTGCTTTGAGCACGGGATTAATGAGGTCATAGTTATAAGTTCCAGTTTCTTTTATTCATTCAACACTATAAGATTTGGCTACAAGTCTTACTCTAGCATCAGGTTGATTGAACTTGAGTACAGTCGTCGTCCCCCCTTATATACAGGGGACATGTTCCAAGACCCCAATGAATGCCTGAAACCACAGATAGTACCGAACCCTAGGTGTACTATGTTTTTTCTTGTACATACATACCTATAATAAAGTTTAAATCTATAAATTGGCACGGAAACAGATTAACAACAATAATTAACAATAAAATAGAACAATTGTAAAAATATACTATAATAAAATTATGTGAATGTGGACTCTCTATGTGATAACCCATTTAATAACTTAGCCAACTACTAAGTGACTAATGGGTGGGTATCTTGCAACATGGATCTGCTGGGCAAAGGGATGATTCATGTCCCAGGTGGAATGGAGCAGGACAGTGCAAGATTTCATCATGGTACAACTACATGAAATTTAGAACTTATGAATTGTTTCTTTCTGGAATTTTCCTTTTAATATGTTCAGACTGTGGTTGACTGTGGGTAACTGAAACTGTGGAAAGCAAAACCACAGACAACGGGGATTACTGTACTAGTCCATTCATATTTTGTTCTATGATCTAAGGCACATGTGTCAAACACAAGGCCCGCGGGCCAAATCCAGCCCGCCAGGCCTTGCAATGTGGCCCGCACCGCGCTGTCATCACTGCACTCCGCTGTCAGTTTATGACATTGTCAGTTTATGACTGTTCAGTAAACCATTCGGCCCGCGATTTAGGCTGGATTTTAGATTTTGGCCCCTTCTCTGATTGAGTTCGACACCCCTAATCTAAGGTCATGATTAATATATCTGAGTAGGTATTTTCTGTAAAATGAGACTAAAAAGCAGCACTTTCCTCATAGAGTTGTCAAGATTAAACGAGGTAGTCCTTACAAGGTGCCTAGCACAGAGCTTGATACATACCAGGGATTCCACAAATGGAAGCTGTCATTCCTATTAATTAGCAACCACTGTATGCTGGGCATTGTGCTAGGTGTGGGAGAGTTAGGAGGAAGAATTCAGAGATGAGTCAAAGGCCAACTTGGCTCCATTCCCTACCCAACCCCCAGTCCAGCCACCTCATCCACGAGACCTTGCAGTTGGGTGTGCAACTGCCTGATGTGGGTCCCACAGAGTCTAGGTGGAGAGTGTCATTGGCTTGGTGTACCGCCCATGCCCTCATCCTCCCCACTCCCACCACTGCTAGAACCACAACTGAATATGAGTGCAATGCCACAGGCAGAGCAGGGCATGTATTTCCAGGTGTACATGAGACAGGGGTTGGGGTGCCAATGCTGTGTAGATTTTAACTGGGCCACTATTTTATTTTCTCCTCCTCAGCTTCTCAGTCACTGGCAATTTGTCATCACTATCTTCCTTTCCTTGGGAAGTAGTTTGCTCTCCTCATCAGAGACTTCTTATCATCTTCGTGCCCCTTCTTTTTTGCCACCTGCCTACTCCCTGATTTTACAGTTTCCAACTCCTGATCTCAGTCACTACTCGCCTCGGTGGTCAGTGGATCCCTCATGTCAACGGGGAGGCTCATTGGATGTCTTACCGGCCCATTGTTGGGAAGAGGAGAGAGAGGAAAGAGAATAAGAAAAAAGAGGATTTTTTTCCTCTGCCCTGGCTGATGGAGAATGTCATCTCCTTCAGGAGAGAAGGAAATCCAGTGTGAAACTATGCAGCCTATACGTTATGTTGTGGAAGAAAAGGAGAACAACAGTGAGAACCAGGGTGGAGGAAGTGGGACTGAGGCTGGACTTTGAATGAGAGGAAGGATTGGGACGTGGTGGGCAGATTCAATTCCCACCAGGTGGGATGCAATCATCTGTCTGAAAGCTGGTATCAGGGACCAGTAAGCAATGAGGAGTGAAGGAGGGCAAGAGATAAACCATGCAGGTGGGGATCAGCAGATGGCAGCAGAAGAAAGGTACAGAAGGGCCTTTGGCTAGACAGTCGCAAAAGCCATATGGGCAGGTCTTTTTCTCCGAGCCTTATTCTATTCTCTTTTAGTCTACATTTTTTGGCACCACTCCCCCCTACCCTCTCCCTTCTTTGGGTCTCATTATGGTCCTCTTCGCGTTCTTTCAAGTCTCAGTTATCTCATCTGCAAACTAAGGGTGCTCATACTGGAGGCTGGTGGTGTCACCTCTCCTGCTTTCCATTCCAGTTCTGAAATCAGATTCAGTAAGAACTGCTGCCTATGGGCTGCTCCCCATGGCCTTGGCCTTGTCAGCACTGCAGATGTTTGTCCCAGAGTGGAAGCATGAGGGGCCAGGCCTTGGGTGTCCTGCTCTTATTTGTTGTGGATTGTTTCACTTCTCACCCAAGCTGGAGATGGGTGACAATGCCAAGACTAGGAGTTGCTTTTCTTCCAGAATCAAATGGCTTCCTCTTAGCACCAAATTGTTTAAGATGAGATGGAAGCCAAAAGAGATCTTTGATGTTGTTCAATTGAGAAATCCATCAGGTGGGATCGAGGTTGGAAATGCCAGAGTGAATGGCTCCATCCGTGGTAGCTTGTTGGTGGGAGTGCTGCCTAGACTTTTTTTTTTTTATGACAAATGTTCCCTAATATAAACACAGGCATAGTAAGGAATAACAACATTCAGTCCCAAAACAAACAAAACAGGAACAGAACCTGCCTTACATGGGTGATGGCTCTCGTTGCATTGATGCAACTCAAGGGGCCTTCACTGTGGAATTTCCTGCCTTGAACATGATGGATTTTCCATTCTTGTCCCTGAGTGAACACTGGCTTTAGAGCTTAGAGGATGACAGTAGGACTGGACAAGCTTTCCTGGAAATTGGCAGCACTGTCTCAGCTGGGTCTGAGGGGTAGACCTCTTTCTTGAGTCAGGCCTGGGGTGAGCGCTGCTATTGCACTCCTCAAGTGCCATGAGATGCATTGCCCCCAGATGCCTGAAAACATAGTTTGAAACCACCTTTCTTCTGTACCCCATCTTGAACTACTCCTCTTCATGCACCAAACACTCCAGCCATAACAGACTTGTCTTTGCTTTTCATAAGGAGGCCATGCTTTCTTGCATCCTCTCTGCTTATTTTGTTCCTTGGACCACTCTGACTCCTTCACTCCCCACCATTCTTGCTTATCCAAGAGGCAGTATAGTATAGTGGTTATGAGCATAGACTGTCTAGGTTTGATTCTATATTCCATTGCTTGCCCTCTGTGTGGCCTTGGACAAGTCAGTTAACCTCTCTGTGCCTTCGTTTCCATATGTTAACTTTGGGGAGATAGAGGCTCTTACTTCACAAGATTGTGGTTAGTCCTAAATGAGTTACTATTAGTAGTGTACCTAGGAGAGTATCTGGTACATAGTAAACACTATATAAAGTGTTAAGAATTAATATTCAGGAGGAGGATCCAAGATGGCTGCTCGGGTAGACACCTAGCCGCAGCAGCTCACAATTTCAATGGAATACAACTAAAATGTAGAGTGGACATTGCCCAGAGCTACAGGTAGTCGACTGACTGAAAACCCTACAATAGGAAGGAGGGAGAAAACCAGAAGGAAAATCAGAGGAGCTGAAAAAAAGCCTAAGGTACGGAGACATGCTGCGCGCTCGCACGTACGCGCGCGCGGAGAGGTCGCAGCCTGAGAGGAGGAGAGGGCTGGGTGCTGCCTGGCGTTCCCTAGCAGGAAGGAAATAGAACCCCCAGCCTGGGCTGAACCCCCGAACCGGCAGCGCTGAGCCCCAAGCTATGGGCCAGACCCTGGGGACCCAGGCTCCGGCAGGGGGAGACGGGGCTGTGAGGCGGAATTCCGGGGGATGGCGAAAGGCGGGGCCCCCGGAGTGGAGCGCACATGGCGCGCAGAGGACTGAATGTTGACTCTGATGCTGGATTACCCTAGCTGGAAGAAACAAAGCCTCAGGCGGTGGCGCTGAGCCTCAGTCCAGACCGCCCTGAACTCCAGGTCTGGGCCAGTCCCTGGGGACCCAGGCTCGGGCAGGGGGAGACGGGGCTGTGAGGTGGAGTCCTGGGAGCGTGGCGAAAGGCCGAGCCCCCGGAGTCGCGCACACTGCGCCCAGAGGACAGTCTGTTGACTCTGATCCTAGACTCCCCTAGTGGGAGGGAGAAAGAAAGCTCCAGTCTGGAGGAACGTGACGAGGAGCAGGAGCCCCTGCCAGACACCGACCAGCCGGGCGCCAGCAAGGAGCCCGGCGACGGGGCCCCCAGGTGCGGGGGGGGGGGGGGGTGCCCCTGAGCCTTTGACTGCTGAGCGCAGGCAACGGAGCCAAGGACGGGGGCTGCTTCCTGGGCGGCGCCGACCCCGGTAACAGGCTGAAGCAGCGCAGGAGCCTGCGGAGAACAAAGGGGTGCCACAGGCCAACCTGCTGAGCTCCCAGGACAAGGAGGAAGAAACCAAAGAAGTTCTCAATGTGAAGAAATCAAGTGAGAGCAAATGATAGTAAAATTACTTAAGAAAGAATACAAAGAAGATCTTGAAAAATCAAAGACTAAGTCAGAACTCAATGCACCAGCCAACACTGCAACATAAATGCGTTGTGTTTTTTTTTTAAAAAAGAAAAAAAA
This sequence comes from Pipistrellus hanaki, assembly GCF_964339955.1. NCBI lineage: Eukaryota > Metazoa > Chordata > Mammalia > Chiroptera > Vespertilionidae > Pipistrellus > Pipistrellus hanaki. The sequence goes on along the minus strand of NC_140524.1, from coordinate 27,159,987 downwards.
AAAGAGAAAAAAGGGACAGAATGTTGGAACAGCGGCGACCAGGCCTAGAGTGGCCAGGCACAAGGCAGTGGCAGCTGGGCCCGGAGCAGCAGTGGCCAGGCCCCAGAGCAGCAGAAGCCAGAACAAGAGCATCAACGGCCAGCACTGGAGCAGCCAGACCTGGGGCAGAGGCAGCCAGGCCTGAGGCAGAGGCGGCCAAGCCCAAGGTGGCCAGTCCAGGAACACCCAGACACGGAGTGGCCGGGCCCAGAGAAGCCGGGCCCAGAGCAGCCGGGTTGGGAGCAGCCAGGCCCAGAACAGCAGTAGCCAAGCATGGAGCATCCAGGCTGGGAGCGGCCAGGCTCGGAGCAGCCGGGTCGGGTGCGGCCAGGCCCGGAGCAGCAGCTGCCAGGCTGGGAGCAGCCAGGCCCGGAGCAGCCGGGTCTTGTGTGGCCAGGCCTGGAGCAGCAGCTGCCAGGCTGGGAGCGGCCAGGCCCAGAGCAACAGCTGCCAGGCTGGGAGTGGCCAGGCCCGGAGCAGCCGGGTCTGGTGTGGCCTGGCCCGGAGCAGCGGCTGCCAGGCTGGGAGCGGCCAGGCCCGGAGCAGCCGGGTCTGGTGCGGCCAGGCCCGGAGCAGCAGCTGCCAGGCTGGGAGCGGCCAGGCCCAGAGCAACAGCTGCCAGGCTGGGAGCGGCCAGGCCCGGAGCAGCTGGGTCTGGTGCGGCCAGGCCCGGAGCAGCGGCTGCCAGGCTGGGAGCATCCAGGCCCGGAGCAGCCGGGTCTGGTGCGGCCAGGCCCGGAGCAGCGGCTGCCAGGCTGGGAGCGGCCAGGCCCGGAGCAGCTGGGTCTGGTGCGGCCAGGCCAGGAGCAGCGGCTGCCAGGCTGGGAGCAGCCAGGCCCAGAGAAGCGGCTGCCAGGCTGGGAGCGGCCAGGCCCGGAGCAACCGGGTCTGGTGCGGCCAGGCCAGGAGCAGCAGCTGCCAGGCTGGGAGTGGCCAGGCCTGGAGAAGCGGCTGCCAGGCTGGGAGCGGCCAGGCCTGGAGCAACCGGGTCGGGTGCGGCCAGGCCAGGAGCAGCGGCTGCCAGGCTGGGAGCGGCCAGGCCCGGAGCAGCAGCTGCCGGGCTGGGAGCGGCCAGGCCCGGAGCAGCCGGGTCTGGTGCGGCCAGGCCCGGAGCAGCGGCTGCCAGGCTGGGAGCAGCCAGGCCCGGAGAAGCGGCTGCCAGGCTGGGAGCGGCCAGGCCCGGAGCAACCGGGTCTGGTGCGGCCAGGCCAGGAGCAGCAGCTGCCAGGCTGGGAGTGGCCAGGCCTGGAGAAGCGGCTGCCAGGCTGGGAGCGGCCAGGCCTGGAGCAACCGGGTCGGGTGCGGCCAGGCCAGGAGCAGCGGCTGCCAGGCTGGGAGCGGCCAGGCCCGGAGCAGCAGCTGCCGGGCTGGGAGCGGCCAGGCCCGGAGCAGCCGGGTCTGGTGCGGCCAGGCCCGGAGCAGCGGCTGCCAGGCTGGGAGCAGCCAGGCCCGGAGCAGCAGCTGCCAGGCTGGGAGCGGCCAGGCCCGGAGCAGCCGGGTCTGGTGCGGCCAGGCCTGGAGCAGCGGCTGACAGGCTGGGAGCGGCCAGGCCCAGAGCAGCGGCTGCCAGGCTGGGAGCGGCCGGGCCCGGAGCAACCGGGCCCAGAGCAGCCGGGTCGGGTGCGGCCAGGCCTGTAGCAGCAACAGCCAAGTCCAGAGCAACTAGGTCGGGAGCGGCAGTGACCAGACCCGGAGCAGCTGGTTGTGGAACGAACCAGAGCAACAGAGGCCAGGCCCGGAGCAGCCAGGCCCGAAACAGCTCGCTCCTCGCCTGTCCCTGCCCACGGCTGCCTCTCAGACATGGCTGGAAACTTTTGCGGGAACTTGAGGGTCTGCTGAATCAAGTGATGAAGGCTTAGATCTGGATGTGTTGAGTTAGTATAGCGCTGGGGTGTTGATCTGTGAGTGCCTTGGGTGGGGCCTGGATGAGGCTGGTTGACCTATTTGGAAATGTCTTTTGTGTGAAATGTATCATTGGGCATGTGGAGGTATTATTGATATGAGAAAATGCTAAGTAACAGATTTACTATCTGAAAAGGGATTTACTATCGGGGAAAGGGAGGGAGGAAGAGACTGAACATAAACTGTGCACCTATGGATGAGGACAATGGGGGATGGGGAGGGGGCAGAGGGTGGGGTGGGAACCTGGTGGAGGGGGGAAGAAATGAGGAACCTTTGTAATAATATGAACAATAAAGATTGATGTAAAAAAAAAATAAAAATAAAAAAAAAATCTGGAAAGAATTAATATTCAAATCCTACCCCTTTTCAAACTTCTGCTCAAATGCTACCTCCTCCATGAAGTCTTCCTGATACACCCAAGTGGAAATGCTTTCTCCCTAACTTCCCATGGTCTTTCAGCTGGATTTGTCTTGGGAAACCAACTACTTGATATCATAACAATGTATGCACAGGCATCAGCTACCTGAGGGCTGGGACCACTCCTATAACTTCCACAGGACCATACACCCAGTAGGTGCTCAATAGATCCTTGGTGAATGATTGAATGGAGTTGAGAAGGGGGGATAACAGGACCCAGGGGGAGAGCACAGCTGCTCTCCAACCATGGCTGGCCTCCCCACTAGAAGGTGAGGTACTCATCACCAGCAGATTATGAACAGGCTTTACTTGTGAGCACAAGTCCACGTGGGATAGCATGGAAGGATGCACCAAGTAGCCTCCACCGTGTTGACACCCTGGACCACATATGGGCTGTTCCAAGCCCATTTTAACCCTAGGATTCTCAATCTACAGTATGGCCAGATCAGTCAGGAACTCAGAGCCAAACCCTACACATTTATGTTCCTCAAAATGCAGTTCCTGCTGACTCTGGGCCTCTAGATGCTGCCCACTTTCCTTCCCTCCTTTCCCTCTTGGTCAGGGATTATGGACACATCCAGAACCTTTTTGAGTCAGGCCCATAGTCTATTGAGGCTGCATTTGAGCCTTATCAGGCTGCTGAGCTATATTCTAGGTGGCCCCAAGCTCTCCAATATATCTTTAACTACTATATTCCTATTTTTGTTCTTTGCCTGTGCCATCTCTTGCTAAAATGATTTCTCTGTGGGATTTTTTGTGTACTTCACTGCATATAATATTGTGGGAGTGGAGGTTTGACCTTGCACATAGTAAAGGCTTTCTGTTCAATTGCTGAATTAAGGGGTGGGAGGAGGGAAATAAAGCTACAATACCTCTGATCATATTCTTCTTAACTTTTAAAATTCTAATCATATTAGTGTATGCCAGAGTTACCAGGGTCCTACATGCCCCTTGAGATCCAAGTGACATTGAGTTGAGCTCCTCTCCACCTCTGTGCCCTAACTCATGTAAGTCAAGAGCCCTGTCCAAGGTTTTTGTGAATTTCTTGGGGTGGAAGAATTGGGAAGACTTATATTCTCATGACCTCCTGTGATCTCAGGTTCCTACAGCTTTAGGCATGATCTTTGCTTTCATCACATTAACCACAGCACGACACCTAGAGCCTGTCTTAGTTCCCTGAGAGTAGAGTCTACTGAAGGTCTGTGGTAGGTGGAGTCCTGGATAGGTAGGGGGTCACATCACACACAGCTCACAGACTTCCTCCATCTCTTCAGTTCCTCTGTGCCTCTTTCCCTCTGCTCCTTACCATTTCCCTTCAGGGTTTCTGAGGTTGCTGCAAATGTTCACCCCTCCCCGAAATCTACTCTCAAGAACTTAGCTAAGTATTTTTACCAACATAGTTAGTTCTTGCCCTGTGGATTTTTGTCATTAGCAATACATTTTTCTCCACCTCATTACATAAGTTCCTTCCCCTCTCCAGGTCTCCATCTTATGAGCTCTATATTGGACTAGAATCACTAGATCAGCCCTATCCAATAGAAATATAGTGCAAGCCAGTGGGCTCTCCTTCTCAGGAGCATGCTCTCGCCTCCATCATCCCCTTCTTCTGCTAAAGGCATGCATCTCCTAAACTCTAAGGGACTCCACGAGGCTTGCAACCAGGGAGATATGGGCAAGAGCAGTTACAAGCCCCCTGACCCTGTCCCCAAGGCCCCTTTTCTCTGACTTCTTAGTGAACCAAAGCAGAGCAGCCTAGGCTCAATTCCCCAGCCCTTTATTGTTTCACTGTGCCCAACTTTAATAAACATCCTCTAAAATTAAAAAAAAAGAAATATAATGCAAACCATATATGTAATTTTAAATTTTCGAATAGCTACATGGAAAAAATAAGCAGGTATAATTAGTTCATATTTACCCTCTCAGGTAGTAATGGAGGAGCTACTAACGAATTTTTTTTAACATTATTGAGGTATGATTGACATAATGAACTGCACATATTTAAGGTTTCCAGTTTAAGGTTTGACATGCATACACCTGTGAAACCATACTCACAATTGAGATAGTGAAGATATCTGTCACCCTCCAAAGTGTCCTTGTGTCCCTTTGAAATTATGTTTATTATATTTAATAGTATATTTTATTTAACTCATGTATTCAATTTAAAGAATTTTAAAATATATTTTATTGATTTTTTTTTTTTACAGAGAGGAAGAGTGAGGGATAGAGAGTTAGAAGCATCAATGAGAGAGAATCATCGATGAGCTGCCTCTTGCACACCCCCTACTGGGTATGTGCCCGCAACCAAGGTACATGCCCTTGACCAGAATCGAACCTGAGACCTTTCAGTCCGCAGGCTGATGCTCTATCCACTGAGCCAAACCGGTTTCGGCTCAATTTGAAAATTATTAATGAGTTATTTAACTTTTAAAAAAATATTTTTATTGATTTCATAGGAGAAGGGAGATGGAGAGAGATAGTAACATCAATGATGGGAGACAATCATTAATTGGCTGCCTCTTGCACTCTCTCTACTGGGGATGGAGCCAGCAACCCAGCCATGTACCTTGACCAGGAATTGAACCATGAACTCCTGGTTCATAGGTTGACGCTCAACCCCTGAGCCACAGCAGCTGGGCAGTTATTCAACATTTTTATACTGAGTTTTCAAATTCCAGTGTGTGTTTTACACTGATAGTGGGTCTTGTTTCACATTAGCCACATTTCAAGTGTTCCATAGTGACATGTGGCTGCTGGTGACTGTTTTGGACCACATAGATCTGCACCATCTGGGAGCACCCTTCACATTCTCTCACTGAAGGGCTCCCATGTCTGTATCTCTTTCATACATCTCCTGAAGTGTGTCATCATCTTCCATCTTCAGACTCTACAGCGCTCCTGTCCGAATGGTCTCCAGGTTTGCGTTATGTACCTAGGGGCTAGTTAGCAGGCTGCTTTCCTGCATTCGAGGTGGCTTGAATCAAGCTGATGCTGCTGTGAGCACAGCCCTGGTGCTGGCTCCTGTGCAACCTGCCATCTAGACCCACAATCACCCCACCCCGGCTGAGACATCCAGGAAAGGACCACTCATTGGGACCCCTCTTAGGCAATAGAATTCCAGAGCATGCTCTGTATGGGCCATTCTGTCAACAATAGAATTAGGCAGATTTGTTGTGAGGTGTTACTAATCAAGTACAGAAGTACACAAATGAGTGACTTTTAAAAAATACTTTTTATTGATTTTAGGGATGAAGGGAGAGGGAGAGAGATAGAGACATCAATGATGGGAGTATATTGATTGGCTGCCTCCTGTACGCCCCACACTGGGGATTGAGCCAGGAACCCAGGTATGAGCCCCAACTGGGAATCAAACCATGGCCTCCTGGTTCATAGGTCAATGCTCAACCACTGAGCCACATCGGGCTAGGCAAGTGACTTTTTATTACAATGTTGGATTCAAGATTATCCCTATTATCAATAAGAATGGAGCCAGACTTCCCCCTAAACAAGGTCGCTTTCATTCCTGGAGGCCTTTTTAGATTCGAGAAGAAGAGTGGGTGATAGCTTCTGTGCTGGGAATCGCATGACTCCTTACCTGTCTTTTCTACGTGGAACCCTTGAGCTGCCATTAAGGGTCACTAATAGGTGTGGCTGTGATAACTACAAATGTGGGGTGGGAGTTGTCACAACCCGAGTATGTCAGTGGCAGCACGCCTGGAGTATGCTGCTTGCAAAAAAAAGATTGAGAAGTCCTGGAATAGGGAACTAGGGTGGGATAGGCTGTCCAGAGTGAGGGTCCTCTGGACCCGGTGGCATTCACTGAGGTACAGATGCAAGATATGGAAACTGAGTGATGGCCAGCAGAACTGTGCTGGGTGGGCCCAGTGAAAGGGCAAGAGAGCAGGAAAATCTTCCAGGCGCTAACAACCTCAGAACTGGTCCCTCTTTGGGCAAAGGAAGCATAAGCCTGGGTTCAGGCAGCAAAAGAGCTATAGACAATCACTTTTAAAAAATACTTTTTATTGATTTTAGGGAGGCTTTCCTTTAGGCTCAAGGGGTGCCCTATTGTGGGTTGAGGGAGCTGCCTGACTTCTTCAGGGACAGGGAGAGAGGCTAGGAGTGGGGGTTGACTGGGGCTCCCAACCTCTAGGACAGCCATGTGGGGCCAGAGGGAAGCTGCATCTTTTGCTTTTGCAGCTGCAGCGGCAGTGAAGAAAGCGGGAGGGCATCCTGAGGCGGGAAATGCCTATCAGTGTCATCCCCAGCTGCTTCCGGCTTCCTCCTTCAAGGATCCCACAGTTCCTCTGTATCCACGCCAACCTCTCTCCTGCCCCAAATTCTGGCAGGCAGCTGTACGCCAGCTCAGGGCCCACGTCACAAGTCCACTGAGGGGCTGTCAGCTCCCCATTGTTCTCAGGGCTTCTCCGGCATTCCTTTGGCTCATGAAAGGAAATGCCTGAAGCTTCCCCCACCTTCTCAGAGATGCTTGCCCCCTCAAGGGACGCTGCGTGAGTAGATCTGGCTAGGCTGGCGCACCTGCTGGAGGCCAAAGACCAAATCTGAGAGGTTAATTAGGCCTCTGTTTCACGGACTCATCCTAAAGGCTCCAGAAGGGCAGCTTTCCCTTCTCCCTCCTGAGCATATGCGGTTACCCCACAGTTGCACACACAGCTACACTCCCTATTCCCCATCCTACTCATTTCCACACTGTTCCACACATGCCCTCATATGCACACTCCCATCCTTCTAGGGAAGCTGTCAGGTGTGGCAATGGCAGAAGCTACTTTTGCTGTGGGCATGGACCGAGACTTCCAGAAAGCCTTCCTTGGCAACCCTATGTGGAACCCTTGAATAGCCATTAAGGATCACTAATAGGAGTGGCCATGATAACTACACATGCGAGGTGGGAGTTGTCACAACCCGAGTATTAGTATGTCAGTGGCAGCACACATGGAGTGGCAAACCTTATTGAGTGGAAGCTGTTCCTACCCTCACTCCCTAATCACTATGTGCTAGGCTAAAAAGCCCTGCCCTCTTGGAGTTTATATTCCAGTGTGCAGAGGAGAACAAGTAAATGAACAAGTAAAATCTATAATACTATGACACATTGTCATGAGTGCGATGGAGAGAAAATAAAGGAAAAATGGGAAGACTGAGGAGAGAGTTTGCGATTTTATTTTATTTTTAAATATGTTTTTTTTAAGTATATTTTATTGATTTTTTACAGAGAGGAAGAGAGAGGGATAGAGAGTTAGAAACATCGATGAGAGCCAAAACCGGTTTGGCTCAGTGGATAGAGCGTCTGCTTGGGGACTGAAAGATCCCAGGTTCGATTCTGGTCAAGGGCATGTACCTTGGTTGCGGGCACATCCTCAGTAGAGGGTGTGCAGGAGGCAGCTGATCAATGATTCTCTCTCATCGATGTTTCTAACTCTCTATCCCTCTCTCTTCCTCTCTGTAAAAAATCAATAAAATATATTTAAAAAAGGAAAAAAAGAAAATGCCATCTTTCCTTTTAAAAAAAAAAGAAAAAGAAAAAATGATGAGAGAGAATCATCGATCAGCTGCCTCTTGCATACCCCTACTGGGGATGTGCCCTCAACCAAGGATACATGCCCCTGACCGGAATCGAACCTGGGACCTTTCAGTCTGCAGGCCAACGCTCTATTCACTGAGCCAAACTGGTTTTGGCTTAAATATGTTTTTCTTGATATTTATTTATTTTTATTTAGAGAAAGAGGAAAGGAGAGGGACAGAGAAATATCCATCTGCTTCCTCTCTACTGGGGAATCGAGCCCACAACCCAGGCATGTGGCCTGACTGGGAATCAAATCAGGGACCTCTAGGTGCATGGAACGATGCTCAACCAAATGAGCCACACAGGCCAAGACTGAGAGTTTGCAATTTTAAATATGGTAGGTAGGGAAAGCTTTATTGGGAAATTGACATTTAAGCAAATACTAAAGAATATGAGGGAGTATGCCATGCTGATATCTAGGAGAACATCATTTCGGAACAAGTGCAAAGGCCCTGTGGTAGGAATGTGCTTGGAATGAGCAAAGAGTAACAAGGAGGCCAGTGTGTTTGGAGTGGAGGACTCGAAGGAGAAGCAATAGTAGGTGATACTGAAGACATAATGCTGGCCAGATCCTGCAGGACCTTATTTGCTATTGTAATGAGGGAGATGGGAGCTCCTGGAGGATTCTGAGAAGAGGAGTAAAGGATTATTCTGGATTATTCCGGTTGCTGTTCTGACAACAGACTGTAGTGAAAATAAGGGCAGACCCAGGGACACCAGGTAGGCGCTTCTGGAATAATCCAGGTGAAAGGTGATGGTGACTTAAGCCACAGTGGTAATAGTAGAGGTGGTGAGATATGGAAAGAATCTAGATATATTTTAAAGGTAGAGTTGACAGAATTTGTCCATAGATTAGGTGGGAGTGAGTAAAAGAAATAAAAGAATTGAGAAAGTCTTAAAAGGTTCACAAGTGAGCCAATTTGGAGTTGCCATTTACTGCAGGGAGGTAGAGAATCAGGTTTTTACTGGACTAGGGTAGAGAACCAGGCACTCAGTTATGGCTGTATTAGGTTTGAGAAAATTATCTGACATCCAAATGGAGCCGTGAATGGGCAGCTGGGTACATGAATCTAGAAGTGAGGAGAGAGACCTATACTTTTCCCATGCATGTTTTTATGCTTTTATGGTGCATTGTGTCTATAAACAATTTCTAGGATTGATTTATGAGTGTTTAAATTTTATATAAATAATACCATGTACATATCTTTTTGCAAATTGCTCTTTTTGCTTAACATGTTTTTGAGATTTATCATGTTGAAACATATAGTTCTTTCTATTCAACTCTATAAGTCTTTCACTGTATAATTATGTCCTAATTTATGTTGCCATTTCCCCTATTAATAATAGATTTAGGTTGTGTGGATTTCTGGGTGTTTTTATTCTTCCATGGAGTGTAATGCAATGCTTTCTGGTACTGGGCCCACCGATACTAAATGATTTGAGTATTTCTGTTCACCTCCACCTGTGTGTCTAGGATTATCAATTCCCAGACAATAGGGAACAAACCATATCTGTTGATTTCATTGTGCCCTATTTACTAAGCTGGACCCAACCACTTTTCTCCTTGGTGGTATTTATTTGGTTAGCCACTTAGCTCAGAATGCTGGAAAGTAACAGCCATGATTTGTACTTTTTCAGGTTATCCCAAAACTTAATGGCTTAAAACCATGAGTTTTTATCTCATGGTTGTGTGGATCAGAAATGGGGTATGGACTGTCTGTCTTGGGGTCTCTCACAGGCTGTAGTCAAGGTGTTGCCAAGTGCTGCAAGCACCTCAAGACTCAAGTGCTGGAGGATCACTTCCAGCTCACTCACAAGACAGTTGGCAGGATCGCTTCAGGTGCTAACTGGCTGTTGGACTGAAAGCTTCGTTTCTTGCCAGCTGTCAGCCACCCTCAGTTCCTTGCCATGTGGAACTCTCCATAGAGCAGTTCGCAACAAGGCAGCGGGCTTCCACAGCACAAGTGAGAGATGGTGAGAGTGTGAGAAAGACAAGAGTCACAGTCTTACAATCTAATCTTGGAAACGACAGCCTATCACCTTTGCCATATTCTATTCGTGTGAAGCCAGTCACTATGTGCAGTCTACGCACTGGGAGAGGGATTAGACAAGAGAATACCAGGAGGCTGGGATCATGGAGATCCTCACAGAGACAGCCTACCACAGAAACCAGAGGGCTTTGGTGGAGATAAGATCAAGGGAATCAAATGCCTGCAGAGACATCAAGGAGGGTGGAGGGTGGGGAGGCAAAAGCCAGAGAGCAGGAATAGGAGGATGGATGGACTATGGGCTGAGAAAATGAAGGCATCTGACAGAGAGCATTTGTCTCAGAACTTTGGCGGTGCAAGTAAAGTGTAAGTCAGTGGAGAGACATGCCAGTGAAAGGACAGAGAATCTTGGAGCACATTTTAAGGCCAAGGGGAAGGAGCCAGTGTGGAGCCAGAGTCCTAGGACAGGAGGAAGGGCATCCTGTCATCTACCGCTGAGCGCACTCTAGATTACAATTACTTTTACATATACATTCCTATTTGATCCTCTTGTCAACCCAGTGAGGCTGTTAATGCAGGTTATAACATCATCCTCATTTACAGATGAGGAAACAGGTGCAGAGTAGGGAAGTGGCTTTCCCACAATCAGATAGCCAATGTCTGAACCAAGATTAGAAGTCAGGTATTCTGTCTCCCAGTGTTTCAAGTTCAGTGCTGGTTCCTCACTAGGCCACAACATTTTCAGCATGTTATTCTGCTGCTCAAGAACCAACCTGTGTCCCTTGTGCTTATGAAATTGAGAACCTAGCCTCACCTCAACGGGACTGAATGAAGGACTATATTTTCAGTTTAAGGCAGTGTTTTTCAACCTTTTTTGGGCAAAGGCACACTTGTTTCATGAAAAAAATCATGAGGCACACCACCATTAGAAAATGTTAAAAAATTTAACTCTGTGCCTATATTGACTATATATAAAGTAATTCTCTTGAATAGGAATCAAATAAACACAAAGAAAGTATTTTATAATTACTTTATTATGAAATATTAAGTAAACAAAATAGTAAAAAATTATAAAATTCTTGTCTTGTCTGCACCTACGGCACACCAGGCAACATCTCGCGGCACACTAGTGTGCCGCGGAACAGCGGTTGAAAAATGCTGGTTTAAGGTAGGGTGGACCATAGCTGGAAAGGAGTAAGAATTCCTTGAAGGTCAAGGGGCTAACTCAAATAGGGTGGCTTTGGGTATGAGGAGGTATAGGGAAGACCCTACAGAGTGGTCTAGTGAGACATATGCCTCAGAGTCTATGGAACTGTGTTTGGACCCACTGAGGGTGTGTGTGTAGGATTGCTGCCAAGTCCATGTGCACCAAGCAAGGCCTCGAAGGGGAGGCATATGGCCTGGGAGGCTGACTCTCACTATAGAGGAGTTGGCCCTGTGATTTCCTCTCCCAGCCACTCAGCATCACTGGCTCTGCAGGCAGCTGACAAGTTCAATGAAGGAGTTTCCATCCAGACCTAGAAGGCGCCAGTGAGATCTGGGCAGCTGCTTTTATCCAACCTCGCCACGGCCTGTCTTTCCCTTTCAGAGGGAGCCTGACCCCTTTTGGGCAACATTCGGAAACTCACTGGAGAGATGGCGAGGTCCCTTCTGAGACTCCCTACCTCGGGCCCAGCCTACCCCCTACCATGGCCTTAGCCCTTCCCCATGAAATCTAGAACACCTTGAGACTAGGGGTGGTGTCCTGCCTGGGTCCTGCCTGGTCCAAATCAGTGAGATTTGAATAGACAGTTAGAGCTTTCTTCCCAGGTGACCCTACCATGATTAGAAAGTGGGGTGGTGGTAAGGGGGAAATTGGAGGAAGGGAAGCCCCACACTCTTATTTGGGATGAAGAACCCTGCCCCCTTGTTTTCCCTTTCAATTTTCTTGAGTGTGGACTTGGTACCAAGCAGTATTAGAAACACACACACACACACACACACACACACACGATCCCCTATGGGGCAGGCACTATCAACACCTCCATTTACAGTTCAGGAAACAGCTAGTAAGTGGCTATTTGGTTTTAATGCCCATGCACCTAACCAGTAGGCTACACGGCCTTTTGGCTGAGAAGGGCAGCTTGGAATGGAGCTGCTAACACTGCTGGTGACATAATAGGACATGATTTGGGGTTGCCAAAGTCCTGCACACTTGCATACAACATCTACATGTCATGAGGCCTGAGGTGCTCCAATAAACAGCCTAGTAAGCCATTGACCACAGTGAAGATTTTGACATTTGGTAAGTCTCAGAGCTCTGTAAGGACAGAAGGGACTTAAAGAGACTGCACCATGGTGGTAATGTTTGAAAAATAAAGGAGGAAGAATGTACAGGGCAGTCTGTCTTTCTCTCTATTCACTTAATACTTAGTAAGCACCTACTATATGCCTGTGCAGGGGCCTGAGGCTATAGCAATGAGCCAGAGAAGTCTGTTCTTGCAGTCCCAGAGCTCACAATCTAGAGAGAGAGAGCAATTAACAGTCACACTGAAGTGTGAGGAGGTCTGTAGGGGGTCAGTAAGAGGGTTGTCAGGACACTGAAGAGGGACCAAACCTAGGTCTAGTCCAACCCCGGTTTACTGTGCCAGGGAGAGACTCCCTGAGAACTTTTCACTTTCAACTGAGATCTTGTTTGATTTTCACCACAGTCCAGTTTCCAGAGAGGAAAACTGAAGCCCAAAAAGCCAAATCATTTGCTCAGGAACTCATTGAGTCACAGAGCGGGGACCCAGAGTCCACGTTCAGTCTGTGGGTCCAATGTGCTCCCCACTTCAGCAAGAGCAAATGCAAACAAGCTCTAATGATGGAGGGAGTTTTGAAATGGAGGAGAGCTGTGAGGCAGACAGGGTTGGAGGAAAAGTGATCCTACAGGACATGGAATCCAAAGGAGGGGACAGGTGTCCAGGGGGAGCAGTACAACCTGAGAGAATTCAGTGCATTTTGGGGCCCAGTGAAGTTCCAGGAAAGCCTCTAGCAGCAGCCCCTACTTGGCAGTTCCTGGGGCAGCCAAAAGAGGGCCATATACACCAGGATTACCAACTAGGAAGACAAATCTGCTTGCTGCTGCCCCAGACCTTCCACTTGACAGACTTGGTGTTCATGACACCTACCCTTGAGAGTCCATGGCAACTAGGAATCACTATCACTACCACCCCACCAAATCCCAACTCACAAGATGTTCTGCCTATTATGGCCAGTAGCTCTGTGGAGTTGTGAAGAAATAGCATGCACCCAGCCTTCAAGACTGAATGTACCCTCCACTCATATCAGGTGGGGCAGAGTTAGAAGTGGTTATTAGTTGTGGGGTGCAGGTGAAAGAGATCTACAATGTTTTGAATGCATCTATCTGCCTAAGCTCAACAGAGACAGGCCATGGGTCAGCATTCATTCCAGAATCCCCTCTGGAGCCAATCCAGAGGCATCCCTGTTGAAGAGATGCTCAATGTTTAAGAGCTCTAGGTTTCAATCAGCCCCTGAAGCTTTCAGTTTCTCATATGCTAAAGAAAGATCATTCTAAATAGCTTGTCTAAACAGATTGTTATAAAGAAATAAGGTGACATCTAGCACAGAAAACATATTCTAGCGAAATGTCCAGCACATAGTAGGTGCTCAAAATGTCAATCTTGGGAGCTTCATTCTAAACATTTTTGCCTGTCCCCACAATGGAAACTCCTTTCTTCTCCACATCCTTATTTTAACGGAAGCCCCAGTGAATCCTTGAGAATTCAAAGAGCCCAAGTTAGAAGTCACCCAGAAGTTCCTGGTTTATTGGGAGTGACCCTACAAGCATGAGAGTCCTGGATTTTAGTCCTGGCTTTATTAATGGCAGGCCTTGAGCAAGATACCTGCCCTCTCTGGTTCCCAGTTAGCCTCTCCATATAGACTATGAGGGGCTGGCCTAGGCCAGAGGTTTTTCAAATTATGTTTCACAGAAGCTTAGGTGCTTTGGGGGTACACTTGTAGTAGGAAGAGGGAAGAGATTGAATGGGTGAGGCTCTGGACCCCCTCCCCCAATCTTGTTTTGATGGACTTCATAAGTGTCACAACTTTGAAAGTTGTTTGAAAACTCTGGCCCATGCTCCTGGCTTTGCTAGGGAAAGATGTTGCTTTGGCTGCTTCCTCAGCCTGAGTGCATGAGCCCCGCAGCCTGGGAGCAACACCAAGAGATGCTCCTGACCTATATGGAGCCCCAACTCCATTTTCTCCCATGCCAACCTGCCTGAACTCTCTTTCTGCCCCAGTCCTCCCTGACAGTCCCAACTGCCCAAACCCAGACTACTTTGGCCAAACACCCCAACAAGTATGGTGAGGGAGGCTGGGGCAGATAGGGGGCCTTGGAGGGGGAACAAGCCCTGGCTGGCTCTACCTCCTTGCAAGGAAATGACAGGGGCCAAACCCCCACGATACTGGCCCTGTGGCCCACCTCCCAGAGCGTTCTTGCTGAGTGTGGAGGGTGGAGGTCTAATCTGCCTTTGGGACAAAGCCTACCTGGTGCTTGAGTGTTGTTGCCATGGAGATGCAGAAAGATGTTATTAGTATCTTTTCAACTCAGTGGCCTTGTGTGGTCCAGTCCCGTGCAATCTTAGCAGTAGCACACCATCACCCTGGCAACCCATTAGCCTAGTGTTGTTGCCATGGAAACTGCAGCAAGGTCGATCAGCCTGGGAACTTCCATGAGGAGATGTGCTCTGGGGGATCTGCCCATGGCAGTGCCCACTCTTCTGGCCTCCCAATGGACAGTGACCCACTCCTCGGTCACTCCAGGTAGTTAGGATCTTTTCTGGAGCGAGATCAGAGTCACTGTGACAGGAAAGAATTTGGTCCTGTAGTGGCAGTTATGCCTTGTTGCCATGGAAATACTGCTTTTAAGTATCTCAAAGCACAGCGCAAAACTAACTCCTCCAGGGGATTGAGGCTGGTCGGAAAAGAGGCTGTGAGCCTGCCCTTCTTTCACTTGTCCATTCAATCATTCAACATTTATTGAACACTTATTAGTACAATGAAGACTGTGTATGCCCTGGGCTCTAACTATAGGAACCCCTGCTCACTCACTCTCCTCAGTAGAAAGAGGAATAGCAAGGTGGGGCAGGCATCTTACTTCCTGATTCAATCTCCATTTGAGGAGAAGGTGTTAACACACCAAAGGGAATGGGATCAGAGGGTCTGTGTGTGGAGAGGGGTACCAGAAGAGTGTTTGCTTTCTTTTCTAAAAAAAATATTTTTATTGACTTCAGAGAGGAAGGAAGAGGGAGAGAGGTAGAAGCATCAATGATGAAAGAGACTCATTAATCGGCTGCCTCCTGCATGCTCCACACTGGGGATCGAGCCAGCAACCCAGGTATGTGCCTGACCTGGAATCAAACTGTGACCTCCTGATTCATAGGTTAATGCTCAACCACTGAGTCACTCTGGCCAGGCAAGTGCTTGCTTTCTAAAATCTCCTGTTTTTAGCCTACCCTATGCATAAGTCTTCAGGGAATTAAGATCTTTGTGTGGTCTGGGTCACCAAAGGTTTGGCCAGACATGGAAGAAGACAGGCTACCCTGGGAACCAGTGAGTCCCCATCACAAAAAGTATGCAAGCAGAGGCAAAACAACTGCCTAATGAGTATTGTGTAGAGACCATAGAGCACAATGGCTAAGAGCACAGGTTCTAAAGCCAGATTGCTAGGCTTTAAATCTTGGCTCAATTGATTCACTATGTGACTTTGGGCAATTCACTTAAGTTTATTGAGCTTTGGTGTGTAAAATAGAGATGAGAGTTTCTCTCTCGTGGGGTTGTTGTGGGGATTAAATGAATATAATATGTAGAGCACTTAGAGCAGTACCTAGTATATAAGTGCTCAATAAATATTAGCTTGCATTATCTAATGATAGCTCAGCCCTGGGATTCTATGTGACTGTTGGTTACAAATCTTCCTGAACACCTTGGATATTAAAAAAGGAATTCTGATAAGGGTGAGACTGTCTTGCTGGGGAGCTGGCTGAGGGGAGCACCTAAGAGCTTTGCACTCACCTCTTGCATACTTCCAGCAATAATTTCCTTTTCAAAGTGGTTTTGGATTCAGTGTCTTAATTGAGCTTGAAGGCAACACAAGAGGTACATTTATCATCACTATGTTATGGATAAGGAAGGTGACACTCAGCGGGGGACAGTGACACAGTTACCAAGTGGCAGAACTGAGATGGGAGCCTGCCCTCTATCACACCATCTCACAGTCCTCCAGGCCAGCTTGTAGGGAGGACAGAAGTTGGAAGTGGAATTCATGCAGTGGGCAAAAGAGGAACCCTGCAGGCAATAGCCTGTGGAAAGCACAGGTTGCTGTTTGCATTTCTGCAAGGAGGAGCTGACCTCAAAGGCCAGGGAGCAGAAGAGGGTCTTTCCTAGAAATGCTGCAGTGTGGCTGGTGTGCCCCACCCATGGGCAAAGGACAAGGCTAGGCCTGCTCCTGGGTGCTTCCTTGAACCTGAACTTAAATCATCCAGAGCTCCCACCCCTCTGAGCTCACTCAGAAAGCTGGGCCTTTGGGCAAAGTCTAAGGGAGTCATTGGACTCTGATATGACTTTTCTGTTCCCTACCTAATGGTTCAAGTATTTATCTGATGGCTAATGGCTTCACCAAGGGATTTTTTCTTGCTGGGACTAATAAGGTGGACTTACTAGTATTTTTATGCTATTTATAGGGGTAAATAGTATTTTATGCTATTTTGAGGGGTAAACAGGCAGGGCTGTTTTTTAAAAAAACAAACAAACAACAATAACAACAACAGCCTTCTCATAGGATTGAAGACAAGAGAACACCCTAACTCATGGTCTCCTGAAACTTCAGGTTCAAAACAACCTGGGTGTGTGGGAAGTATACAGGGATGACATTGAAAATCTTAAATAACCAGCATAACAGGCATAACATGGGCACCAACTAACTCCTAGCATACACAGAGGAAGAGAGCAGCCCTGGATTGAGCCTTGGCCAGGATCCAAGTGTTCCTTTAGGCCTCTCCTGTAAGCACATGCAGAAATCAGTTTTGCTCATTGCCTCCAGAGGCTATGCGATCTCCCGTAACAGCTGCGAGTCTACATGATGTACCTGCTAGGGGGAATACCGGTGGAATAAGGAAATGCTCTTTGGGAGCCAGGCAGCCAGGGACCATCCTGTATGGATGTGGACAGGGCCTGGCCTGGACTCAGAAAGCCAGCTGCTGCCCTTTGCAGCCACCAGCTGGAGAACATCACCCTTGGGAATCCTTGGCTGGCAACTTCTCTTCCTCCCCAACCCACTAACATGCACAAGCAGTTAGTATGAACACAGACTTAATACAGTGCAAATGCACATATCTTCCCAGTCAGTGTTCACACATACAGAACCCTCCTCCGTCCATTACCTATAGATGCACCTGCACCTCCTCTCAAGTTATAGGCATAAACTCACACCCACGAAATCATTCACACACTCAGAATCCTGCACCAGAAGCAATTAAAAGAGTCTGCTTTGACTAACTCCAATTGACACCCCTCCACACACATCTTGGATTTTCCTCTTTCTCACATCTTCAATGGAACAGGACAGGTGAGGTGGCCAGGTCCCAGGCTTGATGGTAAATCCCTCCTGCAGTTCCCATAATCTGCCAGCAGGTGGTAGCATCTCACTCTACACTGACTCCAACCCAAAGACAGAGGCCTGGAGAGAAAGGGAGGCCTAGCACAAGGAAAGTTGAACTAAGAAGCTTTCAAAGTGTCTGGCCAGGTTGGCCGGCCTGTTTCCTGTCTGTGAAATGGGTTTAAGAACAAATCACATCTACTCTCTGCCTTCTGGTTGCTTATCCTCAAGCCCTGTGCTCCCTCTGCCAGGACTTCCCTTTTCCTGCTTAACCTCTACCCACACTGAGGTCTGGGCTCCCACTTCTCAAGAAACCTCTCTGATCATCCCTACCCTCACTAACTAGATGATGAATTTCCTCTGTAATAAACTTTCTAGAGCCCTTTCCGCAATCTTGGTCAGACATTCCCTTGTGATTTTTTTTATAACATCTGGTGGTAAGAAATGTGGTAACATAGTAGTCACTCATTAAGCATTTGTCGAATGTTGAGAAATGAATGTCTCTCGTCTTTTACAGATGACCAAGCACTTTCATATGCAAATCAGACATCCTCTGAGGTAGGCATTTTCCTCCCTGTTTCACACATACATCCAAACATTTGAACTTCAGAAACCACCTGAGCCTCACTATAATACAAGCCTTTGAGGAAGCTAGGAATTGTTATTTACATGTTAGAAAAAAAACTGAGGCTCAGAAAGGTGAAGTGAGCAACCCAGGCTTGGTACTTGGAGGATTCAGGATTCTTAAGTCTCCAAATCCCGTGCTGGAAGGTATGATCTTTAGGTTCCCCGTCATCACTGTGGGTGTGGTCACCTCCATCGGGATGATGGCCAATAAAGTATATGGTTAGTAAACATGCAAGTTCTGTGAGGAGACAAACCTGGGTTCCCATCTGGCCATCACCTGTCTAAGGAATATCTGATAAGACTTCATGGGGAAGAGGGCCCTTGGCTGGCACTTGAGGGGTTGGGAGAATTTGGGGATGCAGAAAGCCAGGGAAGGGGAGACCAGAAAAGCAAGAGGAGTGTTGGGAGATGGAGTTTGGGTAACTCAGGCAGGGGCCTTCTGCTTCCTGAAAGCTACTCACTTCCTCACACCCCTGCTGGGGCCCGGGGAGCAACCAGGGCTGTATAGAGGACACTGTGCAGCCACTAGCACATACCCTTCCCTTAGAGACTCCCACAGGCAATGTAAGGAGCAAGTCTTCTCTACTGCTCACATGGTGTCCTACCCAGGGGTAAGCATTTTTTTTTAGCTCAATGTTTTAAAAGATTATTTTGATTTTGTTCTTGGTTAGGGGCTTGTAAATGGGCTTTTCTTATGTTTGGGTTCTGAAAATGTCAGCATAGGTTGAGGAGAGGTAGAGCTACTTTTGAAACTTGTACCTGGCATGAGACCTGCAACATGACAGGCAATATAGGAGCAAAGATGGGATGGAGAGGGCTGTGAAGCTGAACTGAGGGTAGCCCAGGGTCCCCTTGGATGAAGAAGGAGGGAAATCAGATTGAAACTTCTTGGGACAGCATCACTTGATATTTCTTTTTTAAAAAATACATACATATGCATATTTTAATATATTGTGTGTGTGGGGGGGGAGGTTAAATTCCCCTTTACTCTCATCCTTATTTTCTAATGTTTCTCTCTATTTATTATGTATTTATTTTCGTTGAGTTTATTGGGGTGACATTGGTTAATAACATTATATAGGTTTCCGGTGTACAATTCTACAATACATTGCCTGTATATTGTATTATGTGTTCACCATCCCAAGTCTTCTCCTTCCATCGCCATTTATTCCCAATTTACCCTCTTCTATCTCCCCCCATCTCCCTTCCCTTTGCTAATCACCATACTGCTGTAGGTGAGTGGATAAAATAAAAGCTGTGGTACATTTACACAATGGAATTCTACTTGGCTGGAAGAAGAAGAAGAAGAAGAAGAAGAAGAAGAAGAAGAAGAAGAAGAAGAAGAAGAAGAAGGAGGAGGAGGAGGAGGAGGAGGAGGAGGAGGAGGAGGAGGAGGAGGAGGAGGAGGAGGAGAAGGAGAAGGAGAAGAAAAAGAAGATCTTACCTTTTGCGACAGCATGGATGGACCTGGAGAGTATTATAAGGGAACTAAGACAGTCAGAGAAAGACAAGAACCATATGATTTCACTCATATGTGGAATCTAATGAACAAAATAAACTATCAAATTGGAGGCACTTGCCCTAACTGGTTTGGTTCAGTGGATAGAGCGTCAGCCGTCGGATTGAAGGGTCCCAGGTTTCATTCCAGTCAAGGGCATGTACCTTGGTTGCAGGCACATCCCCAGTAGGGGGTGTGCAGGAGGCAGCTGATCGATGTTTCTCTCTCATTGATGTTTTTAACTCTCTATTCCTCTTCCTTCCTCTCTGTAAAAAAAATCAATAAAATATATTTTTAAAAATAAAGTGGAGGCACTTGAGATCTCTGACTGGATGGAGATGAAAGGGGCTGTAGTGAGTCCTCTCTCCTAAGACCCCTTCCTCTGCATTCCTGTGGGATCTCTCCCCTCCCTTCTTTACTGTCCCTTTTCTTTCCACATCACTCACACCCGAGGAGTTCCTGAAGGAAGTGAGAGGAACTCTAGGCTGTGATTAATTTTGGGAGCCTAGAGACAGGGGCATGAAGTCTCATAACTATGACAGGGTCACCGGCCCCTGCCCCCATACTTTCTGGGGTGGGAGCCAGAGGCACAAGCACTTCTGCTGCCCTGTGACTGAGGGCACCAGAATTAATCTCTCCCTGCAGCAGAGCGGTGACTGCAGCCCTCGTGGGAATGCTTGGCATTTCAACAGTGCCTTCGTCTTTCTTTAAAGTAATGCCACCTTAGTCCTCTCAGTTAGTTTTTGCATTCCACAGAATATCCTCAGATGAACTTAGTCTCTCTGTGCCTCAGTTTCCTCAGTATAAAACAGGGTTGTGGCCTGGCTGGAGTGGCTCAGTGGTTGAGCACTGACCCATAAATCAGGAGGTCAAGGTTCAATTCCTGGGCAGAGCACAGACCTGGGTTGTGGGCTCAATCCCCATTAGGAGGTGTGCAGGAGGCATCTGATCAATGATTCTCTCTCATCTTTAATGTTTCTATCTCTCCTCTCCATTTCTCTCTGAAACCAATAGAAATATGTTTTTAAAAAATGGGGTTGTAATGGGGACTAAGGAAGTCAGGACAGGACAGGTGATGTGCTTAGAACAGTGCTTGGCACATAGGAAGCACTCCCAAGCAGTTTGCTAGTAATGTCCATTTAAGCAAGCCTCTTTCTGAGTACCACTTTAAAGAAATGAAGGGCTGTAAAAATGAAGGGATCGTGGAACTGAATGACTTTCCAGTTGCCTGCCAGCTCTGACCCTCTAGGATGCTATATGTCTGAGGTAGGAAGAACAGAGATTATTGTTCTACAAAAATACATGAGAGGGGACTGAGAAAGATAAAGTGACCTGCCAAGGATCACACAGCCAGTTACCGGTCAATCTGGGGTTAGGATCCAGGGCACCAAACATCTAGTTTCTGGCCATTGGGCTGGCCTGGCTGCAGCCTGCCAGTATTTTAACACCCAGGGAAGATTAGAAAGCATTTGGTTTGCGCAATGGTGAAAGAAACGGAGGTTCCTGCAGCCTCTAGGGCTAAGCTTCTAGGGAAGCTTGTGTAGACCCACATAATCCACTGGGCAAGGTCCCTGTTTCCTGCCCTATGCCTATTTCTTCTCCCAGAGCACCAATTCCCTCTTACTTGAGGTCACTGCTTGCTGGGACTTCAAGAAAGCCACACACACACACACACACACACACACACACACACACACCTTCGAGGTGGCCTGAGTAGGTGAGGGGGGTTGAAGCCCAGAAAAGCCCAAGGAGACCTAGTAATCCCTGGGCAGAAGCAGATTTGGGAATGGAACTCAGGCTTCTGAGCCCCTGGCCAGTGTATAAAGGAGCCTGACTTTGAAATCCTACCCAAGGTTCTGCCCAAGCTAATGCTGCCACAGAGAGGAGAGAAGGCTGAGGGCCTAAACTGTTCCTGTGGAGGCCCTATGGGTTGTTTAGGACACTGGAAGTTTACAGTGGCCGAAGGTTTACTCGGGGATGGGGGGAGGCGGGGAGGTGTGCAAACCCCCATTGGGAGCCTGGTAACTGACCTAAGCGGAGGGTGGAGCCAGGTTTGAAGCTTGACTCGCCAACTAGTGGTTTCTGAATTTGAACAAGAGCCTTGACCTCCCTGAGCCTGTTTCCTCATCTATAAATTGGAGATGATGATGGTTCCTGTCCACTTAGGGTTTTAGCGTGAGGCACCGTGGAGATATTAGCTCCCACTAGTGAGCTCCTATTGCCGATTGGGCACTGTGCCCAACACTTTACCTGCATCATCACATTCAGTCCTGACTACAGTACTGAAAAGTAGGCAGAGTATCCCATCCAGTGTGGAAACAGGGCTCATTGAGGCCAAGACACTGACTTTCAAGTCTCACAGATAAATAATTAGTGGTGCTAATAATACTATTGTAATTAAGTAGTTACATTAACAACAGGAAATGAGCAAAAGGAAGGCTATACATTAGAGGCATGTTCCCTGCAAAATATTGGGGGAAGGGACTGGACAAAGGGAAGATATACCCATGCCCAGTAAGACTGGGATGGCTAGGGAAGGTAATTGAATGTCAATCACACCTGGGGACAGACATGGTTGGCCAGAATGGGCAAGGCCACTGTCAGCCCTTAGAGATTTGGGATACTTAATTCCCTGAACAAAGAAGCTTGCTCTCTTGCGCTCTTGGGCACTCTTAGTTCCTCTTAGCACACTTGGCTCGTGGCTCATGCTTGGCTTCCTGGCATTCTCCCACGTGGTCCACACTCACAGTGGACTAATGGACTACAACTAGCCTGATGCTGCATTAGACCTGTCTCCAACATGGAAAGGAAACTCTGGTCACTGACTTTGCTTCTAGCTCTACTGAAACCCCACTTCTATGACTGGGTTAAGGGAAATGGGACTTTGGAAACAAGGGGATTTAATTCCACGCAAATAAAAAATCATTTGTTCTCCCATGTGAATCTCAGTACATTTCTTTTCTCAATATGTAAGAACTCCACCACCAGCAGCATCCAATGGGGAAGAGGATCCCCTCCCCCCCCCCCACACACACACACACTTCATCTGACTCTGTTGGACATTTTCCCTCACAATGCCATGGAAGAGCCTAATTTCCACCCACAGCAACTCCAGACTTCCCCTTTTCACCGAAAGTAATTTCCTTTGTTAGTATAATTATTATCAGTTAGCATGTCCTGGAGGCCAACTCATAACCAGTTTATTAAATTTCCTTAAATTTAGACCTTGCTGCAGAATGGAAGTCTCCCTTTGGGCCGTAGGCAAGAGTTCAAGGGCTGAGTTGAAGGGCTTCATCTGAGACAGGGTCCAACAAACTGTGTTCCAACACCTGTTTTTCTAAATAAAGTTTTGTTGGAACACAGCCACACCCATTCACTTACTTTTTGTCGATGGCTACTTTTGCACAACAATGGCTGACTGGAGTAGTTGGCACAGAGACCAAATGATCCACAAAGTTAAAAAAACAAAACCTTACTATCTGGCCTCTTACAGTAAAAGTTTGCTAACCCCTGATTTTCAACATTCAAGGAAATGTTCTGGATGCAGCTCCGGCCTTTGGCTAAAGTCCAAGGTAGCAGCAAGAGAAGTCCCTTGCCAGGCTCCCTCTCTGAGCACTGGCCAGTAGGAAAAGAAAACGGGCTTTTTCAAAGGAACCCTGGAAAGGCCTTTCATTTGGGGGGTTCCAAGGAAATGCTGGTTGAGTCAGCAGCCCCTTCTAGGACCGGGGGCAGAAGGCAGTAAGTCCTTTGCTGCCATGCATGTTGCCGTTCACGTTGCCATTCAGCTGGCAAGAGGCTCACTCTATCAGAAAGAAACTCCGGATTAAGAAATTTCAGTTAAATAACCTTTAGGCCTGAAAAAATAGAATTATATAAGCATCTCAGAAAAGCCACTCAGGCCAGGTCCCGCAGTTCCCTCTGTGACAGAAGAGCCCAGCCCCATTTGGGGATACCAAGTCAACCAAGACTTGTGGGAGAGTCTGAAGTGCCAGGCTTCCACGTGGCCAGGGCTCATTTTCTACCACATCTGGGGCCTGAAAAGTTGTGTGTAGTCTCAATCTGTTTGCCTCCGTAATCTCTGTCATTTCAGAGGCTGCCTAATTTCCTGATGGATTTGAAGCACCGTTGCTTTTAGGTTCTCTGCCCCTTCAATCTCTAGGTCCAGGACTTACAGTCCAGAAACAGCTAAGTGAGCTCCTTTTATTTTTCTCTGCATTTACTTTTTAAAAAAATATATTTTTATTGATTTCAGAGAGGAAGGGAGAGGGAAAGAGAGATAGAATCATCAATGATGAGAGAGAACCATTGATTGCTGCCTCCTGCACACTCCACACTGGGGATCAAGCCCACAACCCAGGCATGTGCCCTGACCAGGAATCGAACTGTGACTTTCTGGTTCATTGGTTAATGCTCAACCACTGAGCCACAGCAGTCAGGCTCCTCTGCATTTTCTAAAATAAACCCCTATTCATTCTATCGTAGTTATTTGGCCAAGTCAAGATATTGCCAAAGGGTGGCGACCCATATGTCCTGCCTTCTTTTGGTATGACACCAGTTCTCTTCCCCTCACCCGCTGCTCCAAGGAGCTCAGACTTCCAGTCATCCATTAGCATCCAGCTGATTACATGTGCCCCAGGCTTCTCCCCATTCATGTCCCCATCTCCACTGCCCAGCATCCTCCTGCCAACTTAACCAGATTCAATTGGGCCTTCTGGAGCCAGTGTTAGTTGGTCAGCCTCCATTAGCCTTTCTCTGACCCCACCAGCCATCCATTTCTATTGCACCTCCTGAGAATACCAAACATGCTCTGTACTTAACTCTGCTCTCTAATTCGGGTACCTCCTATAGTACCATAGGAAGAGTGCATTCCAGAATTCGAGGTCCAGATTTTAGATCCACTTACTGGCTGGGAGCCTTTGGGCAAGTCACTTCACCTTTCTGAGCCTGTTTTCTCATTTGTAAAATGGGTATCGTGGTCTTTGCTGCCTAATTGTTAGGATGATAAAATGAGTTGATGTTTTTTGTGTGTTGTTTTCAGTTTCACTGGGTTAAAGTCATGGTGTCAACAGGGCTGGTTCCCTCTGGAGGATCTGAAGGAAAAATCATTTCCTTGCCCTTTTTAGCTTCCTTGACTAGCAAACCCTTCTCCATTTTTAGAGTGCATCACTTGAATCTCTGTTTCCATGGACACTCCTGAGTTGATGTTTGTATTTTTTAAGCACTAAACTGTTAAAGGGCTACACACATATAGGTTAGTACTAAGTTGTCCTGCCCTGTCACCTCCCCCTTCTCTTTGGTTTCATGGTAAACTAGAGCTTTGGGGGTGATTGGGAGATAACAGATGAATCAGCATAAAGCCAACCCACCCAAAACCTCCTTGCCTAAAACCAATGACTCTGACAACCAGTTTGCCTAAAAGTCAAAGTAGTAATTTTGAAAGAAGTCACTTTGTACCAATTTTCTTAAGAGGCACTTCCACCATAATGTCATATTTTTAAATCTCTCTGTCACAATCCTCAGCATTTTGTTGATGAGATCATTCTGTATGCTTGTGGATGGCTTTTTCTATTTTATCTCCTATTGAGCAGTGTTATGATTTTTTAACACGTTTGATGAAAATCTTCTCTTAAAATTGTGTATCTGTACTACTAAATACTTGTCAAATCTATAGCATTTCCCACAGGATGTATCAAGTGCACTCTTTTTTTTTTTTTATCACTCTAGGCTCTTCCTTGCTGGGTTTTATTCTGCATTCTACATGCCTGTTTGCACCTAAGGAGTTGATTAACTGAATTACCATGTACCAAATATTCCTTTGTGTTCTTCAAGGTATTGGCATTTTTGTAACAAGCATGAAGAAGTGAGACAGATAGGGCAGAATTGTATCGGGCTGCTTGTATTTTCTTTTTCAGGCTATCTCATTCATTAAGCGCCTTCACTTTGTGAAACATAAAGTGATACATACAAAGTCATTACCAAATGTATTTATTGCAGGAAACATAACATTTTTCAAGAGAGGCAAACTGGCTAAAAAGTCCCAAAAGTGTTCAAAAAGTAGAAGACACCCACCAAGGATACAAAACAATTTTTAGTAGAAATCCCACCTTTAACCAGAATGTTCTTAAATACATTGTTTCTGAACATCCTTTTTGATGACACTACAAAAAAAAAAAAAAATAGGACACCCAAACAGATGCCAAAACAGTTCAAAGTGGACTGAATTTTATGCGAACCAACCTTTAAGCATAGAGATTCCTTTTGTGAGTTTGTGGCAAATTGGTTTGTGGCCATGTGACCTGGAATCGATTTGGGATGCAAGCATACTGCATTGCATATGCAACATGTGGGCCTGGGGACAACCATGGACCTCCGGGGACTGGAAGGGCTCTCCTGAACATGACCTCCACAAGTAAGGGCAAATTGTCATCTTTAACTTTTTATTATAAAGACATATTTACATAGAACAATCTTTACAAACACAAGTGAACACAACTATGGGAAGGGGACATTTCTTAATGAAAAGAGCCTTAATATCTTTGTATAAATTAGTATAAGAATCATACACAACCACTTTAAATAAGACAGGCCCCCAGGTCCCCACTGCCCTCCACTGCCATGTGCCATCCCTCATGTCCCCCCTTCCTCCCTTCCTCGTGGGGCTAGGCAGCTAATGAGGCAGGAGATACAGAGAGGAAGAGGGGAAATAAGGCCCAGCTCCTGGTGGAGGCATCAGTGGCAGAAGGGGCTTTCTGGACACTGGCCAGCCCCTCCTCCGAGTCTGAGGGATGTGGGGAGAGGCAAGTGCCCAGGCAGGCTCCCAGGGTGGGCCTTAAAGCAGCAGTAGCAGTAGCATTAGCAGCAGCAGAGGTAAGGGTGAGAGGCAGGTAGGCAACATAAGGGTCATTGTGGGACTTGGGGGCCCTGACTCCCCCTGCCCCCAAACATACATAGACGGCCATCATGGTCTTGTCTCCCCTTTTCTTCACTCCTGGGAGGCCTCTGAGAAGGAAGCCTGCTCAGACCTATTCTTCCTCCCATCCTTCCTTCTCTCCTTCACCTCCTCATTCCCTTCCTTCTTCTCTCCCTCCCCCTCCCACAAAGGGAAGGCCACTGGGAAAGAAAGTCCAGTCAACATGAAGGGAAGGCTATTGAGTCCAATTACTCAAGGCCAACTCCGAGCTCCTGAAAACCAGTGCTGGGGTTGGACTGTTAATCTCAGTGCCTGAGCTGCCCCTAAGAAAATATTGGGGGTCTGGGAGTGCTAACAGAATGGTGTCAGCTGGCCAGTTAAGGGATTTTTCAACCCAGATTGGGGAATGAAGCCTAGAGGCAGGCCAGAAAGGCTGGAGCAGCTCTGTCCCCATACCACAGCCACCGCGTCACTTCCACCATGGGGCAGTTCACAGTCCACTGTCCTCTCCCTTCCCAGCCGGCCCCAACCCAACCCCAAGAAAAGGCACTTAATATGTTTTGAAGACACCAACAGAGAAGAGGACATCATCAAGTGGGACTTGGGAAACCTAGGTCCTCATTCTGGCTCTGCAGTGACCCTCAGTGGGTCACTCTCCCTCTCTAGGCCTCTGTCTTTGCAGGAGTTTGCGTAAGGAGGCAGAACTTAGTGATCTGCAAGATTCCCTTTGGCTCTGATATTCTGTGATTCTTGGCAAAAACACATCTGCTTGGCTTTTGCTCCTGGGAGAGTATGGAGCCACCTGAGGTCCATCACCCTCCCCTCCTGAGCTAGAGCTTGAACTTGCTGGTGGTGGGGGGCAGAGGAAGTTGGGGAGCAGTGAGTTGGGGGGAGTGTTAGAAGAAACAGTAAGATGGAAGAAGTGACAGAGTGCTGTATGCCCCTCTTCATGGCCGCTGGCGGCGGAATTAACCAGGCCAAACATGGGATGAGAAAGTGACCACAAAGCTATTCCTCCTCTTCTCCAATGCTACACCCCTCCCCTTTACCAGAGCACCAACCCACCACTCCAATGCCCCCAAGGCACCCTGTCCACATGCCAAAGCCCCTAAAGTCTCTCATTGCTCATCTCTTTACTTTCCTCTGGAGGCCTGCTAAAGGTCCAACTGGCATGAAAACCTGGCATCTACTGGAGCCCATTCAAGAAGGGAGTGTTTCCATGCAGCCCCCAGGGCAAACCTGAGGAAGGGAGGGCTGCTTGGAGGTTGGGATATTAGATGGGAGGGGTGGATACTAGAGCAGTATGAGATCCAGAAAAAGGATTGCCTTCCAGTGCTGGGTCTCCAAAGTCAGTCCAGAGAAGGGCCACGTCATTCAGGGATGCTGGTGGGTGAGAAGAGCTGGGACCATCAGCAGCCAGGACGTGTGCAAGATGAGAGGCAAATGGATATAAGGGCTCCAGAGAAGCAGACCAATCTGTGGAGTAGAGAGAAGTGCAGGGGGGGAAGTACTTGAGGGCCCCTTCAGTCCTAAAGAGACAAAAAATGACCAGAGAGAAGTCATTGACATGTTTCTGTCAAAGGGATCACCTGGGGAAATGAGGAGACAGCCTTAATTCTGCTTTCCCCCCTCCCCCCATCACAACCCTAAACCTAAATAAAGCCCAAAGACTATGAGTTGGTGCCACCCTGTCCTGCTACAGGGAAAGAGATAACAGGCCAGGGATAGACTTAGGCCCTGTTCTCTCTGCTGTCACATTTGATTTTTTTTCTCCTTCCCTGGGCAACACTCCTAATTCTCTGCCTGCTGCCCCCAAGGCTCTCTGCCCCCTCCCTCCTCCTGCTCTCTGGTGAGGATCCACAGCTCATCAAGATCCCCTAGGACTTCTAGAATTCTCCAACTAGGTCAGCCTGACCAACCCCAGGGTGGAGGGGAGCCAACACCCAACTCCTGGGAAGCCAGGAGATTGTCTCCCAAGTGTCAAGCCCCTATCTGGGTCTGGGTCTCCTCTCCTTCAAAATGAGGGGGTGAGAAGAGTGCCCTGTAAGTCCCGTTGTATGTGATGCCAGGACTTCTTGGGACAGGTGTCTGACCAATGATGAGCACAGGGTCACCCAGCTTCCGGGCTTATCCTCCCCCAGCCCTCCCACACCACCCACTGACCAGAGGCTCAAGTACCTGCTTCAGAAAGGCATGGGGCCCTTATGAGAGAGGCGTGGCCGCTGGCGGCGGAATTTTCTCCGACCTCCCTGCCAGGGTCCTGGTCCATTCCTGGACCCTTTGGGCTGCACCAGGTGGTGGATATTGCCTTCCTCCAGCCCCTTCCTGGCAGAAGGCTGTGGCAGGGGCCCTGCAAGAAGGAGAAAGCCTGTTAACAGGAAGGCTGGTTCAAATAAGCAGGGGACCACAGACCACAGGCCTGTGGCAGGGGACAATCTTTCCATGAGGCGGCATTCCTCAAAGCTTTCAAAGCTTTTCTTTGTTTTTGTCTTCCATCTTGATGAACAATTTGCAATTTTTACACTGTCCTGGGGGAAATGGAACCTAGCTCACATCTTGAAAGTTATGGAACTCAGTTTATGTCCTTTTGACAGTCCTGTCATGTTTTTGGCAAGCACAAACTTGTTCTTTGTTTAGAACATAATTAGGGGTGCAGTTTGGGATACTGTGCCTGTACTTGGCTGGGGAACAGCAGGCAATAAAGCCCCCTTGAAACTGATGCACTAGAGACATTTCAAGCACACAAAACATCAGTGAAATGAATGCCTCCACCACTATGTACCCATCACCCAGATTCAAGAGGGAGTCGCATATGCCTTTGTCCCTTTTCTTTTTTCTTTTTGTTCTTTGCTGAAGAACTGTAAAGCCAAAACTGGAACATCATGTCATTGTACTCCTAGGTCCTTTGCTATGCGATGGCCCACTTTTTTTTTTTTTTTTTTTTTTTTAATCCTCACCGAGGATATTTTTCCATTGGCTTTTAGAGAGAGTGGAAGGGAGAGAGAGACAGAGAAAGAAACATTGATGTGAGAGAGACACATCGATCGGTTGCCTTTGCACACACCCCAACTGGGGCTGGGGATCAAGCCTGAAACCAAGGTGCATGCCCTTGACCAGAATAGAACCTGAGACCCTTTAGTCCCCAGGCTGACGCTCTTTCTGCTGAGCCAAACCACCTAGGGCTGCGATGGCCTTTTGAGTATTGGAGATCTCATATCTTACTCCTGGCATCTCACCAATGTTTATGCATCTCCTGGGCTCACATCTCCTTTGGCCACCCTGTGGGAATGGCTGGTGGAAGGGAAGTTCTCTGACTCTTACGTGTGCCTTATGCTGGGTTCTACTCAGCCTGTGACCAGATTTAGAGACCAATAAATATTATATGAATGAATGAATGAATGAATGAATGGACAAATGAGTGAATGGCCACCTGAAGCAGCAAGTCTATGCATGAAGAGTGGGCTGGGCTGCTGCAGTCCAACCAAGGAAGACTGGAAATAGGCAGAGCAGGGAGATGATGTGGTGCTGGACAAGAGGCAGTCTGGCAGGGTGCTCTCATGCAATGCCTTATGAGGCTGGCCTGCAGAAATATTTTGTTTTCATATAAATTTATTTCAATATAATAAAACAAAAATATAAATGTTTTCCAAAGCAGTGATTAGAAATCCCAGACTCTCTTCCCCAACATTATTGGATTTACCCTCAGCTACATCCCTCTTCCTGGAGCCCAGTTTTACCTATCTAAGAATCCCCACCACTAGTTCAGTTTCCATATAACCCCACCACCGCCTCATTGGCTGCCCCTGGCCATTCCTCCTTTCCCTCCTCCCTGCCTCCAGCATCCTTCCTTGGTTCCTTGGCTCTTGTGATTTCTCCTCTACTTGCACACAATTTCCAATTATTGATTCTCCTCTTGGGCTGAAAGTAGGTGAGTTTGTCCTTAAAGTAAGGTCACCTTACCTTAGAGCCCACCCTGCCCAGACTCCTGGGGCCTGCTGCTCTCTCTCTCTCTCTCTCTCTCCCTCCCTCTCTCTCTCTCTCTCTCTCCACACACACACACACACACACACACACACACACACACACACAATCTAGTCCTCCACAACCACCCCTCTGGAGAAAAGTGACAGGCCCATTACCACCCTGCTGTTTACCAGCCACACTTCTATGCTTCTGGTTGGGGTGAGTTAATATGTCAACTCCTCCCCTAAACCCATCACCTAATGAGAATTAAAATATAAATTAGACTTCCACTTTAGGGTAGCAGGCATGGACAGGGGCCAGGAGGTCACTTCCAACTTTCATAGAGCTATCTACCCTCTTATCACACTGGCAAAGGGTCTGGGCCAGGGCGGGCAGGGAGGAGGGAAGGACCTTCACTAAGTTCCCTTCCCAAGCTGCTTCAGCTTCTTCCCTGTACTTCTGGGTCACCTCCAGGCTCTCCTTGCCCAGTGAGGCCAATAAGAATAATGCTGATGAGGATGCAGTGCCAGAGAAATACTCAAGGCATGAAGGACTGTGCTGAGAGTGTGGCCAGACAATGTAAGCAAGACCTTGGTTCTTGCATCCCTGCCAACTACTAGGAGTGGAGTGAGCATGGGGCAATGGCACAGGCTATGGCCAAAGAGTACAGTAGGCATGGAGAAGAGAGGCACAGTGCTTGGATTGGGGAGTGCATCATTTCCAAATGCTCAGCATCCAGGACTGTGAGTATTGGTGGAAGGGTAGGGGTGATTGGTCCTAAGGGGTTAGGGGGGAGAGAAACAGAATGGGAAACAAGGATGGTGCCTCAGACTCTGGCCAGGGAGAAGTCTAGACTCTAAGCCTGCAGAAAACTCCCTGAGCTGACTGAGCACTCAACCAGGCCCTGGATATCAGCCACTCGGAAGCCCCTGGCATCTTGCATCCCATTGGGTGGGGCAGCTCACTGTCCTTGTAACAGGAAGTCTGCAGCTCCTCCAGCACCCTGATCCCATCACCCACCTGTTTCCTACTTTTGATTCTGAGTCTGGCTCACCCTAAGATAAGCAGATACCTGAAACCCAGGCTTTATCCTGTCCGAAGAGACTTTTAAAGGCTGTTAATTCTCATCACTGCACAGGTCCTGGTTATACAAAAGAATTCCCCTTTATAAATGGAGGCCTTTCTCAGTGCACTTGGTCTCTCCCAGCCCATTTGCTACTTAACGGGAGGCTGGAGCAATCCTCCAAAGAATCTCCAGGCTAGAAGGACTAGAGCCATCACTCTCCAAAATGCCACCAGCAATGAAGCCCCAGCATCTCTGCTCTGAGAACCACAGGCAGCAATGAACAGGGTTTGATTTTCAGGCAGCCTGAAGTTCAGGTCTGCCAATGCACAATGAGGTACCTGTGACTTTTTAGGAACATCAGCCATACCAGGAATGACTCACCTGTTTTTTCCTCATCATCTAGCCTATCTTGTGATGGCTTTAAAAGCCCACATGGGTGCTCTTGTGGGGACCCTGCTGGCTATGCCCCCTCCACTTCTCAGGGTCCTGCATGTGTCTCCAGGATGAAGCCTCCTTCCTTTGCCCAGTCCCCCATCCCAGTGCCCTGAGTGATCTTCTCATGCCAGCTTTGCCACCCTTGGACATCTTATGCTCTGGCAGCCAGGCCTTCCACTTGCGTTAGTCCTGTGCCACTGAGAGGCCTGACTCAGGTTACATGGATGCTTAGCGCATAGGAACTGGGGATGGAGCCATGGTTGCCCCGCCCTAAGCGGGAAGGGTACAGTAGGCTGTTCTCATACTATCACTGTGACTGCAGGCGTTGAGCTGGGCCTGGGGAGGGGGAGGAGAAGGAGAAGGGGAGAAAGAAAGGTACTCAGACAGAACAAGGAACACTTGGCCCTGGCCCAGCAGCTCTCAGACTCAGAAGAGCAAAGTGTATCCCAGGTCAGGAGGCGGTGGAAGAGTATGTGCGTACTGGGTGGAGGGGGGGGGGGTGGCATTCCAACCCAGGACAGAGTGTGTTATGAAGAAAGTATGGTTTTCAGGCCTGGGGCTTTGGGGACTGTGGGTGGGGAAAGCAGGCAAGTCTTGGCCACGGGAAATGTGGTTCTCAGGGTCCTGTTTCTGACCCAGGACAGAAAGCAGGAGGAACAAGACATGGGTACCTAAACCCTTGGCTGGTTGCCATATACGGAGGTGCCCTTCCTCAGCACCAGGAGAGGTCATGGGGTGGAGAAGGCAATGAAAGCCTTGGGAGTTTGCTGTATTAGGCTTAAGCAAAAGGTGAAGGCAACGAATTGACCAAATCAGATAGGTAGAAGATAGATAGCCTAATGAAGAAGAGTGAATTAAAGCAAGAAGTGGCAGGGTTTGGGCCAACATAGTGTCCCCTCCCTCTGAAACCAGCTCTCCCCTTCACCAGTACTGCCCTAACAGCTGGATCCCAAAAGGGCTCTAGTGGTGGCCAGTTGGCCAAGGGTCTCCCCATAGCTTCTGGGGAAACACCAGCTATGCAGATCAGGCAAACCCAGCTTCCTCTGGAACACCATCTCTGCAGCCACTCTTTCTTTCCCAAAGGCATCACCTTGGACTATTAGGCAGTGGTATCAGGTGGGGGTCTTGTCTTGCTAACTGCACTGGCTAGTAGGCTCATAGAGGAGGCCCAGGTGGTGTCTTCCATTCATATCTTTTGCTCTCTTCCTGCCATTGACTGCCCGACAGGAGTTTCTAAGGGAAAAAAGTCTGCTCCCTTCTTATCAAGGAGGTGGCTCACCCAGAGCTCGGGCCCTGAGAGAAAGACCACCGGACAGCTAGCTGAAGGCAGGCAATGCCAGACTCAACCAACGCGCCTTTCTGAGGAGCCAGGCAGCGCTCCAGGGCCAGGGCAGTGTCATAAGACAAGAGCAGAGAAAGGAGGGGACCTACAAAGAGAGAGGTAGAACCACACTGGGTCCCTCAGAGCTTCCTGGGCTGCAGGCCATTCTCCTGCTCTGGAGAGTCTGAGACCAAGTGGGGCCCTGTGCTCTTCCTCTAAGGAAACTTGCTGCCCTGCCCTCTGCTCCCCTCTGCTCCCACCTTCTGTGACTCCAGTCCCAGCACGGGCATTAATCCACCTGGCCTTGGCCTTTCTTTCTGTGGTGCCGGGCAAGCAGCACCAGTGACAGGCAGATCACAAGACTGTGGCAGCTGGAGGTGGGAGCTGGCAGCCGCAGGACACACTGACACACAGAGGGCAGGCAGCAAGGGTTAGAACTGCTAGGGCTCAGGGAGGGCAAGGGAGTGCCAGTGCCAAGTGTGCCAGGTGGGGGATGTGGTGCAGGTGGGGGCAAAGGACTCCCCCTCCCTGAGCTGCACGGAGGCATCAAGTTAGGCACTGTTTCCTGGTCTGGTGCCTGGAGACAGGGCACTAAGGTGAAGCATGCCTGTACCTGGGGCAAAGGGAAGGCTGAGCCAGGATATCGAAGAACAGAGTCTGCGGACCTCTTGCACAAGAGCAGAAGAGGCCAGACAGGACATTGGAGTAAGTTAAGTGTGGAGAGGACCAGCTTGGCTGCCTCTGACCACATGCAGCTGAAGGAGCAACAGCTGGGCTCCACTCCCCCGCCGCTCTGCTCCTGCCTATGCAACAAGTGTCACGTCTGCATCTTGGCACATCATCTCCAGTATCTTGCCCCCTAGGACCAGACCAGCCAGCGGTTCCAAACCTCCAGGGTCCAGAAAACCTTGAACGAGGGAGCCCAGACCACCCGGTTCAGGTCAGTTCACTTTATTGACCCACAAGGGGAGCAGGACATGCCCCTGCCACCCTCCACCACGTGGGATGTGGAGCCCGGGACACGGGGAGCACTCCGGAGGCCCTGAGCTTCTAGGACTGTGAGGGGCAACCAGGAGGGACAAGGTGCCAGTGGGGTGATGCCTGAGACACAAGCTGAAGGTTCCCTGCCGTGGGCACCCTGTCACTCTGCGCCGCTGGGAGAGGCTGCCTGGGGGGCGCCTGGCTCCCGGAGGCGGAGAACGCGGCACGGGCAGCGAGAGAGCAGGAGGGAAGCACGGGTTACAGGAGGCACGCACTCACCTCCACACACCGCGGTCAGGGACAGCCAGACCAGCAGGAGCGCCTGCACGCACAGCCACAGATTCATGCTGCTCCTCTAGCCTGGCCAGGAGGCGGGGAGGCGGAGAAGTCAGGCGTCCGCAGGCCAAGAAAGACTCTCGCAGCGGCTCGTGTGGGCTGGTGGGCGCAGAGCTCTCGGGGCTCCCGGGCCGCGCCACAGGCTGGCCTCTGCCCCTCCTGCAGCCTATCTCTCCCTGGAGTGGGCAGCGCCGCCAAGCTGGCTTCAGGGGCTCCGGGAAGGCAGCGGGCTCTTTCCAAAGTGGCTGGCTGCTCGGCCGCCGCGGCTCCAGCTGCCCGTGGTCCAGGCTGCCAGTGAGAATGCTCCCTACTCACTCTAGGGGCTGCATTTTGTAGCCTGGAGTTTGGCGGAGAGCCCACTTGGTCATGTGGTCATCCGGAGGGCTGGAGGGAGGGGGCCAGGAAGAGGGAGAGGGGGCGAGCCTCCCGCACCGCCCCCCTCCAGGCACGCACTCTGCAGCCCCGGCCTGGGCGCCAGAGGGAACCTAGAGGTGGCCCCACAACAAAGGCTGCTCTGCGCTCTGACAGCCCACAACTGCTTCCCAGACAATGCCCGCCTGGCTGGGGCCAGAGGGTTTGGGAAACCTGAAGGATTTCAAACACAGGAAGAATTTGGGGCTGCAGAGGGGCACACTTAACCCTTTCTCGCCTCACTTACTTAACAGCTGTCAAGGATCCTGGTAGCTTTGAGAAGGACCCAGCCCAGGCTGCCCAAATTTACTAGGAACATTTCTGACCCTCTCCCTCTCCTTACCATTTTCCATCCTCTCTCCTCTGAAACTTCAGCCAGGTTTGATTATGACTGCCCAGGTTTGTGCCCAAGACTGCTTAATTGCCCAATGGCCCCAGGAGGCACCCTCTACCTGAAATGCCACCACTCAGCCCTCCCAGCCCCTGTGTTCTTCATTCTTGTAGCCGCACCTCCAGAAGGTAGCCGCACCTTCATCTTACCCAGAAGACTTGCTGAGATAACAAACACTCGCGCGGGGGGGGGGGGGGGGGGGGGGTTTGCCCTGGGTTCCTCCTCACTGCAGGGACACACAGCAGCTGCTATGGCGTCCCTTTCTCTATCATTAGGAGACAAGGGCAGTCTACCCAACTCCAAACAGTCTAGACTGGATTCACTTTGCCTGTCCTTGGGATTCCCCTTTGTAAGTGGGTCCTGAAGTTTGTTTGCCTTCCCAGACTAGACTCAGCTCCTGCAGCCCGGGAACTCCCAAGGGAAGAGACTGCCTCACTCACTGGACTGGGAACCCTCTAAGAGGGGACCCTGTCTTCTCATTCTTCTGCATCTCTCCAAAGTCCCCAATATCGGCCTCAGCACATAGGTGGCACTCAACACATGTTAAAAGAGTTTGCTTGAAGTGTTAAGTCCAGCTTTATACAAGAAATACATTGGACAATGCGTATGTGTGCCATCAGAGATTAAACAAAGAACTTGTGTGAATATATGCATAGCCCATAGACACAGACAATAGAGTGGTGAAGGCCTGGGGTGGGGTAGAGGCTGGGTGGAGGGGGGCAAAGGAGTAAGGAAAATGGGGGACAGGGGACGTCTGTAATACTGTCAACAATGAAATATATATTTTAAAAACATGTGAGAGTCCATGGTACATTTAAAATATGTTTGAACCGAAATGGGTTTGGCTCAGTGGATAGAGTGTCAGCCTGCGGACTGAAAAGTCCTGGGTTCGATTCCGGTCAAGGGTGTGTACCTTGGTTGCGGGCACATCCCTGGTAGGGGGTGTGCAGGAGGCAGCTGGTCGATGTTTCTCTCTCATCGATGTTTCTAGCTCTCACTCTCCCTTCCTCTCTGTAAAAAAAAATCAATAAAATATGTTTGAAATGTTAAAACAATCCAGCACATGCACAATTTATTTGCAATCACTCTCTGCCATTATTGTCCGCTCCACAAGAGAGGGCTCTCCACATTAAGCACAGCTGTATCGCTGTATTCCCTGGGATATGGTGCTCAATACATACTTCTGAATATATAAATAAAAATTTCAAAAACATTCCTTTTGCCTAAATCAAAGTAGTGGGAAGGGAGTAAAATAGGGTTCGTGTTAATAGCCTGTGGCTCATTAGCTACATTCCACTGGGAAAAAGGCACCTATGGAGTCGTTCTATTCCTTATCAGCCCCATTTTACAGATGTGAAGCAGAGCATCTTCGTTCATAAGGCCCAGGCTGTGAACAGTGAGCATTGGTAGCTGAGATCATCTTCCCGGTGTTATTTCCCTGGAATGAGTCTTCCAAACAAGAGGAAAACCAACTGGTCTCTAGTCTCCACTCTTATCTGCTATAAGGCCATACTGTCATCACCTAAACTTACCAGGTCTCATGGGAATGATCATCTCTGCTTTTCCCCCTTCAGTGTTGCTATGGGGTTAAATGAGATAATGTATATACTTGAAATCACTGTGCTAATGGGAATAAGCCCTTATAACGTTATTTTTAGGAACCATGATACTCCAATCCCTGATTAAGCCCATACACACACACCCCAAAAAATGAGCGCCCCCAATAATTACTAAAAGATGAAATAAAGAGGGCCGGAGACCGGGATGCCAGGACACAGGCTTTATTGAAGAGTAGAGTACCACTGTCGGCTGCTTCCAGAGAAAGAGAGCAGAAGAGGGCGAGGCCGGGGTACAAGCACTTTTTAAGGGGAGAATAGGGGACGGGGCTTAGGGTATTCAGCACACGCTGATTGGTGGTTTGATGTAAGGCCTATGATTAGGGACCTAGGGACTAGGAATTGGGGGCTTAGGGTATTTGGCAGGTGCTGATTGGTGGTTCAATGCTCAGGAATGTCCAGCTGCAGATGGAGTTTATGTCTGTCCATCAGTTGGAGGAAGGGAGGATCTATCAACTACATTAATAGAAGCATTAATATGCAAAGATTCCTTCATGAGGGTGTGTAGGAACTATTTGCTAAGTGGTTAGAACTACACTTTCCCCGTCTTATTTCCTAAAAGTGCCAATCTCTGCTGGAGCTAATCTGATAAATGCACTTGAACCAGGAAGTTAATAATAGTTATTTGAGGTTTTGCCTCCCAGGTATAGTTTTCATTTTAGCAGGGCCTTTGGGAGACAATGTCCTGCCCCAAGGTAATACCAAGTTCCATTCTTTTGAGCGAGGAGACACTTTAGTGAAGCATTTCACTGCTCTACCTAGAGCTCACTGTGCTTCAAAGCCAACTCAAAAGGGACTCCCTCTGGCAACTTATAACTCAACTTTCAACATGTAGGTCCAGCCACTGAAGCCTCAGAGTACAATCCTGTTGCAGCCCATTCCTCTCTTCATGTCCCCACAAATGATGATGATGATGATGATGATGATGATGATGATATAGCTAAAATTTTATTGAGCATATGCCATGTGTCAAGTACTATTATGAATATTTACATGTATTAACTCATTTAATCCCCACACTTATGAAGTAGTTCTATTCCTTATCAGCCCCATTTTACAGATGAGGCAACTGAGGCTAATAAAGGTTAAGTAATTTTCCCAGGCCTGCCTAGCTTCAAGGCCCACACTTTTTCCTCACTGGGCTTCCAGAAGCAAATTCCCACTTACCTGGGTCCATATATCATTTAATTTGCACTTCTAACACCTAACTTACACTGTCTTGAATCAAATTAGGAAGCAGTGAGGCATGGAGGTTAAGCACATTGGTTCTGGAATAAGGCAGCTCTGTCACTAAATAGGTAACTTCAGGCCAATTATGTGACCTTTCTGAGCTTGGGTTTCTCACTTAAAAAAGGGATTATTACCTAGCTCCCTGGGTTATTGGAAGGATTAAATAAATCAATACATATAAAGTACTTAGTACAGTGCTTGGTTTTCCTACTATGTAAGCATTATATTAATGTCACATATTCTCGTAAGTGTATGCATATATGTCTTACCAATAATATGAAGTAGTAAGACTATGTGTTCTCACCAGCAGTATTGGTGCTCAAAGAAAATGCTCAATTAATGTTCATTGAACACAGGAAGAAACTGTATAGTCATACTGTGGATTTATGCTGCATATCAAATGTCCAATAATTGGATACTTTTATTTGGGCAAAATCATTACAATTTGGCCAACATGTTCTTAGATGAGTCAATACTAACAGAAATAACAAAATTGTGAATTCCCTCCACCCCCAATTGTAGTGCTTGTTTTTACTAGAGTAATATAAAAAGTGGAGTGGAAAGAGGGTATCTGGAGAATGATGAGCCTGGCTAGTAATCAGAGAAATCTCATAATAGAAAGAGCCCCAACCCCTCATTATGCATATGGAGAAACTGAGGCCCAGAAAGAAAAAAAAATGACTTGCCCAAGGTTGTACAGAAAGCTGGTGGCAGTCAGGACTGGGATTTAGGTCAAAGTAACTCCTATCTCCTGTTTTCCCCTCTGTGCCTTCCCAGCATAGATATCTTACCAGCTGAGCAGTGCCCCAGTAGACTGGGAAGGCACTCTAAATGGCTTTAGTTGGGCACAGGCCCTTTATTCCACAATACAACTCTTCTGAAGCACTTCATAATAGAATTTCCTCAATATCATTCATCCAATTTGTTCCCTATGATGTAAGCTAAATTTATGAGCAAAGAAGTTCAGTAACAGCAAAAAGTATTGAAGAAGAGCCTCAAAGCTGCTATTCTCTGTACCTACTTAACAGGAACTTGAAAAATAGCAAAAGAGGTCAGCTGCTTAGGTGATGCCTCAGGAACTAACTCCATGACAAATGATTTTTGCTTGGTTAAGCACCAGTAGAGAACATGAATTTTCACTGTCTTACTACTATTTGTCTTTGTAATTCTACTGACTAGAGTTGAGCTTTCTTTTATTTAATTAAATTTTTATCAACTTAATATTTTTTAATTTGGGCTAGATTTCTTTTGTTGTGGTTATTGCTGTTATTGCTCAGCAATGCACAGTATTTATTTTTTATTTTTACTTTTTGACCCTTTTTACCGATTTCTCTCACCTCCATCCCACACCTCTGGCAACTACCTCTCTGTTCTCTGTATCTATGAGCTTGTTTTAATGTTTTATTTTTAGATTATACATATACAAAAGATCATATGGATTTGTCTTTCTCTATAAGACTTATTTCACTTAGCATAGTGCCCTCAAGGTCCATCCACATTGTCACAAATGGCAAGATTTCATTGTTTTTTATGACTGAACTAGAGGCCCGGTGCATGAAATTCATGCACTCGGGCAGGTGGTGGTGGTGGGGGTGGGGTCCCTCAGCCCAGCCTGAACCCTCTCACAGACTGGGAGCCCTCAGGGGTTGTCCAACTGTTAGCTTAGGCCCATGGAGAGCGGGCCTAAGCTCTCAAATGGACATCCTTAGAGCTGCCTTGGAGGCAGGAGAGGCTCCTGCCACTGCCTCTGCACTCACCAACTGTGAGCTCAGCTTCTGGCTAAGTGGCGCTCCCCTTGTGGGAGTACACTGACTACCAGGGGGCAGCTCCTGCATTGAGCATTTGCCCCCTGGTGGTCAGTGCACATTATAGCCACTAGTCATTTCACTGTTCAGTTGATCTG
Source organism: Pipistrellus hanaki (assembly GCF_964339955.1). Classification (NCBI taxonomy): domain Eukaryota; kingdom Metazoa; phylum Chordata; class Mammalia; order Chiroptera; family Vespertilionidae; genus Pipistrellus; species Pipistrellus hanaki. The sequence continues at coordinate 27,119,739 of NC_140524.1, read as the reverse complement.
CATATTAGCCTTTTATTATATAGGACTAGAGGCCCATTGCACAAATGTTTGTGCAATAGGCCTTCCTTCTCCTGGCTGCTGGCACCGGTTTTCCTTCGGCACCTGGGACCCGGGCTGCAGTGGAGCCAAGCCTTCAGCCTTCAGCCTTCAGTCTTGGCTCTGGCCACAACAGAGCCTTCAGTTTTCAGTCTTCAGTCTTTGTTCTGTGCCTGTGTATGTAAATTAACCTGCCATTTTATTGGGTTAATTTGCATGCTCACTCCTGATTGGCTGGTGGGCATCGCAGATGTATGATCAATTTGCATCTTTCTCTTTTATTAGTGTAGATAACACATATATCACAATTTCTTTATCTATTCAACTGTCAATGGATACTTAGGTGGTTTCTATATCTTTTTTTTTTTTAATATATTTTATTGATTTTTTACAGAGAGGAAGGGAGAGAGATAGAGAGCTAGAAACATCGATGAGAGAGAAACATCGACCAGCTGCCTCTTGCACATCTCCTACCGGGGATGTGCCCGCAACCACCGTACATGCCCCTGACCGGAATCGAACTTGAGACCTTTCAGTCCGCAGACCGACGCTCTACCACTGAGCCAAACCGGTTTTGGCATATATCTTAGATATTATAAATGCTACAGTGAGCATAGAGGTGCATATATCTCTTTACGACAATATTTTTATTTTCTTTTGATAAATACTTAGAAGTGGAATTGCCGGATCATATTGTAGTCCTATTCTTAATTTCTTTGAGGAACCTCCATAGTCACTGCACCAATTTACATTCCCATCAACAGTGCACATGGGTTCCCTCTTCTCCACATCCTTGCCAACACTTGTTATTTATTGTGTGTGTGTATATATATATATATATATATATATATATATATATATAATTATTGATTTCAGAGAGGAACGGAGAGGGAGAGAGAGATAGAAACACCAATGATGAGAGAGAATCATTGATCAGCTGCCTCCAACACACCCCACACTAGGGATTGAGCCCTCAATTTGGGCATGTGCCCTGACCTGGAATCTTTGTTGTGAGTTTTTAATCATAAATCAATATTGAATTTTGTCAAATGCATTTTCTGCATATATTTAGATGATCATATGGGTTTTTTCTACTTGAATTTTGTTTTAATGCTGAAAGTATTACATCTGTCCTCCTTTTTCTCCATTGACCCCATCTAGTCTACCCCTGTCCTCCATGTTCATATGGTTTTTATTCTTCATTTTATTAATGTGGTATATCATGCTGATTGACTTGCAGATATTGAACCACCCTTGCAATCCTGGAGTAAATCCCACTTGATCATAGTGTATGATCTTCTTAATGTATTGTTGTATTTGGTTTACTAATATTTTCTTAAGTATTTTTACATCTATGTTCATCAGGGATATTGTCCTATAAGTTTCTTTTCATGCAGCATCCTTGTCTGGTTTTTGTAACCAGGTAATACTAGCCTCAGACCAGAGCTGCCAGCACAACGCTTGCCATAGAATACATGCTTAAGATATATTCAGCAATCAACTTTCCCATTTTGAGTGTGTACTATTTTAATTACAGAACATGATGTTAGTTATGCAGAACCAAACTGGAACTTAGTCTATAAATCAATAGATGCTCATAGCCATTTGGATGACAAAAACTGGCTGTTGGGATTTATTAAACTTTGCTAGGGTTTCTTCATTTAGCTGTATACTTCTCTCCTCACCTTGGTATCCAAAGTCCCCAAATCCTGGTCACAAACTACAAATTGGATTTAACCCTAGCCACAGATGGAGTTCTTGTTTTACAGACTTGCACTTTGCCCAAGCACACAGATACTAACCAGTATAAGGTATTGCTTTTGCAAAAAATTAGAGAAGTAGCAATTTTGAAGCATAACCAAACTACCTTTATTCGCATTCTTGGCATTTAATACTATATCAGTCACACTGCACACTGAATCCTTCCACAGGGTACCTTTCAGCCATTCCCAAATGGACTCCAAATGTCCCCTAAATGCTTATTCCATTTATATGTTTCTTCCAACTTTTTCCAAACTACATGCATTCTCAGATTCTCTTATCAGAGGTTCACTCATACTAGTAGATATACTTCATTTGACACACTACTAATGTCCATGAAAAATATGACAATGGAATTCAGATAATCAGCAATATTTCAAATAGACTTCACTATTTATAATACTAATGAGATAAGTCCTAAGAGGAATCCTCCAAGAAGGTGAAGAACTGCTTCTCTGCCTCACCACTATCCCGAGCCCACAGAGTTGCCCCTTTTTCCGACATCCTGCCAGATTGCTTCTGATCCTTTGGTCTCTCCCAGAGTCATGCAGGTCCCCATTTCTCCTGTTGGTCTTTGAGAACAGTTCTATTTCCTCTGCACATCCTCTATGACGTCTCCCAGGAGCCTCCATCCTTCCTCTCCTCTAGAGTCTATAAATACTCTGGTTCCCCAGGGGAGGCATGCAAATTCCTTCCTCAAGCAGCAAGGCCCTTGAGCTAGGACAACCACACCCAAATGAACAGGTTTATCTCCAAAGGCCAGTGGGCTATTGCACTATTCTTCCTCTTGCTTTGCTGTCTAAACTTATCTGGGCTTACATCAGGTGGGAAATTAAACAATCTCAAATCTGGCACCTTTGTGTGCTGAGCCAGAGCAGACTGTTGAAAACTAGGTATTGAGTCTATGACCAGTTTGGTTATGGGTTTAGAACTCTAAGATAATGAAGTTAAAATCAGAAGGATAATCTGGGGCAGCTTTGTTCCATCTCAAATCCAAGTTTGTACCCCTAAAGTGATCAGAAATTGGCATCAATCACCACCTGGGTCCTAATCCTGGCCACAGACTGAGATCTTCTAGGCCAGTGTTTTTCAACCTTTTTTGGGCAAAGGCACACTTGTTTCATGAAAAAAATCATGAGGCACACCACCATTAGAAAATGTTAAAAAATTTAACTCTGTGCCTATATTGACTATATATAAAGTAATTCTCTTGAATAGGAATCAAATAAACACAAAGAAAGTATTTTATAATTACTTTATTATGAAATATTAAGTAAACAAAATAGTGAAAAATTATAAAATTCTTGTCTTGTCTGCATCTACGGCACACCAGGCAACATCTCGCGGCACACTAGTGTGCCGCGGAACAGCGGTTGAAAAACGCTGTTCTAGGCTTCTCACTTCATCGTTCATACATTTTCTGAACACAAAGAATGAGTTCAATAATATACTAATTTGAAAAAAGGCTGCCAAAACCGGTTTGGCTCAGTGGAGAGAGCATCGGCCTGCAGACTGAAAGGTCCCAGGTTCGATTCCGGTCAAGGGCATGTACCTTGGTTGCGGGCACATCCCCTATAAAGGGGTGTACAAGAGGCAGCTGATCGATGATTCTCATCAATGTTTCTAACTCTCTAGCCCTCTCTTCCTCTCTGTAAAAAAGCAATAAAATATATTTTTTAAAAGAAAAAAGGTAACACTTTTGAAAAAAGAAAGAAAAAGAAAAGTAGTATTTATATAGTAGGATCCCATATATTAGTTTCTGTGGCTGCTGTAAAAAATTATCACAAACTTAGCGGCTTAAAACAACAGAAATTTACTCCCTGACAGTTTTGGAGGGCAGAAGTCTGAAATAAAGAAGGTGCAATTCTTCCTTGCCCCTTTCAGCTTCTAATAGCTCCATGCATTCCTTGGCGTGGGGCCACATCATCTGCACGTGGCCTTCTCTTTTGTCTGTGTGATCTCCCTCTACCTCTCTCTTCTAAGGACATGTGTCACTTGATTTAAACCTACTCAAATAATCCAAGATGACCTCATCTTGAGATTCTTAACTTAGTTACATATGTAAAACCTTTTTCCAAATAAGTTTACATTCACAGATTCCAGGGGTTAAGACATGGACATACCTTTTTTTTTTTTTTTTTTTTTTGGTGGGCCACCATTCAACCCACTATACCCCACTACCTCCATTCACATCCCTGCCATGCTGAAATAGAAAGAGCATGAATTTTCTGTCAATTTTACTTCAAAATATCTCTCAAATCTATACAGTGTCTATGTTTCTGCTGTCTCATCCTCATTCAAACTCCATCATTCTCCATAACAACCAGTTTGGTCATGCTGGAAAGCCTTCTGTGGCTCCCCATGGTTCTGGGGATCAAGACTTAACTATTGGCCACAGTCTGCAAGGCCCTGCATGATTTAGCTCCCACCCACCTTGCCAAACTCCTGTTTTGCCTTGTCCCCTCTTTTTATCTTGCAAAGCTATGTCCCTTATTGTCTTAATGCCTTCCTAATACTTTTCCCTCCTTTTGAAGAGCTATCCTCCCCACCCCATCTTCTCCTGACTAATGTCCATCCATCAACATCTCAGCTATAAGTTCTAATAACTGTTCACCAAGAGATACTTTCCCTGACACCCATTCTCCTGTAATAGCATCTTTCAAAGTTTGCAATTAGGTTTGTGTTGAATTAATGTCTCCACCCATCCACCTAGCCCCCAACTAGACAGAGCTCCACAAAGGCAAGGGCTGTGATTATCTGGTTTCATTACATGGTTTCAGCATCTAACCAGTGTCTGCCACATAATAGGTGTTCAATCATTATTTGAATAAATATATAATTAATTAATCTATACATCTATATTCTAATCCTTCACGTTCCTCTCCTAATATAAGAAGCAGGGTTGGATAAAAATAAAAATGAGATGATGGAGAGGAAGGGACTTTATAAACCATGAGATTTCTTACTAATTTAAGGAATTATTATGATATTGGTTAATGTAACCAGCCTTTAGGGGGACAGGGAGGTGCACTACATAGGGCATAGGGGCAGCAGGAGAAATGAGGGTGGAAGTGAGAAAGGATATTTGAGGTCTACATTCCTCTGAATAAGAAGAGTTTCTGTGGCTCTGTTGTGTAGGATAAAATTACAAGAACACACTCAATTCCCCTGCTTTAAACTTGAAGCTCATAACTTATCACCTTCTGAGATCAAAAGAAAATACCAGGTATAAATATTGCCTGAAGTCACTCTTGGCATTTAAGGTTTTAATTGTCTTCCTTTAAAGCATATGCTCCAGGTGCTGGCTGAGGGTAGGGTGACAGACTCCTGGACTGGGCCCATCTCCACTGGTGCTTCCCATGAGGTGATCTGTCAGCCATGGCACTTGCTTGAGGCGCTGCACAGTTGACAAATGACTTTGAAGAATGCCTCTTGGCTTTTTTTTTCCTCTCTCTCCCTTCCTTACCTTCTTGGCTTTCACTGCTAACAGGTGGGGAGGGTATCACCTCCTTCTTCCTGCCCCTCTAGCACGTCCATCTAAAAGGCATCCCTGGGGGCTTGATATTCCAGGTCTTTAGTTTCTTACATTGATTTCCTCAAACCCCATCAAGTCATAATCTCATTTCCTGCAGGGAAAAGACACTTCCACCTCTTCCTCCATATCCTCTTAACTCCTTGTCTTGGGTCAAGAGACCTAAAAAGGCCATTTCTCATTTCCATCTTGTCTTCCATTGTTTTCTCCCCTGAGATGCCTCACTGGTCTGGAATGTCCATGGCAAGCCAATCCTCTGAATCACAGACTTAAAGAAATTGGAAAGAGCCGAGCTCATTAAGCTGTCATTTCCTCAGTTTCCTCCAGTGACCTGGATATCTTCCCATTGGCTTGATGAAGTCCTTCCGTGCTTCATTATTTCACTGGGCTTTGAGCTATGTCTACACAGTCCCAAAAAGGTAAAGAAAAATGCATGAATCTGAGTAATCCAAGCAAAATACCCGTATTGTCTCAATGATTTGGGCATCCTAGTACAAAACACTATTTTGCTACAAGGTTTCAGGATAGTTACCTCTGATTAAGTGCCAAGAACTGTAGCTGGAAAGGACTTTGCAGCTCATCTGTTCAAAGACCTACTCCTTTTTTGGTTTATATCATTATTGAGTTATAATTGACAATTTGTATGCCATGTAAAATATTGTTACAATTTTCTATGTTATAACATATGCATACCTCCATGAAATCATCACTGCCATCTAGTTTCTATCACTCCCTAAAATTTTCTTCTGGCCCTTTGTAATTCTTTGCTTCACCCCCTCCCTATTCTCCCCAGGAAATCAGTGATTTGCTTTCAGTTACTATATAGTTCTATATAGTTTTCATTTTCTATAATTTTATATAAATGGAATAACACAATATGCATTTTTTGTTAGTTTCTTTCACTCAGAATAATTATTTTGAGAACCATTCATGTTGTATGTACTAATAATGTCATATGTCTAATTTTGGCTATTGTGAAAAATGCTGCTATGAACACTCATGTACAAATTTTGTGTGTGTATATATATATACACAAATTTTATATATATACAAATTTTATATATATATTCAAATTTTGTATATATATATATATATATATATATATATATATATATATATATACACACACATATACACACACATATATCTTCAATTATCGTGGGTATATGCCTGAGTATTTACCTGGGTCATATGATAAGTCTATGTTTAATCTTTTTAAAATTAAAGTATAGTTGGCATACAATATTATATTAGTTTAGGGTGTATAACATAGGAGACTTGACATTTATATACCTTACAATATTTAAGCAGCTGTTCAGCCCCACAAGATAAGTGTGAGGTTCTATTTTTCTTCGTCTCACCATTTTTAAAAAAAATATATTTTATTGATTTTTTACAGATAGGAAGAGAGAGGGATAGAGAGAAACATCGATGAGAGAGAATCATTGATCAGCTGCCTCTTGCACACCCCCTACCAGGGATGTGCCCGCAACCAAGGTACATGCCCTTGACCGGAATCGAACCCGGGACCTTTCAGTCCACAGGCCCATGCTCTATCCACTGAGCCAAACCGGTTTCAGCCATCTCACCATTTTATTACTCATCTTTTTTTTTTTTTTTAAATTTTAGCCATCCTAGTAATGTGAAATGGTATCTCATTGTGGTTTTCATTTGTATTTCCCTAATGATCACAAATATTGAGCATCTTTTAATGGTTTTATAAATCTTCTTTGGATAAATATCTATTCAATTTCTTTGCCTACTTTTAAAATTGAGATATAACTCACATAACATAAAATACACCATTTTAAAGTATACACCTCAGACCCTAGCCAGTTTTGCCCAGTGGATAGAGCGTCAGTCTGCAGACTGAGAGACCTGGATTCAATTCTGGTCAATGGCACATGCTGGGCTCAATCCCCAGTAGGGGTGTGCAGGAGGCAGCTGATCAATGATTCTCTGTCATCATTGATGTTTCTATCTCTCTCTCTTCCTTTCTGAAATCAATAAAAATATATATATTTAAAAAGTATACAACTCAGTGGTTGTTAGTATATTCACTAAATTGTGCAACCATCATCACCACTAATTCCCGAATATTTTCATCACCCCAAAACAAACTCCATGTCTATAAGCAATCAGTTCCAATTCACACCCCCCAGCAACCATTAATCTACTTTACAGCTACATGAATTTGCCTCCTAATACATTTCATATAAATGGAATCATATAATATGTGACCTTTTGTGAATAGCTTCTTTCATTTAGCATAATGTTTTCAAGGTTCATCCATGTTGTAGCTTGTTTTGGGATCTTGTTTCTTTTTGTAGCTGAATAATGTTCCAGTGTATGGATATACCACAGTTCTTTATTCACCAGCTGATGGACATTTTAGTTGTTACCATTTTAACTATTATGAATAATGATGCTATTAATGTTTGTGTATAAGTTTTTCTGTGAATGTTTTCAGTTCTCTTAGATATAAAGGGGAACTGTTGGATCATAGGGTAAATTAATTTTTCAAGGTATTGCCCAAGAGTTTTCCAGAGCAGCTACACCATTTTACATTCCTACTAGCAATGTATGAGAATTCCAACTTCTGTACATTTTTCCCATCCATTTATTTTCCATTTTTGTTTTTATTATAACCATCCTAGTGGGTGTGAAGTAGTATCTCATTATGATTTTGGTTTGCATTTCCCTAATGACTAATGACTTCTAATGTGCTCTGATCTTTATTATTTCCTTTCTTCTACTTACTTTGGTTTAATTTGTTTATCTTTCTCTAGTTCTATGATGGAAGCAGAAAATCATTGAGACCTTTATTCATTTCCAATATAGGCATTATAGTGCAATCCAAAAATTCTGACATGTTGTGTTTTCATTTGTACTCATTTCAAATACTTTCTAACATTCTCTTTAATTTCTTTTTTGACCCATGGATTATTTAAAAGTATGTTATTTAGTTTTGAAATATTTGAAAAATTTCCATAAATCTGTTATTGGTTTCTAATTTAAATTTATTGTAATTAGAAATATACTTTGTATAACTTGGATTATTTTTTATTTTTAATCCTCACCCAAGGATATGCTTCTTGATTTTAGAGAGAGGAGAAAAAAAAACATTGATGTGAGAGAGAAACATTGATTGGTTGCCTGATCAGGGATAGAACCCACAACCTAAGTATGTGCCGAGACTAGTATGCTCCAACCAACTAAGCCATTCTGCTGGGGCTAACTTGGATTCTTTTAAATTTTTTGAAATTTGTTTTATGGTCTAGAATAGGGCCTATCTGTCTTGGTAAATGTGCTGTATGCCTTTAAAAAGAATATGTATTCTCTGATGTGGCGTGGAGTGTTTATAAATGTCATCTAGATCGAGTTGGTTGATAGTGTTATTCATATCTTCTATATCATTGCTGAATTTCTGTCTACTATTCTATCAATTATTGATAAATGAGTTGAAATATCCAACTACAATTGTGGACTCTTCTGTTTCTACTTATAGTTCTGTCAGCTTTTGCTTCACATATTTTGAAGCTCTATTACTAGGTGCATAAATACTTAGAATTGTTGTCCTCTTGATGAATTGACCCTTTATCACTATGAAATTACCTTCTTTAACTTTGGTAATAATTTTGGCTTTAAAATCTACTTTGTCTCATGTTAATATAGTCATTCCACATTTCTTTCAATTAGTGTTAGTACGGTATACCTTTCCCCATAATTGTACTTTTAAAATCTGTTTTTATCAATAACTTTGTAGTAAAATGCTTTACATATGGGAAGCAAGTAATTGGTTCTTGATTTTATATCCTATTTGACAACCTCTGCCTTTTATTCATGTATTTAAACCATTCACATTTCATTTGATTATTGATATAGCTAGGTTTAATTCTATCATTTGGTTATTTGTTTTCTATTTGGTTCATCTATTCTAGTTCCTTTATTTCTGTCTTCTTTGGGACTAATGTATTATTTTTATGATTTTATCTCACTTATTTGTTACCTTACTGATTACTTTTAGTTTTGAACATCTTTAACTCACCTAAGTTGATCTTCAAGTGATATATACCACACCACACACAGTATAAAGAATTTACAATTATGTAGGCCCTTTCCTCCCCTTCTAACCATTGTGTTATTGCTGTCATACATTTTCCATTTACATGTACAATAAACCCCACACTACATTATTATTGTTGCTTAAACAGTGTACTATCAAAGATATTTAAATAATTTTTAAATCTTATATATTTATACATGTAGTTACTATTTCTGGTGCTCTTCCTTCCTTTGTGTAGATCCATATTTTAGCCTGTTATCATCTTCCTTCCATTTCTTGTAGTACGTGTCTGCTGGTGATGAATTATTTCAGCTTTTGTATGACTGGAATGTCTTTTTTTGTTCTTCCTTTTTGAAAGAAAAATTTGCCTGATATACAATCACTGGTTGAAAGTCTTTTTGTCAGTTCTTTAAAATTTTTGTTTCAAAATCTTCTCACTTGCATTATTTACAATTAGAAATCTTATCTTTGTTGTGTTTTTTTGTACATAAAATGTCTCTTTCCTATCGTTGCTGTTAAGATATTCTCTTTATCACTGAGTTTGAGCCATTTGATTATGATTTGTCTTTGTGTCATTTTCTTCATGTTGTCTGCACTTGGAGTAGTTGGATTTTGCCAAGTTCCTTGGATCTCTAGGTTTATAATTTTCATCAAATTTGGAAAATGTTTGGCCATATTTCTTCAATCATTTTCTCTCCTCCCTCCTTCTCTTTTTCTTCTTCAGAAATTCTAATTATATTTCTATTAAGCCACTTGAATTTTTCCTACAGATCACTGAAGCTATATATATATATATATATATATATATATATATATATATATATATATATATTCACTTTCTTTTCTAGGTTTTTTATATTGACTTGTTTCTATTGCTATGATTCAAGTTCACGAGTCTTCTGCATTGTCTAGTCAGCCATTAATCTCATCCAATGTATTTTTACCTCACATGTTATAGTTTTCAACTATGTAAGTTTGATTGAGGTATTTAAAAAATATCTTCTATGTCTCTACTTAAATTTTTGAACATATGGAATGCAGTTATAAAAACAACCTTAATATTCTTATTTGTTAATTTTAATATCTTTATTAGTTCTGGTTTGATTTCAATTAATTGATTTATCTCCTCCTTATGGGCCATAATTTCCAGCTCTGTCCATGCCAGGTAACTTTTTATTGGATGCCAGGCTCTGAATCCTACCTTGTTGGGTTATTTAATATGCCTGTTTTCTATATTCAGTGGTTCTCAACCAGAGGCTATTTTGTTTGTCCAGAAACACTCTTGTTATAATTGAAGAATGCTATTGGCATCCACTGAGTAGAGGCCAGGTATGAGGGTAAACATCCTACAATGTACTGGACAGCTCCCACAACAAAGAATTACCCAGCTCCAAATGTAGTTGTTCTGAGGTTGAGAAACTCTGCTATAAATATTCTTGAACTTTGTTCTGGGATTCTGTTAAGTTTCTTGGAAATTGCTATATCCCTTTGGGTTTTGCTATTAAGCTTTGTTAGATGAGACCAGAACAGTGCTCAGTCTAGAGATAATGTTCCCCAATACCAAAGCAAGACCCTTCTGTGTACTCTACCCAATGCCCCAATTTTAGCCTGCTGGAAATTGGTACTATCCCCAGCCCTGTGTTAGTTCAGAGCACTATTCCCTCTAATCATTTGGTATGGTTCTTTCCCTAGCATCAAATGGTTTTCTCATGCTTGTGGACCTACACAGAGTTTATGCCATCCCTGCTTCACCCCCAGCACACAGCCTACCTTTGCAGGATGTCCTAGAGATAACTCACACTCACTATTTCAATTCTCACCCTCACCTCGGACCTACTCCTTCCTTCTGTATCTCAGTGCCAGTCCCCAAAGCTAGAAATCCGGGAGTCACCCTTCGCTCCTGCTTCCTCATCACCCTGCTGTTCAATCAGCCAATTTGTTCTCACCAATGTCTCCTGCATTCTGTCTATACTTTCCATTCCCACAGCCCCTGCCCTATCTTGGGCCATCCTCTTCTCTTGTTTGAACACTTCATAAGACGGCTCCAACATGCAGCTCTAGCAGCTCCTTCCACTGTTCCTATACATCTTCACCTCCAGTGTCACAGAAGTTTTCACTGATTATTACGCAGACCGGCCTTTCACAAGACTGTACTTTTGCAAATGCTATTCTCTTTCCCTGAAATATAGTTCCTCCACTTTGCCTGGCAAATTACTCATGCTTCAAGAGCCAGCTTACAAGTCACCTCTTCTGTCAAGCCCTCCTTGGTTTCTTGAGTCATCTATTCATTCCTGACCCTTCATTCTTCTACTGCGTTCGGTCACACTTTAGCAATACTATTCATATCTCTCTTTTTTAAAATATATTTTATTGATTTTTTTGCAGAGAGGAAAAGAGAGAGATACAGAGTAGAGAGTTAGAAACATCCATGAGAGAGAGTCATCGAGCAGCTGCCTCTTGCACGCCCCCTACTGGGGATGTGCCTGAAACCAAGGTACATGCCCTTGACCAGAATCAAACCTGGGACCTTTCAGTCTGCAGGCCGACGCTCTATCCACTGAGCCAAACCTGTTTCAGCTATTCATATCTCTTAACACTGCTGTCTATCTCTCCTACTACTATAGCTGCTAGGGATCTAGCAATCCCTGTAGGTTCTTGCTATGGACTAAAATGTGTCCCTCCCCCAAACGCACATGTTGAAGCCTTAATGTTGCTATATCTGGAGATAGGGTCTTTAAGAGGTAGTTAAGATTAAATGAGGTCATAGGGGAGGGCCCTAATCCCATAAGATTGTGACCTCATAAGAAGAGGAAGAAATATCTCTCTCTTTCTCTCTGCCATGTGAAGACACAGAGAGAAAGGGGCTGAGTGCAAGCCAGGAAGAGACTCCCATCAGAACACTGACACCCTGATCTCAGACCTCTAGCTTCCAGGACTGTGAGAAATAAATTTCTGTTGTTTAATACTCAGTCTATGGCATTTTGTTATGACAGCCTGAACAGGCTACTACAGCACTTAATACATTATGAATGCTTTTTTTTTTTATAGCCTCACCCGAGGAATATTTCCATTGATTTTTAGATAGATTGGAAGAGAGAGAAAAAGACAGAGAGAAATATCGATGTGAAAGAAACACATCGATTGGTTACCTCCTGCAGAAGCCCCCAAGGACCAGGGCTCCTGGCAGAGGAGGGGGGAGGAGCCTGCAACCAAGATACCTGCCCTTGACTGGAATGGAACCAGGGACTCTTCAGTCCGCAGGCGCAGGCGGAAGCTCTATGCACTGACCCAAACCAGCTAGGGCTGATAAGTGCATTTTTTAATGAATGAGAAAGAAACAGGAGACGGGGAGATGGAATAAATGGGGAGAGAAGCTGCAGTCAGAAAGCAGAAGGCAATAAGAGAAGAATTAAGAAAAACAAACCAACAGGAGGAAGAAAGCATGGGATGGGAATGAGCTCAGAAGGGAGCCAGTTTTTCAGTGCAGATCATGCCCATGCCAAGGGAACTACTGCCAAGATGGAGAAGGGTGGGTACAGACCCAAAGGCCAGTTCTGAGCATCTAGGCACAATATTTTATATTCTGTATGTTTTCAGGCAAGGACCCAATGCTTGGGTCCCTTAAAAAGGAGGCACCTTAGCTCTTTGGCTGGGCAACAGCTGGGTGCCCTCGCTTCTCTGGTCAAAAAAGGCCGCTGTCCACACCCAGCTGCGGGAGAGACTAGGAGAGTGTTTACCCAATGGCCCCAGTGTCCTCAAAGGACTCCGCTCTCAGTTACACAGCAAACAGCTGGCAGCACCGTTGTGGCCGAGTCCTAGGCACTGCGACCCAGAGCCTCCAGTGATATTTAAACCGGGACTGTGAGAATGAGTCCTCCACCCTCATCTTCCTCCAGTGAGCTTGGAGGTGCTCGTTTATGAACTGGGACCTGACAGGATCTGACAGGTGGCTTTTTAAAAACTCTCCTTCTGACAGGACTCCTCAAAAAAAAAAAAAAAAAAAAAAAAAAAGTTTTCTGTCGCCTAGGACTTGCGCAAATTGGTTTCAGACTCTGCCACCCGCTGCAGCAGACAGCGGACTTTCCAGGAGGAAGACGCTTCCTGGCGGGAAACGTGGACTGACAGGGGACCAGGCAGCAGTGTCTGCCCAGCCCTGGAAGCCAACAGGCTCCATCCTCTGTTGCCCTGGGGCCTGCAACTGCTTCTCTGCGCTTTGGAATCCGCCCTCTACACCGCAGCCCCAACCAGGGGCCTTTGTCTCCCCTAACTGAGTGCTCCCTGCAAAGCAGCACTCCCTTGCGAGGAGGGAGGTCCTGGCTCCACCCACTGGGCAAAGTCTTTAAGATCAGGGCTCTGAGCCAAAATAGGGCGGACATTTAGAAACCAAACCAATAATAGAATTGGAATACATTTGATCACTTGGGGGCGGGCGGGGGGGTGGGGTGGGGGAGGTACTTGGAGAGCTGGTTGAGAGAGCTGCAGGGACGGCTTTGAGAGTGTTCCCGGAGCAATCATCAGTACTTGCAATGCTAGCAATCATTGCTAGGCCCAGCCCTGCAGTTAGTTGGACATGACAGAGCCATGAGGGCTGGTTCTTTATTCTATTGTTACCACTCGGTCAGAAAGGGCTCCTAGCAAACATTCTGCTAGCCCCAGCTTTCCCAATGAAATGGAGACCTTTGCTCGGCTGTCACTATTCAACATGGGGTTTTTGTCCAGGCTAAGGCCTTATTTACCATATTTGCACTAGGACGTCAAACCACCAGCCTGGCAAAAAGCTGAGCCGGCGTTTAGGTGGGGACTCATGGAGAAGTAGAGATGTTCCCACCCAAGTGGCCACACACTATAGGAGCAGCCCCCCTCCACACTCTCCTGCCTGGCTCCTTGGCAGTACTTTTCAAACACTATCACTTGGACAAATTACCTGGAGTCCTTATTAAAATGCAGGTTCTGATTTAGAACTGGGTGAGGTCTGAGAGTCTGCACTCTGTTATGCCCAGACTTCATGATCCCCAAGGACCACCAGGGAGCCGAGTCCGATGCAATAAACAAAAGAGCCTTCACCATGCTAGCATGTGCTCCTCCCACCCACGCCGGCAGCATGGCGGAAGAGAGCGAATTTCTCCCAGTCCAGGGGTTTTGAGGGCGAGGGATAACTCCGCCCTGCGGGGCGAGTTGGGAGCTCATCCTCGCCCCGCCCTGCCCTCTCACTCCTCACAAGCTCCCAGGAGATGTAGCTGCTGCCCTGGACCATACCTAGAGACGCAAGCCATAGAACAATACTCTTAACTGCAGCAGCAAGTTAAAATCACCTGTGGAGCTTCAAACACTTGAATTTCACTAAAAGAGTAAATCTTAAGTGTTCTCACCAGGAAAATAAAAGGTAACCATGTGAAGTGATGGACACATTAACACCAATCATTTTGCAATGTATACGTATGATAAATGCACACCTTTAAAAATCATTATGGTTGTAGGCTTGATCCCCAGTGTGGGGCATGCAGGAGGCAGCTGATTGATGAATTCTCTCATCATTGATGTTTCTGTCTCTCTCCCTCTCACTTTCTCTCTGCAATCAATAATAAAAAATAAAAAAAAACTTAAAGAAAACATTATGTTGTACAATGAAATATATACAATTTTTATTTATCAATCAATAAAGCTGGGGGGAAAAACTAAGCCAGGCTCCACCCCAGATAGTCTAATTTAATTCTTCTGGGATGTGGCCAGACTTTTTTTTTTTAATTAAGCTTTTCAGGTGATTATAATGGGTAGCCAGGATTGAGAGCCACTAGTCTAAGCAGCTGTGAAGAGGGACTTAGGCTGTAGCCAGGGACATTGATTCCATACTGAACCCACTTAGGTGGCACCAACCTTGACTTCCAAATGGCACAGTACATCTAGAAAAGGAAATGTGGTGGTATCTGCATCATCAATCTGAAGCGCACCTGGAAGAAGCTCCTGCTGGCAGTTCATGCCATTGTTGCCACCGAAAACCCCGCTGATGTCAGTGTCATATCGTCCAGAAATGCTGACCAGCGTGCTAAAGTCTACTGCTGCCACTGAAACCACTCCTATTGCCGCTTCACTCCTGGAACCTTCACCAACCAGATCCAGGAAGCCTTCCAGGAGCTGAAACTCCTGGTGATTATTGATCCCAGGGCTGACCACCAGACTCTCACAGAGGCATCTTACATTAACCTGTCCACCATTGCTGTGTAACACAGACTCTTGCACTATGTAGACATTGCCATCCGTTGCGACAACAAGGTGGCTCACTCAGTGAGTCTGATGTGGTGGATGCTGACTCAAGACGAACTGTGCACATGTGGCACCATCTCCTATCAATATCCATGGGAAGTCACGCCTGATCTATACTTCTACAGAGATCCTGAAGAGATTGAGAAGGAAGAGCAGGCCACTGCTGAAAAGGCTGTGACCAAGGAGGAATCTCAGGGTGAATGGACCGCTCCTGCTCCTGAGTTCACTGCTGCGCAACCTGAGGCCGCAGACTGGTCTGAAGGCATGCAGGTGCCCTCTGTGCCCATTCAGCAGTTTCCTACTGAAGACAAGTACTCAGCCTGCCACTGAAGAGTGGTCTGCAGCCCCACTGAATGGGTAAAAACAACCACTAAGTGGCCCTAATCTGTTCTTCCACAAACTCTTACCAGAATGGAAATAAGATTGATGGGAAATAGTTTCTTTAAAATATATATATATATAGTGGAGAGTCTTACTAGTAGAACTATCATAATTTCAAAATAATGATGGGCATATTGATATTTTAAGATTTCTGTTTCATTCTAATGTGATTATATATATATATATATATATATATATATATATATATATATATATGGTTTCTGTTGGTGGCCAAGTCACAGATCCATGATGGATTGTTGCCTGCATTCATGATGGAAGGAAATGCTAAAATACAGTTAAAAGAGAGAAGACATAAAGAAGCAATTTTCTGAACCCTAGTTCATGAACCCTCAGAATTTTAGCCACAGACCCCTTAGGAGACCAGGGGTGCTGGTTAAGGATCCACATAGCCTTCTTGGTGCTACTTTGTGCGAATCACCCTTGGTTCAATAGCCCTCATTAGGGGTCTCTTTTTGGGGGGAGGGCGGGTATAGGGCTGGAGATTTATTTTTTAGAAACAGCCTGTGGTGCTGCCTTCCCTCCTGTGCACTCTTAGAGCTATGTCCTTTGGTTTTCTCTTATGGCAGGTAGGGGACTTTGTGCCTCACATAGGGTTTATCTTTCAACAAGTGTTAACTGGGCATCTACCATGTTTCCCCGAAAATAAGACATCCTCCAAAAATAAGACCTACTTACAGGTTTCCTTCTGAGTGAAATATAGGGCATCCCCCTGAAAATAAGGCCCCCCCTAGGCTAAACATGAGAGATATGGTCCACTGATTCTGAAAGAAATGGAGTCACAAGAAATTCACCAGGAAATTCAGGAATTGGATTGTTATGATGATATTCCAGAAGATGATGACATGATTGTCATTGAATAAATGAATAAATTCTTGGTACTGTAAGATTCACAGTTTGTCTGGTTTGTGTTGACAACTATCGTACTACCGTACCGTATACAGGTAATAAATTTCCTTTATTTTCATTTAACAATAAATGTGTACTGTATTCTTCTTCATGGAAAAATAAGACATCCCCTGAAAATAAGACCTAGCGCATCTTTGGGAGCAAAAATTAATATAAGACACTGTCTTATTTTCGGGGAAACAGGGTAGTGAGTGCAGGCCTCTGTGCTATACTCCAGACATGGGAATGGATACACAAAGAAATAGTTATTGGTAATAACAACTACCATTTACCAAACACTTTTTATATACCAGGCACCATGTCAGCACTTCATTCATGTATGCATTTATTCATTCAGTAAATATTTACTGTCTACAAAGTGCCAGGCACTGTTTTAGTGACTGTAGGGATGGCAGTGAATAAGACAGCTAAATTACCTGCTCTAATAAAACTTACCCTCTAGTGGGGAGGACACAGGTACACCAAGGAAATAAGTAAATGATAGAGTCTGCCAGCCTATGGGAAGTGCTATGGAGAAAAACAAAACAGAGAAGGGGGAGAAGGAGTACTCAGAAAGGTGGGTGCAGTGTCAAATGGGGTGACATGGAAGGTCTCACTGAGGAGATGGACAGTTGAGACTAGACCCAAAGGAAGTGAGGGGTGAGCCTTTGCAGGTATTTGGGGAAGAACATTCTAGGCAAAGAGAATATCTTGGTGAAGACCCTGAGGCCTGAACATGGAGGAGGCTGGTAAGGCTGACAGAGAGGAGTGAGAGGAAGAGTAGTAAGAGATGAGGGCAGAGGGCAAGTGGGAGGAGGGTCACCAGAAGGTGCGGGACCATGGAAGCCATTGTAGTAACCTTGGCTTTTATGCAGAGGGAGATGGGAAGCCATAGAGGGTTTGAGCAGAGTCCCTCAACAACACTGTTAGGTGACAGTACCATTATTCTCATTTTTAAATGAGGTAACTACAGCTCAGAAAAGTGAAGTGACTTGGCTAGTGAGTGGAAACTTGGGGACCCCACACCTCTCCTTTCTAGTCTCACACTCAGAGGAGGGCCAGGATGTTTCTTACTACCTTCTGTTCCTTTGTCATTACCCAAGGATCATACACTACCCTGTGTACCCCTCCTTGCTGTATCCACTAACTTCTGCCTCTTTACTTATTGAATACCTATGTGCCAGCTACTGTTTTAGATGCTGATAATAAATTGATGAATAAGAGAAGTCATCTCCTTGCTCTCATGGAACTTTTATTCTAGTGGATAGGGGAAACAGGTATGTATGAAATTTTAGAAAAAGAAAAAGAAAAGAAAGAAAGAAAGAAATGCAGAGAGAAGAGTGGCTACGTTATAGAAGCTGGGTATTGGAGGCCTCTCTGTGGCGGTAACATTTAAAATGAGATGTGGAGGACCTAGCTGGTTTGGCTCAGGGGATAGAACATTGGCCTGCAGACTGAAAGGTTTGATTCTGGTCAAGGGCACATGCCCAGGTTGCAGGCTCAATCCTCAGTAGGGGGCATGCAGGAGGAAGCCAATAAATGACTCTGTCATCATTGATATTTCTGTCTCCCTCTCCCTTCTTCTCTGAAATCAATAAAAATATATTTATAAATAAATAAATAAATTGAGATGTGTGGGAGAACATTCCAGGCAGAGAGAGATATGTGAGTAAAAGCTAAGGTAGAAAAGAGCTTAGCATATTAGAGGAACATAGGGCAGAAGCATAGGTTATGATGCAGGGAAAGGGCAGGAGACCCAGTGGCAGCACAGGAGCCAGTTCAGAGACAGAGCCCTGTGGGTTATGAGCACATAGGAATCCACTGGAGTGTTGGAACCAGGGAAAGGCAATTTTTTGATGATTTAAAAACATGCTGACATATCTCATAGAGCTATTGCAAAGGAGAATGGATTGGTGGAGAAAGAGTGGATGAAGAAAAGTGAACAGATTTAGGATATGTTTGGAGATAAAATCAACCAGACAAGCTGATAGATTAGATGTACAGGGAGAAGGAAAGAAAGAAATGAGATGGCCTCTAACTTTTTGACTTGAGCAGCTGCATGAATGGTGATGCCATTTAGAGACCTGAGGAAGTCTTTGGGCAAGTGACTTTGAAGGAAGAGTCAAGAGTTCTGTTTTGAACATATCTGTTTGAGATAGTCATGTCAACCAGGTAGTTAGATTCCTGAGTCTGCAATTCTACAGAGCAGGCTATGCTGGAGGAGAGAGATAGGATCTAAGCTGGAGGAGGTATACCACCATGTATACCCACTTGTGCCAAGCATGGTGTCTGGCATATGACATGTAGTCTAAAAAATTTTGATTGGTTGAATAAATTAATTAATAAGTAAAATGTGTTCTTGAGCTTTGAAATCAGACAGACTTTGGTTTGAATTTAAATCTTGACTCTGCTACTTACTAGCTTGATGTTGAAGTAGTTATTAAACCTTCTGGAGTCTGTTTCCTCATCTATAGAATGAAGACAGCAACAATGCTTATTCCATAGGGTCATTGTGAATATTATACTAAACTTGTGGCCCGGTGCACAGATTGAAAGGAAATTGATTAGAAGAAATATTTTAATATCACTATTCACCTTTTAATATCACTATTCACCTTCTATAATAGAAGTGTCAACCAAATTCACGATCAACAATGACAGATTGAAACACATGGGTGTGATTGGTGCCAGCGAGAGCTTTATATGTATAGTGCATGCATGAATCAATTTGGCCTTTTATATAGAGAGAATAAACTTGCTTAATTAGATCTGCTTTGATATAGCTAAACTTTTTCTAGCCCAGTGAAGCACCCCAACTTCTCTTTCAGTTATTGTTAGCAACACAGCAGTAAATATCAACATGAAGCAGATTATTATTGCAGATCACTCAGGGAGAACAAAGGGTAAAAAATTTAACTGTATCGGTGTTTGACTATATTCTGTGCAGTGAAAAAACCTGAAGCCATTTTCAAGGTCAACCATTTCTTACTTCTTTTCAGTTGGGTCAAGTTTCTAAACTTTATAAATCTTCGTTTTCTGGCTAATGAAAAGAAAATAGGATTTCACCGAGTCTCCTATCTACCTACTCCAGGACTTCTGTGAGGATCAAATGAGATGAGGCATGGGAAAATGCTTCCCAGACATTTTGTTAAAGTGTAAAATATTTGCACCTGGCTATAAAGCAAGTTGTGTTCCTGGGCTGAAGAAACTCCAAGGAGGCTAGTCACTAGGGAGAGGAAGCCAGGCATTACTATGTGATGTCATTACCCAGAGCCCACAGCCACCATTTCTGGGCTGGGCTGTGGGCTGCATGTTGCACCATGGCAGCATCAGCTGCTATTTGGTGGACTGTTGCTCTGGGATGGTAGCAGGGTTTGTGTCCCACTTGGGGGAAGCTGAATGTTGCTTTGTCAGCACCAGGTCTGCGCTGCTGTTACTCTGTAAATGGCCAGTGCTCGTCATGGCAGCTCCTGCGTTGTGTGTCTGCTCCCTGGTGGTCAGTGCACACCATAGCAACTGGTCGGACAGTCAGACACTTAGCATATTAGCCTTTTATATTGATTAGGGGTGTCGAACTCAATCAGAGAAGGAGCCAAAATCTAAAATCCAGCCTAAATCGTGGGCCAAATGGTTTACTGAACAGTCATAAACTGACAATGTCATAAACTGACAGCGGAGTGCAGTGATGACAGCGCGGTGCGGGCCACATTGCAAGGCCTGGCGGGCTGGATTTGGCCCTCGGGCCTTGTGTTTGACACATGTGATATAGATAGATAAGCCATGTAGAGTGCATTGTAAGTACTCAGTAAATTAATGGCTGTTATCATATTTGAAGCATGAGGTAGGCCCCAAGAGGGCAAGCCTTGAAGGGACCCTTCAGAGGGCAGCCCCAGAGGTTGGGACAATGTGACTGGGCTGTTGTGTAACAGGCAGTAATGACTAGTAAATAGGTATGGCCCTCTTGAGCCAAACTGTCTGGATTCATAATCCTAGCTGAGCCACTTACTAGCTTATTTAACTTCTATGTACCTCAGAGTTTTTAAAAGTATTATTATTTAATCTCTAAAATAGAGATAATAATAGACCTACCTCATAGGGGCTGTTGTGAAGGATTAAGTGAGGTAATCCATGGAGAAGGCTGAAAACAGTGCCTGGCTCATCCTAAGGGCTCAGTAAATGTGAGGATGTGCAAAGGAAGAGGCTGCAAATAGGCTTTAGCTGTGTCCTTGATCTCCCTCTAGAGAAGATAGTGTTCAGCCCTGGCTGGACAGTGGAGCCCATTTCCAACTGTTCTACTCTGCCAACAGTCTCCTTCCTACCTTCGTACTCCTCCCCAGCTGCAGCCTTCCAGTTTCTGCAATTCTATGAATAGCTTGTGAGCCTTTGCCAGGGTTAGTGTGGAAAATGCCAGCTCCTCCACTCAAGGGATGCAGAAATGTAGCCCCTTTTCACACTGGAGGAGGTGTTAGCCACAGGATATAGGCAAAATAGTGCCTGTAGTCTGTCTAAGAGCAGAGAGAAATAACCAACTGACACAGCCAAGAAGGCCCCGGGGCTTCTTTTCCATTCAAATGCTCCCTTTGTTGCTAAGAAGCAAACCTACCCCATCTCCACTGGCACCAGCCTGCCCATTGTTTTCCTAAGTGACCATCCCAAACAAAGAGCTAGGGCTAACTCTATTTCACAGAAATGGCAGACAGGAGATGCCATTGCAGTGGGAGCATCATATAACCCAAATTCTCCACAGCTAAAGACTCTAGAACAGGGCCCGGGTCAGGAATCCCTGGCAGAAACATAATGGGTCCAAAGGAAGTCACCAAAAGCATTTGGCCTGGATTTCCCCGTGTGCTTGGATACCTTTGGTGGATACTGCTCAAGGCCCTGACATCTGAGCAATGGGCACCAAGTGAATCTAAGTTCCAGTTGAGCAAAGTGGTAAGCCTGTGGATTTCTCCCACCAGGGAGATAGAGCAGAGATTTCAAAAACAAATGGTCCTTCAGGCAGACAGGGATGGATGGGTGTGGCATAGAAAGGCTTGGAGGGGTCCTTTCTCCAAACAGAAGAACTTCTTTGGTGCCCTTTAAGCTTATCCTCTGCTCCTGGCCAATATACTGTCTGCATCTGACTTACCCAACCCCCACTCCATCCTCTTGTCAGATATCTCCTTTGGGGGTTTCTCATCACTTCAGTGATTTCCCAGCTCCATCTCCATCCAGACATTCTTATCTCTAGAACCCTCTTCTCAGCACATTGTCTTCTGCTCAATGATTAAAGCTCCAGCTTCTCAGAGGCTTATCACCACTAGAGAATTTTTAGAACTAGGAAGGACTTTCTAAATCATTGTATCCTAACATCTTGTTTATTCAAATAATGAAACTGAGGCTCAGAGAGGAAAAGATTCCTGTCCAAGGTCACATAGCAAGTAATTGGCAAGAGTAGACCCAGGAACCCAGATCTCCTGAATCCCAAATCAGAGCACTTTGTACAACACTACCCTCATATGTCTATTGCTGTGTACAAATCACCTTAAACCTCAGTGGCTTATGACAACAGCAATCATTTTATTACATCTCATGGTTCCTGTGGGCCAGGAATTAGAGGACTCAGTTGGGCAGCCCAGGCTCAGGGTCCCTCCTAAGGCTGCAGTCAGAGAGTAACTGGAGCTGGAACTGTAGGGGGAGTGAAGACAGGACTGGGCAACTGGGAACAGGCCAAGCATCTCTCTCCCCATGTGATATCTCCATGTGAGTTAGTTCCTCACAACATAGTGGAGGGCAAGGTTTCAAGAGTGCGTGCTCCCTCTGATATTTCCAGGGGAACACTTTGTAAAGTATATAATTGTCTAACCACCATTCTCTACACATAAAACTAATGCAAAATTATATGGAATGTAAACTATAATTGAAAAAAAATTTAAGTGAGTGTTCCAGCAAGCAAAGTGGAAGCCATATTTCATTTTATGATCTAGCTTCCAAAGTCACCTAGCTTTACTTCTGCTATAGCCACAAGCCTTCCAAGATTCAGGGGAGGGGGAGGACCATAGATAGTCCCTGCATCTTGAAGTCACATTGGCAGAAGCACATGTGGGGTAGAAGATCGTTTTGTAGCCATCTTGGAGGAAAACTATCTCCTACCCCAATCTTACTTCCAACTTTTCCTTCATGTGAAATTTCTGCTTTGGCCAACAAGGCCCTTCAGTCAAGCCTTCTGCTGTCTTGATTTTTTCAGTTTGCCTACCACAAGACTCCTGCCCAGGGTACCTTCCTCTCTCCTCTAGTGCTTTCCTTAAAATTCCCTACTGATATGAGTACCACACACAGCAGTTTCCCCCTCATCAACGCATATAGACACTTGCATGTTTAACAAGCTGAAGACTTGTTCCACACTTGGTCAGGGAAGTTTGTGGGTTTCCGCACATGGGCCCTAATCCACATCTGGATTCTGTTGGCTGAACTATCTTCCTTGTTCTTCCAGTTTCACAGAGGTTCTCATGGCTTCTGGCCACAAAGGGCAGGACAGAGCCGTGAACATAGTGCAGTGTCTCTTCTGAGTTGGACACAAGAGACTGGGCTCTAAGCACAAGGCCCTGGCAATCAGATGAGGGGTGGCAGTAAAATGTATTGGCAAGAGCCTTTGGCTGGGAATTGGGAAACAAGTGTGCCTGCACCAGCTCTCTGGCCAATTTGAGGCATGCATGACCTGAGGCAAACTACTCTCTCTTTCAGTGGGCCTCAGTTTCCCTACCTCTGCAATATGAAACCTAGAGCTTGCCCTTCTTACCTGTGTGATGAGCCAATAAGGAGATGGGAACAACCCTCTGAGAGCAGAAAATGCTTTTAAAATGTTAATAATTCTTGTACTTGTTTCTTCCCTCAATTACCACTGCCTGAGTGGTGAGTTGGTAATAAGTAGTTATGGAGCCAGCACTGGCCAGCAGTTTTCCCCTTGGCATATATGGTAGGAGTCAGGCAGATAGAGCATTGCAATATTACCATTCCAAGTTTTTTAAAGACCCACCCTGGTCAGGAGCTAAGGCTGATAAAAGGCTGATAAAACAGAGCTAATAAGTCCACTGTGACTTGCTACAACGTTCCCAGCCTATTCATGCTCCCAGGGAACACAAATTGTCTGAAAGGCACTCCCTACGCCCTCTAGTTAGAAAGTTCTTTGTTAGGCTACTAATTTATCTGTGTGGCCTTGGGTAAATTAGCTCCCCTCTCTGGGCCTTAGTTTTCTTAGAAGAAAATGGATTCATCGCCACCCCTGCTGCTGAAGAAGAGCTTGATGATTGCTTGGCTCTATTTATTGTGCAGGAGTATGGCATGTGGTGTCTCTGGGGCTGGAGCACATTAAGTCAAAACATCCTTCATCAAAACAATACATGGTTTCCCCCAAATAAGGGGAGCCTCCTAAGTCTTCATGTCATGGAATCTAAGAGCTTGCTAAGGAGAGCTTGGGCCTGGGAGTTAGTAGACTGGAAAGACAATTCTGGTCCCGTGTTGTAACCTTGCCTGGGTCAGAGGATCTCAAAATTCTGGGGCTAAAAGGCACTGCCAAAATCCTCAAGCCCAGTGGCTATCATCCTCCAGAATGAACAGCCCAAGATGACACTCACATGGGGGACCCACTGCCATTCCAGTGTTTGGAGCAATTCTCTGTCAGCCTGAACTTTATTCATCCCTTTTCTCCCACTCTGGAAAGCATATCACCTCTCTCAAAGTGCTTGTGCTTGTGCATGTGCATAAAATCTGGTCATTGCAGCATTGCTTGTACTATAAAAAGACCAAAAGCAACCTAAATGTCCACCAGAAAGGGATTAATTTTTTTAAGTTATGGGACAGCCATAATACAAAATGCTATGCAGAGATTTTTTTAATGCAGGCGGCATGAATATGTGGGTATAGAGAGTTATTCAAGGTATATAGTTAAATGAAAAGAACCAAGCTGTGGAATATGTATGATACAATATATGTCAAACACATACACACGCACAGCAATTTTTATAGGAAGTTACATATGCATGTAAGGTATGTACTGTATGCATGTTAGACTTCTCCAGAGAAATAGAGCCAATAGAATATGTAGATACAGAAATAGAAGTGGAGATATATAGATATCTACATTTATATGGTTCTTGCTATTATGGAGGTTGGGAAGTCCCATGATCTCCCATTTGCAAGCTGGAGATGCAAGAGAGTCAGTGATGTAATTCTAGTCTGAGTCTGAAGGCCAGAGAACCAGGAATGCAGATGGTTTAAGTCCCAATCTGAGGGCAGAAGAAGACTGATGTTCAGCTCAACCAAGCAGGCAGGGAGGGGGCAAATGATCTCTTCCTTTGCTTTTTGTTCTAAATATGTCTTCAGTAGATTGGATTATGCCCACCCAGATTGGGGAGAGAAATCTACTTTACTGAGTCCACCTATTCAAATGCCAACGAAACACTCACAGACACATCCAAAAATAATGTTGAATCTGTCCGCCCTGTGTCCCAGTCAAGTTGACCTGTAAAATTAGCCATGCCCAGCTGGCATACTTCAGTGGTTGAGCATCAAACTATGAACCAATAGGACATTGTTCAATTCCCAGTCAGGGCATATGCCCTGGTTGTGGGATCAATCTCCAGTGTGAGGTGTGCAGGAGGAGCAGATCAATTATTCTCTCTCATCATTAATGTTTCTATCTCTCTCTCCTCCCTTCCTCTCTGAAATCAATAAAAAATATTATTTTTTAAAAATTAGCCATTACAGTATGCAACCACATAGACAAAAGCTTAGGTTAACGAAAACCCTAACACAGATTGTCTTCAGAAGAGGGGCTGAAATGAGAAAGGAGTCTTAAATAATTCTTCCAAAATACCTGAATAGTTTGGATTTTCCCAATGTGAATGTATTCAACAATGTATTTTCTGATTGAAAATTGCATTTAACAATAAAGCCTATGGAAAGGGACACAAACAGATTAGTGGCTGCCAGAGATCAGGGATGGGAGGGGTGAGAGGTTGGGTGTGACGCTGAAGGAGGAACTCCAGGGAGTTCCTTTATGGTGACAGTTATGCAAAACCATACATGTGATAAAATCACATGGGACTGTACACACAAGCATACACATGCAAATGAGTGCATGGAAAATTTTATGAAATCTGAAGGGATACAGTCCAGCTAATGATATTGCACCCATGTTATTTCACTGGCTTTGATATTGTGCTATAGTTATGTAAGATGTTAGCGCTGGGGACAGCTTCGTGAAGGGCACATGGGACCTCTCTGTACTGTTTTTGCAGCTTCTTGTGAGTCTATAGTTATTTGCAAACAAACACTTAAGAAAGGGAGGTGCAGAGAACTTTTTGAATTTTTTGAAATGTTTTCTATCTTGAATGTACACTTTCAAAATACATGACTGTACACTTTTGTTAAAATTCTTTGAACTGTACACATAGAAGGGTGAATTTTAATGTATTTAAATTATGCCTTAATAAAGCCATTCTTTTTATCATTATAGCATCAACCTTTATTATAAACTGAAATCCTAGATAGCAGAGGTGGCATCCTCCAGGTTCTAGATGTATGTGCCTGTCAGTAAGAGAAAACCATCTCCATGTTTGTAGTCACAATAAACCCAATTTTTATAAAAACCACACAGCAGAGAACTAATGAGTGAGAGTAATACTATTGTAGAAAGAACTGCTCTAATAGCATGGAGAGACCTGGAGAGTATTATGCTAAGTGAAATAAGCCAGGCAGAGAAAGACAAGTATCACATGATATCATTCATATAGAATCTAATGAACAAAATAGATCCAGAGACATAGAAGCATGGAACAGACGGTCACATCTCAGAGGGAAGGCAAGGTGGTGGAAAGAGATCAACCAAAAGAACTTGTATGCATATATGCATAACCCATGGACACAGACAATAAGGTGCTGGAGGCCAAGCTATAAGGTGTCAGTGGGAGAAAAAAGGAGACATATGTAATACTTTCAATAACAAAGATTTTAAAAATGAAATGACCAACATTTTTTTTTAAAAAAAAAACTGTTCTAATTTATTAACACAAGTAAACCACTCACAAACTTTTGCATTTTATGGTTAATAAAAAAAAAATTGCTCTTAACAACCTTCACAATAGCCAGCAACACCTGTGCTGGGATCCCCATCAGATGATCAAACCCCTCCAGTGATAAGGAGTCTCTCACATAATGCTGCAGCCTATACCATTGTTGGGAGAGCTGTAATAAAAAGTTCTTTAATAGTCTGCTAATTAGCTGTGTGGCCTTGGTTCAATTATTTCCTTTCTCTGGATCTTGGTTTCCTGAGAAGAAAACGAACTAGTCGACCTCTCAGATCCCTTCCAGCTATAACACTGAGTCACTAAAAATTGTAATGTACTTCCTCATGATTATTGACCTGATTCTGTCTTCTGGACTCACCCAGAACTTGGCCCTGTATGACAGGAACAGCCAGAAACATATTAGAAATCAGCTTACCTGTGCCCTCCACATTGTCTTCATAGCACATGGAGAAGCAGTGTGGGGCAGGGCTGGGATCACAGGATCCACAGCCAGGTAGCCAGGAGGATGATTCTGGACTCTGCCACTTCCCAGCCTCAGTGTCATATCTATAAAACGGAACTAATAGCCCAGGCAGCATGGCTCAATGACTGAGCATCAACCTATGTACCAAGAGGTCATGATTCAATTCCCAGTCAAGGTACATGCCTGGGTTTCGAGCTCAATCCCCAGTGTGGGGCGTGCAGGAGGCAGCAGATCAATGATTCTCTCTCATCATTTATATATATATATAGATAGATAGATAGATAGATAGATAGATAGATAGATAGATATAGATGATATAGATATAGATATAGATATAGATATAGATATAGATATAGATATAGATATAGATATAGATATAGATATAGATATAGATATAGATATAGATATAGATATAGATATAGATATAGATATAGATATAGATTATATATATTCCTCTCTGAAATCAATAATACATTGTATTTTAATGCAATGTATTTTAAAATATATTTTATTGATTTTTAACAGAGAGGAAGAGAGAGGAATAGAGAGTTAGAAACATCGATGAGAGAGAAACATCGACCAGCTGCCTCCTGCACACCCCCTACCAGGGATGTGCCCGCAACCAATGTACATGCCCTTGACCGGAATCGAACCTGGGACCTTTCAGTCCATGGACTGACGCTCAATCCACTGAGCCAAACTGGTTTCGGCAATAATATTTTTTAAAAGGGATTAATAATACCAATTTCTTGGAGGAAGAGTAAATATAGTAATGTATTTAAATCAGGGTGTGTGGGTAGCAGAACAATGCCCTCCCCCACCCCAAGATGTTCACATCTTAATACCTATAACCTGTAAATGTATGTTATGTGGTAAGGGTGACTTATGGTTGCTAATCTGACTTAAAACAGGAAGATTTGGGCATTATCCCAGATAATGAGCATGGACTCAATATAATCAGTAGGGTCCTTATAAGTGAAAGAGGGAGACAGGAGAGTCAGAGTCAGCATGATGGGGCACAAGAAAGACTTGATAGGCTATTGCTGGCTTTGAAGATGGAAAGGTATCATGAGCCAAGGAATGTGGGTACCTCTAGAAGCCAAAATAGGCCTCCAGAAGGAACACAGCCCTGCTGACATCTTGGTTTTAGCCCAGTGAGACCCATTTTGGACTTCTGACCTCCACAATTATAAAAGGACATATTTGTGTTGTTTTAAGCCACTAAGTTTATGGCTTATCTGTGGTTTCATATTCCACTGTTTCAGTTACCTACGGTCAACCAAGGTCTGAAAATATTAAATAAAATTTTCTAGAAAGAAAAAAATTAGTAAGTTTTAAATTGTGTGCCTTCCTGAGTAGTGAGATGACTATCACGCAGCCTGGCTCTATTCTGCCCAGGATGTGAATCATCCCTTTGTCCAGGATCCACACTGTATACACTCACCCACCCGTTAGTCAGTAGCCATCAGGGTTATCAGATCAACTGTAGTGATATTCAGTGCTTGTGTTCAAGTAATCTTTATTTTACTTAATAATGGCCCCCAAACACAAAAGTAGTGATACTGGTAACTTGGATATAACAAAGAGAAACTGTAATGTGCTTCCTGTAAGTGAAAAGGTGTGTCTGTCTGTATGTATGTAAATGAAAAAGCATAGTATATATAGAGTTTAATGTGGTTTTAGGCATCCACTGGGAGTCTTGGAATATATGCCCCACAGATAAGTGGGGGGCTACAGTACTTTGTTACAGCAGCAATAGCAAATTGACACAAGAGGCTATGACCATGGCCCCTCCTGACTGGTCTCCCAGCACCCACTCTTGCCCCTCACAACATAGCCAAAACAATGTATCCATTGTTTTGTGAGGAGCTTTCCCCTCATCCCTGTGTAGTTCCATCATTTAATGTTATGGGGTCCTTGTTCTAATCTGTCAATGTATCCAAGACCCTCATCTAACCAAGTCACATCCTTTAATACAACTCTTCTCCCTCTTCTTCAAATGCACCCCAGGGCCTTTGAGCCTACTGCCCTTTAGATGCCATTGGGCAAAGACAGGCAGTATACCACAAGGCAGAGAAATCCATGTATTTTATTAGAAAAACTACAAGTGCTGCAGAGGAGCGCAGGCGCTATGAAAGGACTTACACACAGAACTTGACCGAGATGGAGGCGCAGAGAAGGTTACTTTGAGGAAGCAGCATTTTCATCTTTGAGCCAAAGGTGCAGGGTGACTAAGTGTCTTTGCCCAGTAGGCTGTAAGATCCCTAAGGAAAGAGGCAGTGTTTGTCTTATGCACTTTACCTAGTCCTGTGTCTGGTACACAGGAAACATTTAGTAAATGGCAGCTATTATCATCGTTTCATTTTTGAAACTTCACCAATCTTCAGTTGGTTGGAGCATCGTTCTTTTTTTTTCTTTTCTTTTTTTTCCTTTTTTTTAAAAAATATATTTTATTGCTTTTGTACAGAGAGGAAGGGAGAGAGATAGAGAGTTAGAAACATCGATGATGAGAGTCATCGATCAGCTGCCTCTTGCACACCCCCTACTGGGGATATGCCCGCAACCAAGGTACATGCCCTTGACCGGAATCGAACCCGGGACCTTTCAGTCCCCAAGCCGACGCTCTATCCATTGAGCCAAACCGGTTTCGGCTGGAGCATCGTTCTGTATACTGGAAGGTCGTGTGTTCATTTCCCTGTGAGGGCACATACCCAGGTTGTGGGTCCCATCCCCTATCAGGGTGTGTTCAGAAGGTAGCAGACTGATGTTTCTCTCCTACATCAATGTTTTTCCCTCTCTCTCTCCCTTCCTCTCCCCCCACCTCTTTAAAAACCAATGAAAACATATCCTTAGGGGAAGATTTTAAAAAATAAAATATAAAAATAAAAGTGGTCCCCCTTGACCTAGTCCTCCTGGGTGGCGAGAGCAGCTCAATATATAAACTGAGTGTGCTGTCACTCCTTATTGGGGGCATGCCATTTCTATTGATGCGGCTGAAGGCTATTTTCCTTTGTCACTGTCTCACATTCTCAGCTCCAGCTGAACCTGACGTCACTCAAACTACCCACCCACCAGCCCCAAGTTTTATTGCCGTCAGAACATCTGTCAAGCTAGCTTCTCTTCCTGCCCTGCTTCTGTGTGGTTGCTCTTTGAAACCTAAGTGAGGAGCTTTCCCCTCATCCCTGTATATTAACCAGCCCTCCCAGCCTTGTGTCATCTGCTCACCTGAGCAATGTGTCCCTGCACCTGCTTCCATGACCCGGATATCAACGAGGAGCAGGGTAGCACTAATAACAGGGCCCTGGAAATGCTGCTAGAGATCTCCTGGGCCTGGCACCTATTGAGGGGTGTTGAATCAGCAACACAAACTGTGCCCAGATCAAGTCCTAGCTTTGCCACTATTGCGGCTACGAAATTGGGAATAATAATACTGTATATTAGTTTCCTAGGGCCATCATATCAAAATACCATAAACTTGGTGGCTTAAAGCAACAGAAATGTATTCTCTCACAGTCTGGAAGCTAGTTCAAACCAAAGAATCTGCAGGGCCACACTTCCTCTGAAGGTTGTGTGGAGGATCCTTTCTTGCCTCTTCCAGTTCCAGGTGGCTCCTTGTGTTCCTTGGCTTATGGCAGCATAACTCCAATCTCTGCCACATGGTCTTCTTCTGTGTGTCTCTGTGACTCCTTTTCTCTCCTTCTAAGGACACGTCATTGAATGTAGGGCCCACACTGCTCAATATGACCTCCTCTTAACTAATTATACCTGCTAAGACCCTATGTCTAAGTAAAGCCACATTCTGGCCCAGTTAGTGTAGTTCAGTGGTTGAGTGTTGACCTATGAACCAGGAAGTCAGGGTTCAAATCCTGGTCAGGGCATATGCCCAGGTGGTGGGTTCTATCCCCAGTGTGGGGTGTGCAAGAGGTGATTCTCTCTCATCATTGGTGTGTCTGTCTTTCCTTCTCTCTTCCACTCTGAAACCAATAAATAAATAAGGCTACATGCTGAAGTACTGGAGGGACATGAATTGTGGGGGTGGGAGGGTTGGGGGCGGCACTATTGAATCCACTACAAGTCCAGGAAGATAATGTAGGGCAGGACTTCTCAAACAGTACCACGCACACATGCACTTGGAGATCTTGTTAAAATGCAGATTTGAGTTAGCTTGGGTTGGGTCTGCATTTCTCACAAGCTCTCAGGTGATGCCCTAGCTGCTCCTCTGGGCTTTGAATAACAATGATGTAGGTGAAAGACAGTGCTTTGAAACCAGATGTCCGGTAGGCTTATTCTATTTCTTTTGTAATGTGTCTTTCTCACGGTCCTGTTTCCCATTCACCTGGCTCTTGTGCAAACTATAGAAGATAGAAACTGTGTTTCAGTTTGAGTCCCCTCAAAAGAAAGGTGACCAGACGTCCCGCTTTTGGCGGGACAGTCCCGCTTTTTAACAATTTGTCCTGTGTCCCGCGCCGTTTTAAAAAAGTCCAATAAAAGATTCTTTCCAAAAATCTGGACTTTTTTAAAGTGCCACAGGAGGCGGAACAAATTGTTACAAAACGGGACTGTCCCACCAAAAGCGGGACGTCTGGTCACCTTACTCAAAAGCAGACCCAGAGACATGGACCCGGGTTTAGGTAGTTTATTTGAGGTGCTCAAGTAAGGCACACGTGTGGAAGTAGCAAAAGGGAGAAAGGGAAGAAAAAAACAAAGAAGAGGGTGTTAAACAGCAGGTGGCCAGGGGCAACTGGGGCTCCATCCTGCAGGGGACTGGCTGAGACACTATGGGGACACTCAGAAATGTCCTTCTGGATTGCTTGGCGAGGGTGGGGGTGGGGGCTTGGGCATTTCTCCACTGATTTCCATTCCCCATCATTGAAAGCTGCCCTGGGATCGGGTTTCTGTGTGCGGCTGGCTAGCTCCCCAGTGCTGGATAAAGCCCTCTCTCTGGCAGAGAAGCTGCAGGCACTGGAGTTGAAAAGCATGGGCCTGCTGGAAAGAGACCTCTCCTGCAGCCGCAGGTGACCTCAAGGAGGAGACTGAGATGGGGGAGGGAGGAAGATCATCTTCACCTGCTACAGAAGTCTTCCAGGTTTGCATGTCAGTGGTGTCTCTACCTTTCTATTTTGAGCTCATGAGCTACCCAAGCAAGCTCTCACTTACAGTTATGATTAAGACTGTCATCCAGCCCTGGAGGACACCTTGCCCAGAGTAGTGTCATGGGAGAATCTGTCAATGACCTGTGAAAGCCTACATGTGCCCTACCTCCCCTTACCTGCCTTCACATGGGTAAAATTGTTTATATTGTTAGATGCATGATGGGGAGAAGTCACCCCCCTAGGGTAATGGAACTATGCATTAGGGTCACCTTAAGGAGGGAATACTCCCCTCTCCCAAAGTCCCAACTTCACCTAGTTCAATTGATCCACACTCTTGAGATTTAGTATCACGTATCATCTGCATCACAACCATATGAGGTAGTTGCTATGATTGTCCCTATTTTATAGCCATATACTGAGAGCTTGAAAAGTTAAATTGCTTGACCAAGGTCACTTACAAAATGGCAATAGTGAGATCTAAATATAGTATATCTGATGTACTATATATACTCTGTGGATTCCACAGGAGAAACCAGGTAGTAGGCCCCAATGAGATTTAATAGAAATCTAAACTACATTTCTAGAACCATCTGTTGGACAAGAACAGTGAGGAAACTACTTTTATTTGTACACAGCTTCTAGTCCTAGTATAACACAATGGGTCTGTTAGGGTGTGATTCCTCCCTTGGAAAAGTAAGTTATTGCATGTAAAATACATGTATTCCTTTTTGTAAATTTGTGTGTTTACTTTACTCTGTGTTGGTATCTTCTGGGATGGGTGGATTTTTCTTAGATAATTGGTAACTGAATAGATCCAGACTCTAATAAACAAAAGATATTATGGAAAAATGAAATTTAAAAATTCAATATCATTAGTTTAAAATTCTTCATCATAGGATTTCCTCAACTAGTGATGTTTTTCCCCAATGTATTAAATACAGGATTCCACTCCCACACACATTTCAGGAACACATTTACTTCACAAAATAAGAAAGATACACCTTTCTGCTATGTTTGTGTCCATTTTCCTCCTCTTTCTTGGCAGCACACTCCACAGGAGAGATCATGGTTGATTTCCCTGCACATGGTATGGACAGGGCCAGAGGTGTGTACATAGAGAGGTTTTCAACCCCTAAGTTTGAGTAAACCAGCCATTGGAAAATGAGACCATACAGTTCTTGTGGAGGGAGAGAAAGAGAATTGGGGGGGGGGGGCGGGGGAGAAATATGACCTTTTCTGAATTTCTTCAACTCTTACTTCTTTCCCCTTTTTGCACACTTATCACTCACTGTATAGAGCACAGAAGAGAAAACGCCCCAGTGTCTGCCTTGAAGGCACTGACAGTCCAGTTGGAGACACAAGCAGAGCGCATTGGAAACAGCTCATTTACAACCCAAGAGAGGTAAGGAATAGTGTGAGAAGGCATGGCTCTGACTCAAAATGCTGAAAGGGGCTCAGGGAAGGGAGAGATGGGTGTGAACTGAGAGAAAAATAGGTGCAGTGAAAAGAGCACTGGCTGGGGGGTGAGGAAACCTGCATTCTAGACCAGCTTATTGCCCAACCCTCTGTGTCCCCCTGTGTTCATTTCTCTCACAGACCCACCTTCAACCAGCGTGCAGTCTAGCAGGAGTCATGGGACCAGAACTCCCACAGATGCATACAATACCCCAGGATCAAGGAGGAGCAGTCACTCACCAGCTAGGTACCAGGCACTGGGAGGCAAAAGTAAAACAAGTAAGGTGAAACAGCTGCAGGTCCCCAGACTCTCATGGCTACTCCTGCTTTGCTCATGTTCTATTACCCAAAGTCACCCTCCTCATCTTGTCCACCTGGAAAAACGATTAAGCCTTTAAATGCCTGGCCAGGAATTACCTCTTTGTGACAGTGCTCTTATTATGCTGGATTGAAATGGTCTCTGCCCCTCCTACCCATCTCTCTAACTCAACTGCAAGGTCCCTGAGGACAGGAATGAAGACTTATCTTTGTACCTGGTAGTGCCACCAGGCTTAGCCCAGAACAGTGGCTCCTTTAGTAAATGTTTGTCAAATCACACAGAATCAAGTCAAACTGAGAATGGGATCTTTGACTCTGTCAAACTTCAATTTGCTTTACAGTCACCCTTGGTCAAGAGTGAGCTTGGAAGCATGACACACTTGTGGGCTTTGCTGACTGTTTGACAGACCAAGAGCTTCAGAGAGGCATTTCGCCAAATGGCACATTACAGAAGAATCTTGAAATGGAGACCAATGCTCTGCTGCCACCCCCTTCTCGGGTTCTGGTTGAGAACTCAAACTCCAGAAGGGCTCACTTAAAAATCAGAGCCAGGTATAGTCAGTCTGGCAGCTGCAAAGGCCACTGGGTTGGGGTGGCCCATTGTCTTAGTTCAGGCTTCTCTAACAGAAATACCACAGATAAGTCAGCTTTAACAATAAGCACTGATATTTCACAGAAGCCCAAGATCAAGGTGCTTGCAGTTCAGGCCTTCTCATTGTATCCTCACATGTTGGAGACTAGAGGGAGATGGACAAGAAGCAAACTCCAGCTTCTTCTTACAAGGGCACTAATCTCATCGTGAAGGTACTCACCTCCCAAAGGTCCCACCTCTTTATATCATCACTTTTGGGACTATAGTTTTAACATATGTATTTAAGAAGACACAAACATGCAGTCAAAGCACCCATCGTGTTGTACAAAGGTGCCACCCCCACCCCAAAATGTGTAATGCAGCATCCTGGCACCACAGGTGAGTAGAGGGCTGACCAGCCCTTGATGGAGTGGCCCTCAACTTCCATTGTCTGTCTCCCTTATACTCAGGCCCTGCTATGAATAGAAGGAGGAGGCAGAGAAAATAATAATAGAAAATTCATAAACAAAATAGAAAGCATAATCTACACATTTGCAGAGGCTGGAAAATAAATGTGACACCCAAGAACACAGGATCCCTTTAATTGGGTTAATGAGGGCAACAGAGTGGATCCAGCCCTTGACCAGCCAGTGTGCTTAGAAATTAGTACGGAGGACCCAGGGGAGAGTTTGTGGCAATTCAGTGCCAGCCAGTCATTTCCACTACTGTAGCTGGGCACATAGCACAACATAGTCGTATGTTTTGGTCCCACCTTTTTGTGCTGTCTTGGAAATGAGGCAAATGTGACCCTTTCCAACCAGAGGAGCCATAAACACCACAAGCCAGTCATCTGTATTCCTCTAAGGACCACTTGGGGTCAGTTCAGCTAGGATGAGGAGATGGAGCAGAGAAGAGAACCCCATGGAGGCCTGGCAGTAAAGACATCATGCTAGTGAGACAGCATGATGCTGTGGCCAGGGCCACGGCCACAGGCCAGTGTAAGGATGGAGAGGGGCGGCCAGACCACACCCATTCACACACCATTACTACCCCATGTTTCCAATGCAGGAAGGCCCAGATCTACATTAAAGCCTGTAATGAGGATGGCAGGAAGGTGAGGGAAGGGGCAAAAACCTGAGACAAACATTTTTTTCTTTATTGATTAAGGTATTACATATATGTCTTTATCCTCCCAATGCCCCCTAGAGCCCCCCTGGTCATGCCCTCACCCCCCTAGTGTCTGTGTCCATTGGTTATGATTATATGCATGCATATAAGTCCTTTGGTTGATCTCTTGCCCTTACTCCCACCCTCCCCTGCCTTCCCTCTGAGGTTTAACAGTCTAATCGATGCTTCTCTGGCTCTGGCTCTGTTTTTGTTCATCAATTTATGTTGTTCATTATATTCCACAAATAAGTGAGGACATGTGATATTTATCTTTCTCTGACTGACTTATTTCGCTTAGCATAATGATCTCCAGATCCATCCATGCTGTTGCAAATATATATAAGAGTTCCTTCCTTTTTATAGCAGTATAGCATTCCATTGTGTAAATGTACCATGGTTTTTAATACACTCATCTGCTGATGGGCACTTAGGCTGTTTCCAAGGGGGTTGCGGATCAGGCGTGAAGAGAGGCCCAGGGAGAGAGAGAAGCAGGGTCTAATCCATAGCCTTTGTGGCAGCTGTTGATCAGCACTTGCCTCTCTCTTTCACTCCTGGCCTGGCCAACAGCATGCCTCTCTTTCTCTCTGGGCCTCCGTGGGGGCTACTGATCAGCCCCGCCTCTCTGATCAGGCCCAATGATAGACCTGGAGATGCTGACTGGCATAGAAACAGACCAATCAGAACCAAATCTGGGTGAACTGTGATGAGCCAATGGCTGCCTAGTTAGTGGAGCTTTTGATGTTGACTGGTATAGATACTGACCAATCAGAACCTAATCTGGGTGAACTGCAAAGGTGGAACCTAAGGTGGGGGCTGAGGAGGGGTTTTAAAGGCATCAGCTGTTTGGTTTAAGGTGTAAGAAAGTGGTTCAATTTCTTAATGACTAGTTTGGCAGTATAGTACACATGGCTGACTGTCAGTCCAGATATAGGGATTATGTAATTTTATCTGCCAAGAGCATCTCCTCCTGACGAAAAAGGATTCCCCACCACCACCATTTAAGCAATCCTATTCTATATAATCTATCTATACTAATAAAAGGGTATTATGCTAATTAGACCAGGTCAACCAGCCATCTTCTGGATGTCCGACTTCCTTCTGGACAAAGCCATGGAGGCAGAGGCAGTTAGGAGTGATCAAGCCAGCAGGGGAGGGCAGTTAGGGGTGATCAGGCATGCAGAGGCAGTTAGGGGTGATCAGGCCAGCAGGGGAGAGCAGTTGGGGGCAACCAGGCCAGGGGAGAGGGCAGTTAGGGGTGAGATCAGGCCAGAAAGGGAGGTCAATTAGGTGTGATCAGGCAGGCAGAGGCAGTTGGGGGTGAGATCAGGACAGCAGGGGAGAGCATTTGGGGGTGAGATCAGGCTGGCAAGGGGGGGCAGTTAGGAATAATCAGGCAGGCAGACCAGATTGGCAAGGGGGACAGTTAGGAGTAACAGGCAGGCAGGCAGAGGCAGTGAGGGGCTACCAGGCAGGCAGGTGAGTGGTTAGGAGCCAGCCATCCCAGATTGCAAGAGGGATGTCTGACCACTGGTTTAGGCCCGATCCCACGGAGCAGTTGGACATCCCCCAAGGGTGCAGGCTTGAAGAGGGTGCAGGCTTGATTGAGGGAACCCCCCTATAATATAATATATATGATTGGCTTCACTATATATGGTGAATTCAACTTGCTAGTATTTTATTCAGGATTTTTGCATCGGTGTTCATAATGGATATTGTTTTTAGTTTGCTAATAGTGTCTTTTTCAAGCTTTGATACCATGGTAATGCTGGCCTCACAAAGTGAGTTAGGAAGTGTTTCTGCCTCTGAGAAGTGTGCATGGACTTGGTGCAGGGGATCAAAAATTAGATATATAAGCAGGATGAAATTTTAATGGGGTAAAAAGAAGGAATGGGAAAATCTAAATCAGGAATAAGGTAAGAGAAACAAGACAAAAAAGAGAGTGTTGGTATAAAGGTAAAGTTGAGATAGAGTAGAATGATGTTAAAGGAAAAATTAAAATAGAATGTAGAACATTAATCCCAAAATAAAATAAAATAAAGAGAAAATAAAATGAAACTTTAAAAAGGTAAAATAATAGTAGTAATAATACTAATTAAAAATAAAAATATAATAATTAAAAAGGTAAAATCAAGTGAGAAAAAATAATAAAATTTTATTTTCTTAAGTAAAAGATAAAAAATAAAAATGTGCTGTAGTGAAGGTCGTTCATTTCCTCTACTGTTCTGTGTGGCACGCCTGTTTCCTGTCAGATAGTCAGGACAGTATTGAAGTTCCCTGCGTTCCACTGCTCCTCTGTCTCATAAACCATAATCCTATTTTCAAGCAGGCGGTATTTCTTTGTTTCTCAGCCTGCCTTTAGTTGTATTTACACAAGAGTCAATTTGTGATTTAACCCCTGGGTGGCAGTTTCTGTATTGACATCTGGGGCTGTAAGTCCTCTCTAGTCAGTATTTAGATTTTGTTTTCCCTGCTGCACTTAATACTGGTTTGGGGAAATGGACTGCCCCAAAACTGGTTTTCTGATCATTTCTCCTCACTCTGATCCCCAGGTTCCACAAAAACAACTTTCCCCTGCAGTCTCTGAGGGTGTTTTTAATTGGGTGATCCTATGTACTGGTCTCAGTAACCAAAAGCAAGGATTTAAAGAGAAAAAAGAGCCAGGGTAAGCATGCAAACTCTTGACTTTTTCACCCCGGCACTACCACTATGCACAACTCTGCTCAGGTCTCTGTGCACGTCTTTTTCCCCTGGCACAGCTCAGCAGGTATACTGGTAAAACTTTAGGCTGCCTTTTTATGCCCAGCCCAGCTATGGGTTGATTTCTAGAGTTCCCTTCTGTCAGCAGCCTTGTGGACCCTCTTTCACATTCCATGTGGACTATGCTGGCCTCAACAGCCACGGATTTTGTGGGGTGTAGACTTCCTCTGTACCCCTAGAGTCTAGACCCTGCTGCACATGTTTCTCCATCCAGCCTGAATCAAAGACCTCTCCTTTGGGTGAAATCTGACCTTTCCGTGAAAGGGTGCAGAGCTCATCCGAGTCCATGTATTTTCTCTGCTTGAGACCTAGTGTTCGTAGGTTAGCAGCTGGTCCCTGGGTGTTGTGGTTGTAGGGTCCTGGGAAGTATCCAATTCTTCCTAGTTAAAGGTAAGGCTAGGCTTCCAATCACAGCCACTCTCCTCTTTAAGATGGCCCAGTCTCTGCTTCAGAGCCAGTCACTTTGGGAGAGATTTCAGCAGCAGTGGAGGCTGCCCCATCAGGGGAGCCTGGTACAGCAGTCCCCAACAGTCCCTTGGAATATAGCTGTCCCTCACTCACAAGTAGACACTCTCAGTACGTCCACAACTCCTTTCGTTCTCTGACTTACACATTATCTTATAGCCTGCCTTCCCTTTGGTAGCCATCTTCAATTCTCAGGATTTTTTTTTTAACCTCTCTTTCTGTAAGTTCACTATTGGTATATAAAAATGGCATAGATTTCTGAGCATTAATTTTGTATACTGCTACAGTGCCACATTCATTTATTAAGTCTAAAAAATTTATGGAGTCTTTAGGGTTTTCTAAATATGTAATATGTACAGTATCATGTCATCTGTGAATAATGACAGTTTTACTTCTTTTCCAATTTGGATGCCTTTTATTTCTTCTTCTTGTCTAATTGCTATGGCTAACACTTCCAGAACTATGTCAAACAGGAGTGGTGAAAGTGGTCATCCCTGTCTTGTTCCTGTTCTTAGAGGAAATGGTTTTAGGTTTTGCCCATTGAGTATGATGTCGGCTGTGGGTTTGTCATATATGGCTTTTATTATGTTGAGGTATGATCTTTCTATTCCCACTTTGCTGAGGGTTTTTATCAGGAAAGGGTGTTTGATTTTGTCAAATGCTTTTCTGCATCATTTAATATGACTATGTGGTTTTTGTTTTTGTTTTTTTAATATATTTTATTGATTTTTTACGGAGAGAAAGGGAGGGAGATATAGAGAGCTAGAAACGTCGTTGAGAGGGAAACATCGACCAGCTGCCTCCTGCACACCCCCTACTGGGGATGTGCCCGCAACCAATGTACATGCCCCTAACTGGAATCGAACCTGGGACCTTTCAGTCCACAGACCGACGCCCTACCACTGAGCCAAACCGGTTTCGGCAACTATGTGGGTTTTATCTCTCAATTTGTTTATGTGATGTATCACGTTTATTGATATACCATCCTTGCATCCCTGGGACAAATCCTACTTGGCCATGATGTATGGTCTTTCTGATGTAATGCTGGATCAAATTTGCTAGAATTTTGATGAGGATTTTGGCATCTATGTTCATAAGGGATATTGGCCTGTAATTCTCTTTTTTTGTGTTGTCTTTATCTGGTTTTGGTATTAGGGCAATGCTGGCTTCATAGAATGAACTTGGAAGTATTCATTCCTCTTGAATTTTTTTGAATAGTCTGAGGAGGATAAGTTTTAGTTCTTCCTTGGTAAAACTCCCCTGTGAAGCCGTCTGCGGCCCGCCCCCCTCCTCCCCGCCCCCCCCCCTCTCCCGAGCTTTTGTTTGCTGGAAGTTTTTTGATGACTGCTTCAATTTCCTCTATAGTTATCAGCCTGTTGAGATTTTTAGATTCTTCCTGATTGAGTTTTTTAAGGGTATTTTTCTAGAAATATGTCCATTTCCTCTAGGTTGCCTAGTTTGTTGAAATACAGTTGTTCATAGTATTTTTTAACAATCCTTTGTATTTCTGTAGGGTATATTGTTATTTTGCCTTTTTTATTTCTGATTTTGCTTATTTGAGTCCTCTCTCTTTGCTTCTTGATGAGCCTGGCCAGAGGTTCATCAATCTTCGTTACCTTTTCAAACAACCAGCTCTTGGTTTCATTGACAACTTTTTTTAAAAAGTGATTTTAGCCATCGCTGGTTTGGCTCAGTGGTAGAGCGTTGGTCTGCGGACTGAAAGGTCTCAGGTTCTATTCCGGTCCGGGGCATGTACATTGGTTGCGGGCACATCCCCAGTAGGGGGTGTGCAAGAGGCAGCTGGTCAATGTTTCTCTCTCATCGACGTTTCTAGCTCTCTATCTCTCTCCCTTCCTCCTCTCTGTAAAATATATTAAAAAATGTTTTTTTAAAAAAATTTTAAAAAAAAGTTATTTCAGCCTTAACTGGTTTGGCTCAGTAGAGATAGAGTGTCAGCCTGCAGACCAAAGGGTTCCAGGTTCGATTCCAGTCAAGGGCACGTACCTCAGTTGCAGGCTCCTCCCCAGCCCATACCCTGGTCAGGGCACATGCAGGAAGCAATCAACCGATGTGTTTCTCTCACAGTTATTTCTGTATTTCCCTCTCTCTTCCACTCTCTCTAAAAATTAATGAAAAAAATATCCTTGGGTGAGGATTTTTTTAAAATTGATTTCAAAGAGGAAGGGAGAGATAGAAACATCAATGAGGAAAGAGAATCATTGATTGGCTGCCTCCCACACGCCCCCTACTGAGGATCAAGTCTGCAACCTGGACATGTGCCCTGGTCAGGAACCAAAAGATGACCTTCATAGGTTGATGCTCAACCACTCATCAACACCAGTCAGGCCCTAGGACAAGCTTTTAAGCCAGTATATTTGTAAGTGCCTTGGCTTGTTTATCAATATGATGTTCATGACAATTCTTGCCTCATAGTTCAGGCCCTAGAGTCAGACCCTGGATAGGGGTCAGGTTCAATGTGAAATGGAGTCTGGGGTCAGCCTCAGTCTGAAACTGATGCAGGCTGGGCCTACATGCTCAGCTTCATTAACACCAAACTTGGACCAACCCTAGGTTCAGTCTCTAGGACCAACCCTAGGTTCAGCTTCATTTGAAACTTTGTAAATGCCAGTAAACAACACACTAATGAAATCCACAGATGAGCTAAAACCAGACTGTTCAGCATTAGTCAGGACTGAGATTAAGTCTCTAGAGGGCCTAGGAGGTTAGAAATATGGTGAGGAAATAACTAAGTGAAATCCAGCCTGGACAGGGTCCAGCTAACCTCATGTGCCAGATTCTCCCACAGTTATCAGAGGGCAGGAGGGCTGTGGAGAGCAGCAGGGCTAAAAGACACAGAGGAGCAGGATGTGGCAGGGGCGTGGAGTTATTTGGGGTGAGTCTTTACACACAACGTAAGTACCAGGGAGCAGGCTCTTGTCCATGTGGGCCTGGAGGAATTCCAAGGAGGTCCAGCAGAACTAAGAAGTTCCAAGCGGAGCAGATTTTGGGGACAATGGAAAGGAAGGGCATTATGGATGGGTCATGCTTGGGATAATTTTGCATCAGAAGTATCAAGATCCCCTGTGCCACCTGTGCCCTGGGGAGCTTCCCAGCAAGCCTAGTCTCCAGAAAAATATTGAGTCAACAGAAGATGGCAGTGATAAAGTCTCTGGAGACAGACAGGCCTAACTCCCACTCCTAATCCTGTTCTGAAGTTGTAGATTAGTTAGCTAACTTTCTACAGTCTGTTTCCTCATCTGCAAAAAGGGATGATATTTGACTTTCCTCATAGAGTGTCCTGAGGACAAAATAAGATAATGCTTCTGAAGCAATAAGCACAGTTCTTAACATATAGTGTCAGCCAAAAAGAGGAGGAGGAGGAGGAAACCAAAGACGTGCTGAAGACCTCACCACAGTGTTCTTCCACATTGCTTCTCCTCAGAGCCAAGTTTCTCCTCAGCCTGAAAATAACTATTCTCTCTGAACACTGCTCTCTGTGAAGCCTCAGTTGCTGAAAGAACTGACACTGCCACATTAATGACCAATCATGGGTTGAATTTCTTGCTCCCTCCATAGCTCCTGTCATTAGTGCAGACCATCATACCTTTAGCTAGAACTTTTGAACTTTATGATTTTCCTCAAAGATTTATAAAACAAGTCTCAGTGTGTTATTTGTGTGTAGCAAACAATATTTAAATGTCTAGGCAGGTTAACTTTGGTTGATGTGGCCCAGTAGGGGCCAAGACTGTGGATTCCATCTGAGTGCAGACCACTTTCTTTCATTTTAACCCTAACCATGGACTGAACCTTAATCAAACCCTAACCTTATCCTCCACCTGAGCCTCCACCCCTAGTCTTCTGGCTTCATATGGAGTGTGAAAAGCTCCCATGTAGGAAAAACCATCAAAAGACATCTCGTGGAACTGACAT
The DNA here is from genome assembly GCF_964339955.1 of Pipistrellus hanaki. Taxonomy (NCBI): domain Eukaryota; kingdom Metazoa; phylum Chordata; class Mammalia; order Chiroptera; family Vespertilionidae; genus Pipistrellus; species Pipistrellus hanaki. The sequence goes on along the minus strand of NC_140524.1, from coordinate 27,076,507 downwards.
TGATTTATTAGGAGTCCCAGCCTCACACAGTTCACATCCTGCTGAGGAAAACCTGCATCAACTCTCCCTCCTCAGTTTAGGGGTCTCAGGCTTCCTCAGTAGAAGTCTTAGAAAAGAAAATATTTATTCACTAGTGGCCCAGTACACAAAAGGGGGGTATACCTCAGCCTGGCCTGCACACTCTCCAATATGGGACACCTTGTGGGATGTCTGACTGCCAGATTAGGCCCGATCCCTCTCACAATCCTGGAACACTGGCTCCTAACTTCTCACCTGCCTACCTGCCTGATTGCCCCTAACCACTCTGCCTGCCAGCATGCTCACCCCCAACTGTCCCACCTGCCAGCCTAATTACCCTCAACTGCACCCCCCCCCTGCTGGCCTGCTTGCCCCCAGCTGTCCCCCTTGCTGGCCTTCTCACCCCTAAATGTCCCCCACTGGTCTGGTCGCCTCCAACTGACCCCCATTGATGACCTGCTCGCCCACAACTGCCCCCCCCCGCCAGCCTGCTCACCCCCAACTGCCTTCCCCCACCGGTCTGATCACCCCCACCGACCTGATCACCCACAACTGCCCTCCCCTCTTGGCCCCTAACCACCTCTACCTCGGCCCCGCTACCATGGCTATGTCCAGAAGAACATCCAGAAGGTCTCTTGGAAGGTCTCCCAGTCTCATTAGCATATTATTCTTTTATTAGTATAAATAGAGGCCTGGTACATGGGTGGGGGCCAGCTGGCTTGCCTGAAGGGTGTCCCAGATCAGAGTGGAGGTTCCCTTGAGGAACAGGGCAGCCTGGGCAAGAAGCCTGTGGTAGTTTGCAGGCCAGCCATGCTCCCATTGGGGTGGAATCCCCACTGGGATGGTGCCAGCCTGGGTGAGGGGCTGGGGCAGTTTTCAGGTCAGCCACACCCCCATGGGATGAGGGTCCCTGCTGGGGGGGCATGGCCAGCCTGGGTGAGGAACTGAGGGCTGTTTTCAGGCTGACCATACCCCCCATCAGGGACCCTCAGCCCATGGGGGTGTCACCAGCCTGGGTGAGGGGCTGAGGGCTGTTTTCAGGCTGGCCACACCCCCTTCAGGGTGGGAGTCCCCGCTGGGGTGCCTGGCCAGCCTGGGTGAGGAACTGAGGGCCGTTTTCAGGCTGGCCATGCCCCCCAGCAGGGACCCTCACTCCAATGGTGGCATGGCCAGCCTGGGTGAGGAGCTGAGGGCTATTTTCAGGCCCATCCCTTGGCAGCAGGCCCCTCCCTCGGTGGCTGCCCAGTGACCCAAGCCTCCAGTGCGCTCAGGCCTTCTCCATGGCCAGAGCCCACAGGCACCTCCTTTGGTGGCCAGCCCAGGTGGGCGGGAAGCTTGGCTTCCTCTGTCACCAGGGCAATCCAATCCTTTCACCCGCCCAGCTGGCTCGGTGGCCGCCACCATTTTTGTCCTGCTAATTTGCATATTCCCTCCTGATTGGCTGTAGCATCATGGGATGACAGTCAATTACCATATTTCTCTCTTATTACTATAGATTTTAATTCAATAAAGGAATCCAGATATACCTCACTTTACCCAAGAGCTGTGTCCTTGAGAAGTTGAGTTCAAACTAAATTGTGGTGAACTGGATCCAATTGTACATGCCCCAGGAGGCTCACACTTAAAAAGAACTTTACAGGCTGTCAAAAGTCAGGCATGCCACATATCTGAGTTGACAGTAAACCTGATAACAAAGGGTCCCCTTTGACCTGCCCCATGGCATTTTTCCAAGGTGGGTATACTCTGAAGAAGTTGAGCAAACAGAAATTGCAGCAGGTCCCTGGCCTTGGGGAGCTCTGAGCCATTAAGGAGACAAACAGGATCCAATTGGAGAAAAGTAGACCACAGAGGATTAATTTGAGTAATATCTGGGTGGTGACACCATTGCTAGTTTACTAGTTCTGAGAAGCAGGAGTGAATTTAGGCAAGAATACTCAGAGAGGGGGTGAAGGAAGATGGCTGACAATGGTAAGGCAGATTGCAAGATAGTGTGTGAGTGAGAGAATGAAAGGAGAGTGTGTGGTCACACGGGGAGTGTTTATTTGTGAGTTGAGGGACAGCTATACTTCAAGGGACTGTAGGGGATTGCCAGATGGGGTTCCCCTGACTTGGCAGCTTCCACTGCTGCTGAAATCCCTCCCAGAGCAACCGGCTCTGACGCAGAGACCACGCCATCTTGAAGGGGAGAGTGGGTGTTATGGAAAGCCTAAAAATCCCGGGCATCTACAACAACAACACCCACCGAACAGCTGCAAACCCAGGAACACCAGTTCCCAAGCAACACAAATATGCGGATTCAGAGGAGCTCTGCACCTTCTCATGGAAAGGTCAGATTTTCACGTAGGATAAGGTGAGGTCTGTGATCCAGGCAGAAGAGAGAAACACGCACAATGGGAGCTAGAGGATCTGGGGAAGTCTGTGAACCACACCCCCCCCCCGCTTACCCCCCCCCCCAAAAAAAATCCACTGCCGTTGGGGTTAGCATGATCCACAAATGTGAAAGGGGATCCACAGGGCTGGTAACAGAAGGTAATTCTAAAAAGCAACCCATAGCTGAACTGAGCACAAAAGGGCAGCCTAAAAAATTTAACAGTGTGCTGGCTGCTTAGACCTAAGGGAGAGGGAGGGTTGAGGGGGAGACTGCACAGACTTGCACTGGAGTTTGTGCACTTACTCTGGCTCTTTTTTCTTTCTCTCTCTCTCTCTCTTTCTCCTCTTTAAATCCTTGCTTTTGATTACTAACCCCAATACATAGGATCACCCAACTGGGGACATTCTAAGAGACTGCAGGGGAAAGTTGTTTTTATGGAACCTGAGTATCAGAGCGGGAATGACAATCAGAGAACCAGCTCTGGGGCAGCCCACACCACCAAACCGGTATTAAGTGCCACAGGGAAAACAAAATTTAACCCTAGCTAGAGAGGACCTATAGACGTGGAGGTCAATCCAGAAATACTGCCACTCAGGGGTTGAATCACAAGTTGACTCTTGTGTAAACACAAATAAAGGAATATAAGAAACAAAGAAGTGGAACAACCTTAGCGCAGGCCTGGGGGTCCTTGACTTCCCCAGAATTGAAAGTGGCCCCTCTTTCCTGGCACATCCCCTAGGGCAGTGGTTCTCAACCTTTCTAATTCCACAACCCTTTAATACAGTTCCTCATGTTGTGGTGACCCCCAACCGTAAAATTATTTTCGTTGATACTTCATAACTAGTTTTGCTAATGTTAATGAATTGTAGTGTAAATATCTGTGTTTTCCAATGTTCTTAGGCTCTACAGCAGCGGTTCTCAACTGCTAGCAGGGTCGCCACAACCTGAGGAATTGTATAAAAGGGTCTTGGCAAAAAAAAAAAAAAAAAAAAGTTGAGAACCACTGCCCTATGGTCTCCTGGAAAGCAAGAATTTGTATCACTGACAGCATCCAGTTTAGTGGGTTTAGTAGAGGTGCTAGAAAAGCAAACAGGAAAAAAAAAAAAAAAACTCTTTCAGCTACCAAAGGCAAGAACATTTTGTTATGGAACACAGACAAAAAGCGCATGTGGCATTGTGGTTGTTCTTTGGGAACAGTTGAATATTAAAAATATTTTGTTGGGGGAGACAAAATGGTGGTGGAATAGATGGAAATGTCATGAGCCTTGACCTGGAGCAAATAGAGTGAGTGGCTGAAACGAGTGGAATTCAGCCCGAATTGGTGAAGGAGATTCAGCTGCCCAGGGCACTGCAACCACGTGAACAGCAGACAAGTGAGCAGCCTGTTCCTGTCCAAGAAGCAGCAGCTGTATGAGCAGCCAGTTCCCCCTCTGAGGAGTAGCAACCACAGGAGCAGCTCACCCCTTCCGAGGATAAGCAGCCACACAAACCACCTGCCCCCATCCAAGGAGCAAAAGATGTGTGAGCCACCTGCCCCCTTCCAATGAGCAACAGACAATCTGGAGGAAATGGACACATTCATAGAAAAATACAGTCTTCCAAAACTCACTCAGGAAGATTCTAAAATTTTCAATCTGCCAGTAACTATGGAAGAAATTGAAGCAGTCATCAAAAAGCTTCCAGCAAACAAAAGCCCAGGGCCAGACAGCTTCACAGGAGTTTTACCAAACATTCAAGGAAGAGCTGAAACCTCAAGACTATTCCAGAAAATTCAAGAGGAAGAAGATGAAAATCAAAGCAATGTGGTACCATCTCACACCTGTCAGAATAGCTATCATCAACAAATCAACAAACGATAAGTGCTATTGAGGATGCGGAGAAAAAGGAACCCTCGTGCACTGCTGGTGGGAATGCAGACTGGTGCAGCCACTGTGAAGAACAGTGTGGAGTTTCCTCAAAATTCTAGCAAATCGGCTCCAGCAGAGCATCACAAAGATCATACACCATGACCATGTTGGATTTATTCCAGGAAGGCAAGGTTGGTACAATATCTGCAAATCAATAAACGTGATACATCACATAAACAAGTTGAAAGATAAAAATCATATAGTCATATCAATTGATGCAGAAAAAGCATTTGATAAAATCCAACACCCTTTCCTGATAAAAACTCTCAACAAGGTGGGAGTACAAGGATCATACCTCAACATAATAAAAGCTATATATGATAAACCCACAGCCAACATCATACTCAATGGGCAAAAACTAAAACCATTCCCTCTAAGAACAGGAACAAGACAGGGATGCTCACTATCGCCACTCCTCTTTGACATAGTACTGGAAGTACTAGCCATTGCAATTAGACAAGAGGAGGAAATAAAAGGCATCCAAATTGGAAAAGAAGAAGTAAAGTTATCCTTATTTGCAGACGACATGATATTGTATATAAAAAACCCAAAAGACTCCATTAAAAAACTAATTGGCTTAATAAGTGAATTTGGCAATGTAGCAGGATACAAAATTAACGCCAAGAAATCCATGGCATTTCTATACACCAACAGCGAATTTATAGAAACAGAGACTAAAAAAGCAATTCCATTTACCATCGCACCAAAAAAATTAAGATACCTAGGAATAAACTTAACTAAGGAAGTAAAGGACCTATATGCAGAAAACTACACGACACTGAAAAAAGAGATAGAGGAAGATGTAAACAGATGGAAGAACATATCATGTTCATGGATTGGTAGAATCAACATCATCAAAATGTCCATACTTCCTAAAGCAATCTATAGGTTCAATGCACTCCCCATTAAAATACCAACGGCATATTTCACTGACCTAGAAAGAACTCTCCAAAAGTTCATTTGGAATAATAAAAGACCCCGAATAGCCACAGCAATCCTGAGAAAGAAGAGTAAAGTAGGAGGGATCTCAATACCAGACTTCAAACTGTATTACAAAGCCACTGTTCTCAAAACAGCCTGGTACTGGCACAAAAACAGACATATAGATCAATGGAATCGAATCGAGAACCCAGATATCAACCCAAATCACTATGCTCAATTAATATTTGACAAAGGAGGCACAAATATACAATGGAGTCAAGACAGTCTCTTCAATAAATGGTGTTGGGAAAATTGGACAGATACATGCAAAAGAATGAAACTAGATCACCAACTTACACCATACACAAAAATAAACTCAAAATGGATACAGGACTTAAACATCAGACGGGAAACCATAAAAATACTAGAAGCATCCACAGGCAACAAAATCTCATACATATGCCAAAAGAACTTCTTCACTGATACTAACCCTAGGGCAATGGAAGCTAAAGAGATAATAAACAAATGGGACTACATCAAAATAAAAAGCTTTTTTACAGCAAAAGAAACCATCAACAAAACAACAAGAAAGCCCACTGTGTGGGAGAACATATTCGCAAATGTTACCACTGATAAAGGTTTAATCTCCAACATCTACAAACAGCTTATACAACTAAATAAAAGGAAGATGAATGATCCAATTAAAAAATGGGCAATGGACCTAAATAGAATATTTTCAAAAGAAGACAGAAGGAAGGCCAAAAGGCACATGAAAACATGCTCAAAGTCACTAATTATCCGAGAGATGCAAATCAAAACAACAATGCGGTACCATCTCACACTTGTCAGAATGGCCAACATCAACAAATCAACAAACGACAAGTGTTGGCGAGGTTGTGGAGAAAAAGGAAGCATCGTGCACTGCTGGTGGGAATGCAGACTGGTGCAACCACTGTGGAGAACAGTGTGGAGTTTCCTCAAAAAACTGAAAATGGAACTCCCATTTGACCCAGTAATCCCACTCCTAGGAATATATCCCAAGAAACTAGAAACACCAATCAGAAAGGATATATGCACCCCTATGTTCATAGCAGCACAATCTACAATAGCTAGAATCTGGAAACAGCCTAGGTGCCCGTCAGCAGATGATTGGATAAAAAAAACTGTGGTACATCTACACAATGGAATACTATGCTGCCATAAAAAAGAAGGAACTCTCATCATTTGCAGCAACCTGGATAGAACTAGAGAACATCATGCTGAGTGAAATAAGCCAGTCAATGAAAGAGAAATACCACATGGCCTCACTCATTTATGGATATTAAAAAACATTATAAACTGACAAACCAAAAGATAGATATAAAGACAGTAAAGCAACAAGCAGACTGAAAAATTACAGTGGGGAGATCTGGGGGAGATAGGAGATCAACCGAAGGACTTGTATACATGCATATAAGTACAACCAATGGACACAAAACTCTGTGGAGGGAGGGTATGTATGGGAGGGGGGGGGCAATGTTAAAATATGTACACAGATAATAATTTAATAAAAAAAATAAAGTAGATTCCAAGGAATGTGTTTATTCAAATATGGTTGATATCATAAAAATAAATAAAAAATTGAAATCCCATTTGACCCAGTGATCCTACTTCTAGGAATATTCCCAAGAAACTAGAAACACCAATCAGAAAAGATATATGCACCCCTATATTCATAGCAGCACAATTCACCATAGCTAAGATTTGAAAACAGCCTGTGACCATCAGCAGATGAGTGGATTAAAAAACTGTGATACATCTGCACAATGGAATACTATGCTGCTATTAACAAAGAAGGAATTCCAGCAGCATGGATGGAACTGGAGAGCATTATGCTAAGTGAAATAAGCCAGGCAATGAAAGAAAAATACCACATGATCTCATTTATGGAAAATAAAGAACATTATAACCTGATGAACAAAAAGATAGATACAGAGGCAGAAAAGCATTGAACAGACTGTCAAATTATAGCGGGAAGACTGGGGAGTGTTGGGGAAGGGGGGGTGGGAAGAGATCAACCAAAGGACTTGTATGCATGCATATAAGCGCAACTAATGGACACAAGACACTGGGTCGGGGAGGGGATATGAGGGCATGCGACAGGGGTTAGGGAAGGCTGGGGGAAGGTCAATGGGGGGAAAAGGAGATATATGTACTACTATGTGTAATACTTTAAACAATAAAAAAATGGGCATTATAAGATCAAAATATAAATGGTCTCCGTGAATAAATACTAACTAGCATTGTATAAAGGAAAAAAAATACTCAGAGAGGCCACTGAGGGTAGTCACCTTAGACTGGGCTCCAGTCATCCATACCACCACTAAACAGAGTTGTCCCTTTCCTGCCTCTCCATGTCTATCCCAGTTGCTTTGGAGTTTACTCTGCTCCCTTGGCCTGGCCACATGGTTGGCTACCTAGGAAGCCCTGTCATGGCTTTCAGTACCAGAGGTGAGGATAAAAATGAATGTGGTACTTGGAGTGTAGCCATCCCACATGTCCAGATTCAGGGCACAGGGCCAAGTTGACAATGTTGGCATGTGGACACTGCTGCTGTAGCCTCCAAAATATCAGTTGAGGTTTTCTTCTACTTTGGGGTTTAGTAAGAGAAACCTCATTTTTATTTTGCCTTTGTTTTGCCTAGTTTTCCTTTTCTTTGTAATAGTGTTGATGGTTGTGCCTGGAGGTGAGACAGGGAAGGCAGGACAAGAGAACAATGAAGTTCAGAATGTGCCCTGAGACCTCACAGCATCTCATCTAGCATCTCTTGCTCCCATCCCTCAGCCTGAGCCTCCAGTAGTCCCTCCCAAGACTTATTATCCAAGAGGAGGACCATCAGGGCTTCAACTCTATCCTTTGCTCCCCCATCATGACTTTCCTAAACTGTGGCCCATTCCTTCAGCATCAATCTCTCTCTTGGTAAATCAGGACATTCACTTTGTCCTGATCTGCCTTCTCCTCTAATTGGACATCCTCTTTCTGGACAATTGCATGCATTCCCATGGCCTAAGATACCATTAAATATGTCATATACTCCACATCTATTTCTCCAGCCCCAGCTCTCCTCTAAACCCTAGATCTGCGTAGTCAACTACCCTCTCAAAATCCACATGTCCACAACTAAACTCACCATCTCCATCCCCTAATAAACAACACAGAGAGAGAGAGACAGAGAGAGAGAGAGAGAGAGAGAGAGAGAGAGAGAGAGAGAGAGAAAGAGAGAGAGAAACTTCTCCTGCTCCAGTCTCAGTGAATGGCACTACCATCCTTCTAGTTGTTGAAGTCAGAAAACTGTGGTTCATCCTGGATTCTGCCCTTTATTTCAACCACCACCCATATCCTCTCTATCAGTAAGTCTTGTCAATTCTACCTCTTAAATATCTTTCAAATATTTTCACATCTCTCTAGTCCCACTGTCAGTCCTTTAGTTAAGATCATCATCAGGCCGAAACCGGTTTGGCTCAGTGGATAGAGCGTCGGCCTGTGGACTGAAAAGTCTCGGGTTCGATTCCGGTCAAGGCCATGTACATTGGTTGCGGGCACATCCCCGGTAGGGGGGGTGCAGGAAGCAGCTGGTCGATGTTTCTCTCTCATCGATGTTTCTGACTCTCTATCCCTCTCCCTTCCTCTCTGTAAAAAATCAATAATATATATATATATATATATATATATATATATATATATATATATATATATATATATTAAGATCATCATCAGTTCATTTGTAGACAACTTAACCTCATAATTTGTTTTTCTGCTTCAGTATTTACCTCTTATCCATGTCTATGATGGCTCTTGCTTTCTGCCTGCCGGCACTTTCTGGATCATGGTGTGGGAAGGGAATCCCCAGATCACAGTGGTCTCCCTGAGTTGATGAGAAAAATACTGAAGTTTGAGAGACTGAGGTGTCTGGGATTTGCAGGGTGGAGCTTTGGAAACAAAGGAAAAATACAGAAAAGGAGTTTCAGATATCTGCATAGTGGTCCTCTTGATTGGATTGCTGAATACTAAGCCACACATGCATACAGTTTCTTGAATAAATTATTTCAAAAAAGATGAATGCTTAAAGCAAAAATTATAACAATGTATTTTGGAGTTATAATGTATGTAAAAGCAAAATGTATTACTACAAAACGATGGGAAGGGGAAATCAAAGTATGCTGTTTTAAGGGTCTAAATTGAACATTAAATCATATATAGGGTTTGAAGATAGATTGTGATAAGTTAAAAATGCTTGTTTTAAACCCTAAGGAAACAGCAAAAAAAATTGTTATATCTAGACAATCAATGGTAGAGATAGAATAGTAAAATATTTGTATTATTCTTTGATAGTTGTTCCTCCAGGAGGTGAAGCTTAATTTTCCTCTCCTTGAGTATGGGCTGAACTTGGTGATTTTCATAAAAATAAATAGAATTTGAAGAGGGAGAGACAGCAGCTTTAAAGTGGAAAAATCTAACAGATACCACCTTGAACAAGAAATCAAAGTTAACATCACCAATAAGACATGTTGATGCCATATACCCTCCTGATGTGATGGGATGGCAAGGATACAACACCTAATAATATTCTTCCCAAAATGTTATAACCACACATTGACCAAGAGAAAACATCAGACAAACCCAAACTGAGAGACATTCTACAAAATACCTGACCAGTACTCCTAAAAACTATACAGACCATAAAACACACACACACACACACACACACACACACGAGCGCGCGTGCGTTTCTCAGACTCATAGCCAGGAGGAATCTGAGGAGATACGATGACAAATTGAAATGTGGTATCCTGGATGGGATCCTAGAACAGAAAAAGTCATTAATGGGAAAATCCAAATTAAGTCATTAGTCTAGTTAATTGTATTATACCAATGTAAATGTCTAAGTTTTGATAAATATGTTACCATGTTTATGTAAGGTGTTAACATTAAGTAAAGTTGGATAAAAATGTCTGAAATCACTTACTAACTTTGCAACTCTTCTGTAAATCTCAAATTATTTCAAAGTAAAAAAAATTAAAGAAAATAATGTAAGAAAGGGCAGAAAAAGGGAAAAGTTGGTGAAGTGTATATTGGGAGGCTAAAAACAAATCGAGAAATGATGACCTAAACCCAACCATATAAATAACCACATGAAATATAAATTTACTCTAAGTAAATTTAAATATCATTTCATTGTATTAAAAAACAATATTGGCCTCAACATTTTTTGCTGTCTATAAGATACTTTTTAAATATAAAGGCACAGAGGAGGATCCAAGATGGCTGCACAGGTAAACACCTAACCGCAGCCGCACACAACAATTTCAATAAAATACAACTAAAATATAAAATGGACATTGCCCAGAACTACAGGAAAGTTGACTGACTGGAAATTCTACAATGAGAAGGAAAGAGAAAACCAGAAGGAAAATCAGAGGAGCTGTAAAAGCCTAACGTATGGAGACATGCTGCGCGCGCACGGAAAGGACAGAGCCGGAGAGGAGGGGGAGGCTGAGTACCTTGCTGGCATTCCCTAGCAGGAAGGAAATAAAAGCCCCGGACTGGGCTGAACCCCAGAACCGACAGCACTGAACCCCAGTTCTAGGCCAGAACCTGGGGACCCAGGCTCAAACAGAGGGAGATGGGGCTGAGAGGTGGAATCCCAGGGAAGCGGCGAAAGACAGAGCCCCTGGAGTCACGCACATTGTGCGCAGAGGATGGTCTGTTGACTCTGATGCTAGACTGCCCTAGCAGGAGGAGACAAAAGCTCCAGTCTGGGAAGGACGCGATGAGGAGCGGGAGCTGCTGCCGAGCACCGGCAAGCTGGGTACCAGCAAGGAGCCGGGCGACAGGGCCCCTGCGGGGGAGGTGCCGCTGGGCCCTCGACCACTGAACGCGGGCCACAGAGCCGAGGCTGGGAGCTGCTTCCTGGGTGGTGCCAACCCTGGCAACAGGCTGAAGCCGCCCAGGAGGCTGCGGAGAACAAAGGGGCGCCGCAGGCCAGCCTACTGAGCTTCCAGGACGAGGAGGAAGAAACCAAAGAAGTTTTCAATGTGAAGAAATCAAGCTATAGCAAAAGATAGTAAAATTACTTAAGAAAGAATTCAAAGAAAATCTTGAAAAATCGAAGATTAAGACAGAACTCAACTCAGCAGCCAACATTGCAACATAAATGCGTTTAAAAAAAAAAACACACAAAAAAAGACAGAATGTTGGAGCAGTGGCTGCCAAGCCCAGAGTGGCCAGGCCCAGGGCAGTGGCAGCCAGAGCAGCAGCAGCCAGAACCAGAGCAGCAGCAGCCAGGCCTGGGGCGGAGGCAGCCAAGCCCAGGGAGGCCAGGCCCAGAGCAGCCGGGTCGGGAGCAGCCGGGTCGGGAGCGGCCAGGCCCAGAGCAGCAGCAGCCAATCCCAGAGCAGCCAGGCTGGGAGCAGCCAGACCCGGAGTGGCCGGGCCCAAAGCAGCCGGGCCCAGAGCAGCCGGGTCAGGAGCATCCAGGCCCAGAGCAGCAGCAGCCAAGCCCGGAGCGGCAACAACTGGGCCAGGAGCAGCCGGGCTCAGAGCATTAATGGCCAGGCCCAGAGCAGCCAGGCCCGAAGCAGCCAGGCCAGGAGCAGCAGCATCCAAGCCCAGAGCAGCAGCGGCCAGACCCAGAGCAGCTGGTTGTGGAGCGGACCAGAGCAACAGAGGCCAGGCCCGAAGCAACCAGGCCTGGAACAGCTCACTCCTCACCTGCCCATGCCCCAGGGCTGCTTCTCAGACATGGCTGGAAACTTTTGGGGGAACTTGAGGGTCTGCTGAATCAAGTGATGAAGGCTTAGATCTGGATGTGTTGGGTTATTATAGTGCTGGGGTGTTGATCTGTGAGTGCCTTGTGGGGGGTCTGATGAGGTTGGTTGATCTATTTGGAAGTGTCTTTTGTGTGAAGTGTATCCTTGGGCATGTGGAGGTATTATTGATTTGAGAAAATACTAAGTAATTGATTTACTACCTGAAAAATTTAAAGTTCTGAAAGTTTAAGGTCTCTTGCCAAAAAGAGGTTTTAAAGCTAACACCTTAATTTCAATGGAGAAAGGGGAGGACAAGCCCTTCCCACCCAGAACAGGTAATCCAATTCCAGCCAGCAGCTATCTTTAAACAATGTGTCCATTTACATTTGAATGGCTTCGCCTTTTGATAGCCTAAGGGCAAGTTTACATGTAAACAAGTTTGCTTCTCAGTTCCCAGGGCAGAAAAAACAAGGTTTAAAATAATTAGATTTTAAAATTTATTCTTTTTTTAAAAATATATTTTATTGATTTTTATACAGAGAGGAAGGGAGAGAAATAGAGAGTTAGAAACATCGATGAGATAGAGTCATCGATCAGCTGCCTCTTGCACACCCCCTACTGGGGATATGCCCGCAGCCAAGGTACATGCCCTTGACCGGAATCGAACCCGGGACCCTTCAGTCCCCAAGCCTACGCTCTATCCATTGAGCCAAACCGGTCCCAGCTAAAATTTATTCTTAAAAATATAAAAGTTTATTAATTTAAAAAAAAAACAAGGAAATTAAAGAACCTGATGAACAATATTAACTGTTGATTATAATAGAATCAGAGATACGGGAGGGGAGTGGACTGACAATTCTCGGGGGGGGGGGGGGGGCGGGGAAGGGGGAGGAAAGGGGAGTGGTGGATGACTGTGCACCTATGGATGAGGACAATGGGGGGTGGGGAAAGGGCAGAGGGTGGGGTGGGAACCTGGTGGAGGGGGGAAGAAATGAGGAACCTTTGTAATAATATGAACAATAAAGATTGATTTAAAAAAAGAAATAAAGAAAAAAAATAAAGAACACTGGGTTAGAGCAGTGGGTCGCAAACTTGACTGTGCATCAGCATTCCCTGGAGGGCTTGTTAAAATACAGATTGTTGAGCCACACTCCTGATTTTCTGATTGGATACATATAGGGCTGAGCATTTGCATTTCAAACAAGTTCCCAGGAAATGCTTGTTGGGGACCACACTTTGAGAATTACTGGGTTATGTTATACCTATGGTCGTTTTTATAATTCATGTCCAGTCACTTAATATTTCCATTAATTCGCCTCAGATATATTACCTAAGATATTCAAATAATAGGAGAGCAGCTGGCATTGTGCCTGGCACACAGTAGGCACTCAGTCAAAGCTGGTGATATCTAATTATAAATGCCCTGACTGTAAGTCTCTTTAAGTGTAAAGCCATGCTAGTGACTAGTCAAGGGATTGACAGAGGCATAAGCCTTTCTTATAATGAGTTTACAATCTGCCATGGCCTCTCTACCCCCCACCCCCCCAGGAAATCACACCCCCACTAATTCCACCAATAAAGTTTATTCCATGTTAAGCATTAATCCTTTCCAGACATTCTTCTTTTTCCTGGTCAATTCATTTTGGTCCCTGACCCCTCAGTGTTTCTCAGATGCTTTCCCCATGTGTAGGGAACAAATCCCCATGTGTAGGCCATGACCTTACTTGTATCATTCTCACCAACATCTCTCACAGCTTCTAGCCCAGTACCTGGCCCAGTAGTGAGCAATTGATTACAAGTTTGCTCAGTAGAATAAAGAAAGCATGATACTCCCAGTTCACCTAACCCATGCAAGTCGCCAACCCACCTATCCCGGCTCAGAGACCCCAACCCTCTGGCCAAAATTGCTCCCTTGGGGACTTTGTAAGGGCATGTGGGGTGGGGGGTTCCACCTACATTCACCTGAGACTGCTGCCCTGGGGGTCTGGTGAGCTGGCTTCAGGAATGTATGGAGCCTCCCATTCCCCACATCTTCCTTTTTGGCCTCGCCACTTTGTTAAATAAATTGGCACTGACCCTGGTGACAGACTTGATCATTTCCCTTTGCTTCGTGATTGTATTAAGTGACTGCCAAAGGCCTGTTCCTGACTAGTCAGCACATTCCTCAGGACTGTGAGTGGGAGCCCATCTGCTCTGGGAGTGCTTCCTTTCCTTTACTGTGCTATTTTGGTTTCAACTTCCTATTTGGACAGGAGCATCTTCCAGCCAGTGAGGAAAGGAACAGGGTGGAGAGAAGGGCCACAGTCTTTCTTCATTTCTCACTCATCTCTCTGGTCTCTCTGGAAATATATCAACAATAATCAGATTATGTGCCATGCACCCCTCTAAATTCTCTATACATGTTCGTGCACTTAATCTTTATAACACTCCTCTGAGGAAGGTGCAAATACTACTTACATGGCAAAATAGGTGCAGAGAGGTGAAATGACTTGCCAAAAGTCACACTAATGTGATAGAAATGGGATTGAATCCAGGCAGGTCTGGCCCTGGAAGCTAAGTTCTTCCCTACTGGTTCTACCACTTTTCAGGGATTAGATTTCTGAGGCTCTAGATCTGGACCCACTGGGTATCTGAGGCCATAGACTCTTTCCCCCATCACTGTCTGTCAGCAGAACCTAAAGTCACTTGCATCAAAAATGAAAGGGTTGTTCTCTAACACCCCCCTCCCTTGATATTTGTCTCTGGATCTATTCTTGTTCATCAAGTTATGTATGCATGCATATTAGCATAACCAATGGACACAGACACTGGGGTGGTGGGCTTACCTGGGGTGGCAATGGCTGAGGGAGGGGGGGGTCAATTCAGGGAAAAATGAGACATATGTAAAATTTTAGACAGTAAATACATACTTACATACATAATAAAAAATCAAAGGGTGTTCCCCATCCCCTACCAATCACCCACTCATTTAATATTTGAACTCCCAGGTCCTAGGCCAGCAGGAGAATGTAGACTCTTCCCTTGAGTTAATTTCAAGGGCTGATGTAATAATAATGCAAAACAGCTGTTGGGAATTGAGTACTGTATGCTCTTCTCTTAATGCATTGCTTCATTTAATCACAGGAACTCTCAAGTACATTGCAGGGAGGAACTGAGGCTCAAAGAGCTCTCAGCCAACTACAGGCCTAGCAGTTGTGTACTTCATTGCTATACAAATGTTAATGGCTACCGGTAGATAGCCTTCATTGGATGTCAGGCACTGTCTAAACAGTATCCTGTATTGATTCATTCAATCACACTAACCCTGTGAAGTAGGGACTATTAATAGCCCTATATCCTTATTTCACAGATGAAGAAGCTGAGCTATGGAAAGATCAAAGTAACTTGCCCAAGTTCACACAGCCAGGAAGCAGTAGATCTGGGATTTGAACACAGACTGTTGACTTAGACTAGTAGGTTTCCTTATGTATGCTCTTAACCACTGTACTGTTACCTCTTGGCATTGAGGCCACCTCAAGGCCCTTGAGGTGTCATGTTACCATAAACCCCTCTACCTCTTCTTCTCCACATCTCCCTGCTTATTCCAAGTGGACTTCCCAATAGCCATAACTGAAGCCTCTAGATTCAGTTCTGGGTTCAAATTATAACTCTGTAACTCACTAGCCATGTGACCTCTGTTTGTCTCTGTGCCTCAATTTCCTGTCCTATAAAGTGGGGATAGTAACGGCAATTATTGAGGCACAAAAATACAGAGGATGGCTGTGAGCATTTAGATCAAGCAGGACACATTCCACCATCACTAGCACCACCTCCTCTTCTCCAAACCAACCACAGCATCCTGCAGGGGGAAATGGTGCTTCACGCCCTTGCACTTAACAGTCTTGCCCTCCGTGTCTGTCTTTTCCTGTCCCAAATGAAAGGCAGTCTTCAGTTACAGACTCCCTAGGCTTTTCAAAACTTGGTGATTACAATTCCTCCCAAGAGATCAGAGAAGCCCATTTCCCTAGCATTCTAAGCAGGAATTCTATTGTCATTTGGTAACTCAAATATGGCCAAGGTGGTCCAGCCCATCTCCTTTCCTCCCCACCCTTAGTGCAAGCAAAGAAGATACAGCTTCACTAAAACATACTCTGGCAGCATGCCATTACCAGAGTCTCCCAGAGAGAAATTCACAGCAAATAATCCATTTCAAATAAGAGAATTCCTTGCTACATTGGTGACTGTGGATGTGAGCCTTTTCTTCTTGCCTCCTTTACTGAAAGTGTTTAAGTACTGGGAAGGAAATATCCAGTATCTTTCCCTACCTTCCTAAATGTCTTTGTCGCATAATTCCAGTCTCCTCTAGTTGTTGTGTCTTGTGACTTAAGCTCAGCAGGGAAGAGCATAGTGCTACCTATAAGCAGGCAGTCAGGATTAGAAAAGGAAGGCCCTTCACTTAGTTCTTCATCCACAGGTTGACCCCTAACCCTGGCCTCTAACTTCCCTTAATCTTGTTCATAGTCTGAGTATAAAAATGTAGAATGAGGTAACTTGAACTTAGAGAAGTAAAGTACTTGGACTGCATCACAAAGAACCAATTTTTCATCACAACCATGTACTGATCATAAACTTCAACCCATGTTTTTAGTCACAAAGAACAAGACAACAAGCATGTGGATGCTCAGTACAAAGGGATCTCTATTGTTAGGGATCCGATTGAAGGACAGGGCAGCACATCTTTGTCTCTGAGGGAGAGTCCGCTGTTCCATTCTTCTGGAAGTGCTTCTGGGGCTGTTAAAAAATAATTCTTAGGATTTATTCCTATAAGTGGGATCACTGGGTCAAAAGGCAGTTCCATATTTAATTTTTTAAGGAAACTCCATACTGTTTTTCCACATACAAATGGCCCTGCCAAAGGAGTGACATTTGCTGCCTTAAAGTATGGAAACTCAGTACAAGGAGTCCATTTTTATGCAGAACACTCTTTCTACCCAGAATGGGCAAAGTAAGGTCAGATTGGTCCCTCCATAGCCATTTGGTACTCATGGAGTGTCTTTTCATGAAGTTTTACTGTAAAAGGAAACAATTGAAGTGACCTGAGAAATAGCAGGTGCAATCCTTCCACTGATAGAATGAAAGATGGTTTTGGAATACTGTCATTTCCTTTTATTTATTTTTCCTAAGGAGACATTGGAGAAAAATGTAACCAACACAAGTCAAGTACCTCAGTGCTTTATGAAAACCCGGAACAAACATTAAGGACAAAAAAATCTGAAGGTCGAGGAAGGGAAATAAACAAGAGTAAGTAAAGCATGAATCATTCATTACCACCTGATGACTCCTTAAAAATAAAAAATAAAATGTGGGAGGAAATTGAGACCTTGCCATAGTTTGACATTTTTCTAGAAGACCTGGCACATACTCTTTGTCCTTTTATTTCATAGAAGGAATTGACCTTTGGCTTCTGACTTGTATTGCCTTTTCCTCAAGCCTTCACAAAGTACAGAGTTAGATGATGATGATAACCCTGCACCAGGTCCCACTTCTGTCTGGACACTGGGAATAGAGACAGGAGAAATGCATTTTAATTGCATGGATTTAACTACTTACATCTTGTTTCCCAAACACTTTGAGGTGGCTTACAACAATAAAATAATAATAAAATAGGAACAGAGAGCTGGCCAGGGATGATATCACTAGAATTTTTAAAAATCCAGTGCAAAAAAAAAAGCATCCCTTCAAAGGCCATATGGAGTTAATTACAGAAGTTTAAAAGAGCAGAATTAAAATTCAAACAAGCTCGGACCAATGGACCATCTCTTAAAAGAGGTCAGTCTTCTCAGATAGACTTCCCTAGAAGCGAAATCTTAGGCCCAATATCTACAATAACTTCTCTGAGCCTCGGTTCCCTCATCTGGATAATGAATCTAATAAATATTATCTATTTTGTATAGAATGTTATAAGGATTCAATGAGATGATTCTATGAACCACTGAGCTGTTCTGTCTCTCAGAAGACACATGTTCAATAAATGGTAGATATTAGAATCAATATGAAGACACTCTCACATTGTGCAATACAAAGCATTTTCCCATGATGGGTTCTCATTTGATTCTCACACCTGTCAGGACCTGTGCTCAGGAACACAGAAAAAAGAGAACAAAGAATGGAAGTGTGTGGCAAAGGGGTTTATTTAGGGAAAGCTATCTGCAGAAAGTGGTACTCTACTGAAGATTGGATCTTCTGAAGGTGATGTAGGATTTGCAGACATAGAACTGAACTACAGATGAGGAATGAGATGGCTGTGTATAGAAGCAGTAAGAAGACTCTTCCTACTAGAGCAGAGGGGCAGGTAGGAAATAAGAGTAGGGAGGGAAGGGTAGAGCAGGATAACTCATGGAATTGCTTGACTCTGGTCAGACTGGGAAGGAATTTGGACTCCATTTGACAGGAAATGGGGGTCATTGAAGGATTTTGAGCAGGTTGAGCAAGGGAAGGATGTGACATGTTAAAAGGGATGTTTTCAAAGGTGGGGTCTTTCTGCTATGTGCAGGCTGGAATGGGGGGGGGGGGGGGTTGGGAGGACATAGACTGGCAGGATAGCTGCAGTAACCAAGGAAGAAACAGATGTTGAGAGCTCAAGCTAAGTAAATGGAAGTGGAGAATATGAGAGATTCCCAATTCTAGTTAGAGGCACCTGAGAGGGAATGATTTTCAATCAACATACTTCCCTTCTAGACTCAAAATCCCATGAGGGTAGGGACTGTGCATTCCTCATTCATCATTGTACCCCCAGGATCTGGCATAATGTTTGGCATATAATAGGTGCTTAGCAAGTGTTGAATGACTGAATGAATGAATGAATGAATTTCATGCATGTCTCCATGCAGACAGACATTCAATAAGAGTAAGAATGGTCAACAATGCCGAAACCGGTTTGTGGACTGAAGGGTCCCAGGTTCGATTCCGGTCAAGGGCATATACATTGGTTGCGAGCACATTCCCGGTAGGGGGTGTTCAAGAGGCAGCTGGTCGATGTTTCTCTCTCATCGACGTTTCTAGCTCTCTATCCTCTCTCATCCTCTCTGTAAAAAATCAATAAAATATATATTTTTTTTAAAAAGAATGGTCAACAATAAGCAATAGTAATGGAAAATAAAAAAGAGTATCATCCAAAAGGTTCCATTATTTTACCTGATTCTTTTACTGACACTGGACCCATTCTGACAATCCATGTAGGATGGTAGCCCAGGAGAGAGCTAGAGCAGGCTAATAAAGAAGCCACCTAAAGTAGAACATATGAGTGCTCTGTCGGAAGCACACCAACCACACACCTCCCAGACAGTTCACACAGTATAGAACATCACAAAGCAGGTAAATAATGGATGAGAGGAGATATTTTAATGGGGGTATTTACCTCACAAAATAGTTAGCTGAGAATCCATATAAAGTAGCAAACTGCCTTACTATTTCACTTAATTCAAGACCAGGATATAATTTACTGGTTTTTCCATTCAAGACACTATAAATTAATGATAATAGCCCTGACATGGGAGTCTAGAAACCTAACCTTTGGTCTATGAGTTGGAGGGGGGGATAGGCTTCCTGAATTTACATCCTGGCTGCACCTTGGGCAAATGGCTTAACTTTTCTGAGCTGCAGTTTCCTCATCTATAAATTTATTATAATAAAACATCTGATTCTTCCTGATAAAGTATTGTGATGGTTATGTGAGGTAATGCATGCAATTTGTTCAGCAGTGCCTATATTATAGGGTCTCAGTCAGTGTTGACTTTTACTTTAAATCTTAACTATATGACCTTAAGCAAGTCATTTCCCTTCTCTGTGCCTTGGTTTCCTCATGAACCTGAGGCTTCTTCTAGCCATACCTTAGAGATGCAGTCTCTTCCTGTAGTATGAATTCATCATTGAACACACACAATGGTATCTCTATCCTCCCCCTCTAGGGTCCCCAGTTGATAACTCTGCCCTGACAGGGATCATTGGGACTTTGAGAAATGTGAGAAGGTCCAAATATACACAAGACTAGGATAAATGCATTTTCCTTAATACTTCATAAACATCCAAACTTACACAGCTCCTACCCTTAAGTTCTAGCCCTTTGGCCCCTCACAAGCTGCCCTACTTCCTCAACTATGTTCATCCCAGGCCCTAATGGAGAGTGATCCCAAGAACACTTCTCTCCTTTGGACAGCATCCCTAGCCCACCCCGAATTTGGAATTAGAACCCCAAGTCCCTTAGATTTCTTTTCCCTACCCTACTCCAACCTAGGGAGCTGCTATTGCACCAACCTCTGCTGCCCTCTGCTGTCTGGCTCCAGACATGCTGGCTCCAGTTGGGCAGGTTAAGTCAGCTTCCAAGCACCTTTCAGTTCCTCCAGTCCCTAGATGCCAGCCTGACCTCAGAACACAACACAGGATGGGGGTTGGGAGTACTAGAAGACAGCAACCAATGAACATATATATGCATAGCCTATGACCATCTCCATAGGCATAGCTCATAGGCACAGACAATAATGTGGTGAAGGACTGGGCAGTGGTGGGGACAGAGGCTGGGTAGAGGAGAGCAAAAGATGGCGGGGAGGGGGAGATATGAGAGACCTCTGTAATAGTGTCAACTATAAAAAAAAATAAGGATATCTCCTGCAATATTCATGTTCAACCTTAGTCAACATAAATGCATGACAATCTTTCCTATTTAGACCCAACATACCAAGCCATAGCTGGTGCGGTCCATGAGTTTGGAGCTGTTGTCTTCAGCAAAGAAGACAAGCTGCTAGAGTCACCCATGTTCTCATCTAAGTCTCATTCTTGAAAATTCAATAATAATTTATTGAGCACTCTCTGTGTACAAGGCATTATGCCAAATACTCATGTGCTTATCTTATTATATCCTGACAACTACCTTACAAGTAGGTAAAATTATTATCCCTATTTTACAGATGAAGGAACTGAGACTCAAAGAAGTGCAAGTCTTTCCTATGGTCACAGAACCAGTGAGTGGCAGAGATGTGGCAACTGCCACAGACCCTAACTGATTTGTCTGCCTCCACTCTCTTTCCTCCAAACTAGCCTCCATGCCATAGTCACTGGTTGACTTTGGAGTTTTATATCTGGATGGCTATAGCAGCTCACCTTTTTTGCTAAAGAAAACAACTCTAAATTCATGGACAACAGCAGCTATGGCTTGGGTATGTCTGGTCTGAATACAGAAGACTGTGTGTATGTTTGTGTTAAGGAAGAACACAAATGTTGCAGAAGATATTTATGATGATAATTAGATGTGAGGTAATGTATGCAATTTGTTCAGCAGTGCAACATGATTTGACAAAATATGGTTATTGACTATGAAGGGCAGTGAAGAGGGAAGAGTCTGAAATGATTCTCAGTATTCTGGCTTGGGCAACTGGGTGTAAAGGGATACTAATCATTAAAATATGAACATTGAACATTACTTGGATAAGGAATGAGAAGGAAATGAAGAGATTCATTTTGGACATGGTGAATATGGGTTAGCCAGGGGGAGATGATCAGTGAGCAATTGGTTTTTTAAGTCCAGAGCTCAGGAAAGAGGTCTGGACTGGCATCAGCTTAGGGTTGAAATTTTTTTCAAGGACAGTGGGATGCAAGAAAAAAGACAAGGACTGAAGCCAGAGCATCAACATTTAAGGGGAAGGTAAAATCAAAGGAGTGTAGGTAGATGACATGGATAGAGGAAGAAAACCAGGAAAAAAATTGTCAAGGAAATCAAAGAAAAGGAAGAATTCTACTAGATCAGTTACCATGGAAAGGTCAGTGCCCTTTAAAGTTCTCCTTTAGCCCACCAGCATAGCTCAGTGGTTGAGCATCGACCTATGAACCAGGAGGTCGTGGTTTGATTCCCAGTCAGAGCACATGGCCCGGTTGCAGGCTTGATCCCCACTGTAGGACATGCAGGAGGCAGTTGATCACTGATTCTCTCTTATCATTGATGTTTCTATATCCCTCTCCCTTCTTTTCTGAAATCAATAAAAATATATATATGTTAAAAAAATTAAATGGTCCTTTAGATTTTTGCATTAGAAGGCTCTGTTATCTATTGTTATGTTGTTGTTTTTGTTGTTGTTTTAAATTAGCTTTGTTGTTGGAAGTATTACATATGTTCCCTTTCACCCCTCCCCAGTGACTCCCTTCACTCTACACCCTCCTCCCAGGCCTTCACCACTCTATTGACTATGTCCACGGGTTAAGCATATCTCTATAATAAAGAGCCAGGGTGTAACCACAGATCAGGAACAAAGGCTGACCTTCCAGAAGTCAACATGGGGTTTCCATGGTGACCCAGGGCTGACTATTGAGGCTGCAAGCCTGGAAAGAGACCTGAAGAGAGAAGCAGGGGCTGATCTGTAGCATCTGAGGCAGCTTTTGACCAGCACTTGCCTCTCTCTTTCCCTCTGAGCCTGGCCAGCAGCCCTGCCTCCATTTATCTTAGATCTTCCATCGGGCTGCTGATCAGCCCTGCCTTTCTGATCAGGCCCTGTTGATAGGCCCAGAGATGCTCACTGGCATAGAAACTAAACAATCAGAACCAAATCTGGGTCAATTGTGCAGGCTGGGCTGAGGGAACCATCCCCTCTGTGCATGAATTTCTTGCACCAGGCCACTAGTATACATATAAATTCTTTGGTTAATATCTTTCCTCCCTACCTCCCCCCTTCCCTCTGAGATTCATCGAATTGCTATGATTTTTAAAAGTCACCCTAAGTCCAGGAGTCCTGCTGTCCTGGGGTCTGTGGCCACAGGGTCAGCTTGGGGCTGGTGCTTCTAGGGTCCCAAGTCACTGTGGCTTTGGCTTAGCCATTTCCCTATAGGAACCTTGTCCTGGGAGACCGGACCACATTCCAGTCCTGGATCTGAGGCCTCCTGGAGCCTCTGTCCCCTTCTCAAAACAGGAGCAAGGTGTCCTGCATCTCAGGGACATTGGGGCCCATGACAGGTGACAAGCACCTGGTGTCACCCTCACCAACAGGCAGCCTATTGTCCTAGCAAGGCTGAGTGAGGGTCCTGACAGGTCCCCAGATCCGGGTCCCAAGTACCCTTTGGGCCAGTGGGAGAGGCCAGAGTGGCCTTTCCCTGGTGGGGATCCCCCGCCTGGGAATGACCTCCATGCCAGAAGTGGGACAGTCCATTTCCAAAGTTGAGCATCCACTTCTCCCTGAATTGCTCTTGGAGACCCCTCCCACTCTGATCCTAGTCGGTTGGTCACCCTCAGAGGCTCTCATCTGTCCCCACTATGGAGGTCCTGGCATCCACCCTGAGAGCTGGGCCTTGGGTCTGATCAGTTGCTTCGGGCACAGTGCCTGGAGGGTGAGCGGGGCAGGTCTCAGATGCTGTGCTGATGGCTGAGACCCCCTACGTACTCTGTCTAGTAGGATCCTGTGAGCAGGAATGATCTCTGACCTGAGCACACACGAGTGGGTGTGGCAAGTTCCTGAAGCCGTGAGTCGGGCCCTGGACATCCTGGGCAGAGAGGGGGCTCTGTGTTGGAGAGGAGATGGGGGCTCCAGGCAGATGAGGTTAGTTTCCCACCAATGTCACAGGAGGGCAGGCCTCAGGCAGCAAGCCAGGTTTTGGTGTGCACTGACTGAGCTTCGTGGGCCCCTCCGTGCATGCTCTCCTCTGCCTCAGTGAGCACAGGAGTGCAAGTGGGCCTGAAGTCCTAGGCAAATGGAGACCAGGATGCATTGAGGGTGAGGGTGGGGCCATACCATGATAGGTCCCTGGCACTGATCCCTCCATCCCAGTGGGCTATTCTGGGAGAGACACACCCAGCCTTAGCTCTGCTCCTCCCAAGTCCCACAGGACAGCCCAGCAAGGTGTAGCCTACAAACAGGTGAGAGGGCTGAAGCCCGCACCGGTACTGGTCCCACAACCTTGGTCCTTCACCAAGTGTCCTGGCCAGCTAGCCAGCCTTTCCTCTACCAGGGTGAGAGCCCCTGCAGGTAGGACAGTGGGGTCGTGTGGTGTAGGGGGGTGGGAAACGGGGTGGCTGTGTGTGGGAGGGGTGTTCGCTTGGGTCCCCATCAGCCCACACTTGCCCTCTCCTCCTAGGACAAGTCCCGGAAGAGGAGGCCAGTCAAAATGGACAGAGCCGGGGCCTGCCCAAGAGCATGTGCACGAATGGCACCGATTCAGTGCAGCTAAGCACCAGATCGAGGGCAGAGCGCCGGGCCAGTGCTGCCTCCAACCCTGCCCGCAAGGCCTGTTCTACTAGCGGCAAGATCCGTCGGCTGTCAGCCTGCAAGCAGCAGTGAGGGCAATCAGCCATAGCCCGTCTCGGAGAGCCCTGGCCGTGTGCCATGACCCAGGTCCTCTTCCGTCTTCCCAACGACTGCTGACCACACAGAAAGGCCACAGCCACACCCTTCGTGCTGACTGTCCCTCGGGAAGCTGAGGGGATGCTCTGGAAGGCTGTTGCTGGGGGCAGCAGAGACTGGGTCTGTTCCCCCTCCCCCATCGTGGGCAGTGGATACAACCTCCTGTTACCTCTGCAATCCTGTGCTAGGCCCCTTTCCTGGCCAAGGGAGGGTGAGGCCAGGCCGCGGGCCCTGCACAGACCTCGCCGTGCACTTTACGTTTAGACTACTGGTTCTCACCGACTTTTCTTTACTTTGCTACATGTTAGCACCTCCCGTACCTAGTGCTGTGTTCAAACAAACTGCAGCCCATCAGGGGTTGATGGGCCTGCCCACTGAGACGCATGCCCAGTGCCCGTGGGAGCCAGGTGGCTGCCTTTTTGTTGTTTGGTTGGTTCCTTTTTTTTTTTTTTTTTTTAAGAAAAAATAAAACAGGTCGATTTGAAAAAAAAATAAAAATAAAAAATAAATAAATAAAAGTCACCCTAAAACTTAGTGGCTTAAAACAACGTAAATCATTGCATTATCTTTCATGATTTCTGTGGGTAAGGAATTTGGGGAGCTGAGTACTCTGGCTCAAAGTCCCTTATACAGTTTCAGTCAAAGAGTGGCTAGAGTTGGAGCACTGTAGGGAGGGAGGTGGCTGGAGCATTTGAGACTGGTCAGGCATCTCTCTCTCTTCATATGGTTTCAGGGCCTTGCCAAACCACCTCTCTCCATGAGCTACTTTGATCTTCTTCACAGCATGGAGGTCTCAGGGTAGGTGATCTGTTTATTTTTTATTTTTAAAAATATTTTTATTGATTTCAGAGAGGAAGGGGAAGAAAGGGAGAGAGAGAGAGAGAGAGAGAGAGAGAGAGAGAGAGAGAGAGAGAGAGAGAAAGAGAGAGAGAGAGAGAGAGAGAGAGATGAAAACATCAATGAGAAAGGATCATTGATCAGCTGCCTCCTACATGCCCCCCACCAGAGATGGAGTCTGCAACCCAGTCATGAACTTGAATCTGTGACCTTCTACTTCATAGGTTGATGCTCAACCACTGAGCAACACCAGCCTGGATAGGTGAACTGTTTACATGGCAGGTGAGGATCTCATATTTTTATATATCAGCAGCAAACAATCCAAAAGGAACTTAAGAAAAACAGTTTCATTAATAATAGCAAGCAAAATAACAAAGTATCTATCAATAAATATAGCCAAGGAAGAGAAATACTTATATACTGAAAAGTGAAAAACATTGCTTACACAAACTAGAGACCTAATAAGTGGAAAGATCTGTGTTCATAGATTAGAAGACTTAATATTATTAAGTGGCAGTACTGCCTAAAGTAATCTAAAAATTGAATGCAATCCCTTATCAAAATTCCAGTGGTGTTTTTTGCAAAAGTGGAAAAGCTGAGCACCAAATTCATATGGAATTACAAAGGGGCCTCGATAATCAAAACAATCTTGAAGAAGAATAAAATTGAAAGACTCACACTTCCAGTTTCAAAGCTTGCTACAAAGCTACAGTAACCAAAATAGTGTGGTACCAGCATAAAGACAGATATACAATATGCCATTTAAATAGCATGGAGAATCTAGAAAGAAACCCTTACATCTATGGCCTTGACCAGGATGCAAAGATCATTATACAAAATTAACTCAAGCCCTGGCTGGTTTGGCTTAATGGATAGAGCGTCGGTCTGCAGACTGAAGGGTCCTGGGTTCAAATCCAGCCAAGGACACATGCCTGGATTGCGGACTTGATCCCCAGGAGGGGGCATGCAGGAGGCAGCCAATCAATGATTCTCTCTCATCATTGTTTCTATCTTTCTCTCCCTCTCCCTTCCTCTCTAGAATCAATAAAATATATATATATATTTAAAAATTAACTAAAAATAAATTAATGACCTAAATGTGAGAAAAAATTATAAAACCCTTACAAGAAAACATAGAGGAAAATCTTTATGACCTTAGATTTGTCAATGAATTCTTAGATATGACACCAAAAACACAAATAAAAAAAGAAAAAATAAATAATTTAACGTTATCAAAATTTGTTCATCAAAAGGCATTATCAAGAAAATGAAAAGAGCCCTAGAACATCAGCCTGCAGACTGAAAGATCCCCGGTTTGATTCCAGTCAAGAGTTGTGAGCTCAATATCCAGTAGGGAGCATGCAGGAGGCAGCCTATTAATGGTTCTCATTCATCAGTGATGTTCCCATCTCTCTCTCTCCCTCTCCCTTCCTCTTTGAAATCAATAAAAATATTTTTTTAAAGGAAAAAAAAATAACCTACAAAATGGGAGAAAATATTTGCAAACTCTGTATCTGTTAAGGGCCTACTGTCCAGAATATATACTCTCACAACTCAACAACAAACCAATTTTAAAATGGACAAGGGACTTGAAATAGAGATGTCTCCAAAGAAGATATACAAGTGTCCAACAAGCACATGAAAAGATGATTAGCATTATTAGTCATTAGGGAAACACAAAACAAAACCATGAGATACCATTTCATAATCATTAGGTTGGCTACAATTTTTAATAAACAAAAAATAACGTGTTGGTGAGGCTTTGTAGAAATTTAAACACTCATACATTGCTAGTACTAATGTAAAATTATGTGAAAACTGATTCCTCAAAAAGTCAAACAGAATTACCACATGACCCAGCAATTTCACTCTTAGGTATATACCCAAAAGAATTGAAAACAGGTGTTGAAACAAAAACTTGTACATGAATGTTGATAGGTACAGTCTTTGCAATGGCCAAAAAGTTAAAACAACCCAAATTTCTGTCAACAGATGAATGGATGAACAAATTGTAATACAGCCGTACGATGGATTATTCAGCCATAAGAAAAATGAAGTGCTGATGCGTGTTACAACTTAGATGAACCTTGAAGACAGTACACTAAGTGAAAGCATCCATACACAAAAGGTCACATAATAAACAATTCTATTTATATGAAATGTCAAGAGTAGGCAAATCTACAGAGACAGAAATCAGATTAGTGGTTGCCAGAGGCAGAAAGACAAGAAGAAAGAATAGGGTGTAACTGCTCAATAGGTATGGAGTTTGATTTTGGAGTTGTGGAAATGTTTTGAAACTACTAGGAATGGTGGTTTCACAATGTTGTGAATGTACCTAATTCTATTGTTCTCTGTAAAATGATTACTTTTGTTATGTTAATTTCACCTCAATTTTTAAAAAAGGAATGTTGCATCAAATAAAGCAGTATCACCTCTTCTGATCTAGCTTCAGAAACTGGGTCATATCATAATCAGCATATGCTATTGGTCAAAATGGTCACAAAACCCTCCCAACTTCAAAGGGAGTAAATATAGCCCCTACTCTCAATGGGAGAACACCCCAGAGGTCATTGGTGACTCTAACAAGAGCACCTGTAATGGAGTGGTAGGGGCTAAAAGCAGGCCACCCACAATGGGTGATTGTGAGGATGGAAAAATTGACCAAAGGGCACAAAATTCCTGAATCAATGAAAAGACATGGTATGTTCCAGGACAAAAAGGCTCAGTTTTATAAAGATAGATATTCTCACCAGTTGAATACATACATTTAAGCAATCTCAACTTGAATCGTAACATTTATTTTTATAAGACTTGAAGAGCTGATCTTGAGATCTATAGAAGAAAATATGTAATTATGACAAAGAAGTATTTGAAAAGGAGGAAGGAAGGCTACACTACAAGGTTATAGTAATCAAAATAGCATGTTACTAGCATAAAAACAGACACAGATCACTGGAACAGAATAGAGAGCCTAGAAATAAACCATGCCTATATGGTAAATTAATACATACCAAAAGAGGCAAAAACATACAATGGGGTAAAGGCAGTTCAGTCAGTAAATGGTGTTGGGGAAACTGGACAGATGCATGGGAAGAAAGAAAGAAAGAAAAGAAAGAAAGAAAGAAAGAAAGAAAGAAAGAAAGAAAGAAAGAAAGAAAGAAAGAAAGAAAGAAAGAAAGAAAGAAAGAAAGAGAAAGGAAGAAAGGAAGAAAGAAAGAAAAAGGAAGGAAGGAAGGAATGAAGGAAGGAAGAAAGAAAGAAAAAGGAAGGAAGGAAGGAAGGAAGGAAGGAAGGAAGGAAGGAAGGAAGGAAGGAAGGAAGAAAGGAAGAAAGGAAGGAAGGAAGGAAGGAAGGAAGGAAGGAAGGAAGGAAGGAAGGAAGAAAGAAAGAAAGAAAGAAAGAAAGAAAGAAAGAAAGAAAGAAAGAAAGAGAAAGAAACCATACACCAAGAATATAGGAGAATAAACTCAAAATGGATTAAAGAGTTAAATATAAAACTCTTAGAAGAAAACATAGATAATAAATTCTCTGACATTTCTTTTAGCAATATTTTTTCTGATATATTCCTCAGGCAAGGAATACAAAAGAAAAATATAAATAAATAAGACTGCATAAAACTAAAAAGCTTTTGTACAGCAAAGAAAGCCATTAACAAAACAAAAAGGCAACTAGCTGAATGGGAGAACATATTTACCAATGATTCATCTGATAAGAGGTTAATATTCAAAATGTATAAAGAAACCATACAGCTCAATACCAAAAAAAACAAAAACAAAAACAACAAAACACAATCCAATTTAAAAAATGGGCAAAGGACCTGAATAGAAGTTCTTGAAAGAGAAAATACTGGTGGCCAATAGACATGAAAAGATGCTAACTTGGCCATAAAAAAGAATGAAGTCTTACCATTCGCGACAGCTTGGATGGACCTGGAGGGCATTATGCTGAGTTAAATAAGCCAGTCAAATAAAGACAAATAACATGTAATTACACTTACATGTTGAAATGTAAACAATATATACAAACAAACAAAACAGAAACAGACTCATTGATATAGAAAACAAATTGATGGTTGCCAGTGGGTAAGGAGGAAAAAGGTGAAGAGATTAAGAAGTACAATTGATAGTTACAAAATAGTCACTGTGATGTAAAATAGAGCATAGGAAATACAGAATCCTATATAATAAAGAGGTAATATGCAAATTGACCATCACACCATTGCACAAGATGGCCAGCAGGGGAGGGCAGTTGTGGGTGACCAGGCAGGCAGGGGAAGGCATTTGGGGGCAATCAGGCCGGCAGAGGAGCAGTTATGCATCGATCAGGCTGGCAGGGGAGTGGTTAGAGGGTAATTAGGCTGGCAGGCAGAAGTGATTAGGGGCAGAGATCCAAGGTGGCAGCTTAGGTAAACACACCTAAACTGCTGTTGCGCACAACAATTTCAAAACTACAACTAAAAACAAAATGTCTATCACCCAGAACCACAGGAAAACTGGCTGAAAGGAAGCTCTACAACTAGATTAAAAGAGAAAGTAGCATTCAGGGCACAAGAGCTGAAAAACTGAGGTACAGGCATGAGCACAATATGGGCAGGCGGCAGATCCCAGCTGGTAGCAGGCATTGCTTTCTTCAACCCGATGTGAGACAATTTCTGGGGAGAAGCTAGACTGTCTGCCATTGGGTCAGAAAGTGAGGGTGGCTTGCTTGCAGAGCTGAGTGCAAAAATAATTGTTTGCTGGACTGGGACGTGAGATGCAGGGACACGGTCAGAGAGGCAGAGAAGGCTGACTGGCAGCCATCGCTGTTTGCCACGCCCCAGCCTAATGACATCCTGAGACTCTGCCCTGCACAATCTACAAACACACCCAAGCTCCAAGCAACGGCTTTTGCATATGAATGGCCTTTTCTATTGCAGTTTAACCTAGCAAACTTGTAACCTGGTGCAGACAGCTCCAAAGCTTCCAAGCTCCAGGCAGGGAAGAGAGGACTGTGGTTCTCACTGTAGCTCCTGTAGGGTGGCCTCAGACAGTAGCTGAACTGCACCCCATTGGAGATCCGGAAACTAGAGTATCTAGTGGTCAGTGTGAGATGACACCAGATTTTAACTATTCTCATAAGGGACACATTCAAGAGACAGACTCAGTGAGCACCAAAGCCCTACAGGAACAAGTCCTCCCCCATAAACGTGTCTCCAGCACAGCAATTCTTCCGTTCTAGACACAGCGAGTCCTCACAGACAATTGGCCTGGAGGTCAATTCCTCCCAGTGACACAAAAACAAGGGTGTACACACAGTTCACAAAGGGGTGCACCAAGAGTGTCCACATCAGGCAACTGGGAGGCTGATCCATTGAAACATATAGGACACCCAGGCCCACAAAGCTACCCTAGCAACTCAGGTAAACAGCGAAAATGTTGAGAAAAGGAAGGAGAGCTCAAACAAAAGAAATGAAGGAGAACAAAAGATTGGATATAGAGTTCAAAACCACAGTTATAAGGTTTTTCAAGAATTTCCTAGAAAAGGCTGATAAATTTCAGGAGACCCTCGAGGATATAAAAAAGAAATTAAACCAACTAGAAATTAAACATACACTAACTGAAATAAAAAATATTATACAGAGACCCAACAACAGACCAAAAGAACACAAGAATCAAGTCAAAGATTTAGAATACAAAGAGGCAAAGGACACTCTTCCAGAGAAGCAAGAAGAGAATAGAATCCAGAAAGTTGAAGATAGCGTAAGAAGCCTCTGGGACAACTTCAAGCATACCAACATCAGAATCATGGGGGTGCCAGAGAAAAGAGAGAGCAAAACACTGAAAACCTATTTGAAGAAATAATGACCGAAAACTTCCCCCACCTGGTGAAAGAAATAGACTTACAAGTCCAGGAAGTGCACAGAATCCCAAACAAGAGGAATCCAAAGAGGAACACACCAAGACACATCATAATTAAAAAGCCAAGAGCAAAAGACAAAGAGAGAATCTTATAAGCAGCAAGAGAATACAGTTAGTTACCTATAAGGAAGCACCCATACGATTATCAGCTGATTTCTCAACAGAAACTATGAAGGCCAAATGGGAGTGGCAAGAAATATTCAAAGTGATGAATAGCAAGAACCTACAAACAAGATTACTCTACCCAGCAAAGTTCTCATTCAGAATTGAAGGGCAGATAAGAACCTTCACAGATCAGAAAAAGCTAAAGGCGTACATCACTACCAAACTAGTGTTATATGAAATGCTAAAAGGTGTTCTTTAAAAAGAAGGAAAAGAAGAAAAAAGTAAAGATAAAAATTATGAACAACAAATACATATCTATCAACAAGTGAATCTAAAAGTCAAGTGAATTAAAAATCTGAGGAATAGAATAAACTGGTGAATCTAAGAGAATCAGGAGCATAGAATGGGAGGGGATTGATAATTCTCAGGGGAAAGGGGTGTCTGTGTGGG
Organism: Pipistrellus hanaki; assembly: GCF_964339955.1. NCBI lineage: Eukaryota > Metazoa > Chordata > Mammalia > Chiroptera > Vespertilionidae > Pipistrellus > Pipistrellus hanaki. The sequence continues at coordinate 27,044,857 of NC_140524.1, read as the reverse complement.
GGTTATGGGAAGAGACTGGACAAAAATCATACACCTATGGATGAGGACGGTGGGGGGGGGGGGGAGGTAAGGGCAGAGGGTAGAGTGGGAACCAGGTGGAGGGGAGCTATGGGAGGGGGAAGGAGAAACAATTGTAATAATCTGAACAATAAAGATTTATTTTAAAAAATGTAAATATTGATAAAGTATACACCTTCTCTTTTGTTTGATATAATGGCACATCTAAAAAAGATCAATAAATTATAATAAAATAATTCTGGAATAAATAAACAAGATGACATGTTTTTGGTCTATACTAGCAATAACCATCTAGAACCAGAAATGGGGAAAATGTTGCATTCAGAATAATAAGAAAAATAATAGATAAGAAAACAAAACTCATACATGTGCTACCTATAAGACATTCACTTCAGATTGAAAGACACAAGCAGCCGGGTTGGTGTTGCTCAGTGGTTGAGCATCTACCTATGAACCAGGAGGTTACAGTTCAATTCCCGGTCAGGGCACATGCCCAGGTTGTAGTCTCAATGTCCAGTAGTAGGGGGCATGTAGGAGGAGCTGATCAATGTTCTATCTCATTGATATTTTTATCTCTCTCTCCCTCTCCCTTCTCTGAAATCAATAAAAACATACTTTAAAAAAAAAAAGAAAGAAAGAAAGAAAGAAAGAAAGAAAGAAAGAAAGAAAGAAAGAAAGAAAGACACACTAAGATTGAAAGTAAAGGGATAGAAAAACATGTTACATGCAAATGGAAACAAACAACCAAAAAGCTAGGGTAGCAATATTTATGTCAGACCAAATAGTTCATGGCACTGACTGCCTGTGCCCTCTCAGGCTGTTTGCATCGTTGCCTTCAACCTGCCTCCTGACCTTCCCCATGACCATGCCTGAGGTGCCATTTCTGTGCCTCTCCTGGCAATGCTTGTTCACTTGTTGCTCCCCAAGATTGCCAAGATGTCCTCTACCACTCTGGCCTGCTGGCTCTCACTTTACTTCTCAGGCCTCCCTTGGGTTCCACTCTTCCAGAGGGTCCCACAGCACAGCTGCTTGAAAGCTGGTTGCTTTACATGCATTTTCTATCAAACAGATGAAATTCCCTGTTATCATGATCTGAACTATGACTTGGGACACCTACTGTCACTGAGTGGGAGAAAAATGCAAATTGGATGGGCAAATTCTGATGGAGGTTAGGCAGGCATTGGTGCCCAGAGATGGCATACTTAGATCAGAAGGCAGGATGACAGGCCTGGGGAGAGAGCAGGGTGCAAAAAAAAGAGGCATGAATGGGAAAAACCCTGAAGAACTTCTCCAATTTCAGAATTTGGCTTTGAGGTGAGACTTGGACCAAAAAGTGAGACAAGCAGAGATGGGCTGCCTGTGGAGGCCAAGCGAGACTTCAAGAACCTTCCAAACATCTGTGATACAAGGAATCTTGGTCATTCACCCTCCTCACCCTGAATCATTGCTTTCCACTTCTGCTGCCAACTTGAGTTCAAGTCCACAAACTGGTGACTAAAGACATTAGTTTTGAGATAAGGAGATAAGGGAGGAACTAGATGTAGCAGGTAAGGTCATCGTTGCCACCAGGGTAAAGACAGGGACTCTGATGACAGAAGCAGAGGGCTAAGTACTATGTGGAGTCTTGGTAGCCTTTGAGATCATCCCCGGGCAGAGTCCAGAAGATGGGGATGGTCACTCATAGTTTTATTTGCTTTCAGAGTTGGCACTTCAGCCCAGCTGATCTTTGGTATAATATTAACTGCCATTTCAGCAGTGTTGGATGCCAGGGGCAGAAATAACAAGGTATAGATGAGACAGGTATGACTTCTAGTTATGTATTTAGCTCAACAGACACTTATGTATTGACTATAGCAAATACATTCTGAGAGCTTCACAGACATTAATCAACTTAACCCTCATCACACCCCTAAGGAAGTTAGTGCTATTATTACCCCATTTCACAGGGAAAGGAAACTGTGGGTTCACAGAAGTGAAGTGACTGGCACAGTACCATGCAGCTAGTGAGTGGGAGTTAGTATTGAAACCCTGGTATCTGGCTCCTAAGATGATGAAGGTAGGGCCGTTTGTCTTAGACAGCTGTCTTCAGGGTCATCTAACACTGCCCTTTGCCACAGCACTCCCTTCCTCCTGCATGATCCCATCAAATTGACCTGCTTGCCCTTCTGGATAATTATTATGGTGCAGATGGGAGGGAAGGGCCTTTGAGGGAGCATTCCCCAAACCTCTGGTCTCTGGGAATAACTTTATTCTCAGTCCTGGACTGGCAGGGGCAAAGGGGTAGAGAAAAGATAGTAAGCATGTCTGCAGGCCCAGACCACACAGGGTTCTCAAAGTTCTTGTCTCCAGTCACTCCTTTGAGGTTGAGGGCTCTGCCTCGGCTTTTGTTCCTCGAGGTAGAATTCACTGAATCTTCTCACTCTTTTTTTCATAGGTGAAGGGAGAGGGAGAGATAGAATCATTGATCAGCTGCCTCCTGCACACTCCCTATTGGGGATCGAGCCCACAACCCAAGCATATGTCTTTGACCAGAATCGAACCTGGGACCTTCCAGTCCACAGGCCAACGCTCTATCCACTGAGCCAAACTGGCTAGGGCCTTCTCACTTATTTAGACTTCCCTCCCTCAGAGAGTCCCAGGAAGGCCCCCTTTCCCTCTTCAAGATGGTCCATTCTATTGTATTTGTATGGATTCTCAAAGCTGCCTTAAACTTGTGCTTGTAAGCAGAGTATAGCTACATTAAAAATAATGGAGGGATGAGGACACATATGTATTACCTTAATCAATAAAGAAATTTAAAATATAAAAGTGGGACCTCCAGGCTAGGTGAACACTTGTTCATTGGGTCTGTTTTTTCTCAGAAGTATTCCTTTCCATGCCTGGCTGGTGTGGTTCAGTGGTTGAACATGAACCAGAAGGTCAGGTCATAGGTCAACTCCCAGGTTGTAGTATCTATCCTCAGTAGGGGACCTGCAGGAGGCAATTGATCAATTATTCTCATAATTAATGTTTCTATCTCTCTCTTCCTCTCCATTCCTCTTTGAAATCAATAAAAATATATGTTTTTTGTGTTTTGTTTTTTTTTAAAAAAGAAGTATTCCTTCCAGGCTGAGGGTTCTAGAGGACATTTACTGGGAGCTGCTTTGGCACTGGTACAGCAAGCTGTCAACTAATTCAATAGCTGTGGAGACAAAGCTGGGCCGAGTTTCACCACTTCCATCATAGGGAGCCATGCTGGTTAGGAGAACCAAAGTCATGTTCCAGAAGCTATAACAGAAATGTCCAGTCCAGTTAACCAAATTTGTCTTCTGGGAACCCCCAAACTCCCTTCTCTAGGTCTTCTTTCTCCTTCAGTGGCATCCCCTAATCCAGTGGTTCCCAATCTTTTCTAGTATTTGGTCATGCCCCACCTAAGCATCTCTAAAATCCTGATGTTCCCCACCCCATGACATATAATTAATTATTATTTAAAATATTTTTTATTGATTTTTTACAGAGAGGAAGGGAGAGAGATAGAGAGCTAGAAATGTCAATGAGAGAGAAACATCGACCAGCTGCCTCTTGCACACCCCCTACCGGGGATTTGCTTGCAACCAATGTACATGCCCTTGATAGGAATCAAACCTGGGATCTTTCAGTCCGCAGACCGATGCTCTACCACTGAGCCAAACTGATTTCGGCAATTAATTATTATTTAAAAAGTGAATTCCTGGGAGAAACCAAGATGGCGGCATAGGGTAGACACCGGAATGCAGCCTACCACAACAAATTTGAATTTAGAACTGAAAAACAGGGGAGGCATTGCCCTGAAGCGCCGGACGCCTAGCTGAGAGGAGCTCTGCCATCTGGGAAAGAGAGAGAAGGTACACTGAACCTCAGGAACTGTGAAGGTACGGAGAACTGTGTGCGTGGAAAAAGCGCTGGCTTACTCCCGGCGCGGAGAGGAAGGGCTGGACCGAGATTGCTGCTGGCTTACTCCCGGTGCGCAGAGAGGGCGGGCCGGGCTGAGTTCGCTACTGGCTTACTCCTGGAGCACGGAGAGGGCGAACAGCTTACGTGCGGCTGGCTTTCTTGTTCGAGAGGAAAACAGAATCACCCTATTGCTCTGATAGACAGCCACAGACAGGGAGAGGCCAGGCTGTCAGGCAGCGGGCAGAGATCTCTTGGAGGTGTGTGAAGCCAGAGGCCATTACTGCGGGTCTTGGGGAGGAGCCGAAGGGAAAACAAAGTTTGTCTGCACCAACCCAAGACTCCGCCCCATCTGTGGCTGAGCACAGAAGCTCTCCCAGAGGCTGGCTTTCTCTAAGGAGGGACTGGCCGGAATCCAAAGGTTGTCTGCGCCTTTACCAAAGAGGTGCGCGTGCCTGCAACCAATGTTCCGAAACTCTCCACGAACAGGACTTTTCTAAGGCAAGACTGACAGGGAACCAAAGGTTGTCTGCGCCACCTCGAGACCCCGCCCTATCCAAGCAGAGTACAGAAGCCCTCCTAGCTGAGACACTGCTGATCCTCACAGCCAATTGGCTTGGAGATCAACGCTTCCCAGTGATACCAACAATAAGCAAAGCTTAACAACAAGACTGCACACACAGCCCACAAAGGACTACACCAAGACTGTCCACCGCAGGTAACTGGGAAGGCTGTGCTACTGGGCTCTACCAGAACACCTAGCACACAAAGCTATTCCATCAAATCAGGGAAACAACTAAAATGCAGACAAGAAGAAGGATACAAAGGAAGGAGATGGAGGAAAAGAAAAGATTGGACATTGAGTTCAAAACTACAGTTATAAGGTTATTCAACAATATCCTAAAAAAGGCCGATAAAATAAATGAGACCTATGAGGGTATGAAAAGGAAGCAACTAGAAATAATAAGGGATCAACTAGAAATGAAGAAAACATTGTCTGAAATAAAAAAATATTATACAAAGTCCTAAAAACAGACTGGAAGATCGCAAGAATCAAGACAAAGATTTAGAACACAAAGAGCCAGAGGACACTCCTCTGCAGAAGGGAGAAGATAAGAGAATCCAGAAAGTTGAAGATAGTGTAAGAAACCTCTGGGATAATTTCAAGCGAACCAACATCAGAATTATGGGGATTCCAGAAGAAGAGAGAGAGCAAGATACCGAAAGAATACTAGAAGAAATAGTGACAGAAAACTTCCCCCACCTGGGGAAAGAAATGGACTTACAAGTCCAGGAAGCCCGCAGAACCCCAAACAAAAGGAATCCAAGGAGGACCACACCAAGACACGTCATAATTAAAATGCCAAGAGCAAAAGACAAAGAGAGAATATTAAAAGCAGCAAGAGAAAAGCAGGTAGTGACCTATAAAGGAGCACCCATAAGATTGTCAGCTGATTTCTCAACAGAAACCATGCAGGCCAGACGGGAATGGCAAGAAATATTCAAGGTGATGAATAGCAAGAACCTACAGCCAAAAATAATCTACCCAGCAAAGCTATCACTCAGAATCAAAGGACAGATAAAGAGCTTCACAAATAAAAAAAAAGCTAAAAGAGTTCATCACCACCAAACCAGAATTATATGAATTGCTGAAGGGGGTTCTTTCGGAAGAGGAAGAAGATAAAGATAAAAATTATGATCAACAAATACGTAGCTATCAACAAGTGAATCTAAAAACCAAGGGAATTAAAAAATCTGATGAACAATATTAACTGGTGAATATAATAGAATCAGAGGTATGGAAGGGGAATGGACTGACGATTCTCAGGGAAAAGGGGAGTGAGGGTGCGGAAGAGACTGAACAAAAACTGTGCACCTATGGATGAGGACAATGGGGGATGGGGAAAGGACAGAGGGTGGGGTGGGAACCTGGTGAAGGGGAGCAATTGAGGGGGGGAAGAGGATCACATTTTTAATAATCTGAACAATAAAGATTTATTAAAAAAAAAAAAAAAAAGTGAATTCCTTCTTATCATTTGCAGCAACCTGGATGGAATTGGAAAACATTATGCTGAGTGAAATAAGCCAGTCAATAAAAGAAAAACACAACATGATCTCACTCATTTATGGATAATAAAGAACATTATAAACTGATGAACAAAAAGATAGATACAGAGACAGTAAAGCAGGGGTCTTCAAACTACAGCCCGCGGGCCACATGCGGCCTGCAGAGGAGTCTGATTCGGCCCGCCAAGTTTTTTGGGCAGTGAGCGCAGCCGAGGTGTTACAGTAGGAATTAGTAGTTCATATAGTCCGGCCCTCCAGCTCTCTGAGGGACCGTGATCTGGCCCCCACTTTAAAAAGTTTGAGGACCCCTGCAGTAAAGCAACAAACAGACTGTCAAATTACAGCGGGGAGGGTAGGGAAATATGAGGGAGATAAGAGATCAACTGAAGGACTTGTATGCATGCATATAAGCAAAACCAATGGACAAAAAACTCTGGGGAGGGAGGGCATGTATGGGAGTGGGGGGGCAATGGTAAGATATGTACACATATAATATCTTAATAAAAATGGGGGGGAAATAAAGTATTACATAAAAAAATTAATTAAAAAAATTAAATAAATAAATAAATAATAAGTGAATTCCTATTCAAGTGGAGGGAGCATAAAAGGCCATTAGCTTTGTCTAAATAAGCTTCCAAAGAATATGGCATCCATGAAAGAGAAAAATAAAAGAACAAGAAGACAATTGAAGGACTGAAGAAGAAATCACTAGAAAATTGTTTTTTTTTTAAAATAATATGAAATGATATGAAGAAATCCTATATAATAAAGAGGGAATATGCAAATTGACCATCACTCCACTACAAAACTGACGGTGCCCACAGCGGAGGCGGGGTTTCCATAACACAAGATGGCTATGCCCACAGCGGAGGTCAAGTTCCCATAAGGAGACTTAAGGGAGCAATCAGCAGGGACCTGAAGCTGTGCTCACCCCTCCGCCAATCCCATGGGGTTTGACTGGGGACCTCAGGCTGCTCCCCCAACCCTGGCACCAGGCCGGGAAACTCAGGCCATGCCCCTAACTTGGCGGGGCTTGACAGGAGACCTCAAGGTGCATCCTCTCTCCCCCCCAGCCCCAGTGCTGGGCTGGGGCACCTCAGGCTGTGCCCCCCACATGGCAGGACTTGACAGGGTAACTCAGGCCATATCCCCCACCCAGTGGGGCTTGACAAGAGACCTCAGGCCACACCCCCCACCCAGCAGGACTTGAAGAGGGACCTCAAGGTGCACGGCCCTCCCTGGTACTGAGCCAGTGGCCCTTGGGCTGCTCCCCCTGCCTTGACACCAGGCCAGGCAACCTCAGGCAATGCCCCCCACCCAGCAGGGCTTGACAAGGATATGATCTGCTAGGTCTGGATCTAACCCAATGTGGCAGGCCAGCCGGGTATGGGTTTTGCACAATTTTGAGGCACACATGAGTGGGCAGGGACTTGACTCTGGGTCCCACGGTGCATCCCAGACTCTGACAGGAGGGAGATTTTCATATACCTTTTACTAATTTTCTTTCATCTCTGACACTTCTATTATAGAGAAAGGGCAAATAGTAATATTAAAATATTTCCTCTAATTAATCCTCTTTTAATGTGCACAAATTTTGTGCATTGGGCCACTAGTAAAAAATAAAGTTTCAAAACATATAATAGATGCGGGGGCCTGATGCGGCGGGGATCTCCCTTTTCCGTGTCCTGCACGGAAAGAGATGAATGAACCGGTTCTAAGTGGAGATGGCCAGGGATTGAGAAATAAAAGAAATAAAGAGAGAAGACAGAGAGATAGATTTTAATCTGGGAGCTGGGAGGGCCGCCGACCTCCTCTGCTGAAGAGACAGTTGAGGACCTCCTGAGCCACGCAGCACATCTATTTATTCTCCAATCCCAAGGGGGTTTCACAGGAAAACAAGGACCTGGGAGGGCCCAGGGCCCACCCACTCCTTCCTCCTGGACAAACACAAGCCAGGAACTAAGAATATGTCTGCACTCCCAGGGCAGGAGTGCAACTGACATGACTCCGCCAATATCCCGGGCCCAGTCAACAACAATCTAAAGAATGTCCAGGTGTGTTCCCATTTGGCCCTCTACAAATAGAGAACTGAAATGCATAAATGTGTCACAATATATATTTATATGCTGTCTATGAGGCCCCTAGAACTGTAAGAAATGCAAAAAAAATTCACTGTCAATAACTCATTCTCAAATAGCTCCCCTTAAAAACCAAATTGCCCCCCTGTGGAGTGTGTGCTCCACATTGGGAACCACTGTCCTAATCCTTCCAAACCGGCCTTTGGGCCTTTCCCCATCTCAGGTGTGAATGGTATTAACAGTCCCAAGAGAAAGGCAGTCTTACCCTCTGCCAGCAGCACTTTTTCAAAGTGGGCTCTCCTGAGGGGACTCACTGCAGCTCAAGAAAGTAACTGTCTAGCTATAAACAACTTCCCTGAGGAGTGCAGTGGGGCTTCCCAGGTTCTAGGGAGAGAGGTCACTGGCTTTTTCTGACACATACCACCTTAAAGGAGGAGGAAGGATAAACTTCCATCTGGAAGCCAAAGTGGGATTGTAGCCAGAGCCTGGGGTGGGGAGCTAATGGGAAACAGCTTACCGGAGGGAGGGGAACAGAATTCAGGAATGGCCAGAGGCTGGCTGCTGTAGATAAAGGGGACTGAGAGAAACAGATCTTTGGACTCTGCCCCAGGGGCAGGATCACACCTTATTCCAGGAGATTGGTAGCAAGCAGAGGCTTCTCTGCCCACTCTGGGTCCTGGATCCTTCATAAACAACAAAGCAGAAGAGGATTCTTCATCAACCAGCCAGACATCTCCACATCACCAGCCCCTGCCCTCTGGCTGCTCCTGCCGAGGAAAGGCCTGGAGGAAGAGGCCAGGAAAGGAAGAGACCTGCCCTTCTCCCCTGTCCCTCCATTAACCCAGCACCAGCATCTGCAGACTCCATGGCCTGGGCTTCCTGGGGCTGCTGCCCCTGGCTTGTCCTCCTCTCTGGTATGTGCATCCCGATTTCTCCATCCCCTCTGACGCTGGGAGGGTAGGTCCAGAAATGGTTGGAGTGAGGGCTGGACCCAGCTGCCTCTTTTCTCTTGGCCTCCCTCTGTCTTGAGGAAGAACACCAGGGCCAGTCCTTGAGACCCTCAAGACTCAGATCTAGTCTGTTTGACACCTTTCCATTCCCACCTGTTAAAGGGGGAAAATTATTCTGGCACTTTCTTTAAAGTAAGGAAGAGCCCTGGCCTGTGTTGCTCAGTTGGTTGTGGAGTGTCATCCTGTATACCAGAAGGTTGTGGGTTTGATTCCCAGTCAAGGTATATGCCCAGATTGTGGGTTCGTTCCTTGGTAGGGGCACATGTGGGAGGCAACCGATCAATGTCTTCTCCCTCTCTCTCTCTCTCTCTCTCTCTCTCTCTCTCTCTCTCTCTAATCTCCCTTCCTCTCTCAATTAAAAACAAAAGTAAGGAAGATGTTATTCAAGACTATTGCAATAGGGACATTGCAATAGGGGAGGAAGACCAGGCTTAACTCTGAATACAACAAAGATGGCCAATGATCAGAGAAAGGAAGTCAATGGATGGGAAATTCCTAAGAGGAGACATCAAGGATAAGGAGATTCTTTTTTAAAAATATTTTAATTTATTTCAGAGAGGAAGGGAGAAGGAGAGAGATAGAAACACCCATGATAAGCAAAAATCATTGATTGCCTGCCTACTGAATGCTCCACACTGGGGATTGAGCCTGCAACACAGACATGTGCCCTGATTAGGAATTGTACTGTGACCTCCTGGTTCATAGGCACTCAACCACTGAGCCATGCTGGCTAGGCAAGGGTAGGGAGATTCTTGCTAAATTGACTTAATAGGATACTTGTGGAAGGCAGGCCATGGTAATCAAATACCAAGGGTAGGAGTGAGGAATTTGATCAGATATCAAGAGGTAATCAGATATTAAGGGTTGGAGAGTCTCTCTAAACTAACTTAGGAATATTCTTTCTAAGACTGGTAGATTCAGGACCATCAAGGATAGGATGGGCATGGCAGGCCAAAGTCAAGGTCTAATTGAGAAAAGTGCTTGGAAGAGCATAAATAAAGCTTGGTCTTTGTCACCCTTTATGGTACCCCATTTGTCCTCTTTGGTCACAATGAACAGCCCAGCTCAGCATTCTCCATACCCACTCCACTTCAAGCTGTAGAGAGGCCTTCCTTCCCTTTGCTCTCTGTCTGCAGGACTTTGCTCATTCATTCAGTGCCCAGTTCCTGAGTACCTCTCCAGTGCCAGGCCCTGTGTCAGGGACCACAAAATGATTTGGCTGCACAGCCTACTCTTGGGAGCCACAGCCTGGGCCTCAGAGAACAGGACATAGGTTGGCTGAGTCTTGCTTTTTATGTTGGCATCTTAGCACCATCATTTTGTCAGAGATCTGCTCCTGCAGAAATGAGGATTCATTATTTTAAATCAATAAGATTTAATCTCCCCCTTGAGTTTATAAGACCAAGACAACCAGGCAGGGCATTCATGATGTTAAACACCAGTCACCCTCCTTCTATCTATAGCTCAACCCACTCAGTAAAAGTGCAGTGGGAGTGTCCATACTCAGGTCCCCATTATTTCTCAAAAGGCGGGGTGCTATCCCAGCCAATATGGCTCAGTGGTTGATCATTGACCTATGAACCAGAAGGTTGTGGTTCCATTCCCGATCAGGGCACATGCCAGGTTGTGGACTCAATCTCCAGAAAGGGACATGCAGGAAGCAGCCAATCAGTGATCATTCTCATCATTGGTGTTTCTATCTCTCTCTCCCTCTCCCTATCTCTCTGAAATCAATGAAAATATTTTTAAAGGTGGGGTGCTAGAGGGACAGACTATCAGAGACCACTGGACTTTTAAGGCCAGAGCCTATAGGATTTAACCCAGCCCCCGACATACAGTAGGCACTTAGGAAATGTTCACTCTGAATACTTGGCAATCCTACTTGGATCACACCAAATTTGGGGCCCAGCCCAAGTTGGAAACTAAGTCTCTCCATGCACTCTGTCCCTTCTGTGGCACTATCCTTCCATGGTTGGATTTTTGTACTCTGATGGCCCAGTTTCAAACCACTGACCTACCACTGACTTACCGTGGCAAAACTTGGTCAAGTTACTAAAATGATCTGGGCCTCAGTTTCCTCCTCTGTAGAAAGTAAACAATAATACTCACCTCACAGAATTGCTACAGGTATCAAATGAGATACTATAAATAAATTGTTGACTTAAGTGTCTGGCACAAAGTAGGAGCTCTTTAATGCTAACCCACCTTTTCCCACCAGGTGATGATGTCAGACTGGGATTGCCTGTTTTACATACTTCAAACTGGCCTGGAATGATAGGCAGAGATTTGGATTATATGAAACTAGAGGCCCAGTGCATGGGCGGGGTCCCGCCGGCCCAGCCCCAATCGGGAGGGTCGGGGCTGGGCCTGTTGGGGGGAGGAGATGGCAGGAGGTTGGCCAGCCTGCCCAGAAGATCTGGGCTGGGCCTGCTAGGGGAAGGGGCAGCAGGTGATTGGCTGGCGGGCCTGCCCCGATTGGGGGTGGGACCAGCCATGGGGAGGGGCTGTGGGCGGTGGGCAGGCTAGCCCTGCCCCAATGGAGTGGGGGGTGCCAGTTGGGGGCCAGAGGCCTGGGAGAGGGGCCTTGAGTGGTTGGCCGGCTGGTCCTGCCCCTGATCTGGGTGGGGGGACCAATCTGGGGTGGGGCTGGGTTGGGGAGGGGCTGCAGGAGATTGGTTGGCCTGCCACGATCCCTATTGGGGTGGGGATGGAGCCATCAGGGGCAGGGCTGGCCAGGAGGAAGGGCTGCAGGCTGATCAGGGTGGTGGGGACCCATGGTGGGTGGGGCCAGCCTGGGAGAGATGCTATGGGAGATTGGCTGGCCAGCCCCACCCCTATTGGGCTGGTCAAGAAGAGGGGCTGCAAGCCTATGTGGTGGAGCCGGCTGATTGGGGGGGGGGGAGCATTTGGCCAGCCGACTCTGCTCTTTATGGGGATGGGAGAGCCCAATCAGGGGCAGGCTGGCAGGGGGGAGGGGCTGCAAGATTGGTCGGCCAGCCCCACTCCCTGGTCAGCTGGTTTGCTGGCTACAGTGGGCATTATAGCGACCAGTAGTTAAGGTTGTTATGGCCATTATGGTCACTGGCTGTTTATATATATAGATGATACAAGTGGGCCTTGAGTTTAAGTAAACCCAATGTATATGAAATTAGATTTATAGAAGGGTAAAATGAAGGTAGGGTGATTATTTAGTGAGATCCTAGCATTTCAAAGAAAATTTGATTACAAAAATTTAATTTACATACAACTTTTCCAGTTCAGTAGACCCTGAAGAGACCCAATTAGATTAGAAGGAAAATTTTGATTTAATGAGCACTAAAACCGTTCCCAAAGTGGCAATGGATCAGGTTTCTTTTATTGTGACCCAGGTTGCCAGCCAATTCATTCTGATTTCCTATGAAATGTGATTATTTTTATCCTCAAGGAGAGTTGGACAGCATTGTGTGTTTTCAAACAAGAGAGGGTCTGCAAGGGACAGGAAGGAAGGTTGGGAGAACACGTCCCTGTGTTCTCTCAAAATTATCTGATAGCCAAGTGACCCTGGATTTCTCTCCTGTTTTCTAGTTTGTGCCTGGGGCCATGCAAAGCCAATGGACCTGAGAAGAGAGAACGTGAGAAACTGTTCAGCGAGCCCTCCTGTGAGTCCCTGGCTTAGCCCACACTATAGGTCCCATCGTCCTCCCCATCCCGCATTGGCTCAGTTGCTAGCCTCTCCCTCTACCAGCCTGTCTTCTGATTTCTGGACTTTGGGCCAAACTGTTTCTGATTAACATTCCTCAGGAAGGGCAGCCAATTGTCAGATGTCTTATATTCACCCCTCATCCTTCCCTCCCACCCATTCCTACAGCAGACTATCTACGTCTGTCCTGGCTTGGACTTCGACAGCCCCATCAGAAGGAGGGATAAGGGGAAAGAAAGTGGATAGGAGGCCCACAACTAACTTTATTGAGTCTAGGCAGAGGCCAGGAGGAAGCTGGGAGGAAAGAAAACAATAATTCTAGAGGAACAGCAAAAGGGAAGGCAAAGAAGGGAGGAGGGAGGAAGACAGAAGGCTAGAAGAGCCAATGGAAGGGTAAGAGAGGGGGGCCTAGAGTGTGAAGACTTAGAGAAAGCCCAATAGATTAGAGCAGAAAAATCATCATCTTCTTGGCTGGACACCCAAGTGATTCTTTCCAAAACCAAAATAGGTAAAAGAGCTTCCCCAGGCAGGGGTAAGCCAAAAGGTGAGAGCTAGTGGGCCTACCAGTATCTGCTAAATCTCAGGGATACATCTGCGTGCATTGTCAACTTTATAAGTCCACTGGGGCTGACAGGGCCAGCCACATTACTTTTCCTTAAAAGCAAACATGGATATATTGTGGAGTAGAAGGCAAAACAAACCAAAATAAACAAATAAAAAACCCACACTTTATTTTAAAGATAAAGCAACCTTTAAAAACTGTCTGGCTTGGAGGAGATCTTTCTGGACAATGTCCTAAACTCCTGGGGTTACTCATTCACTCTCCTTTGCCATCTGAAACCAGTGAATGGAAACTTGAAAAAGTCTCTGAGGTAGGTTTGCCAGATAAAATACAGAGTTCCAAGTTATATTTGAATTTAAGATAATGCATAATATTTTACATAAGTATGCCCTAAATAGTGCAAAGGACATACTTACACTAAAACATTGTTTATCTGCAATTCAAATGTGACTGAATTGGAATCCTGTATTTTTATTTGTTAAATTTGTAGTACTACCTCTAAGATATCCAAAGAGAGACTGTCCCCTGCAACTTCCACAATCCTAGACTAAGGTCCCATTATTTTCACAAAGGGTTCCTTTCCAAGCTCTTCAACATTTCCATATCCTCTCAGCCCATACACCTTAATCTAGACTAACCCATAACATCAGTTGTTTCCCCATCCCTCTCCAGGCCAGCCCAGCTTATCCACCCTACCAGCCCCCAAACCCTGCCTAAGAAGAGGCTGGTGGCTCCTCCGGATGGTGGGGGCCCAGGCATAATTTTCTCTAAACAATATGTGTCTCTGTGTGTTCTTGGTGTCATTCTGTCCTGTGTAAGTACCTTCCAGTTACTGTGGTCAACACCACAGTGCAGCTCACAGCCCTTCGCCAGCAGATGCGAACCTGGAATCTCTCTGCCTACATCATCCCAAACACGGATGCCCACATGGTAAGAGATGGCTCCCACCCCCCATCCTTGCCTTTTCTGCTACCCCAGATCAGCTTATGAAAACAGGCCACAAACAGGAGATTGTTATGACTCAGAAGATAAAAGCAGAGGAAGGATTTAACAGGCAAAGGAAGGAAATGTGGAGCTTGGACATGGGAGTTTAAGGCAGCTGAAAGAATGCAATCCTTTACATAGGAGAGAAGACATTGTCAAATCTTGACCTCAGGCAATGAAACTATAAACAACTTCAGAATGGATTTTTATCACTTTCTAGATGGCAGATGTACAATGAATGTTTAGGAGGATAGAATGAGGTCTTGGAATAGGACTGGAAGAATGCTAAACTCCCTTCCTGCTCAGCCCTTTTCATAGCCTAATGGATGGGGCACTGAAATCCAGAGCCCTGGACTACACAAGTTCGGGTGTATATAGGCTAGGGGAGGGGAAGCAGATAGGAAATAATATAGTCTGAAGAAGAACTGTTTTTCCCAAAGCAGAGCCCTGCCCACCCTTTCCTACTACTGTTTCCCCCTTCACTCCATCCACCTTTCCAGCACAAACCCATTTAGAAGAGGAGGAATTTTAGTGTCAATAAGATTATTTGAATTAGTTTGCCCACCTGCTGGGAAAGACTTAAGAACCTTGGCTAAGTGTCTGAACTTCTGAGCCTCAGTTTCCTCTTCTGCAAGACAGGAATAATGAACTCTGTGTCTGAGAATTATGAGGATCAAAATACTATAATGTATAAAGCCCTCTGCAGAAATGATGGGCTCAATGTACTATGCTAGACTGGGGACATAGGATGTCAGTTGGAGGGAAGAACCCAGAGGAACCAAAAGACATGATCCCAGACTGCACAGAATTTGAATTCTGTCCAGGGATTCAACACTCCTTTGCAGAACATTCCAGTACTAGATTGTGGGGTTTAGACTCTAAGAGATATAGTTGTTCAAGGGAAGAGATCCTAAGAGCTGGGGGGAATTCCAGAGTGCTTCCTGAAGAGGTGCCCAAAATGCCTGGCTTTTAGAACTGGGTCAATCTAACAAAAAAACAAAACAAAACTGGGATGTGGTTGGGGGCCTTTCCTATGAGGTCTGATTTCATGAGGAAAGCTAACAATAATGTTAATTTCCTAGAGTGAGTACATTGGCGAACATGACAAGAGGCTTACATGGATGACAGGCTTTACAGGGTCTTCAGGTAACAACTATTACCCTGCCCTCATTGCTTCTATTGGTCGACTCAGAGGTGGTCACAGGTGCCCTGGTGTGGCTAGTTGTCTGCACCCAAGACCCCAGAACCTGGTGTCCAGAAGCCCCTTACTACTCTGCCTCCCCTCCATCATTGCAAAAAATGTCACCAGAGCAGGTATTCCATCAGGTTCCCCAGGGCACACATCTCATAGTCCACCAGCCACACTTCTGCATGAGGCAGAGAGCCCTCCTGGCTTCCTTCCCGTGCTCATTGCCTCTGCTACTGCCAAGCCCAGCCTAGCACTACCTGAGCTTCTTTTCTGGGACAGTCCCTACTCCTATGTCTAGCCACTAGAAGCCTGCTGATTCCCTTGGGTCACTTGGGAACAAAGTATTGCTTTGCTGGTCCTTTTAGGGGAAGCATCACTTCACACAGCCAAATGAGGCATACATGTAGAGAGGCCTTATATGAGGTCTCAGTTTTTGAAGAAGCCTCCCACCCTGATCCTGGCTCCTTGAATGAAATCCACGCTTCTCTTGCTGATTCTTGCACAGGCACTAGTAAAACCACATCCCTCACCTTCACTCTCACCTCCAAGTTTCTTTGTTCTGCCCCAGGAACCGCAGTGGTGACCATGGGGAAAGCAGGTCTCTGGACTGACAGTCGCTACTGGACCCAGGCTGAGAAAGAGATGGACTGCAATTGGGAGCTCCATAAGGAAGGTAAAGGGGCTGCATGGATTTGTTCCCTATGCCCTGGAACCCAGACTATGGTAAGTTCAGGGTGTACTAGGTGCTGGGGTACATTCAAGGCCAAGTTGGGTCCCTATGGAAAGCTGGGGAAATTCGAGGTCATTCCTAAACTTTGAGGCTGCTATCAAGGAGGATACACATGGCAGCACTGTGACGGCAGAAACCTGGCTAGAGGGTCTGGGGCTGGCCCTGGAGGTGACCTTTGTTCCTTGCTGTCTTCCCTTAAGTTGGCAGTATTCCCATTGTCAACTGGCTCCTCACTGAGACTCCTGCTGGAGGGCATGTGGGCTTTGACCCCCTCCTCTTCTCCATTGGTAAGTTCTTCCTTCAGTCCCTGTATTTTTCCACACCAATGAGGATGACTCAGTTTCCCTGGGATGTAAAGAAGCATAGTTTGGTACAAGGAAGGGCAGGGAGACTAAAGACATAGTGTTTGAACTTGTGCTTGCAGAATATTTTGTAACAAGAACGTATTCATGAATTTTGTAATGAAAATATATTTAAGAGAATGAATACAGACTTTTTAAAGAGACCTAACCTAGAAGACTCAGGGAACTATTAAGATCTAGCAGATGAATAGTCTAAGATGTCTTTGAACCCAGAACAACCCTTTGGGACCTGGAACTCCACCAATTAGGGCACTAGAATCACTGATTTGGTAGCCCTCTTCTGGAAGGCAGCTTGGAAGGGTCAAAGGAGTTGAGAGGGCTTCTGAGTAAAGAAGCATAGTACTCCAGCCCCCCCCCCCCGCCCCAGGAATGCAGCTCCCTGGGTTCTGGCCAGCCTGACCCCAAGGATGAAGTCCTTGTGAATATGTACTAAAGGCTCCCACTTCAGTAATTGCTTTTTTGACAGCCTTTCCGATGGCCTAAACATAAGCATTCCTTTGGGATATGACATTGAAGCTCAGTCAAAATGGAGAGTACCAAAAGAGGGCCCCACATCCATTGGTACTTAATAAGATGAGCTTAGCCAATTGGCTATGAACAGTATTGGAGCGGGCTCAGGGAAATTAGTCTTTGAAAGTGGAAAGAGGAAGGTAAGAAGATAGGACTCAGGAGGGTCAGGCTGCTTGGACAGGCTCTGGACAGCTAGGGCTACAGGAGCAGAGCAGGAGACAGACTAGATAAGAATTAATTGTCCCTGAGTCACAATTTTTCCTGAGGTTTAAGTGGGCAGGGGACAAGTGACTCCTTCCTGTCTCTGCAGGCACCTGGAAGAGTTATGACACAGCCCTCCAAGGCTCTGACAGAGAGCTGAAGCCAATCACAACCAACCTTGTGGACCTGGTATGGGGTTCAAAGAGGCCTCCAGTTCCAAGCGAGCCCATTTATGCCCTGCAGGAGGCGTTCACAGGTGAATCCTCAAGCCAGCTCTCTTTCCCAACATGTAGCAACACGGGCCCCTGCTGCTGCTACTTTGACTGGAAAAAAAATGTCCTGTGAGGTACCAAAGCAATAGTTCTCAAAACTTCATGCCCACTCCAATTGCCTGGGATGTTTGTTTAAAATGCAGATTTCTGAGCCCTCTTAAATGTGACTCAGAATCAAAGGTCCTCAGACCATATTTAGAAAATGCTGGAATAAAAGAGTGTTAGTATTTGAAGCAATAGGAAGCAGGGAGAGAGAAAACAAGGGGAATCAGAGAAAGATGAAAAATAACACACCCTTTTGAAGAGAGAAAAGACACAATGTGAGTTGCTGATGTGGTATTGGAGACCAACTCCCTTTGACTCATTCAAACTTTGATTTCCAGCGCTCTTGTGATGAGGAATTTAGATTTAAGGTCGCTGGATTTGGGTGGGCCAGGGTGGACAAAGGCAGTAAATAAGATCAGGGTCAGTGTGTGGCACAGATTAAGACTCAAGTTTCAGCTGGACTACAAAAGAAAGTTAAGTGACCCCAAAAACTCTAACATCAGTAACCTTAGCCCTGCTGACACCATCTAAATATGTCATAAATGAACAGTGTGCTCTATGATTCTTGTAAGTAGTGACTAAAATCCTGGCGGGACCAGGCTACTTACTGACTATGAATCAGAGTCTTGGCCACCATCACCTTCTATCTTCCCAGGAATTTTGAACGGGCCAGTGAACTTGGATTCCTAGCAATATTGGGCAATCTGAGAGGCCCCTTTTCACTTGCAGGTCCATGCACATTTGTTGTTTGGAGATGAGACAAAAAAGCAGGAGGGAAATTTCAAAATAGCAGCTCTGATGAAATTTTAAAATTGTGTCCAATTTTCTTTATCCATTCTGATGTAACTTACAGAGTCATTCTTTCTGCATCTTGGCAGGTTTTAAAGAAACTTTATATCCAAGGCTGTTCCATCAAACATAAAACTTATCTGGTTCAGATAAAGAAGGGCACGGTTATATTGGGAAGGGGAGGGGATAAAGAAGAAAACCTCCCAGAAACTGGGAGACAATTTGCATGAGTTTTGTCACGTCCCACAAATGAGGGGAAACCGAGCCATCGCTGGCTGCTAGTCCAAGGAAGAGCCATCAGGCGCCAGAGCTGAGCCTGGAAGCCCGAAAATAAAGTTCTTGAGTCTCTAAAGTTATACAGATGAGAGATTGTTTCTCTAGCAATTCATTAAAGGGCAGAGGGAGCAAAATAAAGAACTTGAAAAGTTGGTTACTCAAAGATACCTGTATGTATCAGATTACTTTTTGTTTTGTTTTGTTAATCCTCACTCGAGGATATTTTTCCATTGATTTTTAGAAAGAATGGGAGGGAGAGGGAGAGACAGAGAGAAACATCAATGTGAGAGAGACACATTGATTGGTTGCCTCCTGCACACACCTTGACCAAAGCCAGGGATCCTGCAACCAAGGCACATGCCCTTGACTAGATCCCTCCAGTCCTTGGGCTGACATTCTATTCACTGAGCCAAACCAGCTAGGGCTGTATCAGACAATTTAAATTTTCTTTCATTATTTGTCTCAATAATTATCACATTCATAAACCTTGAAAGCATAACTCTGGGTGAAAGAAGCCAGTCAGAGAAGGTTCCATATTGTATGGTTCCATTTGTATGAAATATCCAGCAGAGGGTGGAATAGGGAGAGACTGCATAAGGGCTATAGGGTTTCCTTTGGGGATGATGAAAATGTTCTGGAATTAGATAGTAATGGTGGTTGCACAATCTTATGATTGTTCTTAAAGCCACTGAATTGTACACTTTAAAATTGTTATAATGATAAATTTTATGGTACATCTATTTTACCACATTAAAGTAAAATAAATCTTGGAGGGGATCTATGGGGGGGGGTGAGGAGAAACAACTGTAATAATCTGAACATTAAAATTTTATTAAAATAAAAATAAATAAACCTTAAAAAGTATTATACCCAAGTTGGGGGAAATGAAAAGGGGGGGTGGAGGGAAGGTGTGATACCCAAAGCTTTGATTCTTGTTGAATTGTTTTAGCTTTTGCAGTTTTTTTAAATGGCATCCAGTTATTTATGCTAATCTCTGAACCCAACCAGGACCCTATTAAGGGGTTATGACCTTCTACGGGTAAATTCCTAACCCTGTGTAGAGGTAGGTTCTTTAGAGGGAGCAGGAATAAAAGATGAAAATTAAAGTCCTAGGACCAGGATACAAGCATCCCAGAAAGTACAGCTCTGTGACACTGAATTTAAGGACAGGTTTGGAGACTGACAATGTTAGCAATATAGTTCAGGGTCTGTACAGATTAAGAGTGTGAACCATGTAGTCAAACCAACTGGATTAAAATCTCAGCTCCACCCCTTGCCAGCTATAAGACCCTAGATAAGTCACTTTGCCTCCTCTAAGACTCTGTAAAATGGACCAAGTAAGAATTAAAACAATGTATACAAAATGCCTAAGACCAGATCTGTGGCTTATTAATCACCAGGGTTACTGCAGGGAAGACACTTAAACATGGCCCAGTCCTATTCTTTTGCCCTTCAGCGAGGGCTGCTCTCCTGCTTTCTGTTCTGCATGCATATTTATTGATCAGAAAGTTGTATCAGGCTCACTATACCCCAGTACACCATTCTATGCGCATTACAAATATGCATTCATGCTGAAACTGGTTTGGCTCAGTGGATAGAGTGTTGGCCTGCAAACTGAAAGGTCCCGCGTTCAGTTCTGGTCAAGGGCATGTGCCTTGGTTGCGGGCACATCCCAGGTAATGGGTGTGCAGGAGGCAGCTGATCGATGATTCTCTCTCATCGATGTTTCTAACTTTCTGTCCCTCTCTCTTCCTCTCTGTAAAAAATCAATAAAATATATATTTAAAATATATATATATATATATATATATATATATATATATATATATACACACACACACACACACACACATTCAGGGTAAAGGGAGATAAATGGTGGCAGAAGGAGACTTGATTTGGGGTGGTGAACACACAATACAATACACACTTGAAACCCGTATAATTTTACTAACCAATGTCATCACAATAAATTCAATAAAAAAATTTTAAATACAAGGAATCCCCAAAAATGTATACTCACTTCAGCCTGATAGCTCAGTTTTAAGAATGAAATGCATTTTAATAAACACTGCCTTTGTAATTATTCAATGTGAATGATACATTTTGGAGGGACACCCTATATATGAATTCATTTGATCCCCATAACAACCCTAATGATGCTATCATTATGATTTATTCTCATTTTACACTTGTGAAAAATAAGACACAGAGCTGCTGACTCATTTGCCAAAGGTCACCCAGCTAATAATGGCAGAGCTAAGATTTGAACCCAGGTAGCATGGGTCCAGAGCCCATATCCCTAAGGACTGCACGAGTAGAAGTTTGTTTAAAGAAAGAGTTCCACTGCTTTTAGAGAAATGAAAAACTATTGCTCTAAGGGAGCCCCCTCAGAGAGTATCGAAGAGAAGGTATACTACTCATGCTTTCTTTGTGCTCCTTTGCTTCTAGGGAGCACCTGGCAGGAGAAAGTATCTAACATCCGCAGCCAAATGCAGAAGCATCGCAAGGCCCCAACTGCTGTGCTTCTGTCAATGCTTGATGAGACAGCCTGTGAGTACACATGTGGGCCACTGGCTTCCTCCAACCCCTCAGCCTCCTGGACCCTGCAGTGTAGGACTCCTCCCCCAGCCACCAGGTGCCCACCACTTCTGAGAGTTCTTTGGCCATGGCCTATGTGTACTAAGGGGAGAGGGAAGGAGATCATATCTGCTAAATAAAGCAACAAGGAAGCCCAGGGCAATCTGGGGCCAGCCCCCAGGCCACTGGAAGAGTGGCCTGAACACAACAGCAAAGGTTTTTTGTCTCATGAAGGGGAAGAAGCTCAGTAAACACCTCCCAGCAGCCCCGCCCCCATCCCACGGCACTCACCCATCCAGCTTTAGCACCCAGTGAAGCTGTTCTGTCCCTGTGTGGCTCAGGGCTTCTTATCTGACCCCAGCTCTAGGCTTCAGGTAATCTGGGAACTCCCTGAAACTGTGTGCTTACTTCTGGCTGGGCATCTGCATTTTTCTGAGAGAAGGGTCCATAGCTCTCATCCTTGCCTCAAAGACACCCCAACCCCCAAAGACTGAGAAATATGCAAAGATAGATGAAGCAGGGGTGCTGCTGGCAATCTTTGGGGTGCCAAAGGAAATAGTGCGGCATAAGCATCAAATGTGCTGGCTTCAGGCAGTTCAACCTCATACATAGTCCCTTTCCTCCTCCCCAGGGCTCTTCAATCTGCGCAGTAATGACATCCCTTATAACCCCTTCTTCTATTCCTACACGCTGCTCACGGACTCGTCCATCAGGTATGGCTTTTCTTTGGCTTTCTGTGCTGGACTCCCTCCCATTTCTACCTCTCACTGTTCCACCACTTACCCTGCCACCATATGCAGCCTTTCCATGAACTTGGAGTTTTTCCTGACCCCCTGACCGCTGTTACCACCTACTCCAAACCTGGTCTACTCCCACTCCCTGGCCTCCAGCAACAAAGGGCCTCCGATCCTTTGCGTTGTCCTTAGAGATTCTCAGGACCTTCCTGATCTTGCCTCCCTACTCAGATTATTTGTAAACAAGAGTCGCTTTAACTCCGAGACCCTGCAGTATCTGAACTCCAGCTGCACAGGACCTATGTGTGTGCAACTCGAAGATTATAACCAAGTCTATGACAGCGTCCAAGCCTACGCCTCAGGAGCTGTGAGGATCTGGATTGGGACCAGCAATACTATGTATGCATTTTACAACGTGATACCCCAGGTGGGTTTGCCAGGCCCCAGCCCTGATAAGTCTCTCAACCATTCAGGGAGTTGGTCAGTCAGAAATAATGCAGTGAGTTCCCTTCTAGGCCTTCCTGGGAAGAGAAGGAAGAAGAAAAATCAGTTGTCTGTCCACAGAGAACTCAGAGATTGTCAAAGAGGCTAGAGAGAGTACATGTGTACTCAGCTTGGTAGAGCAGAGGCTTTGAGAATGCCAAGCCTGAGACAGTCGTGGCTTTGCCCCAACTGGTTGTGCAATGACCTTGGACAACTGAATTATCCAAGCTGGACCTCTCTTCCCTCACCTGTAAATGGATAAGAGTCCCAACCTCAGAGGAGTGGCTCTGAGGTGCTATAGAGGAAGTAACGCATGTAAAACACAGTGCCTGGAGCACAGTAGGCGCTCAATAAGTGATAGATGTTAGGATATGATGGGCAGGAAACTCACTGTCAGAACAGCCCATCAACTAGTGGGGGCCAGGCTCTGATCTGTCCCAGAGCACCAGTGGGATCCAGAGGCAGGGAGTGATAGAAGGACAGAAAGGAGGGAATGTTAAGGTGGCCATGGAAGACTAGAAAAGACCTGAGTAGCCAGAAAGCACACAAGGAAAAGTCATTGCCACCATAGGATGGGCAAGTCTCCCTTCAGTAGGGATTTCTTGTCGATCCATTTCAAACACACTGTCCCTTGGAAAAGGTTCTCAGACATCTTCTCTGCCCATGACAGGGTAAAGTCATAACAGAAACCTACTCCCCAGTGATGGTAACCAAGGCGGTGAAAAACAGCAAGGAGCAGACCCTCCTCAAGGACAGCCACGTAAGTCCATGGGAAGGCAGACCAGCCTTTTCAGAGCTCCCAATCTTAGGGGTTAAAAGGGGACCCTGCAGGGGGAGCCTGAAGAAGCCCCTTCAATGAAACGGAAGTGGACACAGAATTCCTAGGTATAAGCCAGTGCTTTACTCCCTTACTCCTGGCATGGTACAGTGGTTTAGAACACAGGCCCTGGAGTTAGGGTATCAGAGTTCAAACTCCAGCTCACCTCCTAGCTGGGTGACCTTGGGCAAGTGGCTTCACTTCTCTGTACCTCAGTTACCGCATTTGTAAAATGAGGATTAAAATAGCAATCTACAGCCAAAACTGGTTTGGCTCAGAGGTAGAGCATCAGTCTGCGGACTGAAAGGTCCCAGGTTCGATTCCGGTCAAGGGCATGCACGTTGGTTGCAGGCACATCCCCAGTAGGGGGTGTGCAAGAGGCAGCTGGTCGATGTTTCTCTCTCATCGACATTTCTATCTCTCTCTCTTCCTCTCTGTAAAAAAATCAACAAAATATATATTTTCAAAAATAGCAATCTACAGCATAGGGTTGTTTTGAAGATTAAATAAATATATAATATATTAGAGGCCTGGTGCATGAAATTCATCCACGAGTAGGGTCCCTAGGCCTGGCTGGCAATCAGGGCTGATTTGGTTCCCTGCCTCCCCACCTCCTACATCCCTCACCACCTGTGCATTGGCACTGTGAGGTTCCCCCTGCCTCCTCCTTCCCTCACTCCCTCAGTGCCCTGCTGGTCACCCACCATGTTCTTTGTCACCCCCTGGTGGTCAGCGCACGTCATAGTGAGCGATCAAACTTGTTTTCCTGGTCAAAAGCCTGAGGGGACACTTTGCATATTAGCCTTTTATATATATAGATACTATACTATCTATGATACACTAGAGGCCCTCGTGCGTGGGGGGTCCCCTCAGCCCAGCCTGCACCCTCTCCAATCTGGGACCCCTAGGGGGATGTCTGATGACTACTGGTCATTGGACATCCCTCTCACAATCTGGGACCACTGGCTCTTAACTGCTCACCTGCCTGCCTGCCTGATTGCCCATAATTGCCCCCCCCCCAGCTTGGTTTCCCCTTACTGGCCCCCCTCACTGGCCTGATCACTGTTTACTGACACCCCTGCCTGCCTGGTCACCTCCAATTGCCCCCCTCCCCCAGCCTGGTCACCCCTCGCTGCCCCCTCTGCTGGCCTGGTTGCCCCACGCAGCCTGCTGCTCAGTCGTTTGGTTGCCCTTCACTAAACCCCCTGATAACCTGGTTGCCCCACACAGTCTGTTGCTCATTCCTTTGGCCACTCCTCACTAACACCCCTGCCGGCCTAGTTGCCCCACACAGCCTGTTCTGTCTATCCATTCGATTACAATGGTCACTTAATGTGTACATAAAACACATATGTTACAATGTCAATAAGTCATCTCTTGATATCCACAGGAGATTGGTTCCAGGACCCCCGCAGATACCAAAATCTGCAGACTCAAGTCCCTTATGTAAAATGTTCTAGTATTTGTATACAACCTACACACATCCTCCCATATACTTTATTTATTTATTTATTTATCCTCACCCGAGGATAATTTTCCATTGATTTTTAGAGAGAGTGGAAGAAAGGGAAAAGACAGAGGGAAATATCAATGTAAATGAAATACATGGATTGGTTGCCTCCTGCACCCCCCCTTAACCAGGGCAAAGACTAAGGCGCGGGAGAAGTCTGAAACAGAGGTATGTGCTCTTAACTGGAATGAACCCAGGACCCTTTGGTCTGCAGGCCGACACTCTATCCATTGAGCCAAACCAAATAGGGCTCCTTCCATACACTTTAAATCATCTCTAGATTACTCATAATACCTAATGCAATGCAAATGTGGTATAAATAGAGAGTGGAGCAAAAGTAGATTTACAGTTGTGAGTACATGAAATACAGTTTATTCTTGTATTATTTATTAATGTATTATTTTGCATATGAAGATCTGTAAACCGACTTTTATTCCACCTTGTAGTTGTTATACTGTATTGTTTAGGGATCGACTTTCTGAAAACTTTTTCATGGTTAGTTGAATCCGTGAATACAGAGCCTGTGACTACAGAGGGCTGGCTATACCAGTTAAATATTAATAAATAATTAATATATGTTTAAATTTTTCCATTATATTATATAATCCTGTATAATAAAGAGGTAATATGCAAATTGACCCTCACACCCTCGCATCACAAGATGGCTGCCCCCACGTAATCACAAAATTGCTGCCACAAGATGGCTGTCCCCACATTGTCACAAGATGACCAGCAGGGGAGGTCTTTTGGGGGCAACCAGGCCTGCCAGGGAGGGCAGTTGGGGGTGATCAGGCCAGCAGGGGAGCAGTGAGGTATCAAATCAGGCCAGCAGGGGAGCGGTTAGGGGGTGATCAGGCTGGCAGGCAGAGTGGTTTGAGGAATAAGGCAGCCAGGCAGGCAAATGGTTAGGAGCCAGCAGTACCGGTTTGTGAGAAGGATGTCTGACTGCCAGTTTCAGGCCTAAACTGGCAATTGGACATCCCCCAAGGAGTCCCAGATTGGAGAGGGTGCAGGTTGGGCTGAGGGACTACCCCCCTCCCCAGTGCATGAATTTCATGTGCTGGGCCTCTAGTCAATATATAATATACTAGCCTTTTATATTATATATTGGTGCATGAAATTCATGCATGGGGGAGGGGGGGAGATGTCCCTCAGCCCAGCCTGAAACCTCTCTAATCTTGGACACCTTGTGGGATCAGGCCTAAACCAGCAGTTGGACATCGCTCTCACAATCTGGGCCTGCTGGCTCCTAACCACTCACCTGCCTGCCTGACTGATCACCCCTAACCATTCTGTCTGCTGGCCTGCTCAACCCCAACTGCCCTTTCTCCTGGCCTGATCACCCCTAACTGCCTCTGCCTCGGCCCTGCCACCATGGCTTTGTCTGGAAGGGCTTCTGGAAGGTCTCCTGGAAGGTCTTCTGGTCTAATTACCATATTACCCTTTTATTAGTATAGATAATTACATATTATATAAATGTATATACATATATTTAAATACATATAATGTGTATATAGATATAAATATGTAATTATACAAATATGTGATAATCAGATGAATTATATAAATTTGTAATCTATCTAATAAAAGAGTAATATGAAAATTGACCATCACTCCAACTTACAAGATGGCTGCCCCCATATGGACACAAGATGGCTGCCACAAGATGGCCAGCAGGGGAGGGCAGCTGGGAGAGACCAGGCCTTCAAGGGAGGGCAGTTGGGGGAGATCAAGCCTGCAGGGGAGGGCAGTTAGGGGTGACCAGGCCAGCAGAGGAGGGAAGTTGGGGGGACCCAGGCCTGCAGAGGAGGGCAGTTAGGGGCAATCAGGCTGGCAGGGGAGCAGTTTGGCATCAATCAGGCTGGCAGGGGAGTGGTTAGGGAGTGATCAGGTTGGCAGGCAGAAGCAGTTAGGGGCAATCAGGAAGGTAGGCAGGCGAGCATTTGGGAGCCAGAGGTCCTGGATTGTGAGAGGGGTCCCGTATTGGAGAGGGTGCAGGGTGGGCTGAGGGACACTACCATCCCCTCGTGCACGAATTTTGTGCACCAGGCCTCTAGTTAGATATAATTATATACATGTAATTATTATATTAAATGATATATGTCTTGCTTTGAGCACATTCCAAGTGTTAAATAAGTGTTTGCTGTAATTATTTTCTCACCCTGGCAAGAGGATGACTCACTCTTTTGGATATTCCCAATAAAATAAGGATAAAGCACCTCATTTAAAAAAACGTTTTCTTATGGAAAATCTTAAACATGTGTGAAAATTGAGAAAATGGCATAATGATTTCCATACAGCATCTCTGAGCTTCAACTGTCATCAATTTTGACCAATTCCACTTTTGTCTGCAAACCTTTATTCATCTCCTCCACTCCCTACCCTCTGCTGCTGGGTGACCTTAAAGCAAATTCCAGATATTATATCCTTTCTTCTGTCAACACGTCAGTAAATACCTCTAAAGGATAAGGACTCTTCAAAACATCACTACTCTGTGATCACATACATAAACACTAACAAGAATCCCTTCATATTATCAAACTAGTAGCCCTGCACACGAATCTGTGCTCCATTAGCTCTCTGTGGGGCCTGGCTGCTCTGTGCCTGCTGCCCAGAGTCTCTCTGAGGCCCAGAGGCCTATTGTGGCTGGGGGTGGAACGCTCCCCAGCTTGGCCAGAGGCCCATCTGCAGCCGGGCACGGAACACCTGCTTGGTCACCGGGGCAACGACGCAAGCATCCCACGCCACTCCCTCCCCCCCACACACACACACCTTCCCTGGCCACTTTGTGTCCGCTGCCCAGAGACCCTCCATGGCCAGGATGAAACACCTGCATGATGATGAGGCAAGCATTCTGCCAGGCCGCTCATACTGCTCACTCGCAGCAGCCCTCCTCCCCCGCAGGACTGGGGGACACTGGCAGGGCTGAGGACTGGGTGCCACAATATTGTGGCTATGGGAGCCATCATCTTTGTGACAGAGTGATGGTTAATTTGCTTATTAACCTTTTATTAGATAGGATAGCTGGTGAAACCTTCATGTTCTTAAAGTTCAGTTCCCAGACCAGCTACCTGGTCCCATCATCCCAGAGCCTTGATTGAGATTGTTCCTCAGCCGGTTTCTCTGCTTGCCCTGTTCCAGGTGCAGGATGCCGTGTCGTTGATCCGCTACTTAGTCTGGCTGGAGAAGAATGTGCCCAAAGGCACAGTGGACGAGTTCTCCGGGGCAGAGCTGCTGGATAAACTCCGAAGGTGAAGGGCCACGGCTCTCCTTTTTGGCTGACTATCTTTTAATGTGGCAGTGGGGGAGGGAGGGGGACTTGGTCTCCATACTTTGGGGGGAGGAAGTCCCTCCTTGTATTTGGGGGCCTCTCTGGAACTAGGAGTGATCATTCTTGGGTGGTCCTGGAGCTGGGCAGGGAGTGTTGAATGACATTCTCCAGCCCCAGCTGACAGTAGAACAACTTCAAGGGCCACAACCCAATATCATCCCCTAGTGTCTGCTTCAGGCATAGCCCATTCTCCCTGGGGATAGCTGGTTCAGGTCTATTGGCCCCTGGACCACTTGAGAATATTAAGGTGAAGATGGAAGTTTCCTGAGAGTACCAGGTCATAGGCAGGCTGTAGGTTTCAGGTGAAGGATGCTGTTCCTGGGCTAGGGAAGTTTTTAAATATAAGGAAATAGGTTTCTTCACTCTTGCTTTACCATGAACATACTGTGGGCCATACAGGCCTTGGTTTCCCCATCTGTAAAATGGAGGTGGAGGAGGAAAAAATACTGTGTACAGTCCCTCCTTCTCTGACCTTGAATGCTCTATAAGTGGCAGGTCAGGACTTGGGAAGATAGAACCAAGAGGTGGGACTGGGAGAGTCTGGCTGAGGTAGAGGCAGCTGTAACCTTCATTTGCCTTTGTTAGCTATCTTGGGCCCATTCATGGACCATTCCTGCTTTGTACTTTACAGCGAAGAAAAGTTTTCTGCTGGACCCAGTTTCCAAACCATCTCTGCTAGTGGTCTGAATGCTGCCCTGGCTCACTACAGGTACTTCAGGAAAAAGAAATTTCTAGGGATCCCAGTGTATGAGCAGGGGGAGTGGGGGTAGAGGAAGCAATGCTCTGGGACCTGAGTCCATATTTAAACTTTGAGGCATTTAGTACCGTGGGGGCTGGGGTCAGGGCTAGTGGGTAGGTTGGGGCAGAATGTCTCCTTAGAGTTAAAAGGCCTGAGCAATTTTCCCCCAAGAGGCTGTGACTTTGTGAGTACTGATGGCTAAGGCATCTGAAAGGGAAGCAGGGCTAATGCAGGATGCTTTTCCTTGGTGTTTTGTGAGTTATTTATGTTAGTTAATTCTTAAAGCTCCCAAGCACATGGAGAGAAAGGTCCATTTATTCAGCCTGAACCAACTAAGGTGGGCCCAAGATGTAGGCTGGCCAAATGTTTAACTCCATAGGACACAAACACCTGTAGGCCTGCCTGATGAAATTGTGGGGGTGGAGGGGGTCAAGCTGACCAGATGCCTCAGCCTGGCATGGGCACAAGGCTAGGTCAGACATCCTCCAAGGGCCAGCCTAGCTTATCCCAGAATTCCCTCCATGGCATCTCCCAAGTCCTCATCTGCCTTGGCCTAGGTAGGAATTCCTGGGCCCTACCAAACCTTGCTCTCCAGCCCAATCCTTGAGTACCTGCACCTTGGGCGCCTCAGGGCCCGCTGCTCTAGGAGGCAGCAGGAAGTTAGAGAAAAAGTCCAGGCCCAGCTCCCTCCCCGCTTTACCCCTTGGCTTTTGCAACTCCCTTGGCCCCTGCAGACTAGTTTCTCCTTATGTAAAAGGTGATGACTACAGTGGGTGCGCTCTGCGGTTCTCCCAGCCCCCACATTCTGGGCTCTTTCCTTCTCTCCTCCTTGGAGATCAGGGCCTTGCTTATGAAGTACAGGATAAACAGATACATGCTGAGGACATTAGTGGCAGAAGCTAAAGACTTTCCTAGGGCCCTTTGGGAGATAATGACTTCACCAAAGGAGTCAACCTGGAAGCCCAGCCCCCAGGGCTGAGGGAATTCCTCTGCTTTCACAGAGGACCCCCACCCCACCCAACACAGGGATAGGCTGCTCCTTTTTTCAGCATCTCTCCTCTTCTCAGCCCATCAAAGGAGGTACACCGCAAGCTGACTTCAGATGAGATGTACCTGGTGGATTCTGGGGGACAATACTGGTATGTAGCCCCCCACTACGCTCTGGCCTAGCTGTTTCAGCCCAGACATCCTGGGTGACCAATAGCTGGCCAAAGCTTTCCCATCCTGGTCATGGATTCTTCATCTGAGAAAGGAGAGGCCTGCATTGAATGAGCCTTCTCATTTTTACACTGTGGAGGAAGGGGGGCACAAGGCAGGCGGTGTGTGTGTGTGTGTGTGTGTGTGTGTGTGTGTGTGTGTGTTTCTGCACAGTGGGAAACTTACAGAGGCCAAAACAGTAAGGTTGCCCATGCAGCACCTCAGTGAGAATAAGGATGATTCCTCTGGCTCAAATAAAATGTTTTTAAACCCACATATTATTACACAGTCTGAACAGGCATGGTTAGCAGCCCTGCCTTGCTGCACAAACAGTGTACCCATACTCTTACCCACTCATGCACACATCACCAGGCCATGCATCCTCCTCAGCCCCCTCCCCTCCCACCTGCATGGGTGAGGTGACCATGTCAGGTTGGGAGTAGGGGCAGAATCCAAAAGCAACAGGCCCACAAGAGAAGCAACCTCAGGGGACACCCAGAGCATGGGTATATGTCGGTGTGTGCTCCTCTGAGTGCATGCACAACCACATGTAGAGCACTGTCCTATGTTTGTTTGCTTTTTAAAGGTTTTTTTCATTGCCTTTTAGAGAGAGGGGTAGGGAGAGGGAGAGAGAGAAACATTGATGCGAGAGTTAAATGATGCAAGAACAAAACATTGATCCTGCACCACCACCACCACCCCCCACCCCCCGCCAATGGGGATGGAGCCCACAACCTGGGCATGTGTGATCATGTAAGAATCAAACGAGCAACCTTTCGGTGCATGGGACAACCCCAATCAACTGAGCCACACTGGCAAGGTTGTGGGCTCAATTTCCAGTGGGGACCACGCAAGAGGCAGCAGATCAATGTTTTGCTGTAACATGTTTCTATGTAAGAGGTTGCTGTAGCCCCTGCATCATGGCTTCACAATCTGTGTGTCTACCTGTGTGCTCTCATGAAAATTAGTACAGAACCATGAAGTGAATGGTGTTCCTTTGGATGTGTTACCCTTACACAGTGCACACCCTGAACACCCGGATATGCCAGCCATGCAGAACAGGCTAACCCAATTCCTTCTAAATATGTAACCAATCATTCACACAGGAGCTGAGCTGAGAGGAGCTGGAAGAGTTTCCCTTCTCATCTAGGAATCAAGTGGACTGGGGGAAAAGTGTTTCTGGGACTGATGGAGGAGTAGCTTTGAACAGTTTGTCATCCTCTATCATGTAGAAATGGTGGATGTGCTAATGACAAAGGCATTTCGCATGCTCTGAGTGCAGCCCTGGGAGCCAGAAGAGCAGGCACTCAGCCCAGCAGCCTTTCCTAGTGACCACTGTGGCTCTTTGTGTACTGGGCACAGCCAGTGTGCAAAGGGGAAGTGGATTTGTGGGGCGTTGCTGGTTTGGGGCATGCTCAGAGCAGGGTGAGGCCAGGGAAATGGTCATTCACCTCACTTCTCTCCTTCTGAAGAAGTCTGCCACACCCTGTGATCGGCTCCCAAGGAGGAGTCCCCAGGGCCCTGGGGCCATTTCTCCCTCCCCCGCTCCCGGGATGGCCACAAGGGCCATCCTAGGAGAACAGCTGCAGCTGGTGGTTTGGAGTCAGCCTTTTGGCTTCTGGCTTCAGCTCACTGGGACTCTGAGCAGATTCCTGGACCAGATCCATGTTTACAGTAGAGCAACTGTGTGGAGAGTGAATGCTTGATTCAGGGCTGGCTTCACTAAGGCTCAGAGAGGGACAGGGTATCTCAGCCTTAAACGCCTCATCTGTGAAATGGAGAGAATGAAACCTGCTCTATCTTCCTTCCAAGGGAGCTGCCACAAGTGTTCACTGGGTAGTAAATAACTATCTGGATGTGTGCGTGTTATGATGTCTCTGGATCTGTTTCCCAGTCTGTAAAAATGGGACAATCCCCTCCCACCTTTCACAAAGCCTGGAAGAAGTGTTGCTTTTATTTTTGTTTTAAGTGTATTTTTATTGATTGCAAAGAGAAAGGGAGAGGAAGAGGGAGGGAAAGAGAGATAGAAACATTGATCAGCTGCCTCCTGCATGTCCCCCACTAGGGATAGAGCCCGCAACCTGGGCACGTGCCCTGACTGGGAATCAAATCCGACCTCTTGGTTCATAGTCAACACTCAACCACTGAGCTATGCTGGCCAGGCCTGAAAGAAGCCTTGCTTTTAGAGTGAGCCAAGTTTAAAAACTGCCAGAATGGGGAGCTGTTTGTGAAAAATTAGGATTGCCCAACAATATAGTAATTTGATCTTGATAGCTTTGCAGCTCCTTCACCCGTAAATGCTAACGATGGGCATTTGCAACTCCCACCCCACCCCTGTCCCAGCTCTGCCACTCAAACCCTCCTTGAGAGCACACTGGAAGCACACAGGCACGATCCCTACCCTCAGATGTTCAGCAGAGCTGGACATGTTGATTTTCCTTCTACACAGGGGCGGAACCACAGACATCACTAGAACAGTCCACTGGGGCACCCCATCTGCTTTCCAAAAGGTAAGCATTAGACCTATATTCCTCTACCCATCCTCACTCTGGGGCCACCCAAGAGATCACTCTACTAAGAGCCCCTTCATTTTACCAAATCTGAGGCCCAGAGAGGTTAACTAGTTTGCCCACGTCCACACAGCAAGTTAGTACCACAAAACCCAGTGTTCCCGAGTTCTTCCCCAGAGATGTTTCAGGCCACCAAAAGAACTTCATCATCTGTGTGGCTGCCTGTGTGCTCTCATTGGAAGTAGTCCAAAACCATTATGTGAATGGCATTCATTTATATGTGCCCAAGCTTATCATCTCATTTCAGGAAAGCAATGAACAAATACTTACTTGGTGCTGTCTGTGTGCCTAGCTCTGTGCTCAGCAGGAAGGAGCAAGAAAGGCATTCCAGGAGGAAAGTCTCAGAGGTGGAAAGGAGCTGGGGCTTTTCAGGAAGCAGTGAGGGCTGGTCTGCTTGGTACAGAGGCTGGGACCTCATCTATGTTCACTAGGGGGCCTCTGGTGAGGGAAGGTGGGGAGCAGGAGACTGCATTCATGCATTCAGCAAGCAGACTGTGGTTCAGGCATTGCGCTGGAAACAGCGAAAATGTCAGCACTGGTTAGGCCTCAAGGAGCTCACAGTTTAGTGGGTTGAATCTGCTGCCCTAGCTCTCCTGCCTGAGATGAAATACGTGTGTGTGTGTGTGTGTGTGTGTGTGTGTGTGTGTGTGTGTGTTGAAGGGGACTCAACACATTGCTACAGAGCCTGACCAGAATAAGAGGCTGCTGTCAGCCCAATTTCCTTCCTATTTTTTATTTTTTAACATATTTTTATTGATTTCAGAGAGGAAGGGAGAGAGAGAGATAGAAACATCAATGATGAGAGAGAACCATTGATCGGCTGCCTCCTGCATGTCCCCTACTGAGGATCAAGCCCTCAATCTGGGCATGTGCCCTTGATTGGAATCAAACCCGAGACCCTTCAGCCCACAGGCCAATGCTCTATCCACTGAGCCAAATTGGCTAGGACCACTTTCCTTTCTTTTTCCACAAGGTAACAGCCTTGACCAAACGAGGATGACCTGACACATTAACAGACCCCAACCCAAATTTAAAAACCTTAAAAAAACTAAAGGATGATCATGATAATGGTAATAAGGATGCTGACCTCAATTTGAGCATTTACTCTGTTGGGAGTACCTTACGTTCATGAAGTCTCGCTACTCCTCCCAGTAACATTATGAGCTAATACTGTGGTTATCCCATTATAAACCAGGAAAGTGAGACCAGTGAGGTTAAAGGTGCCTTATTAAGGTTCAGAGTGGCCAAGTCAGGATCCCAACCCAGGGAGTTTGCCTCCCAAGCCCCTGCTGTCACTGTCTTAGCTCACCATCCATCTACAAGCATCCCATGCACCAAGCTTTGGGCAGGTCCCCCTCAGCCACCTCTGGGCATATTCTAGAACCTGGATGATCACACATGAACATTCACCTCCCTCCCAACACCCCCCCCCCCACTCACACTCACGCACACAGAAACAGGTCTGGGCCCACACACCTGCATATACACAGGCCAAACAGCTAGAAACTCTCAGGCTCCATTTCTTGTGTTTCACCTATTTCTCCCTCTTCCCCCTCCCATCCTCTATCAGGAGGCATATACCCGTGTGTTGATAGGAAATATCGATCTGTCCAGACTCATCTTTCCTGCTGGTACATCAGGTAGGTTTCAGAGACCAGGCTGGACCCAGAGTCTTAGACACTGATTTCACTAGACTCAGACCACCACCCTGGCGAAGTTACTGGGGGGAAGGGATTATATCATCACCTATACGTTGTATGGATAAGAAAACCCAGCCTAGAGAGAGAAAGCGATTTGCCCAAGGTTACACAGAGAGTCACTAGGAGAGCCAGGCTTTGAACCCAGGTCTCCTGCCTCTTAATCTAAGCTTAGGTTGGGGAGGTGAGTGTGGGCTGCAGGAGTCATGGGAGGATTCCTGGAGGAAGTAGGTGTCTTGACAGATGTTGAGAAATTGTAATAAAGTCATCAGTCCAGATAATGTGTACGGTGTAAGGTGTGCTGGAGATAGTACAGGCTTACCTGCCTCTCAGCGACCCCTCTCCACAGGCAGCATCCTGGTAGTTGGCTCTGAAACAAGAGAGCAAGAAAGCAGCAAGGTGAATAGTTTGGGGTCCAGCAGACTGACTTGGGGCCATCTCTCTTGCAGGACCAATGTTGGAAGCCTTTGCCCGCAAAGCCTTGTGGGATGTTGGACTCAATTATGGTCACGGGACAGGTCATGGCATTGGCAACTTCCTGTGTGTGCACGAGTGTAGGTATCTCCTCAACACTCCCTCAGGGTTCTCCTTCTTCTGAACATTGTAGATCCGTTCACAGTTATGGAAATAACCAAGACCCTCAGAGATGCGGTGACCATCCAAGTTTACCCACCTAGTGGAAAGTGATGCTCTGTGGGTTAAGTGAGAAATGCTGGCAGCTTGGCCACTCCTGCTGCTTGCCTGGCATTTGGGAGGGCCCCAGAGAGAGGAGTAGCAATACCTAGTAGCTGACTGGCAGAGACCCTGCAGAAATAAAAGCTAGAGTCAATCTGGTCTGTAAGGTAGACAATGATAAGGTAGTCAATGATATAGCAAATGCTGCTAGAGGTGCCCAGTTACCTACTGTTCCAGAGAGCCTGCTAATTTCCAAGCTGGTGAATACAAGAGCACTAAAACTTTACCTCTATCTCCCTTTCCAGGGCCAGTGGGATTCCATTCCAGCGGTCTTACTATGGGCAAGGGCATGTTCACTTCCATTGGTATGACTCTTGGGTTCCTTCACCCCTCACCCTGCACCCCAAGACTAGCCCAGGACTGCAGTCTAGGGAGCATGGCAGGCACAGGCACACCTGGGTTCAACTGCTGCTCTCCCTCTACTCCCCACTCAGTCCCAAATGGATTGCTCCACCCTAACCACAGGCCTCTTCAGCCCCTACCCTCATTTTGCTTTTGGGAGTTGGTTCCCAGCTGTACATCCAACTATAGTCTCCAATCAATTATTGGTGTAAAAAGCAGTTGAACACAGGGAGATAGAAGTACCTTCAGGATCCAAGTGGACCCTAAAGTCTTCCCCACTGGGCTACAAGGGAAGGTAGAGGGAGCTGAGGCCCAGCAGGTTACCTCGGGGTAGCCAATGTAAATCTAACAAGCGGTGGGTCTGCCCTGGTCACCAGGCAAGGGCAGCCAGGCAGCCATACTCTGTAACCACTCCTCAGTTGGTACAGGGAATCTGAGTTCAGGTTCTCCCCCTGCATCTCTGTGTCTCCCAGAACCTGGTTACTATCAGGATGGTGAATTTGGGATCCGCCTTGAAGATGTGGCCCTCGTGGTAGAAGCAAAGACCAAGGTAAAGTGCCACTGAGATGGGCTGGAAGTTTAAACAGCATGGCAGTGACTTTGGGCTGTGTGTGTGTGTGAGGATTTACAGAAGGTCACAGGAAAAGGGCATCTCAATGTGTGGACATGGATTTATATGGAGTCCTCCTTAGCTCCAGAAAAATTCCATAAATCAGAGTTTCTCAAACCTATTTGCGTATTAGAATATTAGAACCATCTAGAGAACTCTTTTAAAAAAAAAAATGTGAATGCCCAGGTACCAATCTAGACCAAATGAGTCAGTATTCCTGCCCTAAATCATTGGTTCTTAATGTACATAATGATCACCAGGGGAGCTTCTGAGAAGTAACAATTTTGTATAATAGCAACCAACAAGATAAACTATCTAGGTACAAACTTTTAAAAACTTAATGGAAAAAATCTCTACTCAGGAATATAAAAAAAGATTTAAGTCAATGGTGCTCTCCGGGAAGAAGCCTCAATGTATTGAAGATGACATTTCTACCTAAATTAATCTATAAATTCAAGCCAATCTCAATTTCAGCAGTACTAACTGAATGCCCTTGTAACTTCACAACATGGTAGTAAAGTTTATTTGTAAAAATGAGCATTTAAAATACAGCTATGACCCTGGCTGGTGTGGCACAGTTGATTGGATCATCATACCATACACTGAAAGGTTAAGGGTTCGATTCCTGGTCAGGGCACATACCCAGGTTGTAGGTTCAATCTCCAGTCAGGGTGCCTAAGGGAGGCAACCAATCAATGTGTCTTTATCACATTGATGTCTCTTTCTCTTTGTCTCTCCCCCTCCTTTCCACTTCTTTAAAAATCAACGGGAAAAATATCCTTGGGTGAGGATTAACAAAACAAAACAAAATAAGACAAAAATGCCTATACTTTTTCCCCCCTGTTCTTTTTATCTCAACATTCTCTCTACCAAATATATACCTTCTGGATATAGTCACAAAAGGTCACCAAGGTGTTTATATACAATAATGTTGATTGTAGTATCAATGGTCATAGTTTGAGTAGAAACATCTATCACTGGTTAAATAAATCGTGATCCACATACTATGGATCCTCATGCAACCCTTAAAAAGAATGAGCTGCATCTCCCTGGGCTAATATGAATTGCTGTCCTAGGTTTACTATTGAGGTGGGGTGCAGAAGAGAATGTGCAGAATAGTGTATGATAGGGTCCATTTTGCATAAATTAAAAAATATAGACATATATACTGTGTATGTCTAAAATGTTTTCAGGAAGGAAAGCAGGCAGGGAGGAGACTTTCAAATGTTGGGTATCTTTTTGTAGTTAGAATTTTCTAAGCATATACATGCAAGAGCTCTATGAGAGATGGGAATTATTTGCTATTTTTTCTTCATACTTATCTCTATAGATTCATCAATAGATATGTAGATAAATATATGGAAATAGACAGATAGACATAAAATTCTAATACTTATCTTTAAATTATTTAATTGTATGTTCCCAGCCCCACCCTAGAGTTTCTCACTCCAGTGTCTGGGGGGAATGGGTCACAGAATCTACACATTTAACAAGCTCC
Organism: Pipistrellus hanaki; assembly: GCF_964339955.1. Classification (NCBI taxonomy): domain Eukaryota; kingdom Metazoa; phylum Chordata; class Mammalia; order Chiroptera; family Vespertilionidae; genus Pipistrellus; species Pipistrellus hanaki. The sequence continues at coordinate 27,007,336 of NC_140524.1, read as the reverse complement.
CAAGATGCTGTATGGATGCACAAAGTTTGAGAAATACAGACCTAAGTCTAAATTCACGAATTAGGAGGAAACCACCAAAGGTGGGGTGCTAAGTGGTAGAAAGGGGGATAACCAAGGGAATTGTGGGAGACTCAAGCCTCCTCTGAGTCTTGGGTTTGATAAGGGTCAGTTCCTTGTGCCCATAGCTTCTGGGTGGAGTGTTCCAGCCTCCCTTCAGCCTAGCTCCTCCTCCTCACTTACTTCCTGCTTTTCCACCTTCTCCGTGGCCTTTCAGTACCCAGGGACCTATCTGACCTTTGAAGTGGTGACATTGGTACCCTATGACCGGAATCTCATTGATGTCAGACTGCTGTCTCCAGAGCAGGTAAGTGCCCTTCAGCACTGTCAACCCTTCAAACCCCGAACCAGTTCCTGCCTTCTCCACCCTGGGCCTCTCTCGCCTCTGTTCCCCCTGCCCCAAGACCCTATGCCCCTTCCATTCCACTGGGAAGGTTCACACTGTTGGCATCTGTAGGCACACATTGTTGTATGCCTTCCTGGCTCACCAGAGACCCCAGGGGTTCTAGAGCGCTCCAGTAAGACCAGGTAGTAACTTCCTGGGGAGTCTGAGACTAGGTCTCTGAACTCTGCCATCTCAAGTCCTAGAACTAAAATCAATCCCTCCCTGACTCTGGTAAAATGGGATAAAACCTGCCCTACTTACTGTCATTGCCAGGCCTGAAATCCACTCCCCCCAACACACACCCCAAGAAAGTCACTATGACATTAAACAGCCACTGTGTCAAACTGCCTCTGAAAAGCTCTGGAGAATGCCTGAGCCTGATGATGGCTGAGGAATTAGGAGTGAAGGACCAGAGATTGGGTACTAAGTGCATAAATCCTCTATGGGCATCTACGAGTACTTGGGCCAAGGTGGGCAGCTGGATTACCACAGCAGGGAACTAGATGGCACCAAGATCTTAGCTCTTGGCAGCTCACCCTAAGGAATACCTCATCCCTCTTACCCTTTGCAGATCCAATATCTGAATCGCTACTACCAGACCATCCGAGAGAAGGTGGGCCCAGAACTGCAGCAGCGCAAACTATTGGAGGAATTCGAGTGGTTGCAGAAGCACACAGAGCCCTTGTCTGGGAGAGCTCCGCGCACCACCTTCTTGGCCTCTCTGTTGGCAGCCTCCACTCTTGCCATCCTCGGTTGGAGTGTCTAGAGGCCCAGAACACCCCTGCTAACCCTGTCACTCAGTTCCCTTAATCCTATACCACCCAGGCCCTAAGAGCTCCTGCTGGCCCATTGCCCAGAAACCTTTGTCCTCAGCTTCCTTCTCAGAACCCAGCCACTCAGGGCTTCTTGGTCCCAGGCAGGCCCCCTTCTAGGTTTATACACCTCATCTTTGGCTCCAAACACCAGGATAGGTGAGCCAGCTAGTTCCTTTCCTTCAGTGAGCCTAACCTATAACCAGAGCCTATTGCTGCTGTGCTTCAAAGGCCAATATAGGCCAGTGCCTTACCCTCAGGGGCCCCATGGCCCTGGGAGAGCCCCACCCTAAAACCACCAGAGCTGTTCCCTTACACTGGCTCCTAACTCCTTGGGCTTCCCATGCCCTTGAGGTTGCTTCTATTCACCCTCAGCTGTGCCTGGCCCTACAGTGACCTCCTGGCTGCTACCCATAGGCTGAAGGAACAAGGGCCGCTTCCAGGCTTCCTGCTATGCCTATAAAGGGAGAGAAAGGATGGTTGAGTCCTCTGATGCCATACAGCAAGACCAGCCAGGGAAGGGGCCTGCACAACAGCCCTCCACCCAACGTGTGAGCCCATCGCTCCCAAACCCTGGGTGGGTTCCATGCCAAGTGACAGGATAGGGGTTTAACCCATAGTAATTTGGCTATGGGGTAGGAGGGAATGTGGAAAGTGCTCTGGAATATGGCCCTACCCAAAGTTGGGAAAAGCCTGAACAGTGATGCTGAATCACTCTCTCAGGTTTCCTGACTTAACTTTCCAAAGTACAGACACAGTGACAATACTATTAAATCCTTCAGCATCCTTGGATGACCATTACCATGTGAGGCCAGTGTCTGGTTTCCCCATTTTACAGATAGGAGAACTGAGTTCCAGACAGAATGGGATCTGCCCAAGATACACAGTGTTTGTTTGGGACATGGTGGGACCAGAATGGGCCACCAGTCCAACTCTTTTGACCCTCGGCACCATGGAGAATCCCTTATCTTACCTCCCAGCCCTCTCTGGCTCTCTGAGCCACTGTTGTTGGGGGGTGGGGAAGGGTAGTTTTCTCTGGCCAGCCCAGCCGTTAACCACCTGGGCTCACATCCTGCTAGATATTTAAAACAACCTGGCAACGAAGCCTGCATTTAGGTTTTGCATTGTGTCTGCTGTGTTGCTGGGGACTTCTATTACCTGTGGCTTTTGTGGTAGGGGAGGCGGGGTGGGGTGAGGATGTGAGGCTCCCAGAAGCTCGCTTGGGGAGCACATGTGCTTGAGAACGTGCCTGAGAGCATGCGTGCAGTGTTCCTGTATTCCCATGCATGCCACGCCCAGCCAACTACTTCCTGAGCTAAATAAAGGTCTTGGAGCCTTATGGAGGGGGCAGAGGTGAGCTTCACACTGGGGATTTGTCAAATGTGGTGCAGGAAAGTTGGGGCCACTACCTTTGCTCAGAGGAGCAGAGTCTGGGAGAAGAGAGAGCCAAGCCTTTGAAGGAGAGTGCTGGGCAAAGGCACCAGGCAGAGTCCCCCAGCTTGGGACCATCAGGCCTAGTTTGCCTGTGACAGTTATCGCCAGCGATACTTACATTCAAGGACCACAGCCCTGAACCAGCGTCACTGAGGCCTCTAGCACCCAACAGTGGGCCTCTGTTGGCTGAGTCATTTGCTCCTTCACATGCTCACACCACAAAGACAACTACTAATAATAAAATTACAAGTTTCACCAACACCGTCGTCATCAGCACTCTCTATGGAGTGTTTACGTACCAGGATCTGTGCTTTACATGCATTCTTAAAAAAAATTTTTTTTTTATTTTACTGTGGTAAAAACACTAAATGTGAGATCTACCTTCATAATAAGTATTTAAGGGTACACTATTGCATTTTGTCACTTAATTCCCATGACCTATGAGGAGGTTCTTTTATTGTCCCCATTTTACAAGAGAGGCTCATAGAGATTAACCAACTCACTCAAGGTCACTCATCCAGGAAATGAAAAAAAAAAAAAAAAAAAACGGGATTCAAACCAGTCAGATGACTCTAGAACTCTCAGAAAAGGGTGGGGAGTATGGCTTACACCATTTCACAGATGAGAAAACAGGCTCAACTAGGATCAAAAAGCTGGTGAACTGGGACTCCGACCCAACCAGTGTTCCTCACACCGCTTCCCCAGTGCCTACCCACCCAGGCCTTTACCTTTGGCCCATGACCCCTGCTCCTGGGGTTCTGGCAGGCTCCGGGCAGCAGGAGGGTCCTGGGTGTCTAACCAAGACCCACTAGCAGGCCTTTCAGTGCAAGGTGGCTTACACAGTCCCCTTTTCCTCTCTTCAGTGCAAGACCTGGGGTTCCACCTCACCTCCTCTCTGTTACTTAACTACCCCCTCCAACTCACAGTCTTGGGGTTGGGAAGCCCCACCCCAGAAGCATAGCTGCAGAGGGGGCTGCTTCCACCCTAAACCCTCCCTTCCAGTGTCCCTCCAGGCTCACTTACCATCCTGCTTTAAGGCTTGCACTCTGGATCAGGCAGGGAAACATTCAGATCCACACAGCAAGGCTAACATAAACACAGGCACTTGCCGAAACCGGTTTGGCTCAGTGGATAGAGCGTCGGCTTGGGGACTGAAAGGTCCCGGGTTCGATTCTGGTCAAGGGCATGTACCTTGGTTGCGGGCATATCCCCAGTAGGGGGTGTGCAAGAGGCAGCTGATTGATGACTTTCTCTCATATGTTTCTAACTCTCTATCTCTCTCCCTCTCTGTACAAAATCAATAATATATATATATATATATATATATATATATATATATATATATATATATATATATATATAAAAATAAACACAGGCACTTGACACATCCATCCTTAGGAAATAAAGATAAATAAATGACCTTTTGCCCTGCCAGCATGGCTCAGTGGTTGAGTATCTACCTATGAACCAGGGTTTGATTCCCAGTCAGGGCACATGCCTGGATTGCCAGCTCCATCCCCAGTGTGGGGTGTGTAGGAAGCAGCCAACCAATGATTCTCTCTCATCACTGATCTCTCTCTCCCTCCCTCTCTCTCTCTCTCTCTCTCTCTCTCTCTCTCTCTCTCTCTCTCTTTCTCTCTCTTCCCCTCTATCCCTCTCTGAAATCAATAAAAAAAAAATTTTACATAAATAAATGTCTTTTGGGCTTTGGTCCTTTGTCTTTATGCTGGAGGATGGGCTTACCAAACCCCTCGTTGCCCCTGATTGCCACTGTGGAGCAGGCCATGTGGAAAAGCCCCTTTTCCTAAGAGTTAGGATTCTTTTCCCAAGAGCTGGGCACGCTAGGTGACCTTGAGCAAGTCTCTTAATCTTTCTGGTCTTCAGCTATCCCTCCTGTAAACAACTTGTAACACCTGCCTCAGGAGGTTACAGTGAGAAGCCCATAAAATCTGGATGTGACAGGACCCTATAAGCCAGAAAGCGATGATAATGCTATTATTTGCCCAGTATGACTTCAACTCTTGCCTCACCATTGGTGCTAGGTACGGAAAAGGTTTGGGACCCAAATTTTATGTATGTATGTATGTATGTATGTATTTGTTAATCCTCACCCAAGGATTGTTTTTTATATTTTTAGAGAAAGTGGAAAGGAGGAAGGGAGGAAGGGAGGGAGGGAGGGAGGGAGGGAGGGAGGGAGAGAGAGAGAGAGAGAGAGAGAGAGAGAGAGAGAGAGAGAGAGAGACATTGATATGAGAGATACATCAACTGGCTACCTGACCGCTCATGCCAGAGATGGAACCTGCCCTTGACCGGGAATCAAGCACATGACCCTTTGGTGCTCAGGTCAACACTCTATCCACTGTGCTCATGGGTCAGAGCTGGGACCTAAATTAAAAATTAGACAGGCTTTTGAGCAATTATCTAATTTGTGTTGTTACAGCTCTGCTCCTTAGAGCCTGGGCTTCCTCAGAAATGTCACCAGGGCTGCCACAGAAAGAGCTCCAGCCAAAGGCAGCCCATATACGGTTCCTATCATATTGTATTGGAAGTAGTCGTCAGGCCAGCTTCATGGGACATCCCCCTGTGCAGTGGCACTTGATGTAATGCTCTGCTGCCACCATCTTGAAGTTTTTAATAATTTTTTAACAAGGGGCCCCGCATTTTTGTTTTGTACCAGGCTCCACAAACTCGATAGCCAGTCCTGACTAGCAGCTCTATGACCAAGCAAACAAACAAACAAAAAGTGGGTTCAATCTCTTCACTGTACAAATGGGCAATTGTCAACAGCAGCTCAGAAATAGAATGGGACTTGCTCAAGGTCACACTACCCATTCGGGCCAAAGCTAAGAATAACCCCCAGTGTTGTGACTCAGCTTTGTGCTGCCTCCTTCCTCACTTTCGGTGGATGCTTGTCCCTTCTTTACTACCTCTGATGAGAAAATTAGGACCCAAGGAGAGCTGTGTGAGGTCACATATCTGTGACAACAGTGGTTATGATGGCATTGAGATACATTTCTTGATGCTTTAAATCCTTTTTGGAATAGGAAAGTGCATGGGTAAGAAGATAGATGATAGATAGATAGATAGATAGATAGATAGATAGATAGATAGATGTACAGATTTTGAATGGTTCATTTTAAAAATAGCCCGGCTGGCATGGCTCAGTGTTGTTGTTTTTTTGTTTGTTTGTTTTTTTAATATATTTTATTGATTTTTCACAGAGAGGAAGAGAGAGGGATAGAGAGCTAGAAACATCGACGAGAGAGAATCATCAATCAGCTGCCTCCTGCACACCCCCCACTGGGGATGTGCCCACAACCAATGTATATGCCCTTGACCGGAATCGAACCCAGGACCTTTCAGTCCGCAAGCCACTGAGCCAAACCAGTTTCGGCATGGCTCAGTGTTTGCACATTGACCTATGAACAGGAAGGTCATGATTCTATTCCCAGTCAGGACACATGCCCAGGTCACAGGCTCAATCTCCAGTATGGGGCATGCAGGAGGCAGCAGATCGATGATTCTCTCTCATCATTGATGTTTTTATCTCTTCCTCCCCATTCCTCTCTCTCTAAAAAAATCTAAAAAAAACATATTAACAAAAATAAAATAAAAATTAACTGAGTCAGTCTTCACTCACTTGCCAGCCAGCTGGATCCAGATCTTCATGGACTGGGACTGTGCAAGGGCGGAGGGGGTGGGGGACTGGCTAATCTTCACCCAGCTAAACCAAGACAGCAGTGCATTTTATCAACTCACTGACTGGTCACTTCCTCAAATCAGTGGTTGGGCACTCTTGGTGCCAATATATATATATATATATATATATATATATATATATATATATATATATATATATATATATGTATATATGAAAGATTTAATAACAACTGTTTCCTCCCTGTTTATCCATTCCGGCCCTCCAAGGCTGTCTCAGCTGGGAGTGGGCGTGGCTCCCCAACCCCGCCCAGCCAGCCAACCCTTGCTCTGAGGCCACCCATCTTTTCACTTCCTTGTTTCTTTGTGAAACAGGAACTGAGCAAGTAGAGTAAAATGGGTAGTTGAGAAAGCCCCAGTGGTCCATGGCGAGGCCCTAAAGCTGAAAAGCTCATTTCCTTTCCTGCAGTCCCACGTAAGTAGTTCTTAGTCCTCTTACTTGTTACACCTCCTGTGAATAGCTTGGCCTGAGGGACCCTGCCTTTGACAAGGTTATGAACCACAAAATCATGGAGCAGTGATTCAGATGGGCCCCAGCTGGGATATAGAAGCAAGTGCCAAGGCAGGAGAAGAAACACTGGGTTGAGTCTGGAGTAAACTGATATAGAGTCACCAAGCACTTTCCATGAGTTGGGAACTGGGCTGAGAGTGCTCTCTATACAGGTTATCTGGGTAACTCTGGTTACTAACACACACACACACACACACACACACACACACACACACACACACCGTTCCCCCTCCCCAAGCAAGGCTCACATGATCACTGTTAATGTCTTCACTAGAACTCATTGCCCGAGATCATATAGCCAATATGTGATGTACTAAGATTTGAATGGCGTTCTACCTGACTCCATTTCTGGTAGGTCTTCTCCTGCTCCTTCTCTTTGTTAGAGCCTTATACAAGTGTTCCATAGAAACTGCTCAGCAGCCTTTGTCACTCTAACCTTGGGATAGAGGCCTAGACAGAGAGCCCAATCCCTCCCAGTCTCCCATATAAAGGGCCTCCAGTGAGTTTTCCTCTGTGCCCTAAAACCCATCCTCCTCTTCTGATAGTAACCGCCACAGCTGCCTGCAGGTGTTTTCTTGTTTTTAAACCAAGAACTTATTCAGAGATGACTGTCTCTCCCTCCCATCAGCCCCTGCTACCAGGGGCTCCCCAGTGTCCCCAGAGCTGCAAGTTCTGTGTGTACTGTTTGTGTGCATGAGAAATGGACCTTTCTTACCCAGCTCTCCTCTACCCTCCTTCTCCCATCTCACTTTTGCTCTTCTCGACTTTCCTGCCTAAGATTATCACCATGAAATCTGCTAACACGTTGGGCTACCAAGTGGACTTCACCTTGGAAATGTCCAGGTGTTTTCAAGGAACTATGTGGTTTCTGAGCATTTCTAGAGTAGGGAAGATTACTATTTACTAGGGTCAGGTGATATCATTTTTGAAAAATGTTTTTATTGATTTTTAGAGACAGAGGAAGGGAGAGGGAGAGAAAGAAAGGAATATCAATGATGAGAGAGAATCATGGATTGGCTGCCTCCTGCATGCCCCCTACTAGGGGATCAAGCCTGCAACCCTGGCATGTGCCCTGACTGGGAATCGAACCAGTGACCTCTTGGTTCTTGGATCGACACTCAAACACTGACCCACACCCAGCCAGGCAGGTGGCACTATTTTAATATTGAAAATGTCTTCTTTGGAAAGAATACAGGCTTCCATTTATCTGTTCCCATAATTCCTGGCCACCCAGAACACATCCCCTACACATCAGCTGTTTGAAGTCAACTTGCTTTTCTACTCAATCCTCTAGGCCAAATACTACTGGTGTTAAGTACTCCCCAGGTTGACAAAGGCTCCCCTATAGGTCACCCCACTAAATCAGCCCTAATCTATCCAGCTATTTTGCATATGATATGATTTCCAGATGCCCACCCCATCCTCTGGACCTACTTCAATGTGGCCCTGTGGCACCTAGTCTGGTACTTGACCAATGTGTCAATTCTCTCACCTCACCTCTTTTTTGTGTAACTTTGCATTAGAAACACTTGAGATTAGCTGTTGGTAGCATGGGCTGTAGACCAAGACCAATCCTATGTTTAAACTCTGCTTCCACCACTTCCTAACTGTGTCTTGCATAGTTTGCTGAGTCCCTCTGAGCCTCAGTGTCCCCCTGGAAAATGGGGCAAACAATGGTGCCTACCTTATAGGGTTGTAGTAGAGTTCACTGTGTGTGTGTGTGTGTGTGTGTGTGTGTGTGTGTGTTTGTGAGAGAGAGAGAGAGAGAGGGAGAGAGAGGGAGAGAGAGGTGAGAATAAGGATAATTTGAGGCCCTGACCGGTGTATTCAGTGGTTAGAGCATCAGCCTGCACACTGGAGGATCATGAGTTCGATTTCCGACCAAGGGTACATACCTGGGTTGCAGGATCTATCCCCACCCCCAGTCAGGGTGCCTGTGGGAAGCAACCAATTGATGTGTCTCACATCAGTTTCTCTCTCTCCTCTCTCTCTCTCCTCCTCAGTTCCTTCCACTCTCTAAAATAAAATAAAAATCACTGGAAAAATCTTCAGGTGAGGATTTTTTTAAAAAAAAATAATCATTTGGGAAATTTTCCCAAATATACGTACCCTGGCTATCCAAACTCTTACTCTCTCAAATCAGCACTGTACCCATAACCTTCTGCTAAATTGGGATCTCTTAGGGGATGCAGGTGGGGTCCTGCTCTATATGAATGTAGCCTATAAAGACCCTGTGTCTCTGGCAACTCTGTGTCCCCCTTGAGGGTTCAGATGGCTCTCTCTATCAGTGGACCATCCCTCAACACACACACACACACACACACACACACACACACACACACACTACAATACTGGTGCTAAATTAAGGTTTTCTTGCCCCACATTTATACTGGTCACATCTTTGCAATAATAATAATCCCAATTTAAACTACAGTCAGCCCTCTATCCATGAATGCTTGGATATGGAGGGCTCACTAAGGGATTTGAGCATCCTTGGATTTTGGGATTTGCGAAGGGCCCTGGAACCAATTCCTCCCCCTCCCCATACTGAGGGATGACTGCTTAGCTCAGGGGGTTCTGTCAGGATTAATGTAGTGCTTGGCAAAGAACAAGTGCTGAGCAAATGTATCTTGCTGCCCCACCTAGGATCAAACTCCCAGGTGCAAAGGACCTTGACAGCTGTTTCTATCACATCTCCTCAAGGTGCCTTAGCACAGCCTCTGTCCAGAGCTAGGTCTGCCAGTCCATTATCAAGTTGGAGTTGGCCTTGTTCAGTAAACTACTGACGCATATTACTTCTTTAGCTGAGGGCTCTGTGTACCTAGTATGCAACTTATCAAATGCAAACGTGTTGCCCAGAAGGAAAACCCGTTTTAAAAGTGTTTAAGACCCATTGGCCAGCTGGGGCTTAACCTAATGGGACTCAGGCCAGAGCAATCTGCTGGAAGAGCCCTGGACTCCCAGAAGTGGGTCTTTGGGCCAGTAGAGACAGATCTAAAAAGGCAATGGAGGGCTGTACTGAAACCACTGAAGGCTGGCCCTGACTGATTTGGCTCAGTGGATAGAGCGTTAGTCTGCAGACTGAAGGGTCCCAGTTCAATTCCAGTCAAGGGCATATGGGAGGTGCAAGAGGCAGCCAATCAATGATTCTTTCTCATCATTGATGTTTCTATCTCTCTCCTTCTCCCTTCCTCTCTGAAGTCAATAAAGATATATAAAACAAACAAACAAAAACACTGAAGGCTGAACTTCTCTCTGTGCTCTTCTCCGAGGTCCTCTCACACACCCGCCCCCGGCTGCCTTTTCCCAGGCGGCCTGGTTAGGTGGCTGCCTTTGAAGACTGCGGTTAGAGTGTGAGCTCAGCAAGCTGCCTGGGCTGAGCAAACAGGAAGTGGGCACATCCTGTGCGCGGGCCAGGGACACGGAAGGTTCTGCGAGCTAGTGGCTCCCTGCCTGGCCACTCCTGGCTCCCAGCTCCCCCCACTCCCCCACCCCTGTCTCCCCCACACACACACACCCCGCAGGCCTTGCAGCCGCAGCCCTCACCCAGCATCTCATGAGGCTGTGCTCTGGGTCCCGATAGCACCACCCCCAGGCACCAGAGGCCCAATGGGTCCCCTACATCATTGTCAGGGCTTCTTCCCATGCGGTACAACCTCAGCAGTTTATGAGCTGAGCCTGGCAGACAGGCCCAGGCAGACAGTGAGGGGCTTTCAGGATGGAAAACGCAGGCCCGCAGGGAGCAAGTCTATCTTTTCATGTATCTGCAGGCTGAGCCAATAAAGTGTGGTTTCAGTTTGGAGAGGACTTAGTCTTTTCTGAGTTCACCCCAACTTATAGATGGTCGGAGGGCATGGGGCAGGCTAGAGGGTAGGAGGGAGGAAGTCACGAGAACATCTTGGGAAAAATGGAGGGCCAGCTAGGGATTTCACAAGTGCTACAGTGCAGAGCTTTAAAAAGATGTACACTGAGTGGCCAGATTATTATGATCTCTAAGCTCATAATAATCTGGCTATTCAGTGTATATCCTACATAATAAAAGGCTAATATGCAAATTGTCCCCCCCGACCAGGAGTTCGACCAGAGGCAGACTGGCCAACCGCCCATGTCCCCTCCCTGTGGCCAGGCTGGCCAGACCCCACCCATGCATGAATTTCATGCACCGGGCCAGCTAGTATATACGTTAGAGGCCCGGTGCATGAAATTTGTGCATGGGCAGGGGAGGGTCCCCTCAGCCCAGCCTGCACCATCTCCAACCCAGGAGCCCTCAGGGGATGTCTGACTGCTGATTTAGGCCCAATCCTTCTCACAATCCTAGACTACTGGCTCCTAACCACTCACCTGCCTGCTAGCCTGATCGCCCCTCACTGCCCCCCCTGCCCACCTGGTCGACCCTAACTGCCCCCCTGCTAGCCTGATCACCACTAACTCTGCCTGCCAGCCTGATCACCCTCAACTGCCCCCCCACACACACATACACACACTGGCCTGGTTACCCCACACAGCCTGTTAGGTTGTCCATTTGGTTACAATGGTCGCTTAGGCATATATATATATATATATATATATATATATATATATATATACACACACTGAGTGGCCAGATTATTATGCGTTGAGAGATCATAATAATCTGGCCACTCAGTGTATACCTTTCATTAAAAAAAAAAGATATATACCTTTTACTTCAAGATTTCCCTTCTGGCAATCTATCCTAAGGGGAAAATTATGAATGTGAATATTTTCCTTAAAGGTGTGCATGCAATGAAGAGTAAAAATATTTATATATTAAGCCAACCTAAGTTCATCAGTAAGAGCCTGGTGAAATAATCATGGTACAGCCACACAATGTAGTTGAAAAATCTTTCATAGTGTGAGAAAATCTTAATGATACTATGTTCAGTGTCACAAGCAGATACCAACACAGTTTATGAAGTGTAACTTTAAAATTTTTTTTATTAGTAGTAAATAAATAATAAAAACAAAATAAAATATATTAAAACAGTTTTACTTAGGTATAATTGACCTACAATAAACTCACTTTTTTTTTTTTTTCATTTGTAGCAGTACTTAGTGTCCAACAGAAACCACTCCGTCTGTCAAACAATATCTCGACTGCAGAGCTTCTCTTACTGTTGGTGGATAGATAATGACACGGACAGTCACTATCTCCGTGGCAACAGTGCCCAGGAACTATCAGAGGAAAATTGCACATGGAAGGCTGGTTCTAGAGCAGTCATGCCTCAGCTTCCTCCGGGGTATGCTTTTCCTGCAAGTCTGGTGTGCCCTCGGGTACCACCAACCCAGTGCGGCTCCAAGACTGCAGACTAAACTCACATTTTTAAAAATATATTTTTATTGCTTTCAGAGAGGAAGGAAGAGAGAGAGAGAGAGAAGCATAAATGATGAGAGCGAAGCATTGATCAGCTACCTTCCTGCATGCCCACACTGAAGACTGAGCCCACAACCCAGGTATGTGCTCTGATTGGGAATCTAACTGTAACCTCCTGGTTCATAGATCAATGCTCAACCACAGAGCCACACCAGCCAAGCAAACTGCACATTTTAAAGTGTATGATTTGAGTTGTGACATGTGTATACACATGAAGCCATCACCACAACCAACATAGCGAACATATTCATCACCCCAAAAGTCCTTCCCCTCCCTACACCCAGCCACTGATCTGCTTTCTGTGCAGTATGACTTTTTTAAGCACAAGCGCGCACATACGTAGTTAAATGCTCAAAAACAGGGGGGAAAAATCCTTCCAAACAGTATTGAAGAATGCTTGTTGAGCATGGGATATTTGCTGGTGGTGTGGAGTTGCCTGCAAATGCTTTTCTTTTTCATGGTGATGGCTTTTGTGGTGATAAATATATAGGCGATGGCCACAGGGTTTTTACTCTAAGGTGTGACAGCTGTGGTGAGGATGACTGTAGGCAGAGGGTGGTAACTGAGAGGTAAAGGCTGTAGAGTTAATGACTCTAGGAGTGTTGATTGTAAGGGTGACGGCATCCGTGGGGGTGATGGCTGTAGCAAGTGTTTGTAGGGGCAATAGCTGTGAGGATGATGGCTGTGCAGGTCATAGTGGCAGTGATGAGGCAGATAAAGGAAGATGGCTGAGGGGTGTTGATCATAGGGTAGTTCTAGCAATGATGGCTGTAGCCATGCTGATGTAGTTATAGGGATGACTGCAGAAGTGATTGTTGTAGGAGTGATGGCTGTAGGGATGATGGTTGTAAGAATGTTGTGGGGATACTGACTGTAATGTCTGTAAGGGTGATAGTTGTGAAAATAATGATTATAATGATGAAAGTGGCAATATAATGACTGTATGGGTGATGGCTGAGGGTGTTGACTGCAGGGGTGGTTGCTATAGTGATGATGGCTGTAGGTGGTTCTGACAGCAGTGAGGATGACTACAGAGATGATGGTTGTAGGGACAATAATAGTGTAGTGATAGAAATAATGATTGTGATGCAAGATGGCCAGGAGCATTGGCCCAACAGGCAAAGAGATGGTCCAAATTCTGGTTTCTGGATTCTGGTCAAAGAGACAAGAGGCCTGAGTAAGTCATATTAATGTCATGTTGATTGGCCACCTCTGGGGGATGGAGCAAAAGGACTGGTGATGATTGACATGAGATGGCAAGGTAGGGACTTTTCTCTGCTTGTTCAACCCAAGAGCCGTCTGCATCAGAATCTCTAGAGACTGAAGCTAGGACTTCCTTCCTCCCTAGGGCCCGACAGGGGCTGCGATTGCTGTAAGAACAGGTCACGTGGTAGGTTTCCTGTATGCTGCTGCCGCTGGGTGTCCATGGCCCTCACCCCCAAGCAGCTACTCGGCTACCGCAACAGTCGGAGTGGCAGCCCAAGGTTCGGTTCATGCTGTGCTCTCTGGACAGTGTTGGTGAGGCTGAGCGAGAGGCCACCACATCTCGACACCTAGGAGAGTAGGGAAGGAGCGTCAGCAGGTCCGAAGACCATGTTGCGCCGCAAGCCATCTAACGCCAGTGAGAAGGAGTCCACTCAGAAGAAAAAGGTGAGGAGTATCTCTGGGAACTCACTTCTTCCTTCCCTCTGCTCTCATAATCCAGCCCTTCGACTCAGAAGTGAGAGGACCAAAGGCCATACCTTGATTCTGTAGGCAAGGGCTCCCAAGAGCAATGGGACAGGGGCCCAGAGGTTACTAGAATATCAGAAGTTCTAAAGAGACTTTCAGAATTCCAGAGATATGGAGTTAAAGAATATATTCTTAGAAGTCTAGATTATAGAATTTAATCCTACGATGATGAGGTAGAGACCTTAATATTAAGGGCTAGACTCCTAGACTAGAATTTGAGAATCACAAAATGCAATTCTCAAGTTGAATCCGAAGACTGTACTTGTCTCTCCCCTACACTGGTCCTGCCACTGTTTCTGTGTGAGCATGGTCTCTCAAGAGCCATCTCAATCAGAGGGTCCCGCTGGGCCACCCCACTTGAGCCATTATGCTCCCGGGACCCCACTATTGGGTTATAGCCACATTCTGTTCACTTGGTTCAGTTCTGTGGAAGCTCCCCTGACCCACGGGGGAGAAATTATTTGTTAAGAATGAAAAATGAAGCGGGTTAGATGGGGAGTAGCAGTGGCGGTTAAGGAGGAACAATCTGAAGGAGAGATTTTAGAGGCCAGGAATAAAAGCAGCTGCCATGGACAACTGAGGTATTCATATTCATAGAGCTAAAGTTGATCTGGAAGATCCCTTGAAGACTCTGCCAGATCTAAGCTTCTCTAGTTGGATTTGAGGATTTCTAGACTTAATTATTTGATTGGATTGTAGGATTTTCCCAGACAATCAGCAAGTACATCCCACATATCCGGTGAAATCCTAAAACAATCCCCAAAAAGGCCTGAACCAGGACCAAGAGGTCCAGACCTAGCCACAGGTCAAGGTCCAGGGCCTCCAGTCCCTCTGTTTTCCCCAGAGCTCAGCCCAGGTGCCCTATGGGGGAGCCCCCTGGTCAGGAGAGCACCTCCTAGCCCAAGGCTGAGCTTCAGGTCACTGGTGTGTGCATCCTGCCCCATCTCAGCTCCTGGGGTGGCTGCCACTTCCGTCTATACTCTCCTCACCCCAGTTGCTTCTGTAAGGTTGCAGTGGAGGTGTGGGGAGGTGGGGGAGGTGGCATGAGATTTTTGAGTTTTCCCACAGGCTCTGTCACCTGCCTGTTCAAGCCCTGCACAGCACTGGACCTAACAGACTTGCCATTGACTGTCTCTCTTTGGCGAGCGGTCTGCTTCCCCTTGCTCTCTGCCTAATGGGGATGGGAAGCTGAGGCTGCAATAGACACTGCTAGGCCCCAAACCACAGGGTAGCTGAGCTGCAGCAAAGAGTCTGAGAAAGAGCTGACACCTTAACACTAGGACCCTGTGCTACCTCAGGCAGAGGTGCAAGGCGCACACAGAAGCCAGATTTCCTATCTTCTTTCCTCACTCCCGTTATCCCAATTCTGTGTTTGGCCACTGGGAGTCTGGAATTTTCTCCAGCCTTTCCTAGGAGAAGCAAGTCCCATGTGGTCCTCTAGGGGAAGGTGGTCCAGGCAAAGCCACTCCTAGCCACAGCCTGAGCCAGCCTTCAATGCTACTCTCCAAGCCTCAAACCTTGGAAGTACCCTTAGAAAAGCCAATGTATGCTTCTAGAAGGTGAAGACAGTATCTTCCCTGGGCCTGGAGGCAGTGGCTGGCTCCAGCACTGTGACCTTGAGAAAGTCCCTTCCCCTAGGAGGGTAAAATGTCAGGGTGGAGGGAAAAGCACAAAAGCAAGCAAGACCTCTCTCTCCTGCTCTTGCTCCTCCTCCCAGGCCTGCCAAATTGAGAAAGTGTGTGCAGGGGACAGAAAAGCAGAGTTGGAATCCTACCAAGTTTGAGTTGTAGGACCTTGGACAGTTCATTGGCTTTCTTTGGGCCTCAGTTTCCTCATCTCTGAAAGGGGGGATAGCTCCTGATCTGTCCACCTCAGGAAGTTACATGGGTCACCTGGAACAACAAATTGGAGGATGCTTTGTCAAGTGTGTGCATGTGCATATGAGGTATTGCATCCTGTCAGCATGGGTGGGGGTGGGGAGCTCACGGGAAAGAAGAACAAGCCTGAGTCCCAGCCCTGAAGTGGAGAAAACAAGATTTAATAGCATCAAGAACCAGCACTGAGTGAGAACTCATCAGGATCAGGTACCAAGCACTATGCTGTGAGCTCCACTCATCTCTTAGCTCCTTGGCTGCTGCTGCTTCTTCTTCTCCTTCTTCTTCTTCTTCTTCTTCTTCTTCTTCTTCTTCTTCTTCTTCTTCTTCTTCTTCTTCTTCTTCTTCTTCTTTTTAAAAAAAAAACAAACAAACATATTTTATTGATTTTTTACAGAGAGGAAGGGAGAGGGATAGAGAGCTAGAAACATCTATGAGAGAGAAACATTGAAAAGCTGCCTCCTGCACACCCCCTACTGGTGATGTGCCCACAACCAAGGTACATGCCCTTGACGGGAATCGAACCTGGGACCCTTCAGTCCGCAGGCCTTATGACAACCTTGTGAGTTAGAGGCAGATATTGTCTTTATTCCTATTTCAGGCCAAGACTCAGAGACTTACCCAAGGTCACCCAGTTAGTAGGCTACAAAGCAGAAATCCAAACCAAGATTTGTCAGTGTCCAGGTTAACCCTTTCTCCTTCTACTCTCGTATCCCCTACTGATTTCAAAAGCACTAGAAAAATGTGATGAAAATGAAAGACTGAACCCATCATTAAGAGAACTTTGCAGGGAAGACCCAGGTGACTATTGGTTGAGGGACTTTCCAGGCCGCAGAGGCAAGAGCAGGCCCCCTAGGATGGTGGGGTCAGGATGTGGCACCTATTGGTCATCATGGATTGAGGAGGCCCCTGATTGGGGATGGGGACATGCTCCTTGGCAGGTTTTTGCCTCTATTGAGATTCTCTCTCTCTCTCTCTCTCTCTCTCTCTCTCTCTCTCTCTCTCTCTCTCTCTCTCTCTCTCTCTCTCTCTCTCTTCTCTCTCCCTGTATTCCCTATCATCTGTTAGAGTGTAGGAAGTGGATTGAGGTTTGTCCTGAGATCACACCCCTACTTTTCATCACACCCCAAGCCTCCTACCAAGGGAAATGGAGAGGAGTTATAGTGTCCACATGTTCTTTCCTTCTAGTCTCTCCCTGCTCCTCTCTCCCAATCCCAGCACACTACATCCCCCTGACTTCCTTCCTACGAAACACCTCTAGCAAGACATGCCTACCAGCATGCATTTTGTATTTTCAGTGGCTCCTCATTGCCCACAGGGTAATGCCCAAGTTCCTTGGCATAGCTAGCAAGGGTTTTCCATATACTTTTCTGTTCTACCTCCCATCACGTGCACTGGCATGCCCACCATTCCATCACCACACTGGAATGTTTCTAAGTCTCACAATTGTTTAAACCTTTCCCAGAAACTCCTGCAAAAATCCTGGCTCCCCTACATGGCCCAGCTCAAATCTGCCTCCTCCTCTATGAAACCCTCCTGAGTCCTTCCTCCTCCATACTCTCATCTTCTCTCCCTGTTGCTCCCTTCAAATGCCACCTGAATCGCCATTGCACTAAATTCAGTGTGTGTGTGTGTGTGTGTGTGTGTGTGTGTGTGTGTGTGACTTTGTGAGCTCTGGGTGCAGCAACATGCAATCTTCCAGAGTCATAGACATGGGTTCAAACTCCTGCTCTTTCTTCTTCCAGCTGTGTAACTGTCTAGTGTACTTCGTTTCTCTGAGTCTCAGTCTCCTGAGCTAAGAAGTGGGTATGTAAAACAGGGCTGTGGTGAGGTTGGAATGAGCTGGTACACATGAAGCACTTAACAGGATGCCAGGCGGAGGGGAGGTGTTTAACCCCTGGTTACTGGATTCCCATGCACACATGGCCTGGCACCTAGAGCTCAGATGGTGCTAGGTATGTGATTGGTACAAGAATAAGCTGAGAGCATAATTGTGGGGATACCTAGGTGGGGAAAGCGAAGCTTGCTTAGGAAGCAAGGGAAGAAGATGGCGCTGTGAGGTCCTGAGAAGGTGATCAGGGAAGGCCTCCTACATGGGATAGTGCCTTTAAAACTGGATTTGAAAAATCTATTTATAATATTTGCACAAATAAGTGCATAAATCATAAGTGTACCACTCGATGAATTTCCATAATGAACATCCCCATGGAAGCAGCACCCAGATGAAGAAATAGAACACTTGTCCTAACCGGTTTGACTCAGTGGATAGAGCATTGGCCTGTGGACTGAAGGGTCCCAGGTTTGATTCCGGTCAAGGGCATGTACCTGGATTGTAGCCACATCCCAGTGGGAGGTGTACAGGAGGCAGCTGACCTATGTTTCTCTCTCATCAATGTTTCTATTTCTCTCCCTTCCTCTCTGTAAAAAATCAATAAAATATATTTTTTTTAAAAGAAAAAAAAGTAACAGAACACTTGCAACACTCCAGCAGCTTCCACCATGCCTCTGCCAGTCACCTCATGCCATCTTTCTCCAAGGGTAGCCACTAGCCTGAGTTCCAACAACATAGATAAGTTTTGGCAGGCATTGAATTTTCTATATGAAGAACCATATAGTATACTCTGGTGGCCGGACTCTTCTGCTCAAAAGTGTATCTGAGAGTCATCCATGTTGTTGGGGAGAGCTGTACTAAGCTCATTGCTATGCCCTAGTGCCTTGTGTGACTGCCACTACTCATGTATCCATTCTTTTTTCTTTCTAAAAAATTTTTTTAAATATACATTTTATTTATTTCAAATAGAAAGAGAGAGGGAGAGAAAGATAGAAACACTAAATATGAGAGAGAATCATTCATCAGCTGCCTCTTGCACACCCCACACTAGGGATCGAGCCCACAACCTGGGCATGTGCCCTGACTGGGAATTGAACTGTGAGCCCCTGGTTCATAAGTCAATGCTTAACCATTGAACTATGCCAGCCAGGCTCCTGTATCCATTCTACAGTTGATAAGCCTGTGGGCTGTTTCCAGTTAAATCAGATTTTGAAGGAAGGGAGAAACTTCAGTTGACAGAGTGAAGGGTGGATTGTTCCAGGCAGGAAATGCCTGGTGAGAGCCTGGAGATGGGTCAGAGGAAAAGCTAAGCCATACACAGACATTTGGACATTTGCTGAGGGGTGGCTGTATCAGGCACTCACTCCCTTCATCCTCTCAGCAACACGGTGAGGTAGGTGCTCTTGTCTTCATTTTACCCATGAGGAGACGGAAGCCCAGGGATGTGAACCTTTGCCTGCTGACACCAAGTGAAGAGACTGGGGTCCAGGGAGGTTAAAGAACTCGCTGAAGATCACATATCCCAAAGTTGAACTTAGTGAGTGACACCTGACACCAGAAAAATGCTTCTTTCTAAGAGGTCCATGAATTACCCTTAAACATGAAAAATGTTTGGTTCTACCACCCTCCTGGACAGGACCCCCAGGAAAACCTCCCCTCAAACGGAGGACAAGCATAAAATACAGAGGTTCAAGGATTTCAATTCCTACCTGGGTCACTTCAGAGACACCCCAAGGCATTCAGGATATCTGCCCCTAAGAATGAAGATTGGCCACTCTAGTCGGCCCCCGCTCTTAGTCACCTGAAGAGCTATACAGCCCTTTCCATGTTCCTGGGCTGAGGATCCACCAGCAGCACCCAAGTCCTAGCACCGCCCCCCCCCACACACACACACACAGTTTCCTCTGCTGTTGGCTAAAGCTGGGCTGCAGAGGCCCTGAAACAAGGTCCCAGGAGCCAAAGGTCCCCCTCCCAGCCCCCAGACTGCAGATTAATGACAGGAAAAGGAAAGAACTGCGATTAGAGGAAGGCCTGGCAGAGTTTACTCTGCCCCAACAAAGCTCATTTCTGGCCCCATGCCTGCCCTCATGCTTGCTTTCCAGACCTGCCAGTCCCTGGGGCTTCTGGGGCGACTCTCAGCCTCCTGGTCTGGTCTGCAGACCAGGCCAAGAGGTGATGGAGAGAAGGTCACGATAGGCCCCATTGACCTATAAATAGCAGCCCAGTCTGTTGCCCACCCTCTCTCTGTTCCCTCTTTTCCAGGCAGTAAGAGGAGGAAGTCATCGGGGCAGCTGCATCCTAGCAATACAAGAGAAGGAAATGAACAGAGAGCAGAGAGAAGGGGAAAGAAAGGGAGAAAAAGAGGAAAGAATAGTGGGTGGGGAAAAACAACGAAGGAGGGTAGAAGGCATACATGGGAACCAGAGCAGCCGCCCCAGAGTCATGCTTGTCCTTCCCCACTCGTGGACCCCTTTTTTGGCTCCCCAACATAGCATGGAAGAGACTTCCTGATGGAGGCCGCAGGTGCCCCACCCAGGAGGCCCTCGTGGTTCCAGTGGCCAGTTACTTGGCCTGACTGCTGACCCAATTTCTGGTCAACTAGCTTGTTGCAACCTCTAGTGTGGCCCCTGGCCCTGATTGCTAACTCGCCCCGGGTCAAGACCCACCAAGAGAACAGAAGTGCTCCACTGCAGTCCCCAGGAACTGGGGCCAGTGGTGTGTGTGTGTGTGTGTGTGTGTGTGTGTGTGTGTGTGTGTGTCGGGGGGCAGGTGAGATTGCCCCTGCCGTAAGAGGTTGTCACTGGGACCCCCTTCTTAGGAAAGAGGATGTGAAACTTTCAGCTTTGTGCAGGTTTGGAGCTTTGGTTCCGCAAGCCCTTATCTCCGGTGTCTGCAGTCTATCCCGCTCTATCTGTCTGGCCATCTGTGAACCTTGGTTCCTGTGTGTATCTGTAGTCTTGACTGTTGATCTTGATTCGGGCTTCTTGTGTTGAAAGCCCGCCCTCATTACCTGTCTGGCCCTGGTTCCTGCGGCCATCTTGGCATGTGCACACATACACAATTAAGAAAGCTCATTTCCTGAAAACTGTCTCATCAGCACAAACAATAGGTCAGGCTGAAAAGTCCAAAGCCCAGCACCTGTCAACAGTAGTCATGTCATCACATTGGTGGCTTAGGTTAAAAGCTGAGGTGAAGAAAGAAAATGGCAGCTTTCTCTTACTCAATGACTGCCAGTCATTTGTGTCTCAAATCTGTGGGCACCTTCTCTGCTGGCTTCTTTTGTTGTTGTTGTTGTTGCTGCTGCTGCTGCTGTTGTAGTTGTTGTTGTTAACCCTCGCCAGAGGATGTTTATCCGTTGATCTTTTAGGAAGAGTGGAAGAGAGAGGGAAATAGAGAGAAATATCAATATGAGAAAAATACCTTCTGCACTCGCCCCAACCAGGGCCTGAGGAGCCTACAACCAAGGTACCTGCCCTTGACTAAAATTGAACCCAGGACCCTTTGGTCCGCAGGCTAACACTCTATCCACTGAGCCAAACCGGCTAGGGCTCCAAAGACTTCTAATGTGGTTTTCCAGAAAACCTAACGTCAGGTCTTACAGACTCCTGGGGGGGCGGGGGGGTGTTTTACTCTTCTCAGGACACATTCACCAGGGTGGGGGCCCTAAGGTGCTTACTGCTATCACTGTGACAGGAGACCATGCTTGGAGCCCGCCCAGAGCCCAGAGCCCAGAATCCAGGCTGTGGGGTTTGGGAGGGTTTGCTCTGTTACACTATTGTTCTTGCCGAGGTATGTCTAGTAAAAAATATGCTTTTGACTCATTTATTCTTTCACATCAGGGTTCTGGGGAGCAAACTTCAGGTGAAAAAGTGGCATTCATCTGAGGCTTAACTGAGGCTCTTGACGTCACAAGCTTGCTCTGGGGCAGGTATTAGAGGCCATTTTCTGCTGTTAAGCAGGATGAAGCCAGATATCTTCAAGGTCATCTTGGTGTTTTACCGCAATAGCCCTGGGACCTCAGGGCACGTGTGGCTCTATCCAGCCCTGGGGTGTGTGTATAATATGTGTGTTGGGAATGGGAACAGCTTCTTACAGCCATTTTAGCACCACTGATTGCAACACCTCTGCTTCTTCCAGCTCTCACTGCAGCGCTCCAGCAGTTTCAAAGATTTTGCCAAATCCAAACCCAGCTCCCCAGTGGTGAGCGAGAAGGAATTTAATCTGGATGATAATGTGAGTTTCAGAGCTTCCTTGGAGTGGGGGGCTGGCTGCAGGCCCTGGGCAAGGGAGTGGCTGGAAGGGAGAAAGGCCGGGAGGAGGGGAAAGAGGATGTTTTTAAAAATCAAATCTTTATTGTTGAACCTATTACATATGTCCCCTTCCCCCCCAACCCATCGACTCTTTCTAGTCTACTCCTGCCCCCCTCAAACACACCCCAGGCCTCTATCACCCTATTGTCTGTGTCCATGGGTTATGCATATATGCATACAAGTTCTTTGGTTGATCTCTTCCCACCCACCTACCCCTGCCTTCTCTCTGGATCTGTTTTGTTTATCAGTTTATTTTGTCCATTAGATTCCACATATGGGTGAGATCATGTGATACTTGTCTGAAAAAGAGGAGATTTTAGGATTGTTGAGGCAAAGTTTGCTTAAATTCAGAAGGTCCACCTCTCCCACCCTCCAAAATCCTGGGCCCTAAGAACTCACCTGCATCTTTTTCAGTTACAAATTAATTATCAAATTAATCACCCATTAATAGGGCTGAGGACAGGACTGGAACTAAGAGGGAAGGAGATAGGAACTTCCCATTCCTACCCTTCCATCCTCTGCTGGGACCCAAAGGCCTCCTTCTATCCCTAAGTTCTGGACACAGGCAGTCATCAGAGTTCCTGAACTTCTTGTTGTCACAGATTCCAGAAGATGACTCAGGTGTCCCTACCCCAGAGGATGCCGGGAAAAGTAGCAAAAAGCTGGGGAAGAAGTGGAGGGCCGTGATTTCCCGAACCATGAACAGGAAGATGGGCAAGATGATGGTGAAAGCCCTGTCCGAGGAGATGGTGAGGCCTGGGATCCAGGGGAGGGGTGGGGACAGGTCCCACTCTGACAAGGTGTGAGCATGGCTACCTTGACAGCCACTGCTCAGATACCATGTCTGAAGGCTCCATTAAATATGAGAAGGAAGGTTATGAGGGAGGGGAGCTCACTCAGCCATGGACAAGGCACCATGGTCCACAGGGAATAGAATTAGGGTCCAATGAGGGATGAAAGTTGGAGTAACAGGAGCTTCCTGAGGAGGTAAACCTGCGGGAAGTGGGCCCCTGGGATTGGGAAGGCTTGATTCAAAGAGGGGCCCCTATGAGAGAAAATTCGAGAAGGCTGGCTTTGGCCCAAGGAGGGAGGGTAGGACAGACATCTGTAGGGCAGTCACAGCCAAGCAGCTGAAGTCACACAGTGATTCTGGCATGTTCTGGAATCAACTAGTACTGGCTTATACCAGCTCAGGAAAGCAGCTGGCCAAATTTTCAGGAATTTTGCATGGAACATAACATTATTGAAAATTAAATGATATAAACTAAGAATTAAATAAATGATATTAAAAACAAAGGGACTACAGTCAATGCTCAAAACTGATCCATTCCTAATTCTTGGACTGCCTTTCATTGTTCTCTATGCCCCTGAAATTATTTGCATCTATAGTCTCTGTGTGGAGGAAACAGCCTATGATGATGCACTGCTTGGTCAGTGACTTCACTGTAGTAGTCAAAGGTAGTTAACTCTTCAGCACCACTGAATGTTGGCCATGGTTGAGAGTATTAACAACATAGAAATTGATGACCTCTACACATAAAGGAGGAGTTTCCTCTGCACTAAGGTATTGGGGGGGGGGGGGGGAGGAGGGGCAGTGCTTTGGAGTCAGGTGGATTTGAATAGCGCCTGGGGCCTGGCCTTGGGAATGTTCCTCTATTACTTCTCATCTGAAAACTTGGGACAATCAAGCACTTGTCCTCAAGTGAGGATTGAATGAAATGACAGATGTGCTTGGCACATGGGCGCACAGTCAAAGGTAGTAACTCGTCAGCACTTACTGTCTGCGTGACTGTGCCCCAGCGACAGCTCAGAGACCAAGCTCTGGCACCAGCCTTCTCTGTATGTGCAATGGCTCTATCCACTGAGCCAAACCATCTAGGGCAACAATGGCACTTAAAATGGACAGAGTATATTCACAGTGCCTCATTCTGTGAGATGGGAGGGCAATGACTTTTCATTCCCACCTTACAAAAGAGGAAGCTAAGGCTCTGAGAGTGCCATATAAGCTGGGGCTCTAGTCAGAGCCCAGTTCTCTGTCAAGCCCAAGCCTATTTCCTCTGCACCTGGGCTACCCCACTGCACCCCAAGAGAGACTGCTCAGGGCTTCCTGTCACCCTTCCCCTGCAGACAGACACTCTGGAGGAGGGCTCAGCCTCCCCAACATCTCCAGACTACAGCATGGACAGTCCTGGCCCTGAGAAGATGGCACTGTC
Organism: Pipistrellus hanaki; assembly: GCF_964339955.1. Taxonomy (NCBI): domain Eukaryota; kingdom Metazoa; phylum Chordata; class Mammalia; order Chiroptera; family Vespertilionidae; genus Pipistrellus; species Pipistrellus hanaki. The sequence goes on along the minus strand of NC_140524.1, from coordinate 26,983,069 downwards.
ATTTTCTGAGCAAGAGGAGCGTGAGCTGCCAGCACTCAGCCGCCAGACATCCACTGGTAAGTAGGGTAGGTGTGGGAAGTCTGGAGAAAAAGACTGGGTTAGGGCAGTACTGGTCATTGTCTGGGAGGGGCTAAGAGAAATGAACCTTTATGGCTTACCTGCTGGGAACTTTCCCAACACTCTTCATGTTAAATCTTTATAACTTCATGGGGCCAGTACTATTATTATCCCCACTTTATTGGTGTGAAAACTTGTGGGAGCCCCGTACGTCCCACGTGGTTCAGGGTTCCAGATCAGGGTTCCAATTCAGGGTTTGGGTTCTGGAGAAGGCCGCACACAAAAGAAAAGAGACTAGAAAAGTACTAATTTGGGAAATGGTGGGCCAGGCGGGAGCCCACCTCTAGTGGGAGGACGACCACTAGGCTCTGGCCTTGCCATCCTTTTTATTGAGACTATGGGGTACACCTATAGTCCTTAGGCAGGTTTGGGATATACCCATAAGCCTTAGGCAGGTAATAGTCAGATTATCATATCAGTAAGGAATTTTAAAAATACTTTTTTTTTAATTTTTTTTTTACAGAGAGGAAATGAGAGGGATAGAGAGTTAGAAACATCAATGAGAGAAAAACATGGACCAGCTGCCTCCTGCACACCCCCTACTGGGGATGTGCCCGCAACCAATGTACATGCCCTTGACCGGAATCGAACCCGGAACCTTTCAGTCCTCAGGCCAACGTTCTATCCACTGAGCCAAACTGGTTTCGGCATCAGTAAGGATTTACATGAGTATTTGATGGGGAAGTTGCCTCAGTTACCATTGTCTCAATTAGATGGGGAGTGGTCGGCTTTGACCTTTCAGAGCTACAAGGTTGACCAGCCTTCTACATCTTTCTATTAGTGAGACAATGATTGGTTTCTGGCAGAAACTGAGTCTCAGAGAGGTTAAATGACTTGCTCAGGGTGACCCAGTCTTGAACTCAGTTCTGCCCTAAAGGAGCTCAGTTTGCTGTCCTCAAGCCTTGGAGGGCTCAAGAGCAGAGGAAAGCCCCCCTTGCCTTCTTTTTAAAAAAAAAATGCATTTTTACTTATTTCAGAGAGGAAGGGAGAAGGAGAGAGAGATAGAAGCATCAATGATGATAAGAGAGAGTCATTGATGGGCTGCCTCCTGCACACCCCACACTGGAATTGAGCCTGCAACCTGGGCTTGTGCTCTTGACTGGAATCGAACCTGAGACCCTTCAGTCTGTAGGCCGACACTCCACCCATTGAACTAAATCAGCTAGGGCTCCCTGGCCCTCTTGAACCAGCCCACTCCCACATTGCTAAGCAGAGCTAGAGGTTCCAGCTGCCTGGGCCTCTGTCATCCCAGGCTGGTGTGAGGGTATAGAGCCTCTAGCTGTGAAGATACAACCTCTTGGACCCCAGACCTTGGATTGCTGAACCTAGGGCACCTCTTGGCATCTTCTACATGTCCATGGGGCTAGGCAGGAGATTCTGAAAGAGTGACTGAGGCCTCTGGGCTGCAAACCTTCAGAGGCACTGCCTTTCCCGCCCCTCAGGCTAGTTCCAAGTTACATGTTCTTTCTCTAGTTCCCCAGACCTGCCTGATCTGTCACCCCTCCCGTACACTGAAAGCCATCTATAATAATAAAAGGGTAATATGCTAATTAGACCGGACATCTTCTGGACATCTTTCCGGATGTCCTTCCTGACGAAGCCGGGGCCAGAGGGAAGCCAGCCCAATCTGGATGCCTGCCCACAGCTGAAGGAGGGAAGCCTGGGTCCTGGGTGCCAGAGGGAAGCTGGTGCCAGCAGCTGGGGGGGGGTGGGGGGAGGAAGGCCTACTCTTGCATGAATTTTCATGCATCGGGCCTCTAGTTTAAAATAAGCTTCATCCTGCTCTTCCCTGAGAGAAAGACCCATCTGAGTTTCCAGGTAACTGGACACTGAGTTTTATTAAGTAAAGAAAGTTAAATATTAATGAAGGATGTGGCTTCCTGGGTGGAAGGAGCACTAGAACGGGAATCAGGAGACCTAGAGCATAATAGACCTAGTGCTGTCAATTATAAGATGAGATGGGCAGGCCATTTGGCCTGTCTGGTCTCACTTTTCCTCATCTGTTCAGTGGAGTGTTGGCCCAATTGGTTTCTAGAGGCCTCCCAATTTGCCTGTTCTTTGGACTCTGAGCCATTTCTCCTGCGATCAGCTGTTTTCATGTCTAAAGCCTCAGAAGTGAAGCTGTGCTCCTGTAGGGTGGCCCAGGAGATGGGCCAGAATCCCTGCCACAATGTGAGACTAACCAGCACCTAGCTTTCCCCCCCACTGTGTAGCCCTGGGACTTCTAGACAGACTCCCTGCAAGGCACCTGCTGAGCGAGGCCCCAGCTGTCCTGGGACAAAGGTGACTCTCCTCCCTGCCCCGTGTCTTGCAGGCAGTGAGTTCTGCAGTCCCAGCCCCGGCTCCAGCAGCTTTGGAGAGGAGCCACCTGCCCCCCAGTACACAGGGCCCTTCTGTGGCCGGGCCCGAGTCCACACCGACTTCACTCCCAGCCCCTATGACCACGACTCACTGAAACTACAGGTAAGATTGGCCTCCAGGCCCAGGTTGCATGCATAGAGGGGGCTGGACTGAGTCCGGGTAGGACAATGTCAGCAGAAGCTTCGGGACCGCCCTGGTCTCTCTCTTAATCCACTCTGTTCTTCTCCCACAGAAAGGTGATGTGATCCAGATCATTGAAAAGCCGCCTGTGGGCACGTGGCTGGGCTTGCTCAATGGCAAGCTGGGCTCTTTCAAGTTCATCTACGTGGATGTGCTGCCTGAGGAGGCTGTGGGGCCTGCCCGCCCCAGCCGCCGACAGAGCAAGGGCAAGAGGCCCAAGCCCAAAACTCTGCATGAGCTGCTGGAGCGCATTGGCCTGGAGGTCTGACCTTGGGCCCGCCTTAGTGGCTAGAATCAAGGGACTCGCCCTTATCCCAGGGATGGTGGCCAGGGCACATCAGCTAAGTGAGGAGGGTTGGCTTGGGGGGTTTGTAAACTGCCTAGCTGGTGGTCTGCCTCTGCCCACAGGAGCACACCTCCACCCTGCTGCTCAATGGCTACCAGACACTGGAGGACTTCAAAGAGCTGCGAGAAACACACCTCAATGAGCTGAACATCACAGACCCACAGCATCGGGCCAAGCTGCTCACTGCAGCTGAGCTGCTGCTGGACTATGACAGTGAGTAGGCTTTGGAGCTGGGTGGGGTTCCCATGGCAGTCCAGGGAGGGGAGGCATCTGCCCCGGGGCCCTGTGCAGTGGGTCGGAAGGCACTTTCCGCACGTATTTTAAGTCTTACTTTTAAAAATATTTTTATTGATTTCAGAGAGGAAGGGAGAAGGAGAGAGAGAGACAGAAACATCAGTGATGAGAGACTCATTGATTGGCTGCCTCCTGCATGCCCAACACTGAGGATGGGCATGTGCGCTGACCTGGAATCAAACCCAGACCTCCTGGTTCATAGGTCAATGTTCAACCACTGAGCCATGCTGACTGGGCCCCTTTCCACACTTTAATCCCAGTCTCAGGCAAAGATTGTAGGGAGAAGGGGTTTTAAAAATGATCGGGCCCCACTCCCTTTGGGATCCCAGGGGAGACGTAAGGCCAGAGAAGGTAAGGCAAGTACTCAAGGCCTCAAAGCAGGGCAATGACAGAGGCAGGTTTCAGGGCTCCTGGCTTAGTGCTGAGAAGTTTGTTCTTTTTAAAATATATATATTTTTATTGCTTTTTTATGGAGAGGAAGGGAGAGGGATAGAGAGTTAGAAACATCGATGAGAGAGAAGCCTCGATCAGCTGCCTCCTGCATGCCCCCTACTGGGGACGAGCCTGCAACCCAGGCACATGCCCTTGATTGGAATGGAACCCGGGACCCCTCAATCCCCAGGCCGACGCTCTATCCACTGAGCCAAACCGGTTAGGGCAAGAAGTTTAAGTTCTTGAGCCTGGAAACTACAAGAAGGGCAGAGATGGTGACAGGTGCCCAGAGGGAGAGACTGCCTACAGTGTCCCTACCCCCAGAACCCCTATTCCCACACAGGGCTCCCTCGGGTTTCTGACCCACTCCCTTCCAAGGCCCAAAGCCCAAGGCCCACGGCCCCATATTCCATCTTCCACTCTTGTCCCTGGCAGCCGGCAGCGAGGAGGCAGAAGAAGGTGCCGAAAGCAGCCAGGAACCAGCAGTGCACACCCTGTCAGACCCCAAGGGGGACATCCCACGTGACTCAGGCTGCTTCGAGGGCTCAGAGAGCGGACGCGATGAGGCAGAACTGGCAGGCACTGAGGAGCAGCTGCAGGGCCTCTCTCTGGCCGGGGCACCTTGAGCGCAGGTGGTGGCGGGCCAAGGCTGGGCCCGGGCAGCACATTCAACAGGGATGGGCCCGGCCTCCAGAGGTGGCCCGGGCTAGAGGACTGGCAGAGGACTGGCGCCTAGTCTGGCCCTGCTCCCCTTTCCTCCCCCAGTAGCAGCTGGCCAGGGCCTGCAGGTTTGGCTGGAGTGGATAAGAAGCCGCTGAGGACACACCACACCTGCCGCCCTCCAACCCCCCCACCCCCACTCTCCACCAGCTACTGACAGTACAGCCCACTCTGGCCACGGCTACAGCAAGTGGGGGCACCGAGGGATCACCTCACTCGTCCCTCAGCAAGAAGGCCTCCAAATCCTCCTCACTCCCTCAGCACCTTCCCCTATGGCATTGTTCCTGAAAAGGGACCAAGTATTTCATGTCTGTCTCAGGACCCTAAGGAAGTTGGCCATTTAAAAGGATTCTAATTGGTCATGGGGAAATCCAGATTGTCCCCAATAAGGTTTGAAGAGAGCGACATGTACATTTCCTACTTTCCTTCTCCTTAACTTCCCGAGAGGTTTAGCCACTAAATCACTATGTGACTCAAATCAAATGCCTTCCCCACTTTGGCTCTAGGACTGGCTGGCATTAGAATGGGTAGATGCTGAGGGCCTTGCCAACTTGGGCATTCTGTGACATTAAATGTCTGATCTCCTGTTACCTGGGGCCCAAGATACCAGTGGGGCTTACAAGGAGGCTGGGAGACCTCAGGCTCCCAAATGAAATGCCTGCTCATCACTTCTATACCTCCCCACTTAACTCAGGCTACACTGCAACTTACTCCAGCTTAAAACAGTGCCCATACCTTATAGAGTGTGCACTCCCCCTTTCCACTCCTGGCCCCCTCCAATGACGCTTCTCTCAAGGGTGATGGCAGATGGCCAGACCCGGCTTCCAAAGAGAACATGGTCCCTCAGAAGCCAGATGTAGGCGCGGGCCCTGACTTGGCTTCTTGTGTGGGTCCTTACAAGCCAGGGAAGCACAAACTTGACATTGGGGAACCCATTACCCCACTTTGCTTGTTAAAGGCTTTGATGTGCCCTGAGCTCCCGAAGGGGAGGGATAGTATCTATTGGTGGGAGGCCTCCCTTGACCCCAGTACCGAATCTGTGCTCTGAATTCGAGTAACCCTTCCCCAGGGCCAAACTGGCTCAGGGACACACAGTGCCTACTACATCCAGGACTGCTGGCTTAATGGACACATTTCTGGACCCACTCCCGGGAACTTTGGTAAAGCTAGCTTGTGGGGGGAAGGGATTAGTGTACATATTAGGGGGGTGAGGGGAGGTAGGTTGGCAACAATAAATGTAAGTAGAATGAAATTATCATCTTATTATCTCTTTTTTTTGTTTGTTTGTTTGTTTGTTTGGTTATCCTCACCCCAGGATATTTTTCCATTGATTTTTTAGAGTGGAAGGGAGGGGGAGAGGCCAAGAGAGAGGAACATCGGAACATCGATGTGAGAAAGACACATTAATTGGTTGCCTCCCGCATGTGCCCCAACCAAGGCTGGGGCTCCAGCTTGCAACAGAGGTACCTGCCCTTGACCAGAATCAAACCCAGGACCCGTTAGTCCAAGGGCCAACCCTCTATCCGCTGAGCCAAACTGGCTAGGACTCCATTTATCTTTCTTTCTTTCTTTCTTTCTTTTTCTTTTTTTTTTTTTTTTAAATATTTTATTGATTTTTTTACAGAGAGGAAGGGAGAGAGATAGAGAGCTAGAAATGTCGATGAGAGAGAAACATTGACCAGCTGCCTCTTGCACACCCCCTACCGGGGATGTGCCTGCAACCAAGGTACATGCCCTTGACCGGAATCGAACCTGGGACCCTTCAGTCCGCAGACCGATGCTCTATCCACTGAGCCAAACCGGTTTCGGCTCCATTTATCTTTCTTATGGAGAGAGGGTTGGGAGAACACACCAGTCTCCTTCAAAGCTGGACTCAGCAAAATGTCCTCCATTGTCCTTTCAGAGCCATCTGTCCCTTCCATGCAGACCTAAAGCTTCAGTTTGAAACTCGAGCTGGCTCTGCCCTTCCTGCTAACCAACCCCCCCAACCCCAATGATCTCAGGCTCCCAGGGCCATGGTCCTTGCTGGGGTCTGAGAGTTGGGAGTATCTTAGAATATTCATGTAGTAAGAGCCTTGAAGACCTCTACTCCAATGAGAAAGGGCTTGAACTGGGGGTTGTCCAGAGTCCAGGAAGGGGAATTTTGAATTCAGCTGGGCCTTCCTCTGAGGCTACCTCTTCCTGAGGCCTACCCTGTGATCACTGAAGCTACATCATCTCTTGGGAGGTGGGGCAGAGACGAAGAGCCCTGGATTCCTTTGTTTCTGCCAGTATTAACTCCATGAGAGAAACTGGAGTGAGCTGCCACCAGAGGGGAGATAAGGCCACTCTGCTTCCAGGCTTTGTTCCCAGCGGCACTGGCCCCACAGCTGTAAGTGGCATGGGCCTCAGGAAACTGTAAACATTATCTTCACCAAAGAAGCAAGGAGGAGCCCAGATGACCACAAAGCTCCAAAGGCACTGAATAATGGCTTTAATTTAGTGAGTAAGGACACATTTGCCAGGCATCAAGCACTTTGCATTTCTTCTCATAATCATGTTATCCCCAAGGTAGGTACCTTCACATTTCCAGTTCACAGAGGAGAAAACTGAGCAGCAGACAGGTTGAGGTTGAGTAGAAAGTCCAACAAGCTTTCAGAGCCCCCCTCCCAGCCCTCCGAAGGGCAATCTGACCCTCTGTAGTGTGCCTTAAACACCCTTTAACCCATTACCCTCCAAGGATTCGATCCACAGAAAGCCTTACAAGCACACACAGATACATGGACAGCGTTATTTGCAACAGCTTTATCTGTAAGACACGGAAAATAACACAAATGGGCAACTAGATACATTATGGTCTGTTCACGCAATACCATGCAGTCATTAAACATGATGCTGTAAAAAAAAAATTTGACACAGGGAAAATCTTTGTAATTTTTTTTATTGTTTAATATTTTAAATTATACAATAATGTACAAATGTTCTTGTTGTAATAGAAGTCTGGGCTTTGTTATGGGGAAGAAGCAAGTGCTAAAACATTATTTATAGGGTGATTTAGTTTACGAAAAGAAAATCATATGCAAGAATTAAGACCAGAAAAATCTGAATCAAATGGTAACTAGTGATGATCTTGTGAGGTGAGTTGGGGGCTGTGGGGTGCGATTGGGGGAGTAATGGAGAGAAGTGTTCACTTTCTACATTCTTGCTTTATTTCCATTTCAAAAGTATCTATTTTTTCCTTTTTTATCTATTATTTTTATATCTATCTAAAAAGGAAAAATATTTTAATTTGGGGGGAACTAAATAAATCAGTACGTCTAAGCTTCTGACCTCTAATTTGGGGTAGCAGCAATGTCATTATCCTGCTGCCTTAGGCTCAGGCTTCTGGAAAGATAGGGATTGGAAGTGAAAAAATGCCCAAAGTATTTTTAAACCACAGACACACCAAGGAGATTCCAAACCATTTTATTTTTATTTTTTAAAATATAAAGGTAAGCCTAATGGTTACTGACTTTTTACAGAGAGGAAGAGAGAGGGATAGTTAGAAACATCAATGAGAGAGAATCATCGATCAGCTGCCTCTTGCACACCCCCTACTGGGGATGTGCCCGCAACCAAGGTTCATGCCCTTGACTGGAATTGAACCCGGGACATTTCAGTCCGAAGCCTGACGCTCTATCCACTGAGCCAAACCGGTTTCGGCCTCCAAACCATTTTAAAACCCTGGGTAGCACCTATCTATTAAATCTAATCTGGGGAAAGAAAAATATCAGAAAAAGAAAGGTCAGGCTGAGAAAAGTTGTTTTGAACTCCTCCCCTGCCCTGGGGAGGGGGCTGGAGGAGATACAGGGTCTGTAGGCTGAATGCAGGCTGAAAAGACTCTAATGAGTGCAGGTGAAGAGGGGCAGGAAGGAAATGAAGACTGCAGGCCAAAACCTGAGGGGCCAAAAAGACAGTGCCAGGCGGGGCTACAGCCCAGGGCCCAATGCTCTTCTTCCAGGCAGGACTGCTGAACCCTCCTGTCCAGGCCCACGGACATCCAGAAGATGGAAAGTGGCTCCCTGAGCCCTACAAACCAAGATCTGGGGCCCAAGATGCTGTCTTCACAGATGGAGACCCTGTATCCCCACCCCCAGCCTAGAATGTCAGAGGCCCAGGCAGCTGTAGCCTATAGCTCCAGCTTGGAAGGATGGGGGGTAGGCTGGCTCAAGAGGGGCAATGGAGGCCTATGGTTGAGCATCAACCCATGAGCCAGGAGGTCATGGTTCGATTCCTGGTCAGGGCACATGCCCCGGGTTGTGGGCTGGATCCCCAGGGTGGAGCATGCAGAAGGCAGTTGATCGATTCCGTCTCGTCACTGATGTTTCTATCTCTCTCTCCCTCTCCCTGCCTCTCTGAACTCAATATATATATATATATATATATATATATATATATATATATATATATATATATATATATATATTTTTTTTTTTTTTAAAGAGGGCAGTGGGGTTCTTCCTCTGCCCTTGAGTCCTCCTGGGCCTGGGACAGCAAGTGGAGCTCCTCTAGGGAAGGTAAGCCTAATGGTTAGGAGTTAGGGCCTACTTGAGTTCAAGTCTTGGCTTTGTCACTCACTTAGCTGGGTCATCTTGGACAAGTCACTGAAGCTCCTTGAGTCTCACTTTCCCCATCAATAAAGTGGGGATAACAATATTAGCACCAAGGGGTTGTTACGAAGATGGAATAAAGAAGTGAATATGAAATACCCGTAAAATCAACATTCAGTGAATGAATTCCTTAAATCTACAATACCCTGTATCTGCATTTCACTCCCTTTAAGGCCAATCTCACCTTGGACCCCTAGGTTAGTGTAGTGACAAAGAGCAAAGGCTTTGGAATTAAACTAAAGTGTCTTCAAATCCTGGCTCCACCACTTACTAGTTACCTGACTTCATGTAATTACATACATACACATTTCTGAAAATAAGAATGATTTAGCTTGGCTGGCGTGGCTCAGTGGTTAAACACTGACCTCTGTATGAACCAGGAGGCTGTGGTCCCATTCCGGGTCAGGGCATATGCCCGGTTGCAGACTTGATCCCCAGTGTGGGGCATGTGGGAGACAGCCGATCAACAATTCTCTCTCATCATTGATATTTCTCTCTTTCAATCTCCCTCTCTGAAATCAATAAAAAATATATTTTTAAAAAAACAAAGTTAAAGATTTTTTTAAAATATATTTTATTGATTTTTCACAGAGAGGAAGAGAGAGGGATAGAGAGTCAGAAACATCGATGAGAGAGAAACTTCAATCAGCTGCCTCTTGCACACCCCCCGACTGGGGATGTGCTCGCAACCCAGGTACATGCCCCTGACCAGAATCGAACCCGGGACCTCTCAGTCCGCAGGCTGACGCTCTATCTATTGAGCCAAACTGGTTTCGGCTAAAGGAGATTTTTAAAGGGGGAAAAGGGCACTGATCACTATAGTCTCAGTGAGATCCAACACCCCCCCCCCGCTCCCGCCAAGTCAGGAAATTCAGGATGAGGTATAGGTTTCTGAGCTAGGGAAAAGAAGTGGCTCTCCCACCTCCTTCACAATAGAGGCTACCTTCGCTTCTCACACAACCTCAGCCTCATTCTATACTATTCAGCCAACAACACAATCAAGTGGGAAGGAACTGCAGCCAAAACTCCTCCTCTAGGAAGGCCCTAAATAAAGGAATTCTATAGCACTTGATATGTAGGCTTCACCTTTTCCTATAACTTCACAGTTACCAATATAGCATTTGTATACCATTGCCTCTGGGACCTGCCAGGGATAGCGTCAGAAAGAGCCCAGGCAGTGGCCCTCACAAAGGGACAGACAACTTGACTGTGGGAACCGACAAGGCAACTTCCTGACTTCCTGTGCTAAAGAAACGCCACCATCAGTTCAACCTAAGTGCAGGGGTGTGAAGAGAGAGTTAAGAGATTTAAGTTTAACACAAAACCCAACAACCACTCCCATATCAGCCTGACTATTTATAGTAAGCCCTCTCTATGCCTAACATGGAGAGATCATTGATCAAATGAATCCAAAATGGCACCAAAAAACTTCTAAAAATCATTGCTGGTTCTCAACTCACGAGAGAGAGAGAGAGAGAGAGAGAGAGAGAGAGAGAGAGAGAGAGAGATCAGCAGTGCAATTTCTCCTAAAGTTAATCCTAACACGTGGTCACTTTTCAACAAGTAAATAAATGAAAGAAAGGCTCATTTCAGTCAAGTGACACTTGGAGTTATGCAAACCCCTTTATCTGTCTGTACCTGGGTTATGCCGGAAAGCTCTCTGACAGGAAGTCCCGGCATCTGGGGTTCTGGTCTTAGCTCTACCAGTAACTGTCTATGTGACCTGTGGTAAGTCACAGTACTTACCGGTAATTTAATGAGTGACTGCAAATGGCACCGGCTACATGATCAATATTTTCCTTTCAGAGATATCATCCAATAGACCCTGGGTTTTATAACAAATAATCATCATGTCTGAATTTGAGCAAAAAAGTACAATGCTTTTAGTCATGTTGGAAGAGCCAGGTAGCTGTAAACGGACGGGGGCAGCAGGCTTGAAGAAAGTGAAGGGGGCCCTGGCCAGTGTTTCTCAGTGGTTGGAGCGTCGGCCTATGCACTGAAGGTCGAGGGTTCAATTCCCAGTCAAGGGCACATACCAGGGTTGCAACTTCAATCCACAGGCCCTGATTGTGTAGCTGTGGTAGGCAATCAATTGATGTGTCTCTCTCATATAGATGTTTCTCTCTCTCTCTCTCCACTTCCCTCCCTCTCTTCCACTCTCTTTAAAATTAACAGAAGAAAATATCCTCAAGTGAGGATTAACAACAACAAAAAGAGTCTGGCTGAGGTGGCTCAGTGGTTGAGCATCAACCTATGAACCAGAAGGTCACAGTTTGATTCCCGGTAAGGGCACATGCCCCGGTTGCAGGCTCAATCCCCAGTGTGGGGCATGCAGGAGGCAGCCAATTGATGATTCTCTCTCATCGTTGATGTTTCTATCTCTCTCTCCCTCCCCCTTCATCTCTGAAAGCAATAAAAATATATTTAAAAAAGGAAGTGAAGAGGCATGGAATGTCAAGGAAGTAATTCTACTCCAGATTCCAGAATTGTAAAAACATTTATAAATCATTGCCCCCTCATTTCTTGGCCCATAGTGGAGTGTGAGCTATCAAACTCACAATTTATGAACTGAGTAGCAAATTTCCTAATACCAGAAGAAAAATAAACACAGGATTTGGAGAGACAAGCTACAGAATAAAAATGGCAAGAAAGAAGACAAAGGGAGATGTGGAAAAAAAAAACAAAACTTAAACTCATTATTAACTAAAGGAATAGAAATTAAGTGTAACTGCAATACCAGTTTACAATGATAAAATTGTGGAATGTTTAAATGAGATGTGTTTAAATGAGACATGAACCAAGCTCTCTGAGACACTACTTGGCAAGAAAAAATGGGACAGCCTTTGTGTGAAGCAATTTAGACATATTTGCCAAAAGTCTGTCAAAGAACACTCCCTTTGACTGAGTAGTTTCACTCCTAGGAATCTATTCTAAGGAAATAATCAAAGATATGTTCACAGATTTTTTTTTTTAAAAAAAAGCTCATCATGGCATTGTTTATAATAATGACAAATGGGAAACTCCTAAATGTCTTGACATAGGGAAAGAATTATGTACATATTATGGAGTCATGAAGAAATCATTTCTAATGATATGAAAAATGCTAATTTAAAAAAGCAGGATTACAAAACTATATTCATAATTGAATTCCAGTTATGTTTAAAAATATACACGCACGAAAAGGACTAGAAAGAAATACACCAAAACACTGACAGTGATTATTATACCTTACTAATGAGGTTTTAGATGATTTTTTAAAATCTTCTTACTTTCTTATACTTTCCCAGTTTTCAATAATGGACATGAGTTACTTTTAAAATTAAAAAGCACATTTCAGGTATGAAGGGAGGAAGAGGTTTGTTTATTTTCTAAGTTTTCCAAGTATTTAGAAGTAGAAAGGGACATTTGAGAGTCCAATGGTTCTCAACTCTGTCAGCTTCAAACCTCCCTGGTTATATACAATGTTTTGTAATAAACCCTTTGCCACCCTGAAATAAATTTCATAGTTATTATAACCTGCATATACACATAATTTCCAGAAGAGCAGTATAATACACTAATTATAATATAAAGGAAAAATAAAGGGAAAGTAGCTTATAGTAAAATAATATGTATTTCAATATGTAAATGCCTGGGCAATACTATACTTTAAGTCAGATGCTTCCACTTACATATGTAGATTCACTGTGTATTCAATTGCTACAAAGAAGATGAATACAGGTACATTATATTGGCAACTTAAAAATCCATGAATGGCATTGCTATTGGTGACACAGTTTTCAAAATTTTCAAAAGTCACAAATGTTATTAAAGTTTTGAACAAAATAAAGTACCATCTTCCCTGAATTTACACAATGGTTGCATTCCTGGAAATTCACTGCATATATTAAAACTGCAAAAACACGTTTTGTGTTTATTTGTATAATAATTAGGCCCAGTTAATCACACTAGGTTTTCCCACTTCCATTGATGCTCTATATCCCATTTGAAAGTTTACAGATACAGACTTTTAGTTCCTATTCTCCTTTCATATTTATTTGGAACATAAAATGTACAATGACTATCTTTTTTTGCAAGTTGGACTTGCATCTTTTAAAGGTAATGATAGTCACAATTTTAGCCTTTGATACTATTTCTAAAACCTATCACCTAAGAATAGCAAGTGATGGCTAGAACGTCTTCTCAAAACGGACACAAATGTTTTTCGAATTATTAGAAACATTGCTCTTCTTTAATAGCACCAAAGCACAAGAACAAATTATTTTTTAAAAACTATTTACTGTGATCCCATGGTGATTCTCCCTAGCCTGGCCCTAGCCTCGGGAGTATAAAATAAACTGAGCTGGAAGAAAAGGACTAATAGGGCCAGGCCATAGAGAGAGGGATGAGGGCTAAGTTGCTAGGTTATCACTTAGCCAACCCAAGTGGTCCCGGAGGGGTACCAGACACTAGACAGGCCCCTCTCTTGCCCCACTAGGCCGAAAGCCCACTCAAAGGAAGAGGTTCAAAAGGTGGGGGAGGGGGCCAGCCACTCATGCTAGGCACAAGTAAAGAAATGAGACAGAAGCACAAAGAAGCACACATCCCTGTATTTCTAAAACCATTCAAGTCTTCTTCATTAATTGGCTTTCCCCGAAAGAAGAAGAAAAAAAAAAAGGTTCTTTATTAAGAAATACCAGAGAGTGAAAAAACCACCACACATACATATTTGTAGGTTCACACACAAATGCAGAGATTTACATATTAAATTGCATTTAAGTTAGAAAATAGATTTAAAAACAAAATACTTTTTCTTTCCCCAAAAAGGTAAAGCAATTTGGTCGGTAGGAAAAGGGCCCTTGGGATAAAGGCAGGTAGGTTAGCACAGGAAGAATGGAATTTAGCTGCTATAGGATTAGAACCCACCACTTGCCCCTGGGGAAAAAAGCAAAGGGAGAGCAGATGCCTTCTGCTAGGGCAAGGAGGGCCCCAGAGCCAAATGGACATGAAGAAATGGTCCCAAATAGCTAAACCCCACCAACCCCGAAAGGTTTTGGACCTGTACCAACCATCCTCACCCGGGGAAGTGGGATGCATAGGAAACTGAAGGAATGCAAAGGAAGGGAAGAGATGGAGAGAATGCAAGCCATTTAAAAAGACCAATTCTTCGATCTCCCCTCTGATCAAAACTCAGATGAAGGACAGTCCCAGATGGTGCATGGTATGAATGGAATAGAACTTCAGGCCAAGGTCTTAAATACAGAAGAGTTATACAGGTAAAGAAGGAGAGCAGGAAGCATGAAAAAGCAGACAACTAAAATATATTATTTCATACAAGAGATAGATTTCCATGTTGACCCTTCATCTTAGAAAGAGAAAGCTCCTCTGACTGACGTAAGGGTCAGCAGAAGAGTGGTTGAGGTAAGTTAAGGGAGGAGAGAAATCCGTCCTAATCTAGGAGAGAAGATGGGCTGAGACAGGATGGGCTCAGAAATGACTAAAAAGAGATTCATCTGAGTGACAGGTTAACTGGAAAAAATCTAATAGCTTCCAAACTCTCCAGGGTTGGCATTATTTTGAACTAACTACCTGAAATGTAATTACAAGGACTGAGAGAGCCAGAAAGAGAATGGTAAGTCGAGGCAGAAAAGAGAGGAATCGGAGTCTCTCTCTCTCTCTCTCTCCCTCTCTCCCTCTCTCCCTCTCTCTCTCTCTCTCTCTCTCTCTCTCTCTCTCTCTCTCTCTCTCTCTCTCTCTCCCCTCAAATTCTGATATAAGAAAAATAAAAAAGATAGAGAAAAATCTGGAAGCAGCCAAATTTCATCCATTCTGATTAACTGGAAAGAGTAAGATAAGAATTCGTAAGGAGTCTTGATTATAGACCACTTAAAATGAAGTATATACCATCATTTGTAAAAGATCACTAACGAAGTATTTCTCAGGAGAGGCGCTAATGTGCCACTTTTAATAACCAAGACTCATTTACAATTAACAGCATTCATCTGCATAAACCCAACATTTCAATAAAGAACTTGTTCTCTTAAGTGCATATAGCCCCAACCCTCCCCACCTCGCTAACATTGTATAATGCCTTGAAAGCCCTTTCTTTAGAGTCCAGAATAAGATGAGCTTCGGCCCAGAATGTAGTAGAAATCAATGGAGAGTTTGGGAGCTATCTCTCCCACTCAAGGGTCCCCCAGAAAATGGAAGTATGGGTAATAACTAGAAACCCCTCCTACCCCAACCCCAATCCCACCCTACCACACAAAGACACTCACGCCCCCATGGTGATTCTTGAAATGGAAGGGGAAGGAGGAGGCAGACAGTCTACATTAGACACCGTTTAATCACTTTCAAATAGATTAAAAGTTCTGATTTACACGTCCCCCCTCCCTGTAAGTCATCCAGACAGGACCCTGGCTTAGAAAGAGAAAAACACAGGTGCTTTAGGAAATATAGCCACATATAATACATAAATCTTCTTCCCTGAAATAGAGCAGGTCCTGAGCAGAGCTGACGGGGGTGGGTCACAGCCCGCACCCAAGGTGAAGCGGCTCTGGGACTCTGCCTGTGGAAGTGGAAGTGCTGGAAGTGAGGCTGGCGGAAGCCCCTGGTGTGGTTATCAAGCCCGAGGTGGGCCAAGGCCTTGGAGTGGGTCACCCGGGAGGGCAGCAGTGCTGGGCTTTCCCTCCTCACTCAGCCGAGGCCTACTGGAAGTACTAGTTGTCTTTTTTTACATTTTTCTTTTCTTTTTTTTTTTTTTTGAGGGGACATAGGGGAAGAGGAGAGGAGAGGAGAGGAGAACCTCTCTGTGCCTTGGTTTCCCCATTTGTGCATTCCGGGCCTCTGCAGGCCTCACACAGGGAGTCTGGGGGGGGGTGTAGTGTTTAAGTGAGCACTCGGGCTTATTCTGAGGAGAGGAATCGCCAAAGTGCAGACTTTTATTACTGCCATTCCTGCTCCTAATAGGAGCAAGAGTCAGAAGGAAAACAAATTAAATGGGACTCGTGAGAAAGGAGGAGATAAGAGACAGAGAGTGCAAGGGGTGATGCCGTTGGCATCTCATGAATTCTTATTGAGAATGGCACAGGCATTAAAAAGTTTCCGGGTAATCTATAAGACATGTAAATTGTTATCTATACTGCAACTACTTACATATCTCTAATTGGAAAAGAGTGGGGCTTGGGGGTTAAAAAGTGGATGGGGGTCAAAGGAGAAACTACATGAATAAATACACCAAGTGGAAGCTACCTGCCCCATTCCTGAAAGGATTTATGGGCAATGTTGGCACTTTGTGGCCAGGAGAATCCTCCAACCCCACTCTCCATCCTCTTCAATTATGAAGCCCCAAGAATCCAGTTAGGATTCCCTAGCCAGAGTTCTCAGAGACCACCTCTGGACTCGTGCCATGCAGCAGCTGGAGAGGATCTGTGCCAGTCTCAAGAACCTTTAACCCCACAAATGGACCAACCGCGCCAAGCAGGAGAGCTAAGATCTGGAGGGAAGAAAGGGGAGCCCAAGGAGACTCCATGGAAAACCAATGCAGGGGCCCATCTGTCCAGTTGCCAGAGGTCACTGACATCTTCTGTGACTGCCTTGAGTCCAGGAAAAAGAAAAAACTTGCAGCAAGAAAATGCCAGTGTGCAATTGGCTGAATAAAGATCAAAGAAAAACAGCTTACTTGCTCTCTGTCTCAGGTTTATCTTCTCCCCTTAAATCTCTCACAGCCCTAATTAAACACAAACAAAAGTCTCTTCCATTAGATGGGCTACTTGTCAGCTTCAGCCACCTCCTGTGGTGGCTCTGGAGGTTCTGGGGGTGGCATCTCCTCAGGAGTGCTGTCCTCTGGCATTTCATTTGAGCTCAGATGTTCTGTTAGGGCCTAAGAAGGAAAATATATCAAATTCAATAAAAAGCCCATCCTTGCTCGGCCATTGTAGCTCAGCGGTTGAGCATCGATCTATGAACCAGGAGGTCACAGTTCGATTCCAGTCAGGGCGCATGCCTGGACTGCGAGCTCAATCCCCGGTGTGGGGCGGGCAGGAGGCAGATAGTCAGTGGTTCTCTGTCATCATTGATGTTTCTATCTCTCTCTCCTTCTCTCATCTTCTCTGAAATCAATAAAAGAAATTTTTTTAAACCCATCCTCAAAATCCACATGGAGATAATCAGTAGGCACTGAGCTCTTCCTCTGAACCCATCAACCACACTGATGTTACAGATATGCAACCACTGACACCAAACTCAAAACCAAGACCAGACTATTCTTGTTTTCTCAGCAGAGTGCAACTGATGTTTTTTTGAATTCTATTCTTAACTGTTATGGAGAGATGCTTACATTATTATTCATAATAATACTAATAGAGACCACAGATTATTACACAGGCCCCTCTCCTTCACAAGAGAATGTTATAATGTACTTGTCTAACAAGGCCTGACCCAGCGGGTCTCGATCTTGTTTCTGCCCTAACACTTGGCCCTCTCGAACAGTGATTCTAAACCAAAGAGAATGGGGTAGCAAAATTTTCAGATGATATATGTTTGAAAATGCCCCCAGAGCGATTCTAAAATATCACCTTTCCCCACATTCAACTGAGAATTACTAATCTAAATTGTTATAATTTAAGACCAGACTTATCATAAACATTATATTCAAAATGATGATAATAAAATATAAAAATGGGTTTGCTGCAATTCAAAAAACAAACTTCAAAATATAGGAAAAGCAAAGTAGAGAACAATTATCTACCTTACAAAAAACATTCACCTCACTAGACAGTGAACTCCTTGAGATCAGGGACATGGTTTTTTGCCTTGTTCACTAGTGTATCCTGCATCTAGCAGAGTAGAATGTCGAAGAAATGAGTAGATCCTAATCTATACCCACAGGCACAAAGATCTGAGGCAATATCAGAGCAAAAGCAGACAGGGAAGCTGCGGCTATTGAACATGAAATTGCCTAACTGTATCTTTAAGGTGTAAATTTAGCCTACACTCTCCATCGCCAGCTTAGCCTTAAAATCTTAAAGTCGGGAACACTTACTGGGCTCTGTGGCAAGAGGCTACTACTGGTCTCTTGAGTGCTAGGAGGTCGACTTCCACTTTCCTCCAGTGGTAAAATACCTCTTCGATCCAGCACGCTGAAGGAGACAGGACAGTTAATAAAGCACTTCCCATTCCCCCCTCTAGCCACCCACCCTCTGAACCTTGCATTGTGGACTGGAAAACATTAACCTGCCCTTTGGCAGCCTAGTCTGATCCTAGCACATGCCTCCTATCTTCCACTCACTTTTTCTTCCACAAACCAGGGCATACCACATTAACCAGGGTAAGAAACAAATGAGCCGAAACCAGTTTGGCTCAGTGGAAAGAGCGTCGGCCTGCAGACTGAAAGGTCTCAGGTTCGATTCCGGTCAAGGGCATGTACTTGGTTGCGGGCACATCCCCAGTAGGGGGTGTGCAAGAG
Source organism: Pipistrellus hanaki (assembly GCF_964339955.1). Classification (NCBI taxonomy): domain Eukaryota; kingdom Metazoa; phylum Chordata; class Mammalia; order Chiroptera; family Vespertilionidae; genus Pipistrellus; species Pipistrellus hanaki. The sequence goes on along the minus strand of NC_140524.1, from coordinate 26,964,546 downwards.
GCAGCTGATTGATGATTCTCTCTCATCGATGTTTCTAACTCTCTATCCCTCTCTCTTCCTCTCGGTAAAAAAAATCAATAAAATATATTTTTTTAAAAAAAAAAAAACAAATGAAATAAGAATGAAAGGTCATCTCTTTAAAACAGTCATCCTGCCGAAACCGGTTTGGCTCAGTGGTAGAGCGTCGGTCTGTGGACTGAAAGGTCCCAGGTTCGATTCCAGTCAAGGGCATGTACATTGGTTGCGGGCACATCCCCGGTAGGGGGTGTGCAAGAGGCAGCTGATCGATGATTCTCTTTCATTGATGTTTCTAACTCTCTATCTCTCTCCCTTCCTCTCTGTAAAAAATCAATAAAATATATTTAAAAAATAAATAAATAAAATAAAAATAAAACAATTATCCTGTGGTCTATGGTCTATGTAGATATGGCACCAAGGGACAATCCCTGGAAGTCCTATTTGACACCAAGAGGTCACATTCAGAAGAAGGCATAATACCAAGCGTTAGGATTGGCTTGAGTTGCTCAACCCAAGAGTCCCAGGACCTTCTAGTCCCCTGAGTACCTGGGGGGCAGGGGGCCACACAGCACTTCACAGCAGTTCTTCACAATGTTGCCATGGCTGTAGGGATTCTGGACTCGATTCTTCCCTGTCCATGAGCCTTTGATCTGCAAGATAAAAGCCAAGACTTACATTTAAAATTTATGTTGAAGAAAAACGTGCAGCATGGGAAGATAAAAAACGTTCTGGAGATGGGTGATGGTAATAGTTGCACAACAACATGAATATACTTAATGCCACTAAATTATACACTTAAAATAGTTAAGATGGTACATTTTATATAATGAACATCTCACCACAATAGGAAAATAAAAAAATACAATGCATAGCCATGGGACAATGTCCACAGCAGAGTGAAAAAAAGCAGGTAACTAAACAATATGTATCTATTTTAATTTAAAAATTCAAAATATATAGTCCCATAAAGGGGAACAAGTTTAGACAAATCTAGACTATAAATCATACCATTAACAATGGTGATGTATAGAAGGTAAAGTTACAGGGACTTATTCGATATGTTTGCTCCTCTGTCTTTTTTGATTTTCTGCAACGAACATGGGTTAATTGGTAACTTTTAAAAAGCAAGGATTTATTCTGTGCACTTGTCCTTGTCCATCCCTAATCCGGAAGCACCAATTAGCCTTTAAAGATCTATGAATCGCTGAAGACCTTGTACCTCCCCTACCATTCAACCTCTTCTTCTTAATTCTCTACAGGCATTCAGCTCTAAACAAAGCAGTCTGCTTTCTTCTCCACACTTCAGATTTAACAATCTCCCACGCTAGGTTTCTGCCTGCCTCAACCTCCCAGGCCCTGGAGATTCAGTTCTCTAGCAGGTAACAAGAGAATAGGCTTTGAAGAAAGAATATGTAATGAGCCCTAGCCAGTTTGGCTCAGTGAATAGACTGTCAGCCTACAGACTAAAGGGCCTCAGGTTCAATTCCATCAAGGGCACATGCCCCGATTGCAAGCTCGATACCCAGTGGGGGGCTGGGGGTGCGTACAGGAGGCAGCCAATCAATGATTCTCTCTCATTATTGATGTTTCTATGTCTCTCTCTCCCTCGCCTTTCTTCTCTGGAATCAATAAATAAATATACATTTTTTAAAAGAATATGTGATGAGAAGTTGGGAAGGTTGACTCACGTCTTCATTGGTTGTCTGGTTGAGAGCCACAAGGAAAGTGTGAAATCCAGTTAGTCCCACGACGGACCAGAGTGTGAAGAAACAAATGAGTACTTCTAGAACAGTGAGGTATGTTAAGGAATGTTGAAGCCACACCAGCAGACAAAATGCTTCATCCTTCTCATGGCGCCAGTCTTTACCTCTCGGAATATATCACAAATGGCCAAGTATCCATACATAACAGATGAATCCTAAATTCGCTGGATACATCCCTTATGACAGGTAAAGGACTCCTGTCTGTTCACTATGAGTAACTCTCAAACATCTCTAGCATATTTAACTGTTCCTCTGTTTTTAGATCATTAGCTTTTTGAAGGGGATGTTTAGGAGGGGGCCAAAGCTAAACAATGCTGGCCATCACTGCTTATGGAAAATCCATCAAAAAATAAACTTTATAAATGAAAAAATTGGTGGGAAAAACAGGATGTGATTTATAGAAATCCCATCTGAATTTCCTTTTCAGAAGTGCAACTGCTGTACAAAGTAAGCATTAGCCGTAACAGAAAGGTGGGCTTCCAGCAAGTGACATAAGAAATATATTGAGGCATAGATAGCCCACTACAGAGGCAGGGCAGAGTGTGTGATTAGAAGGAACTGGAAGGAAGGAAGTAGAGAAGGGGGTAAAGCAAAGGCCACCCTTTAAGTCTTGGTCATCTCCCTTCTGATTGCTATCACTAAGACTATTTCCCCCCAGAATTTGGCACTCTCTGATGTCTGAAAACTGAGATGATGGGATAACTGCAGAGAGAAAGCATGCTGGAAAGTAATTTAAGAAGGATTCACAGGGACATACTGCCAGGGGAGGATATGTTCCAGGAGTTTCTTTCAACGTCTCCAGGAAGCCAATTTTCAAGGATTCTATGAAATTGGGAGGAGTAGTAGAGAAAAAAAAAATTAGCGACTTTAATTTTTAAAATGCACACTTATCCTTGTATACTCACTTCCTCCTCCCTGCCCCTTGTTACAAGCTGGCAAGAAATAAGCCCTCGCTCAGACAAGGGACTCACACCCCCAATGAGGTAGTCTCCCAACCAAATGCAGGAACCAGCAATGGTCTAGTTGGGCAGAAGCCAAGCATCTGGCTCCCCTCCCTTTTCCCTAGTCCTCACTATGGGCATGCAGGGGGATATTCATTCATAGATAAAATAAATTAGAAACACCCCTAAAAACCCTCTCTCCTCACCAATCCATGTCCTCCCTCCTCTGTTCAAAATCCAGCCGAGAACTCATCCCTTCCCAGGAAGTTGTTTTGATTAAGATCACTCCTTTAATTCCACATCCCCTCTGCCCTTATTTGTCATCTGCTTATTTATGTGTGTGTATGTGTTTGTGTACATGCACACACATAGGTGTGTATTTTCTATCTCCCAAAGTAAACCAGGAGCTACTAAAAGGCATTTCTCAGATATAACCCCTTCTACCACTTGGCACATAAAGCAAAAGAAGAGAGGATGCAGACAGCAAAATAGATCCCCAACCTTTGGGATCACCTTAGAAATGCCTAGTACTCTGGGTACAAACCAGTTATTATGGCATGGTCCCCAGCAGAGGGTCAGTGAGAAGGCCAACTCACTCAGTAAATACTGATTGATGAGCTGAGGTCTGGAGCCCTACTCAAGAGCAGAAGGTAGTGCTTATTTCTAGCTGGTCCTGAGGCACCTTCACAACGGTAAAGTCCCACCAGGAAACCCAACCACTCCCCTAAGCTGTCCTCAAGTCTTCTCCCATCCCACCCCTACTCCAACAACAGGCACTGTCCTGCATACTCACTGAGGGCCACATAGACGATATTGAAGGCGAAGACATAGATGGTGAGAAGGGAGAGAGAAAGGATGAAGAGGTAGAAGTAGCGGTAGTTCCTCTTTCCAACACAATTCCCCACCCAGGGGCAGTGATGGTCGAAGCGCTCTGTGGGAAAAAGAGAATCTAGTGTCAAAGCCTCTAAAATACAGTGCAACCCCACCATTCACATCTGAACAACTAATTCAAAGACCCCAGATCACTGCCTATTTCAATTGTAAAAAACTGATTGTTATTTTTGTCTTTTTTACAATGTTTTCATAGCCATCTCATTTTTCCCCCACAATCACCCTAGAAGTTGAGCAAAAGAAGATATTCTTTTCCCCATTTTACTACAGAGGAAACTAAGGAACTGGGGGGTTAAGTGATCTGTCTCACTGAGTCTCTGCTTTTCCAAAGAAAAATCTTGGTAGGTGGGCCTACTAAGTCCAGGAAGAAGAAATAAGTGAAAATAGCAGCAATTTTTGAAAAATTAGTAGTGTGGTTTTCTTAACCTCCAGTTTGTAAAAAACTATAAAATTACAATATTTAAAATGGTGTGGCACCTAGACTGGTTTGGCTTAGTGGATAGAGCATCGGCCTGCAGACTGAAAGGTCCGGAGTTCGGTTCCGGTCAAGGGCATGTACCTTGGTTGTGGACACATCCCCAGTAGAGGGTGTGCAAGCAGCAGCTGATCGATGATTCTCTCTCATCGATGTTTCTAACTCTCTATCCCTCTCTCTTCCTCTCTGTAAAAAATCAATAAAATATATATATATATTTTTAAAAATGGTGTGGCATAGCCAGAAACAGACACTAGAAAATATAAGAATTTACTGTCTTAATAAAAGCAACATTACAAAATCAATGGTGAAAAGAAGTACTTTTCCATAAACAACACTGATACAATTGGCTATTTAGTGGAAAATAAGGTTAAAAATTTCCCCCTAACACTATTTATCAAAATGAATTCCAGATGCATTAAAGAGTTAAATGTTCAGCAAAGTCCCATGCACCAAGAAGTCACCAGTTAGATTGCCAGTCAGGGCACATGCCTGGGTTGCGGGCTCAATCCCCAATGTGGGGCTTGCAGGAGGCAGCCAATTAATGATTCTCTCTCATATTGATGTTTCTTCCCTCTCTCCCCCTTTCCCTTCCTCTCTCTCTAAAATCAATAAAAACATATTTTTTAAAAATTACTTTTAAAAAGGAAGGTGACTGCCTGTAAGACAGAGAGGGAGGCCTCACCAGAAATCAACCCTGCCAATACCTTGATCTTGGACTTCTAAATGTCAGAATTGATTTCTGTTATTTAAGTCACCCAGTCTGTGTATTTTGTTATGGCATCCCAAGCAGACTAATACAAGTATATACCCATGAGTGGAATTGCCGGACCATATGTTAATTCTATGATTAACTTTTTGAGGAACTGCCAAACTTTTCCACAGTGACTGAACCATTTTACATTCCCACCAGAAATGTATGAAGGTTCTAATTTTACCATATCTGTATATTAAATAATTTTGATTACAGTGTTATAATAATGAATAAAATGGAATCATGAATAATATCTAATGATAGGAAACTGCCTTAAAAACTAGAATATAGTGATGTGATAGATTATATACAGTCATTAAACTAAAATATTCAAAAGACATGTACTAAAGGTGTAAAAACATACTTAAGATATGTTAAACAACAAAGGTAGAAATAAGAAGTCAATCCTGTGTGATCTAATTTCACAAACAAGAGTGAGGCTGGAAGGGAATATAGAGAAATGGAGAGTGAGTTTGGGATTAGATTTTATTTACACTTTCTGTGCTCCCTGTATTTTCTACAATGAACATGTATTATTCAATGAACCAAAAAGGCACAAAGAATAACACATCATTTTTAAAGGACAATGAACTGCATACTGTCAAAAATAGTAAGACTGTAAGAATGATACATCTCCCAGTTAAAGGGCTACAATATATCTTTTCAGAAAAGAGAAGGAAAATGTAGAAAAGAATTACATGTTCAAACTTAACTGGAAATGTAGGTTTATACAGATATATTTTTACTGTACTTTAAATCACACTTTTTTCTTATAATACAAGGAAACAAACTCACTGATAAACCCACAACCTATAGATAACAAACTAGGAGCATTCTGAAGTATTTCCTTTCATATCTCTTTACGCATATTCATATTTTTTAAATGTCTGAGATCACACTATACATGTAGCCTGTCTTCTATTTTATTTCATTTCACTTTTTGGCATAAGGTTTTCCCATAAAAGTCCCTTGTATGAATGTTCCACCATTTATTTACTGGTTGACAATAAGACTTATTCAAATTTTCATTATTATAATATTCCTGAGGTACATATTTCCATACCTAAATCTTTTATCACATTTTATATTATTTTCTTAGGAATTTCTAGAAAGGTAATCATTGACATCAATGTTTTAAAGTTTTATCAATCTTACTAGAAGCCCAGAGTGCGAAGTCTCGCCACCCACCCACCTGCATCTCTGCCTTGACACCCGAACCTGTCCAGTAGAGTTCCAGCGCGCCTGGCCCAGCCCCCAAACCCTCTGGCCTTCTCTGGCTGCTTCAAGCCCTGCCCTCGGTCCCTCAAATCACCTCGGGCTGGTCCCACCTTCTCTGGGCGCCTCCCCACCTCCCCGGACCCCATCTCCCGAGCAACTCGGCAGCTCTGCCCCATCATGACACCAGAAGAGAACGTGGAAGCCGCCTGCCTGCTGGGCTGTGCTCCTTCCCCTGGCAGGTGGGCCACAGGCCACTCAGAGGGCAAGCGGTGGGTGGCGAAGGACTGGTGAGGGGGCGCTATGGGCTCTCACCCCTGCCCTCCCCGGCATGAGATAGTCCTGCCTTCTTCAGGCACCTCCCAGCTTCCGCCCTGTCTCTAGAGCAATGCCCCAGCTAATACGCTAATGACCTGGTCATTACCCATTATGGTGTCCCGACCATTAGCATATTAGCTCTTTATTAGTATAGATTAGGTTGCTTTCCAAAAAGTTTGTCCCAAATTACACTCCTACCAATGTAGCACTAAGCATTACTAGGTTTCCCTTGCTTGTTATCTAGATTTGAAAAGGTCCTGCTTTAATTTTTATTTCTTTGATATTTAATAGGGATAAATTTTTTTCATGTTAACTAGTTAATTGTATTTTTTTTTATTTTGTAAACTGTCCATATTTCTACTAAAATTTAGTGGTTCTTGCCTGGCTAGCTCAGTCGGCAGAGCATGAGACTCTTAAAATGTAGTGGTTCTTTTTTAAAAATCAATTTGTGCCCTGGACTGTTTGTTCAGCACACATTCCAAATGGTCTCGGGTTTGATCCCTGATCAAGGGCATGTACCACAGTTGCAGGTTTAATCCCCAGTCCCGGTCTCCTGGTCGGGGTGTGTGCAAGAGGCAATCAATCGATGTATCATTCTCACGTTGATGTTTCTCTCTCCCTTCCACTCTCTCTAAAAATATCAATGGAAAAAATATCCTCAGATGTAGATTTTAAAAAATCAATTTGTATGATTTCTTTATATTTAAGAATATTAATAAGGAAAGGAAATTCTTTATGAAAACCTTCACATCAGACATTCTTGAAACATTAAGTTTCCTGGCTTATTTAAAATGGGTTTCAATTTACCTCGCCAGTGTGGCTCAGTGGTTGAGTCTCAACCTATGAACCAGTAAGTCATGATTCGATTCCCAGTCAGGGTACAGGACTAGATTGCAGCTCAGTCTCCAGTGTGGGGTGTGCCCACTGATGATTCTCATAATTGATGTTTCTATCTCTCCCTCTCCCTTCCTCTCTGAAATCAATAAAAAATATATTTAAAAAAATAAAAATAATTAAATAAAATGGATTTAAATTTCTAAAATCTTACCTACATGTAGCTTTTTACCACATAAAGTAAGATATCTTTTCAAGCTTTGTCTAAAGAACTGGATAATAAGAAGAAAGCTATGTACTCAGGCCTGTTCTATGACATATATAAAGAACGCTGTAAGTAAGCCTAGTAATAATATAAGGAATTGATCATATTTGCCTATTGATATACATATTTAAGGACTGTTTCTGATCTTTCCCAGAGCTCAGTGCACAGGAGGCAGTGATTACAACTAAGCCACATACATGTGGCTAAAAGCACAGATACATTATGCACACGCATACACCCAAAACCCTTATAACAGCAGCAGAGAAAGAAGAAATGAGTTTGAGAATCATACCTGTTCCAGCTTCATCTCTTACTAATTATATGAACCCACATAAAGGTGCTTTACCTATTTCCTCATCTATAAAATGGGGATAATACCTGTCTCCTGGGATTCTAACAAGTCTTAAACGAGAGAAAGGGAAAACACTTCATGCAGGTGTCCTCAAACTTTTTAAAGTGGGGGCCAGATCACGGTCCCTCAGAGAGCTGGAGGGCCGGACTATATGAACTACTAATTCCTACTGTAACACCTCGGCTGCGCTCACTGCCCAAAAAACCTGGCGGGCCGGATCAGACTCCTCTGCGGGCCGCATGTGGCCCGCGGGCCGTAGTTTGAAGACCCCTGAATAGTGCCTAGTATATAGTAGGAACTCAATAAATGCTAACAACTTTCTTCTTGGGAATACTATTTCTTACAAAGTCCTTCCTTCCCCGATGCTGCTCTCCAGTAGACTAGGATTCTCCTCCCCCTATGCAAGGTGGGTTCCACTTGAAACAGATATAGATTTGATGCCAAAACCGGTTTGGCTCAGTGGTAGACCGTTGGTCTGCGGACTGAAAGGTCCCAGGTTCAATTCCGGTCAAGGGCATGTACATTGGTTGCGGGCACATCCCCGGTAAGGGGTGTGCAAGAGACAGCTGGTCGATATTTCTCTCTCATAGACGTTTCTAGCTCTCTATCTCTCTCCCTTCCTCTCTGTAAAAAAATCAATCAAATATATATTTTTTTTAAAAGAAAATATAGATTTGAAAAACAGGTAATTTACATTAGCCATTTTCGCTCAGTGGCCAGAGTGTCGGTCCACAGACTGAAGGGTCCTGGATTCGATTCCGGTCAAGGGCACATACCTCAGTTGCAGGTTCAATCCTCAGCATGGCCAGGCATGTGCAGGAGCCAACCAATTGATGTGTCTTTCTCACATCAATGTTTCTCTCTCCCCATCTCTCCCCCTCCCTTCCACTCTGTCTAAAAATCAATGGGAAAAATATCCTTGGGTGAGGTTAGTAAAACAAAAACCCAATAAGTCATTTATTTTCCCACTTACCAAAAAGGTTGTTTTGGGTTGTTGTTTTTTGTTTTGTTTTGTTTTTAAGACTAGCAGATATTTAAATTCCAATTTGATCTAAGAAGTACAGTTGATTTACAGTTGTTCAGATGCTTGTTTCCTGTCTAATTCTAGCTTTCCTAACTACCACTACTAATTTTTTCTTCTTTTTTCTTTTTTTAAAATATATTTTATTGATTTTTTACAGAGAGGAAGAGAGAGGGATAGAGAGCTAGAAACATTGATGAGAGAGAAACATCAACCAGCTGCCTCCTGCACACCTCCTACAGGGGATGTGCCCGCAACCAGTGTACATGCCCTTGACCGGAATCGAACCCGGGACCCTTCAGTCCGCAGGCCGACGCTCTATCCGCTGAGCCAAACCAGCTTCGGCTACTAATTTTTTCTTAAAAAAATTACCTTTACACTCTTCTTCAACTCAGCCCTTCCCCCAGACTATGCCCTAAGGATTTTACTCACCTACACAGTTGTCACAGATGCTGCAATGGGAGGCCCGGGGAGGCCGGAAGATCTTGCATGTATAACAGTATTTCAACTTTACAATCTGGTTGTTAATCTGGAAATTCTTGATACGAGGGGGTGGTCGTTGGCCCTGGGGTACCGCACCATTGGTAGCTTCTGTAGATCAACAAAGACTGTTAACATCACTGCCAGCCATTGTTTGAACCCAAAGTTCTCACCAGTTGTCCAAAAGCAATGGGAGTATTCGAAGGTTCCTTAGGCCCACTGTCTTCTTCATACTAACATTTCCAGAGTAGACTCTCAACATCAAATTCCACTGAGTGCCACGCAATCCTTTTGTATGCATGTGAAAAAGTGTGTCTTCAAGTTTTTGGCTGATTACAAAGAAAAATATTCATAAAAGAAGAAGTGATATGACTAAAAACAGAAATTGAAAACATCCTACTTCGTTCATAATCAATGAAATAAAAATTAACACGAAGATACCACTTCCACCTACTGTATTAAAAAATATTTAAAAGAATAAAAATACCTAGTGAGCCCTAGCTGGTTTGGCTCAATGGATAGAACATCGGCCTGCAGACTGGGGCCCAGGTTCGATTCCAGTCAAGGGCACACGCTTGGGTTGTGGCCTCGATCCACAGTGTGGGGTGGCAGGAGGCAGCCAATCAATGATTCTCATCATTGATGTTTCTAACTCTAACCCTAACCCTTCCTCTCTGAAATAAATAAAAATATATTTTTTAAAAAAATACCTAGTGATTCCCTAGCCAATGCTTCTAAGTCGTTAGAGTGTCCACCCTCACACTGAAGTGTCATGGGTTTGATTCCTAGTCAAGGGCATGTACCTGGATTACAGGTTTGATTCTCAGACCTGTCAGGTCACATGCAGGAAGCAAGCAATTGATGTGTTTCTCTCACATCAATGTCAATGTCAATGTCTCTCCTTCTCTCTCTCTCTCTCTCTCTCTCTCTCTCTCTCTCTCTCTCTCTCTCTCTCTCCCTTCTACTCTCCCTAAAAATTAATGGAAAAATATCCTCGGGTGAGGATTAACAAAGAATAAAAAAAAAAAAATAGGCCAAAACCGGTTTGGCTCAGTGGCTAGAGTGTCGTCCTGCGGACTGAAAGGTCCCAGGTTCGATTCTGGTCAAGGGCATGTACCTTGGTTGCGGGCACATCCCCAGTGAGGGGTGTGCAAGAGGCAGCTGATCAATAAGTCTCTCTCATCAATGTTTCTAGCTCTCTATCCCTCTCTCTTCCTCTCTGTGAAAAACCAAGAAAATATATTTTAAAAAATAAAAAATATCTAGGGTTGGCAAGGATAGGGAAAAGGTATTTTTATACATTATCAGTAAATAATGTAGCAGTGGCTACAAAAATTTTATATGTTTACTTTTTGACCCAGAAATTCTACATTTAGGATCTTATCAACATTTCAAAGAGTTGTATAAAAGATGTTGACATAAGGATATTTTTCATAGAGTCCCTTTTATAGTGAAAATCTGAAAATAACTTTAATGTCACAATAGGAAGTTGGTTAAGTAAATTATGATACATGCATAGGATGGAATATTATGCAGCCTTTTAAAATGGTGGACAAGTGAATGATGACAGGAAAAGATTCACAATATCTTGCAAAAATAAAATATATGCATAAGCGGCTGCCAGGCTGGGAGCGGCCAGGCCGGAGCAGCTGGGTCTGGTGCGGCCAGGACCAGAGCAGCAGCTGCCAGGCTGGGAGTGGCCAGGCCCGGAGCAGCCGGTCTGGTGCAGCCAGGCCTGAAGCAGCGGTTGCCAGATGGGAGCGGCCAGGCCCGGAACAGCCGGGTCAGGTGCAGCCAGGCCCGGAGCAGCAGCTGCAGGCTGGGAGCGGCCAGGCTCGAAGCAGCCGGATCTGGTGTGGCCAGTCCCGGAGCAGCGGCTGCCAGGCTGGGAGCGGCCAGGCCTGGAGCAGCCGGGTCTGGTGCGGCCAGGCCCGGAGCAGCAGCTGCCAGGCTGGGAGTGGCCAGGCCCAGAGCAGCAGCAGCCAAGTCCAGAGCAACTAGGTCGGGAGCGGCAGTGACCAGACCCGGAGCAGCTGGTTGTGGAACGGACCAGAGCAACAGAGGCCAGGCCCGGAGCAGCCAGGCCCAGAACAGCTCACTCCTCGCCTGCCCCTGCCCCACGGCTGCCTCTCAGACATGGCTGGAAACTTTTGTGGGAACTTGAGGGTCTGCTGAATCAAGTGATGAAGGCTTAGATCTGGATGTGTTGAGTTAGTATAGGGCTGGGGTGTTGATCTGTTGAGTGCCTTGGGTGGGGCCTGGATGAGGCTGGTTGACCTATTTGGAAATGTCTTTTGTATGAAATGTATCATTGGGCATGTGGAGGTATTGTTGATATGAGAAAATGCTAAGTGACTGATTTGCTATCTGAAAAGGGATTTACTATCGGGGAAAGGGAGGGAGGAAGAGACTGAACATAAACTGCACCTATGGATGAGGACAATGGGGGATGGGGAGGGGGCGGAGGGTGGGGTGGGAACCTGGTGGAGGGGGGAAGAAATGAGGAACCTTTGTAATAATATGAACAATAAAGATTGATTAAAAAATTAAAAAAATAAAAAAAGAAAGATCAAAAAAATAAAATAAAATAAAATATATGCATAAAAGAGGCTAATACTTAGAAAAACAATTATTTTAAAATAAGAGTAATACATGTTTATTGTAAAAATTTTGGAAAAACAGAAAACGTAAAGAAAAATAAAGGTATTTTTTTTTAGCTCAGGGATATTCATGCATTTTAGTGTATTTCCCTTTATCTTCCCTTAACAGATAAACATTTATGATTTTTTAAAATTTGAGATCATGTTATAACATGCAATGTTATACATTGTGTTTTTTCACTTAAGATTATACAACAAACATTTTTTCTATTATTTTTTCTGAAAACATTATTAATGGCAATACAATATTCCATCATATGCGTGTACTATTATTTATTTACTCATTTAAATTCTGCTGCATATATAAACAGATGTGTATTTCAGAGGGAAGTGAAGAGGGGGGTGGGAAGAGATTAACCAAAGAACTTATTTGCATATGTGCATCATCCGTGGACGCAAACAATAATGCGATGAAGGCCTGGGAGGAAATGGGAGTGGGGGCGGAGGGGAGAGGGGGAAAGAGGGAGGGGAGAGGGGGTAAAAAGAGGGACATCTGTAATACTTTCAACGATAAAGATAAATTTTTTTTAAAAAGCTACATTCAAAGTTATATTACAAATAAAGCTAAATTCCTTTGAATACCATACCCCTATCCCAACCCCCTCCTCCCTTCCTCAAGAATACAGTCATGTGTTAAAATTAATTTCTAAAACATAAAGAAAAGCTTGTTGAAGTCTGAGCAGTAATATATAAAGTTGTCAGCATTAAAATAGCTAGTGCCATATTAAGATGAAACAGAAAAATGATATACTAAAAATCCTTCTACAGTAATTTGTGTAAATCTGTCTATTTCCTTTAGCGAAACCCTGTCAGAAGTGGAATTACTGGGTCAAAGGGCATGAGCCCTTAAAGCCAATATTACTATTGCCAAACTGCTTCCCAAATTGATAGATTTGCACGCCGCCCATCTGCGGCATATGAGAGTGCCTGTCTTGTTGCACCCTCCCTATGCAGGGTAATTCTAAAAACAGAATATTTTTCACTTCATTTTGGTTTTTAAAATATCTGCCATATGGAACATTTTTCCCTTTTTTGAAGAGTGGGGTGGATGCTGTGAAATCAAACAGAGTAGTGTTTTATAAGTCAGACAAGGATGGGGATGGCTGTTCATTAGAGGATATAAGTACCAGCATGGCACCTGCCACCTTAATAATCCTTTGTATGTGCTTTACATGAAGGCAGTTCATGGTTCATCCTCCCTGTGAAGTACTGTGATGCAAGGGAATCACCCGCTTTCTTCTCTCGGTTCTCCTCACCCATAACATACCCAATACAGTAAATCCTCATGTAGCATCTTCAATAGGTTCTGTGACTTTAAGTGAAATGACATATAATGAAACCAAGTTTACTATAGACTAATTAATATAAACAAGAGTTAAGTTCCTATGATATCTCATTCATGTTATAATGAAACTATGTTGAATAAAACAATGTTATTCGAGGACCTGCTGTACCGGGCTGAACACTGAATGCAAGTTAACAAAAACTTGTTAGCATAAAAATAAACATGTGCATGAGTATGAACTCAAGAATGCACTCTTCTGCCGAAACCGGTTTGGCTCAATGGATAGAGCATCGGCTTGGGGACTGAAAGGTCCCGGGTTCGATTCCGGTCAAGGGCATGTACCTTGGTTGCGGGCATATCCCCAGTAGGGGGTGTGCAAGAGGCAGCTGATCGATGACTCTCTCATTGATGTTTCTAACTCTCTATCTCTCTCCCTTCCTCACTGTACAAAATCAATAAAATATATTAAAAAAAAAGAATGTACTCTTCTAGGACTTGTATACATGCATATAAGTACAACCAATGGACACAAAACTATGGGGAGGGAGGGCGTGTATGGGGGGGGCAATGGTATATGTACACAGATAATAATTTAAAAAAAAAAAAGAATGCACTCTTCTATTGAGAGAAGCATGTTAAATGCAGGGGTCACAAATATGATGTCTCATCCTTGGCCCCCAACCCCAGTGATTGGGCAAAACAGAGCTAACCTTGCTAAGGAACCTGTTGTGACATGCACAAAGACAAGTCAATTAAATTTTTTAACCCGGCCAGCGTGGCTCAGTGGTGGAGCGTCAACCTATGAACTAGGAGATCATAGTACAATTCCCAGTTGGGGCACATGCCCAGGTTGTGGGCTCAATTCCCAGTGTGGGGCATGCAGGAGACAGCCATCAGAGATTCTCTCTCATCATTGATGTTTCTCTCTCTTTTCCTCTCCCTTCCTCTCTGAAATCAATAATTATACATATATATAAATATTAAAGAACATAAAATTCAATCTGAAAATATAAAAAGACACTATTTTTTGGATAAGCATAAAAATGTAAATTCTCACCCTAGCCGGTTTGCTCAGTGGATAGAGCCTGCAGACTGAAGGGTCCCAGGTTCGATTCCAGTCAAGGGCACATGCCCAGGTTGTGGGCTCGATCCTCAGTAGGGGGCAGGCAGGAAGCAGCCGATAAATGATTCTTTCTCATCATTGATATTTCTATTTCTCACTCTCTCCCTTCCTCTCTGAAATCAATTTTTTAAAAAAAATAGCCGAAACCAGTTTGGCTCAATGTATAGAGCGTCGGCTTGGGGACTGAAGGGTCCTGGGTTCGATTCCGGTCAAGGGCATGTACCTTGGTTGCGGGCATATCCCCAGTACGGGATGTGCAAGAGGCAGCTGATCGATGACTCTCTCTCATCAATGTTTCTAACTATCTCTCTCCCTTCCTCTCTGTACAAAATCAATAAAATATATTAAAATTAAAAAAATAAATAAAAAATAAAAATAAATGTAATACCTATTAGAATCCTGACAGGTTTGTATTTTGAATTAAATAAAATTTAAATTAAAAAAAAATAAACACATACCCTAAAAGAAATAAAGGCTAACCACAAACTGGTGCTCAACTGATGTAGCTTTTAGTCTTATAAATCCTGGGTCCCTTTCTATTTTGCTTGTATGCTGACTCAAGTTACTTGGGTACTGGAACTGAGAACTATTTAGGCAGTCACTGCTGTTGGGTCTGGTGGGCTCTCACTCTCTGCTAGTACTGGCATCGCGGCCTTCTTTCCCAAGGTGAGTTCCCAAAATATCCGCTCTAGCCCTGGGATGTCCTGCTTCAATTCCTGAAGCCACCCTGGCTTCTCGGTAGTGTAATACTCTATCTCTGTCCCTTAGGTACAGACTGTCCCTTAGGTACAGTAATGAAACCATAACTGCTTCCTTATCAGTTCTAGAATTCTCAATGGTCCCTGGCATCATAATTGACCCCTCCTACCTTGTGTGTTCTCCCAAAGCAGGAATTCTTGGTTATGGACCCATGAATGGGCTTCAAAAGTTCTATGAATCCCTGAAATCACATCCAAAATTGTAGGTATGTGCATATGTGTAAGGATATTTTTACCAAGAGAAGTTTTATAGCTTTCATGAAAAAAAAAATCAAATGAGTTGATGATGACCAAAGAGTAAAAAAACAAAACAAAATAACCATCCTTTTGGGAACAGTGCAGCAGACCTTGGTAACAAATCCCTCCCAAAACGCAACTCAACACAAGAAAAAACAAGGAAGCATGACTTTCAAACCTTGCTTCAGTTGCCTTAGCAAATGCACAGGGTGGGCATGATCTCAGATTCAGGATCTCAGAGGGGAAAGCCTAGAAATGATTGTTTATCTGCAACCACTATTATGATGCCACTAGTGGCCTGGTGCACAAAATTCGTGTGTATTAAGATGGAATTAATTAGAGGATATATATTAATATTGCTGTTTGCCCTCTCTCTATAACAGAAGTGTCAGAGATGAAACAAAATTAGTAAAATATATGTGAAAATCTCCCTCCTGTCAGAGTCTGGGGCGTGCCTCGGGACCCAGAGTCAAGTCCCTTCCCACCCACGTGCGCCTCAAAATCACAGGAGACCCAGACCCAGCCACCCCCATCCCCATCAAGCCCCTCTTGGTGGGGGACACAGCCTCAGGTCCCCCAGCCTGGCGTCAGGCAGGGGGTGCAGCCTCAGGTCCACCAGCCCGGCACCGGGTGTGGGATACAGTCTCAGATTCCTCTGTGCAGCCTCAGGTCCCCCAGCCCAGTGCCGGGTCAAGGGACACAGCCTGAGATCCCCCATCAAGCCCTACTGGGTGGGGGACACAGCCTGAAGTCCCCCGGCACAGCGCTAGGGCAGGGGATGCAGCCTGAGGTCTCCTGGCCCAGTGCCAGGGCAGAGGGCATGACCTAAGGTCCCCCATCAAGCCCCACCAGACAGAAGGCACAGCCTGAGATCTCCTGGCCCAGTGCCAGGGTGGGGGATGCAGCCTGAGGTCTCCTGTCAAGCCCCGCCAGGTGGGGGCAGTGGCCTGAAGTTTCCCATCAAGCCCCGCTGGACAGGGGGCCCGGCCTGAGATCTCCCACCCAGGGCAGGTGCCATGCAGGCTCAGGTCCAGTGGTTACATGACAACTAATTTGCATATTATCCTATTATTAGACTAGAGGCCTGGAGCACAAAATTTGTGCACTGGGGGGGAGGGGTCCCCTCAGCACAGCCTGCACCCTCTCCAATCTGGGACCTCTTGGGAGATGTCCAACTGCTGGCAGTCAGACATCACTCTCATAATCCAGGGCTGCTGGCTCCCAACCACTTGCCTGCCTGCCAGCCTGATCACCTCCTAACCACTCCCCTGCCAGCCTGGTCGATTCCTAACTGCTCCCCTGCTGGTCCGATTGCCCCCAACTGCCCTCCCCTGCAGGCCTGGTCATCCCCAACTACCCTCTGCTATAGACCTGGTCCCTCCCAACTGCCCTCCCCTGCCAACCTGGTCACCCCTAACTACCCTCCCCTGCTGGCCTGGTCACCCACAACTACCCTCTCCTGCTGGCCATCTTGTGGTGGCCATCTTTGACCACATGGGGTTAGCCATCTTTGACCACATGGGGTTAGCCATCTTTGACTACCTGAGAGTGGACATCTTGTATGAAGGTGTGATGTCAATTTGCATATTACCTCTTTAGTATTTAAGATTCCCTTACTAATTAACGCACAGCATCTTGCCAGCTGGTTAGAAAACCCACCTATCTCCATTTCTATGAAAGCTGCTTCATCTGGTAGAGCTCGAGGGATCACTCCAGGGTCACTGAAGCTGGTCCTCAACAGGGTAGCCATGGAAAAAAGGAAGAGCATGGCAGCAAACACAGGGATGGCAGGAGATAGCTGGACAGCCAAGTAACGGCATCTGGAGAAAGCACGCAATTGAACATTTAGTTATACTTAATCCTATATGGACCGTGAATCATTACTAGTATGTCAACAAAACAAGCAATACCGTGAGGGCAGACACCATGCTTTTTACTTCACTTGAATAACCCAAAAATCCTAACAGTGGTTCTGTACATAACGGGAGCTCAACAAATACTTAATTGATTGATGCTATCTATAACATACAGAAGACAGTCTCAAGGGACCTCTCCTACTCCCAAGCCCAGTCCCTCCTGTCAGCCTGCTGGGAGTCACATTTCCTCTGTGCCTCAGGAAAGGCTCACAACTGTTAAGATCAGGGAAGCCAGTGAGCCTGGACCTGCAAGCATCACAGGTTGCTTTCACTCTGGGAATGTCTCGAGCTTTTCCTTTGCATCCATATATCATTAGTCCTGAGCTCCAGGAGGAGGAAGGAAAGTCATGAAGAAAGGTCCAAGTGTCAGACACAGAGTATGTTCAGCATGTTTCAAGGCCAATAAAAAGCTTCAGCATGGCTCAGTGGTTGAGTGTTGACCTATGAACCAGGAGGTCATGGCTCAATTCCTGGTCAGGGCATGTGCCCAGGTTGTGGGCTCGATCCTGGTGTGGGGTATGCAGGAGGCAGCCAATCAATGATTCTCTCTTATCATTGATATTTCCATCTCTTTCTCCCTCTCCCTTCCGCTCTGAAATCAATGAAAATATTTTTTTTAAAGCTTCAGGGCTGCTGACTGACTTTGCAACATCCATTACTCTTCTCTCCTCAATTAGCTCAGCTAATAGGTAACTAGTGATCATAAGAAAATAAGAAAATTGTTTCTCTGAGCACCTCCTTCCCAACCTCATGTGTGTTCCCCTCTTTCTTCATAATTCACCTAGAAGGCCATACCTCTTCCTTCTGGATATCTCAGCCCTACTCATCTGTCAGGTCCCAGAGATATCAATGCCATCATTGTCATCATCACAACCATAATTTACTGACCACTCACCAATATGCCAGGCATGGCACTAAGCTCTTTATATGCATGATCTCACCAATTCTCACACTAAATCTATGAGGTAGAGTCCATTATACCCATTTGATAAATGAAGAATCTGGGGTTTAGAGAGGTCTTATCTCCTCAAAAAGCTTATCCTAAGCTGCACTAATCTGTCCACATCATCCTCACTGCCAAAGCCTTGTATTGTTTCCTGTTTGTTTGTTTTTTGTTTATTTGTTTTGTTTGTTTGTTTGTTTGTTTTTAACTATGTTGACCTCATCTCCCCCAACTGGACTTCCTAGGAACAAGAATCTTCTCTTTTTGGAACAGGAATATTTGGGTTTGAATTCTAGCTCTACCAAATCCTAACTGGGTGTCTAGTTACTTTCAAACTCATATATATATATTTGATTTTTTACAGAGAGGAAAGGAGAGGGATAGAGAGCTAGAAATATCGATGAGAGAGAAACATCGATCAGCTGCCTCCTGCACACCCCCTATCAGGTATGTGTCCGCAACCAATGTACATGCCCTTGACCGGAATTGAACCTGGGACCTTTCAGTCCGCAGACTGACGCTCTATCTGCTGAGCCAAACCGGTTTCAGCTACTTTCAAACTCTTTATCTGTGAAATGAAGATAATAATGGATCTTCATGGGGTCATTGTGTGGATCAGATGCATGAATATAAATAAAGTGCTTAGAACTGCACTTGACAAAGAGTAAATGCTAAGTAAATGTCAGCTATTAACATTATCATCACGGTTCTATATCTCCCAGAGCTTATTGCAAGTATGTGAATAAAGAAGCTATCAACAAATACTTGTAAAGTCAAAGTAAATTTCCAACCAAATAAATGGGAATGTGTGATGAGAGTTACCACTGACCTATTTTTATTCTCCTCCTCCTGGCACATTTTCTCCTTCAACACAGAATCCTCTCTTGGAGGCAGACTATAACTGAATAAGCAAGGGCCAGTGGAGACTGGAGAAAGTAAGCTAAGGAAAAAGGCTTACTTGACTGGCATGGCGATCAAGCAAGCTGCTATCAACTCTGAAGGTTTAACCCTGGGTTGTACATTCATGGCAGTTTTCAAACAGTCCCCAGGAGATCCTCCCTGCTTTCTTGCCACATACATGACTCCATGGATGTGCAAACCAATATATTATAGGCTGAAAGTGAACAATATAGTGAACTTGCAAAATTATTTTTGTGGCTTTTTGTTTGTTTGCCTGCTTATTTGTTTTTAAGAAAATCCTTGGTCATAGTTTGCTTTTGTATGATTGACTTCCTTCTCCTAAATGCCAAGGGTAGAGGAAAATGTTTAGAGAAATGGAGGATATGGTTAACTGAGTTCAGGGTAATTAAGGAGCTTGTGGAATACCCTCTTTTCCATTGTCCCCCTTCACTGTCACAGATAATCTAGAAGTAAATTCAGAAATGAAAGTCTCCTCTCCTTCTTACGGACCCAAAGGCCACAAAAACAAATGAACAAGCCAAGTGAAATCACCACACTAACAGAAATCAGCCATCTTCCTGAGATCATTATTGAAAACAAAGAAGTAATGTCTCCAGTGTCTCCAGGACTCACACACACTCACATAGTCTCCAATCAAAAGCCTTAGGAAAATCAGAGCCATCTGATTGGACACCAAAGGGAGTGTAAATCGCTTTATTATAGGAAAAAAGATACGGAGAGAGTAGAACAAGCACACATATACAGATACACACACACACACACACACACACACACAAATTAATGTGGCCTCCATGCACAGAAGGACTCACCCAAGCTGAACTAAGTCCCCTTCCAACACCTGCTTGTCAATCAGACAAAGAACAACTTAGATTTGAATTACGCTACACCATCATGGATAAAGGTCTCTGTAATCTCCACACAGCCTATCTTCTGCACCTGCTAAAACAATCCATTCTGTATGTCAACAAGTACACAACAGGCCCATTGTATTGTTCTCCAGAGATGAGGCTACTGGCAGCCTGTTGTCACTAGTGAGTGGGTGTGTTTGGGAAGGCAAATGTGGGACCAACAGGCCTTTCTACTCTGAGTAAGGGGAAGCTTAGAGAGCCAGCAGCTAAGACTCTTGTGAACTACAACCCATCATGCCTGTCTTTAACAGTTATGATCCAAAAATATCCCCCAGGTTAGTCTCATCATTGCAGTAAGCTGGAGGTCTGTCTCTGATAGGAATAAGCTATGGAAGATTTGGTAGTAATTCCCAATAACAACCTCAAAAGTCAAGAGTATGCTCTTATATCACTAATTTATCTTAATGAAAGACTGGATCTGTCATTCAAATAAGCTAACTGTTTTTGAAAACTCCCTAGTACTTTCCATTGACATTGCATCTTGGAATAATATTCATACACTTCTGCAAACAGAACTCTCCTTTGTCTTCAAAGTACTAAGAGGCTTTCCCCTTTCCAGGGGGTTGGAAGTTGCTTTTCTCCCTTGTAAATTTCATATATATAACCCTGCCACCGCTGAGTCTTCATTTCTGCCACCTGCAGAGGCATCATCATGATAGGTCCCCCTCAACCAAATTCTCAACTGGCCTCAGGCTTCCATAACAGGTTTAGATGACTGTATGCCCACATGTGCCACAGACCACATGGTGGTACTGACCAGCAATAGCCAGCAGTGCCAGGCTGGGCTGGTGTGTCCTGTACCATCCCCCATTCCTAGCATGCTAGTTCATTGGAGGGACAATGATAATGACACAGACTTCAATTCACTTGAGAAGACTCAAAAGAGGTGCATGAGTGAAGCTAGTAAAAAAAAAAAAAAAAAAAAAAAAAAAAAAAAAAAAAAGACAGATTCCATGGCATGGCTCTGCCTTACAGACTGGTAACGTGGAATGATTATCTACATAATACTCTGCTTCCAAGTCTGCCCAATAACTTTCTTTTTTAAAAAAAAAAATACATATTTTATTGGTTTTTTACAGAGAGAAAAGGAAAGGGATAGAGAGCTAGAAACATCGATGAGAGAGAAACATCGATCAGCTGCCTCCTGCACACCCCCTACTGGGGATGTGCCCGCAACCAAGGTCCATGCCTTGGGACACTTCAGTCCACAGGCCGACGCTCTATCCACTGAGCCAAACCGGTTTCGGGTGCCCAATAACTTTCTTGCTATGTTTTTGTTGTTGTTCTTTGATCATTACACTCAATCAACCAACAAGTTTTTATAGGTCTAACAAATGAAGAACAAGAGAAATATGAGATAATTTTGTTGGAGAAAACATAACTAACATATGAAATAGCTAAAGAATAAGATAAGACCAATGATGACGTATTAAGGGTGGCTGCTTGAAACTGCTCCCATAGCAGCTGTTAAGGGTGGCTTTAAGGAAGAGCTGTGCTTGCAACAGCAGGAAGCACTCAAAGATTAGAGAAAGTCCCACAATAGCCCTTGGTCCCACCTAATAGAAATAAGCCTTTGCTATAAGCTTCCCTGATGTAGATAGCTCTCTGTCCTCTTAAACACAGTAAACATGTAGAAACACCCATAAGACTGGTTCAAGTTTCTTCTGATGACAGAGTCTACTGAGAGGAAAAAGTTTCCTTAGACACTAAAAACATAATTTAAAACCAGCCTCTAGATTTACTGCTATGTAAAAGAGAAAAATGCATAACACTGTTTTGCTCCAGTAGCAATGGTGAAAATGAACCAAACAGGGACATTTTCTTTCTTTTCTCTTCTCTTTTTTCTCCTTTTTTTCCTCTTCTCTCTCTTTCTTTTAAATCCTCTAAGATATTTTTCCATTGATTTTTAGAGAGAGGGAAAGACAGAAAGAAATATTGATGTGAGAGAAACACATTGATTGGTTGCCTCTTGCAAACCCCTGACCAGGGCCAGGGCCAGGGAGGAGCCTGCAACCGAGGTACATGCCTGTGACCGGAATCAAACCCGGGACCCTTAAATCTGCAGGCAGCTGCTCTATCCACTGAGCCAAACCAGCTAGGGCGACATTTTCATTTTTAAGGCAATGAACCATCCTCTAACTTGAGGAGAACTGAAGTTTCTATCAAAAACCTGCTAAGAAGTTGCCAAATTTCGCCCTAACTCGTTTGGCTCAGTGGATAGAGCGTCGGCCTACGGACTCAAGGGTCCCAGGTTCAATTCTGGCCAAGGGCATGTACCTTGGTTGCGGGTACATCCCCAGTAGGGGGTGTGCAGGAGAGAGCTGATCGATGTTTCTAACTCTCTATTCCTCTCCCTTCTCTCTGTAAAAAAAAATCAATAAAATATTTGGGAGGGGGGATAATTTGCCAAATTTCAGTTATAACTAATTTCACATTTCAATTATAACAAATTTCAAATACAACAAATAACAAAATTCAGTTATAACATACTCCTGCTCAAGAACTTAGAACAATTTCCTGCTGCCTATTATATTAAGCCCCAAACTCCACAGGCCAGTATTCCGAGACCCTCCATCAAATGGCCTTAACTAATCACCATTATGAGGGTGCTTGTCTTCTCATTGCTCCATTCCAGAAGTATCCCCCTAAATACCTAAAGAATTCACTAGCTTCTTTCTGTTGCAAGAAGCATAAGGTGCCTCTTTAAACACAATCCTTTTGAGGAGAAAGATTTAGGAGGTCTCCTCTCTCCTTCTATAAACACCGCAACCAATGTCAGCATGTTCTTTGTGCTTGCTTTTCCCAAAACAGAAGTTCGCTACACTCAATTAAGACTCATTCTGCCCTGGCCAGGTAGCTCAGTTGGCTAGTCACTCCCGCATGCCAAAGTTACAGGTTTGATCCCCAGTCAGGGAACATACAAGAATCAACCAATGAATGCAAAAATAAGTAGAACAACAAATTGATGTTTCTCTCTCTCTAAAATAAATAAATAAATAAATAAAAATGTTTTAAAGACTCATTCTGAAAAGATGGGAGATGCATATAATAAAGATTGATAACATGAAACTCATTACCACTAAAGGTAATCGAGGCTGAAATATTCAGATAAATTCTGAATGACGGAACCACAAAGAATAGGAGACATAACCCAATCCTTCTCCAGGAATGTGCTTAGGAAGTTGAGCTTAGCTAAGTACTATAACAGGTTGGTATCAAAGAGGCAACTACTCCTTTCGTAAAACTTTCATTTGGTTGGCCAAGTCACAGGAAGAATCTTGGGCTAGATGAAGCACAAGACTGAACCCCTACAGAACATTCTCTATAGAAGGCTGTTGGTTAGAGATCATGATGCAGTCACTCTTTCCTCTTCACAATCTTACCTAACGAACTTCAGGAACCTGGGTCTTGCACTATAAGCACAGATATTCTGTCACATGAGTTTGCCTTTAGTCTGCATAGTCCTGTGCCTCTTCAAACCAGATACCTTTGTGTTGTCAAATTGCCTTTCCTCTTCCATCTGCCCTCAGGGACATGGTACCCCTTTCATCGGGTTCACCCACAGGGTACCAAAGTATGAATTCTGCTCTGAGTCCTCCTCATCCTGGCCACAGAGGTGATAATCCCTCATAACTCACAAAGCTTACTTTCTAGATTCACCTTAGAGATGGGCTTCCCTGCTCTTGCAAGGCTATCAGAATATCATGCCAGCATGCTATCAGTGTTCCACTTCATCTTCTAGGAGCATGAGCTGGGGAAGCCCAAATAGCCTAGATGCCATTAGGTAACAAACACTAGCTACCAAGAACCCAGAATATGGTGGTCTAGCATTCGACCCTATGTACAGCTTTAGCAATCTGAACATCTTCAGGACTCCATATTCAAAAGCTAACATTGAGATGAAAGGTAATGTCATATAAAGGCAGTGGCTGGCCAACAGATCTTGATGAAGAAATCGCACTTCTGTGGGCCTGTTTCCTCACATGCAAAAGAATGGCAGAGTCTCCAAAGTCCCTTCCAGCTCTATTATTCTATGAGTAGAGGCCTGGTGCACGAGATTCGTGCACTGTAGAGGCGGGTCCTTGAGCCCAGCCTGTGCCCTTCCACAGTCCAGGACCCCTCACTCCTTACCGCCTGCCTACAGTGGAAGCAGGAGAGGCTCCTGCCACCACCGCTTGGCCTCTTGGCTCACCAACCATGAGCCCAGCTTGTGGCTAAGCCGTGCTCTCCTGTGGGAGCACACTGACCACCAGGGGGCAGCTCCTGGGTTGAGTGTTTGCCCCCTCGAGGTTACTATGACCAGTCATTCCACTGTTAGGTCGATTTGCATATTAGGGTTTTATTATATAGGATTCTGTGAGTCAAGACTGGTACATTTTAATTGCATCCAGGATGTATTCATTCTGCAACATTTATTGACCATCGACACTGTGGGGGCCACAGACACAGAAAATAGTCCCTCACATTGAAAGAGCTCAAAGTGCAATGACCATAGAAATCAGAAATGTCAGAAATGTCATATGATTATGTGTTAAATGAGTGGCATGTACAATTAGTCCCATGACTGCAGAAATTACTAGAAAAATTTCATAAAGGAAGACTCAAGGGACTTGAAAGAGAGGTAGAGTTGGGAGAGCCTAGAAGTGGGGCAATTACTAGGCAGTGCTACAAAGCATTTTTCAGTTCATCCAATTCAGTGACTCCTCTGTATATCATAAGCACACATGTGTGTCAGTCCAATGACATTTTATAGTGCCTTGATATGATTTATATAGCAAAGTGAGGCATATGCACTAATCATAGCAGCAAACTGCTTCTACTTCAGTGGTCAGGAGTTATCCAATTTTTCTTGCCACAAGAGAAGTCCCAGAGACCTTGACCCCACTAGCAATCTGGTCACAAAGTTAAAAGAGGCAGCTAAGGACTAGCAGGTGTTGCTCAGTGGTTGAACATCAACCTATAAACCAGAAGGTCACGGTTCAATTCCTGGTGAGGGCTCATGCCAGGGTTTCAGGTTTGATCCCTAGTGTGGGGCATGCACGAAGCAGCGATCAATGACTCATCATTGATGTTTCTCTCTCTCTCTCCCTCTCCTTTCCTCTCTGAAATCAATTAAAATATTTTTTAAAGAGGTAGTTAGGAAGCCAATTCCAAAAACAGTGTACTCAGTCCTCTCCAAGGTTTATCATGAAGTGGAGATTAACTAAATACCACAATCACCTTTTCAGTAGCTGGAAAGCTCACAAGTTGACTGTCATTCTTGTATAGCATCCTGACATTCCCGGCCAAGTTAGTGGCTATGTGTTCATCACACAACCGGGACAGAGTTTGAGCAGAAAGGACTGAGAAGGGTACATGTGCACAAAGCTGAACCTGGAAGATTCACTCACATTGCCTAAATAGCTCACCCTGAGAATAAATTAGGAAATCCTTTTTTTAAACACTGTACGATTTTCATTCTGCTTTAAATTCAAATTTATTTACCATGGATAAAATTATACTTGAATACATAAACATATTTAAATACACTACCTACCTGTAATCTTCTAGCCTCTCCTTTTCTATATTTGACTCTTGCAGACAGTCACAAAAGTTCTACAGAATTTCAGACTCAGAGTTGTAAGAGGCTTAGAGACAATTAGCCCAATTTCCCATTCCGGGCAAAAATCCACTCTGTGACAGCAGCCCTGAGAGATGGCCACCCAGCTTGTTTAGAAACACATCTAACAATGCAGAGCTAACCAGCTACTGAATGAACAATCTCTTTTCATTCTATGTATTCAACCTACTGTCTTCCCACTAAAAAGTATAGGTCCCTCTTTGGAGAAGTCTAAACATGTAAAGGCAAAATCCAAGGATAAAACTATTTCCCCTGGCACTACTAGCACTGCACGGTTTTCATCAAGGGGCACACATATTCCTGACCACATTTCTCAAGCCATCTGGCTGACCCAGGGCTGTGCCACAGGCAGCTATAAATCAACTCGCACTTGTCCCTAAGCACCTGCTGCAAGCAAGACCCTGTTACTAACATGCATATCCAGATGTGCCTCAGGATCTGGACTCTCTTCCCCAAGGCAAAAATGCAGCAGCCAGAGGAAGTGATGTCTATGCTCCTAGACAAACTGATGAAAATAACCAGCCCTTTGTCACCCTCACCTAGCTTGATCAGCTGACTTTCTGAGGTCTCTCTAAGTTCTAATACTATCTAAGGAGGCCCTATTTTACCCCTCAGACCCTATCCCCCACTGTGTGCTTGGTAGTAAATTACAGACACCAAAGAAAAAAAGCTTGACCAGAAAGTGATTCCATTATTCAGAGGCATGCTGGTTTCCTTTGTATAGCCTGGCATTGGCAAGGCACAAGGCAGTCAGCATGTAGAGTATCTGTGTGTCTGTATGTCTATATATGTAACACACACACACACACACACACACACACACACACACGCATACATTCACAAACAGATTCCACCATCCTCAATGAAAAGGATTCATTATCAGGGTCCTCTCCCCTTTGGTCAGAGTTATACTTCCCCATTCCATTCCTCAGCTAATATATTTACTTCCTTCTCCTCCCCTCTTCTCCCTTGCCCAGCCCTACCCACCAAAATATTTACTCTATTGCACAGACAGCTGGAACTCTGAGCAGTTTACAAACAACCTCACCCTTCATATCTGAGGACAAAGTGTGAGAAATAACTTGGGGGGGAAAGTTGTCTAGGCAGAAAACTCAAGTTGCCTCTGTCAAACTGTAACTTGGCTAATTATAAGCTTATCCCATGGGCAGTTTTCTTCAGAAGGCTTTGGGTCTAAGTGGTACAGACCCAAATCAGACTCTGTCTGGCTCCCAGATACAGAAAGGACCAAACACCAAGAGCTCCAAATTTCCAATTTCCCCGGCCAGTCAAACCAGAGATTTCCTGGGCCCAGAATTATCAGCTCACTCAGGGTCAGAAAACAAATCTCATTTGTTTTGAACGATTTCAATCACAACAAATTAACCCAGAGGCAAAGGGGTTGGGGATAGGGGCAGAAAGAGCTAATGATTTCACAGGGGATGACGCACAAGACGGGAGGATGATAGAGAGCAGAGTTCAGCTCTGCACTTCCGAAAAGAAGCAAGGCAAGAATAAAGCAAAGAAAACTTGGAGACCCCTGGCAGGTTTGGCTCAGTAGATAGAGTGTAGACCCGTGGACTGAAGGGTTTGATTCAAGGCCACGTACCTCAGTTGCAATCTCTATCCCTCGCCCAGACTGGGGCCCTGTGGGAGGCAATAGATGTGTCTCTCTCACATTAATGTTCCTCTCTCTGTCTCTATCCCTCCTTTCCACTCTCTAAAAATCAATGGAATAAAATATTCTCCAGTAAGGATTAACAAAGGAAGGAAGGAAGGAAGGAAGGAAGGAAGGAAGGAAGGAAGGAAGGAAGGAAGGAAGGAAGGAAGGAAGGGGGAGAGGGGAGGAGAGATTATTTCGACGTCTGACTGCACACACTCACTTGTACCTCACACAAGTACAGAAGTACAAACACACACACACACACACACACACCCAGCCATGAGACTCAGAATGGAAAGCAGCTAAGAGGCCATGACCAAACTGCCCGACTCTGCCAAATACTTCACGAAGTCCACAGCAACAGCAGCAAAAGTGCCTTTCACAAAGCTCTTCTGACCTTACTTTCCTAGCCCTGTTATAAACTGGTCCCCCCTCCCCCCGCTGTTACTCAAGCCAGCTGCAACCATCAAGAAGTCCAGCAAAGCAGCTCAAAAAATCACTCTTGATGCACTGGGAAAGCCTGAAGCTCTCACAGAAGACAAAAATGAGCCCTGAGAGACCAGAACTCATTTTAATTACCCACAAAGGCTGGCCAAGGAGCCCCCTCCTCCCTCCATGGCTAATACTGCAGTTCCAGGTCACTCATGTACATGAACTACAGCAGGCTCGAGTTAGGTGTGGCTCACAGCCTACACACACCTCGTGGCTCCTTAAGGCCCTCCTTATAATAACCCCAAACCAATTAGCATTGCTCCCATCCCCAGAGTACATAGCATTCTCAGAACAATCAGCAGTGATGTCACAGTATCCTAGAATCCAACAGGCCACCTCCCCAGCAGGTGTCCTACAGTGGTTCTAGTACTGACTATTACATCACAGGGGAAAAAAAATAACTCCAAGGCTGGTATCAAGCACACACAAAATAGAGGGTTATATTGAGTGATTTCAAGGGAATAAATGAACAACTCACAGTTAATAAGCACATATGTGCCACACACACCGCTAGTTTGTAGCATAGATGAGGCTGCCACCAATCCGCAGGTTCCCAATTCAGTTGGCTTTTAAATTTAATAGCTAGCTGAGAGCTAATCCCTAAAGTACATAGGACCCCGAATAACAGAATAGGTGAATATAGTGGGGTGGAGTTACAACCACTAGGGGTACCCATGGGCTTGGGAGGGGTGGGAAAGAGGCAGCCTGTCTCTAAGAACCTAAGGAGACCATTGAAAAGGGGAAGTGAGTAATAAAAACACATTATTTTATTTCCTAAGAGTATCAGGAGTAGCCCCAAATCAGTGCTATAATATTGGTATCAAAGGTCTTGGTCTTTTTATGCAACACATTCTCTGCTATAAGATAAAGCAATCAATTCAGATGACATGATCCATAGACACTGCTCAAGAGGACAGTGACAACCATCCAAGCAGCACCCACAAACTTCCCAGAAAGAAGGTTCTTCCCCCAGATTCAAAGTAATCACTGTCAGGTGACTCTACTCAATGGAAACTCACTCGAAGGCAAAGAAGAGTGTACATGTCCCCAGGATGAGGAACAGGGTCAAGTAGAAGATGCCCTTTTGCCGAGCCATCATGACACGGCCATCGCAGCAGAAGGTGTTCCTGCCTGGGAGTTTCTCCCACTTCCGTGTCACCTTCTTTCTCACCACCATCACCGACATGATTGGAATTCCTGGTCCAGATGCTCTTTGTGATTACAAGATGGAAAACACAGAGGCTGAGCACAGCTTTAAAATCACGTTGCCTGATATTGCTGCTGCTGGGTCAAACATCATCAAACGTCCAACTTCTAACCCTAAGAGAAAAGATTAAAAAAAAAAAAATGAGACAGGAACAAGAAAATGCAGTTCAATCCTCCTTTCCCAGAAGCAAAAGATAAACCCGAAAGGGTGGGTGTGGGGAAGTTGGAAAAGTTTATTTCCAATCTATGGTTGTCCTCTAAATGGAGAAAAGTTTACAGGTTCTCCAGAAAAAGAAGAAGGAGGAGGAGGAGGAGGAGGAGGAGGAGGAGGAGGAGGAGGAGGAGGAGAAGAAGGAGAAGAAGGAGGAGGAGGAGGAGGCTAGTATACCTTCTTAAAGAAACCCCCATAGTTCCAATATAATACTGGTGGTTTGTTCATCATCTTTGGAGCTAGAAGGGTTTTTATAGGTGATAGCCCCAATTAATTGGTCGAAAATGAGTAAAGTGAAAACCAGAGAGAGAAAATAATTTATCCAGGGTTACACAACTGCAAAGCTAAGTCAGAATACTTGTCTGCAGACTTTTAAGCCAGGAAACTTTCCACTCCACCACACTGTTCTATAATCATCATTAAAAGGGCTAAAAATAATAGTATATGTCCTAAAGGAGCCATTCCCTCCCCTCCTCCACTTCACCTTCTTTCTTCAATTAGCCACTCAAATATGAATCACACCAGGGAACAAGTCATCCTCTGGCAGAGCTAGGAGGTTCTGGACACTCTGGACACACATCCAGGTACTTACTCAAAACAGATTTCCCCTAATCAAACCCTTGGTAACTTCCTGAGTTCAGGAAATGAACCAATTTGGCGGGGGTGGGGGTGGGGGGGGGGAGGGTCCAAGCCTAACATTTGTGGGAATCTTCATAAAACCACATCACAGATCTATAGGTGGAAGGCTGATTAAAACAGGAGAGGTCTTGAAAGGGTTGGAGGGGGAGGAACAAGACAGCAATTAAACGGTGTTTTCTGGGATATTTCCTAAGTACCATCTCTCCTTAGCATCCTGAATCCCCAAGCCCAACCTTTCTCAGCCACAGCCACCCTTCTCATCCTCTCAGGTGTGGTGCTGTGGCCTCTACTTACTGGCACCACATGCCCCACGCTGGCACGACTGAGGCGGAAGCCTGCAGCCTGACTGACGGATGAGAAACAACCAACTTGGAATCATCCCCCAGCCGGAGAGGGCAAGGGTCCAAACGGAGACTAGGCGATGTGCCTGGCAATGAGAAGGTGGAGGGCTTGGCCAAGGGGAGGGGGCAAAAGGTGCAGAAACACTTCCTTTGTGTAAAACTAACCTGGAAAACAATCTTCTCCCTATAACCCGGCCCAGCAGGAGAAGAGACCAGGAAGGGGAGCCGGGCCAGGGAGAGAACAAAGATCAAAATCCGTCCAGAACCAGATGGACCGCCCACCCGCCCGGGGCCAAGGCCCGAGTCCGGGGCAGGCAGCGGGCGCGGTCTCGGGAGGCCCGCCCCGCCTCCGCCACGCAGCGGACCACCGCCCCAGGCAGCCCGGGACGCGCCACCTCCACACGCTCGTACACACTCACACACGCTCCGCCACGTGTAGTCACCGCGGCCGGGGGCTCCCCCGCTGGCACCCCGAGCCGGGCAGTGCCAGGGTCCGCGCGTCCCGATGCAGCGGAGGGGTTGGCAGCCCACCATGCGGCCAAGCCCAGGAGACCCCCACCCCCCAGCCCTTGTTACCTGAACCTGGGAGCCCAAATTCGGCCGGAGGCTGAGGGCAGGAAGCGGACTGTCCCAAGGGACCGCGTCAGCCGCCCCAGAAGGCAGCGACCTCTCCTCCCGAGCCTGGAGGCTGCCTTCTCCAGACAAGGAGCCCCTATGCTCGGGGCCCTAAAACAGCTGTGGCAGCCGCCTACTGCTGGCCGAATGGAAGGCTCCCCACGTCACTAGGTCGCTCCAGTAGTTTCTCGCCCGCCATTGGCTGGTAGACCTCGGTGTCTCCGCCCCTGCCACCGCTTCCCTGAAGTACGATTGGCTACTCCGGACGCCACTCAACAGTGCCTCCGCCCCACTTCCCCACCCATCTCCGGGCTCCGTGCCCACCAGCCAAGCGCTGCAAGCTTCCTTTTGGGGTCCAATAGCCTGTACACGAAGTGTCGCCTTTGCTTAATATAGTTACACAGAGACGGAGGTGAAGGGTAGTTGGGATAGGACAAGGGAGGCCTGGGAGCCAGCATCCCCCCACACACACACACCGTGAGACGCTGAAGCAGCACTGGCTCTCAGATCCGGGTGCTCAACCCAAACTGGGCCTCTACTGTCCTACTTGCACGAAAGCAACCGCGACTGGCGTCTTACTCTTGCGGAACAAAGCAAACAAATATAAAAAAGGAACTTGAAAGCGATAACTGTTCTCAAGAACATAGAATAATTGTTGCAGTACCTACAACAAGTAATTGACAGTGAGGAAGTTAGAGAAAATCTACTGACAGCATAGATTCTCTCAGGTAGATAAGGAAGCAAAAAGATTGCCAAAAAGGTTGGAAATTACTACTCGCTTTGGAGAGTTTATGATAATTGGGGAGGGGGAAGCCAGGATTCAAGGCAGAATCCCCACCCATCAAACACATTCATTCTTTGCTTTTGCCCCTTCCTCTGCAGTTACTGCCACAATGAGTCACTGCTACTGATCCCAGTGAATCACATCCTTTAGAAATTCAAGATTAGAGTGGGGAAAACAGTCCAGAATCATGGCATGGATATTATACGACGGACTTTAAGAAGCACTGCTCTGTTTCCACTCGTATGGCTCTGGGCTTCCAAATATAAGGAGAAATATGAGAAAGGGCTGAAGGTTGCCTTTCCTTACCTGAGCTTGAATAAAGTTTCTCTGGGGTGAGGGTGTTTGTAGTTAATACGGAAGAGATTGCCAAAGGTCTTCCCAAAGCAGCTTTTTGTGTTAGTTGAAGAATCATGGTCAAGAACTATTTCTCGCCGGGACCGGTTTGGCTCAGTGGATAGAGCGTCAGCCTGCGGACTGAAGGGTCCTGGGTTCGATTCCGGTCAAGGGCATGTACCTTGGTTGCGGGCGCATCCCCAGTGGGGGGTGTGCAGGAGGCAGCTGATCGATGATTCTCTCTCATCGATGTTTCTAACTCTCTATCCCTCTCTCTTCCTCTCTGTGAAAAATCAATAAAATATATTTAAAAAAAAAAAAAAAGAACTATTTCTCCTTTACACTATTTGGTCCCATATGATATGATAATTACATTTACCACTTTCATGCACCCTTCCAAGAAATATTTAAAAGGATTGAAAAATCACTAGGTAATTTTTTATGACAGAAATGTGTTATAATTAATTGGTAGGAGAAAGTATTGTATGTTTTTATAAAGCTTTTATTGTTCCTTAGCACTCATGCTGGTTAGAATCATCAGTTTATTTCTTTTTATATATACACTAGAGGCCATATACAAAATTCATGCACGGGGACCTGGGGGGGGGGGTTGTCCCTGAGCCCAACCTGCACCCTCTCCAATCTGGGGCCCCTTGAGGGATGTCTGACTGCCCTCTCACAATCCTGACTGCTGGTTCACAACTGCTCGCCAGCCTGCCTTCCTGATTGCCCCTAACCACTTCTGCCTGCCAGCCTGATCACCCCCTAACCACTCCCATGCCAACCTGATTGATGTCTAACCGCTCCCCTGCCAGCCTGTTTGCCCCCAACATCCCTCCTCTGCCAGCCTGGTCACCCCTAACTGCCCTCCCCTGCAGGCTCCAACTGCCCTCCTTTGCAGACCTGGTCCCTCTCAACTGCCCTTCTTTGCAGGCCTGGTGCCTTCCAACTGCCCTCCCTTGCTGGCCATCTTGTGGTGGCCATCTTGTGTCCACATAGGGGCAGGATCTTTGACCACATGGGGGCAGCCATATTATGTGTTGGAGTGATGGTCAATCAGCATATTACTCTTTTATTAGATAGGATAGAGGCCTGGTGCACGGGTAGGGGCCAGTTGGTTTGCCTGAAGGGTGTCCTGGATCAGGGTGGGGGTTCCCTTGGGGCGTGGGGTGGCCTGAGTGAGCAGCCTGAGCAAGGGGCCTGGTTTGCAGGCCAGCCACACCCCCTGGCAACCCAAGCAAAGGCCCTGGTATCTGGAATTTATTTACCTTCTATAACCACTGAGCAACACCAGGTGGGCCATCAATTTATTTCTGATAAACCAAGTGATGGATGGATATCATTGTCTCCAATTCTCCCTTTGGAGGGGTCCCTTTGAATCCTGGAAGATGCTGATATTGTACACACTTGGTATGGAAGGGAGAGGAACTCCCACAGCCCTGGATTCCTGAGCCTGTGTACTCCAGGCACCCACGGCCAGCCCAGCTGCCATCCTCCTGACTATGGAGCAGTCAAAAATAAACCCCTGCAGCACCCAGACATACTTTGTCCGTATCTCAGGTGCAGGTGAAGCCTAGGGGATCTTGGAATTGATGTGTCATGGCAACACATTCCTGAGCTCTGCCCCTCCCTGCTCTGGGTCACATTCCCTCTGGGATTAAGTGGCTGCGTAGGTCAGGCCTATTTAAATACACTCTGTTATTTGTGTTCACCACTAAAAAAAAATAAGGAAAATTTCTATAGACAAGCATT
This sequence comes from Pipistrellus hanaki, assembly GCF_964339955.1. NCBI lineage: Eukaryota > Metazoa > Chordata > Mammalia > Chiroptera > Vespertilionidae > Pipistrellus > Pipistrellus hanaki. The sequence goes on along the minus strand of NC_140524.1, from coordinate 26,930,815 downwards.
CCATAAGACTTTCTTCTATGTAATTACATCATTTTACATAATCCTGAAAGTCTTAATACACACACAACTAAATTGTGACTATAAAGTGGGTGTGTTTCTTTTCTGTTTTCTTTTCACTTTTCAATAAAACTCCAGACTTTATGCATCCAAATTAGGGTTGGCTTCTTTCGAGGAGAGGCACAGTCCCAGTGAATACTAGAAACACCCCTGGAATAAAGGTACAAGCTTCCACAGAGTGATGGCATACATTCTGGTGAGCTTGGTTCAAAATGCTTGATGCCTGGCTGGCGTGGGTCGACCTATGAACCAAGAGGTCACAGTTCAAGTTCTAGTCAGGGCACATGCCCGGGTTGTGGGCTCGGTGGTCCCTGGCAGCCAATCGATGATTCTCTCATCACTGATGTTTCTATCTATCCTCCCTTCCTCTACCAAGGCATAAGAACAAAGACAATAAAAGTCAAGAAGATAATAAAAAAGACATAAAAACAAAAGGATCTGGGGAGGGGAACTAAATAATGGGAAATAAAAAGGATGATGATCCAGTAAGTGAACTAAATCCCCATCTATTAGAGTGGGAATCACTAGATAATGTCTAGATAATGTCTAGAACTGGTAAACTGAGGCAGTGCAGTATAGGCACATCATTTAGAGAAAGTGGAGTATTACAACACTCCCCATACTGGTCCCCCTGCTCCCACTTTTGCCCCATTTGGCCTATTAACACGGTAGTTAGATTTTTTTAAACGTTAACTCAGACCTTGCCACCCACGACTTGTTCAATGGCTTCCCATCTGTGAAATAATATATACTCTGCCCACAGTTCCTGGAGCAGAACTTCTAAACCACTTGCAAATTTTTAAATGATAAGAGCAATAGGAGCATCTTTTTTTCCTAATACTCTTTGAGCCCAGTTCCTGACACAGGGTTCCTGAAACCCTTGTAAATTCCCTGGGTGATAAAAGCATCTTTTATTTATTTTTTAAAATATATTTTTATTGATTTCAGAGAGGAAGGGAGAGGGAGAGAGAGAGAGAAACATCAATGATGAGAGAGAATCACTGATCGGCTGCCTCCTGCTTGCCCCCCATTGGGGATTGAGCCTGCAATCTGGGCATGTGTCCTGACTAGGAACCCAACAGTGACCTCCTGGTTCATAGGTTAATGCTCAACCACTGAGCCATGATGATTGGGTGGAGCATCTTTTATTCTAATGAGGCGACTCTGGGTGGCTCCTGGATGAGGGCTGTTCACCCGAAAAACCAAGTCATGGAATTAGAAGCTGAAATTTCCTGGGCCCGCCACTGAGCAGCTCAGCGTTTCCAGGCGCCCCTGGCACCCTGGAACTGTCCCATGAGCATCTGCACCCTGCTGGTACAGTCAGACCTGTGCCAGAGACAAGGGAGTTGGGCAGGCACAGCCCTTGAAGTGTGCAGGTTTGCGAGGGTTGGAGGGTGTCAAGAATCAGTCCTTCACCCGGACAGCCTGGCTCAGCTGTGGAGCCTTGAGTGTGTGTGCACCAGGAGATCACAGCCTGATTCCTGGTCAGGATGCATGCCCAGGTTCCAGGCTCCATCCCCAGTAGGGGGTGTGCAGGAGGCAGCTGATAGATGATTCTCTCATTGATGTTTCTATTCTTCTCTCCCTTCCTCTCTGAAATCAATTAAAAAAATGAAAACAGCCGGGACCGGTTTGGCTCAGTGGATAGAGCATCGGCCTGCAGACTGAAAGGTCCCGGATTCGATTCTGGTCAGGGGCATGTACCTTGGTTGCAGGCACATCCCCAGTGGGCAGTGTGCAAGAGGCAGCTGGTAGGTGTTTCTCTCTCATCGACGTTTCTAACTCTCTGTCCCTCTCAGTTCCTCTCTGTGTAAAATCAATAAAATATATTAAAAAAAATAAAAACATGAAAACAAAAAGAAGAAAAAAAAAGTTACATTTCCACCCCACCCCCATTCTCTTGAAAAGAGAGAAGGGCTGTAAATAGAGTTAATAATTGATCATGCCTAGGTGATGAAGTTTCCAAAAACAAATCCCAAAAGTATGGTGTTCAAGGAGCTTTTAGGTTGCAGAACACACCCATGTACCTGGTGGATGACACATCCCAACTCCACAGGGACAGAAGCTCCCTCGCTCTGGACCCTTCCAGATCTCACCCTATGTACTAGTATCTGTACCTCTTCATCTGGCTATTCATCTGTATCCTTTATCATAACCTTTAATAAACTGGTAAACCTAAGTAAGTAAATGTTTCTCTGGGTTTTATTGTTTGTTTGACTGATTTTCTTTTAAAGCAAGTGTGGTGTTTTTTAAAAAAAAAAATTATTGATTTCAGAGCGGAAGGGAGAGAGAGAGATAGAACTATCAATGATGAGAGAGAATCATTGAAATGTTGCCCCCTGCATGCCCCCTACTGGGGGTCAAGCCTGGGACTAGGCATGTGCCCTTGACTGGTATCGAACCCGAGACCCCTCTTTCCGTGTGCCAACACCCTATCCACTGAGCCAAACCAGTAAGGGCTCCCTGAGTTCTGTGAGCTGCTCTACAAACTTAATTGAAGCCAAGGAGGGGGTCATGAGAACCTCATAGCCAAGAGGTCAGAGCACAAATGACAACTTGGATTTTCCATTGGCATCTAAAGTGGGGTAGGAGCAGTCTGGCAAGATGAGCTCTTAATCTGTCGGGACTGATGGTATCTCCAGACTGATAGTGTCAGAATTGAGTGAATGTAGGACACTCAGTTGGTGTCACAGAGAACTGCTCATTGTAGAGAAAATTCCTCACACATTTGGTATCAAAAATGTTGTAAGTGTGGTAGTAGTGTGAGCGGAAAAGAGAAACACAACAGGGAAGAATGAGCTTTTTCTTACAAACCATCTCACTCAGAACAAAAGCCAAAGTCATTACTATGACTCACTAGACCTCATACAATCATCTGCGCCACCTCCCCCTCACCCCTGCTACCCCATCCTCACGCTCACTCTGCATGAGCCCCAGGGGCCTCCTTGCTGTTCCTTGAATAAACTGGACATGTTCTCCCACAAGCCCTTTGTACCAGCTATTCTTTCTTCCTAGAATGATCTCTCTCTCCCTAGATATCTGCATGGTTTGCTAGGACCTCGTTCAGGTCCTTATTCAAAGGTCCTCTTCTCAGAGAAGTTTGCCCTGGCTATACTATTTGAAATTGCAGCCTCAAACCAGAACTCTCTTTCTCCTTTCTCTATTTTTCTCCATAACACTTACCATCTTTTAACATACTATATATTTTAATTATTTTTTAAAATATATTTTTATTAAATTCAGAGAGGAAGGGAAAGAGAGATAGAAATATCAATGATGAGAAAGAATCATTAATCAGCTGCCTCCTGCATGCCCCACACTTGGGATTGAGCCCACAACCCAGGCATGTGCCCTGACCAGGAATCAAACCATGACCTCCTGATTCATAGGTTGACACTCAACCACTGAGCCATGCCGGCCAGGCTAATTACCATGCTTATTATTGCTCTCCCCACTAGAATGTAAAGTCAATAACAGAGGGGATTTTCATGTTTTGTTCACTGTTGTATCCCCAGTGACTGACAACAATATGTGTTCATTTTGGGATGAATTGCTTTCCCCCCCAAAAAAATTCATATGTTGAAGTCCCAACTTCCAGGACCTCAGAATGTAACCAAATTTGGTATAAGGCCTTTAAAGGAGGTGATTAAGTTAAAATTGGGCCTTTGGGATGGGGCCCCAATCCAGTATGACTTGTGTCCTAAGAAGATGAAGTGATGTTAGGGGTTCTCATGCACAGTGGGACAATCACCTGGAGAGACAGCAGGAGGGTGGCCATCTGCAAACCAAGGAAGAGAGGCCTGCAATGCCTTTTCTGCACCTTTGAGCCAAGGTTTCTCCCTTCTGTCATTTACACAGCACCTCTCTGATTAAATCTCCAATTCCCTGGAAAAGAGAGAACAATTTCTCACTGATTCTATCTAACATAGAACACAAAACCTCCTTCTTGCTCAACAACCTACCAAAAGCACCTACTTTTTTTTTTATACAAATATTCTTTTTTTTTTTTCAATACATTTCACTGCTTCTGTACAGAGAGGATGGGAGAGAGATAGAGAGTTAGAAACATCAATGAGAGAGAGAGTCATCAATCAGCTGCCTCTTGCACACCCCCTACTGGGGATATGCCCGCAACCAAGGTACATGCCCTTGACTGGAATCGAACCCGGGACCCTTCAGTCCCCAAGCCGACACTCTATCCATTGAGCCAAACCGGTTTCAGCAAAAGCACCTACTTTTATACATACATAGCTAAGTATATTTTTTATACATTTGTATTGATTTCAGAGAGGCAGGAAGAGGGAGAGATAGAAACATCAATGATGAGACAGAATCATCGATCTGCTGTCTCATGAATGCCCCCTATTGGGTGTCAATCCCTCAACCTGGGCATGTGCACTGACCAGGAATTGAACCAATGACCTGCTGATTCCTGGGCTGATGCCAACCACTGAGCCACACCAGCAGGGCACAACTAAGTAAATATTTAATGATTGCATCTGTTAGATGTTTCAGTTGTTGTGTATGCATGATAAATGTGTCTATGTTAGTGTTATGTCCAGTTAGAAGTGGTTTGGACAAGTGTCTGGTGATCAATTTGGGGAATATGGTGTCCAAGGAGGGGTGTGAGAAGGAACAAGGGTTGTCACTGTTCCACTTTACTGCTCAGATCACAAGTTTTGCCTCAAAGAACAATATTTTGATGCTGCCAGATACTGAGAGCCTGCTAGGGAAGGGGAGAAGATCCTATTCCAGAATCAATGCACTGTGGAATATCTCTAGAAGGAAACACAAGAGACTGATAATAGTGCTTGCCTTCAGAGATGGAAAGTGGAGAACTTGGAGATAAGGGCATGGGAGAGACCTAATTTTTAGTATATATCCATTTATATCTGGAATTTTGCTCCATTTGAATATGTTAGCTACACAAAAATATTGTTTTTTAATATAATAAAATGTTATATTTATTTAGATCTCAAGCCAAACTTCTACTCAGCTACAAATTAATGTAAAATTATCATGTGTCATATATTCAAAACTCACTTATTCTGACAATCTGTTGGCCTCTGAATCCCACACTGAGAAAAAAAACCTAAAATGAAATTAATGTATGCATTGGTATGTTTCTGTTGATATGCTTTTCTTTAAATTGTATGGACATAAGCAAAATAAAACTGATCTAACTACAATACCCATATACCTCAACAATGCAACAATTTTAAGGATAATTGGAGTTCTGAAAAGTGCAGTGACAACATTTTAGCTACATTTTAGTATGATATATAACTGATTGACTGGGAGGTTTAAGCTTTCTGTGTTACAGATGACAGAAGAAGACCATTCTATTGAGGAATAGTTCCCTGCCTTGTTTGAATTTGTATGTAACAATAATGGAGACTAAATCTCTTGGGATAAAATAATGTTTTATTTAGAACTCCATTTCCACAAAATTTCCCTATTACCCCAGTGACTGTAATACTGAATATCACAAGTTAAAAACAAAACAAAACATGGAAATGTCCCTTGTCCAAACTGAGCCTCTAGTATGAAGATATATTCCTTTTTTAAAAAATATTTTTATTGATTTCAGAGAGGAAGTGAGAGGGAGAGAGAGATAGAAACATCAATGATGAGAGAGAATTATTGATCAGCTGCATCCTGCAAGCCCCCCACTGGGGATCAAGGCCACAACCCAGGCATGTGCCCTTGACCAGAATAAAACCAGGGACCCTTCAGTTCACAGGCAGACGCTCTATCCATTGAACCAAACCAACTAGGGTGAAGATATACTCCTTTTTTGTTTGACCTCTCAGGCCTTTCTGTACTTGATCATGTCTACCAGACCTAGCCATCCAAGGTAGATGGTCAACATTCTAATGCACCTTTCCCTAGCAACATCAGGGAATTGACTTTCCTTCCCATTGATGAACCTCACTCTGCTGGCACTTCCCATTACATCTTGCTTCTAATCTCTGAATTCATTTGCACAGAAGGTAAGCTGAAGACTCATTTTCAAAAGGTGATGTACGCTTTTTACTAAGTGTTTCTTAACCCCTTTTCTAAATGGGAAAGGAATCAGACTAAGCTGAATCAGCTAAACGAGGCTATCTACCAACCTAGAGCTGTTCAGTATACCTCTGTTACTCTATTTTGTGTTTCTGTTTTGGATTAAATAATATCTCATCTGTTATTATATTTTTATGTAGAAATTTAAAATTCTTATCTATATAATAAAAGCCTAATATGCAAATCGACTGAACAGCAGAATGACCAACAGAAGACTGGTGGCTATAATGGGCACCAGTCTTCTGGGCAGACACTCAACGCAATTGCTACCCCCAGCCCACAGGCCTCAGACAAGCCAAGGCGGGTGCCAGTGGACCTCCCCTCCCCCCATCACCCCTCCAGTCTCCCCACAGAAGGAAGCAACTGGCGGCAGTGGTGGGGGTTGGGGCCGGTGAGCAGGCAACAGCAGGCCAGCCAAGATGGGTGCCAGCAGGGGCCCCACAGATCAGCCCTGATTGCCAGCCAGGCCTTGGGATCCTACCCATACATGAATTTCGTGCACTGGGCCTCTAGTTCTAAGTTAAAAAGTCATCTCTCCACCACCACCCCCAAAGTCTGTTCCTGTCTGATAACAGCTTTATTGGTTAAGCATATACACTGATATGTTCATCTACTCTAGCTGCCATAACAAAATACCATCAACTGATTGGCATAAACAATAAAAATGTATTTTCTCACAGTTCTCAAAGCTAGAAGTTCCAGTTCAAGGTGTTGGCCAATTCTGTTCCTGGTACAAGCTCTCTTCCTGACTTGCAAACAACTGCCTTCTTGCTGCATCCTCACATAACATACAGAGAGCAAGATCTCTGGTGTCTCTTCTTCTTTTAAGGATACCATTCAGATCAGATTAGAACCCCACTCTTATGACCTCACTTTACCTTTATTACATACATATAGGCCTCAACTCCAAGTACAGTCATATTGGGGGTGTCAGGACTTCAACATATGAATTTGGGGGGCGGTGCAATTTAGTCTATAACAACTGGTTCAACACTAAAACATACTGTTTTGTATTTTAGTAAATTAGCATGTTATCAGAGGTATATGTGGGGAGCATGTTATCAGAGATATATGTATGTACCTACAAATATATACATACCTTTAGAACTAGCCGAGAGGTGAAATGAACAGGTTGTTTTGGAATTTGTGGGATGGTGCACAGATGTATTTCAGGAGGAAGAATAGAATGTTATGAAGGAATGGGGGAAATATGCTGATAGAATAGGAAAGGGGGGAGCAGCAGCACCCTATACTGGTGGTCTTTAACCAGCAGAGTGTTCAGTTTCTAGTAAAGTCTTGCATCAAAGCAAACAAATTCCAAGGGATTGAGTAAGCTTCTTTGAATCCTAACTCCTCCCAATAATCATTAATGCAAAGTGATTGCTCTGCCTGGCAGGCTAGAATATGAGCATTGGCCTAATCTGTCCCATCCTGATTGCAAGCTCACAGGAGCATGACAACTATGTTTATTTAACTCATTCTTCAGTACTATTGGCCAAAGAAGCATTCAAATGCTTTTGATGGTGCCCGGCCAGTGATTGAGCATTGACCCATGAACTGAGAGGTTACCAGTTTATTCCTAGTGAGGACACATGCCCAGGTTTTGGCTCAACCCCCAGTAGGGATGTGCAGGAGGCAGCAAATCCATGTTTCTCTCTCAATGTTTCTATCTCTCTATTCTTCTCCCTTCCTCTCTCTCTCTAAAATCAATAAAAACATATTTAAAAATAAATGCTTTTGATGATGATTATAGAGAAAATGGAATATTAATGGCTACTGACAAGTTTCATTGTAACAATTTTTATAACCCCATCTTTAAGTAGATGAATATCTTCATATTCCTAAACAAGAGATGATTACATGTCTAAAGTCTCTTTGCACCTCATTTCTTTTGTTAAAATGCTATTCTCATTTATTCTCCATCTTTCTCCCCTGAGTGTACATTAGTTACTATGGAAACATTGGGATACCATAGTTTGAATATATCAACATTTTCAAGTTATATTTTGCCAATTTATATTAAACTATTAGTGAAAGGAGTTGTTGCTGGGGGTTACAAGTAAATTCAAATCAAAATGAAATGTATGGCACTGGTAGATAAACATAGGCCTCACTTAGCACCACAGAAGGGGTAAGGTTCTTTTCATTTGCTCACTCCATGTACCAGAATCCTAACTATAGTTATCAATGAGGCTATCTTTGTGTGTGTGTGTGTGTGTGTGTGTGTGTGTGTGTGTGTGTGTATTGATTTTTACAGAGAGGAACGGAGAGGGACAGAGGGTTAGAAACATTGATGAGAGAGAAACATCAATCAGCTGCCTCCTGCACAACTCCTACTAGGGATGTGCCCGCAACCAAGGTACATGCCCTTGACCAGAATCCAACCTGGGACCCTTGAGTCCGCAGTCCAACACTCTATCCACTGAGCCAAACTGGTTTCTGCTCAATGAGGCTCTCTTAATTGGTCTGTGCTGCTATAACAAAATACCATAAACTAGAGGCTTATAAACAACAAACATTTATTTCTTACAGGTCTGGAAGCTGGGAAGTCCAAGATCATGGTGCTAACATATTTGGTGTCTGGAGAGAAACTGCTTCCTAGATAGCTGACATCTTTTCAATGTGTCCTCACATGGCAAAAGGAGCAAGGGAATTCTCTGGGGTTTCTTTTATAAGGGCATTAATCTTATTCATGAAGGCTTCACCCTCATAAACTAAGAACCTTCCAAAACAACACTGACTAACATCATAACCTTGGGGGTTAGGTTTCAACATACAAATTTGTGGGGGACACAAACATTCAGTCTATAACACAGGTTTACTAAGTGAAGATATTTATAACAACATCAACATAGTTTTTTTTTCCATTTATTGCTATAATTATTATGTATTTATAAACAATTTGTAATTTGTTTCATTTCCATTTTCTTTTTAAATATATTTTTATTGCTTTCAGAGAGGGAGAGGAAGGAAGGGATAGAAACATCAATGATGAGGGGGAATCATTGATTGGCTGCCTCCTACACATTGAACAGAGCCCACATGTGCTCTTGACCGGAATTGAACCTGGGACCCGTCAGTCCACAGGCCGATGCTCTATCCACTGAGCCAAACCAGCGAAGACTCATTTCCATTTTAATCCAAGAGTTTTTATTTTTTTAAATATATGTTTTTATTAATTTTAGAAAGGAAGAGAGAGATAGAAAACTATGTTGATGTTGTTATAAATATCTTCACTTAGTAAAGCATTGGTTGGATGCTTCATCCTGCATGTCCCATGAGCCTGCAACCTGAGCATGTGCCTCACTGGGAATCGAACTGTGAGCTCCTGGTTCATAGTTCAATGCTCAGCTGATGAACCATGCTAGTTGGAGAACCCTAGAGTTTTTAGATAAGTCATTTTAAATTTTCAAATGGTCACATCCCCCCCACATGGTTCTATTTTTATTTGTCTTTTATTATGTTACTGTGGTAAGCTTTGCCTACATGTGCCTATTATACATCTCAACCACAATGTACCACATACAACTAAAAATGAATCTAACACTTTCTCTCTTGAACTAGATACTCCTCCATATTCTTTACTTGTTTTAATGCCACATCTACCCAATCACTCAAGCTAGAAATCTGCAAATCAGCTTTACCTCATCCCTCTCCCTTATTCACTAAATGAAATCAATAATCAAGCCCTGCATGCAAAGTTTAGCTCCTAAAACCTCTTCAAATTGTCCTTTACTGTTTATTTCTTCTTTGACATTATCTAAAGAATACCATGAGAGATGATGATTAAGTTCACTTTCACCACTCCTGCCTCCCCTTCATCCCTTCCAATATAGGTGTTTTGTTTTGGGGGTTTTTTGTGTGGAGATGCCAGGGAATGAACCCAGGGCCTCGTGCAAGCCAACTTTCCAATATAGTTTTAACATTATTTTTATTTTTTTCTACTGGTTACCTTTTTCATTTAAAATAATATTAATAAACTTATATTTATTTCCTGTTTGATTAACCATGGATAGTTTCTCCTAACTGCCCACCTTGTAAGATGGAGACATTAGAGTTCTATATTATCCTCTACCTCTTCTCACCCCCACCTCCCAGCCTATGTTCTTTTCTCCACATCGCTATTTTCATACTTATGTAAACCATCATCTTATCAAGCTTCCTATCTGGTCTCCCTATTTCAATTCTTGCCCTCTCTTAACTCTCTACACAATAACCAATGTAATCTCTTATGAATATGAATCAATTTCTGCTTCTGTCAATGGCAACCTTCTTTCAGAGTAACCATTCCATTGAGAACAAGTATACAAGCTGATTAACACATTAAAAAAAAAGTTTAGTCTGACAGGTGTGGTTCAGTTGGTTGAGAGTTGTCCCATGCACCAAGAGGTCACTGGTTCCATTCCCAGTCAGGGCACATGCCCGAGTTGTGGGCTCAGTCCCCAGTAGAGGCTGTGCATGAGGCAGCCGAATGGATGTTTCTCTCTCATCCATGTTTCTATAGCTCTCTCCCTCTCCCGTCTTCTCTCTCTAAAAATCGATAGAAATATTTGTAAAATGTTTTTGTCTCATTGAAGGGCCACCTAGATAGGAATAAATTGAGAGGCCAAGATTGTGGAGAATCTAGAGATTTTGCTTTTAAGGCATTTGCCAGTTTGAAAGCTGTTGATTAAAAAGCTAGGAACCTGAACAGAAAATAGTGGCTGAGGAACTGCTTTCAGAAATCTCATGGAACTGAAAGGGGGGGAATGGTATTAAGTGTCCACAAAGGAAGAGCCCTGGTAAAAACCACAGAATTTCAGCTGAAGGGCCATTACCTAGAAGAAGAGAGAATGGGAAACAGACTAGCCCTCATAAAGAATGAAGCCCACTCCTAGCTGGTTTTGCTCAGTGGCTGGAGCATCAGCGCATAGACTGAAATGTCCTAGGTTCAATTCCAGTCAAGGGGATGTAACTTGGTTGCAGGCTCAATTCCTGACCCTGATCAGGGCCTGTGCAGGAGGCAACCAATCGTAGTGTCTCTCTTACATCCCTTCCACTGTATCTAAAAATCAATGGAAAAATAACCATTGGGTGAGAATTAACAAAAAGAAAAAGAAAAGTCAATGGAAAAAATATCCTCGGGGTGAGGATTAACAAAACAAAACAAAAAGAATGAAGCCAGTCTCAATTTCTAATCAGATTAAGGTGATCTATTCTTATCTTGAGTGCTTTGTCGGAATAAAAAATACTAAATTCTCCCCGGAGGAAGATAGCATCAATAAATACCTCAAATTATCTCTCCATCTTTTTATATGGTATCCAACACTAATAATGATGCATGCAAAATGACAACCATTGACTAGAAATCAAGAGAAAAATAGGCAATAGATATAGACCCATAGAAGATCCAGATATTAGACCTCTAAGACATAGTCCTTAAAATAATCATAATTAGCCCTAGCTGGTTTGACTCAGTGGCTAGAGCATTGGCCTCCTAACTGAAGGGTCCCAAGATCCATTCTGGTCAAAGGCACATGTTCAGGTTCAATTCCCAGTAGGGGGCTTGCAGGAGGCAACTATCCAATGATTCTCTGTCATAATTTATTGATTTTTTTACAGAGAGGAAGAGAGAGGGATAGAGAGTTAGAAACATCGATGAGAGAGAAACATCAACCAGCTGCCTCCTGCCCCCCACTGGGGATGTGCCCGTAACCAAGGTACATGTCCTTGACCGGAATCGAACCCAGGACCCTTGAGTCCTCAGGCCTACGCTCTATCCACTGAGTCAAACCGGTTTCAGCTCTCTGTCATCATTGATGTTTCTCTTTCTCCCTCTTCCTTCCTCTCTGAAATCAATAAAAATGTCTAAATGCACAGCATTTTTTAAATTATTCTTTTAAAAAATAACCATAAATAATATATGCATAGAATTAAATGATAATGGAAAATTACAACTACATAAGATTGTTTACATATAAGAGGGTTATATTAAGGAAAATGGGAGCCAGGTTTCTCACTGTTAACTCATTGAGAGGGCCTGAAAACAGCAATACCCTTGTCTCAGTCAGTTCAGGCAGATACAACAAAATGCCATGAGTGGGTGGTTTAACAACAGAAATTTATTTCTCATGGTTTTTAAGGCTAGGAATCTTAGATCAAGTTGCCAGCATGGTTATGTTTGATAAGAGATCTCTTTCTGATTTATAGATAACTACCTTCTCACTGTATCCTCATATGGTAGGGAGAGCTCTAGTCTCTTCCTCTTCTTGTAAGGGCACTCATCCCATTATGAGAGCCCCATCCTCCTATCCTCATCTAAATCTAATGATCTCCCAAGTGCCTCATTTCCAAATACCATCACATTGGAGATTAAGGCTTCTACCTATGAATTTTGTGGGGACACAAACATTCAGTCCATAACAATCCTAATAACAATGAGCATGTCTAGCACCCACGTATTGGTTTCTAAAAATACTATTCTCCACTAAAAGGAACCAGAGCTCCTTGAATAAAAGGCTATTTCTGAGACCAGAGCAAAGAAAGTATAAACTGAGTTTGAAATTTATTTTTGCCCTCATAAGTAAAGAGGTGCTCAAAAAATAATGGGGAAATGTCAAAAGAACACAGAAGCCAGAGTAAAAGAGCTCCCACTGGTTAAAGTTTAGCATCACAGTAAATGATAGTAATAGATAAACAACCATTAAACACAGTAAAAAGTCATGAGTCCATACTGACATAAATGAATGAGAAGTTTGATGAGAAACTGGGAATAGAGATAGATAGATGATAGATGATGATGTTAGATAGATAGATAGATAGATAGATAGATAGATAGATAGATAGATAGATTCAAATATATCTCTCCACAAAGTACTCATTCAGATACTAGAGGCCCGTTGCACGAAATTCATGCATGGGGGTGCAGGGGGCTGTTTTCCTCAGCCCAGCTTGCACCAGTGGGATTGGGCCTAAACAGGCAGTCGGACATCCCTCTCACAATCCAGGACTGCTGGCTCCCAACTGCTCGCCTGCCTGCCTTCCTGATTGCCCCTAACCGCTTCTGCCTGCCAGCCTGATCACCCTAACCACTCCCATGCCAGCCTGATTGATGTCTAACTGCTCCCCTGCCAGCCTGTTTGCCCCCAACTTCCCTCCTCTGCAGGCATGGTCACCCCTAACTGCCCTCCCCTGCAGGGTTGATCACCTCCAACTGCCCTCCCTTGCAGGCCTGGTCCCTTCCAACTGCCCTCCCCTGCTGGACATCTTGTGGTGGCCATCTTGTGTCCACATGGGGGCAGGATCTTTGTCTACATGGGGACAGCCATATTGTGTGTTGGAGTGATGGTCAATCTACACATTACTCTTTTATTAGATAGGCTAGACGCCTGGTGCATGGGTGGGGGCTAGCTAGTTTGCCCTGAAGGGTGTCCCGGATCAGGGTGCGGTTCCCTTGGGACATGGGATGGCCTAGGCAAGGGGCCTGTGGTGGTTTGCAGACTGACCATGCCCCCCGGGGACCCAATCAGAGGCCCTGGTATCTGGAATTTATTTACCTTCTACAATTGAAACTTTGTAGCCTGGAGCAGAGGCAAGCCTCCTGCTCGCTCTGCCGCCATTTCTATTTGGATTTGTTTACCTACTATAATTGAAACTTTGTACCCTTGAGTGGAGGCCTGGGCCTGCCAGGGTGTGTGGAAAGCTTGGCTTCCTCCGTTGCTGGGGAAACCCAAGCCTCCCTCCTGATAGCCATCTTAGTTGGGTTTATTTGCATACTCACTCTGATTGGCTGGTGAGCGTGGTTGTGGGTGTAGCAGAGTGATGGTTAATTTGCATATTATTATTTTATTATGTAGGATACTTCCCCACAAAATACTTATTGATCGCAAATGGAAAAAGAGTAACCTTACAGTGAAGAAGCCTGGAAGACACCACCTTAATGCAATAAAAGAATAAAGCATCACTTCTGTTGCCATCCTGCCAAAAGCTTATAAACTGAATATAATTGTGAGGAAACATCAAGGAAACCTAAGTTGTAGGATATTTTATATTTTAAAAAAAAACTGGACTATAATCTTCAAGTGTCAAAATCATTGAAGTCAATAAAAAAACAGAAACTATTACATATTGGAGGACACTAAATAGACATGACAAGCAAATGCAGTACTTGGTTTGGAATTTAATTATTTGGCTGTAAAGGACATTATTGACAAAATTGACAAAACTTGAATGGAATCTGAGTATTGGAAAATACCAACTTACCAGTGTTAATGTTATGATTTCATGGTTATATTGTAGTTTTCTCCCTTTGCTTTGTTTTAGGAAATAGACATGAAAATATTTTGAAATGATAGGACATCACATCAGTCACTTATTCATAAAAGGTTCAGGAAAAAGTCCTTTGTATTGTACTTAAAATTTTCTGTAGGTTTGAGATTTTTTAAAGATTTTATAAAATGTTTTATAAGGTTTAGAAAACATGATGAATTAAAATTTATGACATTAACTGCACATGACAACAATTCAATTTACAAAGGAATAAATTGAGTTAAAGAGTTGATAGATCCTTACATTAAGAAGCGGTAAGCATATTAATTGCAGGTAGGTTTTAGTCAAGAAAAGTTGTTGTTTTTAGGTTAACAACTAAATGAATAATGAAAAATGTGTAACTGGTAAACTAAAAAATGAAAAATAGAATAATAAAAAATACATCATATTTAGTGATTCACTTCCAAAGAATAAAGCTTGGGAAGGTGGAAAAAAAAAAAAAAGCAACTTTACAGTGGAGTAAACTGGCAAACACCACCTTAATCAAGGTTTATATGACCAGTAATAAGTCATGTTTATAGCTGTACCCTCTAAAATGATGAGGTGAGAAAAGCACTTCGTCTCTGTAGTTTTATTTATCAAAACCCAATAACCCAATCTAATCATGAGAAAAACAGCAAATAAATTCAAATTGAAGGACATTCTACAAAGTACCTGACAAATTCTGCTTCAAAGTCAGACTGAGAAAATGGCACAAATCAGAGGATTATAAGGAGACAGAACAATTAAATGCAATGTGGTATTGTAGATTGGATTCTGAAGCAGAAAAAGAACATTAATGGAAAAACTAGTGAGATCTGAATAAAAAATAAAGTTTAGTTAATAATGATGTGGCAATGTTGGTTTCTTAATATCAACAAAAAATAGCATTAAAGGAAAGTGAAATTAAGGGAAATTGAAACTGGGTATATGGAAACTGTTAAATGTTTGAAAATTTTCTGTAAATCTAAAAGTATTCCAAAATAAAAAGCTTATTTAAAACACACTTCAGTCAAAACCGGTTTGGCTCAGTGGTAGAGCGTCAGTCTGTGGACTGAAGGTTCCCAGGTTTGATTCCGGTCAGGGGCATGTACGATGGTTGCGGGCACATCCCCGGTAGGGGGTGTGCAGGAGGCAGCTGGTCGGTGTTTCTCTCTCATCGTTTCTAGCTCTCTCTCTCTCTCTCTCTCTCTCTCTCTTCCTCTCTGTAAAAAAATCAATAAAATATATTATTAAAAAAAAAAACTTCATAATGTCTCGTAGATAAAGAGAGCAGTTGCATGGTTATCAGAGGAGAGGGGTTGGGAGGCTGGGTAAAAAGGTGAAGGGATTAAAAACTACAAAATGGCAGCCTCAAAAACAGTCCCAGGGATGTCCGACCCTTTGCAACAGCATTGATGGACCTGGAGAGTATTATGCTAAGCAAACAAGTCAGAGAAAGACAAATACCATATGATCTCACTAATATGTGGAATCTAATGAACAAAATAAACTGACAAACAAAATAGATCCAGAGGCATGGATACATGGAACAGACTGACAGATCTCAGAGGGGAGGGGAGGGTGAGGAATGGGAAGAGATTAATCAAAGATTTTCTATTCATATATTCATAGTCCATGGACACAGACAATAGTGTGGTGAAGGCTTGGGATGGGGTGGGGGCTGGGTGGAGGGGGGAAGAGGGGCAAAATAAGGGACATCTGTAATACTGTCAACAATAAAAAAACCTTAAAAACATTAAGTTCAGCATAATAAATCTATATATATAAAAGCCTAAGCGACCTACACAACCGAAACAACCCAACAGACAACTGAACAGGTTACATGGGGCGGCCAGGCCAGAAGGAGGGTTAGTGAGGGGCAAGCAAACAACTGAGCAGCGGGCTGTGTGGGACAACCAGGCTGGCAGGGGGGTTAGTGAGGGATGACCAAATGACTTAACAGAGAGCTGTGGGGGGGGGGGGGAAGGGGGGCAGTTAGGGTTGACCAAGCCAGCAGGGGGAGCAGTCAGGGGTGACCAGGCTGGTGGGGGGGTTAGGAGTGACCAGACTGGTGGGGGGGGGCAGTTGGGGGTGACCAGGCCAGCAGGGGGGGCAGTTGGGAGTGACCAGGCCATGGCGGGAGGGGGCAGTTAGGGGTGATCAGGCAGGCAGGTGAGCAGTTAAGAGCCAGTGGTCCCAGATTGTGAAAGGGACCTGATGGTCAGACATCCCCCAAGGGGTCCTGGATTGGAGAGGGTGCAGGCTGGGCTGGGGAGACTCCCCACCTCCCAGTGCATGAATTTCATGCATTGGGCCTCTAGTATAGTCAATAATACTGTAATTACTATGTAAGGTGCCAGGTGGGTACTTAAAATATCGGAAAAACCACTTTGTAAAATATGAGATTGTCTAACCACTATGCTATACACCTGAAACTAATACAAAATAATATTGAATATAAACTGTACTTGAAAGATAAATTTTTAAAAAAAGAAAGACACTTCTCACATATTTGTAGAAATATTAGAGGAAAATATGCTGTTTCACTTCACAATAGACCACAAACACATTTGCATTTTTAATTTCTTTCAATTAAAGCTTACATTCAATATTATTTTGTATTAGTTTCAGGTGTACATTTGCATTTTGCTGTTGAGTTGCTGTTTTTGTTATTTTAAAATATATTTTTATTGATTTCAGAGAGGAATGGAGAGGGAGAGAGAGACAGAAACATCAATGATGAGAGAGAATCATTGATCGGCTTCCTCCTGCACATCCCACACTGGGAATAGAGCCCACAACCCGGGCATGTGCCCTGACATGGACTCAAACCGTGACTTCCTGGTTCATAAGTCAACGCTCAAGCACTGAGCCACGCTGGCCAGACCGCTGTGTTGTTTTAACTACCTGCCCCAGCTATTTTATGGAACAGTCAGCTTGACTGTCCTTGTATAGACCTCTAAGCCTTACACATCATCACATGCATTACCATGATTTATACACAGAAAGGGGGAGGATGGGATTAACTTATTCTATTTATTTCCCTGCTATTTGTCACATCACAGAACATATAACAGGGACCTGCCAGATCAGGAGCTGTAGCTTCACTTGTGTTCATAATATTCCATTAAAAAATAAAGCTGAAACCGGTTTGGCTCAGTGGATAGAGCGTCGGCCTGCAGACTGAAAGGTCCTGGGTTCGATTCCGGTCAAGGGCATGTACCTTGGTTGTGGGCACATCCCCAGTAGGGGGTGTGCAAGAGGCAGCTGATCAATGAATCTCTCTCATCGATGTTTCTAACTGTCTATCCCTCTCTCTTCCTCTCTGTAAAATATCAATAAAATATATTTTAAAAAATAAAAAATAAATAAAATAAAACAAACCTCATAAATCCAAAAGTAGACAACAAAGGGGAAAACGAAAATGAAGAATGGATATGACAAATAGGAAACAAACAAAAAGATGGCACATATAAATTACATGTGTCACTAATTACATTAAATATAACTGAATTAATTCTTCAATTAATGAAACAGCCCAACCATATGAAAAAAATAAACCATATGCAGGTTGCAAGGGACACAATTTTATTTTTAAATGTGAATATACTGCTTTTATTACAATTATGGTTGTTAGCAGAATGAAAACAAACAATAGCTAAAAACATTTCAAATGATAGAAAAACATTTGGGTAAATCATGACAATTTTTTGAGTACTCAGGCAATGAACGGGTATTACATTTTTAAACCAATTGCAAATAAAAGTTAACAATGAAATCAAGGAATTAAAACATCATAAAAGGCGCCAAACATATTCACTATCTTTTAAATTTTAGAAAAATTAGCAGAGAATAGGAAAACAAAACAACATCTACACTGTGAGAACCATGCCAGGGTCCCTGGATAGTCAAGGGCAGTGGGAGCACAGAGGCCTTGTTGTCAATACACCAGAATGGCCAAAGCCGCTCTGAGCATGAGCCTAATCAGGGTGCCCAAGGCCAAGATACCATGAGCAGATGCAAGGATACATGGTACACTGTGCCCTTCTGTAACCCAAATGATTGATGTCACTGTTGGCAACTAGCCTTCTTTACCTCTGGAGTAATATACAGGTTACTGACTAGAGAGCAGCTGGGCAGAGAGAGCTCAGAGAAGCAGAGGCAGTAGACAGAGAATGTAGCCTCTATGTGTGCAGGAGAGAGGAGAGCTCAGGCGAAGCTGAGAGCTACTACAACGTAAGGCTAAGAGCTCATAGAGAACTCAGATATGGCTACCATGTTAACCAGCCGGTGTGCTGGGAGAGTGAATCTCACTATAGTAAGCTATAGAGACCAGCCAGTGTGTGCAGGGCAGGGGAGACAGGAGAAGCTTAGATATTGCTATGATGTGAGGCAGTGAGTCTAGGGGGCTTCTCAGATAATAGCTTTAGGTACAGAGACTAATGCTGCTTTGTAGAAAAGATATGTATTCACCAGCTAGTGTCCAGCTGCCCGCCTATATGGACTTTGCTGTGAAGGATTATCTTGTCTGATGGCTATATGGCCATTTGCTTCTGCAATAAAGACTCATTCTTATACACCCACAACTTCTCGTGGCTTTTCCGTCTGAGAGCCAGCGTCCAAGGAGGTCCAGCTCCAGGCAGCGAGGCTCAGACCCAACACCTGTAACTAGAATGCAGAGGTTAAAGAAGGAATTTGGACTAAGTTCCCAACAGTACAATGGGCAGGGTTCAAGCAGGAACCAGCTGTGGCATAGTCAGGAAGAATTTAGAAGAATTCAGGACAACTCAGAGGGGTATTACATTTTTAAACCAATTGCAAATAAAAGTTAACAATGAAATCAAGGAATTAAAACATCATAAAAGGCCCCAAACATATTCACTATCTTTTAAATTTTAGAAAAATTAGCAGAGAATAGGAAAACAAAACAACATCTACACTGTGAGAACCATGCCAGGGTCCCTGGATAGTCAAGGGCAGTGGGAGCACAGAGGCCTTGTTGTCAATACACCAGAATGGCCATACATCAGTGCTCCTGCTAATTCTGACATATACCATAACAGTATTTTTATTAATTACTTTAATTTTTAACTCTGTTCTGAAAGCATTAAGGACATCGAAACCCATATTGTAGATTATGTATCACCTGCTCTTCGGCTATGAGATGTGTTATTTTGTTTAGAGACATCAATGAGTTCCATTTCTAAGGCCAGTCATTTAATAGATTATTTGGATCCTCAGGACTCCGGAAGTTAATAGTAATTCCTGACAACCTGTCTACTTTAACAAAGATGGAAAAGGCACACTTTATTTTATTTTATTATTTCAGAGAGGAAGGGAGAGGGAGAGAGAGATATAGAAAAAGCAATCCTACACACCCCACACTGGGGATTAAGCCGGAAACCCAGGTATGTGCCCTGACCTGGAATCAAACCGTGACCTCCTGGTTCATAGGTCAATGCTCAATCACTGAGCTACAACGGTTGGATGAGACAATTTTTTTAAAATTTTATTTTATTGATTTTTTTTGCGGAGAGAAAGAGAGAGGGATAGAGAGTTAGAAACATCGATGAGAGAGAAACATCGATCAGCTGCCTCTTGCACACCCCCTACTGGGATGTGCCCACAACCAAGGTACATGCCCTTGACCGGAATCGAACCCAGGACTTTTCAGTCCTCAGGCTGACGCTCTATCCACTGAGCCAAACCAGTTTCGGCAGGGTGAATATTTTAAATGTAAGGATATAAAATGGTTAAAAATAAACAAATGACATATTATGCAAGCAATAACCAAAGTAAATAAGGATAACTATATAAATATCAGGCAGAATAGACTTTAAGGAAATATTCAGTATAGAGATAAACAGGGATTTTTCATAATTATAAAAGATTTGATTCAACAGGAAATTATAACAATCTTAAAATTGCAAATACCTGATATCATAGAAAATATATACATAAAAAGTGACAAAGGTAAGAGAATAAAGAAATTTACAATCACCCTGGCGGGGTAGCTCATTTGGTTAGAGCACTGTCCTGATAGGCCAAGGTTGCAGATTTGATCTCCAGTCAGAGCACATATAGAGTCAACCAATTAATGCATAAATAAGTGGAACAACACTTTCTCTGTCTTTCTCTGTCTTTCATTAATAAATTTTTAAAAAGAAAGTTAAATCAAGTTGGTAGGTTTATGTACATGTCTCCCAGTAATTGGTAGAAAAGGCAGATAAAAAACCCATTAAGCATATAGAAGAGTTGAAGGACAACAAAGTTGGCCTAATAAATATAGAACACTATATACAACAATTGAAGAATATATACTCTACTCAAATGCAAATGAAACATTCACCAACATTTATCATACTACTAGAGGACCAGTGCACAAATTCGTGCACCAGTGTGGTCCCTTGGCCTGGCCTGTGGGATAGGGCCAAAACCGGTTCTCTGACATCCCCTGAGGGGTCTCGGATTGCAAGAGGGTGCAGGCCAGGCCGAGGACCCCCACAGGTACAGGATTGGGGCCAGGAAGTAATGCAGGAGGTTGGCCAGCCTAGGATGAACCACAGGAGGGCTCCAGGGTATGTCCAGCTCATCTCACTCAGTCCCAATCGGCTTGAACTGAGCAGCAGCCTAATCTACTGAGTATCTGCCCCCTGGTGGTCAGTGCACATCACAGAGACTGGTCAACCAGTTGACTGTCTGCACCCAGTGGTCAAGCGGTTGTTCAGCCTTAGCATATCATTAGTTATTACACTTTGATTGGTGGGACGGATGACCAGACAACTGGACACTTAGCATATTAGGCTTTTATTATATAGGATGGTCTCTAAAGCAAGTCTTACATTTCTAAGGACTGAAATCATATTATCACAGTAGAATTAAGCTAGAAATCAATAACAAAAATATAACAGGAAATCTCTATTTGAAAATTACATAATACCCTCCAAATAATGCAGGGTTCAAAGGAGAAATAAATGTACAGCATAGGGAATACAGCCAATAATATTATAATAATTATATATGGTGCCAGCTATGATGACCCAAGGGTGAACTCTAGGTAATTAGGCTTAAGTTTAACAACAAAAAATTTTTTAAAACACTGAGCAGAGATTCCAGTTGTCACGCACTTCGGAGTAGATAGACACTACATAATTAGTCTAAGCATATCACTAAAATAGATAAATAAATATTTACAAACAAAGAAACAAGACATATCCCATATAGAGGAAAAATCAGCTTATATACATTGTTTCTGGAGAGGCCTAGATAAAGATTTCAGATAAGCTATTATAAATATGTTTGAATAACTAAAGGACACCATGTTTAAAGAATTAAAGGGGGTGTGGGAGCAGGCGGGGAGAGGTCAATGGGGGGAAAAGAGGCATATGTAAAATTTTCAACAATAAAGAATTTTTAAAAAAAGAATTAAAGGAATGTAAGATGACAATGACTCATCCCATAGAGAATATTCACAAAAAGATGCAAGTTATATAAATAAATGGAAATTCTGTAGTTAAAGGATATAAAAAATAAAACAAAATTTACCAGAGGGGCTCAACAGTAAAAAAGAATGAAGAAAACTGAGTAATTTAAAGGCCTGGGAGACAACATCAAACACACAACATATGCATAGTGGGAGTTCCAGAAGAGGAGAGGGGGGAAATGACATAAGTATTTGAAGAGATATGGGATAAAATTTCTCAAATTTGATGAAAAACTTTAATCTACACATCCAAGAAGCTCAAAGAATTCCAAGTAGAACAAACACAAATATATTCACAGCTAGATAGATATTAATCAAATTGTTCAAAGCCATAGCCAAAGAGAAAAACTTGAAAACAGCAGGAGAAAAATTACCTATCATATGCAAAGGAACCACAATAATATTAACAGCTGCCTAGTCATCAGAAATAATGGAGACAAATGTAAGCAGACAGGTGCCCATCAATAGAGGAGTGGATTAAAAAAAAAAACACAACAACTTGTGGTACATATGTACAGTGGAATATTACTTGGCCATAAAAAGAATAGAATCTTATCATTTGGGACAGCATGGTTGGACCTAGAGGACATTCTGATAAGTAAATAAGCCAGTCAGAGAAAGACAAATACCATATGATTTCACTTATATTTGGAAACTAAATAACAATATAAGCAAACAAACAAAAAACAGAAACAGACTCATAGATACAGAAAACCGGCTGATGGTTACCAGAGGGGTGGGAGATTGGGGACTGGGCAAAAAAGCTGAAGGGATTAAGAAGTACAAATTGATAGATGCAAAATAATCACAGGAATGTAAAACATAGCATAGGGAATATAGTCAATAATATTGTAATAACTATGTACTGGCCACATGCCCAGATTGCGGGCTCAGTCCCCAATGAGGGTGTGCAGGAAGCAGCCAATCAATTATTCCCTTTCACTCTCTCTAACTCTCTGAAGTCAATAAAAATATTTTAATAAACATTTTATAGAAAGAAAGGAGCAATGGAGACAAGAAGGCAGTGTTATGACATATGCAAGGTGCTGGGTGGGGGGACTGCAGCCAAGAATTCTAGAATTCAGTTCACCATGGTAACCGCACATATCAACACTTTCTTCTCCCCAGCTGTGGGTGACCCTTCAGGTCTTCTGCTCTAAGACGTGCTGATGAGAAGGGCGTGGAGAGGTCTCTGACTTAACACTATGGGTGACATCTATGAAGGTATGAGCATTGAACAACTAAAACTGGAGTTACTGGAAGAAATCCATAAGAAAGACTTAGTAAAACTCTCAATAAATGAACTAACATACAAGATAGCGGAACAGAAAGCCAACTTCATTAAAAACAATGAATGGAAAATGCGATATGAGATACAACTTGAAATGAATGATCAACTGATGGAGCAAATAGTTACTCTGAAAGAGAAACTGGGAAAACTCGGTGGAGAGCCTTCAGATATACAAGGTACTATTCAGGTCTACAAGCAATTGCCAATGAAATATTTAATGACATTACTTAGAAAGCTAATCCAAGAGAAAAGTCGTCTTGAAAATCAAGTGAAATACTATTTATTTAAAGTGGAACAAGAATCAAGAGCTTGCAAAAAGATCAAGGATGAACGCCAAAAACTTCTCGATGAACTATTTCAGGCCTTTCGCTTATTCGAAATTTTAAAGAAACAACGTAAGGATGAATTCCTTAGAATGAGAGAGCTTCCAGTGGAAATGGGAAGGTACAATAAAGCAATTCAGAAGATGGGAAATGCCAAGAAAGGATCAGAGAAAAAAAGTGGAAAATCAAGCCATCTTCCAAAAATCAAACCATGATTCAAGAATTGGATGGGTTTATATTTCTTCCTTTTTCATTTGTTATATTCACCTTGTGAAGTTAATATTCAAAACATTTTTCAGGGAATGAAATAGATAAGAAAGAGCTATTAAACCTCTTTTCCTCATCTTTCAGAAGTTTGTTCCTTTGTCTTTGTGAAAGTAACTTCGTAATTTGGCTTAGTTTCAAAAATTATTTTAGAAAGTAATTTTGGTGACCCTGAAATTATAATGGCAGTGTTTGTCATTCTTAAAATATGCTAAGAAACCTGAGTGAGGGACATTTAAAATTAACCCAATCATTGCAATAGTGTATTAGTAGCACATCTTATCATGGGGACTCCATCGTTTTTAAGTGTTAGCTCTACAGGAGCTACTTTGGAATACTTTCCAGATGTTGGAAAATGTCTGTGTTAGAGTGATGGCATGCATGTTGGTGGGGTGCTATTAAAGAACTGAAATGGGAGACACTCTAAGATATCTGTTCTGTTATCAGTTTTGCCACTGACACTATGGGTGACAACTTTGAAGGTGTGAGCATTCTGACTTGGAGTGAATAACGTTTCATTGCATCACTTTCAACATTTATACAGTTGGGAATATTTACCTACTTCCTTGAGATTGCTGTGCAGATCAAAGATACTTACTAAATATTTATTTATTTATTTATTTATTTATTTATTTATTTATTTATTTATTTTATTATACTAGAGAAAAATTTTATCTAGTTCTAAGCTCTGAAGATAATTTGTCATGTGAGGCTTTATAAGAAAACAAAATTATTTATTGCGATAATAAAAACAAAAATGCAGGTTGTGGGCTCAATCCCCAATAGGGGCTTGCAGGAGGCAGCTAATCAATGATTCTTTCTCATCATTGAAATTTCTCTCTCTCCCTCTCCCTCCCTCTCTTAAATCAATAAAAATATATTTAAATTATGTATTAATATCTGTACTTTTAAGTTCAGAATTCATAGAGCAAAAATTAGTATAACAATATTTATTATGTTTTTTATTTATTTCAGAAAGAGGAAAGAAAAGAGAGAATGAGAGAGAAATATCAATGTGAGAGACAAATGTTGATCAGTTGCCTCCCGTACATGCCCTACTGGGGATCGAACCTGAAGCCTGGTTGTATGTCCTAACTGGAATCAAACCCTTCACCTTTTGATATACGGGAGGACACTCCAACCAACCAAGCCACACTAGCCGGCCTTTAATATGTTAGAAATTTTAAAATGCCTAAATATTTTACAAAATATTAAGAACTACCATTTATAAAAACAGATGTTGCTATAATAAAAAAAAAGACATAAAAAAGAGTGCTAGCAAGGATATGAAGAAATTGGGACCCTCATACATGGTTGGTGGAGATGTAAAATGGTGCAGCTCTTTTGGAAAATAGTCAGTTCCTCAAAAATTAAACATAAAGTTATCATATGACCCAGAAATTCCAATAGAAATGAAAACCTACATCAACATAACAGCCCTAGCCAGTTTGGCTCAGTAGATAAAGTGTCAGCCTGTGGACTGAAGGGTCCCAGGTTCAGTTCTGGTCAAGGGCCTATGCCCCAGTTGTGGGCTCAGTCCCCAGTAGGGGACATGCAGGAGTCAGCTAATCAGTGATTCTCTCTCATCATTGATGTTTCTCTCCCTCTCCCTTCCTCTCTGAAATCAATAAAAATCTTTTTTAATTAAAAATGTTGCACACAAAAGCTTATAGCACCATTATTTATTAATAATAGCCAAAAAGTGGAAACCACCAAATGCCTATCAACAACCGAAATGAACAAATTGTAGTATACCCAAACAATGGACTATTATTCAGCAACAAAAATAAATTAAGTACTGATATATGCTACAACATGGATGAACCTTGAAAATAATATCTTGAGTAAAAGAAGCCAGTGAGAAAATATCACATATTGAATAATTCCATTTATATAAAAGGTCCTGAACAGGCAAATCTACAGTGATAGAAAGTAGATTAGTAGTTGCCTGGAGTTGTCATGGCCAGAGGGAGGGTGGGTGATGGAGAGTGACTGCAAAGGGTACAGGGTTTCTTTTTGGGATGATGAAAATTTTCTAAAATATATTGTAGTGATGGTTGCATAACTCTGTGAATATATTAAAAACGATTGAGCGCCGAAACTGGTTTCGCTCAGTGGATAGAGGGTCTGCCTGTGGACTGAAAGGTCCCAGGTTCGATTCCAGTCAAGGGAATGTACCTTGGTTGCGAGCACATCCCCAGTAGGGGGTGTGCAAGAGGCAGCTAATCGATGATTCTCTCTCATCGATGTTTCTAACTCTCTATCCCTCTCTCTTCCTCTCTGTAAAAAATCAATAAAATATATATATATTTTAAAAACTATTGAGCAATACAGTACATTTTAAATGGCTTAGTCATATATAAATGATTTATCCTATATAATAAAAGCCTACTATGCAAATTGTTCGACAGGGAGTTTGACCACTCTCTATGATGTGCACTCACCACGAGGGGGCAGCATGCAACCTGGTGGGCTTTGGCAATGCAGCACTGGCAGCTTGCAGCATTGGAGGCGCTGCCAGCCCCCATGGGCCCCAATGAGAGTGGGACTGTGGCGGGAGGGTGCAGCAGGTCAGCGGGCTACACCAGGCCAAGGCGGGTGTGAATGGGGGCCAAATTGCCCCACCAATAGACCCCAGACAGCAACCAACAGCAGCGGCTGGGGTTGGGACCACCGCCTGGTTCCCAGGCGCTGAGGGAGCTGGGTGGGGGTCCTTGCCCCAATTGATCGCCCACAGGGGAAATGGTGGAACTGGTGAGGGGGCAGCACCAGGCCACAGCAGAGTGTCAGATGGGATTGCAGGGCTCTGAGCATGGAGGCATGAGCTGGGCCTGATCCGAAGGGATCCCACCTGTGCATGAATTCATGCACCAGGCCTCTAGTATCTTAATAATGTTCTTGTTTTGTTAAAAATCTGTACCTACCAAAATAACCCTTAAAAAAAATAAAGGCCCAGAAGATTAAAAAAGAGTAAGTGGATGCTGCACTGACATGCTCCCAGGAATTACAACTAAAATACAGAAAAACTTCCTGAATAATCAACAAAACTTGATACCCGAGGACCGAAAGAGGAGACCACACAGAGACTGAGTTTAAAAATAATAAAATAAAATAAAATAAAATAAAATAAAATAAAATAAAATAAAATAAAATAAAGGCCCACTTAAAGGCAAACCCAGAAAGAGAAAAAAGCCTTAGAAAACTAATTGCTATCAGACTTGCCTTCTAAGAAATAAAAGGAATTCATCAGGCTGAATAGAAATTATAACCCAAACACCAGTAAAGGTAATTACATAGGAAAACATAAAGTACAATATAAATATATTTTTCTTTCTTTTTCACAACTGTTTTAAAAGACATCTGCACAAAACAATAATTGTTAAATATTGTTAACTATAGAATATATAAAACACACTGTCTATGATAATAGCACAAAGGAGGGGAGAGGAAAGGGAGCTATCCTGAAGCAGTTTCTGTATATTACTGGAAATAAATTAGCATTAATGTGAAGTATATTGTTTTAAGATGTATAGTTAATACCCAGAGCAACCACTAAGAAAATAATTCAACAAATAAAGTAAATAAAGAGAATTTAAATGGCACACTAGAAAATGTCTAGTAAGTGCAAAAATAAGCAGTAAAGAAGAAATAGAGATGAAAATATACATGAGACACACATACAGAAAAAAGTTATAAGTAATTCCATTTATATTATAACCAATAACTATATTAAATGTAAATTAAATAAGCACTACAGTAAAAAAAAAAAGATTATCAGGCTAGATTAAAAACAGATTCTAACTGTATACTGTCTAAAACATATACACTTTATATTTTTATTTTATATATTTTTTTAATCATTTATTTATTTATTTATTTTTACATATTTTATTGATTTTTTTTTGCCCCCCTCCCTCCCTCCCACACATCCCCTCCCTCCCCAGAGTTTTATGTCCATTGGTTGTACTTATATGCATGTATCAAGTCCTTCGGTTGATCTATTATCTCCCCCAGATCCTCCTCCCCTCCCCGCTGTAATTTGACAATCTGCTTGTTGCTTTACTATCTCTATATCAATCTTTTGGTTCATCAGTTTATAATGATCTTTATTATCCACAAATGAGTGGGGTCATGTGGTGTTTCTCTTTCATTGATTGGCTTATTTCACTCAGCATGATGTTCTCCAATTCCATCCAGGTTGCTGCAAATGATGAGAATTCCTTCTTTTTTATGGCAGCATAGTATTCCATTGTGTAGATCTACCAAAGTTTTTTGATCCAATCATCTGCTGACGGGCACCTAGGCTGTTTCCAAATTCTGGCTATTGTAGATTGTGCTGCTATGAACATAGGGGTGCATATATCCTTTCTGATTGGTGTTTCTAGTTTCTTGGGATATATTCCTAGGAGTGGGATTACTGGGTCAAATGGGAGTTCCATTTTCAGTTTTTTGAGGAAACTCCACACTGTTCTCCACAGTGGTTGCACCAGTCTGCATTCCCACCAACAGTGCATGATGCTTCCTTTTTCTCCACAACCTCGCCAACACTTGTCGTTTGTTGATTTGTTGATGTTGGCCATTCTGACAGGTGTGAGATGGTACCGCATTGTTGTTTTGATTTGCATCTCTCGGATAATTAGTGACTTTGAGCATGTTTTCATGTGCCTTTTGGCCTTCCTTCTGTCTTCTTTTGAAAATATTCTATTTAGGTCCATTGCCCATTTCTTAATTGGATCATTCATCTTCCTTTTATTTAGTTGTATCAGCTGTCTGTAGATGTTGGAGATTAAAACTTTATCAGTGGTAACATTTGCAAATATGTTCTCCCACACCGTGGGCTTTCTTGTTGTTTTGTTGATGGTTTCTTTTGCTGTAAAAAAGCTTTTTATTTTGATGTAGTCCCATTTGTTTATTTTCTCTTTAGCTTCCATTGCCCTAGGGGCACTATCAGTGAAGAAGTTCTTTTGGCATACGTCTGAGATTTTGCTGCCTGTGGATGCTTCTAGTATTTTTATGGTTTCCCATCTGATGTTTAAGTCCTGTATCCATTTTGAGTTTATTTTTGTGTATGGTGTAAGTTGGTGATCTAGTTTCATTCTTTTGTATGTGTCTGCCCAATTTTCCCAACACCATTTATTGAAGAAACTGTCTTGACTCCATTGTATATTCGTGCCTCCTTTGTCAAATATTAATTGAGCATATTGATTTGGGTAGATATCTGGGTTCTCAATTCTATTCCATTGATCTATATGTCTGTTCTTGTGCCAGTACCAGGCTGTTTTGAGAACAGTGGCTTTGTAATACAGTTTGAAGTCTGGTATTGAGATCCCTCCTACTTTACTCTTCTTTCTCAGGATTGCTGTGGCTACTCGGGGTCTTTTATTGTTCCAAATGAACTTTTGGAGAGTTCTTTATAGGTCAGTGAAATATGCCATTGGTATTTTAATGGGGAGTGCATTGAACCTATAGATTGCTTTAGGAAGTATGGACATTTTGATGATGTTGATTCTACACTCTTGATGCACCCCTTTGTGGACTGTGTGTACAGTCTTTTGTAGTTAAGTCTTAATTGTTGTTGGTATCACTGGGAGGAACTGACCTCCAGGACAATTGGCTGTGAGGATCAGCTGTGTCTATGCCGGGAGACAGCCTTATTCAAAAGCCTATGTGCTCAGCTTGGATGGGGGTGGAGTTTCAGGGTGGAGCCTATAGCCTTTGCTTCCATCAGCCACGCCCTATGAGGTTCCTGAGTCTCAGTGTTCCTCAGTGTCCTTTGGTACTCACTGCAAGCATCTCTAAGAGAAAGGTGCCCTCGAGTTTCGCCCACTACCAGACAGTCTCTCCCCCAATGAGCCCGGAACTGGGGTTCAGTGCAGTTGGAAGTGGGGTTCAGTGCAGTCTGGAGCTTTTGTCTCCTTTCCGCTAAGGCAATCCAGTGGCACAGTCAACAGTCCCTCCTCTGCGCACAAAGTGCGCGACTCCGGGGCTCTGCCTTTTGCCACTCCCCTGAGTTTCCTCCTTACAGCCTAGAATCTCTCTGAATGAGCCTGGGACTCCAGGGTCTCGCCCAGAACTGGGGTTCAGTGCAGTCAGAACTGGGGTTCAGCACAGTCTGGAGCTTTTATCTCCTTCCCACTAGGGCAATCTAGCAGCAGAGTCAACAGTCCGTCTTCTGCACGCAATGTGCGTGCCTCCCGGGGCTCTGCCTTTTGCCGCTCCCCTGATATTCTGCCTTACAGCCCAGGCTACCTCTGTATGAAGCGTTCAGCGCTGTCGGGTCTGGGGTTCAGCACAGTCCGGAGCTTTTATCTCCTTCCCACTAGGGAATGCCAGCCAGGCACTCAGGTGCCCCTCCTCTCCAGCTCCATCCTCTCCCCACGTGCGCACCGTGTCTCCATACCTTAAGCTTTTACAGCTCCTCTGATTTTCCTTCTGGTTTTCTTTTTCCTTCTAGTTGTAGAATTTCCAGTCATTCAACTTTCCTGTAGTTCTGGATAATGTCCACTTTATATTTTAATTGTATTTTTTTGAAATTGTTGTGTGAGGCTGCAGTTAGGTGTTTACCTATGCCGCCATCTTGGTTTCTCTTTTTCCAATCCATTAGTCTTCTACTGCTGTGTAACAAATTTAGCTGCTTAAAACAATACCCACTTATTAGCTCACAGTTCTATAGGTCACAAGATGGCAGTAACCAGACTTTCCTTTAGGCATGGGACTGTAGGATTGTTTAGCAGGGATCAAGAAGTATACCAGGATCATGGGATAAGCAGATAGTAAGCTAAGGAAATGTAATAGGATCCCTAATAACAAAGGAAGTAAAGCAAAAATGTCCTCTGTCCAATTTGTGCCTTAGGAGAGGCAGTCTCTGGGCATTGTTTGGGTGGAAGTCAGTCACAGGGAGTGAAGTCCTTTCCAATGGCGAGGTCTTAGGTGGGGGTGATATCCTCTGAGACAATGTTACCTCCAGCAGCAAGTTTCTGGGCCAGACAATGTCACCTATGATGTGGGACTTGGGATATATATATATT
The DNA here is from genome assembly GCF_964339955.1 of Pipistrellus hanaki. Taxonomy (NCBI): domain Eukaryota; kingdom Metazoa; phylum Chordata; class Mammalia; order Chiroptera; family Vespertilionidae; genus Pipistrellus; species Pipistrellus hanaki. The sequence continues at coordinate 26,900,035 of NC_140524.1, read as the reverse complement.
GAGAGAGAATCATTGATCAGCTGCCTTCTGCATGCCTCCCCACCAGGAATTGACCGTATAACCTGGGCATGTGCCCTTGATCAGGGTTGTGGAATCAAACCTGAGACCCTTCAGTCTGCAGGCCTATGCTCTATCCACTGAGCCAAACCAGCTAGGGCTTAGGGTATCTTTTTTAAGGAAATAACCACTCAAGTTGGTGTGGGTCTTAGCATTTATCATGTTTGGCTGAAACAACCAAATGGGTTACTTGGAGGGTTGAGCCTCTGGATTATAAACCAATGAAATCATCCAGACCAGTGGTAGTAAGACCACAGCCACCAGAATGGTGTGCAGCTGCACTGGACAAGAGTTTTAGTGGAAATTTAGACTCAAATGGGTCATATATCAAATGAGAATTTCCTGGCCCATGTAACAATCTATGGTTAATGGGTTCTAAGAAAATATGCACCCTTGATCTGCCTCCAGCCCCTATGAAGCAAGGTAAAAAATGTATAAAGAAAAGTTAAGGTACAATGGAATACTATGCAGCAGTAAAAACAAAGGATCTCTTACCCTTTGAAACAACATGAAGGTACCTGGAGAGTATTATGCTAAGTATTATGCCAGTCAGAGAAAGACAAATATCACATGATCTTACTTATATGTGGAATCTAATAAACAAAATAAACTGACAAACAAAATAGAGCCAGAGACATGGAAGCATGCAACAGACTGAGGATTCTCAGGGGATCAAGGGTGGAATTAGCTGAAGAACTTATATGTACCATGTTTCCCTGAAAATAAGATATCACCCAAAAATAAGACCTAGCGCATGGAAAGATAAGACATCCCCTGAAAATAAGACCTAGCGCAACTTTGGGAGAAAAAATTAATATAAGACACTGTCTTATTTTCAGGGAAACAGGGTATATATACATAGACACAGACAATAATGTGGTGAAGGCCTGTGGAGGGGGCATGAGTGGGGAGGAGGGGCCAGTTGGGGGTAACAAAGTGGGACATTTGTAATACTTTCAACAGTAAATCTATATATATAAAAGCCTAAGTGACTGGCCAACTGGCAGACCAGCCAGCTGGTAGCTATGACATGCACTGACCATCAGGGGGCAGATGCTCAATGCAGGAGTGAAAACCACAGGCAAGGAAACATGGAACAGACTGATGATTCTTGGGGTGGGGGGAGGTCAAGAAGAGATTAACCAAAGATCTTATATGCATTCTAGAGGCCCATGCACTGGTAGGGTCCCTTGGCCTGGCCTACACCCTCTTGCAATCCAGGACACCTCTGGGGATGTCAGAGATCCGGTTTTGGCTCAATCTCTGCAGGCCAGGTTGAGGGACCCCGCTGATGCACAAGTCCATGCATCAGCCTCTAGTTTTAAATAAATAAATAAGAATTCGTAAAAATATATTTAGAAGAAAAAAAAAGATAAGTCAAGGAATGGGACAAAATAGAGACTCATTTAGGAGTTTATTTAGACTGAAATTTGAAAAAGAATTGAGGAGACCATTATGTCTCTTAATTAAATGGGCTATTTGGGATCTATTGAGTGTGATGTGTATTTTTTCCAAGAACCCAGCATTGTGCATTTTGAGAAGTGAAATGTGCACCTTGATTACTATTAATAATATTTACAACTTCAAAGGTCCTGGCAAGACCTTATATTGTGACCTTAATATATAGAAAATATGTGTGATTTTGAGTATCTGTGGGGCAAGAGATTCCCATAGTTCTTTAATATAAAAGAAACCATTTTTAGGCCAGAGATCAAGCCTACAACTGAGGTACATGCCCTTGACTGGAATTGAATCCAGGACCCTTCAGTCCACAGGCCAACGCTCTATCCACTGAGCCAAACAAGCTAGGGCCAAAAGAGGATTTAAACATTTTTATCTTGAAGGTGATGGGGACCTATTTACAACATTTCAGTGGGTAAGGACATGGTCATACTATGTGACTAGATGAAGAGAGAAAAGACTGTAAAGCTAGAAAAAAAATAATTATAATAGCTAACATTTATTGAGCATTTAATGTGTAACAGGTATTATTCTAAGAGATTGGCATTTATTCTAGTGCTTTGTGTATATTAATTCATTTAGTTCTCACAGTTAGCCAATGTATTATCACAGCCATTTTAAAGATACAGAAAGGTTAAGTGGCTTACTCAAGAATTACAAAGCTAATAAGTAGCATAGAGAAGATTCATACCCAGAGAGTCCAGTTCAAAACTCATGTTCTTCATCAATATGCTTTAACACTACCCTTTTCTATAATAGATTAGGGCAATAACACAGGCTTGAAATCACAAGGTTCTAATACATGGCAAAAATGATGGGAAGATAGAGAGATTATATGAATGAGATTTGGGAAACAAAAATTGACATTGTGAGGGAACAACTATGAAGCATAAGGGAGAGAGAAATCCAAGATGACTCTGACTTTTGCCTGGCTGGGAGTGGCTCAGTGGTTGAGCATTGACCTATGAACCAGGAGGTCATGGTTTGATTCCCAGTCAGGGCATATGCCCAGGTTTCAGGCTCAATCCCCAGTGTGGTTAAATCAATATATATATATACACACACACACACTAATTTGACTCTGACTTTTGACTTACCGTATTTTCCGGTGTATAAGACGACCCCCTAATTTTACAGTTAAAACATAGGTTTAGGCCTATATTCACTGTATAAGACTACCCCCCACTTCAAAGAAAAGACTTACTTTGCCGTCAAGATCTGCAGGTAATTTTTGTGCAATTTTGGTCTTTTGCCCCCGATTTTCGGTTGACTTTTTTTCATTTCAAAAGTCGTCTTATACACCGGAAAATACTAATTGGGTAACTTATGGTGCTGGTCATGGAGAAAGCAAATATACATAACTTTGGCAGGCAAGATAGAAATTACTGGACACTTAATATTGATGTGCCAGTGTGACCAAAAAAAAAATGATTGCAAGGAAGCAATCAGAGATACTAATGTGGAGCTCAAGAAAAAGATCTGAACCACAGATGGAGATTTAGAGTTCTCCAGCAAGTGTTAGGGGTCCTCAAACTTTTTAAAGTGGGGGCCAGATCACGGTCCCTCAGAGAGCTGGAGGGCCGGACTATATGAACTACTAATCCCTACTGTAACACCTTGGCTGCGCTCACTGCCCAAAAAACCTGGCGGGCAGGATCAGACTCCCCTGGGGGCTGCATGTGGCCCGCGGGCCGTAGTTTGAAGACCCCTGAAAGGCTTAGGAAGAGCACATGGAATAAGCAAACAGGGTTGAGAACATAACCTGGGGAACATTATCATTTCGAAAGTAAGAACAGAAAAAATAGCCAGCAGAGCAGACTAAGGAAGATGGTCATACCAGAAGAGAGTGGAGTCATGAAAGCCCAGGATAGAGTTTCAACAAAGACAAAATTGTGTTTAATCCCATTAGAAAGTAGACTATGTAACCATGGAATAGGTCTGTTTTGTTTTTTTTCCACCAAAGTATCCCCAGTGCCTAGATGCATGAAACATAGTAAATGGTCAAAAACTTGTCCTGAATATGAATGAAAAAGAAACCGATAGTATAAACACCAGACAAAGTTCTGGGAAGGCAAAGACTGAGAAGTGTCCATTTTATTTAACAACCTCAGGTGTTACTGATCTTGTGCAAAGCAGTTTCAGTGGAATGGTGGAGGGAAAGCCAAATGGGAGGAGCTTAAAAGAATCAATGCCACCCCGCCAGCATGGCTCAGGGGTTGAGCAATGACCTGTGAACCAGAAGGTCCCTGTTCAATTCCCCCATCAGGGCACATGCCCTGGTTGCGGGCTCAGTCCCCAGTGGGGGGGGGGGGCATGCAGGAGGCAGCCAATCCATGATTTTCTGTCTTCATTGATGTTTCTCTCTCTCTCTCTCTCTCTCTCTCTCTCTCTCTGAAATCAATAAAAATATTTTTAAAACAGCCGAAACCGGTTTGGCTCAGTGGATAGAGCATCAGCCTGCAAGAGAGAGAGACAGAGAGCTAGAAACATCGATGAGAGAGAAACATTGATCAGCCACCTCCTGCACACCCCCTATTGGGGATGTGCCCGCCACCAAGGTACACGCCCTTGACCGGAATTGAACCTGGGACCTTTCAATCCGCAGGCCGATGCTCTATCCACTGAGCCAAACCGGTTTTGGCAAATATATATACATGTGTGTGTGTGTGTGTGTGTGTGTGTGTGTGTATATATATATATATATATATATATATATATATATATATTTTAAAGAAGAAGTTGGCAGATTCACTTGTGAGGCTATTGCAATAATTCAGGCAAACGGATGATGGTATATGGGACCAATATGGTGGTAGTAAGAATGATGAGAACTGTTAAAACTCTGAATGTATTTTAATGGTGTCAGTGAAGAACCTCAAATGGGTATTAGAATGATAGGAAAAGGAGTCGATTTTAAAGTATATTTTTAAATAATCACACATACACACAGACAACCATATGGTGATAGCCAGAGGCAAAGGGGAATGAAGGGAGATGGAAGAAAGCAGAAGGGGGATAAATGGGGATGAAAAGAAACCCCGCTTCTGGTGATGAGCACATTGCAGTGTGCAGACAATGTCCTATTGCAGTGTTTCCCAAAGTGTGGTACGCGTACCCCCAGGGGTACGGGAAGAGTTTGGTGGGGGTACGCATTGCACCGGAGTTTGGTGGGGATATGCACTGCACCGTGCTTAGCTGCGCCTAATTCTACGTTCTCGTGAGTACGAGGGGTACTCAGCGTTACGAAAATTATAGAAGGGGTACACATATGTCAAAAGTTTGGGAAACACTGTCCTATTGAGTTGTACAGCTGAAACATGCATGGTCCTGCCAACCAATGTCACCTCAATAAATCCAACAACAAAAAATAAAATAAATAAAAACAATAGCACAGTTGATATGATGTTTCAAAAATTGTGAAACACAGTAAGTGAAAGGAGTCAGTGACCCCAATGTTTTTAGTCTGAACAAGTGTAAGGGTAAAGCCATATTATTGTCTGTACTTGTCTATGTTTGAAGTATTTTATAGCCCTAGCCGGTTTGGTTCAGTGGATAGAGCATTGGAAAGGATCCCGGGTTCAATTCTGGTCAAGGGCATGTACCCTGGTTGCAGGCTACTCCGTGTAGGAGGCAACCAATGGATGTGCTTCCCTCACATCCATGTTTCTCTCTTTCCCTCCCTCTAAAACTCAATGGAAAAAATTCTCCGGTGAGGATTAACAAAAAAAAACACACACACACACACACACACACACAAAACTAAATGTATGGGAGATGAGGGAGTTGCAACCACCCATAGCCCAATCTTGGATGAAACTTTGTTACATAGGGAAGGGGGAACCTAGAGGGCTGCGATGACAAGAGGGCACAGGAGAAGGGATTTTTATACTGGGAAAGATATTCAAATATCTTTATTATTATATCTGTCATTCTACTAACTAGATCATTTTCTTTGCTTTAACACTTCCTGATATAAAGTCACATAAAGCCCAGTTAAAATATACTATAAGATGTAAATACTCAGATCTGGAAGACACAGAATTGACAGCCCTGTTCTAATAATGGAGAAAATTCTTCGGTTTAATTCTTGTGTTTCTCGTAGCCAAAACTTCACTCTCCACTCAGCAATGTCTGGTGTCTTTTCAGCATAACCAACAGAAGCACCATACAAAAGTCTTACAATGGATGTCTTAATCTCTCTGTGTGCTTTTAGAGCATTATTTTGAATTCCATCATGCTGCCTTTTTTCTTCCCTCTTCTGAAGTTTTATTACAACAGTAGAATTCCCAGGGAGCTTTGGGGGCAAGGTTCACATAATATAGCCCTGAAGTTCTGCTGAGGTGGAGTCTATCCCCCAGTCCCGGCCATCTTTTGATGATCTTTCTGTTTCAGAAAGATTCACTGGATAGCATCTTACAGCATTAGCCGGGTGCAGTTGATTTTTTATTTTTTTATTTACTCGACAGTGAGCATCTATAACCCTTTCATGATGCTTTCTTTCAGGAGAAGGGATTTTTAATGAAGAAAAGATTTGCTTTGTTCACTGATGAATCACAAGGGCATAGCACGCTGCTGGCCACCACGCAAGTGCTCAAAAAGCCTGCAGCTGGCCCGAGGCGGCTAGCAGAACGCTGTCCAACACGGACGGGAGCTGGAGCCTGTCCTTTCGGATCCAGCAGGGACAGCGAATTCTCCACCGGTCCCTGGCCGGGCCGCACTTTGGGCCGCTCGGAAAACGGGGGCCCGAAGGAGGGACACCCCTGCAGGGAACACAAGAGGGGTGGGTGGGTCCATCAAAGCTCCGCCCAGTGGCAGGCTTTAACTTCCAGGCTCCGGTGACCCCGCAGGCCCCTCCCGTATCAGCTCCGGTTCCTTGCAAGCCCGGGGCGGGCCGGAAATGACGCGACTCGTCACAGGTGATTGGAGGAAACAGAAATTGCTTTGCGGCCGGTACGGAAATTGCCTTCCTTTTAGCTTCCGCTCCTGGTCCACGTGAGGGGCAGACGGCTGAAGATGAGCCGGATTCGGGCTGCTAAGAGGTGAGGGGTGAAGAAGGGACGGGAGACTGAGTTTCACTGGGGGTCGGATTTTGAGACGTGGATGTCGCTTAACAGATTACACTTGTTTCCCTCTCAAAACTTAACTATTCGTTCCTGTTTCCGCGATCCATCCTTTAAAACCCTTTTAATTTAGCTTAATTCTCTCCCTAGCTGTATTCTAATCCTTGCGGTCCTGATACTGTTGCTCCTTTCCAGCTAAGTTACTAATATGTTGCATTGCTCTCATCACGTGACTCTTTTTTGCCTCTTCTTCCGCGCATTTCATTCCTACTCCCTGGTCTTGTAAACCTTTGCTGATGGGAGCCATCTGCGACGTTTTTCCTGTGATGTTTCATCCCACCCAATAGGGGAACTAAATATAATCAGTTCAGCACAGTTTGCCTTTCGAAGACTGATGCAGATTCCATAACTCACTTCCGGGTACCAGTATTCCTTAGTTAAGCGCCTACTTTGCCGAGAAAGCCCCAGGAAAAATGGATTACTCATCTGCTTTCATCCAGTTCTGTTTCCTCGTTCCTGGGAACAAGTGATCAAGATGTCACTTCTGAGTAAGCTGCACCTATAAAGGTTTCTTCCATAGGGAGGATGTTTAGAAATATTCAGTGGTGAAACTGCCTTGCTTGGGGCCAGCAACAGCATCTTCTGACACCTTCCCTAGGGTCTGATATTTTTACAACCTCCCAAAGGTCAGTGGGAAATGCAGTGCCAATCACTGGAGAGTGTTACATCTTCATGCAGTTCTGTGTGGGTATCACCGACCACTGTTCACCTCTTGCTATTTCAACTGATAATATTTTTCTTTTCTTTTTGTAAATTTATTTTTTTTTAATTTCTTTATTGATTATGGTATCACATAATTGTAATATTTTTCTTTTATCTCCTTTAACAGCCTTCTGGCTCTAAGGGAACAGGAAGAACTAGAAGATTTGCCAAATGACTACCCCTCGAGCACCAGTGAAGATGAGGTGGGCAACAATTGCTAAATTGTCTTCTCCGGTTCCCTTCTGCCTCAAAGTTAGGCAGCACATTCCTGGAAAGGAAATAGGTGGCGAAATTGTTTATATTTGTTCAGGTCTTGAAAATAAATTACAACCACTTGTTTAGTGTTTCATGTAGAAGATACTATATTAAGTGCTATGAGAGTCTGAAGACTATAAGATACAGTCACTGTCTTCAAGTTAAGTATAGTTGAGTATATAAGAACAAAACATACGGTACACATTATAGGATTTTCCTATTTCCCAGATTTGGATTTCTGTAGAGAGTTATTTTAAGTGTATGACTGAAATATACATAATTAAGATGGATCTCCAACAGATGCTATAGGGCCATGGTCAGCAAACTGCGGCTGGTGAGCCATATGCAGCTCTTTGGTCCCTTGAGTGTGGCTCTTCCACAAAATACCACAGCCTGGGTGAGTCTATTTTGAAGAAGTGGTGTTAGAAGAAGTTTAAGTTTTAAAAATTTGGCTCTCAAAAGAAATTTTAATCGTTGTACTGTTGATATTTGGCTTTGTTGACTAATCAGTTTGCCCACCACTGCTATAGGAATTCCAACTCTTTATTCTCTTGAAAACGCTACTTAGATTGGTTTTTTAATTTGAGAGTTTCTTTTTTTTTTTTTTTTTTTTTTTTCTTCCAGCAACGACATTTAATACTTCTGGAATGATTAGAAATCTGAGAACAGACCATGGGTGGCTACCCTGGGCTCCGGAGCTCGGGAGCTGGGCCCGCTCCCTGCAGGGGTCCCTGCCCGGCGGGGAGGGGCGGGTGGCGAGGTGGCCCTGACCGGCAGGCAGGCGGGCGGGCGGGGAGGCGGCAGCCCCGGAGCTGCGGGAGCTTCCCGAGTGGCACAGCAGTGACCCAGAGGCTGAGGACCGGAGGGTGGCGTACGTGGCTGGGCAGCAGGCAGGCCGAGGAGCCGAGGGCCCGGGCCTACGAGAGGCTGGGGCGGGCCGGCCGGCGGGCGGCGGCGGGTGGGGGGGGGGGGGGGGAGGGGGGGGGGGCGTAGCCGCCGTCGCTCTGCAGGCTGCAGTGGTCGTCCACGTCGCTCCCGTTGCCCACGCTGTCCAGCTCGCCGGGGCCGAACTCCATGCCCTCCACGTCCACCTCTTGCTCCCAGTCGTCCGTGGAGACGGCGGAGCCTGTGCTGTCCGTGCGCACGCGCTCCAGGCTCTGCACCGACAGCTGCTCCAGGCGCTGCTTCAGGAAGCGGTGCTCCCGCTGCAGCTGCTCCTTGATGCTCAGCGCCCTGCGGTCCTGCTCCTCCAGTTTCTTGATGTGCGTCTTGGCACGCTTCAGGAGGCTCAGCGTGGTGTGGCGGGTGCTGTCAGGGCCCAGGGGCACCAGCTGCTTCAGCTGCTCCAGGTAGAGCCTGAGCTTGGCTCGTCAGTGCTTTTCTAGTTCATTGTGTGAAGACCTGTTGTTCGGAGCCTTGCGCACCAGGCCGGCAGCCTTTGTTTTCTTCCTGGCGAAGTCGCCATCGAAGGGCAGCACCCAGGCATAGCCTTGCTCGGCCTCTCGGTCCCTGCGCTCCAGGTACTCCGCCGCCTCCAGCAGGATCAGCAGGGAGTTCAGCTCCATCCTCCGGCCCGCCCGCGCGCGCGCTCCGGGACAGCGGCAGCCGCTGCCCGGCCCGCTCCGGCCGGCTCCGCTCGCCGCCCGCCCCGCGGCCCCCGAGAGTTTCTTTCTTTCTTTTTTTTTTTTTTATTAAATTATTATCTGTGTACATATTTTAACATTGCCCCCCCCCATACATACCCTCCCTCCACAGAGTTTTGTGTCCATTGGTTGTACTTATATGCATGTATACAAGTCCTTCAGTTGATCTCTTATCTCCCCCAGATCTCCCTACTCTCCCCACTGTAATTTTACAGTCTGCTTGTTGCTTTACTGTCTCTATATCTATCTTTTGGTTTGTCAGTTTATAATGTTTTTTATTATCCATAAATGAGTGAGGCCATGTGGTATTTCTCTTTCATTGACAGGCTTATTTCACTCAGCATGATGTCCTCTAGTTCGATCCAGATTGCTGCAAATGATGAGAATTCCTTCTTTTTTATGGCAGCATAGTATTCCATTGTGTAGATCTACCAAAGTTTTTTGATCCAATCATCTGCTGACGGGCACCTAGGCTGTTTCCAGATTCTAGCTATTGTAGATTGTGCTGCTATGAACATAGGGGTGCATATATCCTTTCTGATTGGTGTTTCTAGTTTCTTGGGATATATTCCTAGGAGTGGGATTACTGGGTCAAATGGGAGTTCCATTTTCAGTTTTTTGAGGAAACTCCACACTGTTCTCCACAGTGATTGCACCAGTCTACATTCCCACCAGCAGTGCACAAGGGTTCCTTTTTCTCCACAACCTCGCCAACACTTGTCGTTTGTTGATTTGTTGATGTTCGCCATTCTGACAAGTGTGAGATGGTACCGCATTGTTGTTTTGATTTGCATCTCTCGGATAATTAGTGACTTTGAGCATGTTTTCATGTGCCTTTTGGCCTTCCTTCTGTCTTCTTTTGAAAATATTCTATTTAGGTCCATTGCCCATTTTTTAATTGGATCATTCATCTTCCTTTTATTTAGTTGTATAAGCTGTTTGTAGATGTTGGAGATTAAACCTTTATCAGTGGTAACATTTGCAAATATGTTCTCCCACACAGTGGGCTTTCTTGTTGTTTTGTTGATGGTTTCTTTTGCTGTAAAAAAGCTTTTTATTTTGATGTAGTCCCATTTGTTTATTTTCTCTTTAGCTTCCATTGCCCTAGGGGCACTATCAGTGAAGAAGTTCTTTTGGCATATGTCTGAGATTTTGCTGCCTGTGGATGCTTCTAGTATTTTTATGGTTTCCTGTCTGATGTTTAAGTCCTGTATCCATTTTGAGTTTATTTTTGTTTATGGTGTAAGTTGGTGATCTAGTTTCATTCTTTTGCATGTATCTGTCCAATTTTCCCAACACCATTTATTGAAGAGACTGTCTTGACTCCATTGTATATTTGTGCCTCCTTTGACAAATATTAATTGAGCATAGTGATTTGGGTTGATATCTGGGTTCTCAATTCGATTCCATTGATCTATATGTCTGTTTTTGTGCCAGTACCAGGCTGTTTTGAGAACAGTGGCTTTGTAATACAGTTTTAAGTCTGGTACTGAGATCCCTCCTACTTTACTCTTCTTTCTCAGGATTGCTGTGGCTATTCGGGGTCTTTTATTGTTCCAAATGAACTTTTGGAGAGTTCTTTCTAGGTCAGTGAAATATGCCGTTGGTATTTTAATGGGGAGTGCATTGAACCTATAGATTGCTTTAGGAAGTATGGACATTTTGATGATGTTGATTCTACCAATCCATGAACATGGTATGTTCTTCCATCTGTTTACATCTTCCTCTATCTCTTTTTTCAGTGTCGTGTAGTTTTCCGCGTATAGGTACTTTACTTCCTTAGTTAAGTTTATTCCTAGGTATCTTAATTTTTTTGGTGCGATGGTAAATGGAATTGCTTTTTTAGTCTCTGTTTCTATAAATTCGCTGTTGGTGTATAGAAATGCCATAGATTTCTTGGCGTTAATTTTGTATCCTGCTACATTGCCAAATTCATTTATTAAGCCAATTAGTTTTTTAATGGAGTCTTTTGGGTTTTTTATATACAATATCATGTCATCTGCAAATAAGGATAACTTTACTTCTTCTTTTCCAATTTGGATGCCTTTTATTTCCTCCTCTTGTCTAATTGCAATGGCTAGTACTTCCAGTACTATGTCAAAGAGGAGTGGCGATAGTGGGCATCCCTGTCTTGTTCCTGTTCTTAGAGGGAATGGTTTTAGTTTTTGCCCATTGAGTATGATGTTGGCTGTGGGTTTATCATATATAGCTTTTACTATGTTGAGGTATGATCCTTGTACTCCCACCTTGTTGAGAGTTTTTATCAGGAAAGGGTGTTGGATTTTATCAAATGCTTTTTCTGCATCAATTGATATGACTATATGATTTTTATCTTTCAACTTGTTTATGTGATGTATCACGTTTATTGATTTGCAGATATTGTACCAACCTTGCATTCCTGGAATAAATCCTACTTGGTCATGGTGTATGATCTTTGTGATGCTCTGCTGGAGCCGATTTGCTAGAATTTTGTTGAGGATTTTGGCATCTATGTTCATGAAGGATATTGGCCTGTAATTCTCTTTCATTGAGTTGTCTTTATCTGGTTTTGGTATTGGTGATGCTGGCTTCATAGAAGGAGTTTGGAAGTGTTCCTTCCTCTTGAATTTTTTGGAATAGTCTGAGGAGGATAGGTTTTAGTTCTTCCTTGAATGTTTGGTAAAACTCTCCTGTGAAGCCATCTGGCCCTGGGCTTTTGTTTGCTGGAAGCTTTCTGATGACTGTTTCAATTTCTTCCCAAGTCACTGCTCTTTTGAGATTTTTAGATTCTTCCTGATCGAGTTTTGGAAGGTTGTATTTTTCTAGGAATATGTCCATTTCCTCCAGGTTGTTCAGTTTGTTGGAATAGAGTTGTTCATAGTATTTTGTAACAATCCTTTGTATTTCGGTGGGGTCTGTTGTTATTTCACCTCTTTCATTTCTGATTTTGTTTATTTGAGTCCTCTCTCTTTGTTTCTTGGTTAGTCTGGCTAGAGGTCCATCTATCTTGTTTATTCTTTCAAAGAACCAGCTCTTGGTTTTGTTGATCTTATGTATTGTTTCTTTGGTCTCTATGTCGTTTATCTGTGCTCTGATTTTTGTTATTTCCTTCCTTCTGCTTACACTGGGCTTTTCTTGTTGCTCCTTTTCTAACTCTTTGAGTTGTAGAGTTAGATCATTTGTTACCATTTTTTCCAGTTTTTTGCAATAGGCTTGTAGGGATATGAACTTCCCTCTCAAAACTGCTTTTGCTGTGTCCCATAGATTTTGGATTGTTGTGTTTTCATTGTCATTTGTTTCCAGAATGTTTTTAATTTCTTCCTTGATTTCTCTGGTAACCAAGTCCTTGTTTAATAGCATGCTGTTTAGTCTCCATGTGTTTGATTTCTTTGGATTTTTTTCATTGTAGTTAATTTTCAGTTTTATGTCACTATGATCTGAGAAGATGCTTGATATGATTTCTATCTTCTTGAATTCGAAGAGACTTTGCCTATGTCCCAAAATGTGGTCTATCTTTGAGAATGTCCCATGTGCGCTTGAGAAGAATGTATATTCTGTGGCTTTGGGGTGGAATGTTCTGAAGATGTCGATTAATTCCATCTGGTCTAGTGAGTCATTTAGGATTGATATTTCTTTGCTGATTTTTTGTTTAGATGATTTGTCGAAGGGTGACAGTGGGGTATTAAAGTCTCCTACTATGATTGTATTGCTATTAATCTCTCCCTTAATGTCCTCAAGCAGTTTTTTTATATATTGGGATGCTCCCGTATTGGGTGCATATATATTTACCAGGGTTATTTCTTCTTGTTGGATTGTTCCCTTTAGTATTATGAAGTGGCCTTCATTATCTCTAGTTATGTCCTTCACTCTGAGATCTAATTTGTCAGATATAAGTATTGCTACCCCAGCTTTTTTTTTTCATTTCCATTCGCCTGGAAAACCTTTTTCCATCCCTTCACCCTCAGTCTGTGTGCATCTTTTTTTCTGAGGTGGGTTTCTTGTAGACAACAGATGTATGGGTCTTGTTTCTTATCCAATCCGTTACCCTATGTCTTTTGATTGGAGCATTTAGTCCATTTACATTTAAAGTTATTATTGATAGATACTGATTTGATGCCATTTTTATTCTATACCCATGTGTTCCTTCTTTGCTTTCAATTTCTTTAATTTTACAGTAGACCCTTTAGCATTTCTTGCATTGCTGGTTTGGTGGAGATAAATTCCCCTAGTCTGTTTTTGTCTGTGAAGCTCCTGATTTCACCTTCACTTTTGATTGATAGCCTTGCTGGGTACAGTATTCTTGGATTCAGACCCTTCCTTTGCATGACTTTGTATATTTCATCCCATTCCCTTCTGGCCTGATAAGTTTCTGTGGAGAAATCAGTTGCTAGTCTGATGGGGGTTCCTTTATATGTAACTTTCTGTCTCTCTCTGGCTGCTTTTAAAATTCTTTTTTTGTCGTTGGTATTTGCCAGCTTAATTATAATGTGCCTAGGGGTGGGTTTTCTGGGGTTCATTTTGCTTGGGACTCTGCGAGCATCTTGGATTTGTGTGGGTTTTTTCTTCTCTATCTCAGGAAAGTTTTCTGTCATTATTTCTTGAAATACGTTTTCCATGTCTTCCTCAGTTTCCTTTCCTTCTGGAACCCCTATTATTCTAATATTGTTTTGTTTTGTATTGTCCCAAAGTTCCCTTAGACTTTCCTCCTGTTTTTTAATTTTTTTTTCCCAGAAGCTGTTCTCATTGGGTATTTTTTTCCATCTTGTCTTCTAGCTCACTGATGTGGTCCTCTGCTTCCTCTAATCTACTCTTGATGCTTTCTATTGAGTTCTTTACAGTAGCAATGTCATTTTTCAATTCTTCTTGGTTCTTCTTCATTTCCTCTTGGGTCTTACTCATATTGTCAAATTTGTCTTCCATTCTTTTTAGCCATCTTATGATCATTACTCTGAATTCTTGCTCTGGTAGGTTGCTTGACTCTATCTCGTTTACTTCCTTTTCTGGTGAAGCCTGCTTTTCTTTCATTTGCGGACTGTTTTTTGGTCTTCCCATGATCTAGGATGTCTGGTTGTGTAGTTCCTCTCTCTCCTGCTTTGATTTAAAGGCACAAAATACAACACAACCAGGTACAACACACAAGGCACTGAATAGAAATGTGTTTGTGATATTAATAACCACCAATAATGCTGACTAGAACCCAGCTAACAAAAACATACAATCAAACAAAAAGCATAGGCAAATCAATCTTATAAAAAAAAGCATACAACTTCAGTATAGTTAATATTCAACATACAACTTCAAAGAGTTAGAGAGAAAGACTGTTTTTTTGTTTTGTTTTGTTTTGTTTTTAGGACAACTGCGAGGGAGGTGTGAATGGGCTTGGAGCAGGTAGTTGGAAATTAGATATATACAAGTAGGGTGAAATTTTAGGAGGGGGTAGACAGAAGGAATGGGGAAAATCTAGAGCAGGAAAGGGTTAAGGTAAACGGGGTACCAAAGGAAAAGATCGGAAAGAGGGTGAAGGCATAAAGGTAGGGCTGAGATAGAATAAAGCGTTGGAGAAGGAAAGATAAAGACTGTAGAACAGTAATCCTGAAATAAAAAATATATATATCTATATAATCAAATGAAATAAAAATAATAAAAATAAACAAAAGAAAACAAGATGAAAAAGGTAAATTAATAGTAGTAATAATGTTGATTACATATACAATGTAATAATTATCAAGATAAAATCAAGTGAGGAAAAAGAAAAAAAAATAGTTTCTTGAGTAAACGTTGCAAATAATGAAAACAAAAATAAAAAACAAAAATTTAAAAATTAAAGAAAATAATAATAAAATTTTAAAAATTTAAGTAAAATTTGCAGTAATGAAGGTCATTCGCTTCCTCTATTGTTATGATCCAGTCCTGATTTTTAGGCAGGTTTTGCTTTGTTTTTATTACACTAGAGTCAATTTGTGAATTAGCCTCTGGGGGCAGTGTTTCTGGGTTGACTTCCCAGACTCTAAAGTAGGGGTGTCAAACTCAATCAGAGAAGGGGCCAAAATCTAAAATCCAGCCTAAATCGCAGGCCGAATGGTTTACTGAACAGTCATAAACTGACAATGTCATAAACTGACAGCGGAGTGCAGTGATGACAGCGCGGTGCGGGCCACATTGCAAGGCCTGGCGGGCTGGATTTGGCCCGCGGGCCTTGTGTTTGACACATGTGCTCTAAAGCCTCTCCAGTTTTTTTCTCAGCCCTCTCTGCAGCAGGAACTATGGAGGGGGGAGGGGGCAGGTCCGAGCAACTGCAATCTCCCGCAACTCTCCGATATCCCTCTGAGCCAGATCCAAATGTGTTGCTCTTTAGATATCTCCCCTGTTAGGAGCCCCGTCCACTTTCACGGGCGATACCCGCCCAACAGCGGGGGCTTCTACTTGTAATCACCGCCCTTGTCCTCCAGCTTCCTCGAGCGCACTCTGTGCACACAGGCTTTTTGTCTTAGCCGCGAGCACTCTCCACCCTCTCCCGCGAAATCTGACCTTTTCGCCGAGCAGTGGGGCACTCCAGTGCAGTCAGGTGTTCGCGTCACCTGGGATCCGCGTTCTGAGGGTCACAGCTGCTTGGTGGTCGCTGTGGCTGTGGATATTCAGGCCTCTGACACGATCCTATCTTCCTCTCAAGATGGGGAGGTTTCCCTGTCCAAGCCAGTAGGTAGCTCCGGGCAGGGAAGTAGCCCACGTGGGTGCTTCCCTGTGAGGGGCACCTCCGTCAGCGGCACCCCAGCAGTTTCTTCTGGTGTTCGCTGTCTCCCAGCTTGCCAATAAACACTCACAGCACAAGACCATCAGTTGCTCTCTCTTTCTGCTTCGGGAGAGGGCTCCTAAATTGAGAGTTTCTGAGTCAAATCGCATTATGTTGCATACAGAACATTATTCCCATAGCACTTTTCTTCCCCAAACAAGTTAAGACAGAAGTATAACATTACTAAGTTTCTATAATGAGGGAGTTTGATTTTTTAAAATATATTTTATTGATATTTTACAGAGAGGAAGAGAGAGGGATAGTTAGAAACATCGATGAGAGAGAATCACCGATCAGCTGCCTCCTGCACACCCCCTACTGGGGATGTGCCCACAACCAAGGTACATGCCCTTGACAGGAATCAAACCTGGGACCTTTCAGTCTGCAGGCCGACGCTCTATCCACTGAGCCAAACCGGTTTCGGCGGGAGTTTGGTTTTTAAAGCAATTTCAGATCTGCACACTAGACCTCATCTGATTAACCACTGACCAAAAGATGGAGAAATTTTACATGGACTTCAATTTCCACACTGCCTTTTCCCTCCCCTCATCATTCTGATGTTTTGTTTTGTTTTCCTTTTCTGTGTCTAGGGGGATGGTGGTGGCGAGCGAAAGCATCAGAAGCTTCTGGAAGCAATCAGTTCCCTTGATGGAAAGAATAGGTAACATTTCCATCATTTGAACAGGTTGTAACCTGATTCCATGATATTTATCTGCAACTAATATTCATTAAGTACCTATGACAATGAAGACACAAGTGCCAACATCATTAAGAGCGCATACTTTGGAGACAGGCTGCATAGGCAAAGTTTGTGTCCTCTCTTCACCTCAGTTTCTTCTCTTCGAAAATAAGATTAATAATGGTACCTACCTTACAGGGTTGTGACATTTAACTGAGTTAATAAATGTAAAGGTCTTAAACTAATGCCCAGCATTTAGTTAACATTATGTAATTGTTAGCTGTTATTGTGTTAGACCTCTGTGCATATGAATTCTTACTGAATAACTAGTACACATATTTTTGAAGCATTGAGTAGACATTACTTATTATCCCCATTAGAGAAGTTAATTGACTTACCCACAATCACTGCTCATAAATGACATCCAGGATTCAAATCCAGGTATGTTTGTTTTTTGTTTTTAAACCCAAGTCTAATACCTTTTCCACTATGCCTACCTTGTATTGCCTTGTGTTTTTGAGGGTCTGAGTCTACATTAAGAGATTAACCAAGTCCAGGTGAGGAACAGATTTCCTGGGTGCTTTGTGACAAAACTCTGGAAGAGAAATACGAAGAAGTATTAATTCCCCAGCAATATGTGTCCATTCTTTCTATCTTTTGTTTTGCCTAAATTTCAGGCGGAAATTGGCTGAGAGATCTGAGGCTAGTCTGAAGGTGTCAGAGTTCACGGTCAGTTCTGAAGGTAAGTTAACAAAGGAAGCTACCTGTGCATGGAGCTTGTGGAGTTCAAAAAGTATAATGTTCACTTCACCACCCAAGAACTGTTTTTGATGTGATTAATGTGTCATATTTAAATATTTACCTGTAAGTGGGTAAAGAGGGTGGTCAGATGCCCTTGAGTTTCTTCCATTTCTAGAAGAAAGCATAGAAGGCCACAGTCAAGGTCTTCCACTGAACTTGATGAGCTACTTCAAGGAGAGAAGGACATGAATGAAGACTGCCTCTCATAAGACTGCCTCTTAATCATGTCTATGGTTTCATTTTATTTCAGTTCTCAAGTGCTTTGAGTTTTGACAGGCAGATAATTTCTCCCACTAGAGCTCCAATAAGTTACTTACTTGAGAGCCTTCACCTAATACAATGTTTCTCAACCTTTTTTCTTTTATTTTTTTTAAAATATATTTTATTAATTTTTTACAGAGAGGAAGGGAGAGAGATAGAGAGCTAGAAATGTCGATGAGAGAGAAACATCGACCAGCTGCCTCTTGCACACCCCCCACCGGGGATGTGTCCACAACCAACGTACATGCCCCTGACTGGAATCGAACCCGGGACCCTTCAGTCCGCAGACCGAAGCTCTACCACAGAGCCAAACCACAGAGCCAAACCGGTTTCGGCTCAACCTTTTTTCTTCTTGGCTTCCTCAGAGCCTTTTTATATATTTTGTTTCTTTCCTACCTCCCCTGCCCCCCCCCCCCCAAGCCGGGAAATCCAATACTAAGGAATATAATTTTGTTAGACAGGGTTGAGCTTCAGAGCAACACAAAACTTTGTAATATCCAAGATTCTTTTCACACACTCCCCCCAAGAAACATTTTTTACCCCCCGGGTGGGGGAGTAACACCCCTGTGAGAATTCATGAACTAGTAAATGGCAGAGTTGGGATTTCAACCTGATACCAAGTCTAGATGCCAAATTTTTGTCACCATAAGAATCTTAAATGTTTTATATTCTTTTAGTAACACTAAACTTATAACTAACTATAACTTCCCAGAACAACTAACAATGTATTCTCCCAAGCTTGTTCATTCAACAAATACTTACAGTTTCAGAACAGTTTAAATCAGTGCTTTTCAACTAGTGTGCTGCAAGAATTTTATTTTATTTTTTATTGTTTGAAGGATTATAAATACTAGTACATATGTCTCCTTTTTTTTTCTTCTTCTTTTTTTTTCTTTTATTTTTCCTCTTGTCCTCCCCGCAGGAAAATTTTAAAAACATGCAATACCCATTTAGTCAGTGACACTGACCTTTCCCCCCTTAGATTGCCAAGTTTAAAAATGACAGTGATAACAGACAACGCAATAGCTATCCAGTGTGAAAGAATCAAAATTATACCTTTTCTTTGTCAGGTCAACTATATATATAGTTGATGTGTGCCTTGAGATGATAAAGGTTGAAAATCACTGGTTTAAATATTGGGCTATATAAAGAATAATACACTGATCTCATGAGGCTTCCATTCTAGTGGGATGTGGAGACAACAAAATTAAAACAGGATGATGCAATAAAGAGATGAATGACAAGAAAAGTCAATCATGCAAACAGGGGGCAGCTGGTCCAAAGGCTGTAAGAAAGAAACAGGCTCAGCATGTTTGAAGAATAGGAAGTGTGGCTGGAACATAGTGGAGGTGGGGATGACACAACCTTGGAATGACAGACCAAGTTCCCATATAGGGACCAGATCCCACAGGGCTGTGTCCTTTAAATCCATGTAGTTGGCCTTCCATATCCTTGGTTTTCACATCATTGCCTTCAACCAACCATGGATTGCAAATATTCGAATTAAGAAACACCAGAAAATTCCAAAAGGCAAAGCTTGAATTTGCCACACTGAACATGGCTGAATCCTTGCGAATAAAGTGATGTGTAGGCGTGTCCTGTTACAGCCTATATGCAAAATATAGGTTACAGCAAATATGACACCATTTGATATAAGGGACTTGAGCATCCTTAAGTTTTGGTATCCACAAAGTCTTGTAACCAAACTGCCATGGATACCAAGGGATGACTGTAATTCCAAGTATAATGGGAGCCATTGGAGGATTTTTAACAGGATCATGATATGCTGTGATTTGCATTTTCAAAATATCACTTTGGATGCTGTGTGAAGAATGAATTGCAGTGGGTCAAGGATGACAGCAGAAAGACCAAGAGAAAAGCAAATGACTTTTTCAAATAAAATAATTTTCTTTTACACTCCAACATGTGTGAGAATGAAGGAAAGTGATCGTGCCACTATAGCTAACGACTGAAGGAAGAGAATTATTCCTGCTTCCCTGTGTATTTGCCTGTCTGCCTAGGCATCTGCCTGTGTGATATTGAGATCTGGCCTCACTGAATCAGTCTGACCAGAAAGTTTGGCCTTTCTACAGGATCCGGAGAAAGGCTAGCCCTTTCAGATCTGCTTGAGCCCGTTAAAACTTCATCCTCATTGGCCACTGTGAAAAAGCAACTGAATAGAGTCAAATCAAAGAAGACTGTGGAGCTACCCCTTAACAAAGAAGAGGTTGAGCGGGTGAGTTAAAAAGTATCCAGTAAGAGGGAGAAATTGAACTAATGAGGAAAAACAGGGTTAGAGGAGGATGGAGGGGGAAACCTCACAAATGGGAGGGGAAGTTGTGATTGCCTCACCAAGGAAAAGATTAAAACTAATCCCCGGGAAAGTGCAGTTCTGAGAAGTAAACAAGAGCTTATCTCTGGCATCCTGATCCTTGGGTTAAGAAATATTGCCTCCTAATTTCCCACTAGTCCTTTGAGTTTGTTGCCTAATTTTGTGGCCCTTGTGTATCTTATCTGTTTCAGATCCACAGAGAAGTGGCCTTCAATAAAACCTCACAGACGCTCTCCAAATGGGATCCTATCGTTCAGAAGAATCGACAGGCAGAACAGCTGGTTTTTCCCCTGATGAAGGAGCAGTCAGCCTTTGCTCCCATTGAGCATGTGCTCAACGGCTGGAAGGTAGGTGCTAGGAAACCTCACCTTGGAAAGTGAAGTTGCGAAATGTGGAGACTGCAGGGTCTGCCATTGATTTGGTTGGGCACGTTAAACTGAAATTCCAGCTGCAGTCATTGTAGTCTATCCATCAGAAAGGGAGAGAAGGGGATAGGAATATTCATTGTCAGTCATGCAATAGCAAATCACAGTGGCTATATAGTTGCTCTTCATCAACTTGTAGCATACAGTACACATGGTTATTTCTGTGTTTTTGTGTTAAAACATTCAATTGCCATTAGAGAAGAAACATGATGCATTCTTTTTCACGTCCCAGTTTTTATAGTAAAGAGCTTTCAAAACCACATTCTGATCTGGAGGAAATCAGGAACTCAGCAGACCCAAATTTTGCTTATAAAGGAATATCACCTTAAAATATAACATTGTGCCCAGCCAGCATGGCTCAGTGGTTGAGTGTGGACCTACGAATCAGGAGGTCACGATTCCATTCCCGGACAGGGCACATGCCCAGGTTGTGGGCTCAATTCCTGGTGTGGGATGAAAAGGAGGCAGCCAATCAATGATTCTCTCTTGTCATTGATGTTTCTCTTTCTATCCCTCTTCTTTCCTCTCTGAAAACAATAAAAAATATATTTAAATTAAAAAAATAAAAGTGTGGATTAGGATGGAAGGAAGACTTCAGAAAAAAATTAAGAGATAATATAATTTGCAGGACTCAAAAGTATAGATGATAGCTTTGGCTCAGTGGATAGAGTGTTTGCCTGCAGACTGACAGTTCCCAAGTTCAGTTCTGGTCAAGGGCATGTACCTTGGTTGCGGTCACATCCCCAGTAGGGTGTGTGCACAAGGCAGCTGATGGATGTTTCTATCGTTCTCCCTTCCTCTAAGCAAAATATCAATAAATATATATATATTTGAAATGTATAGGTAATATATAGTGAAAAGTCTGACTTACCTCTGACCTCATCTGATCATTTTTACCCCATACTCAACTGGATGTGACCACTTCTATAAGTTTTTTGTTATTGCTAACTTAAGAGTTTTACTGATATATTTGTGCTTATCTTATTTTTGTCAAAAAGGTAGTAGTGTGCTACTACATACTCTGCACCTGGCTTTTTCAAATGACAGCGTAATCTTGGAGATCACAGGAAAATGCTGAGTTGAGTATTAAGGGTGAGATGGGGGCGAAGATTGCATTAATAATGGTACCTCTACTCTCCAGGAACTCCCTGTGCAAGACAGAGTGGCCCAGAGACTGTCCATCGAATCTGTTGGACCGTTCACGCCAAAATTCATTTTTTGAGAAATGACGCCAGTGTGGCACAGAGAAATAAGGAAATGCTTAGGTTAGGGGGTGCTTTCTTAGTTCTCTTAGCAACTCTCAGTTCTCTTCTTACAATTTAGAATGCAAAGTACCAAGGACTACTAATATACTAGTATTTCTGAAGATCAAGAATCCAAAAAGTCACCAAGCTAGTGTGGCTCAGATGGTTGAGCATCATCCCATGCACTGAAAGGTCACTGGTTTGATTCCAGGATGTGGGCTTGATACCCAGTTGGGGTGCATGATGGATTTTCTCTCTCACATCAATATTTTTCTCTCTAAAATTAATCAAAACATAATTTAAAAAAAAAAAGAAGAAGAAGAAGAAGCAGCAGCCCAGCCGGAATGGTTCAGTTAGTTGAGCAGTTCAGTTGGTTGCATGTTGTCCTGCACACAGAAAAGTTGCCAGCTTGATTGCCAGTCAGGGCACATACCTGGGTTGCAGGTTCGATCCCCAGTCGGGGCACATATGGAGGGCAACTAGTCGATGTTTCTCACATTGATGTTTCTCTCCCTCCCTCCCTCTAAGTATGTCTTTGGGTGAGGATTTAAGAAAAACAATTCAAAAAGTCTTGGTTCAGCTTCCTAAAATTCCATTAGACGCTAGCTAAGAAGAATTAAATGGAATAATGCCCGTGAAAGCATTTGTAAACTGCAAAGTACTAGAAATAATGTAAGATAACTCTTCTGAGCCCCTCTCTCCTTCCCTCCACTAGAAGCCTCCACTAGCACTTTGCAGAGTTTTCACCTCAAAACCCTTGTTTCTCAATATGCCCTCAAAAGGGGAGGGGGTATCCCATTGCTAGAAAATGCTGCCTGCCCCTACTGGAGATTGGCGATTCACAATATACATTAACCTTTTAAAGGCTATGGAAAGATAGTAAAAAAAAAAAAAAAAAAAAAAACCTTTGACTTATTCTACCCCAGAGTGTACAAACTGATGTTATTAAAAACCAAATAAATGAATTTTTAAACTTTTTTAAAAATGAAGTAAATCTTGTTAGCTGATAAGAAAGGACCATATGTGGGAAGAGCTGGTCTCTACTGCTTCTGTGTTCTCTCTCCTTCTTTCCCTACTGCCCTACTGCAACTTCTTTCTTAGTTAGTTAGTTAGTTAATCAGTTAATCCTCACCCGAGGATATTTTTCCATTTTTTTTTTTTTTAAAGAGAAAGTGAAAGGGAGGAGGAGAGAAAGAGAGAAACATCAATGAGAGACACATCGATTGGTTGCCTTCCTTGGACTGACACTCTATCCACTGAGCCAAACTGGTTGGGGCCTAAAACTTCTTTCAAAGGCCATTGATGAGAGACCTCTTAGTCACCACATCCCACGCCCTCTTCAGTCTTCAACCAATTTGACACTATTGACACATTGTTAAAAAACGCCTGCCTTGGCTTCTGTGATATATTCCTGATTTTTATCTATCTGACTTTCTTAGTCCTTTTTATTCTTGCTCTGTAAATTCTGTGACTTTTTTTTTTTTTTTTTTTCTGATCAAGCCTCAATTTTATTCTCTGAAATGGCTGTATTTATACAGCAGAAACAAAGGGGGGCAGGGTTGCCTATGCAGAGGGGTCTTTGGCATCTGGCAACACAGGATTGGCTAACTACCAGGGAGGTGTAACAGTCCAAGGTGCAACATTCCAAGGCTGGGCTATCTAGGCGGGAGGATCAGGAAGGGGAAGCAGCAGGAAGATGCTAAGCGGCAGGTTAATCTTATCTTCTGGCCAAGCCCTCAGGGCACCGCATAATTTCTGCTAGAAGGAACTTAATTCTATTTCCTTAAGACTGAGTTGCTTGCCTCAACTCTGCTGGCTCCCAACATCTCCTCCCTTTGTCTTAATTGAGGGTGGGCCTTAACCGATTGGGGGAGTAGTGACCTGGTTCCTCCGTGGGCTTCCCATGCCCACCAGTGTTAGTGACTCTTGGTATCTTTTGGGGAGGAGAGGCAGATCCAATTGGATTTGTATTGATACCAACCACTATGCAAACCAGGTATGCTCACAGGGAAATCCAGAGGGGGTCGAAATTTTCCCATGACCTTCCCTTGGGAAGAGGGGGTCGGAAAGTTCTTTGGACCTTCCCTTGCAATGCTTTGCTCTGCACCCATATCGGTACCCATACCTTTCTCCCAGTGAGGAGTAGGTAAGCATTCCTCTGGTCATCATGCTGTCCCCGCAGGGAGGGAGCGATGGTAAAGTTCATAATCTTGCTCATGGTCAGCTACGGCTAAACGGTGGTAATGTACCTGGATGGGTTTGGCCAAGATGCTGTCAATATGTTGTTTTACAAAATCTGTTAACCTCCAAAAAGCCCAGGGGCCAAAGGATAGGATTAATAAGAAACCTATGAGGGGGCCCAGGATGGGGAGAAGGTAGGGGAGAAGTCCGTTTAGTCCGTTCCAGAGAGGGTTCTCGAACAGTTCTTTCCGCTGCTTTCTTGTCTCGGTCTATTCCGGCCTTGTTGGCCTAGAGACAGCAACGTTCCTGTAGGGCTAAGCATATTCCTCCCTGCTCTGCTCTGAGTAAGTCTAACCTTCTCCTATTTTGTAGAACAACTTGAGCTAAGGAGTAAATTTGGTCTTGAAGATCATTAATGATACTAGAGAGGGCTTGGACATCATTGATTACTTGATT
Source organism: Pipistrellus hanaki (assembly GCF_964339955.1). Taxonomy (NCBI): domain Eukaryota; kingdom Metazoa; phylum Chordata; class Mammalia; order Chiroptera; family Vespertilionidae; genus Pipistrellus; species Pipistrellus hanaki. The sequence goes on along the minus strand of NC_140524.1, from coordinate 26,875,649 downwards.
AGATAACTTAGTATAAGAATGTACAGCCACTCCTAGCCCCGCATTATTACCGAATCTGATAAAACTCTTTTCTGGTTTATGCTTCCTTCTACCTAGCTGACTCGGTGGAGGCTATTGTACAGGAGGCCTGATGCCTTTCACCTGCTGTACGATCTGCATCACAATTTAAAAAATTTTTTAAGGTATAAAAAGTATGACTGAGCTTCTCTTGAGATGACACATAATATCTGTCTCCCCCTTTTTTGTTTTTAAAATGATCTTAAGAGTACGAATGGCTCTTTCCACTACTGAATGACATTTATTTTACCAGATTTGATTAGGTTTAAGTCCTGGGGGATTTATTCCTAAGGTTGGTATAGGAAGTTGGATAATATTCTGAGGACATTGTTTCTAATAAAATATGGAAATTGTCATTCTCAAATAACATTTTATAGACTGAAAATTAAATGAAAAGTTCCTTTGAATTAATGTGCCTTATAATAGTTGTTTTAATAATTTTTGCTATATTTACCATATAAGTACTATTACTATAAATTGATGGGCTTTGTAGTAAAATTTGTTAAGGCATAAATAAGAGCTTGTATTTCTATTGAAATATAAGAGGTTTGAAGGACCTTTGCTCCTCTGCTGTAGTATATCTAGCCTTTCTAGAACTGGATCTATCTGTAAAAATGGTTAATACCTGAGATAAAAAATTTCTTTTAATGTGGTTGTTAATACTATTCTCTGTGTTAGATATAAATCAAGCCCCTAAGCTAGGGTTCCCGGTAGAATATAAAATATTAAGTATTTTGACTTCTATGTAGAAGGGTGTGTACACCGATCTTCCTTGCCCTTGGACCTGGGCAACCTGTAGTAATGCACAGGTGCTGACTGCTATCATGGCAAGTCATTTAAAAATAAAGCAAATTTACTTTTGAATTCATAAGCCACAAATGTTGCCTTGCCTTTAGCTTAATTAAAATGTAGGCGGCCATATACAGTTAGGATTCAATTATTTATAAAACATTGGCTTCTCATGTAACTTAATTTATATGACATTGATTATATTGTAAAAGCTAATCTATAAAGTAACTTAAGTAGGTATTTTTAATTTAAAAAATAATGGCAAAGATTTTATTGGTCTGATCCAAAAGCATGGCTTTTATCTTTCTTGAAATTCTATTGCTGTTGAAAAATTTGGCTATATTTAAGAAATATATTGTCCTTGCCTTTCCCACAGGCGAAAACCTTCATAATATTTAATATATACCTATGAAATTTTATTTGATAAGGCTTTCTATGCAATTTTAAGTATATTAGATCTGTTTTAAAAAGTTTTCCTATAAGAAGAGAGAATAAATTTTTTGTATTACTCCGGGCCCTTGGGGCTTTCCAAGAATCATTTTTGTTAAGGCCTTGAAATTTTAACATGGAAAAAAACCATCAAATAAATATCTATATCTACTATTATCTTACAGGGGTCTTCAAACTACGGCCCGCGGGCCACATGCGGCCCACAGAGGAGTCTGATCCGGCCCGCCAGGTTTTTTGGGTAGTGAGTGCAGCCGAGGTGTTACAGTAGGAATTAGTATCGGGTCTAGTAATAATTAATGTCGTTTTTAAACATTCGTTTAAAATCTTGCTTGGCGTTGACTTGTATTGACATAACCTTCAAACACGTGGTATCTACAGAACGTGTGAAGTGCAATTAACAAGTTTTGCTTGAAAAAGTTTGTGTTTGGTTTGGTTTTTGTTGCAAAACTAGGGCTAAGAAGATGGTGGATGAAGAGCATATTCAGCACTGCATGCTTTACGAGTTCCAATTAGGAAGAAAAGCAAGTGAGGCTGCAAAAAACATCTGTAGTGCTCTTGGTCAAGATGTAGTTAGCGCCAGAAAATGCCAGCGTTGGTTTGAGAAATTTCGCGAGGGAAATTTTTCGTTAGGTGACAAGAGTGGTCAAGGCCGTGTGTCCAATTTTGATCAAGAAGCTCTTCAAGCTCTTTTGGTGCAAAATCCTCAAATTACCCAACAAGAGCTTGCGACAACTTTAAATTGTTCACAAAAAACAATTTCCAATCAATTGCGTGCACTTGGCAAAGTCCAAAAGTTTGGAAAATGGGTTCCTCATGAGTTGACCGACAACAACCGTAATCAAAGAGTCACAATTTGCAGTTCGCTCCTCTCTCGTCAAAACCGTTTGCCGTTTTTAGAGCAAATTGTTACCGGAGATGAAGAATGGGTGCTGTATGTTAATTTGAAAAGGCGGCCTCAATGGTTGGACAAAAATGAGGCTCCGCAGCCCACGCCAAAACCTGACTTGCATGCGAAAAAAGTGATGTTGTGTGTTTGGTGGAATTTTAAAGGAATTCTTCATTATGAACTTTTACCATCTAACCAAACCATTACAAGTGCAGTGTATAGTGCCCAATTGGAAAGGTTAGCCCAAGCTTTAAGAGAAAAAGAACTCGCGCTGATTAATCGGAAGGGCGTAATTCTTCACCACGATAACGCACGACCGCATACTGCAAGAATCACTGCTGAAAAACTGCGCCAGTTGGAATGGGAAGTTCTCCCTCAACCTGCATATTCTCCTGATATTGCCCCTTCCGATTACCATTTGTTTCGTTCTTTGCAAAACTGTCCTCTTGGAAAAAAATTTAATAATGAAGAATGCCTCAAAAATGCATTGACCGAATTTTTTGCATCAAAATCACAAGAATTTTACAACAGAGGGATTAAAATGCTTTCTGAGCATTGGGCACAAGTAGTAGAAAACAACGGCAACTATATTGTTGATTAAATTTTGTTGTATTGTTTAAATAAATTTGATTTAAAAAAGTATTAGAAAACGACATTAATTATTACTAGACCTAATAGCTTTCTCTTTACACGTGCACAGATATCCCAGACGCATTTCTAAATTTTTAAAACTTTTTTATGGTGAGAAAGGAAATTGTTAATTTAATATACTAGGAGAGCGGGCTTCTACATTGGATCACCTCATGTCTCTCCCTTCCCCCACATTCTGCTTACTTCAGGGGAAGCATCAACAACAGATCTGGCTGAATTTCTTTTCATGCTTAAAAGATAGACAGATTTCTTTTTGGCTTTCTGAAATAATAATTAATACCCAATTTGGTCAAGATTTGCATTTCCCTGTGAGTTTTCTTATAATTTTTAAACAAGGCATTAAGTCAGAGGTAGTTTCAGCAGTGGAGTTCCACTTATTATAGATTTTAAATTCCATACATATACTAAGATTCTAATTTCAACAAAAAACATTATTTTGTGATCACATAGACTTCAACATTCACTCTAAAGAGCACTTTCATTTCTAAGATCCTTTTTTTTCTAGCCTTAATTCCTCGTGCCTGAGGGGACTCCCTGAGTCCATTTTCTAAGATTCTTTTTTCTTAACCCTTACTCCTCGAGTTCTGAGGGAAATCTTGACACCGTCAAGGAACATTTCATGACAACTTAAAGCATTCCCCATTATTGGTAGATTGGATGGCTCTCAAAGAGATTCCTTCTCCACGTAAGCCTCCGGGACGTATAAACCCCGTGCCGGGTCAGCTTGAATTTTCTCGTCAACCCAGGAATTCAGGCGGAATTACTCTCTTTTCGACTCTGCCCTTTACTCCTTTGCTTGCGTGAAACAGTCGGTAGGTATAATCCGCCTACACGGATCCTCACAGACAGGGAGACCCCGTTTGCCCTCCTCAGGCGCGCAGGTCTCCCCGTGGTTGAGTCTGCGAGGTGGACGACCTTTTGTTCAAAGCAAGCTCAAGGTTTTAAGAGTAGATCTAATTGGAGAGGATTCTCGCCAAGAAAACCGGGAGACGGTACTAGTTCAAGTGATTCGGAGTTCTCACAGCTGAAAATGGGTACCTTTCACTCTTCCCCAGATCGGCAAGTGAGTGCTTATTAGTGGACTGGAAGGAACCAACCGAGAAAGCCAATGACAATCGAGCAAAAAAAGGGGTGAAATGTTCTGAAATCTTGTTTGAAAAATCGTCTACCTACCTTTACTCCGATCTGTCTCACGGCGGGCAGGACCGTGGCGATCCAATGCTGAGTCTTCACTCGCGGGTCCTCGCGGCGACTCTCGGGGGTGCCTGGCCAGGGCTTCTCCGGTAGACGTTCTCGTTGGAGGTCCTCAGGAGCGCCCGACGTTGGACGCCATTTTGTCCCGACCCGCGGGGCAACAACGGGGGCACGCAGGAACCACCTAAGAGAATGAGGCAAATAAGGAACGCGAAAGAATGGAGGCAAGACAAGGTTCTGATCAAGCCTCTAAATTCTGTGACTTTTGACTATCACCTGTATTTGCTACAGATCACTCAACTTCTTTCTTCTGAGCTCCAGTTCCAGATTCCATATGACTAGCAGGCCTCACCCAGGGTTGCCCCTATGCATTTTAAATTGCGCACACAGCAAAGTGAATTTGGCATTTTCTTTCCCCAGACTCCCAACCCTGCACCACCACCTTCATTCTGAAACTCCGGCAGGGGTCCTCAAACTTTTTAAAGTGGGGGCCAGATCACGGTCCCTCAGAGAGCTGGAGGGCCGGACTATATGAACAACTAATTCCTACTGTAACACCTCGGCTGCGCTCACTGCCCAAAAAACCTGGCGGGCCGGATCAGACTCCTCTGCGGGCCGCATGTGGCCCGCGGGCCGTAGTTTGAAGACCCCTGGTCAACAGCATAACTCCATACCTCAGTCACTTTGGTTGGAAATCTCAGACATCTCATTTCTCCTTCCGTGTGAGCTGGTGTGTAAATTCTGTCCTGTAACAGCTCTCAGATCCCTGGTTCCTCTTCTCATTTTCATTTTCAGTTTTCATTTGCAACTTTACATATAGAGTAGGGCAAAAGTAGGAAAATAATAACAATAATTAATGAATAATAATACAAGAATAAACTCTGTGTTTCGTGTACTCATAATGGTAAACCTACTTTTGCTCCACGTTGTATATCCTCTTACACAATCACCAAGATTTGCTTTCTGAAACATAAAACCAATTGTCACTCTCCTGCTTAAAATCCTTCAGAAGCACTCCACTTGTAGAACGAGACAAGCACTGAGCTGCACTGGACAACACATTGTCTGTTTACATACTTCTCCTTTTCATATATCTGTTTTTATACTCATCTCTCCACTTGGCCCTCTCCTTTATAGAACTGTACTTACACCTCAAACAAAGCCTAATTCAAAAAGTCTCTTCCTTCCTCAAGCCTAACTCACCCCTGATCAGAATTAATTGTTTCTCTGTGATTACTCCTTCAGACTAACATTTAAAACCTATTATGTTGTTAGTGATGGATTTGTCTCTTTCCTCTGAAAGGCTGTGAGCTCTATGAGGACAGGAATGAGCTTAATCAATTGTGTATTCTAGCACCCTTTACAAGTACCTACAATGTAGCTACAGTCAATAAATGTTTGTAAATTGAATTGGAGGGAGATTACAACATTGTAATATAAATCACTTTGTAGCCCGTGATTGATCACTACTACATATACCAAAAATGGATGAATGTGTACCTTTACTATTCAATAGAATAGGTTTATGGTTAAATCAATAGCAGTGTGTAATATATGATGATGTGTGTTTATGCATTTGTCTAGATATTTGTAACTTTGAGACTGACCATAATATATATGAAAACCACATATAAAGTGTGTGTGAGGGTTGAAACTGGCTCGATTGCCCAGGGCTATCTTTGTACCTTGCCTAAATGGACTGTGTCATGGCCTGATTATTTTAGCCATCCTCACAGTATCAGTTAAGCAGTAAATGAGGTGTTTGGCTGAGAGTGTGAAATAACTTGTTCATAGTCCATTCGTTTCATGCATGTAGACACCACCTAGCATGCAAAGTTTACTGGAAACTGAGGAACTGGAGCCCAAGTTAGAAGATGACTAGAATTAAATTTAAACTGTCAGGAAGCCAGTTATTTGAAGGTCATATTTTTAAAGCCAGTGTCTTTTTGTGCTCATCTGAGACCTAATCTCCCCTTCCTTCTAGAAATATTTTTAAAAGGAGCCTTATATGAAATCTGAGATTCCTATCTATGCCATATGTGTAACAACACGGGCAATTTTGTTTTGCAACTACCAAAACTGATATGTGGTATTGCTCTTCCTCTTTCCGGCCAGCATTTACTTTAAGGGCATCCTGCTTCTATTCTTAAGAGAATGGCATTCTGTTTTAAATATATTAATAATCCAAACACAGAGTGATACTCAGTAATATAGAGACTAGCCTCAGAATCTCCTTGCTGAAGTTGTCTTCAATCAGAATAAAATAAGGCTTTATCTGCACATCTGGGCAGCAAAACTGGAACCCCTTCCAGTTAGTGATTCCAATTATAGTCCTATCCAGTTAGTGATTCCAATTATAGCGTCAAAGTAGATGGTCATAGGACCGGAAAGAGGGAGACAGTGGGAGCATGGCTTAAGACTCAGGATGTTTTGTTATATCTTTAAGGCAAGAACACCCCTGGAGCAGGAGATTTTTAACCTCCTTTCTAAAAACAAGCAGCCAGTAACAGACCCTTTACTGACTCCTGTGGAAAAGGCCTCTCTCAAAGCCATGAGCCTGGAAGAGGTAAGTGTGATAGACCTTTTATACACCCAGGCGGGGCCTGTTTCTCCCAACAATTTGCTCACAAGCCCAGGAGTCACTGTAAATCTCCTTCATTGTAGGCGAAGATACGCCGAGCAGAGCTTCAGAGGGCCCGGGCCCTGCAGTCTTACTATGAGGCCAGGGCTCGAAGAGAGAAGAAAATCAAAAGCAAAAAGTAAGGAGCTGTGCCTGAAACCCATATAATTTTTTAATATATTTTATTGATTTTTTTTTACAGAGAGGAAGAGAGAGGGATAGAGAGTTAGAAACATCGATGAGATAGAACCATTGATCACCTGCCTCTTGCACACCCCCCACTGGGGATGTGCCCACAACCAAGGTATATGCCCTTGACTGGAATCGAACCTGGGACCTTTCAATCTGCAGGCCAATGCTCTATCCACTGAGCCAAACCCGTTTCGGCATGAAACCCATATAATTTTATTAGCCAATGTCATCCCAATAAATTCAACAAAAAAGTTTAAAAAAAAGAGAGCCGAAACCAGTTTGGCTCAGTGGTAGAGCGTCGGTCTGCAGACTGAAAGGTCCCAGGTTCAATTCCGGTCAAGGGCATGTACATTGGTTGCAGGCACATCCCAGGTAGGGGGTGTGCAAGAGGCAACTGGTCGATGTTTCTCTCTCATCGATGTTTCTAGCTCTCTATCTCTCTCCCTTCCTCTCTGTAAAAAATCAATAAAATATATATATTTTTTTAAAGTTAGAGAGAGAGAGAGCCCAGCCAATGTGTTTCAGTGGTTGAGTGTTGACCTATGAACAGGAGGTCATGGTTCAGTTCCTGGTCAGGGCTTGATCCTCAGTGTGGGGCATGCAGGAGGCAGCCAATTAATGATTCTCTCTCATCACTGATATTTCTTTCTTTCCTTTCCCTTCCTCTCTGAAATCCACAAAAAAAATATATTTTAAAAAATAAAAATTGGTACAGTTACCATTTAAAATAATATAAAAAAGGATCCAAAGACCCATGCTAACTAGCCTTGAGTTTCATGAAAGAAAGTGAAGTGGAAAGAACCTTTGACGTGGCAGTTGAGATCATATAGAAGAGGTCACAAATAGGAGCGACCTTTCTTTTCCCTAAGACCAACCTCATATAAGTGTTGCCTGCTTCAATGCTGCCCTCTCCACTGGCTTTTGCTTTCTGTCTTGGTTGTTTTTTTGTTGTTTTGTTTTGTTTTGTTTTGTTTTGTTTTTAATATATTTTATTGAGTTTTTACAGAGAGGAAGAGAGAGGGATAGAAAGCTAGAAACATCAATGAGAGAGAATCATCGATCAGCTGCCTCTTGCACACCCCCTACTGGGGATGTGCCCGCAACCAAGGCACATGACCTTGACCGGAATCGAACCCAGGACCTTTCAGTCCGGAGGCTCTGTTTTGGTTGTTGCTAAAAAAGATGCCTGCACAATTACTTTCTCTCCTTTCTAGGGCGTGACAGACTGATATCGGTAGAATGAACTGAATTCTACAGCTGTTGAGACCAGCAGGGCTTCCTTCCTATCATTTTGCCTCTCTGGAACATGTCTTATTCTTCCCTGCACTATAGGTTTGCTCTGCAGAGGTCTGCCCTGTGGGCTGCTGGGACTGAGAGGTCTTCCAGCGCTCTAGGTCCCAAAGTGGCTCCCTCCAGTCACCTAGCTCTGTGATGTCCATCCTGGCCTCTGCACAGGGAGACCTCTTGGTAATAGGGACACTTTTGTGTGTGGCATCAGCGTTTCCCCTGATCTCTTCCCTTGTACCCCTCTCCTTACCCTGTAGGTACCACAGAGTTCTGAAGAAAGGAAAGGCCAAGAAAGCCCTAAAAGAGTTTGAGACGCTGCGGAAGACCGATCCTGCTGCTGCACTGGAAGAACTGGAAAAACTCGAAAAGGCCAGAATGATGGTGAGGCTGCCTCTTGCCCTACCCCTGAACCACCTTTCCCCAGAAAGCAATACGGATCTCACTCTCTCCTTTCTTTCCAGGAGCGAATGAGTCTTAAGCACCAGAACAGTGGAAAATGGGCGAAGTCAAAGGCAATTATGGCCAAATATGACCTGGAGGTAAGAGACCCCATCAGGATGAGGGAATTGGAGGAAAGAAACAGAGTTGGGTAAGAGCCATGAGAAGGGATGGAAAACCAGGAATCTAAAAAGGTATCAGAAAAAATAATAATAATAAAATAAAAGGGCATCAGAAAAATCTCTAAGGCAAAGAGGAAAATGACCAGGAACAAGGTGGAAAAGGAGACATGAAAGGGGAAAGAACATTAAAGAGGAGAGGAACTTTTTAAAAAAAAAAAATATATATATATATATATATATATATATTGTTAATTTTTTGCAGAGAGGAAGGGGGAGGGATAGAGAGTTAGAAACATTGATGAGAAACATAGATCACCGGAATGGAACCTGGGACTCTTCAGTCCACAGGCTGATGCTTTATCCACTGAGCCAAATCGGTTAGGGCAAGAGGAACTTTATATATATATATATATATATATATATATATATATATATATATATATATATATATACACACACACACACACACACACACCGTATTTTTACTTGCCCGGCTCTGTGTGGTCTCTGTGTGCTTGCCCGGCTCTAAAATGGTTCTAAATGCTGCTGTTTACTTTACAGGGTTGATTACATGTGTTTATGACTGTGATGTTGGCTTTTAATGCACATAAAATATTTTAGGACACTATTTGTTTCAGAATCTTTTTTTCTTCATTTCCCTTCTCTAAAAACTGGTCCGTCTTATGGTCTGGTGCGTCTTATGGTCCGAAAAATACGGGTGTGTGTGTGTGTGTGTGTGTGTGTGTGTGTGTATGTGTGTGTGTGTGTGTATATATATATATATATATATATATATATATATAATTATGTATGCAATATTTCACATATTGGTTCCTTGAGGACAAAGAATTTGACTTCCATTTTATTCCAGAGCTGGTAACACAGTGGTATATGTACAGTTTAAACAGTAGGCACCAGTAAGAAATACTTAAGTCAGATTGCGAGGAGGCAGCTTTAAGAAATAGCCCAGGAAAGGTGTTAGTGTGATCACTAGTGACAAGGCACACATGCTGTGACTTCTTCTTCCAGGCTCGCCAGGCTATGCAGGACCAGTTGGCCAGGAACAAAGAACTGACACAGAAAGTCCAGATGGCCTTCGAGAGTGAGGAAGAGGAGGGAGGTGAGGAAGAAGGTGATCTTGTCCCTGATGCGGTGAATGAGGCACACATGACTGCTGATGGACTGAACCCCTGGATGGTCGGGAATCACTCTAGTGACGCAAAAGAGGCTGAAATCCAGAAGGACCCTGAACAGCTTCCAGAGCCCACGGCCAACGAGGCTTCTGAAAGTGAGGAAGAAGAAATACCAGTGGCAGAGGAAGAAATTTTGTTGAAAGAATTTGAGGAAAGGCGATCGCTTAGGAAAAAGTCGAGGCTCAACCAGGATGCCAAGCCAGTGGGCAGACAAGAAACAAAAGGTGAGTTATGGATCGGAGGGAGAGCTTAGTACAAATGCTATGGACCAACTGCAAGGAAGACTGTGCCCACCCACACACACTGCAGAATGATGAGGTCTAAGGACTTTCGAGAAAGTGCTGTGGGTCCTGAAGAGAAAACAGGTCATCACTACCATTTTTCTTCAGAGGCATTTAACAAGTGGTCATCTGCATGGCTGTATAATGTATGTTCCAACATGCTTTCTGTTCTTGAGGGCTTGCAGTCTTCAGAAAGGCAGGACTATAGCATCCTTGAAGTCAAGGCAGGAGTCACCATTGCTGGTAACCACGAGCCAGAGAGAAGTGCGCACGGGGGGGTGGCAAATCTGAAAATCACGTATACCCACAGACACAGGTGATTTTGTTGTTAATCCTCACCCAAGGATTTTTTTTCCATTGATCATTTTTTAGAGGAAGTAGAAGGGAATGAGAGAGACAGAGACAGAAACGTTGAAGGAGAGAGACACATCGATCGGTTGCCTCCTTGCCCATGCTGGAGTTCGAGCTTGCAACTGAGGTACGTGCCCTTGACCGGAATCAAACCCACAACCCTTCAGTCCGTGGGCAGACACTATCCACCGAGCCAAACTGGCTAAGGTATGAGGCATTATGAAGCATCTTCAAATTATGGCCGTAGAGTTCTGTTTGTGAGGTAGGAGTGGCATTTTTAGCACTTAAATGCTGTCTGATACATGATATGGGATAAGACTCCAGACAGGAATTAATGACTTCACAAGGTATGTGGTAAATTGGAATTTTTACCCCAGTGCTCAGACTTCATTTGCATATTATATTTTCTACCAGTTATCTTGAAGAGATTTTACATTAACAGTGTTAGGTTAGCACCCTTAGACAACTCAGAGAGCTCCCATTCTGGGGACAAAGCGGGTCACTAAATCCTGCTTGAGAAAGTACCTACATTAAGAATCACCTGGCTCTCTGGACAGAATCACTGGTCTGATTGTATTTTCTATAGGAATAATGCATTTGGGTGACAGCAGGAATCTGTTGGGGTTTTTTTTTAATATATATATATATATTTTTTTAAATATATTTTATTGATTTTTTTATAGAGAGGAAGAGAGAGAGAGAGCTAGAAATGTTGATGAGAGAGAAACATCGACCAGCTGCCTCTTTGCACACCCCCTACCGGGGATGTGCCCGCAACCAATGTACAGTATATGCCCTTGACCGGAATCGAACCTGGGACCTTTCTGTCCACAGACCGACGCTCTACTGCTGAGCCAAACTGGTTTCGGCTTAATATATTTTTATTGATTTCAAAAAGAGGAAGGGAGAGAGAAACCTAGAAACGTCGATGAGAGAGAAACATCGACCAGCTGCCTCTTGCACACCCCCTACCGGGAATGTGCCCGCAACCAATGTATATGCCCCTGACCGGAATCGAACCTGGGACCTTTCAGTCCGCAGACCGACGCTCTGCCACTGAGCCAAACTGGTTTCGGCTTTATTGATTTCAGATAGGAAGGGAGAGATAGAGAAACATCAATGATAAGAGAGAATCATTGACTGGTTGCCTCCTGATACCCTGCACTGGGGATCCAGCCCGCAACCCAGGCATGTGCCTTGACCGGGAATAGAACCATGACCTCCTGGTTCATAGGTTGACGCTCAACCACTAAGCCAAGCTAGCTGGGCAGGAATCTTTTTCCATAGCCAAAAATGATAAGAACTGTCACTTAAAGTGTATGATAGGGCCTTTACTTGGGATTATCAGCTAGAGAGTTCTGGGGTTAATAGTTACAATCAGTCACTTCTGAAGAGGAAGCAGTGCTGTAGGCTAAGGTCATGGGGCAGTGTCTCTACAACAACAGGGAAGCAGCCACATCCTCCTGAGCACCTCAGAAACTGGCCATCTAGCTCAATGTGTAGAGCAATTGCTTGTGGTATGGAAGGTGGATTTGGATTTCCTTGGATGATAAAAATAGGATGTTCCCAACCCTTTGGGGAAATAGTGGGAAGTCGTGGATCCCAAACAAAATGAACAAGAAAACTTGGTCCTTGAAGAATAAACATAGATGTATCCAAAGTCCAGATCTCAAGTAGCTTCTTCCAGTGGCGTCAAGCCAGAGCTAGAGAGCAGGTTGAACTTGGGAATGCAGGCACCTTGAGTCAGTTCAGAGGACAGTTAAGAAGTGTGTCACTGCCATGGTTTCCTGGGGGCTCTCAGAGAACAGTGGTATTTACTCGTGTTGCTGGTGACTGAGAAGTGCAAGCTACTTGTCTCAGCCACAACAGGTCATGAAATATTGTTTTTAGATAAAACAATGCTGGATAAGGTTTTTACAAATAGGACATTACAATGTAAATTATAAATACTAAATCACACTTTTTAGGAATTACAAATATTAAATTACAATGAAGTTGCATTCAGAGGCTACCTGTTCATTAAAAAGGCCTCTTTTTTTTAAGTATATATTTTATTGCCAAAACCGGTTTGGCTCAGTGGATAGAGCATCGGCCTGTGGACTGAAAGGTCCCGGGTTCGATTCCAGTCAAGGGCATGTACCTTGGTTGCAGGCACATTCCCAGTGGGGGGTGTGCAGGAGGCATCTGATTGGTGTTTCTAACTCTCTATCCCTCTCCCTTCCTCTCTATAAAAAATTAATATATATATATATATATTATTGATTTTTTTTTTTACAGAGAGAAAGGGAGAGGGATAGAGAGTTAGAAACATAGATGAGAGGGAAACACAGGCCGACGCTCTATCCACTGAGCCAAACCGGTTAGGGCTAAAAAGGCCTTTTTAAATTTGGGACTTGGGCCTTGGCCAGTGTGGCTCAGTTGGTTGAGCATCATCACATGAACTGAAAAGTCGCTGCTTCAGTTCCAGGTTAGGGCACATGCCCAGGTTGCTGGCTTGATCCCAGGAGGGGAGGGGAGGGGAGATACAGGAGGCAGCGGGTCAATGTTTTTCTCTCACATATTTATTTCTCTCTTAAAAAAATCTTAACTTTTTTAAAAAAAGTTAAAATTTGGGATTTGGGGCCATTTCCCCAACCAGGATTTATTTACTGTATGAGGCAAGTAAGCCACAGTTCTTGTTATAGAGTGAGTCATTGGCAAAGTTGGGAATAGGGCCTAGGATATCTGCTTCCCAACGTGCTGCTTTTAACTACTCAACTCCATTACCTGCTACTTGATAGGTAATTATTAGTGACCTCTCCTCTTCATTGGGATGCCTCAGTGCCCAACCCCCAGTGGGTGCTCTACAAAAGCTCACTGAGACTGTTCAGTAAGTGCTCATTGACTAGGCAACATCCAGCCTTCTTTTCTGACAGCTTTCATTTCTTCCTCCAGATTCTAGCACCGAGGAGGTGCTATCCGAACTGAGGGCACTGTCTCAGAAACTCAACAAGGACAACCATCAGTGCAGGAAGCAAGACGTGGGTTCAGCGAGGACTGTTTTGTCCGTCCCGAGAGAGGGACCTGCTGGGGAAGAAGAGGAACCCCAGTTGCTGCAGAGGCCGGAGAGAGCACAGACTCTGGAGGAGCTAGAGGAACTGAGCAAAGAAGGATGCTTTCAAAATGAGGAGTTTCCCAGGCCTGCGTCAGAAGGGCAGCAGCTGGAGAGCAATAATCAGCCTAGTGCTCCCAAGAAGAAAATGAAGGAACAGATGATTGACCTACAGAACATCCTAACTACAAAATCTCCTTCCGTGAAGTCTTTGGCTGTCCCCACGATAGAGGAGTTGGTGAGCAGAGCCAGGGTCCAGGCAGGGGTCTTCAAACTATGGCCCACGGGCCACATGCGGCCCGCAGAGGAGTCTGATCCTGCCCGCCAGGTTTTTTGGGCAGTGAGCGCAGCCGAGGTGTTACAGTAGGAATTAGTAGTTCATATAGTCCGGCCCTCCAGCTCTCTGAGGGACCGTGATCTGGCCCCCACTTTAAAAAGTTTGAGGACCCCTGGTCCAGGGTGTCTCGGGCCATTATGGGGGATCAGAGCTGGTGAAGAAAGTGCCCTTCTTGGCACAAGGAATAGAATCAGTGAAGTTTGTTGTGCTGGGATCACATGACGGTAGTTGAGAGGCCCAGAAAATAGTATGGGGTCACGCTGGCTCCGGTGACAATTCGATAGATGCAAATCTGTGAGTGCCACTGAGACTCCAACATCCTAAATCCTGAACCACCAAACCCTTTCTGGAGTTACTCTAAAACTGCCCTCAGAGGAAAGAGGGAGGCACTCAAAGCTCTGATGAGGTCCCAGGCAGGACATTCGAAAGTGACTTAAGGAATTCTTGCCAAAGTTTTGTGTTACTCAGTGGGATCTCAAACGGTCCAGGACTCCCTGAGTAAGTAATAGAAATTGCTCAAGTCAGGAGCCCTGACCTTTTGAGGGCTCTAAGCTGAAGGATGCCTGCATACTGGCTAGGCCACTTGGAGCTCCTCCTAACACAGTCCATTCATTCCTCCACGCTGCAGCTTCCTTACTGAAAGTTTAAAATTGTGTCATATGATAGTGAGCTGGGGATATTGACCCTAGAGAGAAGAATATTGGAGCATGATTGGCTACCAATCTATTGCAAGATCATCATTGTTCAGCACTTTCCCCCTAGAGGGCGCTAAAATGTCACCACCCAAAATTCAAGCACTCTTGCCCAAACCACGACTCTAATGCAAGCAGTAACTACAGAACCTCTTAACCACGGTATCTCCCTCCCTGAAGTCTTTGGAAGTCCCCATGACAATAGAGGAGTTAATAAACAGAGCCAGGATCTCAGACCATCATGGAGGGTCAAAGGTGATCCAAGAAAGTGCCAGAAAGGAGATTTTGTGGTTAGGAGGTTCCTACTTTATCCCAAACTCCCTTCTATGTTCTCACTCTTGTTTCTTCCCAGGAAGATGAACAGGAGAGAGAACAAAAGCAAATGATAAAGGAAGCTTTTGCTGGTGATGATGTCATCAGAGATTTCTTGAAAGAGAAGAGAGAAGCTGTAGAGGCGAGTAAGCCAAAAGACGTGGACCTGACTCTGCCCGGCTGGGGCGAGTGGGGCGGTGTGGGCCTGAAGCCCAGTGCCAAGAAGAGACGCCGGTAAGAACAGGGAAGAAAGTCTTTCAAAAAGGGCACCAGGTTCGCCCACCTCACCGTCAGTGCCCTCCCTGCCCTTTTGACCATCCTGCTGTTTCCTTTCCAGGTTTCTCATTAAAGCACCTGAAGGTCCTCCAAGAAAAGACAAGAATTTGCCAAATGTGATTATCAATGAGAAGCGAAACATCCATGCAGCAGCTCACCAGGTGAGGGATGGAGAGCTCTTTAGCTGCCTCCTCTTTGCTGCCCAGCTCTCTAGCTTGGGAGGGTTATTCTAGTGCTCTGTGGTCTAGTCAACAGAGCCATATATCAACAGGACAACAATTGAAATTCCTTTTGAGAGCCCAATTTTTTAAACTTAAACTTCTTCTAACGCCACTTCTTCAAAATAGACTCGACCAGGCCGTGGAAGAACCACACTCAAGGGGCCAAAGAGCCACATGTGGCTCGAGAGCCACAGTTTGCCGACCACGGGTCTAGAGGGATGTGTGATCTTGACCACGGAATCAAATCTATTTTTGTTTTTACTGACTGGCTCTGAGATGAATAATTCCAGATCGACTCTGCTGTTTTAATTACTGACCAGGAAGAAAGGTTGAGATTTACAGGGATAATCTCAGCAGCGATGGTGAGACTTTCAGATCTAGTGTTTTCAACTAGTAGCCCAGCTAACACTGGTTCAAATGGGTCTTACCAAAGGAAGAATTACTATTCTTCAGGCTGGTATTTATGTCAAGGTAATGTCCAAGACTATAAAATTTGAGCTATATCTTAAGGAAAATGAAGACAGGTACTTGTTCAATATAGTGCAAGTATACTGAACAGGTACTTGTTCAGTATAGTGCAAGAATTTTAAATTGTTTCATATTATCATATGAGCAAGGGTTTTTACCCCAGAGAGAAGCAACTTTGAGCAGTATATTGAAGGCTGTCATGTGGAGTGGAGTCCTATAAAGTAGAGGTTAGAGGGAAAGGCAGTGTTCAATTCAAGGAAAAACTTTCTGCTAGTCCAGAGAGGAGGTGTCACTCTGGGCTATGAACGTGTGTAGAGAGGACTCAGGACTGAAATTAGACTTAACGGCTTTTATGTTTCCTTCAATTCTGAAAGTCTGTGACCCTAAAATCTGCCCCTAGCCAGTATAAAATGACTTGTATGTTTCTTTCTGAAAAAAAGGGGGGGAGGGACTGTTTAATAGGTACAAAAAGAGGTGAGGAAATAACATTTCAATAACACTTTATTGATTTCATTTTGTAAACCAGTCACTGCAGAAATTGAATTGTAAACACTGTATTCCCAGTTGAGGGTACATAACCAGAAAACGCAATGAACAGGCATGTATAGGATAAGAGCGAGCGAAAGGGGGTGCGTCACCAGGCCAGGATTATAGGTGAAGGGCAGAGTGAGGAACTCAATAAAGATCACTCTTCCCTTCCAGAGATCTTAGCCATTTGTTTTTTTAATGCAGTCACAACAAATTGACAAATAGTTTTCCAGAATCTCCCTTTTTTTTGTTTGTTTGTTTGTTTGTTTGTTTACTGGTTTCAGAGGAAGGAAGAGGGAGAGATAGAAACATCAATGATGTTAGAGAATCATTAATCAGCTGCTTGCTGCAAACCCCCCACTGGGGATCCAGCCTGCAACCCAGGCATGTGCCCTTGACCGGAAATGAACCTGGGACCCTTCGGTCCACAGGCTGATGCTCTATCCACTGAGTCAAACCAGCTAGGGCTTTCTCATATTTTTAATAAGCCATAGACTGCAAGTCCCAGCATGCAATAGAATAAAATGTGCGTTAAACTAAAGGGGAGATCTTTCAAAATGGAATACTCTATCCAGGTGTGTTTTTTCCTCTTGCCCTGGGTGACATGTACAGATCTAGCTATCAACCCCAATTAAACTTTACCTTAACCTAAAGAGAATCTGTCCTTCACTACCATGAGGACCATCTGGCAGAACTCAGCTTTTAAGTGTTCCACTGAATATCTCCAAAGACTACTGATTGTTATCCCTCCCCCCCCCCTCCCCCCCCCCGTTTTGTTTTGTTTTTTTTTTTTGCTTATACCTTTTTCCTCCTCTTTGGCAATTGGGGAAGTGTTTAAAGATTATTTAAATGTCTGAAGATAGTGCTGTGGTGCCTGGAGGAGAGTGCTGGGCAAGGCTAGAAGCCTGGGTTCTGCTCTCCCTTGAGGCTCCTCTTTTCTTGGGTAAATCACTTCCTGTCTCGAAGCCAAACTGGGTTTGAGGCAGATGACGTTTGTCATTACCTTGGGCTTTCTAGCTTGCACAGTTTGTGATGCCAATGGAGGATGAAGTTAACTAAGTGTAGTAGCCTAGTAGAGTTTAGGGTTCAGGAGTGAACCTATGGGTTCCTTAAAACATCAGCCCTGGCCCTGGCCGATGTGCTCAGTGTTAGAGTGTCAGGCCTAGCACCAAAGGGTTGCAGGTTCAATTCCCAGTCAAGGGTATATACCTGGGTTTCGGGGCTTGTGGGGGAGGCAACCAATCGTGTCTGTCTCACATCGATGCTTCTCTCCCCTTCCTCCCTCTCTCTCTCTCCCTCTCTCTCTCTCTTTTTCCCTCCCTCCCTCCCTCCCTTCTTTCCTCCCTTCCACTCTCTAAAAATTAATGGAAAAAATATCCTCAGGTGATGACTAACAAAACAGACAAAAAACAAAACATCAGTCCTGTTTATCAGGGACAGGAAAGGAAAGGATGGAGAGGTTAAGAGGGTCATAAAATCTACAGGGATACACAAATGCCCAGGTGTTTCTTAAAGTTGCAAGGCACAAGAACAGGAAGGTTGTGTAGAAGACCCACTTGAGGACAGTAGCCATGGAGGTACTGTAGTGTTCCTACAGCTGTGTGGTTTTTTTTTTTGGGGGGGGGGGCAGTGTTAGGGTGGATTTTCAATCCCTTAGATTGTTGGATAAGCTTGGGGAGAGGGGGGGTCCTAAATCCAAATTAGGCCCCTCTACTCCCTAGTGTAAAATGACCATATGTCCCTCCAAAAGCAGGATGTATGGTCACCTTACCCTAGTGTCCTCAAGCAGATTAGGACTCCTTAAGGCTAGATGGAGGCATTGAGATGCTTTGACCTCTGAATAAATTCACCCACTGCCTCCATGTAGAACTGTGGCCCATGTGCCAACACTACCTGACCGACTGCCATTATACACCTGCACCCCAGGCCTGCTCATGCCTAGTCACTCTGCCTTCTTTTCCAGGTGCGGGTGCTTCCATATCCATTTACCCACCATCAACAATTTGAGAGGACCATCCAGACCCCTATCGGATCTACATGGAACACCCAGAGAGCCTTCCAAAAGCTGACTACCCCCAAGGTTGTCACCAAGCCAGGACATATCATTAAGCCTATAAAAGCAGAGGATGTGGGTTACCGGTCTTCCTCAAGGTCGGACCTCTCTGTCATACAGAGGAATCCAAAACAGCTCTCCATACGGCACAAAAAACAGCTGAAGAAAGACTAAAGATTGAGTTGCTGGAGGAGTGACATCTTGGTGCCCAGAACCAGGACCCTACCCAGTTCGGGGTTTTACTACAAGCTACAGAATCAGTTTCATAATTTGTTAGCACACATTTTAGGAATAAATGCCTTTTTATCTATTTCACTCGAGTATATTCTGTGTCATCTTCCAGTTGAATAATTTTCAAGTCAGACAAAACGCCTTTGGATATTCCCCATTGCACTTCTCCGGGTATACTTGTCAGCAGAACTTCATTTTCTCACCAAGGATTATATAGTTAGTGCTAAGTTGGAGTGAAGTAAACCTAAACTATGATCTTAAATGTATCACATTGGGCATGATCTGTAAATAACCAATTTTTTTTACACTCGTAAATAGTGGCTAATTATTGTATATTAACCTCTGAACCTATAAACAATATGTACCATCCAAGCTATTGGATTTGGGGCTGGTCGTAGGATGGTGCTGAAGCTGGGTTCAGCTTTAAGTCTAGCCACTGTCATTTTCTTGGCGAGTGAGCCTCCCAGCTTGCACAGGTCTTAGAGAAGCTAGCACTTTTCTCATTCTTTTGTTTGTTTTTTTTAATATATTTTTTTATTGATTTTTTACAGAGAGGAAGGGAGAGGGATAGAGAGCTAGAAACGTCAATGAGAGAGAAACATCGACCAGCTGCCTCTTGCACACCCCCTACCAGGGATATGCCCACATGCCCTTGACCAGAATCGAACCTGGGACCTTTCAGTCCGCAGACCGACGCTCTACCACTGAGCCAAACCAGTTTCGGCACTTTTCTCATTCTTAATGTAATGAGGTTTTACCCATATTTTACAGATGAGGCACGAGAGTTTTCTGAAGCTCTATTCCCTTCCTAACTCAGGGCCAGCTCCTTCGAATTGATTTGATTCAAGCATTAGTCTGCTCTATGACAGTTCACCTGGGCTTCTCAACTCTGAGGAACCTGCCTTCTTTGGGTGACAAGAAATAGATTTATCGACAGGGTCCCTGCAGCCAAGATTCCCAACAAGGAATTGGAGAACCCCTCTCCCCTGATTTCCAAGGAGGTAGCACTATTGTACTTCGCCTGCCTTGAAGGTTGGTGCTTCCAGCCTTTTTAGACCAAGGCGGGGGGGGGGGGGGGGGGGGTGTATTTTTGTGTATTCCAGACCCCTCTGAGAATTAAATGATGAACCCTCCCCAGAAAAATGAACATATACACCATCTTGCGTACAGTTTGCGGAGCTTTACAGGCATTCAGAATCCCTGGGCCAAAAGCTCTCCACCATTGAGTTTTCTTTTGCAATTTCTCCCATCAACAAGCTCCTCTTTTTCCAAGCATACCACTCTCCAAACAGTTTCCAAAATGTTTACATCTCCAATGTAACTAGTCCTGATGCCTTTATTTTATAGACAAGGTTTCAGGGTGGAGATCTCCAGTGTTACACATTGAATTAGTGGCTGAGTAGGCACTAGGACCTCAGACTAACTTTGAAGCCCAAAAGCCACGCCATAAATGTCTATGGAATTCCCGCGGTAGCTGTGGGCTCCTATTACTATTGCTTATCCTCTCAAAAACCAGCCCGGAGCTGGGAATTAAAAATAAGCACGTTCGTGTTTAGAGCCCAGGGGGCATTTTAAAGTTACCCACTGGGTTGATGTTATCAGCGATCTTCTTGCTGGATAGATACCTAAGTCAGTGGCCAGTGGGGGAAGGGGAGATGGGTAACTCCTGCCTCCGTTTAAAACACCATAAACTTCTCTTTAGAGTACAAAGCTGCCACCTCCGTTCCCCCCCCCCCCCCAAATTGAAGCGTCCAATCAAGTGCCCCCAGTAAACGGCCAATCCCCGTGTGCTTTCCCGGGACCCTCCTCAGCTCCCCGTACTCCCCGAAGCCAGGAGTGATGCAAGTGACCCCATCCTTCAAAGGGGAAGGCAGGCGCCAGAACATTTATAAACGACGCCCACTTCCAGCCTTCTAAAGCCCCCAAACGGATTCCACTGTTGTTCGGTGGGGCTTTTTTTTTTTTTTTTCTTCCTCCGAACCTCCGAAGTGTTCTCCCTTCCCATTGGACAAAGCTGCCCCTTGACGCCACCCTGGCTTTGCTTGTTGATTGGTCCATTCTGGATGTGCCCAAGCCTTTTTCCCAGGGTGTGGCCCCCCCCCCGCCCCCAACGGGGCTCTGACCCCTGGCTCCTCCCTTCCCCCCCAAGCCCCCCTCTCTGGTCCGAATGGTATTGCCCTGGCTTCGCTCCCCCACGGCCCAAGCCGCTGCCCTTAGGGCCCCCGGACGGGGCGGGGCACGCTGGGGACGGGCAGAGGGCGGTGGTGGCGCCTTCCTGCCGAGCCCAAGGCCGCCCCCGCTACCCTTCTCCAGCCCTCGCAGGTCCCACTTTCTCCGAGGCAGTCTTCGTCCTGCCTCGGTAGCCCCGTGCCGTCTTCACGGCCCCCACCGTGCTCTTTGGGTCATCCCGCTCAGCAGCGCTAAATCCCTGCCCTCGGCGCTCCCCACACGCCCGTCTGCCTCCGCCCTCAGGTCGTCGCTGCACTCCCTTTCGCAGTGTCTGCTCACCCATACCCTCCCGAGCCTGCTGAAGCCCTGAGCTCCCCTTCCTCGCGGACTGACCATCAGCAGGGGACCCCTCCCTGTGTGTGGCCATTCCTCCCAGCGGCCTCCCCTCCTGTCTGCAGCCAACGTGGTGGAGCACTCCCTGCCACCCCCCAACACCCCCATGGTCCCGTACCCCCGCGATCCCTTCGTGTGCAGTCCCTTCGCGTCCCTAAGCCCCTCCCTCTCAGGCGTCCCTCGGTGCCCCTCCCCTACCCCTGCTAGCCTAAGCCCCTCCCACCCACCCCGTCCTTTTGTCTCCTCTTTGGTCTCTAAGTCCCCCGCCCCTCCCTCCAGCCCTCGCTCCCCGCGAGCGAGCTCTTATCACTCCCAGGTCCCGGAGCCCCGCCCCCGGGCCGCGCCCCGCGGGCCCCCTCCCTCCAGCGGCCCCTTCTCCGCCCCCCGGGCTCCGCCTCCCTCCCCCAACCCCCAGCGCGGCTCGCCTGCCCGCCCTGCGGACCGCCCAGGTTCCCCGCTCGCTCCTCCCGCCGCCGCTGCCGCCGCTGCCGCTCCCTGACCCGCCCTTCCCGGGCCAGCTTTTCGCGCGCCCGCGCTGCCCCCTCCCGCACCCGCGCCCCCTCTGCCCCGATCGCCGGGCCCTCAGGCGGCCCCGCGCGGCGTGCAGCCCGCCTTCGGACAGCCTGGGCACCGCACGGCCACGGGCACCGCGGGGGCCAGCGCACAGCCCGGAATGCGAACCTGGCCCGGGTCGCTCCCTCCCAGCCCGGCCCTTGCAAGCGGCCCGGGACGCAGGCGCCCGTCGGAAGTGTTTGGGGGACGGGCCTCCCGCGCCCAGGCCTGACAGGCGCGCCCTGCGGAGGGACACGGTGACCCGACCTCCGGGGATGACTTTACCCTGAGCCTCCTCCGTGGCTCCCGCCCCAAACCCGTGCCAGAAGCGCAAGGCGCGCAGCTGGGATTCGCAGCTAGCGGAACGGGGTTGGAGGACTGACTATCCCGAAAATGCCACGAGCAGCCTTTGCTTCGGACTCTGCGGCCCAACGAGGCGAGGGCCGGTGACACGCCCCGGCCACCCACGGAGAAAGGGCGAGCCCACGCCGGGCGCCTGAGCCCCCAGCCTCCTGGCCCTGGTCTCCCCACCAGAGGCGCAGAGCGAAGTTGCCTCTGGTCCTTTGTATGGACACGCGCGATCACAAGGCTGGAATTACACCCTCAATCGAGGGTGGGGCGCGGCTCAAGTGGACAGAAAACCCAGACATGTCAATGGGCACTTTTTAAAAAAGCTATTAGAGAATGCCCAGGTTCACCATGTTTCCTCCCCTGAACCTCTCCTCCCAAGCCCTCAGTCAGGCTTACCTATTTACCCACCAGACTGGAAGCTGTTTGAACGGGGCCCAGTTTGTTGCTGCAGCTCACTCAATGGATTCCTTGTGATTGGCAGACAAGTGGATGCATGTGTGAACTGCCCACCTTTGGGATCTGTGTCATTATTGTGTGACTTAAGGTTGTAAACTCGAAAGGGCCACAGCTGGGTCGGGATTACTAGCTCATGCCAGGCACAGCATGATGCCCAAAAGGACCAGCGATCAAAAAAAAAATTTTTTTTTTTAAAGACTGATGTAGCTAATTGTGCAGGAGACAGATGCCTACCTCCTCTTGGTTCCCAGAACCGGCAGTTCTGGAGCTGGAGGTCCTGAGTGAGGAAGAAACTAAGAAGCTGCCTTAGCTCTTTCCCAATCCAGGCCAACTTGCTGGGGCCATATCCCGCTGCACTCACCATCTGAACACAGAGTGATGTGACTTTCTAATACTTGGAATGGGTTTGCAGGGAGCCCTAAACTCCGCACTTTAACTCCCAAGAGTTGGCAACTGGAGCTGAGAGCCAGTGTTAGCTCAGTGTGAAATAAACTGTCCCATGTAAGGATCAAACCTGTAGCTCTTCAACCATTTACCCCAAGGTTGAGCTGCATCCAGTGTGTCAGAGGAATGAGGCTGCAGGCAAAGGGGACCGGTCAACAGCAGTTAACTCCCGTGCTCTTTCCTCCCATTCCACTACTCCTCTGTAACCTGGCCACTCTAGAGTCAGTCCAAGTTCCCTGCCCACCTCACACATCAGCCCCTAACCAGAGAGGTTCTCTCTGTCCTTCCTGAGCCCTCCACTGTCTTCACCCAAGCCAGTCTGCTCTAAATGGACACGGTCAGTGATCCAAGCAGAAACTGAAACAGTAACAATCGGACAGTGTCAAGAGACTTGGGCAGAGATGCCTCGGAGCGCCCAGCCTCCTCCTCTGCCTTGGCACAGATGTTCTTATTGTCCTGGAAAGAAATACGAAATTCCCTCCCCAGGCATTGAGTGGGGACACTCCAGGACTTAGCCCCCAAGGACAGAGTTGCCGACCCAGCACTGCCTCCCTGCGCCCTAATCATTCAGAATGGGACTGTCACCGTGCCTCTCCCCCATCCTAGCTAAGACTGGCCCTCTGGACCATTTGTTCTCCTCACCAAGGAGTTTAAGGGGAGTGGGGCTGGAGCTGCATGAGATTACTAAACTGTTCCTCAGTCCTCTTCAGGTACCGTTAGCACATCAAAATACATATGTGGAAAAAGCTCGCAGTTAACACTGGAAGCAAAACAGTAAACACGGTGTCACTTTGCCAGGTTCAACAGTTTTGTTTTGTTTTGTTTAAATGCTAATGGCCTCAAATGGAGAGCAGCATCCATCAGTTAAATAAACAAGCCATTAGACAGAGACTAGAAGTGTCAACACATGACTAATCTACTAATTGGGAGATCACTAGTGGAGGAGCGAGGCAGCAAAGCACGCTGGAGACTGGAGCAGACTGGTGAAGCACATGGTATGTGGGTGTTGGAGCCAACATGACCTGCATTTGAATCCTGCCTCTCCACCAGTTGTTGGCTGTGTGGCCTTCGGTGAGTTGTTACAGTTTTTACTTCCCCGGGCCTCTGTTTTCAATTCTGTAAAATGGGGACAATAACAGTATCTACAGCACAGGGCTGTTACGGGGATGAATAGATAATATAAGTTCTTAGTACTGAACCTGCCATATCATGTGTTCGATATCTCAACTATTATTGATCTTACTGAAGTACCTGGCACATGGTAGACACTCATAAATGTTAGCAATGAAAATGAAAAAGACGGGTGCCAGATATTAGCCATAAAAAGTGAAGATGAACCCAGACCCCCCGCCCTCCCCCAATACAAGTGACAAAGGGATACTTTGGGTTAGTTAATTCGAAACTTCTTATGACATCCCTTTAACCTGGGATTAGGTCCAGCCCTTAAGGATCACTATCCTGTCCCAGGGTTGCTATATTGTGGGGCCTTCTCTCCTATCACCTGCCTAAGAAGCTTGGCCTTCACAGGCCAAGACCAACCTGGCAGCATCCTGGGCATCCTTCCCCAGCCATCCAGACCCATCCTGTAGAGTAGGGGTGTCGAACTCAATCAGAGAAGGGGCCAAAATCTAAAATCCAGCCTAAATCGCGGGCCGAATGGTTTACTGAACAGTCATAAACTGCCAATGTCATAAACTGACAGCGGAGTGCAGTGATGACAGCGCGATGCGGGCCACATTGCAAGGCCTGGCAGGCTGGATTTGGCCCGCGGGCCTTGTGTTTGACACATGTGCTGTAGAGAGTATTCTGAGCTGTTCTTGATTGTATCCTTCCTGTTGTGTGTGGAGAGAGGTGGGGATGTTAGAATTGAGAGGGGCCAGAGTGAGGAAGAAGGGGGCACAGAGGGGCACACAGGGCCACCAGGATAAATAACTGACCTAGACAAAGTTGTTGGTCTAGGCTTCCTTGCCCATTTCCTTCCCTTTCCTTTTGAAGCCCACTGCGCTTCCTCCCTGTCACCTGCCAAGAAGGATTCTTCCTCTTGATTTGCCAGCCCCGTTCTGCACCGACACGCTCCTCTCCCCTCCTCCCTTACTGTTTGTTCCCAGAGAGTATTGCTCTTATCTGAAAGGTTGGTTAAGTACTGGTTTAGAGAAGTCCCTCTGCATAGGTAAGGAGTTAAGCTAATAGTGGCTTAACGTGCCACCCCCTCTTCAGGTCTTGTAATTGCATAGGAGCCTCTTTAACTTGAAAAAAAAAATCCTCAAGGTACCTGGAAAAGAATGAAAACAGATGGCCGGGGATTTCTGGGCCTTCCAGGCTGAGGTGGCATGTGCAAGAGAAATCGTTTACCCTTCGTTGTCCATCATGTTGTTGTGCCTCCTTTTAAGTTCTGCCTTGAGCTCTTGGGAGTTGAGCAGACTCACCTGACCCCACCAGGGACTCTCCGCTCCAGTTCTACACCTGAAGTACTGCGCCCTCACACACACACACACACACACACACACACACACACACCTTCCCCACACACACACACACACACACTCTTATATCCCAGTAACTAGTTTAGTTAGCAAGCTCCATTCTCCTTCCTCCACATCTCCCAGCTAAGCCCTGACATAGAAACCCTCCTGGCTCTGCACTTAACTAGCAAAAAGCAGGTTAACCTGATAAATTAAGCCCTCAGCACAACTTTTGATTGAATGCTAAGGGGTTAATGCATGCTCCCTCCTGCCACACCCAATTGGACTGCAGTTCTCAAAGCACACCAGTCACGTTCTGTTCCAGAGCCTGTGCTGTTACAACTACTCTCTGAGCCTGGACCACTGTAACCGGGTCCCCCATCCCGTTCTCTGCAGATCAAACTCTCTTTCTCAAAGGAGCTGCTCCTGCCTCCAAGAATATGCCCTCCCCTTCCCCCCACTCCATCCCCACCCCCATCCCCTCCCCCACCCCATGGGTTTACAGCACTTCAAAGTCCCTCTTGGAGGGCCTCCTTGCACATTCGGCCTGGCATAAAAATTAGTTGCAGGCTTTTTTTTTTTCTTTTTTTTTTTTTTTTTTTTTTTTTTTTATCTCCTAAGAAATATACATAACCTTCTTGAGGACAACAAATCCTTTCTCTTCTTTAGTTTGTTTGGGTTCAAATCTACACAAACAAGTAGACCCCATCACTTGAGTCCCACAACTTTGCTACATTTGTTTCAGCTTCATGTTTTTATCTCCCAAACACACAAACAGTGCCTAGCACTGCCTTGAACAGCATTTTCAACAAGGGCACTGGGACTTGGGGGGGGGGGGGCGGGGAATGGTGAGCATTCAGGCTTGTAGGACAGGCTTCTGGGGGTGACATAGGCTGGGGGGATGGGGAACTAATATCAAAAGTTATCCATGCTGAGTAGCTATGATGAGCCAGGTGCTTTTCAATTTATCTCATTTCATCCTCGCCACCTTATGGGACAGGTACTGTTATCCTCATTTCACAGAAGAGGGAATGAGACTTATAGAGGTGAAGGTCTCCCAGATGGGTAATGGCTGAGCAGAGATTTGAATCCAAACCCTGAGCTCTTCTCACTGTGCTATGCAGCCTGCCTCAGAGGGGACCAAACAGGCTGCCACCTGCTCTGCTTCAGTTATAGACAGTACAAGACATGCTTTGTGTGTGTCCCTGCAGAATAGCATACACACACACAAGCATGCACACCCACAGGTTCACAGTAGGACTATAAAATCATTGCACCAGTTTTTGTTTGTGGGGTCAGTCTCCTCATCCTGTAGGTACCCCTTAGTCTTACAAGACTGGAATGGAGGGGAGAAGTGGAAGGGGGCTGAGGGCTGAGCCTGTGGGAAGGAGCAGAAGTTCAGGGAATTGGTGAAGGCTCCACCAAGGTCTCCTGGGACCACGTGGTTTTCAAAGGGGAAACAAAGTCTCTTTCCTCCTACTAGCACAGTACATTCTCTTCAGATCTCTACAATGACCTTGCAGCCGCATCGTCCTCTTCAGCCATGCTACCTCCCTCGACAAACATTGCTCTTTGCAGCCTTTGTTCTGTCACAACACCCCGCACCCCACACTGATTCATGTTGTTCGTCTAGCCTCGGATACCTTCTCCACCACTCTCCATACCTAGATTCTCCAACTCAAGGTTCAAGACTCACTTCCTCCCAGAAGTCTTCTCTGATTCTGACCACTTCTTAACTTTCCCATCTGATACAATTTTTTTTAAAATATATTTTTATTGATTTTAGGGGGAGGGGACATCCATGAGAGAGATTGATGCTTTGCTCTCTGGTCTTGTTCTCTAGTTGTTTCTTTCTTTTTTTATTTCAGAGAGGAAGGCAGAGAGGGACAGAGAGACAGAAACATAAATGATGAGAGAGAATCATTGATCAGTTGCCTTCTACCAGGGATTGAGCTCACAATCTGGTCATGTCCCCCTGACTGAAATTGAACCTGGGACCCTTCATTCCACAGGGAAATGCTTTATCCACTGAGCCAAACCAGCGAGGGCTCTCTAGTTGTTTCTTTAAAGCTATTTCCTGGCCTCTTGAGCTCACAGTTTCTGCTACAAAGAAATAAAGTCTTTATTTTTTTAAAAAAATTATTGATTGCTTTTTCAGACAGAGAGAGGAAAGGGGTGGAGAGGGAGAGACATAAGTTGTTGGTTCCGCTTATTCATGCATTCATTAGTTGCTTTTTATATGTGCTAAGCTTATGGGGCAGACACTCGAACCAATTGAACTACCTGGCCAGAGCAGGAAAGTCTTTCAAAAAAGACATGTGCCAGGCCAGCATGGCTCGGTGGTTGAGCTTCGATCTGACCTATAAGCCAGGATGGTGGTAGGCAAACTGCGACTCTCCAGCCACATGCAGCTCTTTGGCCCCTTGAATGTGGCTCTTCCACAAAATACCACAGCCTGGGCAAGTCTATTTTGAAGAAGTGGCATTAGAAGAAGTTTAAGTTTAAAAAAAATTGGCTCTCAAAAGGAATTTCAGCCCTAACCAGTTTGGCTCAGTGGATAGAGTGTAGGCCTGTGGACTGAAAGGTCCCAGGTTCGATTCCAGTCAAGGGCATGTACCTGGGTTGTGGGCACATACCTAGTGGGGTATGTGCAGGAGGCAGCTAATCCTTGTTTCTCTCTCATCGATGTTTCTACCTCTCTCTTCCTTTCCCTTCCTCTCTGTAAAAAATTTAATAATATACATATATTTTTAAAGGAATTTCAATCGTTGTGCTGTTGATATTTGGCTCTGTTGACTAATGAGTTTGCCAACCACTGAGCCAAGAGGTCACGGTTCAATTCCCAGACAGGGAACAAGCCCCTCCTGGGGGGGTGGCCCTCCGTTGTGGGCTGGATCCCCATTGTGGGACATGCAGGAGGCAGCCAATCAATGACTCTCTTCATTGGTGTTTCTCTCTCTCCGTCTTCCTTACTCTCTGAAATCAATAAAAATATATTTATTTTTTTAAGAAAGCCATGTGGCCGAAACCGGTTTGGCTCAGTTGTAGAGCGTCGGTCTGTGGACTGAAGGGTCCCAGGTTCGATTCTGCTCAAGGGCATGTACCTTGGTTGCAGGCACATCTCCAGTAGGGGGTGTGCAAGAGGCAACTGATCAATGACTCTCTCTCATCGATGTTTCTAACTCTCTATCCCTCTCTCTTCCTCTCTGTAAAAAATCAATAAAATATAAAATTTAAAAAAAAAAGAAAGCCATGTGATTAGCTTCCCTTTTCCTCCCATGTTCCTCTTGCTTCCTCCATGTTGTCTCCTGGGTTTCTAGTTTTGCTGCCACTGACGTCTTTTCTACAAAGATCTGAGATTAAAAAGGAGATTTACATGTTTACCTGGATCTCTTAAACCACAGAAAATTCCTCCTGAAGTTACTCTCCGGGCTTTGCTACTCTTTTTGTCCAAGCATTTATAGAAGGGGAAACAATCTAGTGGGCATGTTAATATATACAACCCTAGCTTCCACTTCCCTCCCCTTTATCTACCTCAGCCCCTCCCCTTTCCTCCTCACCAGTCTCACAATAAACAACACCCCCCTTTAGATAGTTACAGCTAGAAGGAACGGCCCATTTTCCAGATTTGAGGAACAAACAGGGAGGTGTTAGGCAACAATGGTCCACAGGCTCAAGATGAGGCCAACTCATGCCACCAAAGGAATGATTTTCAGTTGGCAAAATGCTGGGCATTGAGGGGTCACCTTAATCTCTGAGCAGTGACAGTTGGGATAGGTCTCCCCTAGTAGGCTACAGAAGATAAAGAGACAAGACTTGAGCCCCCTTCTCACTCCCCACCTCTGAAATTTAAGGGGGGAGGCATATGCTAGCCCTTAAAATGCTTAGGCCAAATGCCCAGTCTTCCAGTGCCTGTCGGTAAAGGCACCAAAATTGATTGTAACTCTCTTAGTGTTCCGTGTATCTTCCTCTCAGCTGATCCTGAACTGAGATGCCTCAAGAATGTTGTCCCTGCTGAAACCGGTTTGGCTCAGTGGATAGAGCCTCGGCCTGTGGACTGAAAGGTTGCGGGCACATCCCCAGTGGGGGATGTGCAAGAGGCAGCTAATCGATGTTTCTCTGTCATCAATGTTTCTAACTCTATCCCTCTTTCTTCCCCTGTAAAAAATCAATAAAATATATATTTTTTAAAAGAATGTTGTTCCTGATTATGTCTTATACATACTCACATATCCAATCCCCCTCCCCCCACACACACACAAACCAGGAAGGCTGTTGCTACCCCAATGTGCAGATAGGGGTAACTGAGGCAGTGAGGGAGACAAGACTGCCCAATTTTCTTGAAGGAAGGGAAATGCCTTTCTATCTTTGGGGACCTCCTTATTCCTGAGGCAATGCCAGTCACCTCCGCTGGGGTTCCCAGCACTGAGGAGTTCTGACAGAGCTTCCAGAAACAGAGGTGAAGAGGGAATGGATGGTCCACTGTTTACTGTCCCCCCAGTTCTTTAAGCAGGCATCAGGGGTCGCATCTTTCCCCCCCCGCCCCCCCCTCCCGCAATCTTTTCTGGTGCTCCTACAGCAGCTCTCAAGACTCCCTGCCCCACTGAAACTGGTTTGGCTCAGTGGATAGAGTGTTGGCCTGCATACTGAAGGGTCCCGGGTTCGATTCCGGTCAAGGGCATGTACCTTGGTTGCGGGTGCGTCCCCAGTGGGTGGTGTGCAGGAGGCAGCTGATGGATGTTTCTCTCTCATCTATGTTTCTAGCTCTCTATTCCTCTCTCTTCCTCTCAGTAAAAAAATCAATAAAATATATATATATATTTTTAAAAAGACTCCCTGCCCCTGTTTCCTAAAGGCCTTTCAAGAACCACCCTATGCCTGGCCACTCTCTCCCCTCAGCTAATTCAGGGACCTAGGATGACTGAACAAACTGAGAGCCCCAAATGGGCACATAGACTAGTGAGAGAGATGTTCCCAAAAAAGCTAGGCTCCCCCCACTTAGAATGTTGGTTCTGAGCATCCTCTATAGGAGCTGTGGACTTGCCCTTCTAGTGAAAAGGTGCCTGTCTGCCTGTAAATTCCAGTTAAACCCTAGTAGCCTGATCAGTCAGGTTCTTGGTTGCAAACCACAGAATCTGATTCTAACTAACCAGCAGAAAAGGACTTTGTTGGAAGGCTGGTGGGGGTCTCACTGTGACTGGAAATTTGAAGAACCTGCTTCAGGAAAAGGATAGGAACCAAGGGAAGCAGGCAGTCAGGACTGGCTCACTCAGGGTGCCTTTATCACACAGAACCCTTCAGAGACTTGCCCCTGCACTTCTGGACGCCTGGTTTCTGAGACCTCCAGGAGTAACTGCTTGTCCCCCTACAGAGCTGTAATACTCAAGTTCCAAAGTCCAGAGGGAGAGCTAGCAAAGGACAGGCAGACCCTGGGCCACATCCCTATGCCCAGTTGTCAGTGGATAGGGAGATTGAATATCTGCCTCCGTGCCTCTCAGGATTCTCTTCAGATTGTCAGGGTGTTTGGATGCTGAACAACCAAACCCCAAAGTGTCCCAATTAAAGTCACTGATGTTACTGGCTATGTACTAGGTGCTGGGCCAACTGCTTTACATATATTGTTTCATTTAATCCTGAAAACAACCCTGTAAGTTGGAAACTATTATTATCCCCACTTTATACAGGAGAAAGCTGAAGATGCCTTTGGTCACACAGCTGGTAAGTAACGGGGGTGGAGCTGAAATTTGGTCCTAGGTCCCTCTGACTCCAGAGTGGAAACGTTTGCTTATCCACTCGGCTCCAGAGTGGTGAAGAATGGCAAACAATAAGGCCATAAGCAACCCAGAAGAAAATAGATGAGTGTTCCTCTGGTCTTGAGAATAGGAAAAATCTTTCTAGACATAAAAGTAAATGAGTAAATGATAAAGGACACAAAAAATATAGACATGGCTATATAAAAATGTCAAACTTCTGCATTTTAACCACCACCCATTTCTCTCACCTCCACAAACACTGGCAACCCCCAATCTGTTCTCTCTTTTTTTTATTGATTAAGGTATTATATATGTGTCCTCACCCCCTTGCTGTCTCTGCCCATTGGTTATGCTTATATGCATGCATATAAGTCTTTTGGTTGATCTCTCCACCTAACCCCCACCCTCCCCTACCTTCCCAATCTGTTCTCTTAATCTATGAGCTTCTTAAAAAGATTCCACATAAAAAGAAATTATATGATATTTGTCTTTGACAAAAAAATCAACTTCTATATTTTAAAAATGATAACACATTAGAAGGCCTAGTAGCAAGGAGTATTTGCAATATATTACCAAGTGTTCATATCTCTGATATGTAAAGAAGACATACAAATCCATAAGAGAAAAAAACATTTCATTAGAAAACTAGACAAAAGACATGAATTGACAATTCACAAAACCAGAAATACTAGTGGCCAATAAACTAGGAAAAACATTCAATATCACTAGAGAAGCACAAATTCAAATATTGAGATATCAATATACAATTTTTTGCCCGTCAAGTTAGCAAATACATATGTAATCTTATTTTGTTTTATTTTATTATTTTTAAATATATATATTTTATTGACTTTTTACAGAGAGGAAGAGAGAGGGATAGAGAGTTAGAAACATCAATGAGAGAGAAACATCGATCAGCTGCCTCCTGCACACCCCCCACCGGGGATGTGCCCACAACCACAGTACATGCCCTTGACTGGAATCTAACCCGGGACCTTACAGTCTGCAGGCCGATGCTCTATCCATTGAGCCAAACTGGTTTCGGCTGTAATCTCTGGGGTTTGGTTGTTCAGCATCCAAACACCCTGACAATCTGAAGAGAATCCTGAGAAGCACGGAGGCAGATATTCAATCTCCCTATCCACTGACAACTGGGCATAGGGATGTGGCCCAGGGTCTGCCTGTCCTTTGCTAGCTCTCCCTCTGGACTTTGGAACTTGAGTATTTCAGCTCTGCAGGGGGACAAGCATGCCTGCTTCCCTTGGTTCCAATCCTTTTCCTGAAGCAGGTTCTTCAAATTTCCAGTCACAGTGAGACCCCCACCAGCCTTCCAACAAAGTCCTTTTCTGCTGGTTAGTTAAATCAGATTCTGTGGTTTGCAACCAAGAACCTGACTGATCAGGCTACTAGGGTTTAACTCTGGAATTTACTTTGGCAGATGGCATGACGTGCTCTTTTCCCCCAAATAATCAGATATCCCCAGAACATTTGTTAAATAACCCATTCTTTTCCCACTGATTTGAAGTGGGTGGCATTTTCCATTGAATGAGCACTAACTCTTGAGACTGTCCCATTTGCTAGAATTCCATACATCTCCTAGAATCCCAGAGAGTTTTTTACTCTCTTCTCCCCAAAGAAAGTGTCATGTTCTAGAACCCCTGAATGCCTGCTTGATACTGACCCCTCTGGGCATCTAAGGATTTCCCTGTCTTGAAGCTTGAAGACTGCATTCAGAAATATGTCTCTGCCTTTAGTTGTCTATTTGACAATTCCAGCCCCAATTTGGAAAATCTCAGGGGGGGTCAAAGAAATGGCCCAAGACAAGTACCCATTCCCACTCCACGTCCCTCACTGGCTCTCTGTAATTCTCATTCTCACCTGTGGCAAGGTGAGAATCAAACTGATTGACCTTCTTCCAGACACGGGAGTTGATCTGACCCTCCCAAGACCTGTCGGTGTCTACAGTGCTCACCTCTTGGCCTACTTTCTGGGTGACATAAAAAAAAAAAAACAAGTTTGTGCCCAGCTGGCATGGATTAGTGGTTGAGCATGGACCTATGAACCAGGAAGCCATGGTTTGATTCCCGGTCAGGGCACATGACTGAGTTGCAGGCTTGATCCCCAGTTTGGGGCGCGCGGGAGCAGCTGATCAATGCTTCTCTCTCATCATTGATGTTTCTATCTTTACTTCCTCTCCGTTCCTCTCTGAAATCAATAATATATTTTAAATACGTTTAAAATAAACAGAATTTATAAAGCAGTGGAGGTGCCATCTCTGGCTGGAAGGATGGAAATGGGATGATGTCCAGAGAATCCTTGAAGAACCGTTAACCCAGGCTTAGCGGGGAGGGAGAGGCAAAGATGCCCAGAGGAAGGAAGAGAGGGTCCTCTGAAATGGAGATTGTGTTGAGTTACAACACAGTACCACAGATCTGAAAATGTCTTAGTTGCCCATGAGTCTATGGAAGGATAGACACTTATGGAAATGGCTAAATAAAAGGACCCATCCTAACCAACGTCTCAGGAAATAACTGGCATTGAATGTGGTGTTGAGGAACAGGT
The DNA here is from genome assembly GCF_964339955.1 of Pipistrellus hanaki. Classification (NCBI taxonomy): domain Eukaryota; kingdom Metazoa; phylum Chordata; class Mammalia; order Chiroptera; family Vespertilionidae; genus Pipistrellus; species Pipistrellus hanaki. Next base: position 26,841,787 of record NC_140524.1, on the reverse strand, counting down.
TGTTCCATCATTGTCTTCCCCAAGAACCTGGTATGACAGGGGTGGTCCTGGATAAAAGATAAAGGAAACAAAAAATGAAAAATAAATTGACAAGTTAATAATAATTAAAAAAAAAAAGAATAAAGGAAACAGTAGTCCTAGGAGCTTTTATTCTTTATTTTCCAGCTTTATTGAGATATAATTAACATATAACTTGGGAGCTTTAAAAAGCAACAGAAATCTACACAATGGACTACTATGTGGTCACTAAAATGGTATTTACAAGGACATTTTAATAACATGAAAAATTCTTGCTATAATTTGAAGTAAAAATTTTAAAAGGCAAGCTATACAACATTATATTGAATTGAATCACAAACTGTATGGGAAAAGTGGGTTTTAAAAAAGATTGGAAGGAAATGCACCAAAATGTTAACAAGAGTTTAGTGGGGGTTTTTTTTTGGATGGTAGTTATGTAACAGTACTAAATACATGCAAAATATTAAGGGTCTATTAAATTCCAGATTCTATGCATGGCATTTAAAAAAAACATATGTGTTGATTTGAGAGAGAGACACACACACATCAATGTGTTCCACCTATGTATGCATTTCACTGGCTGATTTTTGTATGTGCCCTGACCAGGGATCGAACCCACAATATTGGCATATAGGGACAATACTCTAACCAACTGAGCTACCTGGCCAGGGCTATGCATGGCATTTCACTTACATAAATTATCACATGTTTACACAATAACAATGTGAGTCAATTACTTCTACTTTACAGGCTAGAATACTGAAGTTCCTGAGGCTAACTAAAATCCATACAGCTCAGAAGTGGCATAATTGGAAATTATTGGTTAAATTTTTTGTTTCTGCTTTTATCTGTTTTCCAAAATTTTGTTTGTTAATCCTCACCTGAGGAAAAGATGGAAACATCAATGTGAGTGAAACATATCGATTGGTTGCCTCCTTCATGCGCCCCACCAGGCATGTGTGCAACCAAGCCATGTGTCCTTGACCAGAATTGAACCGGGGACCCTTTGATTTGCAGGCCAATGCTCTAACCACTGAGCAACCGGCTAGGACTATTTTCCAATATTTTTACAATGAGCCTGGGCCTTTCTGCCTTTATCCATTATCACTTTCTTTATATAATTAATCCTTTTTGGATTAGAACTAAGTGAAGCATTCTCTCCTGCTCCTTAGGGTTTGTAATTGCTTTCTCAGTAGAGCAGGAGCTCCTGGTGTGGAGGCACCCAGTCCCCAGACATGAGCAGAGTGGTATATAGTGATGCTGAATAGATGTTTGTGGAATACAGGACTGAATGAAGGAATAAATGAGGAACAGTCATGAAAAGTTAATTGAAAGAATGTTGCTGTCTTGAATACACAAGGTGTTGGGGGAAGAGACAGTCTTTTTAAAAATATATATATTTTAATTGATTTCAGATTGGAAGGGAGAGGGAGAGAGAGATAGATATATCAGCTGCCTCTTGTAGTCCCCACACTGGGATCCAGCCCACAACCTGGGCATGTGCCCTGACCAGAATAGAACTGTGACCTCCCGGTTCATAGGTCAATGCTCAACCTCTGAGCCACACTGGGCTGGGTGAAGTGATAGCCTTTTAAGAAAAAGCAATTTTTTCTTTTCTTTTTTTATATTTTTATTTCTTTCAGAGAGGAAGGGAGAGGGAGAGAGCAATAGAAATATTAATGATGAGAGAGAATCATTGAGTGGCTGCCTCCTACATGCTCCCTCCTGGGGATGGAGCCAGCAACCTGGGCATGTGCTCTTGACCGGAATCAAACCCAAGACCTTTCAGTCTGCAGGCTGATGCTCTATCCACTAAGCCAAACCAGCTAGGACGGGGCAGCCTTTTTACCAGGATGTTGAGAAGGGTGCCTCTCGGATTCTAACCTTCCTGTGAGACTTGGGTCTCCTTGTCTGATAAATCCAGCCAGCCATACCTCAAGTGATATTCCTAGCCTTAAAGACCCTTCCATGTAATGGTCCTGCCCTCCCAGGTTTGTAACTACCATGCCCCTTCCCCTAATGAAATATCCCTTTGCTTGTCAGCCCGCAAGAATAAGGTGACCAGATGTCCCGCTTTTGGCGGGACAGTCCCGATTTTGAACAATTTGTGCAGCGGCGTTTAATTGGTACTTTTTTATTTATTTATTTATTTATTTATTTTTATTTTTTTTTAAACTATATTTTATTGATTTTGTACAGAGAGGAAGGGAGAGAGATAGAGAGTTAGAAACATCGATGAGAGAGAGTCATCGATCAGCTGCCTCTTGCATACCCCCTACTGGGGATATGCCGGCAACCAAGGTACATGCCCTTGACCGGAATCGAACCCGGGACCTTTCAGTCCCCAAGCCGACGCTCTATCCATTGAGCCAAACCGGTTTCGGCTAATCGGTACTTTTTTAAAACGCCACGGGATGCGGGACAAATTGTTCAAAATCGGGACTGTCCCGCCAAAAGCGGGACGTCTGGTCACCTTATCCAAGAACCACAGTGACTGGAGGAGGGAGGGGCTCAGGTGAGAGAGATGCTGGAATCTCTGAGCACCCTGGTAGCCTTTGTAGATAACAGGGAGTTGACTATATTTTGCCAGCTATAAAGGATGACAGATAAAGGAATTCACGCTTAAAATGCAATAAGTAAGGACCAGCCCATGCGCCTGGCCCACATGGCTCAGTGGTTGAGCATGGACCTATGAACAACGAGGTCACCATTAGATTCCAGGTTGGGGCACATGTCGGGGTTTCAGGCTCAATCCCTAGTGTGGGGTGTACAGGAGACAGATGATCAGCGATTCTCATCATTGATGTTTCTCTCTCTCTCTCCCTCTCCCTTCCTCTCTGAAACCAGGGCGGCCAAGGAACACCTAACCTGCTCACAGGGACCTGGAATCTGGATGTAGAATCCCTTCCCAGTGATGCCAATGTTTGTGATGAGAGGGAAGGGCCAAGCCAAGAAAAACTTCCTGGTGCCCCTGGTCCATGCTTACTGAGTGGCTGACCACCTCCTAACTCTGTGGGGCAAGGGAAAAGGGTACAGGATACGGACTTTGTTTCCTCCTGCCCCCTGTTCCCCAAAGCAAAAAATTGGGCTGAGGAAGCTTTTCATTGAACTGGCAGCACTTTGGAAAATTATAGCAAATTCCCAGTAATGAGCACCAACAAGGGGTCAGCAATAGGGCCTGCCATTAGATAAAGAAAAAGAGCAATGTTCACCATCTACTTTGTTTTAAAACGACAGACTTGCCTTTATAATTATGAGCCAGTGCAGGTTCCTGCTAGAAGAAGCTGGCCAGGGACTCAGGCCTTGTACTCTCCACCTGCACCTGAAACCAGGGACTCCAGAGCTGTCCTTGGGCCTCAAGGCCTTGCTCAAATCCTACTTCCTCCAAGAAGCCTTGTGGTTCCTCGGTCATTTCTCCTTCCTCCAAGTGCCCTGTAACACTCATTAGAGCCCCTTTCAAGATCAGCTCTGTCTGTGACCTCCTCTCCCTCAGTATAAGCCCCAGAAGGGAGGTCATAGCCTTTCATCTATGCTGTCCATCTCAGCAGCTGCCGGTACCTAAGCACAGCGCCCAGCACGGTGAACCCCACATCTGAGCCTCATTTGTTATTACCCAGTGGACTGGACTCACCTTGTCAGGGCCCCAACGCCCAGTGGACTTGGGGTGGGGGCAGCTCTAAGGTCTGGGAGATTCCCGATTTCCAGGCAGGGGGTGCGAGGAGCCCCCTGCGGATAACGGGGAGTTGCCCTTACTTTGCTAGCTACGGAGGAGTATTTACTAGGATCAATTACAGCTGACTTTGTCGGTCAGGGAGTGGAGGAGACGCCAGCTGAGCTGCAGGGGCAAAGTGAGTCAGCGGGGAATAAAGGGTTCCTATGTTGGGCGGACAGGGGTCCCCGGGCCCCGTTTGGTCACGTCCCCCACCCCCCATGTGACACCAGAGAGTTGAGGCAGGAGAGCGTCAGGAAATGGGGGGGAGGGGGGGCGGTGCTGCCCTCCTCCCTCTCGCTCTTCCTTTCTCTTGCTGTCCCTGCTGGCCCCCCTCCTGGGCTCTTTGTCGGTCTGTCTGTTGGCTTTCTCTCAGCCGGCTGTATGGACGCTCACTCGCGCCTCTCTCTCTCTCTCTCTCTCTCTCTCTCTCTCTCTCTCTCTCTCTCTCTCTCTCTCTCTCTCTCTCTCCTCAGCTCACGTGACCATCTGCTCTCAACGGCTCCGATCACCTCTTCCTGAGGCTGCACCTTCGGTTGGTAACAGGAGACACTCGGTGTTGGGGGCAGGATGGGTTTCCTTCCTCCGCGTTTTCCTCCTCGCCTTCTGGGGCAGCTTCTGCCGCACCTCGGGCTCAGCCTCGGCCAGCCGCCCCTCCCGCCCAGCCCAGCCCCTACTGAGCTGATACCTTCCTTCCCCTCCCCCCTGCCAAGGCCTCCCTCCTCCCCTGCCGCCTCTTTAGGGAGGGGGCTTCGGCTCTGGGGACAGACAAAAAGACCTGGACAACTCGGGGGCACCCTGTGAGGCGCCCCACCACGTGGCCCCTCCCTCTGCGGGCGGCGAGCTGCTCCCTCCTCCCCAGCGGGAGGTCTGGGAAGCTGGCGAGGGCGGGGGGGAGGGGGGGGGGCGGCCATAGGCGTAGTTCTTTCGGGGCCCAGATCGCGCCACTTGCTCAGCCTCGGTGCTGAGCCTCCGGGCACCTCCACCTCGAACACCAGGTGCCAGTGAGGCAGCCGCTCAGAGGGCTGAGGCCGTTCTCTTGTTTCCCAGGCTAAGGGGGGAGCCTCGGCCGCCGTCGGAAGGCTCCTGGTCCTGTGGGGGTGACAAGGTCTCCAACCTCAGGGAGCCTGGGTCTGATGGGAGAGACTCAAGTCACCTTCCCCTTTGCAGTACAAACTCAGTTTTGTTTTGTTTTTTTAAAAAGGGGGGGGGGGGGTCCAAAAGTGTGATGAAAGTGCACAGCTGGACAATGCATGTTCGTGAACTTCTGACAGAACCAGATTGCGTTCCTGCCCATCTTGCCCAGCACCAAGTGAGTTGCTGCTTCCCAGTCTACCAGCCCCCAAAGCCGAAATTTGGAGAGAAAAAAAAAGTGAACTCTCCTCTCCTTCCATACCAGGGTAAGGTTCTCAACAAGAGCCATTTAGGATAGGAGCTCTCAAGAAATTGGACACACTGTTTTCAAAACTGTCACTGCAAATGCACACTTAGCTGGTGGCCATAACCAGGGGACTAGCCTGGTTCCAGACACATTGTGAGCCTATGGAGGAGGGACAACTTCCCTGGGCCCCCCAGCTGAGCCCTTAAAACCGTTTCAGGCAATAAAGCCAAATGCCCTCAGGGTGTATTGCCTGTGGCCAGAGCCACACTCGCTGCACCTTTGGCATACCCCAGGCCAATCCTGATAACAAATTATCCAGATTCTGGGAGTGGAGGGGTGCCAAGAGAAATTCCATCTCCCTGTGATCTGAGGGAGGGACTTGGGCTGAAAAATGTTCCAGGCTTGACAGGTACCAGGCGGAACAGTACTTGCTTTCAAAAACATCTAAAAAGAATGGTCACCACAGCTACCATTTACTGAGCACTTACCAAGCGCCATGCACATAGTGCACATCGTATTTAATCCCACTAAGTCTCATGTGGTAGGTAGTATTAGTATCCCTTTGTAGCAGATAAGAAAACTACGGCTCAGAGAAGGTAACTGAAAGAGGACACAGAGCTGGCTAGTGGCAGAACTGAGTTTGGAATCCCAGTCTGGCCATTGCCCAAGTCTACGTCCTCAACTACTATAGTATCCTGCCTCTTTCCCACAGGCAGTGATTCTAAAATTCTCCCCGAAGGAAGGGGAGCAATCATGGGCTAAGTCATATTCTTGCTGGAAATGAGCTATTTACCAAAATGTGGAAGGGTCAACAGGGGCCCAGAGTCATCCTCCTGGCTTTGTAAATGCCACAGACTCTCAACTAAAAGTCCAGACCGTTAGATTCCTAACCTAGCATCCAAAGGACATGTCCTATCTGCCCATCCCCACAGAAGTCATCCCATTTCCGGTCTCTGTTGTTTGTGGGTAGTGTTGAGATTTGCAGGCTGCCTGGCCCTGAGTGAGCTTCTTGGAGACAGCGCTACTGGGGTGGGGGTGGGCTTGATAATGGACCCCCACTGCCCTCCCCCCAGTCCTCCCTGGAGGGAGGACAAATAGGCGCATTGATTTGAAACTCTCCCAGAGGGCATTAGAGTAATGACTCTGGACTGTGTGATGCCTACACCCCCTTTGACCTCCTGACTGACCCCTGCCCTGGGAGGTTCCAAAGGCCACAAATCTCTGTTGCTTGTGGGCCATGTGGTTTGTGGCTGTTTGTAGTTTTGGAAGGGAGGGGGAAATGACAGGGCTAGGGGACACTTCTTCTCACTGTGCTGGGCTTCCCCAGAGAACTAGTAAAGGGGCTGGCAGGGCCCCTTCCAAACCTTGCCAAGACACACTGCAACTACTGATATGGCTCCATCATTTATTTTTGAAAGCAGCAGGGCTCTTGGCTCATTTGCATACATGTTTGCACGGCCTGCTATATTTTGGTTCCAGAGAAGGGCACCAGGGCACAGACCATACAGATTTGTAACTGGGCAGCTCAAGCCTGCCCCTGACTAGGTGAGTTAACCAGCCAGCCACGGATGGCCCTTCACCTTCTGCGTTCTACTTTTGAAATCCCCTCTGAGTGTAGAGTCCAGCGTGAGGATAAGTGGCAATAGTGAGATCTTGCCCTTAAAGGGGTGCTTCTAAGCCAGGTGTGTAGGTGAATAGGTAGATAAGAGCATTTTGACTTAAAAACATCTGGGAGTCTGGACTCTTGATTTCTACTGTTCAACAAAGAAACATTTATTGAGTGTCATCTATGTGCCAAACACTTGTAGGTAGGCACAAGATAACAAACATCAAGATCCTGTCTCCGTTATTGAGGCATTCATAGTCTAGCATGGGTGACAGAAACATAATCAAATAACCTTAGTGCAGTGTGGCATCAGAGAGATGAGAGGATTGCTAAAGCAGCTCTCACCTAGTCAGAGTCTGAAGAGACTTGGTGGGAGAATGTAATTGCTAAATCTGAGTCTTAAGCATAACCTCCCCCCCCCATCTCCAAGCTGTTTTACCTTCTCTAACTGACTCCCTGTGTGAGCTCAGCAAATGTTTAAACTCTCTGGGCTGCCTTCGTTTCTTCACCTTCAAAATGGGAGCAATAATCTGGAAAGTGGGCCCCCGTTATGCCCTACCTCCCGCCTTGCTTGGTCCAACAGCGGCCCCAGAGCGAGAACATAACTTTCAGATTCCTCAGGATCTAAAAGTTACACGCAGGGGCATGGGCCAAAGGGAGGTGCGGGTACAGACGGGGGTAACCTTCTATTCTGACATAACCATCTTTATGTACCAGCATTGGGCGGGGGGGGGGGGGGGGGGAGGCGAGTGGGGCTGCTGGGGCGGAGGCAGTTTAGGGTTAGCAGTCAAGTGTTGCCTGCTTCAGCACCCCCTCACCCCCACCACGCAGTCCATTTTGAAGACGGGCCACTGAGGGGACGGGCTGCCATGCTCCGACCTCCATCCCTCAATGATTGTGATTGCCTTAGTTTCTCTGTGGAGTTAGCATTAGCCCGCACTTGTAAAAAAAAAAAAAAAAAAAAAAAAAAAAATCCTAAATCTGTTCCATCTTTGGGTAGAGATTCACCAGTTCCGTTATGTGCTCCCCACGCAGAGTAAAGGACTTCCTTTTACTTGTCCTCCGCCACCCCCTTAGGGCTCCGGGGTGGTACGGGAGCTTAGGGCCCCATGGGGGCCGAGCCGGCCACGCTGCCCCTCCAGGATTTCCTGCCCTCCGCGCGCCGGCCCGGATCGAACTTCGGCCTCCACCGAAAGCAACTTGGCTTCCCTTTAAAAAGGCACCAACCCCAGGGCCCCGTCCCTGGGGCCGCCCCCGCCCCTCCCCCTTCGCCCCCACCCCGCGAGGCTCCGCCCCGAGCCCTCGGCGTGGGGGCCTCCCCGCCACCTGCCCGCTGCCCATCCCACATACAAAGCGTGACCGCCGGGGACCACGGCCGCGCGCGCTGACAGCGGCCCCGCGCCGCGGCCACCACCGGCAGCTCGCCCGCCCGGGCCGTCGCGCTTACCCAGCATGCACTTCCAGGCCCCAGCTATCTCGGAGCTGCAGCCCCGGGGTCAGAGCGGCCGGAAGAAACAGGAAGTTTGGGACTGTCCTAGGCGTGTGGGCCGGGAGTCCCAAACAGCAGGCCCTGCGCCCGGCGCTACCTCGCCCTTCCCCGCCCCCAACCGCTGGCAGACTTCCCTGGGGTCCGTTTAGGGGCTGGCCGGAGCTCCAGAAATCCAGATGTGTTTGTGGGTCATTCAGGCACGTTCCCAGGGTTCCCTTCGCTGTAGCATCTCCGCGATTTCTGGACGAAAGGGTGGCAGGGGAGGTGTGCCGCCGCCCCGGTGGGGTGGTAGGCCCCTCTTGTGTCCCTGAAGGGGGAGAAAGATGCTAGATTGGGTGGAGGAATAGAGCTGGAAATGAGCCTCTCACAGAGGGCTCTTGGGCAGGTAGGATAGGGGTTGGAGCTTGGTGCTGAGGCCAGGGTTATTGTCTCCCTTCCCCTCCGCCAGTTAACGTGGCTCTAATCTGCCCTCCACATTGCCTAAGGCTGCCCCATTATCCTCAGTAACAATCTCACTAACCAGCACTGCCGTTAATGAAGGACACCGGACAAGTAGAGGGGATGCCTGTTCTCTATTTGCACACCCTTTTCTCCAGGCAGGTAGGGCTGGAATCTCAGTTCCCTTGGCCTCCCTGTCAGTCTCAACAGCTTCCCCAAGATGAGCTAAACCAGTGCCACAGGCAACCACAACTGTCCACACTTGAACCTCTTGCTGGTCTATATCTGAGAGGTGAGGGGTCATGATGGATTCCAGCGGGACGTGTTGATCATCACATGCCACTTAGCTAATCCTTTCTAGCTGTTCAGACAGACCCCTTGTGTGGACATGCTCGTTTTCTCCCATAGCCTCATACTCCCAGCTTACTAAGGATTTCTAAGGTTTCCTGGTGACCTTGACTCAGTTTGCATCTTCCTCGATTTCTGGAGACGACGAAGTGGGGGCAAGCAGAACAAGAATGACTATTTTGGAAGTGGGAAAGTGAAGGTAAAAACTCATTGGCTGTAGAATGATTGTGTGACTGTCACAGACATAGTTTCTGTCTAAGACACCCCCCAGGCAGAATTAATTGGTCTTTCCTCTGTGCTCCCATAGCATAGGATTTATACCTCTATTATCGCATTGTATTGTAATTATTTGTTTCCATGTTTCTCCCCCCTGCTAGACAGTGAGCTCCTGGAGGGCAGAAATGATGCCTTATTTATCTCTGCAGCTCCCTGCACAGATCCTGGCTCACAAAAGGGCTGTTGGATAAACGAACTAGAAGTGGGAGGGATTCGATTAAATGACCTCCAGGATCTCCTTCAGCTCCAATATTCTGTGACGCAATTTACACATGCACCCGTAGGTACACTCACATACATGTAAAGACACAAACAGCAAAAAGACAAGCACCATCATGTCATAGTCCCCGTGTCAGTGTAAGACCGCTCCTTGGAAAGCGAACAGATGTTATATGATGCCAAGTAACTGGCCTTTTGAAAGTTAAATCTCCAAACCTAAACATCTGAAGTGTTGACAGCCAACGTCACAACTGGTTTGGCTGATTTCCCTCCCCACTGCCTTGACTTTTAAAGCAGCCTCAGCCATACATGTAGGAACAGTGAACGTTCCAGCTCAAAGTGCCTTTCGAGATGCTCTGGTACAAGTCTCTCTGTTTCACAGATGAGACAGTCCAAAGACAGACAGGAGCAGAAATGTCAGTCCCGCATTCTCACCACATGGAGCATGCACATGTAGGGCACATGTTTGCGTGCAGACACCTGCTTGGACCTGCGCACATGACTGATGACATGCATAACTATGATTGTATCCCTAAAACATGTGCCACCAAGACACCAAGGCAACCCCTCCCCCAACTTCCCCCCTAGCAAATGAGGATGGCCCCATATCCGTGGGGGTGCTAATCAGGGAAGGGAGTGCAGGGACCACCAGGGCATAGGCAGTCCTTGATAGAATGTGAAGGAAATGGAGCAGCCTACAGGTTTGCAGCTGTCATTTAACGCGCTCGGCTAGCCCAGCTCCCCTCAGCTCGCCTCTGTCTGCAGAGGGCGAGGAGAGGAGACATTCCGGGCTCATTCCAGCGAGCAGTGTGTACGCTGCAGGAGTGGTATGCAAGTAAGCAGCGCGCTTCCAGCTGCTGCCTTACACTCGGAGGACTGACAGGCAACCCCCTCCCCCCAGACAAAACTCTCTCTACCCACCGCTGGCCTCTCTTCACGTGGGCATGATTAAGGCAACCGGGCTGCTGCAAGCCCTTCTCAAAAAAGAGAGAACTGATGGCTTTTTTCCCACGTAGCCTGCCCACTTTTTCTTAGGGGATCTCCTCTCTCAGACCTACCTCTGACTGGAAGAGAGACTGACCCACTTCACATTCCACCCGCCTCTGGTCGCCCCATTATAGAGTGTTCCTCTAGCTCCCCTGGCTGCTTTGCACTAATCATTGGTGCCTAGTCATTGTTCCCCAGGAGGGTCCTCTCTCCCACCTCCACCCCACTTAGCATGAGCATCCCATCCTTGCCTTTGTAAGCATTTTATAGCTTCCAAAGCACTTTCCCACGTGTGTCTTATTTCACCTTTACCACAGTCAGGAGACTGAAGCTCAGAGAAGATAAGCCAAATGCCCAAAGTCACACAGCTAATACTTGGGGTTGAGGCAGCCACACCCCCGTCTCTGACTACAAAGTGCAGGCTTTGCGCATGCTACCAACCTAATGCCCAGTTGATGTCCCAGCCCCCAAAGAGAGGGAGCCTTCTTTCTGCTGCATTTGAACCCCCAGAGTACCTGAGGTAGGACTGGCTCTGCACATGCTGAGGTCTGGGTAGTCAGACAGATGAACCAGCCAGCAAATTCTGCAAGTTCCAGAAAGGGAGAAGCACCAGACTAATATTGTGGTGTACCACCCAGTCTTTCCAGCAGCCCTCACCCCTCATGTCTTCTCTGCCCTTACTAACTCAGAGCAGTGCCAAGGCCAGAGGGGGATACATCCCTATGGTGGGGACTCCAGCTCTCCTCTCCCCCTCTCCTTTGGGTCTTCAGAGTGTACATAGCTCATGAATAAAGTGAATATTGGAATTAGTAAAACACTAGTCAGAGTATTGTCTAGCTCCTTCTTTGCACTAACGGATGGATTGTGCCAATAGAATGCCCCGAGGCCCCAGCCCTTTCATGTGACTTGTTAGAACTGAGGGCACCTCCCACCATTTTATGAGTTTCAGCTGATTTCCTTTGAGGACAGCCCCCACCTCAATCAGACTCCCTCTTGGTACCTGGGTCCCACCCCAACTGTCCTCAGGGACTGGGCCAGCCCTAGGGCAAGCTGGGGCAGGAAGTGGTTGCAATTACACATGCCCGCCCACCCTGCACTGGCTGCCACTGCCTGAGTAACAGTGCTAGCTGAGTTGGCCTGGGATGCCAGGGTGGGGGATGGAAGAGGGCTCTGCTGGGGGATCCTGGGCTGGAATGGAGCTCCTTTCCTGAAGGAAAGGAATTTCCAAGGCTGCGTGAGGCTGGAAGGTTCAATTGACTGCTAATTACATCAAGGGATGAGAGGAAGGGGCCCTGGGTCTCCATCTCTACCCCAGCAAGGCAGCCACTCTGCACTGTCATTTCTTTTCTTTTCTTTTTCCCCCCAAAATATATTTTATTTATTTATTTATTTATTTATTTATTTATTTATTTTTTTTTTTACAGAGAGGAAGAGAGAGGGATAGAGAGTTAGAAACATCAATGAGAGAGAATCATCGATTAGCTGCCTCTTGCACACCCCTTACTGGGGATGTGCCCACAACCAAGGTGCATGCCCTTGACCGGAATTGAACCTGGGACTTTTCAGTTCACAGGCCGATGCTCTATCCACTGAGCCAAACCGGTTTCGGCTGCACCATCATTTCTTTTTAGAAGCCTGGACACTAGCTAAAAGCAGCTTTCCCCTACTGTGTGGGTTCCCTGCCTGCAACTGCTAGGACAATCTGCCTTGACAGCCCCTACCAGGAGAGGACAGGGTTTGACCCTTTGCTGCTGCAAACCAGTAGAGCACAGTGACTTTATAACCTCCACTGCTCCTTAGTTTCTTGGGCATTCCCATGAGGGTAGGCTCTGGACCAGGCAGAGGGTGTGAATGGTGTAGTCACAACCACGGGCTACACAGAGAGGGATGGGGGAGTTTGAGAATGTTTGCGTGGGATGGCTTCAGAACTCTCTGGGGTAAGCTTTCACTGAAAGCACCTTCGGCTCAGAACATTGGGGCTACATTGGAAGAATGGAGGTAGAACAGGACTCAGTGGAGAGACTGGAGAAATGAAGAAGATATGGGGGGAGGGGATGAGTGACATAGTTAACAAAAAGTTCGAGAAAAAAAGTCCGAGGACCCAGGGGTTACAACAAGGCTTCTCTTTGCCTTCACCAGCATCTTCTCCTGCAAGCCCCAGGGTTTTGGTTTTGTTTGCGTCCTACAAAGCCTGCACTTAGCTTCAGAGCCCCATTTTACATCCTACTATAAAAGCTTCACTTCACCCTCCATTCCTTGTCCATTGATACTGCTCTCCTCCTAGGCCAGGCCTGCCCAATTGGCTGAGGTGAGCTGGGGCTAACTTTGGAGCTGCCCAAAGAGGATGGTCTCACCTCCCCATCCCGCCCATTTAGACAGGAGTCAAAGGCTTTTTGACCTAGCTTGGCGGGGGAAGGAGGAGGGGGAAGCTAGTTATAAGCATCCATTTTCCCTGAAACTGGGAAACTATTGTGGGAAATTTAGGGCTCCACAGACAAAGGAGTGTAACGAGGGAAAGAGAAAAGAAAAGAAAAAAAAGTGCAAAAAGACAAACCCATCGTGCTGTCTGTTGCTAGAGGGCTGGAGGAATTCATATATATATATATATTTGATTTTTTACAGAGAGGAAGAGAGAGGGATAGAGAGAAATATTGATGAGAGAGAAACATTGATCAGCTACCTCCTGCACACCCCCCACTGGGGATGTGCCTGAAACCAAGGTATATGCCCTTGACCGGAATCGAACCTGGGACCCTTGAGTTCGCAGGCCAATGCTCTATCCACTGAGGCAAACCAGTTAGGGCAGGAGGGAATCTTTTTTTAAAAAATATATGTATACGTGTTAATTGATTTCAGAGAGGAAGGGAGAAGGAGCGAGAGATAGAAACATCAATGATGAGAAAGAATCATTGATCGGCTGCCTCCCGCACATCTCCCACTGGGAATTAAACTTGCAACCCAGCAACCTTCAACCTTCTGGTCAACCTTCTGGTCGACGCTCAACCACTGAGTCACACTGGCTGGGCTGGAGTGATTCTTAACCCTGTTTAGTCTTGCTTCATTCAATGAAAGAGATCACAATCAGAAAATTGTCTTTGAATATGAAAAATGATGACAGGACACAGGATCAAATAAAGGAAAGGGGATGGAAGTATTTTTGTAAACTATTAAATTCTATACAGGTGTGAGGGATTACTCATATTACTATGCATTACAAATTTTCATTTTGCTCCCATAGATCTGGTTTACTCCATATTCTCCTTAATAGAGGAACATAACACAGCCAGGTTAGCTCTGGGGTATTTGTGGCCGAGTGAAGCATCGTGTGTGTGTGTGTGTGTGTGTGTGTGTGTGTGTGTGTGTGTGTGAGAGAGAGAGAGAGAGAGAGAGAGAGAGAGAGAGAGCGCAATGGGAAGGAGTGATTGGTTAGAACCCCTTCTCTCAACATTTGTCCCCTGGCAAAAATGAGATATAATGAGCAAGGAGAAACTTAAAGGAGAGAAAACCTAACAAATCCCATGGTCAGAGACATCTAGGAGACAAGTCTTGTTTTCTCTGTACCCTCAATACCCAGAACAAGCCAGGTGGCGGGGAGCTCGATCTCCTGATATCTGCCAAAATGAGGGAGGGGCACTCCAACACTTCTGTCTCCACTGCTGCCACCACAGTGCAGATGAGTCTCAGCTCCTTACAGCTGCAGGAGTCACATTCTACCAGCCCAGTCTCCCAAGTGCTGCTATGTCCCTGCAAGTCTGTGGCAGCAAGTCACTATGTCTCTGCCATAGTAAGAGGCCTGGTGCTCAGAGGCCCAGCACACAGCCAAGCCACTCACAGCACACAAGTCACTGCTCTTTGATTCTTCACAAGGCCCTCCAGGCTATAGTAAAGCCTCAGGACCTGTCTGAACACCAATCAACAAACAAATGGGGTCACGGATAGGGAAGCACTTGGTGACCCGCAAAGCCCCATACAAATGTAAGGGATTATTGCATTGTATTGCAAAAAGAGATTCAGATTCTTAGAGGGTTGTGGTTATTTGGATTTTGGCAAACAGGAGTTGACTGTGTTATAAGATGAGCATGTGTGGAAAGTGTCTGCACGTGTGTGTTCAGTGATAAGACCCATAGATAGAAACCTACCTGGCCAAATGGCACAAAGACTCATTTAGACTATGCAAAACCAATATTGGTAAGTTAGCAATAAGTCCCTGGCCCTTTTTCAATATGATTTTTATAGAGGTGCTCTCATCAGTCTCCCCACAACACTATGCCACTCTTATGTCCCTCAGACTTGAGTTCAGTGGAATAAAGCACACAGTGAGCTTGGAGGAGTCTACTTTTGAGACTTTCAGGCTCTGAGAACTTTTCCTGGGAGAAGATTTCAGGCACAGAAAACATGGTCTGTGTAGGTCCTGGCAGGGCACTCCAGACCCATGCCAACTTCCCTCCATTTTCTGTCCCCACAGAGCAGTTCCACATGCCTCCATAATGAACCCTAGAACAAGAGGGCTCCCTTTAAGTTAGTCATTCAATTGACAAGCATGTTTCAAATGCTTTCCCACTGGTGCTGGTGCCAGGCCTTCAGCTAGGCCCTGGGGCTATAAAAATGAAGATCCCTTCATCGCTTACCATTCATTTCTCACCTCTAAAGCAACATGTTTTGTGGCATCTCTTCCCCTTCAAGGCTTTTCTTGATGCTCATTTTATTCTGCTAAGTGAAGCCAGTGCCAATGCTTTTGGATCCAGCATGGTTGTTTGGTCTCTGACTAGGCAGCAAGGGACAGTGCTCAGTATCAAATGGCGCTTTTGGAATTCAAGGAGAAATCAAGATGGTGGCATAGGTAAACATCTGAACTTGCTGCCTCACACAACAACTTCAAAACTACAACTAAAAGACAAAACGGACATCATCCAGAACCACAGGAAGGCTGGCTAAGTGGAAATTCTACAACTAGAAGGGAAGAGAAAAGCACACTGAGACTCAGGGAGCTATAGAAGTAAAGTGCAGAGGTACAGAGGCACATGAGCAGAGAGGGCTGGCAACTAAGTACGTGGCTGGATTTTTCAATCCACAGGGAGACAGAAACTCCCAACTGCTCTGAACTCCAGTTCTGGGCAAGACTCTGGGGACCCAGACTCATACGGGGAGAAACTGGACTGTCTGGCAGCAGGCAGAACTTGAGGACGGCTTTCTCTCATAGGTGCTTGCAGAGATTACCAAGGGACACTGAGACATGGGGGCCTCTTAGGGCAGGGCTGACGGGAAGCCATTGCTGTTTGCTCCACCCTGAGACTCTGCCCCATCCAAGCTGTGTGTATATAAATGGCCTGGTCCTTTGAAATCTAAAATTACCTAACAAACTGCAGCTGAGTCAGAGAGACCCAGAACATCCAAAAGAAAGCCCAAGGCCCCACAGCAGCTTGCATTGCTTCAGAGATGGGCCTCATCTGGTTATCTCCAAACCCCAAACAAAGAAGAGGAATCTGCAGATCTCTCTGTAGCTCCTGCTGAGTGGCCTCAGGAAGAGACTAAATTAGCACCTCCTTGGAGATCCAAGAACCAGTGTACCCAGGGGTCAGAGTAGGACCATCCAGATTACAACTCCTCAGATCCATAAGGGACACACTCAGGGGGCAGACTCAGTGAGAACCAAAGCCCCACTGAAGCAAGTTTTGCCTCATAAGGGGCACAGAAGTTCTCCCATTGTAGACACAGCTGATCCTCACAGCCAATTGGCCTGGAGGTCAGTTCCTCCCAGTGATACCAACAACAATCAAGGCTTAACTACAACAAGATTGCACACACAGCCCACAAAGGTGTGCACCAAGAGTATCCACCTCAGGTAACTGGGGAGGCTGAGCCACTGGGCCCTATAGGACACCTAGCACAAAAGCCACTCTATCAATTCAGGGAAGCAGCCAAAATGTGGAGTCAAATAAACAGGTCACAAATGAAAGAAATGGAGGAAAGCAAATAACTAGATATGGAGTTCAAAACCACAGTTATAAGGTTTTTCAAGAATTTTCTTGAAAAGGCCAATAAATTTAGTGACATCCTTGAGTAAATGAAAAAGGACCAACTAGAAATTAAGCACACACTGACTGAAATAAAAATAATATACAGGGATCCAACAGCAGACTAGAGGATCACAAGAATCAAGTCAAAGATATGAAATACAAAGAAGCAAAAACCACCCAACTGGAAAAGAAAAAAAATTATCCAAAAATATGAAGATAGTATAAGGTGCCTCTGGGACAACCTCAAGCATACCAACATCCGAATTATGGGGTTTCCAGAAGAAGAGAGATGGTTAGATACTGAAAACCTATTTGTAGGAATAATGTTAGAAAACTTCCCCACCTGGTGAAAGAAATAGACTTACAAGTCCAGGAAGCTCACAGAATCACAAACAAAAGGAATCCAAGGAGGACCACACCAAGACACATCATAATTAAAATGCCAGAGCAAAAGACAAAGAGAGAATCTTAGGATCTGCAAGAGAAAAACAGCTAGTTACCTACAAGGGAGCACCCATACAACTGTTAGCTGATTTCTTAACAGAAACTATGCATGCCAGATGGGAGTGGCTAGAAATATTCAAAGTGATGAATAGCAAGAACCTGCAACCAAGATTACTCTACCCAGAAAAGCTATCATTCAGAATTGAAGGTCAGATAAAGAGCAGATAAGAAAAAGCTAAAGGAGTTCATCACCACCAAACCAGTATTATGGTGAAAGGTATTCTTTAAGAAGAGGAAGAAGAAAAAAGTAAAGATAAAAATTATGAACAACAAATACATATCTATCAGCAAGTGAATCTAAAAATCAAGTGAATAAAAAATCTGATGAACAGAATAAACTGGTGAATAATAGAATCAGGGGCATACATAGATTGACAATTCTCAGGCAGAAAGGGGTATTAAGGGTGAGGGAAGAGACTGGACAAAAATCGTACACCTATGGATGGGGACAGTGGTGGGAGTAAGAGCAGAGAATGGGGTGGGCTGGGAACCAAGTAGAGGGGAGCTATGGGCGGGGGGGGGGGGGAGAGGAATAATTATAATAATCTGAACAATCAAGATTTATTTTTATAAAATGGGGCTTTTGGGCATGTGGATCAGGTATCACAAACCTCCAGAGGAGGTTCAAGCGAGCCTGATTCTTTGTGTGTCCACACTCTTGAAAAGTCAGGAGAAAAATCATGTGATCAGGGTTGTGTTGGAACAGCATTCTCATCTCAGGTTCTATCAGAGCATACCCTTGGGTTTGGAAGGCCAGTTTAAGGGCTATCTTATTGGTGGTCCCCAGTACATGACTATGTGCATTCTTTTTTGAAAATATATTTTTATTGATTTCAGAGAGGAAAGGAGAGGAAGAGAGAGATAGAAATATCAATGATGAGAGAAACTCATTGATAGGCTGCCCCCTATACACACCCTACTGGGGATAGAGCTCACAACCCAGGCATGTGCCCTTATCTGGAATTGAATCCAGGACCTTTCAGTCTGCAGGCTGATGCTCTATCTACTGAGCCAAACCAGCTAGGGCAGGTATGTGCATTCTCGATAGAGAAACTCTAGTTAGTTAATTAGAACATTCAGGTAGAATGACTTTCTGGATTTTGGAATTTTCTAATTTATTGAAGGTTCACCTCCAACTCCTTTCTTGTTTGGCTGCTTGGTGTGGAAAATCTAACACTCATGAACCCACTTTCTAGATGGCCAATAGAGTCTATGGAACAACTTGGTGGTATATGTTGGCTGGGTGTCTTGCAATGATTTGCAATCAATGGATCCCAAACTGAGGTTCTTGAACTCATAAAAGACTGGGAGATGGTCTATGAATTACATCTGTTATTTCATAAAGTCTAGTTAAATGTGCCTGCATGAGACTGCTGTGGTTAACTATAACATCAAATGTTTTTGGCTTTGGCTAGAATTAAATGACCTCCATGTGGCTGTCTGAGGCTGATTGGAAGCACTGGTATAGTTTTATATGTATCTGATACATTTTTAAAATTTTATTTATTTCCCTGGATGGTGTTCCTCAGTGGTTGAGTGTTGGCTCTTGCACCGAAGAGTCAATGGGCTGGATTCCTGGTCAAGGGCACAGACCTGGGTTGTAGGTTTAATCCCTGACCCTAGTTGGGGCATATGTGGGAGGTAACCAATTCTCTCTCTCTGTCTCTCTCAATCAATGGGGAAAAGTATCCTCAGGGGAGGATTAACAAAAAAAAAATCTCTATATATAAAAGCCTAAGGGACCAGATGACCGGAAGGTAGCTATGACGTGCACTGACCATCAGGGGGCAGATGTTCAATGCAGGAGCTGCCCCCTGGTGGTCAGTGTGCTCCCATAGCAGGAGCGCTGCTCATTTGACAGATGGGTGCCAGATGCTGGGCTCATGGCTGCCGAGTGCAGCTGCTCTACCGTGGACACTCCCCCTGCATGCCTGATGGGGTATCAGCAGGCACAGTGTGGCTAGGATGTGCAGGAGTGGCGCCCAGCCCAGGCTCAGGCTCCTTCCAGCCACCTGCTGCTTTTCACACTACTTCATGCTATGAGGGATCAGAGTGGACAGAGGGCTAGAGCCCAACAAGCTGACAGGTAAGACCAGGCTGTCATGGAGGTCCACAGATCCCTGCAGGCCAGGCAGAGGGACCCCACTGATGCACAAATCTGTGCATTGGGCCTCTAGTAATAAAAATAAATGAATATGTTATTTATTGATTTTAGAGGGAAGGAGGAAGGAAGGGAGGGATATATTGACTTGTTGTTTCACTTATTTATGCATTTATTGGTTGCTTCTTGTATGTGCCCTGACTGGAGATCAAACCTGCAACCTTGGCATATCAGGATGATACTCTAACATACTTAACTACCTGGCCAGGGCCCATATCTGATATATTTTTAAATAGCAAATTATTACTTGCAAATATATCCTCTTTAAGGAAGATAAGTATTTTGAACACAGAGAGTTAAGAACGTGGATTCTAGAACCAGACTGCTTGGATTCAGATACTGACTTAAAAACTTCCCTGCCAGGAATGGGTAAACAAAATGTGGTACACCTATACGATGGACTATTATCTTTTAAAATATATTTTTATTTATTTCAGAGAGAAAGGGAGAGGTAGAGAGAGATAGAAACATCAATGGTGAGAAAGAACACCAATTAGCTGCTTCCTGCACACCCTCCACCCAGGATCAAGCCCACACCTAGGCATGTGCCCTTGACCGGAATTGAACCTAGGACCCGTCAGTTCACAGGCCAATGCTTCATCCACTGAGCCAAACCAGCTAGAGCTGGAATATTATTCAGCCATAAAAAGGAATGAAGCGCTGATACGTGCTACAATGCAGATGAACTTTGACAATATCATGCTAAGTGAAAGAAGCCAGAAAGAAAAGGCTTCATATCATATCATATCATATCATATCATATCATTTCATATATCATATCAATATTATATTAAATGAAGTATCTGGAATAAGTAAATCCATAGAAACAGAAAGCAGATAGGTGGTTACCAGAGTCTGGAGGAGACGGGAGAAAAGTGAAGCAACTGCTTAACAGGTATAAAGTTTCATTTTAGGATAATGAAAATGTTTTGGAACTAAGTAGGGGTGGTAACTGCACAATGTTGTGAATGTATTAAATTTCACTGAATTATCCAAAATGGTTAATTTTATGTTATGGGAATTTGACCTCAATTAAAAAAAAAACAACTTACTAGCTGGGCAACTTTGGACAATTCACTGAACCTCTCTCTACCTCAATGTCTTTATCTATAAAATGGGAAAATGCTAACATTTACCTTATGGGGTTGTTATGAGGTTTAAATGGATTACTATTTGTAAAATCCTTAGGACAATGTCTGGCACATACTAAATGACATATAACTGTGTGATAAATGGAGTTCATGCCCGGCTAGTGTGGCTTAGTGGTTGAGCATCTATCTATGAACCAGGAGGTCAATGGTTTGATTTCTGGTCAGGGTACGAGCCTGGGTTGCAGGCTTGATCCCCAGTGTGTGGTGTTCAGGCAATCAGTGATTCTCTCTCATCATTGATGTTTCTATCTCTCTCCTCCTCTCCCTTACTCTCTGAAATGAATAAAAATTTAAATAAATAAATAAATGAGGTCCTTGAGGGGAAATAAACATTAAAGCCCTTGGTAGTGAACAGTTTGGGAATCTCTGATGAAGGTGAAAAAGTGCTCAGTATCGCTGAAACTGGTTTGGCTCAGTGGATAGAGCGTTGGCCTGCGGACTAAAAGGTCCCAGGTTCGATTCCAGTCAAGGGCATGTACCTTGGTTGCGGGCACATCCCCAGTAGGGGAGGTGTGCAAGAGGCAGCTGATCGATGATTCTCTCTCATCGATGTTTCTAACTCTCTCTCCTCTCTGTAAAAAAATCAATTATATATATATATATATATATATATATATATATATATATATATATATATATATATATTTTTTTTTTTTTTTAAGTGTTCAGTATCTTTCAAGGTGGAGTCCCCTCTTGTTGCCAATTCCTAGTAGAGATTGCTAGAAATTCAGAGTATGAGGTACCACCCCAGACCTATTCAATAAGACCCTGGGTGGGAGTGTGCCTTGGCATCTGACTTTTAACAAGCTTCCTCCAATTATTCTTCTGTATATTGAGGTTTGAAAAATGTTGGTGTGAGAGTACGTGTACTGAACGCAGAACACTGGCTTCCTGGATTAAAAAAAAAAAAAATCTACATCTTAGTTTTCACCTTGTTTTTTAATCATCTTGTAACTTTTTCCCTGAAACGGGACAGTTATTCCTCTGGAGCCCCTTACAGTTTAACGAGCAAGAACACACACACCAGGATGCATATAAACTCGCATGACTGAAATAAGAATGGTATCTTCACTGAGTTATCTATAGCAGCAAAACTATGTGCTTACTCTATTCTGTTCATGTCGGAAGTGCTATGTTGGGCTGCGTGGAGGACACAGTAAAACATGACCCTTGCCTCTAGATACAAATTCTAAGAGACAAGATGGCTATTGAAAAGGCTAGTTGATTTGAGAAGTGTGGTGTGCCGGGGGAGTGGAGGGTTGGGAGACAGCAAGTTGGGCAGGACGTGAGGGGCCCCAGTTTCCCATTGAATGCCTAGTGTCAATCAGTCCCAAAGTATTCAAGCAGTGCGTGCTGCTCAAAAGCAGCCAGGCAGTGTGGTGGATGCCCCCTTCTATGTTAAGGAGGCAGCCCTCAGATGGGGAAGTAGAGTTAAGGCACAGAGCACAGAAAAGCACTAAGTGCTAAGTTGTGTGCAGTACTTACCCACAGGGCCAAGGATTCACGGGCAAAAGCGTTCTGTGAAATCTCCATGGAGGTGAGGCTTGAAGGACTTGGCCAGGTGGAGGAGAGCTAAAGTGCAGGCACATGGATAGGAGCGAGAATGGTATGCGTGCGTCCTGTGCCAACATCTCTACGCCTACACACAATCATTACCACAGCCATAGGAACACAGCAGCTCCAGGGACTGGAGTCAGGTGAGCACCCCCTTGCCAAAAATATCTCCCTGTTTCTTGATATTATGCCTGTGACTTTTATTTCCGGACTTGAATTAAGCAGGTGCTCCCAAGTTCTGAACTCTTTAAAAAGTTCTCACGTTAAAACAAAATCAAACTGCTATGGGGCATCTACTGGGTGTCAGGCACTGTTTGAAGAGCTTAACGTACAAGAACTCATTTGATCCTTTATTTTGAATTTTATTTTTGTTTAACTCATTTTTATTTTTTAATAATAGTTGACATACATGATTATATTAGTTTCAGGTGTACACCCCAGTGATTAGACATTACATAACTTCCTAAGTGATCATCCTGATAAATCTCGCACCCATCTGGCACCATGCATAGTTATTAGAATATTGTTGACTATATTCCCCATGCTGTGCTTTACATCCCAATGATCATCCATTTGATCCTTATAACATTTTCAGGAGGGGTTTAGCTGCCATTTTATAAATGAGGAAACTGAGGCTTGCAGAGAAGTTAAGTGTCCAAGGTGATATCTCTAGGAAGTGGTGGAGCCAGGATTCAAACCACCATGTGTGTGTAAATTCAGAGACTGTGTGTTTAACCACTAAATGGGAGGGAAAAGGCAAAAAGAGACCAAGATGTAAACTGAGTCTTTAAATGGCAAGAAGGGAAGCCAGGTATCAGTCTCAGCTTCCCCACTATAAAATAAGGGGGTTGGATTAGATCATCCATGCATTCATTCACTTAACAAACATGTGCAGAGGTCCAGGGTGGGGGGCGCTGGGGGAGAGGAAGGAGACTGTGAGAGACAGATGAGAAAGATTGGATCCCTGCCATACAAGGAAGTTAAAATCTAGTTGGGGAGACAGGCAGAGCATAGAAGTGCTAAATAAAGGACCAAGTTCAGTACTGTGGGGGTACCCTGTGGGGAGGAAGTGGGGATCAGGGAAGATAGCATGAAAGAACTGGCTGGAGTAATGATTGAGTGGGATTTCAACAAGCTGAGAAGGACATAGAAAAAGCTGAGGGTGCAATCAAGAAAGCCTCTGCTGGCCAGAGGGCTGGTTGGTTGATAACAGAGGACTTGTGAGGGACATGGGATGAAAGGAGACTGCAACCCAATCAGGGAGGGCCCTGAAAACTAGGTGAAAGCTTATGGACTTGATTTTGTCAGTGAGTAGTCAACGCCAGCTTTTTTTTTTTTTAATATTTTTTATTGATTTTTTACAGAGAAGAAGAGAGAGGGACAGAGAGTTAGAAACATCGATGAGAGAGAAACATCGATCAGCTGCCTCCTGCACACCCCCCACCGGGGATGTGCCCGCAACCAAGGCACATGCCCTTGACCGGAATCGAACCCAGGACCCTTCAGTCCGAAGGCTGATGCTCTATCCACTGAGCCAAACCGGTTTCGGCTCAATGCCAGCTTTTGTTGTTGTTTGTTTGTTAATCCTCACCCGAGGATATTTTTCAATTGCTTTTTAGAAAGAGAGGAAGAGAGAGAAAGACAGAGAGAAACATCATGTGAGAGAAACTCATTGGTTGCTTCCTGCATGCGCCCTGACCAGGGCCTGTGCCCCAGGGAGAAGCCTGCAACCTAGGTACGTGCCCTTGACTGGAATCAAACCCAGACCCTTTAGTCCACAGGCAGATGCTCTTTCACTGAGTCAAACCTACTAGGGCCACTGCCAGTTTTTCAGGAGGGCTTGAAAAATTTTTCTTATAGTCCTCTCTACCTCTACTACTGTCTGCTTGATTCAGAACCTTGTTAAGTGTCTAGGAGTTTTAGCGAAGGTGTGGTTAATCTGGAGAGCTTCTGGGATGATTTTAGCTCCCTTCCTCAATTCCCCCTCCCCTTGGCTATAAAATCTAGAAAGATTGTTGGTTGTTTACAGAGTTAAGTTTAACCAGACATACTGTCTCCCCATCTAGACCTGGGGCTCTGAGAGGGCAGAGACCAGGCCTCCCTCAGCATGCCTCTCCAGCAGCCACCTGCTGCACTAGGGATTGTGCATTTGAAATTTACAAAAAGTGAGTAGAGGCACCAAATTCTTCCCTTCATCTTCTCTCAGGGCATAAAGTGAAACATTAGAGAACACTTAGTGTCTCTAACTCATTGTCAGCTTTTTTTTTTTTTAATATATTTTATTGATTTTGTACAGAGAGGAAGGGAGAGAGATAGAGAGTTAGAAACATCGATGAGAGAGAGTCATCAATCAGCTGCCTCTTGCACACCCCCTACTGGGGATATTCCCGCAACCAAGGTACATGCCCTTGACCGGAATCGAACCTGGGACCCTTCAGTCCCCAAGCCAACGCTCTATCCATTGAGCCAAACCAGTCTTGGCTCATTGTCAGCTTTGATGACCGAGTACCAGCTTCACTCCTTCCCTGAGTACCAGCTTCACTTCTCTCCCCCTCTCTCCCCTGATTCCCTTTCAACTGGGGTGACTTAGAATGAACCCTTTGGCAGTCCTGAGATCCAAACCTGACTTCATCTTCAGCTGATTGGGGTGCAGGAGATGAAGGGACAGCCAGAAGCTTCAAATTTGCTACATTCTGACACTCTAAAAATTTAAGTCACTGGAATATTGTTGCTGTCCTGGGTTGGGTTATCAGATAGAGAACTGAGGCAATTATCCAATAAATTTAATCAGAGGTTGGTTTGGGGCCTAAATTACACTGGGACCCTCCAAATGCCATTTTACTTGGTAAGCTTTGGGAGGGCAGGACCCAGACAGGTGTCACCCTTAGGTATCTGAGCTGTGCCTAGGGAATCTACACTAATGACAATAAATTGTGCACGAGCCCAGTAGTTTAGCGTGTACAAAATTATTTCCCTTTCATTATCTCATTTAACACTCAATGGTGTCCCTGTGAGGAAGGTAGGACAAGTGCAGTGATTTCCATATTTTAGAGTGTGTGTGTGTGTGTGTGGGAAAGACCCAAAACACCTAGCATCAGGCTGGTACTACTCAATTAGGGCTTGGCTGAGGTCCCACTGCTAGTTATACATAAGATAGGACTAGAATCTGGTTCTTAGAACTCCCCAAACAATCTTCTCCATTATACCAATCTTAAGGTGACCAGACATCCCGCTTTTGGCGGGGCAGTCCCGATTTTTAACAATTTGTCCTGCGTCCCATGGTGTTTAAAAAAAAAAGTCCCGATTTTTGGAAAGAATAATTGGGACTTTTTTAAAATGCCGTGGGGCATGGGATAAATTGTTAAAAATTGGGACTGTCCCGCCAAAAGCGGGACGTCTAGTCACCTTAACCAAGCTCCCTCTCCAAGAGTCCAGGCCCAGGCCAGTAGCTGTTACTGATGAGGAAAAACTGCCTGCAAAGGGATATTTTGGCAATAAATGGAGGTGCCATACCACATTGAAAAGAACTATGGATGTGGAGTGAGGACTCCTGTGGTTGAGTCCTAGCTCGAGAGATCACTAGCCACGTGTCCATGAGCAAACCACTCACAGACATTCATAGACTCAGTTTCCTCAATTACAAAATTGAGAGTTGTAGTGAGAAACAAATGAAACAATACAAGTGAAAGGGCTTTGTAAACACTCTGATGGTGTACAAAGGTAAGATATTATTACGTTGATTCCGCTGTGGTTCTAGCCTCAAATAAAATAATCATTAATATCTACATTCTCTACAAGCTTTCCCCACCCTGCTCCTTGGTTTCCCATCGTCTCCTGTAGGGCAGGAAGGGTGGCCCCCAACAGGAAAGGGCTCAGAGAAGCTAGAGCTTCAGTCAGGAAACAACCATCTTGCCCCAACCTTCATTTCACCAGATGAATGATGCAGCCAAATGGTAGGACAGATGCGTGGGAACAAAGGGCTTCAGGATCCATTTCAGCCTCAAAACAAGGAGCAAAGTAGCCCTTAGGCCCTAAGGGCCTTCAGCAGAAATTTAGTACTTACCAGGTTAATTAAAATTAGTGGAGACAACCTTACCCAAATCAAAGCAGAACTGGTGGGGCCTGCATTCTCAGGCTCAATAGAGGTGATTTCCAGCCCCTACCCACACATAATAATGCATTTTTTGTTGATTAGCTTAAACAAATCACTTCCAAAACTTCACTTTTTCTTAGTGCTCCTTAAGGCCACAAACTTTTTAAGGGGTGTGTGTGGGGTGCGCGGCAAGGTGAGAGTTGTCAAGTAAAACAGATGTTCCAAGCTCAATAAAATGACAAGCGTTATGTCCCCATTGCTGGCAAAAGATTTGAGGTTGGTGAGGACAGCAAGTGGGCCTCAGACTGCAGCAAAGCCACTGCAGCCTTAGTGGCTTGCCATCCTCTGCACTACTCTCTCACACACACATCCTTTACTAGTAAACCAGGTGAGGGAGACATACCAGGCAAGTCTCAACTGCCATCTCGAGAAAGTCCTTCCAAAGGAGAGAAGATACCCTATAGCTTAGAGGTGAATCTTTGGGCCTATGACAAAGAAGTGGGGGCAGGGAGGAGGAGGAGGAAGACATTAATCCAGCAGGGTTTCCTTCTAGTCCAAATGACCTTCTGGCTTCCTTCGTATAGATAAGTATATAATAAATTATATCAATATATGTGCACATAAAGATTTTTTTTTTCAAATTCCTGCTATTCATTTCACATTCCGTTTACAAAGCCCTGAACCCTCCTGGAACTGCGGGGCACCTCCCCTAATACCCTGTGGGCTGAGGCGCTGCCTTTGAAGTCCCCTAGCCTGGCTCAGGGTTGGAGCTGCTAAGAAACACCCTAAGAGTGAAAGGAAGTTTGCCGGCAGCTTCGGCACCTTAGCAAGCTGCTCTCCTCGGAGCTATCAGAGTTCCACTGTGGACCACAGGCTTCTCAGCCCTTCAGTCCTGGGGATGGTCTGGGATGTAAACATGTACGAGGATTTATTCCTCCGGCCAGACTCGGAGTCGTTAGGGTAAAGGGTAAGGGTCAAGGGGCTGGGTTTGATGACTGAGGAGCCTGGGAAGAACGGGCAGAAGCCCAGTCCTCTTGGAGCCAGGTTTTCAACCCCAAGTCCTGCAGGCATCCCCCTTTACAGACCTTTCCTCCTCCTCCTTCTTCCTCCCTGGGGCCTCTCACTCCCGCCCCCGCTCCCGAGATGCCTCCACGCCCAGGCCAGGGGCTGCCTTTGGAGGGCGACCTAGGGGGTTTGCAGCCCCGGAGGTTGCCACGAAGGGTGGGCCGCCCCAGAGACGAGAGGCGAGGCAGCAAGCCCCGGCATTTTTCTTCCCCAGCACCTGTCCCACTTCGGCGCGGGGGCTGGGGCTGCTCCCGCGAGCTGCCTCGGTGCCCGAGCGCTGGAGCCGTGCACCGAGGTCGCCGGGGTTAGGGAAGTGGGGGGCCGGGAGAGGGGCGGGGCGTCCGGCGAGGGCGTCCCCCCCCCCCCACGCATGCAAGACCCTAAGCTCCCCCCCGGCTACACTGAATCTCAAGGGAGAGAGAATCGCACATAAAGCACTAGCAAAAACGCTCGATCTCCGACCGGAGCGGCGTTGCTCGCGCCCCCCCCCCCCCTTCCTGGAGCCGGGGGCTGGCAGGGGAAGGTGGCTCTGTTCTTCCCCCGTGGCCAGTGCGGGGTCTGCGGCTGCCTGGCGAGGTTCCGGCTTCCCCGGGGCTGGCAGGGGGAGCCCCGAGAACTGCAGGCCCGCCCCCCCCTTCCTCCTCCTCCTCCTTCCCCTCCTCCCCCACGTGTCCTCCCTGAGCCCAGCGGCCTGATCCCAGCACCCTCGCCCCACCTCCCTCCTCCTCCCGCGTCGCCCGCTTCCCCGGCGGCGTGGAGAAGAGCAAAGTTGCGACAGCGGTTGGGGGCTCTGTCCAGGTAAAGGGGGTGCGGTGGGGGGTGGGGGGACGGTGCGGCCCTGCGGCGGGGGCGGAGGGAAGATAAAGAAACTTGCTTTCCGCGGCCCCCACCCTGCGCGGGTTCGGATCTTGCGTGGACCGAGCCCTCGTGGCGAGACGCGGCAACGGCGCCCGGACCCGGACCGCCCGCCTGGGCCAGATCGGCGGTTGCAGGCAGCGGGCCAGGCCAGCACCCAGGCAAGGGCGGGGTGGGTGACGGTACACCGGACCGAACGGGGGGACTCCGGTGGCCTGGGCGCGGGCCGAATCCGGACCGGGCCGAGTTGGGTGGCGAAGTAGGACGTGGATTCGGGGGCGGGGCGCCGCGGGAGGGGGAAACCAGGCCCGGCCGGACCGGCCTGGGCGTGGGGGTGGGGGGCGAGTTCGGGGCACTTGCTGGGCTCGGGACCGAGCCGTAGGGCGGGGCGGTGCTAAGGGCTGGGCCGGACCCGTGGGGAGAGGGCGAGGGGAGGGGGAGCCGGGGGTGGAGTAGGGGCGTGGAGTTGGGAGCGGGGTCTGGCCTCTGCCGGGGGCGAAGGTAGATCCGCGGGGCCGCCAGCGGAGGGAGGGAGGCCCGCGGCAGCGCAGCGGCGGGGAAGGCCGGCTTCCGCGGAGTTTGTGCCTGGGCTTCTCGGGCTCCCGCCTCCTCAGGCGCACAAATGGGGCGAGGGGACCGACTGGTAAGCAACCGCGAGCGTTAGACGGGGTTCAGCGGCAATTCGGGGAAAATCGAGGAAAAGACACCGTCTGCAGTTATGCCAAACCTCCCACCCACTTCTTAGCATCTGGATTCTGCTCTCAGGGGACCGCATACCCTCCTCGACCCAACCCTCTGACTCTCCCCCCCCCTTCCTTGGCCATCTGACCTCTTAGGGGTATGTGTTTGGGGGTGAACGGTGGCGGGGGGGGGGGGGGGGGAGTGTACTTTCCCTCCCGCCAAGGCAGCCTAGTTCATATCTTATTCCTACATGTAGCGTCACTTCGAGTCGCGTGGACATTAAGGTTTAGATAACCTACTGCCCACTATCCCCTCACCAAGTGATTTGATGGCTTTTAAGGAAAGGGGTGAACCCCTGGATTTCCATGCCCTGGGTGAGGTTTGAGGATTGCGGTTCACCCCCAGCTTATTTCCACTATCAACCGTTTTCCTTATGAGCTATTCCCATGGGAATTCGAACTTGGGTGGGGGGGAAACGGGAGTATTAATATGCTTCTCTATCTCTACACAGGGTCGGCGTGCCAAGGACGTCTAGTCTCAGAGGGAAAGTAGACACCAGTCCAACTCGGGTCGTCCCCACTACTACCTCGGTGAGGGGGGCAACGATAAAAGGGGGATACTGGTGGGCAGGGGCCCATCATAAGGGAACTGGCTGGGTAGTTGCTCCTAGAGGGACCCCGTTTCTTAGCGGGGAGGGAGACAGGAGCCTAAGGTTTCAGAAAAGGGATTCTGGGGAGGGAGATGGGGGTGACGACGAAGGGGGGGGTAGTGGCGGGAAGAAGGGGGAGTCACGCCCTGCCAGCAAGGGGAGCCTCCCTAAGGCCCTTGGGAGAAGAGGACTCAATGCGTCTGCTCTGTGGTGCCCAGCAGGGAAGATCTGGGGTCTCTGGATTTGTACACTGGATCAGGCACCAGTGGCCTGAGAAAGTCAGGTCGGGCTTTAGGTGGAGAGCCCTGGAAGAAAAAGAGAGAACCCTTAGGCCTTGGTGCCCTGATCTTTTCCTTTCCTCAACCTCTCCCTTCGAGGGGCGTCGAGGGTGGGGGCGTGGGGCTCTCGCAGCCCCGCCGATAGAGCTCCTCCGCCTTTCCAGGGAGTCTAGCTCTTTGGCCGGCTTGTTTCAGCCACCGCCGCCTCCCTCTCCAGAATCGGCTCGGCTCGGTCCTCGTAGTGATCCCCTCCTCCTCCCCTCCCCTCCCAGTGTCACCGGGGCTCTTGGCTCTGCCCCCTTCGCGGCTGCCTGCTCCCAGCTTTCGTCCCTCCCTCTCGCTTACTCCCTCGCTTCTCCTCCTCCTCCCGATTCCACCCCCCCGACAGGAGGCATTCTGGGAGTTGTAGTCCCGCTGAGCCTGGGCTGGCGCCGCCCGCGGACCCCACCGGACTCCACTTCCCGTCGAGCCCTGCGACCGGCACCCACTCCACCAGGCTTCGCTCGCACACACAAGACACACACACACCGCTCTCCCCCTCACTCTTTCGCTCGCCGCGGTTGCTGCCAGTGTGTGGCTCTGTCTCTCCTCCGCTTTGCTGAGCCCTCCCTTCTTCCTCTCAGTTCCTAGAGTCCGACCGCCGCCGCCGCCGCGGAGAGAGACGAGAAGGAGGTCGGTGGCGATAAGGGGCGGAGGGGGGCATCAGATCCGGGCAGTAGGAGGCGGGTGGCGGTACCGAAGGGGTAAGAGAGAGCCCGGGTGGCGGCCTGAGCCTCCCCGCGGAGCCGACCGGAGAACAGGTGCGTCTTTTTTCTCTCTCCCCCAACCCCTCCACCCCTTTTGGCTCCCCGGCTTTCTCGTATCCCCCACCCCCTGCTTCTTTCCATCGTAAGCCTTTTCTCAACCCGGTCCCTTCCTCGCCCCGCGGCCGCTCAACTGTCCCCCGGGGGCGCCGTCCTCTTCGTGTCCCCGGACGTAGTGCTCCCTGGAGCTTGCTCTGGTCTCGCCCCTCCCTTCGGGACTGCTCCTCTCCACTTCGTACCCCATTCCTGCCCTCCCCTACCCCCACCTTACCCCTCTCCCTCAGCCAGGTGAGACTTGTTCGCTAGGATTTGAAAGAGTCTTCTTACCGGCTGGGCGGGGGTCTCCATGGAAACGGGGGGTCTGGTCGATCCTAGGGGGGAAACCATTGGTATTACCCCACTCTTCAGAAAAGGAGGTGGAGGCTATCGTTTTGTTAACTACCTGGCCCCAACCCCCAGATCCAGGAATTCGAGGATCGGAAGGGAGGATGGCTAGCAGGGCAGGGCGAGAAAGGTTTTGTGTGTTTTTTTTTTGTGTGTGTGTTTTTTTCGGGGGGGGGGGGTTACTGTCCGTGATGAAGTCTTTAAGAGACCGGGAGAAAATATCCTCCAACCTTAGAGGGGAGGTGCGACGGGTGCTCCTCAGGGCTGCGTTCTCCCCGGTGTTAGGGTGCAGGAATCGTAGGGTAAGGGGTACCCTTCGGTGGCGGCGGGGCCTGGGTTCGGGAGTGGGGAGTGCTGTGATGGGGGCAGGGGCAATTCTCCGAGTCCCTGGAAAAAAAGGCGGGGGATGACTTCGGAGCGCCCTGGCTCCGCTGCCCTCGCTTTGCGGGCGGGGGCTGCCAGGCCGGGCACGGCGGGGAGGGGTCTTACATGGAAGGGGGGGATGAGATGGGGGCAATTCCCATTAGCCAGGGGGGGAAATCCGGCGTGGAAGCTCTCCACCCGCTTCGCGCCAGGCCTGGAGGCAAGTGGTTTGAGAGCGGAGCCCAGGGCTGGAAGGAGGGAGGCTCCAGTTACGGGGCCGGGTTTCGGGATCAGGGGCAATCCCCCAGCCCTTGGAAAAGGAAGGCGAGGGATGGCCGCGAACCCCAGGGTTCCCCCACCCCGGTCCTTAGGGGCGTGAGGAACGGACAGCAGGCCCAGCGGAGCCGGATTCGAACGGATCGCGGCCGGGGCGTGGGGGGGCTTAGCGGTGGGCTTCTGGGGGAGCAGTCCGGCGGCGGGGCGGGCGGGGCGTGGGGCTCCGGCGGGCGGCGGGGCGGGGCCGGGGCGGTGCTGCCGCCGCCGCCGCCGCTGCTCCTCCTGCTGGGGCCGCCGCAGCCGCTGCCGCCGTCGCCGCCGCTGCCGCCGCTGCTCCTGGGCGGGGAACGGAGGCCAAAGGGAGTCCCGTGCCGGGGCAGAGGGCACAGGCGGTGCACGGTGGGGAGGGGGCAGTCCTGGGGGCGGGAGCAGGCAGAGGGGTGGAGCCCCGACGGGGGGCGGTACGAACCAGGACGAAGACGATGAAGAGCCCCGGGGGCCGGTGCGTGGAGAACGAGGTGCTGGGAGAAGGAAGGGGGGGGGGGGGTTGGTCCCGCGACGGGCCTCGTGGGCTTGACTCCTCGAGGTTCTTCTTCGGGACAGAGCCCCGCAGGGGTGCCCATTAGCCCGGGAAGGGATCGAGAGGTGAACTGGACGGTGGAGGGGGCCTTCCTCGCCAGGGTCCCGCCGAGAGGAAGGCTGGGCCAGAGGGACGTCCGGGGCAAGGCTGGGAGGAGCTGGCCGTACCTTGGCTGGGGATTTCGAGTTATGGAGGTGCGGGCGATTGCTGTAGGGAGAGATGTGGTTGGGGGGAAAGGCGGGAGGGAAGCACACTGCAAACCTGCGAGGCCAATAGCACAGGCCAGCGGGGGTGCCCTTCTATTCCGCCCACACTTCCTCCCTCCCCCAGTGGAAGCGCTATGTTTTTTTGTTTTATTGTTTTGAAATCTTAAACGTGGACTGGAGGAGCTGTCTATGTGGTGATACTTATTCATTCTTGGTGTCTGCCAGACTAGTCGGGAGGTAAGGAAGGAGTCTTTTTGGCTAGGATGCATCTAGCTCAGGGTTTGGGACCTCTTTAGGCGAGTATGGGAAGGGGGTCCTGGAACTTGTGTGACAGCTGAATCTCTCAGGGCAGTTTGGAGGTCATCCCTGTGGCACAGTGGTGGTATATGATTGCAGGATTCTTTGCTCAGACTTCTGGGGGTGCATTTGTAGGCTAGCGTTACCCTGGAAGCCCCATGGTTCATTGGGCTTAGAAGACTTTCTCCAAGTCACATAGTTGGAATGTTTTTTTTGGGGAAATGAAGGGGAATGCATTTATTTGGGGTTGGGAGGGGATTCGGTTGATAATAAAATTCCAAGGTTGAAGGGACTTTAAAAGTCATCTGGTTCTCTGTTTGCCTGTCCTATCCTTGAAGGTTAGGATAGGGGGTGGTTCATTTTGGGGGGAGATGGAGGGCAGCACAATGGAGCAGAGTTTAGTTTAGTACCAGAGTACTCAGATTGGATGGTGATTTCACCACATGGTACCAAAGAGGACAGTATATAGGAAGGAAATTTGGAAGATCCCACTGGGGAGTAAATGGGGTAACCCAATCTCGAGAATCACTCAGAGGCTCCAAATAAGAGCAACAGATCGGGGGAGGAACCTGTAAAATTTTGATTAAGAAGCCAAGTTAGTAGGAAAGCCTGGGGGAGCCAGGAGGAGCAGGGAGCTTGGTGACTCATTCAGAGAATCTGAAGGCTGATAGAGTTTCCGAGGGCCATAGCTGTCTTGACTAAGCCATGTGGATATTGATAGGCAGACTCATCTTTTGCTATGACACCTGAGGCAGCTTCCCTTAAGGTAGATGTGAGGCACAACTCAAATGAACTTTTAAGAGGGCTGCCCCTGTTACCAGCTTTGCAGCAAAGGTAGGTATGTTTCTTTTCATTTTGGCTATGAGAAGTCACTGATAGAGGAAGAGGGGGGGACTCAGATGCTTGGGTTAAAGAGACTAGTTCTTTAGAATAGGTAAACAAAGAAAACATAGCAAATTGTTGGGTTAGGGCAGAGGTAAGCTAAGTCCGTGGGAGACTCTTCTATTGGTGTCGGATTGGGCAGAGTGGAGGGCAGTTCCAAAAGAAATGGCAGCGGTACCAAGGGTACTTCTAGATCTGGTGTTGTGATTTACCAGGTGAGTCGAGGGAGGATCCCTTTTTTTTAATTATTGATTTTTTTACAGAGAGGAAGAGAGAAAGATAGACAGTTAGAGGCATCAATGAGAGAGTCACCGATCAGCTGCCTCTTGCACACCCCCCACTGGGGATGTGCCCACAACCAAGGTACATGCCCTTGACTGGAATCGAACCCGGGACTTTTCAGTCTGAAGGCCGACACTCTATCCACTGAGCCAAATTGGTTTTGGCGAGGATCCTTTTTTTTTCTCTCTCAGTGTCATAGACTTTCTTGGGAAGCAAAGGAGGTTCTCTAGGACCCCTTTGCTTTAATCATGCTGCAGTTCACTGCATAGGGGGGGGGCGGAATTTGTAAAGGTGGCAGAGGATCTCATACAACAAATCTGGATAATGGATTTTAGAGAGGTACTTCTTTCAGGGGAACAGAATTATGGGTGAAAAGGACTTGAACACTAGAAAGAAGGGAGGTAAAAACAGTATCTGGAAGAGGGTTGGTTGGGCAGTGAAGGAGGAAGAAAGGTGATCATCGCTGGTCCCATGTGAGGGCCAACCCAGGGAAAAGTAGAACCTTGAACTCTCCAGGGCAGTGTTTTCCAAAGTAAAGCTGGAAGAAACTTTAAGGCTATTTACACTTCCATGCTAGAATCACTAAGGTTGAGGCAAGGGAGAAGAGTGATCTTGGGTAAAAATAGGATTGAGGAGAAACCGACATATACTACCCTGTTTCCCCGAAAATAAGACAGTGTCTTATATTAATTGTTTCTCCCAAAGTTGCGCTAGGTCTTATTTTTGGAGGCTGTCTTATTTTCGGGGAAACACGGTAGTAGGAAGAAATATAAAAATATTTACCCATGAGGAAATAGAGAATCTACAGATAGTGTATGGCTAAAAAATGCAGAATGTGAAAGAAAGACGTGTACTCAGGTGTTCCCTAGTGTCGGAGAAGGTAAAAACTTGCCTTTGGTAGCCGCTACTTTGGGAGGGAGAGCCCAGGAAGCAGAGGTTAGCCGAGATCCATGGCTTATAAGTTTTAGCATTAATTAGAAAAATCTATACAAAATAAGGATACTGAATGGGGGGAGGAATTCATGGTCTTGAATAAGTAGAATGGCCTTGAAGGAAGGAGAAAGTGGAAATACACCAGGTTTTCCAGCCCGCAAGTGGGAGGAATTCTAGATATAGGGCGGTGAAGGATAGAAATTCCAGAGTGAAATAGGATAAAGAACAGTGAACTGAGAGCCCTGGGCCAGAATTTGAGGGTAGGGTGGGGCGTGGAGAAGAGGTGCTAATCAGGAGTTGAACATCTGGAGCGGTTCATTGATTCTAGGCTGAGTTGAGTTTGAGATGGAATAGAAGGGTCACAGGGGATAGGGAGTTGTTTTCCAACATCAACAGCATATGGAATTGAGAGAGGAAGAGTTCATGGTTGAGTTGGGTGGGAAAGTGAGCCCTAGAGTGGAGCAGAAAAAGCTGGGGAAAATGGACATTATTGATAGGATAAAATAGATGGGAGAAGCCACTGAATGATTATGCAGGGAGTAAGGAAGGCTCTAGACCTTTGAGTTTTTTAAAAGAAAGGAAATTTCACTTTGCTGGAGTTCTAGTTAGGTATGACTTGATGCGTGCCAGAATGTTTGGCTATAAGGAAGGCCAAAGAGGAAGGTAATAAGAGGTAATCTACCTTTCTGCCACTAGGATGCTGGTACCGTGTTTTACATAGTCTGATATGCAAACTAGGCTTTGTTAATGCCAGTTTTTGAATGCTCATCCTTAAAATAATATAGAAACCATTCTCTTTCCAAATCTACCCTTTTTTTTAAAAAAATATATTTTTATTGATTTTTTACAGAGAGGAAGGGAGAGAGATAGAGAGCTAGAAACGTCGATGAGAGAGAAACATTGACCAGCTGCCTCTTGCACACCCCCTACTGGGGATGTGCCCGCAACCAATGTACATGCCCCTGACCGGAATCGAACCTGGGACCTTTCAGTCCGCAGACCGACGCTCTACCACTGAGCCAAACCGGCTTCGGCAAATCTACCCTTTCTTACTGTTCATAACTTAAAAGCCGTTTTTTGTTTTTTTTTATTATTATGAAAACTTTCTTATGTGAACTGAAGTTGAATTCTGGTCAAGAATAAGATTTAACTGTTTCTATTCCCACAATTCATAAATTCATATGTGCTGTTCTGTTTCCCTGTTTGTTTTTAAGCAGAAACCCCTCTTTCCCCATAAAACATTTAAAAATAAATAATTGTATAAAAGGTGGCTGCAGGCTGCATGTCAAGGTCATATTTTCCCTGATCAATGAATGGTGATGAAATTGAAATGAGATGATTTATTATTTGTAAAACGTGGCAATTTTCAGACTTATTTGTGAGGCAGGACACATCTCCATTTGGATTTTAAGAAGACCTTAATTAAGCTAACTGTCAGTGAAGAATTGAGAGTACTGATGGGGCAGGCAAAGCTTTGTGTTGCAGACTTCTTTATCTACTGTCTGCGAAGAAACAAAATTTGGTTACCTCATTGCTAAGGTATGCCTAGAAATCTTAGTGTTAGTGCCATTTAAGGGTACAGTTAAGTTTTGTTATAAGGCTGGTGTCCAGGGATAGGAGCACAAACAGTTTTTTTATTTTTCCAAGTTCTTTAGAGAAATGCACTGTACGTTTCCCTAATCCCAGAGAGGAGTCAATTCACTCTTTACGTGGATCCGAGAGGTATTTTATAGTGATGAGGTTTTACTTGGTTTCATTTGGCCGTACCATTCGCAGGTTAGAATTTGACGGTGGTTCTTAAACTTCAGCATGCATCAGAATTACCTGGGGCTTTGGCGACATACAGCCTCAAGTTAGAGTCCTTTCTCTTCTACTTCCTAGCTGGGTGGCAGGAAGCAGGTCACTTAACTTTCTTGAGCCTTGACTTGCTTCTCTATAAAATGGAGATGATAATCCCAACCTCGTAGGGCTATGAGGATTATATGAGATGCTATGTATATAGTACCAAGACCATAGCAGGTGCCCAATAAATGCCATCTATTATTATGTTATAATGTAGTTTTTCTTATTAAATTGTATCCTATGACAATACCTTTTATAGTACACACGCTCCCTTTATATCACGATTCCCCTTGCTCTTTCTCCACATTCCTGCAGTATTAGTACATATTTAGCATTTACAACATGGTAGGAAGAAATAGCTTGGCTCATCACTGCATTATTGCATCCATCTTTGAGGTGAAAGTGGCAGCTTCTTAAACAGCTGTGCTATAACACTGTCCGACATTTCAGGGCAGGAACTGAAGAGTGTATATCCAGTTGAAACTTCACGGGACATTTTGGGCCATGCTAAAAACATGACCCAAGACTAGTCTACTGGGGTGACATTTAAAAAAACCATTGCTTTCTGCAAAGGACTGCTGTGTTTCATTATGACTGGTTGGGCTTTCCAGCTCTCTGACATCTGGAAGTTCTACAAAAGCTGGTATATAGAGCCTGGGCTTGGTATGGCTCTATGAAAAGGATATTCATCAGCAATTTGATGGGAGAGAATAACATCTCAAATAGCTCAGGTATCACCAAACCAAACTTCTGAGCTGGTGGTGGGCTGTAAAATAGCATCCCTCTCTGCTGCCAGAGTGGACTTTGATGCCAACAATCAGCTCTGCCAGTATAAAGGGAAAGTGATAGCAGCTCAGTTTAAAACACATGCGTTAACAAATTACAATTGACCCTTGGACAACGCAGGGGTTAGGGTGGCCCGACCCTGCAGAGTTGAAAATATTTGCGTATAATTTTTTTTTTAATCCTCACCCGAGAATATTTTTCCATTGATTTTTGGGAAGAGTGGAAGAGAGAGGGAAAGACAGAGAGAAACATCGATGTGAGAGAAACACATCGATTGGTTGCCTCCTGCATGCAACCTGACCAGGACCCGGCCTGGGGATGAACCCGCAACCAAGGTACGTGCCCTTGACCAGAATGGAACCTGGGACCCTTTGGTCCGCAGGTTGATGCTTTATTCACTGAGCCAACCCGGCTGGGGCACCCTGGTGCTTTTTATATAGACTTCTTGGTTGCCGTATGACGTAGAGAGGATTTGTTTTTTTTCCAGTGGTTTAGCAAGTATTTATTGAGTACCTATTGTGTGCCTTGTATGTTGCTAGACATTATGGGGAGGGTGATTAAAAGAAGTATAAAATATTGTGCCCTGGCTGGTGTTGCTAAATGGTTAGAGCATCATCTCATATCCTGAAAGGTTGTGGGTTCTATTCCCAGTCAGGGTACATATGTAGGTTGTGTGTTTGATCCCAGGTCAGGAATGTATGAAAAGCAGCCAGTCAATGTTCTCTGTCACACATATATATATATCTCTCTCTCTCCCCCCCCTCTCTCTCACTCCCTCCCTCTTTCTAAAAATCAATAAATATGTCCTTGGGTGAGGATTTTTAAAAATATATAAAATGTTCTTTCTTGCCTTAAGGAACCTATAGACCTGTAGCAGGTTGAGCCAATATTGACAGTTTGAAATTATGTGAGTTAATTGTATGTATGTGTGTGTATTTGTGTGTGTGTGTATGTGTGTGTGTGTGCGCACATGTGTGTACCTTTGAATGAGTAATATATAAAAAATGAGTTGAGCCCATAGCCTGATAATGACCTCTCGAAATATGTATGTAAGAGGTTCAGGAGACTTTTTAAAAAGGCCAAAGTTTGGTGAGGAGGAATCCTCTTTTGATAGAAAATTCCATATCTCGAGTACAGTATGTTGAAATGGAGATACCTGAGGGCCACTGTCATAGTCCAGGGCAGGGAAGATACAGTAGCATCACAAAAGGGACTCAGGTCTCAAATTATAATGGCTCAACTTTGGAGTGTGAAAGATACACAAAATATTTACATGGTCCTACTGTAAGGTGACCAGGCATCCCGCTTTTGGCGGGACAGTCTAGATTTTTGTCCCGCATTGTGGCATTTTAAAAAGTCCCGATTTTTGGAAAGACAAAAAAATCGGGACTTTTTTAAAACACCGCGGGATGCGGGACAAATGGTTAAAGATCGGGACTGTCCCGCCAAAAGCGGGACGTCTGGTCACCTTATTACTGAAGCCCAAGACTGAGGATATCCAACTCTTATTTTTGATTTAGCAGAAATGAGAAGTGCTCAAAAGAGGACTTGTTACTTAGGGTGACATTTTGAGGTGGCTTTGTATTTTTGAAAAGGACTTATTAATTTTGTAGTGATTGCTTAGGTTTCCTTGATATCTGTGACATCTAAAAGTTATACGAAATCTTGTTTAGATTAGGTCTAGTATAAAGATTTGATGAGGTGTTTTCCTTAAATGGAGTAAAACAATTTCCTTGCAGCAGGAAATGGGAGTGAGTACTATTTGAATAATAGGAAAAAAAGTATCATGTCAGTGGGTATAAGAGCTAAACTGACTTGGTAGCATGAAAATATAAATGAGAGATTAAGCTCTAGCTGGTTTGGCTCAGTGGATAGAGTGTCAGCCCTCAGACTGAAGGATCCCGGGCTTGATTCTGATCAAGGGCATGTACCTCTGTTGCAAGCTCAATCCCTGGCCCTGTCAGGGTACTCGTGGGAGGCAATCAATTGATGTGTCTCTCTCACATTGAAGTTTCTCCCCATCTCTCCTCCTTCCTTTCACTCTCTCTGAAAATCAATGGAAAAATATCCTCAGGTGAGGATTAACCTATAAATAATTAAATAAAAGACAGATTAAAACTTCAGTTTTTTTCCTATTTCATTGTTGGAGTAGATTGCCTTTTAAAAAAATACATTTAAAATATTTTTATTGATTTCAGAGAGAAAGGTAGAGGGAGAGAGAAAGAGAAACATCAATGATGAGATAGAATTATTAATTGGCTGCCTCCTGCATGCCCCCGACTGGGGATCAAGCCCACAACCTGGGCATGTGCCCTTGACCGGAATCGAACCCAGAACCCTTCAGTCTGCAGGCTGATGCTCTGTCCACTGAGCTATACCAGCTAGGGCTGGAGTAGATTACCATTGGTCATTTCAAGTGCTTTCATTATTGTCAGTTTTAGGTAGGTACTAATTTATTGCCATTCTGCATACATAGTAAATGGACATAGTGAGGTATGTGAAGGATGGCTGAGAAGTGGGGGCTGAAGATGCCCTCCAACCCTCCCCCCCACACACACACACACATACAGTTTAGGCTGTGGGAACTGGAGTATATCACTCTTCAAGGGTGTTGTTGCTGTGTGAATAGAAGATTCCAAATGAATTTTGGCAATTTTAAACATCAAATTGAACGGGTAGGGATTCTACCCTAGTGAGGAGATTGAAAAAGGTGTGGTTTGGGTTGAAAAAGGTTTGGATCAAAGGAGAGCTCCAGGGCGATTGCAAGCACTGGCCACTACATTGAGATGAATGTGTGGCCTCCCAAGGTGACTACTGGAAGTAACTACATTCATTTAAATGAGTAAGCTCTCATGTGTTGAACAGATAGTCAACATTCCTTTGTTTCCAGTCTCATAAATGTTTATAGACAAGGTTTTTTAAGATTAATTTTTATTTTTTACATACATCTTTATTGATTTCAGAAAAGGGAGAGGGAGAGAGAGATAGGAAGAAACATCAGTGATGAGAGAGAATCATCGATTGGCTGCCCCTGGCATGCCCCATACTGGGGATCTAGTCCACAGTCGGCATGTGCCCTGACTGGGAATCAAACCTTGACCTCCTGGTTCATAGATTCATGCTCAGCCATTGAGCCATGATGGCTGGGATATTTTTATTTTTACAAATTTTTTT
This sequence comes from Pipistrellus hanaki, assembly GCF_964339955.1. Taxonomy (NCBI): domain Eukaryota; kingdom Metazoa; phylum Chordata; class Mammalia; order Chiroptera; family Vespertilionidae; genus Pipistrellus; species Pipistrellus hanaki. Next base: position 26,801,500 of record NC_140524.1, on the reverse strand, counting down.
GTTGTTGTTTGTTTTATTTTTTTTATTTTTATTGATTTTTTACAGAGAGGAAGGGAAAGAGATAGAGAGCTAGAAACGTCAATGAGAGAGAAACACCGACCAGCTGCCTCTTGCACACCCCCCACTGGGGATGTGCCCACAACCAATGTACATGCGCCTGACCGGAATCGAACTGGGACCCTTCAGTCCGCAGACCGATGCTCTACCACTGAGCCAAACCGATTTTGGCTGTTTTTTATTTATTGATTTGCGTGAGTGAGAGAGAGAGAGCGCGCACAAATAGATTTGTTGTTCCACTTGTCATGCATTCACACATGTGCCCCAACCTGGGATTGAACCCTCAACCCTGGTGTGGTGGGATAATGCTCCAACCATTGAGTAACCTGGCCAGGTAATAGGCAAGATTTTTTAAGATGGAGGTACCCATGCTACAGCTCTGTACAGGCAACTACTTAGCCTTCTCATTAAATTATAGAAATTAATGTATCTGGGGACAGGATACAATGTCGCTTTTAAGACCTATCCCTTGGGATAGAGCCAGTAGATAGCACAAACAAACAAACAAGCAAACAAACAAAACCAGGGAACTAGAAAGTGCTAAAACAGATTGTCAGGCAGAAGGTTGGGATGAACAGTGCAAAGGGCCCATTCCTTCTTTAAATTGTGCAGTAGATTATTTATAGCTGATTGTGTGTGTGTGTGTGTGTGTGTGTGTGTGTGTGTGTATTGGTGTGTGGTGGTGTGGGTTAGTGGAGGGAAGCAAAGTAAAGTGATTGTGTAGGAAAGTATGGTAGGAAAATATGAGGGGATATAGATACTGTGGGGAATGCTGAGGAGAATATTAGAATACTACCCTCATATGGGAAATTAGTAAATTAGAACAGTTTACATTGGAGAATGTCTTCATTAGGGGATGAGGTTTATAATTAAATAGGGAAAACAGGAATGTTAGTCTCCTATTGAATACACATACAAGAAGGCAGTGACAAGAAAGGTAAAATCTGCGGTAGAGGTCCCATATCTTTTTAAAAAATGTTTTAAAATTGAGTTTTAGAAATAGGAAGGGAGAGGGATAGAGAGATTAAAAACATAAATGAGAGAAATAACATCATTTATTAGCTGCCCCCACCCCCACCCCACTGGAGCCCAAAACCTGGGCATGTGCCCTGACTGGGAATCAGACAGGCAACCTCTTGGTTCCTGGGTCTGTGCCCAACCGCTGAGCCACATTGGCCGGGCAGAGCTTCCATATCTAAAGCCAGGTAAAGTTATCCTCGTTTGGGTATGTGTACACTTTCCTACTGAAAACAATAATTCGGACATGTTTTGACCTCTCTCTTAAAGGCACTGTGGTGATTGGGTAGAAGTCGTGGTCTTTTCACTTTAGCCCAAGGGTCTCAATGCCAGTAATCTCTTGGATCTCCTTGGAGTTGTCTTAGATGCCGCTTTCCCCAAAGTGAGGTAACGGGTGGACTCTCCTTTGCTTCTGTGAAGTTTGAATATGAATGCCTCTGTCCAATGGGCGCTTCACCCAGATCTCTGGATTTCTATCCCAGCAATAGGTCCCAAAGTTGGTTTTCTGTACTCATTAGTCATCACTGACCCAACCCTCCTTCTTAAATTGTCGACTGGCCACGCCTGTCCTCTGGAGGACAGATTCAGGGCCAGGCTTCAAGATGAATATTTTCCGGCTCTTATTTTTTAAAGTCATAATTGCTTCCAGGTCACCAGGCAGTGTGAATCAAAGAAACCTGGGGGAGTATTTCCATATTTAGTTTAACTGAGATCTTCTTAACCTTTAGTTTCTAATTTACTGTCTTTTTAAAAATATATTTTTTTATTGATTTCAGAGAGGAATGGAGAGGAAGAAAGAGATGACAGAAATATCAATGATGAGAAAGAATCATTGATTGGCTGCCTCCTGCATGCCCCACATTGGGGATTGAGCACACAACCTGGGTATGTGCCCTGATGGGGAATCGAGCCATGACCTCCTGGTTCATAGATCGATGCTCAACCAGTGAGCTACACAAGCTGGGCTCTAATTTACTATCTTGATGGTAGAATCCAATTATGAATAAATGGACAGATTTCACATTATGTGTTCATGATTCTGGGGAATTTGTCCACTGGACACATACTCTGGTCATTTTCAAGGTTAACTTTTTAATTAAAAAATAATCCTCACCTGAGGATATACTTAATGATTTTAAAAATATATTTTTATTGATTTTTCACAGAGAGGAAGAGAGAGGGACAGAGAGTTAGAAACATTGATGAGAGACATGCCCTTGACCGGAATCGAACCTGGGACCTTTCAGTCCATAGGCCAGCACTCTATCCACTGAGCCAAACCGGTTTTGGCTATACTTATTGGTTTTAGAAAGAGGGAGAAGAAAGGAAGAAGGGAGGAAGAAAAAGAGAAACATCGCTGTGAGACAGAACATCAATTGGTTGCCTTCCCTACAATCCAACCTGCAAACTTTTGGTATTTCAGACAGTACTCCAACCAACTGAGCCACACCAGCCAGGGCTCAAGGTTAACTTTTTAAACAGTTTCTACCTTGGTAAAAAGCATTTGTCATATATAGATGCTCTATTACCTCATTTTGTGTCCTCCTCTTCCTCATATGCATGACGACCATGCTTTGCTTGTAGTTGTGAAATCTGCTCGTTTGGGTATCTTCATTTCAAAACAAAACCAAAAAAGTCTATCCAATTGTAAAATCTTCTTTGATATTTTAGTGCTGTCCATCCCCTGTGACCAACTCCCCTTAACCATGAAATGGGCTCTAATTTGATGTTCTCTCCCTTTTGATAACATAGTCTCTCGAAACTTTTCTAAAATGTCTGTCTTCAGTTCTTCCCCACAGTGTTTCAGTTTGGCCCATGATGGTGAAATATTTTAGGTTCCCCTATTTCATTTTTTCCCCTTTTGGTTGTTATATCCTATGGGCTTCTCTTTTATGCCTTTCACACTTGCCCTTGTCTTCTAGTTTTTTTGTGTTTTTTTCTTCCTTTTGGATTTTTTTTCCCCCCGAAAAGATTTTTTGCTTTATTTTATGGTTTCTCTTTTGTCTGCTCGCTTTCAGCTTCACTGCTATTTTCACTATTTAAAAGTGATTGTCCTCCTATTAGTCCATTTTCTTTTTGGTTTCTCCTGTTTCATAGTTTGGTGGTTATGTCTGGCTACCTCCTTGCTGCTGCCTGCTTGTTGAATTCATTCTCTTGGATCTTATTTGTACCTTCTACTTATGTGTACATGTGCCTTCTAAATAGAAAAGTTTTATTTATTGTTTTTTTTTTTCCTTCCAACTGCACTTAACACTTTGGGTTGCTGGAGCAAGTGCTCTCCTTTGTTCTCACCACGAGTTGAATGTGTCCTTTGAGTGTTCCTCCACAAAGTGGGGCTAAGTCACTGTGGTCCCACTGCCTTCTAAGTTGTGACAGCATTTGATTCTGGGGCCATGCAGCTGTTCGTTTCTTAACAGTTATATATATGGTTGTGACATCTGGGAAAATCCTTTGAGGTATTTCATATCCTTATGCCTGTGCTTCCTGGGTCACATGGGGTTACCAGGTTTCTTCCAAGTTCCTTTTTAAGAATTTCGCCTTTTGCCTTTGATGTGATGGTTCTCATCAGAGAGAGAGAGAGAGAGAGAGAGAGAGAGAGAGAGAGAGAGAGAGCGAGCGCGAGCGCGCGCAAGTGAGAGGTTGGAGCACATACCACACTTGAGTGTAGGTGCTATTAGCAAAAGCAAGTGGTATACGAGTGTGTACACCAGCGGAACCTACCAAGTATGGTGTATCTGTAAGGATTTTCCTTTACTCTCCTCTCTTTAAGAAGTAGTATACAAATTGAGCGGTTAGTGATTTGATTGGACATGCTAGTAAAACAAAACCCTAGGCCTACTGGATTAAAAACTCCAGGGCTGGGACCTACAATTCTTGTGTTTTGAACAAGCACCTCAGTGATCCTGACCTGGGAAACATTGATGTCTGTTAGCCATCTTGACTCCTTCTATCCTGTGTGGGCATTGGCACCATCAGTGCCTCTTTAAAAGTTCCCTTTGCTCATTCTCCAGCTCAGGAAGACCCATTCTTTTCTCCCTGTGCTTTTTTTTTTTTTTTTTTTTTTTAATATATTTTATTGATTTTTTACAGAGAGGAAGAGAGAGAGGGATAGAGAGCTAGAAACATCAATGAGAGAGAATCATCAATCAGCTGCCTCTTGCACAACCCCCACTGGGGATGTGCCCGCAACCAAGGTACATGCCCTGGACCGAAATCGAACCCAGGGTCTTTCAGTTCCCAGGCCGATGCTCTATCCACTGAGCCAAACCGGTTTTGGCCTCCCTATGCTTTCTATCCCTCCATGTCCCTCTCCTGAAAAGGCTACTGTTAGTTAGCAACAGTGGGCTTCATATAGGAAGAGGTGCTGCTCTGACAAAAGCACAATTCAAGAGTGGGAGACCAAGATTTAAACAGATGTTTCATCTTTGAGAGCTTGTGAAAATGGGGTGGCTGCCTCCTGAATACCCTCCCCCCCCACTGGGTATGGAGCCTGCAACCAGGGCATGTGCCCTGACCAGGAATCGAACTGGTGACCTCCTGGTTCCTAGGTTGACACTCAACCACTGAGCTATACCAGGTGGGCCCTATGATTTTTTGGAGAGAGTGGAAGGGAGAGGAAGAGACAGAGAGAGAGAAACATTGATGTGAGAGAGACACATTGGTTGGTTGCCTCCCACAAGCACCCCAGCGACTCTGGAATGATCCTGCAACCAAAGTAGTATGTGCCCTAGACCAGAATCAAACTGAGGACCCTTTAGTTCATGGGCCGACTCTCCAACCACTGAGCAAAACTGGCTAGGGCCAGTATCAGTTTTGATCTCTAGGTAGTCATAAAATGAGTATTGTGTGGTAATTATTTTGGTTTTTACTTGGTTTTCTTTCAGTGGTTGTTATTTTGTTTTTGGGGACAGGAGTCTAAAAACTCCTCTGCTTAGGTGATGATATTTTTATGTTGTTCTGTTTCCAAATTCCAGGATTTTTCCCTCTGATTTCTGTCCCAGGACCTTACATGACTTTTATCTGTTGCCATTAAAACTCGTAGTTCGTGTTGAAATTTATCTTATGTCAAGAATGACCCCTTCCATAACTGGAGTGTTCCAATGCTTCATAGTGAGAAAAGGCGCAAAAAGTACCTGGTGTATCAGCCAATAGGCGGAGCTGTTGTTTCTTAAACTAGGATATTCCAGGACATTCTAAGAAACAGCCAAAACTTGATTGACCAGGATGTTCAGGGAATGGAATCCTGGTGAACTGATGTGAAGCAGTCAATCTATTTGTCATACTCCTTGTTGAAATCTTTCTAAAATTATGTGTTAACCCATATAACTGTCTTAGTAATATTAAAGATAATTTTCAAAAAAGGCAAAATCATGAGTCTCGTACAGATAGAAAAATGAACACGTGTTAAAGATTTTATTTTACTCATTAATCAACAAGGGAATCAGACAGATGTTATAGATGGTTGAATGTAAAAGTCCGGAAAGCACAAATTTTTACGTAGCAAAGGAATTAAGTTGCAAATGGAGGCAAAACTGATTTTTCCACAGTAGGGAGGGAAGTCGATACAAACTCTATGGGACAAGACAGAGTTTGCATATCCTTAAGTTACCTGCAATTTGCAGAGGTACAAAATAGCTTAAAGACAATGAACCAGGATAGAATCTGGCAGCTCCGAAAAGGTGTGTGCTATAGACCATTCATAGGGTTTTCATTGAAGTACAACAGTTTTGTTTTTTTTTTCTGTATGGTAGATACTTTTTTGGGGGTTGATTTTGCTTCTTGTAATTTTTCAGGGTTATCACCTCAATTCTCATCCAGGATTCAGTTCCATGTAACATGCATTTACTAAGTACTTACTATATGTAAGACATTGCAGAGATACTAGAGACAAAAAAGATGGGCAGTATTTTTTCACCTGAAGTAGCTGATTGCCTGGTGGGGGAGACAGACATGCCACTCCCTCAACTAACCACACTGTGGAGGAGAATAAGAATCAGGGCTGCAGTAGTGGTAGGAATGAAATGCTTTGGAACCGGAGAGGGAAGAGTTAACTGACCAGGGGCTGGGGCTGAGGAGATGACATGATGACATTTAAGCTAGGCTTGAAGGTAACAGGGAGGAAGAGGATGTACAGGAGAGACCATTTTAGGGTGAGGAAACAGCAAAGTCCTGAAACTGCATGGCCTGTTCAGGGAAGGGTTAGGATGACAAGGACAGCAGGGAAATGGCAGGATGTGGCAGAGAAGACAGAGATTTGAGGCTAAGCCATGGAGGGTCCTGAATGCTGTGCTAAGAAACACAGGCTTGCTTCTGAAGACAGAGGAAAGCTATTGAAAGCTTTTGAGGAGGGAGGGGATGACGGGATCGAACTGGTGCCTTAGAAGATGAATTGATTGTAGAATCAAGAGATTGAAGACAGAGGGACCAGTTTAGAGGCTATTGTAATATTCTGGGTGAAAGATGATGAGGACCTGTATCCGGGTAGTGGCCAGAGGGGTAGGAGAGGATGGAGATGGCATAATTTAGGCTTGGCTCCTGATTGGATGTGGGCAATAAGAGAGAGAATGAGTTGGAGATGAGGAAGGTGCTGAAATTTCCAGGCTAGGAGATAGTGGTGCTATTGACTAAGAGACGAAACCCGCTGGGCGTGGGGGTGGGGAGCAGATTTATGGGAACAGATAATGAGTTCAGTTTGAGACACATTGAGTTTGAGGGGTTCTGTGGACATCCAATTAACAGCAAGTTGTTGGCAGCTGGAAATTCTGGTCTGGGTCTAAGAAGAGAGGTCAGGGCTACAGGTATAGATCTGGTTGAGTTGCAACTGTGGGAGCTCATGAGCTGAGAGACAAGAAGGGGCGGGGCTGACACACACACACTGAGGGAGAGAGGTGGGGGTAGCGGAGAGCCAGCGGGAGCCAGACAGACTAGAGGAGGATAAGAGAGGAAGACTGCAGGGTGAGATGTGAGGAAGGAGAGTAGGGGATGAAGGAAGAAGGAGGGGAAGTGGGAGGAGAGAGTGGAGCCTGAGGGAAAAAGAGGAAAGTGAGATAAAGGAGGGAAAGGACTAGGGACTTAGAGAGGCAGGAAGGGAGAGGATGTTGGAGGAAAAGGGGATTGTGCCAGAGAGACATAGGAAACAGGGAGAAGGGAAGCGGGGAAGAGGGAGAGAGAGAGAAATTGTTGGGAGAATATGCAGGGCTGGGCGGGGGGCGCGGGGAAGGAAGGAAAGTGATGAAGAATAGAGGGAAATAGAGAGATTTAGGGGGAAAGGAAAAAGATGCGTGGAGGTAGGAAGAGAAAGAGGGAAGGAAGGGGAAAAGATGGGACAGGGTGGTAGAGGTGAGGAGAGAATGAGCATGATAAGGGCCAGATTTCTGGGGTAGAGATAGAGAAGAGCCCGATAGAAGGCAGCAGGCAGAGTCAGAACAGCTAGGAGAGGGCCAACTACAGGGAAAGAGGTGAAGGCATCAGTAGCCTATGCTGCAGAGAAAGGGAGTTAGGAGAGGACCAAGAAGAGAACAAAAGTGTGCAGCTCTGCTCACCCCTCACTGCCTCTTTCCCTTTGCTTACTTCCTGTGTGCCAGACTGGCCTCCTGGCTCTGCCTTGATTTTAGCAGGCAGCCTTAAGCCTTAGGACCTACGCATAGGTTGCTCCCTTTTCCGGAGCAATAGCGGAATGCTCTTCCGCTAGATAGCTGCATGGGTCCCTTTGCTGTTGAAATGTCTTCTTCTCAGTAAGACCTACCCTGATCACCCACTTTCAAGTTGCAGCCCATTCTGCCTTCCACTTCTGACCATCGCCATGCCCTGTTATGCTCCTTCTAACACCACAATACATATAGAATCATTTAATGTGTTTATTGTCTGTCTCATCCCACTAGAATATAAACTCAATGGAGACGGGGTTGTTGGTTAATTGTTGAATCCCCATTACCTAGGACAATGCTGGCACATAGTAGGAGCTCAATAAGTATTTGTTGAATGAATAGTATAATTGTGTTGAATGTGAGCAGTCTCTGAAAATTGTTTAAAGAATGAATTAAACAAATCCCTAATATGACTATGAGTTGCTTCTTTGGAAGTGGAGAATAGCATAAAATTCTGGTCACTGTAGGGTTTTGTTCAATTGAACCTTGCTGAATAAGGCTTTTGGCTAATAAGTCAAGAGTTTAAGGGTCTCAAGATAAGCTTATTGGGTAAATCTCTTTTTTGATGCCTCATTTTCTCTAGAAAGTGATTGGCTGTGTGGTGGTTGTTAACAGTAAGAGAGAGCTGGACATTGGCTGGTGAAGGGGGTGGTATGTCATGGGGGTGACAGACTGAAGGAACAAGGATAGAAATGTGTGGTTCTTGATGGAACATCGTTGTTTACTTCTTTACTTCTTTGTGGTCACAGTACAAGGAGTATTGCATCTGATTGGAGGAAGCTTTAAAGCAGGTTAGATATATGCATCACCTCGGTATAACTCCCAACTTGAAATCAGAATAGAGTATTTTTGAAGGGCTTATAATGAAAGCGTGTGCTTCCTCTGGAGAGCTTAAATTGGCTACGTCACTCAAATACTTCAGTACCCATGGATTAGAATTGACGAGAAAAAGATCCCCAGTAGTCTTTCACTGTTCGCGTATGGGAATGGCCCTCTAATTGTAGTTGGTTAGGCTAAATGTGTGTAGAAAAATATACTGTCATTTCATTTGTCTGAAATAGATTGAATTTCCTTGAACACTCAAGCATATCTGTCTTTATGATAATTTAAAAATCACTCTAGGTGATTAACAGCATCCTCATCTCCATCCTGAAACCTATGGATTCCTGAAAAGCTGGTGCTCCCTCATCTCCATTTGGACCTTAATTTCCCATGGTAGGCTGGCTTATGAGAGAGACTGCTTTAACATCTGGGTGCTATAATTACCTTTATTTAAGTGTTTCCTTGTTAAAGGTGGTTAAGCAGGTGGTTACAAGTTTTGATTTTTGGGGGATTCTTTTTCCTCAGGGGAAGTGGCCACAGCAGGTCCTATCTGGTGGTGAGTGGCTGTCATGATCTCTACAGCACCGCTCTACAGCGGCGTACACAACTGGACCAGTTCTGACCGGATTCGCATGTGCGGTATCAACGAGGAGAGGTGAGGAGGCTGGGAAGGTGGCTGTTGCCGGCTTCCAGTGAGCGGTGCCTACTCACCAGGGGGTTAGCCGCAGCAGGGACTGGGGAGGGACCCTGGGGATGTGGCTGGTAGTCATTTCTCATTTTCCTGAGATAGGACGGGGCTAGGATGTGTGAGTGGCCTGCTGCCTTGCCATCCCTGTTCAGATGAAGGTGAGGATGCCAACAGATAACTTCACCAATTAGTATTTGTCTATACATTAAAAGCTGTCATGTCCTAGCTGGTTTGGCTAAGTGGATAGAGAGTCAGCCTGCGGACTGAAGGGTCCCGGGTTCAATTCAGGTCAAGGGCGCATGCCCAGGTTGCAAGCTCTGTTCCCAGTAGGGGATGTGCAGGAGGCAGCCGATCAATGATTCTCTCATCATTGATGTTTCTCTCTCTCTCCCTCTCCTTTCCTCTCTAAATCAATAAAAATATATATATTTTTAAAAAGAACTGTCAGATGGTGGAATAAGGGAAAGCTCAGGCAATTACAGTTTTTATTTGCTGCATCCATGTTTGGTGCTCAGGAATGCATACGACATTTTTGACCCTTGATATAAGCCTGGAAGAAAGGCAGTTCTATCACTGAGCTTTATACTGGGTACTGTTAGTAGGTGTTCTGCTAACCAGTGCTTTCCTGCCTCACGAAATTAATGATTCACAGTAGGATCCTTATCTTCATATGGGAGATCAAACTGCTTAACGTAGTTTTTATACGAAATTGAGAGTTGGTGGTGCCTGCTGGATCTGGGTGTGTGTTCAGTTTTCTGTACACCAGAATATTTCATTGACTAACCTATGTCATTTTCTGTATGAAGAACACCCAAAGTGGTCTGCAGATTTTATATTTGACTTTCATAACTCTTGGTCAGAGCTGTGTGTGATGGTTATAATGCCTCTCCCATTTTTAGAGAAGGCATGGCTCCCCCATGCTTGCTGGTGTTTCGTGGTTGTTTCAATCTGTCACCTGTTTACAATTGATCACCTAAAACATACCGTAGAACAATATGGCTTTTCCTAAAATTCAAGATCTGACGTTTTCCTTGGATAAATCTTAGAAGTGTGTGAATGGGTATGTGTCTATATGGGGGGAGTGTTGGCAGTTTTGAAGGGAAAAGAAATAGACATCTTTATGTGGATCTTTCTTTTTCTGTTGTTAACTGGAGAAGTGTGTACTTGTCTGAGGTTCCGGTTAGGAGACTAGACCTTTTTTATTTTTTTAAAAAGCCATCAACACCTGGCAGCCTAATGTTCTTTATACTGGGAGCAAATTAGAGGTGGACTTAAAAGGAATTTAATTTTAGAATATGAAAGTCAAGACCAAGGAAAATAAGACAAAATTCTTCTCAGAGATGCATGAGAAAGGTATTTTCCTTTGCATATGAGGTATGGCCTTAGATAATTATTATGGGATGGTCTGGGGAAGGCAGGGTAGTACTATGATTTGTGTAAGTATTCATTGGCAACTAGTTGTAAGTGGTTGAGACTTTGATACAGAGATCTGGACTAGAGCCTTCAAAAATATCAATGTATAAGTTACTTTCCTTCACTGTCCATTCTAAATGCCTTCTGAGAAAGGAGCAGGAAGTGGGCCTCAAACCTGATTTTCCCTCTTTATGGACCTTTCTTGGGATGTTAAATTACCAAATATGCCTAGGAGTTAAGAGGACGTTTTAAGCGTTGTCACTTCTGATCTCATCTACCCTTTATTGTCACCTTTCCACTGCATTCTAGGCCATGCTACAGCTGATTTCCAAAATGTGATCTCACCTTATTTAAAAGCCATTTCTTCAGCCCTTTACAACTTGTGGAACTTAGACATCTTGGGTATAACGCTGCACCTGTGGCTTAACTCTTTTTATTTTAATATATATTTTTATTGATTTCAGAGAGAAAGGGAGAGGGGGAGAGAGGGAGAGATAGAAACATCAATGATGAGAGAGAATCATTGATCAGCTGCCTCCTGCATACCCCACACTGGAGATCGAGCCTGCAACCCCAGCATGTGCGCTGACTGGGAATCAAACCATGATTTCCTGGTTCATAGGTCGACAATCAACCACTGAACCACGTCGGCCGGACTGTGGCTTAACTTTTATTTATTTTTTTATTTATTTTTATTTTTTTAAAATATATTTTATTGATTTTGTACAGAGAGGAAGGGAGAGAGATAGTTAGAAATATCGATGAGAGAGAGTCATCGATCAGTTGCCTCTTGCACACCCCCTACTGGGGACACGCCCGCAACCAAGGTACATGCCCTTGACCGGAATCGAACCCGGGTCCCTTCAGTCCCCAAGCCAACGCTCTATCCATTGAGCTAAACCGGTCCTGGCTGTGGCTTAACTTTTAAAGTTATGTTTGGGAAGCCTGTCCAGCTTCATCAGTTATAGTGATGGCTGCAGGGACAGTGGGCAGGGGCTTTCTCCTGGCCCCAGGTGGTTGACTGTAGTAAAACCTCCAGCTAAAGCTCTCTGCTTGCTTGCTTGCTTCCTTTTTGCACCCATTCATTCCTGCATTCAACAAACATTCATTAAACCCATTGAGAGCAAATGAGTCATCATGAGACATACGTGATGAGTGCTATAGAGAGACAGATACAGGTCCTATGGGAGTCTATGTGCAAGATTGATAAACGTCCTCGGGGAATAAAGGAAGGGAAGGTTTCCCAGAGGCAGTAGCATTGGAATTGGGGTTTTGAGGGATGAGTAGGAGTTTGAGGTGAAGGTTGTTGGCCTTTCCCATGTGGTGTGTTTGGGGAAGACCCTGTGTGGAATGAAGGTGGTCTTGGGATGTGGTGGGACTGAAGCAGGGAATGTCTGCAGGAGCCGGGAGAGTAGGAGCTTGGTGTGTGTCATGTAGTCAGGGAACTATAAAAGACCTGGTCTGACAGGGGTGCTAGCCCTTAATAATTAGGAAAACGGCCTGGAAAGGCTGTGGCCACTTCTGGTTTAAGTTCAACAAAGCCTTGAGCGTAACAGGGTCATCGCTGTTGGGAAGAAATTGCGGGATTGATTTTCAGTCCTGATTGAAGCCTGCTTTGACCCCTGCTCTCTCCTCCTGGCCACCTGAACCCTCCTAACCTTGCCTCGTTGACCCAGCTCTCCGGTTTTCCCTCGCCCCTACAAGCTATTCCTGTCCCAGGTTCTCTCAATGGAGCAATTTAATGTTTGCTTAGCTTTGCACACCCCTCTTCTCAGAGGATTTGAGATGTGGCCTCACGACATTTTCCCAGAGCCTCGGGGGCTGGCACTCAGGCGTGGGATGGCTGGAGTAGCCAGGACTGCTGCTCCTGCTGCCACTGCTGTCTCTGCCTCGTGTCTCTGGGCTGGCAGCTGGGTCTGTACTCTCTGGTGGAGGGCAGGGTTTCTGCTTTCAAGATGATTTGATGCCAGGTGGGAGCTGAGCAAGGGGGAGAGGGGTGTCGAATACATAGCCAGCTCCCCTTTGCATGGTCAGGAGGGGAAATAATATAAATAAATAGCATTTTTCCTCTGCAGTCCTTCATGTGGATTTGGTGAACAGGGGGCACTGCCGCTTAGTTTTCCTTGTCACACACACACCCAAACCATCCTTGGCAAATCTGGTCAGGACACACTTCTCCTCTCATTCCAAGGCTGGAGGATAAGTCTTGTTTTTTGGGTCTCAGGAGTTGATGTCAAAGTATGTTTTCCCTTTTCCTCAGGCCCCCTTCTGGCCCATCCGTAAGACCCCTGACTGCATTTGTAGCCCTTGCTTCTCCTTACTATCATTCCTGTTTGTCACCAACAGTCATTGCCAGCAATGGGACCCTCTCACTTCCACCAGCTTAGCTTAAGGTGACCAGACGTCCCGGTTTTGGAGGGACAGTCCCGATTTTTAACAATTTGTCCTGCGTCCTGCGGCATTTTTAAAAAGTCCCAATTTTTAAAACGCTGAGGGACGCGGGACAAATTGTTAAAAATTGGGTCTAGTCACCTTAGCTTAGCTGCCTTTTAAAGGGAACAGTCCACCCCTGCCCCCCATTGCCACTTCTGGGGTCCTGAAAAGATGGGGAGAGGCTGTAGTGAACCCCTTGCCTTGCCTTTTTGCTTCTCTTGTCCCAGGTATAAGTTTGGAGTCCATCCATGGTGCCCTGTTCTAGTGAAAGGGAGGAAGTAAGCACAGCCTCCTCTTCTCATGGGCTTGACTGCAGGTGCCCACACCGCCCTTTGGCTAGGATGATGGAGAGGCGGGCATTAGCTACTTTGGGAGCTCAGAGTGAGGGCTCCGAAGAAGGGATCCAAAAAATCTAGGCAGTCTACCTCCCCAGAGGCGCATAGAGTTCCAGTCTTTTGCTCCATAGGAACCACAGCGGGCACTTTTGCTGGAGCTTTATTCTTGCACCCGAACCTCCCACTCAGCCCCCCGAACCATGGCTGCTGCTCTGTTGTGTCTTCCCTAGGGCAGGCTGCTGCTCTGTTGTGTCTTCCCTAGGGCAGGCAGTGGTACGCTCTTTCTGTGGTCAAACCACCAAACTTCCAATGGGTGTTTTCTCTTTAACTTCACCTTCCCAGTCTGAACTTCCTTTCTTTTTCTTTTCTTTTTTTTTCTTTTTCTTTTTTTTTTTTTGTCAGGATATACCATTTTCTAAGGTTCTTATCTGAAATGTAGAGAAGATTTTTGAGCAGGTGGGATGGTACAGTTAAGTTTTCCTCCTTTGGGACCCAGGTCTCTGGCCTTGAGCCCTTCTCCCTGTGGTCTACCAATTTGAATTTGGAGTCTGTGGCTTTAAAGGCCTTGCTTTGGGATGGGAGAGAAGGCGGTGGTTCTGGGAGATCAAGGAGAGAGTGGAGAGTTTGCAGGGGAGAAAGGCAGGAGGAAGGGGCTGGCTGGAGTTCCGTGCTACTCTACAGGGTGGGAAGTGGTACCCTGGAGGGAAAGAAATTATACCCTTGAAATGCCCTTCAGCACCCAGTGACCTGGTGGCCTCCAATCAGTATCATTACATGTAATAAGCATGGATCCGCTCTAGGCAACCCCATCGGGTGACTGGGTGATGAGTCATATTTAGAACATGAAACAGTGGAGGTGGTTATTTGTTTTAGGAAAGGATTACCCTTGTGGTACCTTTATAGACTTAAAATAAGATTGCATTTAAGAGAAAAGCCCAGTTTGCATGCCTTTTGACATCTTCCGTGACTCACCTCTCCCCTTTTTGGCAATGCCCAGTAACTCACCTTGATGTTAGGTAAGCTCTGGAGACAAGGAAAGGTGCTGGGGTGACTTTTACACTCTTGATGAGAGCCCTAGAAAACAGCATACACGACCCAAAGAGGGGAATCTATAGACATCAGACCGGGCTCCTTTGCAAGAATTTGCAAAGCTGGGTTGGGAGGCTCTGGTTTATAACCTGGACCCTCCAGTTCCTTGTGTTTTTCGCCAAGTCAGCAAGGGAAGCAAGGCCAGGAAGGTTTATGGGAGCCCAGGCAGGCAGGGGGCATTCTGGGGAAGATGGCCGGAGCCCAAAGACGAGGCCTCATGTTCCTTCTCTGGTTGTGTCTCCCATGCTAGAAGAGCACCTATTTCTGATGAGGAGTCCACGACAGGTGACTGCCAGCACTTTGGATCTCAGGAGTTTTGTGTCAGCAGCAGCTTTTCCAAGGTAAGGGGCCGTGTGGAGCCACATGCCACCCGCCAAAGGGTGGAGCTAAACTGCCCAGGCAATGTGCCCAGCCTGTCGTCCTCAGAAGAGGGGCAGGAAGGGACAGGGTATTTCCCAGGAGCTGCTGTGTGTGAGACAGAAATTGGCCAGCTGCTCTTTGCTTCTACCGAGACCCTGTTGGTCAAGTTGCAAAAAGGACCAGCCATCGCCTTGCCCAGGCCTTGAGATACTTGAGCCCTCCACAGAGAACTACTAAGATGGGCACGTTGCTCTGTCGTTGCAGGTGGAGCTCACAGCAGTTGGAAGTGGCAGCAATGCCCGGGGGGCAGATGCAGATGGCAGTGCAACAGAAAAACTTGGGCACAAGTCAGAAGACAAGCCCAACAGCCCCCAGCCAAAAATGGACTATGCTGGGAATGTGGCAGAGGCCGAGGGCCTTTTGGTTCCCCTGAGTGGCCCGGAAGACGGGCTCAAGCTTCCCCCTACCGACAGCGCCGAGGCCGGTGGTGGCGGCAGCAGCAGGCCCGACTGCTCCTGGATCCCCCTCAGCACGCAAATGAGCAAACAGGTGGACTGCTCGCCTGCTGGGGTAAAGGCTTTGGACTCTCGGCATGGTGTTGGGGAGAAAAATACTTTCATTTTGGCAACTCTGGGAACTGGAGTGCCCGTGGAGGGAACCCTGCCTCTGGTTACCACTAATTTCAGTCCGCTGCCAGCACCCATCTGCCCCCCTGCTCCCAGTTCTGCCTCCGTCCCCCCATCTGTTCCCGATTCATTCCAGGTTCCCCTCTCTGTCCCCGCCCCAGTGCCCCATTCAGGGCTAGTTCCTGTCCAGGTTGCCACTTCGGTCGCAGCTCCTTCCCCTCCCTTAGCACCAGTCCCATCCCTGGCTCAGGCGCCACCATCAGTGCCCACACTCATCTCTGATTCGAACACCCTCTCAGTTTCAGCCTCAGTCTTGGTGCCTGTGCCGGCTTCTGCTCCCCCTTCAGGCCCCGTTTCCCTGCCGGCTCCAACCCCTTCCCCCATGTCAGTCTCAGTTTCAGCTCCTTCGTTGACCTTGATCCAGGCTCCTGTGCCCCCTTCTGCTCCGACCCTGGTCCTTGCGCCGGTCCCTACTCCAGTTCTGGCTCCCATGCCTGCATCCACACCTCCAGCAGCTCCGGGCCCTCCATCAGTGCCCATGGCCACTCCAACCCCATCCTCTGGCCCACCTTCCACCCCTACCCTCATCCCTGCCTTTGCTCCTACACCAGTGCCTGCACCCACCCCAGCCCCAATCTTTACTCCAGCTCCTACACCCATGCCGGCTGCCACGCCAACTGCCATTCCCACGTCTGCGCCCATCCCGGCCTCCTTTAGTTTGAGTAGAGTGTGTTTTCCGGCAGCTCAGGCACCAGCTATGCAAAAAGTCCCTCTGTCTTTTCAGCCAGGGACAGTACTGACACCGAGCCAGCCACTGGTATATATCCCACCTCCGAGCTGTGGGCAGCCACTCAGTGTGGCTACACTGCCAACCACTCTGGGGGTCTCCTCCACTCTTACACTCCCTGTCCTACCATCCTACCTACAGGACAGGTGTATCCCTGGCGTGCTGGCCTCCCCAGAGCTCCGGTCTTACCCATATGCATTTTCTGTAGCCCGGCCTCTGACTTCAGATTCCAAGGTGGTCTCTCTGGAGGTGAACAGGCTTCCGTGTGCTTCCCCATCCAGCAGCACCAGCACCCAGCCTGCGCCTGATGGGGCCCCCGGGCCTTTGGCAGATACTTCCCTCTCTACTGCTTCTGCCAAGGTGCTTCCAACGCCACAGCCTTTGCTGCCAGCCCCCAGTGTGAGCTCAGCCCCACCGCACCCCGCCAAGATGACAGGTGGCACTGAGCAGCAAGCGGAAGGGACTTCCGTGACCTTCTCTCCCCTCAAGTCACCTCCGCAGCTGGAGCGAGAGATGGCTTCTCCATCTGAGTGCAGCGAGATGCCCCTCGACCTCTCGTCTAAGTCCAACCGCCAGAAGCTTCCATTGCCGAACCAACGCAAGACACCCCCCATGCCCGTGCTGACCCCTGTGCACACCAGCAGCAAGGCCCTCCTCTCCACGGTCCTATCTAGGTCTCAGCGTACTACCCAGGCTGCCGGCAGCAACGTCACCTCATGCCTGGGCTCCACTGCCTCGCCCTTCGTCATCTTTCCTGACATAGTGAGGAACGGGGACCCGAGCACCTGGGTGAAGAACTCAACCGCGCTGATCAGCACCATTCCTGGCACCTACGTGGGAGTGGCCAACCCAGTGCCTGCTTCCCTGCTGCTGAACAAAGAGCCCAACCTGGGCCTCAACCGAGACCCCCGCCATCTCCCCAAGCAGGAGCCCATCTCCATCATCGATCAAGGCGAGCCTAAGAGCACCAGTGCCTCCTGTGGCAAGAAGGGAAGCCAGGCTGGGACTGAAGGACAGCCAAGCACAGTCAAACGTTACACCCCAGCCCGCATTGCCCCAGGGCTGCCGGGCTGCCAAAGCAAGGAGCTCTCTCTGTGGAAGCCCACGGGGCCAGCAAATATTTACCCGCGGTGTTCGGTCAATGGGAAGCCCACCAGCACCCAGGTCCTGCCTGTTGGCTGGCCATCATACCACCAAACATCTCTGCTTTCCATTGGCATATCCAGTGCCGGGCAGCTGACCCCCAGTCAGGGGGTGCCCATCAGGCCCGCCAGCGTTGTTTCCGAGTTCTCTGGTGTGTCATCTGTTGGCCCCAGTGAAACCGTGCACGGACTTCCTGAGGGGCAGCCGCGGCCTGGGGGTCCCTTTGCTCCAGAGCAGGACACTGGCACGAAGAACAAAACTTGCCGGATCGCTGCCAAGCCTTATGAAGAACAAGTCAACCCTGTCCTTCTGACTCTCAGCCCTCAGACTGGGACTCTAGCGCTGTCTGTTCAGCCTAGCAGTGGGGACATAAGAGTGAGTCAGGGGCCAGAGGAATCCGAGAGCCACCTCTGCTCTGATGGCACTCCTAAGACAGAAGGCCCCCAGGGGACTTGTGGCCTGAAGCTGGCAGGAGACACAAAACCTAAGAACCAAGTGCTGGCCACCTACATGTCTCATGAGCTGGTCCTGGCCACCCCCCAGAACCTGCGCAAGATGCCTGAGCTGCCTTTGCTACCTCATGACAGCCGCCCTAAGGAACTCATCTTGGACGTGGTCCCAAGTGGCAAGAGGGGCTCCAGCACAGAGCTTCCACAGCTTGGAAGCCAGGTGGACCTGGGGCGGGTGAAAATGGAGAAGGTGGACGGCGATGTGGTCTTCAATTTATCCACCTGCTTCCGGTCGGATGGCCTCCCAGCAACTCCCCAGAGGAGTCAAGTCGAAGTTCGGAGTAAGGCTGCACAGACTCGAGTGAAACAGGAAAGCGTAGGGGTCTTTGCTTGCAAGAACAAGTGGCAGCCAGACTCAGTGGTGACCGATGGGGTGACCGAATCTCTGCCGTCTAAGAAAATGAAATGTGGCAAAGAGAAGGATGGTGAGGAGCAGCAGCCACAGGCAAAGGTCATAGCCCGGAGTTCTCATGGACCCAAGGTGAGTATTGGACTGAGGTTGAGAGTTGAGGGCAGGGCTGACACACCAGTGGCCTGTTTTGTCCTGCAGGTGTCAACCTTGTTTAACCGTGACAGGATTCTTGAGTAGCTCTGTGACCTGAACTGATTGGAAGGCTTGTATAGAGTGAATAATCTGCTGTCCCCTTTCTAAGTCACATTCTCCATATATGGTGCTCTAGCATGGGGAGGGGCTCTATTTTGTAGGATGTGGGAAATGATTTGGTCCCTGAGGTGAGGGAAGCCATTGTCTCAGATGAGGTTGGAAAGCGGAAGAAGGTATTGGCGAGGGAAATCAATAACAGGCCCTTCCCAGCAAAACCATTCTTCCTTTTCCTTTTCCGAGATGACCTCTGGCCTTGAGAACTTAGGGCCGAGGGAGGGAAGGGGGCTTTGACAGATTGTTGTCTCAACCACTTGGGAGCCTGCTCAGGATTTGCTTGGAGTTTAGTGGGGCTAGAGCCAATTTGGCTTCTGGGCTCATACACCAGTTTTCTACCCCCTCCCAATGCTTAGGGTGGTAGTATTGGGGCTCTGCACATTGGAAATTTGGTGTGCAAGGCAAGTGGGCATCTGGGCCTAGATTCTTTTTTTAATATATATTTTTAAATTGATTTCAGGGAAGAAAGGGGAGGGAGAGAGAGATAGAAACATCAATGATGAGAGACAATCATTGATCAGCTGCTTCCTGCATGCCCCACACTGGGGATTGAGCCCCCACAACCTGGGCATGTTCCCTGACCGGGAGTTGAACCATAACCTCCTGGTTCATAGGTCCACGCTTAACCACTGAGCCATGCCGGCCAGGCTGGGCCTGGATTCTTTATTTTTTTTTATTTATTATTATTTTTTTTAATTTATTGATTTTTTTACAGAGAGGGATAGAGAGTTAGAAACATCGATGAGAGAGAAACATCGATCAGCTGCCTCCTGCACACCCCCCACTGGGGATGTGCCTGTAACCAAGGTACATGCCCTTGACCGGAATTGAACCTGGGACCTTTCAGTCCACAGGCTGACGCTCTATCCACTGAGCCAAATCGGTTTCGGCTGGGCCTGGATTCTTAATAGGTTAAGGATGGTTGCAGGGTTCTAGGCAAAAAGGTGGGCCAAGAGGATTCGACTTAAATCCATTGGTGCTCTAGAGGTGATCCAAAGGCCATTGGTGACCCAAGGAGATTCTTGAAGCAGTTGAGGGATAGGGCTCATTCAGAATATGGAGCAATTTGAAGTTATGTTAACAAGCGTTCAGATTGGATGTTGATATACATACATGAATAGATTTGCAGTCAGAGCATCATGAATTTGTTTGTGAAAGGAGCTTTTAGTGTTTTTGGACTATAGAGTGCTTTGAGAAGTGATGAGAGCTATAGAGCCTGTTCCAGAAACATGACTTCAGAATTTTGACAATAATTTCAAGGGGTTCATGGACATACCCCTTCCCAAACCCACCTATGGACTGCAGGTTAAGAACCCTGGGTATAGAATTTGGTTGAGTTTTGCTCAGTGACCTTACAACCACCTCTGTATGGCAGAGACATTCCAAGTAGGAACATAGGACATGACATAGCAGAGCATTTGCTCAGGTAATTGTGATCTGCCCTTAGGGGTAATAATAATAATAATAATAATCCTATATAATAAAAGTGTAGTATGCAAATTGTCCCTTTGACCGGGAGTTGTCGGGAGTTTGACCAGGGGGCAGGGCCGACCAGGGGAAGGGAGAGAGGCCATGGCCAGCAGCCACTAGGGACCCTACCAGTGCACAACTTTTGTGCACTGGGCCTCTAATAATAACAATAATAATAAATCCATGTCATTATTAGTTATTACCATTTGTTGAACTCCTACTATATACTATGAGCTTCCTATATATGTTATCTAACTTAATCTTTAAAATAATAAAATGAGGTAAACACTACACTCATTTTACAGATAAGAAAATAAATAAAACAGACTAAGTGGGTAAGCTACCCAAAGTTACCCAGCTACTAAATGGCAGAGCCAGAATTCAAACTTAGTTCTCATTGGCTCCGAAGTTCACATTCATCTCAGCTATACCATAGTGCTATACCCTCATGCACAGCTGTTTCACTGACCACTTAGCAAGTGTTTGTTGAGGAGCTCCTACATGCCAGTCCCTCCCAAGCAGTGGGGATACATTGTCAGGAGGGAGGTGTAGCATTTTGTTGAGTGTGATCTCTGGAGCCAGGCACAGTGCCTGAGTTTGAATCTTGGCCCTACTTAGCTGAGTGATGTTAGTCAAGTTACTTACGCTCTCTGGCTCTCAGTTTTCTCATCTATACAATGAGACAATTATATTGCCTATTCTAAAAAAAAATAATAGTGCCTACTCATAGGGCTGTGTAAAGATGAAAGGAGATGATGATGTGAAATGTCCAGAATAGGCAGGCCAGTAGAGACAAAAGTAGATCAGTGGTTGCCTCAGGTTGGTGGGGATGGGAATTTGGGGAGTGATGGCTTCATGAGTATCAGGCTTCCATTTGGGGTGATAAAAAGTTCTGGAACTTGATAGCAATGATGGTAACACAACTCTGTGACTGTTAAAAACAATTGAATTATATGGTGTATCTCAACAAATTATATGTCAACAAAGCTGGTCAAAAAAAGATTAAATGAGGTGATATACATAAATGCTAAGAACAATGCCTGGCACATAGTGAGTAAGTGATGGCGGTCACTGTTATTATTGTTAGTATTGCTAACAAAATAGATGTGCTGTCTGCTCTCATGGAGCTTATGTCTTGCAGATGACTCAATGACAGGCGAGGCACTGCCTATTCCTATCTTGGATGGACAGTTCACTGGGCCCACTGACAGATGCAGAGGCCAGAGAGTAAAGTTACAGGATTAGGGGCCTTGAGGCAGTGCTTAGCAATGGCCTTAATGACTTAATAAGTGCCCATTTTTCAGGAGAGCAAATAACTTTGAACTTTCTTTTCTTATATTCCATTTTCCTGAGGGGGGGGGACATTGATAAGCAAACTATGATCAGGAATTAATTTAAAACAGCCCCTCTCAGGGCATGGCCAAGAATCAGAAGAGTCACCTGTATCCAACTCCACCTGCCCCAGGGCCTTGCAGAACCCTGAAGAGCCTTTTGAATCATCAGAAAAGAATGAGTTCTGCTTCATCTGGCTCTGAGTGTATCTGTCTTCTCATTCCTTGTAAAACTTCTTGGGAAAACCTTTCAAAACCCTGCTCACTGGCCGAAACCGGTTTGGCTTAGTGGATAGAGCGTCGGTCTGCGGACTGAAGGGTCCCAGGACCAATTCCGGTCAAGTGCATGTACCTTAGTTGCGGGCACATCCCCTGTGGGTGGGTGGGGTGCAGGAGGCGGCTGATCAATGTTTCTATCTCATTGATGTTTCTAGCTCTCTATCCCTCTCCCTTCCTCTCTGTAAAAAAAAAAAAAAAAAAAAAAATCAATAAAATATATTAAAAAAACAAAACTTCTGGTCACTGGAACGTTCATCTTACATGGTGGCCCCTCCCTCCCAACTTTTTGCCTAAGTTGGAGTACACAATATATTTTTACTCTTAGTGCTGCCCCTGAAGAAGGTACAGACAGACATCCCTTCTATATGTTGTACTCATTGTCTGTTTCAGTAACTAAAAGTTAATGATCTGTACTTGAAAGAGCCAGCTGAAAAACAATATTCAGAAATAAGTAGGACATATTCAGATTTAAATGCATGGAACTCCCCCCCCCTCCCCCCCCCCGTGGTCCCCATCTCCTTTCCTCCTCAATTATTTTCTTCTCCTAACACGTTAGATTGTAGGAACTGGCAGCAAGCAGAGGGAGGAGCTGAACTTGAATATTCAGCTGAATAAGAAGCAGGCGGTGTTCATGGGTTAGTAGGAGTCCCTGGAATTTGATGGGGAATGGCAACTTCCCTGTCCCTGGAGAATTGAGATCCCCATTCCCATGGAAAATGTTCCATCGATAAGATAACTGCCACCCCCTTAGCTGGAGCTAGACAGTGATAACCTTCTAGATGGTGGTGTATAGGTCTGCTTAGGGCAGTGGTTCTCAACCTTTCTAATGCCACGACCCTTTAATACAGTGACCCCCCAACCATAAAATTATTTTCGTTGCTACTTCATAACTGTAATTTTGCTACTGTTCTGAATCGTAATGTAAATATCTGTTTTCTGATGGGCTTAGGCAATCCTGCTAGCGGTTCTCAACCTGTGGGTCTCGACCCACAGGTTGAGAACCGCTGCTGTACAGTCTAAGACCATCGGAAAACACAGATATTTACATCACAACTCATTAACATTAGCAAAATTACAGTTATGAAGTAGCAACAAAAATAATTTTATGGTTGGGGGTCACCATAACATGAGGAACTGTCGCGGCATTAGAAAGGTTGAGAACCACTGGCTTAGGGGGAAAGAACATTCTTCCTATGGCTTGCTTTGTTAAGACATTTTGCTTATTCTGCATTCCCTGGATACAAGATACTGAAAATCCTTACCCTGTCCTATTTCTTATTTGGTGGAATGAAGAGACCTTGGAGTTTGTGAGAATATGTGACTATTAGGCTGAATGTCCTTAAACAGTGCCTGTCTGATGTATTGAACAGGAGGTGTGAGTTCGGTTGAGCAAAACAGTCGAGGACACAAGTAGGGAAATAGAAGAATGAGAGCTAATGCAAAGAGTCCCAGTATGGGAGCCAGGAGCACTGATCTTAGCTGCCACTCTGTCACTGCAAGCGCAAACATGCTAACTTGCCAGGTTTGCCTGGTAAGTGGCAGCCCCTGAGTGAGCATATGCTGTGGGTTATGTGTTGCACTGGACTAATCATTTAACTTACTCTCTTGGAACCTCAGTTAACTTGTCTTTTTAATGGGGATGATTTTAGCTTCCCTCTCAGGGTTGTTGGGAAGATCAAATCAAATAATAAAGAGGAGAGTATTTTGGAAAACTTGAAAGTGCTACAAAGTATAAAGTGGCTTTATGAAACATGCCTTTCATAAGTGTGGGGAGATTTTGGATTGCTCCTGTGTCAGGCTTTTCTATTTGTTTCAGTTGAATTTGTTCTCAGGTATTAATTTGCACGTGAAAATAGATCATTTTTCTTGAGTTGGCCCGCATAGTGAATTATTTTCAATTGTTGGTGTCAATACCATTCACAGTGAAGTTAGGTGAACAATATAGTCACCGAGCTTGCAGAAGAGGCATTTTTGCTTTCTGCCTGTCTCTCTACTGCTTTTTGGATATAGAGAGTACGGGGCCTGATTTTGCACCTTTTAAAATGACTTTGGGTGTTTATTTAGCATGTGAATGCAGACTCTGTAGACATGTTTAAAATGATGGGATGTAGATGTTTATTAGGATTAGCTAGGGCACAGGTTAAAGTACAAAAAATACCCTCCACATCCAGCTGGGGAAGGCAGCCAGTGGTCCCTTCCCCTGGCCCCCACCTGGGATCCATGTGTCAGAATCGGGGCACAGGGCTCAATATTAGGAGAGCTTTCTTAAGAAGGGAAACTGACCTCAGACCTGACCCTCTCTACCTCTCCACAGTGCCGGAAGCCACCTAGTGACTCCCAGGAAGTCACCAAGAAAAGCCCCAAGGGGGCTGCAGATTCAGGAAAAGAGCACAATGGAGTCAGGGTAAAGCACAAGCACCGGAAGCCAACCAAGCCGGAGTCCCAGTCTCCAGGAACACGAACAGATGGCCAAGAGGAAGGTAGGCCCCTGGGTCCTGGCCCTCTGGGCTGGGCTGGGCCACAGAGGAATCCCTCTGCAGGCCGGAAGGAGGGGCTCTGAGACTGACCAAAACGTGAGACTTCCTCACTCTACAAGGAGGATATAATTGACACCTCTGAAATCAAAGGGAAGAGAGGAGGGAGAAGCAGCTTATTTGCCTCACCCTGGTTGCTAGAATAGAATAAGACATAGTCTGAAGGCCGAAAGAGGTGGTTTTCAGACAGGTAAAAGTCAGTTCTGCAACAGAGGAAACAACCCATTACCCTGCAATAGGTCAGGCTCAGAGAAGAAACAGGCTTAATGAGGATTGATACTAAACAGCAGAATGGGGGTCCGTTACACTATTTTCTTTACCTTGGGTGTACCCATTACAAAAAGCTAAAAATGAACAGCTAGCCACCTAGAAGGGTTTAGAGTAGGGGTGTCAAACTCAATCAGAGAAGGGGTCAAAATCTAAAATCCAGCCTAAATCGCGGGCTGAATGGTTTACTGAACAGTCATAAACTGACAATGTCATAAACTGACAGCGGAGTGCAGTGATGACAGCGCGGTGCGGGCCACATTGCAAGGCCTGGCGGGCTGGATTTGGCCCGCGGGCCTTGTGTTTGACACATGTGGTTTAGAGTAATTCTAAACCCTTATTATTTAGGGACACACAAGATGTTTGGGGTGGGGAGGTACTCTGCCACTAATAGTTAACTTGGCACCCTCATCAGAGAGAGAAGCTCAAGTATTCCTGCCCCCAGTAGCCTGTGTTCATGGCCTTGCCCGTCTGACACGGCCTGCCTCTTTTCTAGTCTGTTCTTACATAGCAGCTTCCCTCTGTCCTCCGCTTCCTGCTCCCCTCTTCCTGCCTCGCTCAGTCCTCTAAGATTCACTGAGGTTGCCCTTCTCTGGGACTTGCTCCAGCTCTGTGAGAACTTTGTGGAGGTACAGCAGCCGCAGAGTCGTACAGGCAGCCTGGCCTTCTCCATTCTGGCATGCTGGCGAATCTATTTGATGCCCTGCCTTTTTTTTGGTGTCAGCAGAAATGACCCAACTCCCATGTTTTCAAAACCACCAGGAAATGCTCCTTCTCGAAAAGAGATACGGAGGTGATAGCAGCCTAACGGGAGCTGATAACTGAAACCAGGGAGAACATACACCCTCCCTTGACTTTCTCACCTGAGCCACTCAGGGGGGGCTTCCCAGTCCTTAGACTCTGACTGTGATATTTCTGCCTTCTGCCCCGAAACCACACATCACTTCAGGTTCCTTGGAGAAGAAAGCAAAGAGCAGTTTCCGTGACTTCATCCCTGTGGTTCTGAGCACCCGGACGCGCAGTCAGTCTGGTGAGTGAGTGCGAGGCTGTGGTCCATCTTGGCACTGCCAAGAGAGAGAGAAATCTAGCCAAGTGATTTTGACATTGGCCCAGTTGGAGATTTGGGAATTTGACTCACTGTGCCAAGATGCCCAGCTCCTGGTGGAGACGAGAGAGCCCAGGGTGGGGATGGGTGGGGGGATTGCCCAAGTTGTGAGGGATATTTACTTAGATTTTTTTAGAACAGGGATTTGATATCTCTTGTTGGCAGCCAATGGTAGAAAGAGGAAAGGCCTGAGCCACTTAGGCAAACTGGCTCTACCTCAAGCTTTGGCATCTCATGATTATTGGGGCCAATCTTGGACACAGACATTTAGCCCTATCCCTAACTCTGGTTCACCCAGATTTTTATGCAAAGTGGATAGATTGGGGAAGCAGGGCACAGTGTAAGCTCAGTTATCTGACATTTTATTAACTGACACTTCAGCACATGGAGAGCACAGTGGTAATTGGGACTCATAATGACAGCCTGGAAGCCTCACAAAATCCTTAAGTGTCCTCTGAATCATCGACGAGGGCTTACATTGTTACCAGCCCTGTTTTCACATTAAACACATTCTACTGCATTTGATTCTGTAGAAATTGGTGATCCTGTGTGATCTCTATGGTGATTCTGTATTATCTAGAATATTAGATTAACCAGAACACTTTGTACCCTGCCTGGTTTGTATAATGGCAAGTTTGCTAGATATTTGCTGCCTTTAAGTGGTGTTACTACTTGAAGCTTTGGTCAAGGGCTGCTCTGTTTGCCTCGAACCATTTCTTTCTTCTGCTGACCTCACTTGGCTTTGGAGATGGTTGAGTTAATAGCCAGGCCTTGGGAGAAAGAGGGTGGTGTCTCAGATCTGCTTCTGAGGGAGATGTCAGATCCCCTGTAGTGCTAAACTGGGCCAATTTAGGATTGTACTTTTGTTGTTAGCAGAACCGAAGGAAGGAGTAGGGAGGAAAATGGCCTCTTGGCAAGGTGGCAGAAGAGGGTAGGGAAGAAACCATCATCCTGGGGTGGTGGGGAGAGAAGGGGGAAATGGTTTGCCAGAGGTATAGAACAGCTGCAGCGGGGCAGGGGGAGGTACCAGGAAGAAAGCTCCACCCCTGGACTCCTGCCACTCAATAGAGGTGGGATCAACATAAGGGAAGAGGGACTGGCTGAGGAGCATTTGGGCGGGACTAACCCAGGCCAGCGCCACAGGAAAGGAACTCCTTCTTGCTTCGCTTTTCCTGAGACCCTTCTTTGTGAATACCCAGATCTGCTTCTTTAGGGTGGCTCTGTCAGCGAGATTGGTGGTCACATAGAAAGCAGGGGCAGGGGACCCCTTGCCAGTCTGCCCTCCCTCACTCTCTTCTAAATCCTAATTTCCCAAGGGGCAAGGACCTGTGGCAACATGGATGAGGAAGGGTGTGTAGTTTGGATACTCAATAGTTGTATGATATATTAGACTCTGTAAAGTGCATATGAGTAAATGGTCTCCTTTGAGCCTCAAAACAGTCCCAAAAGATCATTAAGGCAGAGAATAGTAGCCCCGTTTCATAGATGGGAAAACAGAAGTGAAGGAACCTTCCTACAGCATAGTTAATAAC
Organism: Pipistrellus hanaki; assembly: GCF_964339955.1. Taxonomy (NCBI): domain Eukaryota; kingdom Metazoa; phylum Chordata; class Mammalia; order Chiroptera; family Vespertilionidae; genus Pipistrellus; species Pipistrellus hanaki. The sequence continues at coordinate 26,774,398 of NC_140524.1, read as the reverse complement.
TGCCAGAGCCTGAACTTGAATCCAGACCTTCAGATTTCTAATGCAGGGCACTTGCTTCAACACCATACTTTGTCCTTTGAAGAGGTACCTGACCACCTTCTGTATGTCCTGTCTACAGGAAGCATCTGTAGCTCCTTTACTGGAATGGCAGACAGTGACATGGGAAGCCAGGAAGTCTTCCCCACAGAGGAGGAAATGGAGGTGACCCCCATCCCAGCTAAGCGTCGAAAGGTGAGAAAGACCCAACGGGACACCCAGTATCGCAGCCACCATGCCCAGGATAAGACTCTGCTGAGCCAGGGCCGCAGGCATCTGTGGCGAGCCCGAGAAATGCCCTGGAGGACAGAGGCTGCCCGGCAAATGTGGGACACCAATGAGGAGGAGGAGGAAGATGAGGAGGATGGTCTGATGAAGAGGAAGAAACGGAGACGGCAGAAGAACCGAAAATATCAGACTGGGGAGTACCTGACCGAGCAAGAAGAAGAGCAGCGGCGGAAAGGGAGAGCTGGTAAGGCTGGGTAGAGAGTGCTGCCCAGTGAGCTGCTGTCACCCAAGCTACAATGACTTTAGCTTCTGGGCGCCCTCTGGCATCTTGGGGGTTCCCACCTCTGTCTTCTCTACACCTGTAAAGGCCGCTGCACCCATAGAAACCTGGTGCTATGAGCCTCAGCTGCCAGAGGGGTCATTTAAAATTATATATATATTGATTTCAGAGAGGAAGGGAGAGGGAAAGAGAGAGAAATGTCAATGATGAGAGAGAACCATCAATCAGCTGCCTCCTGCACGCTGCCCACTGGGGATCAAACCTGCAACCGGGCATGTGCCCTGACCAGGAATTGAACTCTTGGTTCATAGGTTAATGCTCAACCACTGAGCCATGCTGACTGGGTGAGAGGGTCATTTAAAAAATATATATGTATGTATGTGTGTGTGTATATATATATATATATGTATATATATATATGTGTGTGTGTGTATGTATATATATATATATTCTAGGGGGAAAGGGAGAGAGATAGAAACATCAATGATGAGAGAGAATCATTGATTGGCTGCTTCCTGCATGCCCCCTACTGAGGATTGACACAACCTGGGCATGTGTCCTGAGTTGAACTGTTATTTCCTGGTTCATAGGTCGATGGTCAACCACTGAGCCACACTGACCAGAGTGGGTCATTTAACACTAGTCATTGGTTTTGGCTTAGGGTTGAAATTGAATGAGTTTGGACTAATTTACAGGTGAGCTGAGGATAAATAGGCCCAAGCCCTTCAACTTGTTATAAAAGTTTGAATCTATGGTCAAGGCGACAGGGACATCCTGGCATGGTACAACTCAATACCAGGGAATTCTTTGGTTGGCTTGAGGAAGTTGGGTTTTTGGGGAGGCTGGGCTCTCTTGCCTAGAATCTTGGGTTCAGGGAGGAGGAGGGCATTAATGGACTTTTCTGGGATGTCTCCAGCTCCTAAACTAAAATAAAGTAAAATGGTTTTCTCAACCCAACAGAAGAACTTCAAGTAGAAGTAGACATAACTTTGCTTTCTCCCTTAAAGCCACAAAGGAAGGTTATTAAGAGGCAGGGTGAAGCCCTAGCCATTTTTCTCAGTGGTTAGAACATCGAAAGGTTGTGGGTTTGATTCTGGTCAAGGGCAAGTACCTTGGTTACAGGTTCAATCCCCAGCCCCCGGCCAGGTGCATGCAGGAGGCAACAAATAAATGTGTCTCTTTCACAATGATGTTTCTCTCTGTCTCTCCCCCTCCCTTCCAATCTAAAAATCAATGAGAAAAATATCCTTGGGTGAGGATTAATAAAATAAAACAAAGAGGCAGGGTGAAGCTTTGAGGTGACCGAGGTGGCATTATTTGTTGGACCCAAGGAGAAAAACAGGCTTTATGTGGCCACATCAGATGCTATAATATGTAATCATGAAGGCACAGCCTGTCACCTACCTAATATCAATGTGTTTCACTAAGTACTGTTCAGGATCATTCCTATAATGGATTTCTAGACGAGCAAAATATGCATCTCTGGGCTCCAAAATAATGTCTCTATCTCGCACTCACTCTCTTTCTCTGACCTCTGCCCTTGAAGCAACAATTGATTGTCTCCTGTTATGTATTCATCCCGAGCTGCTGGCAAATATCTGCAGTTTCCTGATTAGCAAAAACTGAATAACCGCATACTGAGCCGGGAGTAGATATTGGGCTTCTTATAATGCAAAGAAGGCTAGACTTCATTTCCAGCTCTGTTTAAATAGAGACATATAAGATACAGATCTCTACACTTATGAGAGTAATTGAGCTAATTTTCATCAACTATGTGAGAAAATGGGGATAGTTTTTCCTTTTTTCTGTCAGAGCCTTAATGGATTGGTCAGGAATGAGTTGTCAAGCTGTTGGCCTCAGCCACTTGTGTTCAGAGGAAGAAGAGATTTTGTAGCACCAGTCTTCTCTAATGAGGACTAGCTTCCTAGAAACTTGGAAACTTCTTACTGAATTTATGGGCTTTTGAAACCAGAAGAACCTCCAAGGGTGCCTGGTCCAGTTTTCCATCCAATACAGAGATCTTCACAGCACTTGGTAGGTAGTCTTTCCTTATAACAGCTCCAGGAGTATGGAGAACACTGCTTAGCAAGGCCTTTTATTTGACTTGGGGGCAGCTCCAATTGTTAGAAAGTAGGTCATTCTCCCTCCATGTGTGTGTCTAAGGGTTTTCAGTTGAGGTTGTTGGCTTTGTCATATGGTCTGGTCATCTTCCTCCAGATCTGGTAGTGACCTTCATGAAGGAATTGCTTGGCAGAGATCTCCTCAAAAAAGCTCTGATCTCTTCTATTACTACTACCCATTTTTCAGGTGGACATCAGAGAGTCAGGCACAGTCCAAACTAGACAGGTTACCTTACTCCTGTCTGAGCTTCATGACCTTTCCTTTGGTTCTGGGCTTGTGTTATTCCCTTCTTGACCTGCAGAAGAGAGAGGAAGAGCTACTCCCACTCCCATACTCACTACCTCCACTCTCCGTGCCTTTGTGTGCTACCAGGAAGCCCTTGCTCCACCACAATTGTATAAACTCCAGAGCCTGCCCTGGTCTTGGTAACGGGGTAGGGACTGCTGCCTCTTCTGTGGCATTGAATGCTGTAATATGGCTTCCCCGTGTTTCCTGAGGTCCTCACAAGGCACGGTCCGTTCCTTCCTCTTTTGCCTCAGCTCAAACTTGTTGCTTTAAAATTCCTGGTTTAGAATATTTTGACCGGAAGTGCCATTACAACCCATCTAGTACAGCCGTTCTTGGACGGGTGTGGGGACCCACTAGTGGGTTGGGACTAGTTGGGAGAAAGTGGTAGTGCGACTGCTGGCCGCCTAAGAGTTTTAGCATAACCTACTCTCAATTCCTCATGTAATGATGGCTCCCACATCTGGATCTGCCCTTGGTGATGCCACATGTGAGAGCACATGGCCAGGTCCAGGGAGGGAATTGAGAACTCTTGGATCTTGGCCACCCCCTTCCCCCCATTTTACAAATTGGTGAAATCAAGGCTGCAGTTACACATTTGACAGACATACTGATCTTGTGCCATGTGCTAGGTAGGCATGATGGTCAGGCCTGTGAGGGAGATAAAGAACACATGGGCATGGCCCCACGTAAAGAGTTTACACTTAAGTAATGTGTTAACGATGCCTTACTCTTTCTAATACTTTATAAAGGGGTTTTGCATTTGTTGCCTCATTTAATTCTTATATTAAGTCCTTTGATGTGGATTATATTCTCCTCATATTACAGGCATAGAAATGAGGCTTGGGGAGATTATGACTTGCCTCTAGCCAGTCACACAGCTAGTGGCGTGGCCAAGCCATGTAACACTAATATTAGCTAAGAGATAAGGGTAAACCCCGTCTATCCCTTCTACATGTGAGGTTTAGGACTGACCTGGGCGCTGAGGCTCTTGGTAATGGGGTTCCCAGTGCCAATCAGGGATCTCCCTGCTCTGGAGCTGGAATGAGTTGTACGAAATTAGGAAGTGCTTTGTTCAGTGAGCTGTGGGTAGAATTAGAAACGTTACCCAGTCTGTTCCAGTAACTTGATTTCCAACCAGGGGGGCAGCAGGTTTCTGTGATTGTCCACCGGTTGAGTCCCAATGGCACTTTCTGATTTTAGGGAGTTTCTGTGGCTTTGGTCTTTCTGTCCTCACAAGAGTGACCAACAGGGCAATCAGGTAGGTAGAGTTGAGGCTCTGAAGGAAGTCTCCCACCATTTACTCCCCACTCTAATATGCTTCATACTTCACTTCAGCAGAGCTTCTAAATTTGTTTTCTCCATTGGAATGAAGAAAAAGGCAAAGGGGATAGGGAGAAAGCTGAAAAGGAAGTTCTGATTTGCTTTGGGCTTTGGGGAAATATTTAAAAATGACCATCATTTTGGGGACAGCCAGATGGGTCTCCCCCTTCTGGCAGGGCTGAGAGTTGTCACCTGCTTATAGAGGATGGACTGACATTGAAATACAGTGTCCATTTGAGAAGCAGTTAGTGGAATTGTCACCACCAATACAGGTAGATAATTACACAGTTATTTCTGAGGTTCTAATCTCCAAATTCCTCTGATTCATGTGGGAGGAAGGCTTGGTTTTCTGTGTTCTATTTCCCTGACATTCATTCTTTCCTGTTTTGTGCCTTCAGAGTTAAAGGCCCGTAAGCAGAAGACTTCCTCCCAAAATTCGGAGCACCACCTCAGGAACAGGAACCTTCTCTTGCCCAACAAAGCCCAAGGGATCTCGGATTCACCAAATGGCTTTCTCCCGAATAACCTGGAGGAGCCAGCCTGCCTTGAAAATTCAGAAAAGCCATCAGGAAAACGAAAGTGCAAGACCAAGCATATGGTAAACGTCTCAGAAGAGGCAAAGGTGTGTTGCTAGCTATGGGGAGTTGTGGAAGAGGGGAGTGGGCTAGGGTTGCAGGCTTTCCAGAAGCTCCTCTGTCAACAGTTCTCTGAGTGAAACAGTGAGTGAGTGAATGAGTGAATGGGAGGATCACATTAACCCATATTTATTAAAGTATTTTAAATTAGTTCTAGAAGCGTTCAGGGGAGGATCTGAAGTTAGAGCTAACTGTAAGCATTTGCAAAGTATAGGGTTTGGTTCATGATGGCTTTTCCTCCACAAGCCTTGGATCGCTTTTGAGTTAAGATTATGGTAGCCTGAATAGCTTGTTAACATCCAATCAAGAAGCTTTTGTCTGTGCTTAACTCAGTGGAAATCAATCAGGGAGATTTCTGAGTCAATCAAGGTAGCAAATGGGAGCAAGGTAGTTGACGTCTAGACAAAGGTTGCTAAAGGGTGGGGCTGAAGGAATTCCACTTGGGTCCCTTTATATCCACCCATCTCCACACTCACTATCCAGTCACAAAGGAGCAGGTAAGTGGGCAGTCATCATATCAGTAGCCAGGCAAACATTCTAGAAACCCTGTTCAAAATTGACATCTCTTTTGGGTCTGATGTTAACAACATGAGTGTTAGGTTCCACATTAAACAATTTGAAAAAATCACACAGTTTTCATCCTGGATGAGCTATACATTTGAGAGAAGTGAAAGTTTGGGTTCAAATGTGTACTTGTACTATGTACTCATCATTGCCAACAACAAAAATGCGCTTATATTATATTAGGCTTTTTATGATGGCTGTGCTTCTTCTTGCTCTTTCCAGCTCCCAAGCAGGGATCCCTGCAGGGCACTGGCAGAAGGGGAGAGACTAGGTTAAGGTGACTAGATGTCCCGCTTTTGGCGGGATGGTTTCGATTTTCAACAATTTGTCCCGCGTCCTGCAGCCTTTTAAAAGGACAAAGTCCCGATTTAACACTGCGGGATGCGGGACAAATTGTTAAAAATCGGGACGTCTGGTCACCTTAAACTAGGTGCTCGTTTCCCCTTTCAAAAAAAAATATTTGGCGAAACCGGTTTGGCTCAGTGGTAGAGCATCGGTCTGCGGACTGAGGGGTCCCGGGTTCGATTCCGGTCAAGGGCATGTACATTGGTTGCGGGCACATCCCCGGTGGGGGGGGTGCAAGAGGCAGATGGTCGATGTTTCTCTCTCACCGACGTTTCTAGCTCTCTGTCTCTCTCCCTTCCTCCTCTCTGTAAAATAGCAATAAAATATATATATTTAAAAATTTTTTGATTTTTTTTTTTTTTTTACAGAGAGGAAGGGAGAGGGATAGAGAGTTAGAAACATCAATGAGAGAGAAACGTCAATCAGCTGCCTTTTGCACACTCTCCACTGAGTATGTGTCCTCAAACAAGGTACATACCCTTGGCAGGAATCTAACCTGGGACCCTTGAGTCTACAGGCAGACGCTCTGTCTACTGAGCCAAACCAGTTAGTGCTTCTTCCCCCTTCTTTCCCATTCTGGAATCTGGTTCCAGCTTAGATGAAGTACTCAGACATATTTCTTTATCTTTAAAAATAGAGATGAGCCTTAGCTGATTTGGCTAAGTGGATAGAGCATTGGCCTTCCGACTGAAGAGTCCCGGGTTTGACTCCTGTCAAGGGCACATGCCCAGGTTGCGGGCTTGGTCCCCAGTAGGGGGTGTGCAGGAGGCAGCCAATCAATGATTCACCATGGATGTTTCTATCTCTCTCTCCCTCTCCATTCCTCTCTGAAATCAATAAATATATATTTAAGAAAAATAGATGATACTCCTTCCATCTCGAAAGGGTATTTAGGGGAACAAAGGAGGAAGTATGTCTGTTAAAGGCTTTCATCATCCTAAAGTGCTTTCCGAGTTGGTGTACATCCTTGAGCTTTAGCCTAGGCAAGAATGAGGGAGACAGCCAAAGCCAGTTTGGCTCAGTGGGTAGAGTGTCAGTCTGCGGACTGAAGTGTTCTGGGCTCAATTCAGGTCAAGGGCACCTACCTTGGTTGCACATGTGAAAGGCAACCAATCGATGTGTCTCTCTCACATCGATGTTTCTATCTGACTCTCCCCCTCCCTTCTACTCTCTAAAAATGAATGGAAAAATATCCTTGGTTGAGGATTAACAAAAACCAAAGAAACAGCCCTAGCTGGTTTGGCTCAGTGGATAGAGCATTGGCCTGCAGATTGAAGTGTCCCAGGTTCGATTACGGCCAAGGGCACATGCCCAGGTTGTGGGCTCAATCCCCAGTACTGGGTGCGCAAGAGGCAGCCAATCAATGATTCTCTCTCATCATCGATGTTTTTTTAAAAATATATTTTATTGATTTTGTACAGAGAGGAAGGGAGAGAGATAGAGAGTTAGAAACATCGATGAGAGAGAGTCATCGATCAGCTGCCTCTTGCACACCCCCTACTGGGGATATGCCCGCAACCAAGGTACATGCCCTTGACCGGAATCGAACCCGGGACCTTTCAGTCCCCAAGCCGATGCTCTATCCATTGAGCCAAACCAGTCTCAGCGACATCATTGATTTTTTTCTCTCTCCCTCTCTCTCCCTTCCTCTCTGAAATCAAGAAATATTAAAACAAAAAAAAACAAAGAAACAAACAAAAAGAATGAAGGGTCAGAATTACGGAGTAGCAAGGGAGCAGTGATCATTCCCTGCAATTCCCAGAGGGATGTCAGGGGTGCGAGTTGGTGGGGGGTGGGCAGTAAAGTCAGGTCTGTGCTGAGTGCTCCATTCACATAATGGCTTTCAATTCTCACAGAGACTCTTGGAGGTAGGTGGTGCTGTCTTCTTTATAACTAGGAAATTGAGGCTCTTGGAAGTTAAGGGACTTGTGCAAGGTTACTTTGGGGTCCTAAGTGACAGTTGGATCTTGAGGCAGGCCAGGCTGCCCCCTGGAGCCCCACCCCATACCCCACCCACCCTGCTCTTTACATATGCCTCCACCCTGTGAATGGATGGCTGTTCCCTCTATCCAGGAGTCACTGGGGGAGGGGACGGCCAGGGAGGGAAACACTGCAACTCTGAGCAGTTCTGACAAAAGGTGAGAGACATCCTCCCTTCTCCCAGCTCTTCCAGCATTGAGATGGCCTTGTCACACACAAAGGTGACCAGCTGCCTGGCATACTGGAGCACACGCTGTCTGCTTATTCTGCTTGGCGGTGTGTCCACTGAAATGTTCCTCCCAGAGAGCTTTTGTCCCTTCACAGGGCCTCCCTTTTCCCCTCCCACCTTTCTTTCTCCCCCAGTCACTACCACCTACTCCAGTTGCCCCCATGGCACAGGGCTTTGTAGTGGGAAACAAGGTGGTGGGTGGTGGTGGGGGACACGCCTGCAACACTGAAGCTGGGGCATTGGCCATAGGCGGCTTCTCACAGGGGATCCGAGCCAGGATGGAAGGGGGAGGGAAGATGACTCTCATTTACTCTTGTTCCTCCCCCTCTAAGGCAGCCTTCTTTGTCTCTGGCAACTCTGGCCCCTAAAAGGAGAGTTACCCTTTGGCTCCTAGCTTTGCTTAGCAAAAACTTGGGCCCTTTACCCAGCATCCTCCAGTACTGCCATTATACACCACTGTCCTCCTGGCAGCATTCTATACTCAGAGCTAGTGCCTTCCTGCTAGTGATTGTATCTCTCTGCCTCTTTGGGAAGGGGATGGATAGTGGCTCATGTTGTTTTGGGATTTACCAGAGGGAAAAAATGCCCTGGCCCTCCTTTCCTGGCTTCATGTCTTTCTAGGCAACTTTTCTGGCTGTCCAAGGCTTGGCAGGTGGCTCAAGTCAACAAATATTTGTTGCAACTATGTGCCCAGCCCTGAGTTAAATGCTATAAGGAACAAAAGAGATGACAGTATAAACCCTGCTTTCAAGGAGCTTAAAACTTAGCAGGGGAGGCCAGACTTGCCCAAAACATGAGGAAAGGAAATTAAAACAGTCAAACATCAGGCACCAGGTTATGTGATTCAGACTAGGTCTTCTGGGTATGCAGAGGAAGTGGGGACCAGAGTGTTGTAGAATGTTGTAGAATGTTGTAGAAAACAGGATTTAAGTGAGACCTTGATGCTCTGAGAGATTTGGATACACAGGGATGTATTATTTACTGTGGATTAACAGATTACTCTAAAACTTAGTGTGATGATAGACATACATTATCTCACACAGTTTCTGGGGATAAGGAATTCAGAAGCAACCTAGCTGGATTTGTGGGGTCTCATAAGTTTATAGTCAAAGTATCAGCCATGGATGCATTCATCTGAAGGCTTGATTGGGGCTGGGGTTTCCAGGGTGGCTCCCTCACATGGCTGGCAAGTTGATATTAGTTCTTGGCAGAAGGTGTCCTGTCCTTGCCCCCATGGGTTTCTCCAAAGGGCTGCTGGAGTGTCCTTATGATATGGCACTGGCTTCCCCCCAGAGCGAGTGTTCCAAAAGAGAGCAAGGCAGAAACCACATTGTCTTTTAGGACCAAGCCTTGGAGGTCACATATCATCATCTGAGCAATCTATTGGTTACACAAGGTTAGTCCTATCCAGTGTGGGAGGAGGCTATGCAATAGCATGACTATTAGCAAGTGGAGATTGTCAGGGGCCATCTTGGAGCCTGATGAGGGCACAGTCTGGCCTCTGCCTCCCAATGTTCATGTCCCTCCCACGTGCCAGACACACACCCCTGGCATGGGCCTTTCCCAAGGCCCCTCAAAGTCTCCACTAACTATGGCATCAGCTTAAATTTAAAAGCTCATCATCTAACTGAGGTCCAGGCTCAGATGAGGCTTCCTGGGTCTGGTTCATTGAATGCAGCTCCTGGAGCACAGTTCTTCTCAATATGAAGACCCCCTGAACTAAGGAGATAAGTTACTTGTCTCCATAGATGCAATACACCATGGTGGGACAGGCGTGGGAACTTACTCTAGACATTCCAGTTCAAATGGGAGGAAAGAGGAGACACATGGGAGCCATTCATGAAGTAAGGACTCTTAATGTTTTGTGAGCACCCACCCTGTGCATTGTTCTGGAGCCTCTCTAGTTTATGATTTCAAAGACCCTTCAGAGGAGGGGGGAGCAGAGAGTTTGGGCTTTGCAGCTAGTAGATGACAGAGGCAGAATTCAAACCCAGATCTGCCTGAATCCCAAGCCTGAGGCCTTCCAGCACTCCAGGTGGGCCTGAGTGTGGCCTGGGGAGGAGTGTGGTGGAAGATGGGGAAAGCCTGGTGAAGGTTGGATATCGGGGAAGGTTTTTGCAATAAGAGAGAAGGCTTTCACAGCTGTCCCTCTTTAGTCAGTCAGTTGTCTCCACTAATCTTTACTCTCAGAGTTTGCTTCTGCTTATAGAGATGATGTCTAAAAACCTCTATGAATGGAGAGTGAGACAGGTTACAGAAGGCATGCAGAGTACTTGAGAGAAGCTGAGATATCCTATCAGTCTCTGATGTCCAACCCCTTCGTCCTTCCTTGGTTTGTGTGGTTGAGGATGTGAGCCCCTTGGCATCTGCTCTCTGGGGAGAAGTGAATGGGAACCTGTGCTGACCCAGGACTGCACCGCTGCTTTCCAGGGCAAAGGACGTTGGAACCAGCAGAAGACACGATTTCCCAAGTCTCCCGCCTCAGCGAAAGCCACGGAACTGTGCACACCCTCGAAGTGCCGAAGTGCCAGCCTAGAGGAGGCCTCAGAGTCCCCAGCAGCCCTGCAGATTCCCCCAGAGGCACGTCGGCTCATAGTGAACAAAAATGCGGGTGAGACCCTCCTGCAACGGGCGGCACGTCTTGGCTATAAGGTAAGGAACATCCTGCGCAGGATACAATTGCACTAGCACCTGGAGAAACCCTCCCATTGGCTCTTCTGTGGCCTGGGCAGGGCTTTGTTTGGGGCTTGAACCTGGCTGGCCTCTTGTTGTGAATGCAAGCTTATTTGAGTGGCAATTTAAAATGAACATAATTGAAATGTTAACACACAATGGTGTGCGATACATTTCTAGGCCAGAAATGGTTCTGAGGGGGTTATGTTTTTTTGAATGACTTTGTGCAGTGGCTCCCGCACTCAGAGAGGAAGAGGAATGATCACAGAGTAGCCCCTGCTTCTTTTAGGTTTCTGATGCCTCTAACCAACTCTTTTAAAATATCTTTTTTATTGATTTCAGAGAGGAAGGCAGGAGAGAAAAATAGAAACATCAATCATGAGAGTCATTGATCAGCTGCCCCCTGCATGCCCCCTACTGGGGACTGAGCCCGCAACCCAGGCATAAACCCTGACTGGGAATCGAACCATGACCTCCTGGTTCATAGGTTGATGCTCAGTCACTGAGCTATGCATGCCAGGTTATAACCAACTCATTGAATGACAATTGCACTCCCAGAGTCTCACTGGCAAGCTACCATCTTTCCTGAGCACCTAGTGTAGGGGTCTGGAGAACTGCCAAGGACGATCTAAAGAAAAAACTAGGAGTGACCCCTGCCCTCAAGATTAATTTTCTTTAACCTCCTGCCAAACCTCAAACAGGAAACTGCAGGAGAACTAACCAGGACAGGGCCAGAGCAGTAGGGTAGCCTGTTACAGGAAGGAGACAGGGGTGGTCTGAGGCCCGGGAGAGAGGTGAACATTTGCAGTGGTTCCTCTTGCTCCCTGGGACACAAGCAGGAGGCAGCACCCCTGAGGCAGCATCCGCAACGCAGGCACACGTGCTCATGTGCACGCTTGCTTACTCAATCGCCCATCCTGTGAGCTAGCCGTCAATCAGTATGGCTGAGCAGGCCATTTGCACCAGGGCCTGGGAGGGTTGATAATGGACCCCTGGGAGCTCCTATGGCCTCTTTCCTCAGTAGGAGGCTTGCCTCTCCCCTTCCTCACCAGCTTCAGCCCAGACTAGTTAAGGTGCTTCTGGGCCAGGAGTTCTGCTTCTGGTCCTGTCATCTCAGCCCAGGGAAGCTAATAATTACTACATGGACAGATGATCACACTGGATAGTACTCAGAACAGTCTTTTTTGTTGTTGTTAATCTTCACTGGAGGATATTTTTCCAATTAATTTTTAGAGAGCATGGAAGGGAGGGGAGAGACACAGAGAGAAAAACATCAATGTCAGAGAGACACATATATTGGTTGCCTCCCACACGTACCCTGACCAGGGCCGGTGATTGAGCCTGCAACAGAGGTGCGTGCCCTTGATCAGAATCGAATCCAGGACCCTTCAGTCCATGAGCTGACACTCTACCCACTGAGCCAATCTGACTAGGGCAAGGCTAACTTTGACAAAGGAGTTTGAGACTCGCCTGTTGGTCCCCAGAATAAAGAGCAGGCTCTGAGACTCTCCCAGACATTTGGAGAGCTTCGAATTTAACAGGGGTGGTTTCAAGAATTAAGCCACTTTTTGCTCATGGAGCTCTCCTTGTCCCCACAGGATGTTGTTCTCTACTGTCTCCAGAAAGACAGCGAGGATGTGAACCACCGCGACAACGCTGGCTACACAGCCCTGCATGAGGCCTGCTCCCGGGGCTGGACCGATATTCTGAACATCCTGCTGGAACATGGGGCCAATGTGAACTGCAGTGCGCAGGATGGCACCAGGCATGCTCCCCCCCCACTCCCCCCACTCCCACCCTCCCCCAGCTCAGTTCCAGTCTAGACCTATGCGGCACGCCAGGCTGCGAGTTGCACAGAGGCCTTGTCAGGAGGGGTTTCAGGGAGAGATCTGCAGACTGTAGGAGAGACTGGGTTAGGGCAGGGATGGATGTGTTCCCAGCAGGCCAGTCCACAACATTTACCAAGGGGAGACTGAGGTTGTCTAGGGATCACCCCATCAGATGCAGCTTCACCAGGAAGACTGCTCAGGCTTTCCGCAAACCATCCTGGGGGTGTGCCTGTCTCAGGCAGAGTCTCAGGCTTCAGGCACCAGGGTAACATACAGATTTGATTCTTTTTTTATGGCTATACTTTTATTTATTTATTTATTTATTTATTTATTTATTTTTCCTCACCTGAGAGTATTTTTCCATTGAATTTTAGAAAAAGTGGAAGGGAGGGGGAGATACAGAGAGAGACACACACATCGATGTGAGAGAGACACATCAATTGGTTGCCTCCCACATGAACCCCCAAGGGATCGAGCCTGCAACCCAGGTACATGCCCTTGACCAGAGTTGAGCCAGAGACCCTTTAGTCTGCAGGCTGACACTCTGTCCCCTGAGCTAAACCAGTTAGGGCCTGATCTGATTCTTGGTTGATCTCTATACCCTTTCTAAAAAGACACCTTATAGAAATTACACCCATTCTCTTCTGCTCTATCAGAGGGCTTACTTCCTGGCAAAATTGAAACACGAGCCACATACCAAGTGGGGGGACTTGAGTCAAAGGACTCCGGCTCTACTTAGCCACCACCTGGTGTGTGGAGCTGTTCTGCTCATCCCTGTTCATGGGCATTCATTGGGTCCTTCTGTTCATAACCTTAAGCATCTGCTTTAGGTTTATCCTCAGTCAGGGTCCATTCTCTCCAACCCCAGAAGTACCATAGAGACAATATCAAGATATGGGAGGAACGTAAGAGAGAGAAATGGGAGGGAGGAGGAGCACAGGGAGAGATGTTGTGGGGGGTGTAGGCCAGAGATAATTCCTCTGCTCTAAGTCTTATCCACATTGTACTGGGTCATCTCATTTTACTTCTCCCTGACAAGGCCGCCTGAGGTCTAGACACCCAGGTTCCCACTTGGGCCCTATTGTCCTCACCCTGTATCACCTCCACAGGCCAGTTCATGACGCAGTAGTCAACGACAACCTGGAGACCATCTGGCTCTTGCTGTCCTATGGGGCTGACCCGACACTGGCTACCTACTCGGGGCAGACAGCCATGAAGCTGGCCAGCAGCGATACCATGAAGCGCTTTCTCAGCGGTAAGCACGGCCCAGACTTGAAGCCAGCATCCTGGAGGCTGGCTTCTGAGTCTTGAATTCCTGAGGTGATAGTCTTCATCTCCCTCCATCTCAAACAGCTCCCATGAGGGTCGTCAGCTCTTTTCACAGGCTTTCTTTCAAGCATCTCAGAAATCTCTATATACTTTAAAAAGCCCAAAGGCCCATTTCCTCTTATCCTTGTGCTGTGAATGTCCACATTGAATGCATCCTCTTCAGGACCCTGCTAGCCTGCGGGGACCCATTTTCTAGCGAGGCATGTAGGACAGGCCTTCCTATGGGACAGCAGCCTCACTAACAGATTTAATTGGAAAAATATAGTGACCTCTGCGTTGAATGGGATATCAGTTGCAAAGAAGTGGCACAGCGTTTTGTTTCTGGTTTTGCATTTTCTCCTGTTGGTGATCAGAGTAGAACCCTTGGGACCCTTCCTGACACTATTTCTCACAGCCCTTGCCTGTGGTAACTGTGTTGTCCCCTCCCCCCCGCCCCATTCCTTTCTCATCTTCCCTCACCTAACCCCTGTGGAAAAGTGTCTGGTGTTCAGGCCTATGGCAAGGGCCACAAGCCAACAGGCGTTCGTTTTCTCATGAGCAGATGGCAGCTGTTTGTCTGCAGTTAGATAGCTTATAGTGAGTTGGGCAGCAGGAGGAAGATAAGGAGGGAAGTCTAGCTTGGGCATGCTCAGTGGGAATCTCCTCAGACTTGACCTTTAAAGGAAGAAACCCTGCCTCCTCAATGACATCACAGCATGGCCCTCCCTCTAGCAGTTACTTCCTCAGACTGCCTGAGTGACAGACAGACAGACAGCTATATCACTCACCCTCCTCGGAGGTGCTGATGTTTGTGGTAGACCCCCTCTGGGATTGGAAGCCCACAGGACCAAGGTCACTCCTGGTTAGTCTCCCTTCCTCTCCCCGCCCTTACACAACACATGCCCCAGAGAGACAGTTCCGAGCTCCCAACCAGGGGCTCATTTGTTTATCGAACAAAGGTTAACTAGGTAGCTGATGATGGAGGAAGCAACAAAGGAACCAGAACTGAAGATCTTCATGGAAGGAAGACTAGATAGGAAGAGCCACATAGATTAAGGTGACCAGACGTCCCGCTTTTGGTGGACAGTCCCGATTTTTAACAATTTGTTCCGTGTCCCGAGGCGTTTTAAAAAAAAGTCCAAAAGATTTAAAAGAATCTTTCCAAAAATCGGGACTTTTTTAAAACTCCGCGGGACGTGGGACAAATTGTTAAAAATTGGGACATCTGATCATCTTAACCTGGATGCTAATGAAAGCTGGAGGGGGATGATGGAATGCCACTGAGGGAGGCCTTGAGTTCTGCTCAGCCAGCCTCCATTCCATTCCCAGTTAAGTCAACTACACCCTGCAGCTGCTGATCACCTTGTACAGGCCTCAGGCCTCACAGCTGAACCCAGCCTCTCTCTGGCTCAGGGAAGGACTGACTTTTCCTTTCCCCCAGCTCTGGCAGCCCAGGCCCCTGTCATCAAGGGGCAGAGGCACTTTGTGATGGCCATTCAGTCCTTTGTCCTGGGCCAATGATGACTCCTATTCTCTTAGCTCAGGGGTCCTCAAACTTTTTAAAGTGGGGGCCAGATCACGGTCCCTCAGAGAGCTGGAGGGCCGGACTATATGAACTACTAATTCCTACTGTAACACCTCGGCTGCGCTCACTGCCCAAAAAACCTGGCGGGCAGGATCAGACTCCTCTGCGGGCCGCATGTGGCCCGCGGGCCATAGTTTGAAGACCCCTGCCTTAGCTGAACCATTCCCAGAGTGCAGGGCTCGGGGCAAGCATTCTGTGGCCTCCTCCCACTTACCATACCCTACATGTACTCTCTTACATGCACACATGTGGAGGTGTCTACACACCACTCAGTTTCTAGGAAAAGCTGGCACAGGTGACCAGAGCATCTCAACTTGATAAACATACTGCATGAAGCTGTGTCTCTAATCAATAGCTCTAATCCAGGGCCTCTGCGGTCTAGAGACTGAGGGTCTTGGGGCCTTCTGGATCCACATAAAGCTATCTCTGACCACCTGAGTTACCAGATGAACTCTTTTTAAAAAATATGTATGTATATTTATTGATTTCAGAGAGGAAGGAAGACGGAGAGAGAGAAATATCAATGATGAGAGAGAATCATGATCAGCTGCCTCCTGCACGCCCCCCACTGAGCCTGTAACCCAGGCATGTACCCTGACCGGGAATCAAACTGTTAGCTCCTGGTTCATAGGTCAACACTCAACCACTGAACCATACTGGCAGGGCGGCAGATGAACTCTTTACTTCTCTGACCCTTCTCCAAAATCCCAAAGGAATTTGAATGTTGAAATTATTTTAAGTGGTTAAGAAATTAGAAATAAATACATTTTCTCCTCTTCTTCTCATTTCTATGAGAAATAGGTAGCCTTTTGATGCCTCCTGAAATTAACTCGAATACCAGTCCCTGCTACAGAAGCGAGAGAATACTTAATTCCTGCACTTAACTAGCTTGTCCAGGTCGAGCACCTTCATTCAAATATATTTTTAATATATTTTATTGATTTTTTTACAGAGAGGAAGGGAGAGGGATAGAGAGTTAGAAACATCGATGGGAGAGAAATATCGATCAGCTGCCTCTTGCACACCTCCTACTGGAAATGTGCCCACAACCAAGGTACATGCCCTTGACTGGAATCGAACCTGGGACCCTTCAGTCCGCAGGCCGAGGCTCTATCCACTGAGCCAAACCAGTTAGGACCCTTTATTCAAATCTTGATATTGTTTCTCAACATTATGGGATGGAGCTGTAGCTTCATAATGGGGTCCAGGAGCTGAAGGGAATGTTAAAACTGAGCCACATCTTTTCCATGCAAAAATCAAGCAGCGTTAAAGGGAGATGTCTGTCTGGCTGAAGGAGAAAGTGTGAGCAAGCCTGTAGGCCAGGACCTTAGCCGGACACCCCAGGAAGGCAGGCACTGAAAATCAGTGGCTTTCTGGAGGGGCGGGGAGAGACGGACTTGGGTCCAAAGGCTGTTTAGGGGGGATGCGAGAATAATATTCAGGGTCTTTTTTAAAAATCCAGGTACAGTTCACTTAACAACTATTTGGCACTTAATATATTCATAATGTTGTGCAACCATCCTCAGGCGATTTTTAAAATATATATATTTTATTGATTTTTTACAGAGAGGAAGGGAGAGGGATAGAGAGTTAGAAACATCCATGAGAGAGAATCATCGATCAGCTGCCTCCTGCACACAACCTACTGGGGATGTGCCCACAACCAAGGTACGTGCCCTTGACCAGAATTGAACTTGGGACCTTTCAGCCTGCAGGCTGACGCTCTATCCACTGAGCCAAATCGGTTTCGGCCATCAGGCGATTTTTTGGTTCCTTACACTGAGTGTTTCTCTTTTTGTGTTCTGGTATCCCTCTTTCCCAGAGCCCACGAAGCTACTGGGTAGAGTGGTACAGTGGCTCTAGGAAGCACCATGAGGCTGGAGGTTGGAGAGGCAGTTCCCTCCATCCCCCTACTTCCCATTCCCTCTGCCTGGATGCATTTGGGTGGACCTATGGATTTTTCTTTTACCTTTCCTGTCTGGCTGAAGTATTTTCAAAGCTTTTTGCTTTTCTCTCCAAGCATTTGCCTGATCAGACTCTCCATAGGTTGTCTTCTTCCTCCCTTGGTGGGGATCTCACTGGGCAGAAAATGAGGGAGAATTCCAATAGGGTGCAAAGGGCTCGAAGCCGGAAAGGTGAGCAAGAGCATCA
Source organism: Pipistrellus hanaki (assembly GCF_964339955.1). Taxonomy (NCBI): domain Eukaryota; kingdom Metazoa; phylum Chordata; class Mammalia; order Chiroptera; family Vespertilionidae; genus Pipistrellus; species Pipistrellus hanaki. The sequence goes on along the minus strand of NC_140524.1, from coordinate 26,756,826 downwards.
GGCTTGCGCCTTATGCAGAGCTTTCCTCATTCTGTGCAAGGCCCTTGTTCAGGAGGAGTCTGGGAATCAAATCCTCTTTTAAATACGCAAAGGAATATTACTATTTACAGGTATCTGTAGTGAATCCTTTCGTAAAGCAGGTTGGTATTCATCTAGGTTATAAGTGTGGATTTCCTGTATTGGGTTGGCTTAGAGCGAGGCCCATTTCTCCTGAGCTCATGATGTAGTGTCATTCCTTCATGCGTTTATTCATCCATGCACTTAGTGATCACCTGTTAAATTTCAGATACAGTGCTGGATACTGGAGGCCAGATAGTGAGCCTTTTCTCTTACAGCCTGGAGCTTTGAGCACCAAGCCATCCAACCCCCTTCCAAAGGCCTTTGGAAGACCTCCTCCTTGGATCATATGACAGGCAGGCACGTGACTGATTTGCCTTTGACCCTTTGAAGGGAAGAATAATATCCAAGCTAGCCAAGGGAAAACGGGCTCATTTTTCCTCCTTTGTTGGAAAGAATGTGGGAGGTGGGGGCATTGTTGCCATTTGGTTTGGGGCATTGGAGGAAGTATCAGGACTGCTTTTCCTTCCACTGATGGAAGGGTTAGCCATTTACCACTTGAGGTCACTGAATCACAGGTTTTTGTTTTTCCTGCCAAAGACCTCTGCTGTATGACCTCATGTTGAAGACCGCTTGTTTTTTGTTTTTCTCCCCTTTCATGTCCCTCAGCTGGCAACTTGGTTGGAGGAGATGGGGAGGGGTCTGTTGGGACCTTGGGAAATAGAGAATCTCTGATTGCCATGGTGACTTAAAACACTGAGTACTTAAAACAATTTTTTTAATCAAGGCAAAATTCACATAAAATTAACCTTTAAAAGTAAACAAGTCAGTGGCATTTAGTGCATTCACAATGTTGAGAGGCACTACCTCTTTCTCATTCCAAGACATTTTCATCACCCCCAAGATGAAACCCCGTGCCCCATTAATCAGTTGCTTTCATTTCCCTCTCTCCCCCGCCTTTGGCAACCACCTATCTACTTTCTGTCTCTATGGATTTGCTCATTCTGGACATTTCATATAAACAGAATTATATAGTATTGGGCCTTTTGTGTCTGACTTCTTTCATGGAGTAACATGTTTTGAAGGCCCATCATATATGTGGTAGCATGTTTCAGTACTTCATTTCTTTTAAGGTTGAATAATATCCTATTGTATGGATGTACCACATTTTCTTTACTCATGCATCAGTTGACTCACATTTGGGTTGTGTCCACCGTTTGGCCATTGTGACTAGAGCTGCTGTAAATGTGCACGTTACAAGCATTTGTTTGCATACCAGTTTTCAGCTTTTTTGTTATATACCTAGGAACAGAATTGCTGGACTGAGGGTATTTTTAAAAACTATGTTTTTATTTATATTTTAGAGAGAGAGGATGGGTGATGGATAGAGAGATAGAAATATCAACATCAATCAGCTTTCCCCTGCTTGCTCCCCACTGGGGATAGAGCCCGTAATGCTGGCATGTGCCCTGATCAGGAATCGAACCGTGACCTTCTGGTTCATAAGTCGACGCTCAACCACTGAGCCATGCCAGCCCAGCTGGACTGGGGGTATTTTTTCAGGAAAGAATAAGAGTAAATGACTGAAAGTTCTGGGAGGGGGCAAGGAAAAGGAAAGTCAGTCTTCATCCTGATTGTATGTGAAGACCTGTGAGGAAATGTGACTCAAAAGCTGCACCTTTGAGCAAGCCTGTAGTTTCTTCCTGTGTTCCACTCCTGGGCCTGTTCGGACTTTTGCATCTTTGTTAACTTTGGCCATCTCAAAGAGGGGAATTCACCTGAAAATGACAAATATTTTCTGTTAGTGAGGAGAATTAGAGGAATGTGCCAGTGGGCTCTGAAGGACTATGTTCCTAGGACTCCTCTCTGAAGTTTCCAGAGAGGAGTCCTAGGAATGTGGTGACCTCGGGCTGCTTTGATGGAGCCCTCCTGTGACCTCTTGGTGGGGACAGCAGTCATATGAATGCATAGGTTTCAGTATGCTGGTTAAGCAAGCACATTACTTTATACTCTGTACTCTTGCCTTGTGGTAATTTCTCCCTCCCTGACTTTATTTTATTTTATTTATTTATTTATTTTTATTATTATTATTATTATTTTGGGGGGGTTAATCCTCGCCCGAGGATATTTTTCTGTTGATTTTTAGAGAGAGTGAAAGAGAGGGGGAGAGACACATGGATTGGTTTCCTCCTGCACACACCCTGGCCAGGGTTGGGGATTGAGCCTGCAACTGAGGTACATGCCCTTGACTGGAATTGAACCTGGGATCCTTCAGTCCGCAGGCCAACGCTCTATCCACTGAGCCAAACTGGCTAGGGCTCCCTCCCTTCCTTTCTTTCCCATATATTATGTTCTTACTATGTTCTAGGCACCTGGGCTTAGATACCAAGGAGACAGCGATGAACAAGACAGATGTGGTTCCTGTCTTTATGATGTCATCCCTGTATCTCCTAGCACACCTAGCACAGGGCTAGGCACAGAACAGATGCCTGCCTAGCTGACCATTGCTTTAGGAAGAAATTACTGTCAACTCTCAAGTGACAGGGTACAGAAGAGCACATAAGCTGGCATTTGTGACCTCAGAATTGTTTCTTAGAATGAACAAAAGATCTAATATACTTGACTAAAGGTTTTCCATTCTGGCTGCTCAGCCATTACTTTGAAAGCTTCTCTCTGGCTGCCTTTTCCTACTGGAAAAAACCCTTTATCTCCTAGAACGCTACTAAAAAAGGACTCCTTTCATCAGGTCACAACAGCTAAGAGGTATTTTTGCTGATATGATATGTGAAGATAAAGGTAGGTTGGAATGGGTAGGACCTTCCATCAGGGGAAAATAGCTCTGCTTCTTTAAGAGTGGCTGCCTGCTCCCTTCCTCCTGGGATTTCATTTTCAAGGGGCACCTTCCCCTCATCTGTGCCCTGTGGACCCTCCCGTCCTGTCGCCCATGTGTCCCTTAAGGGCTGGTGGCATCCATACACAGCTAAATCAGCTTGCCAATTGCACGAGGTGGCGTATTGGTAACCGCAGGGCCATGTGCCCACAGATGACACAATTGAATTTGTCATTAAAGACCTGCTGTTTGTCCACGTGGGGCTGAAAATTGAAACAGTTCCACTAGATGAAGCGTAGCTAGGAAACAAGGAGGCTAAGTGGTGACCTGATGTCTGTCCTCAGATCAAGTAAGCAAAAGGTGGTTTACAATTTTTTTGTGGTAAAGTACTTACAACACAATTCATTACCCTAATAATTTGAAAGTGTACAACTGAGTGGTATTAAGTGTAGTCACAGTGTTGTACAAACATCACCACTATCGAGTGTCAGAACTTTCTCATCACCCCTAAAGGAAACCCCGTACCCATTAGGCAGTCACTGCCTGTTCCCTCCCAACCACCAATCTGCTTTTGTCTCTCTAAATGTGCCTGTTCTGGATATTTCATATACATGGAACCATAAGATATATGGCCTTTTGTGTCTGGCTTACTTCACTTAGTATGGTGTTTTCAAATTTCATCCAAATTGGAGCATGTATTAGCACTTCATTCCTCCCTGTGGCTGAATAATAGTCCATTGTATGGATATACCAATTTGCTTATACCTTTATCAGCTAAATGACATTTGGGTTGTTTCCACTTTGGAGCTATTGTAAATAGAGCTGCTGTGAGCATTTGGGTGTTAGTTTTTGTTTGAACACCCATGTGAAAGGTTTTTGTGAGGATAAACTTGGCCATCTACTAGATTTTTTTTAATTTTGTTTGGTTGTTTTGCTTTTTTGTTAATCCTCACCCAAGAATAGTTTTCCATTTATTTTTTGAGAGTGGAAGGGAGGAAGAGAGACACACAGAAACATCGATGTCAGAGAGACACATCGATTGGTTGCCTCCCACACGGGTCCCTGACCAGGGCAGGGGATCCAGCCTGCAACTGAAGTACGGGCCCTTCACCCCTTGGCCTTCAGTCCACAGGCCGACAAAGTGGCTAGGGCTCCTAGATGGTTTTCAAAGATGAAACAGGAGTTGTGCTTCCTTATCTTAGTTTGAATTGGGGAGATCATGATTTAGATAAATAAACATTATGACCAGCAGGGAATTAAAGCCCTGGGATAGGTCTAGGATTCTGCTGGCAGAGTAATTGCCCTGCAGCATTTAAAGCAGGGATCTGAGACCTAAATGCCTTCAGGCTGATCCTATAAAAGAGCAGAGCAGGCTGGGTGGGGACTATTGAATTGGACAGCAGCACTGGTCACCTCTCCCTCCAGCCAACTGTTGACATACAGGAATGTGGATTCAGTGTTGCCAGATCTTCTAATATTTTTTTTTCAAGAGAAGTTGGAAATCTGGGTTTTTTTGTGTTTTTTTTGAGTGAAAGCTCTCAGTTTTAAAATGACGGACAATAATAATAGTAATTATTATTATTGTTGTTGTTGTTTGTTTAAAACACTGGGCCAACCCCCAGGTGGTCAGTGGGCTAGATTTGGCTCCTGGATGCTGGCTTGAAACTTGTGATTGACAGCCAGAAGGAGATCGCTCTCTCATCACTCCTAACCCCTCTCGTAGTCCTCTCCTTCTCCTATGTGCCTAGGCCCATGTGTACGTACTTTGCTTCAGATTCTTTATTCTGCCTACCCTCCTTGTCTCACTGCCTTCTCTTTTATCAGATCACCTTTCGGATCTTCAGGGCCGTGCAGAGGGTGATCCTGGTGTATCCTGGGACTTCTACAGCAGCTCCGTATTGGGTAAGTTTGTGGTGAGATTCTCCCTCCACCCCCATCCCTATCTATGGCTCAGCGATGCGGGATTTGCTTTGTATTTCACTAATTCTTCTTAAAGGCCAGAGTGACCCTGTGGAAATCGCCTTTCTTCCCCTGTTACTGTTAGGAGCTTATAGACCTTTCAGCCCGAACTCTAGTGCTTGCCTCCCCCAGACTCAGAACTCATTGGCCTAAACTAGGCGATACTGCTTATTTGGAAAAAGCTATCATTAGCCCCCTACCACCCCCACCCTGTGTATTTCTTTTTCTCTGCCCTTGTTTTGTCCTAACCCAGCCAGGAGCACCACCCCCATGCACATTGTCACCTTTTGTGGTATTGCTCGCACTCAAGAGATACCCAGCCCCTCATCTGGCAGCTGCCGCTCCCTCCCTTCCCTGGCCCCACAGTGTGTACAGTTTCTGAGATAGCTGCCATCTCCCGAGCCCTTAGCCTTCTGGCCCAAGCTTTCCTCTCTGAGAAGAGCAGCCAGTCTTTGTCTGTGTCAATCATCTATCATTCACGTCAGGCCAGGGGCTGCGGACTGAGGGAGGCACCAGCTAAGCTTCAGGGAAGCCGGAGCAGGAGAAAGTGGGGACAGAGTGAAAAACACTATACCCAAACACATGTCTGGGTAAGGGAGCTGGCCGAGCCCCCTCTGGGATTTTAGAGATTCCAGCAGGCAGTTGGGGTGGTTTTGGAAAACGGGGGGGAAAGTGAAGAACAGATGTTTTTACCTTGCCTTTGATCGTGATGGTATCTTCAGACTTTCATCTCCAGCAGTGGAGCAGCTCATCCTTTCCATCACCTTGCTTTTTTCCAAATGAAAGGTGGAGTAGTATAATGAATCTCTGGCCTCAAAAGATTACTATCTTCCAGTGCTGGAACTTTCGTGTGCCGCGGCATTATGGAACCTTGGCTCTAGCCAGGGGTCTGTAGGCTTGTTGTTTATCGTCTTATCACCCACCTTCATACCCCTTTGTCTTTTTGTTGTTGTTGTTGTTAATGCTCACCCAAGGATATTTTTCAATTGATTTTTTAGAGAGAATTGAAGGGTGGGGGATAGACAGAGAGAGAGAAACGCATTGACTGATTGCCTTCCGTACATATCCTGACCCGGACTAGGCCAGGGATAGAGCCTGCAACCAAGGTACATGCCCTTGACTGGAATCAACCCGAGAACCTTCAGTCCTCAGGTTCCAACCAGTGAGCCAAATCGGCTAGGGCTGTCTTTTGGGTTTTTTTTTTAATCCTCACCCGAGGGTATGTTTCCATTGATTTTTAGAGAGAGACAAAGGGAGAGGGAGAGAGAAAAACACTGATGTGAGAGAGAAACATCCATCAGTTGCTTCCTATTTGTGCCCCGGCTAGGGATCAAACCTATCTTAATCTGGGCATGTGCCCTGACTGGGAATCAAATCCGAGACCTTTCTGCGCATGGGATGAAGCTCCAACCAACCCAGACACATCAACCAGGGCCATACCCCTTTGTGTTGTTGGAACATTTCTGTTCTTCGGTTTTGTGCATCTAGCTAAATCCCAATTCCCCGTGTGCTGTCCTTACAGATGAAAAAGAAGGGTTTGCCTGTGACCTCCTACATAATCCCCCTGGGAGTTCTGATCAGGAAGGAGATGATGTCGAAAAGGATGACTTTATGTTTGAGCTCTCAGATAAGCCTCTTCTCCCTTGCTACAACCTCCAAGTGTCAGTGTCCCACGGGTAAGTGTCTGAGAGACATATGGGGACTGAGCGCCAGGATCCTGGCAACCCCTGGTCTGCCTTCCTTGGAGGGTGGAATTCTCCAGAAAGAAGCTGAGACCTAGAGACAAATGCTGCAACATGGGAAACATAATATATGACTAAGACCATCCTCACTTTCCGGCCCAGATTGGTTACATGTTCGCAACAGAGGCTGGGCTGTAAGCTCTCCATTCGCTGAGTGTGTTTATTTCCCAAACCCCAAATCTAGATTCACTCTCTGAAGTTTTGTGCTGTTCCCTGGGTGAAAGAGATGATCTAGGAGATATTTGGACTGATGAACTATTAGAATCTCTGGGACATTTTTGTGGTTTCTAGGGACAGCCACACAGAATATTTGAAATCGAGAGTCTAGGAAAGGACAGAACATATGGTTGCCATAGGTATGGGGCCACTGGGGTCCTTCAGTAATCCCCAGGCTGCTTTCTGACATCCTTAATGCTGGGGAAAGGATGGCATCAGTGCCGTCATCTCAGATTAACATGTATTTTATAACAGGGATCAGCCGTCGTCGGAGACTAGAATTTACCTGGCACTTAGTATTAGACTGAACCCAATTTAATCTCTATTTGATGATTCGGAAGGCTGTTGGACAGCCTACAGGGCCACGGTTCTTATCAGGTTCACCGTCCAGCAGCGTGTGGCAGTGCTGGTTAGGATGATGAAGGAAGAATTGTCCTTTTTTTCTTCGTTTTCACCACGTATTTCACTCTGGTCTCTTCTTCACATATTTCAAACACCTTTGCAAACACTTTCAAGGATACTTTTCCTTTGATATCTATTGTTAAAATATCAGATCCCTTTTTTAAGTGAAAACCCACGGTAGGAGGTAGGAGTGGACAGTGGGTCAGGAATCCTTCAAGCGAGCCCCTCCGTTGAGGACTCCAACCATTCCAGCGCAGATTCTTTGCACCCCTTCCCCCATGGCCAGATAAGAATAAAAATAGCCTATATGATGACACTGGTAGGGATCAAGTTTCAGGGGCTTTTGGTCCTTATTCTTCTGGGCATAAGCTGATCCCTGAGGGCGGGGCTGGGCCACTGGGATATAGTATTGCACAGTTAATTAATTCCTCCAAAGTATTCAGCACCTCCTTCTCTGAAACAGGATCTTGGGCCAGGCAGTAAAAGGACCAGGGCAGTGTGCTCTAGGTGTGGACAGAACGCAAGCAACCTGGGCGGCACGCCACTCGACAAACAGGGTGGCAGGGAGGTTGTTTTGTTCAAGAGCTTGGTGTGGGTAATGCCGGTTTTCCTGACGTTCCATCTTCCAGCGCCTCTTCTGAATCTGCCCTTCCCCACAGCTGCAGCACGATGTGAAATTTTGTTTTTCAAGAAGTAGGGGGTTATGGAACAGTGACTTGCCAAGGCGCTGTGGGGTTCAGAAGTACCTTCTGCATCATCAAAACAAACCTGAATTCTGATCACTAGCATCAGTGTTCTAGGGGGATTGCCATTCTTTTTAAAAAATATATTTTTATTGATTCCAGAGAGGGAGGGAGAAGGAGAGAGAGATAGAAACATCAATGGTGAGAGAGAATCATTGATCAGCTGCCTCCTGCGCATCCACAACCCAGGCATGTGCCCTGATTGGGAATCAAACCGTGACCTCCTGGTTCATAGTCATTGCTCAACCATTGAGCCACACTAGCTGGGCTGGGTTTTCCATTCTTTACTGATCCATGTATATGGTATTTATAGTCCCTTTCTCTTAACTCAGAGCATCCCATTCCCTGGTTGTGTAAGATGACAATTCTCACTCATTTGGAAGACATGTTGCATTTTAGGGATAAGAATTGTGGGTCTTGGTAGAAGTTTTAGGCACTATGTAGAACCTTCAATTCCATAAACATGTCTTAAGCAGTTGCACCTTTCCAAAATGGGCTCCATTATAAATAGTACAATAGGAGTATGAACCAAGTGCCAGAGACTGTGGAGGGTGGGACAGGCAAGCAGCTACATTGGTGGAAGGCTTAACAGGTAATATGGCGTCTGATCTGGGCCAGAGAGGAAAGTAGGAGGGAGGGTGTGGCATGAGCAAAGGCACTGAGACACACAAGTTTCAGAAGTTCAGAAAGCAGGGCTAGTCCTTCCCCAAATGACTGGCACTTGGGTGAGGGATACTGTGTGTGTGTGTGTGTGTGTGTGTGTGTGTGTGTGTGTGTGTGTGTGTTGGGTGGTGATTGGCCTGAAGAGGTTGAATAGGGTCATGATGCTTGGAAGGTCTTGCAGAATGTCACGCCAAAGAATTTAAAGGATTTTTTTTTTAAGATTTATTTTATTGATTTTTTACAGAGAGGAAGTGAGAGGGATAGAGAGTTAGGAACATCGATGAGAGAGAAACATCAATCAGCTGCCTCCTGCACACCTCCTACTGGGGATGTGCCCGCAACCAAGGTGCACGCCCTTGACCAGAATCAAACCTGGGACCCTTCAATCCACAGGCCAATGCTCTATCCACTGAGCCAAACCAGTTATGGCGATTTTGATGATTTTTTTTTTTCTGAAGACACTGGGGGTCCATTGAAAGCTGTTTAGGGAACGAGTGAGCAGGTCAGATATTTTAAAGAAAACTAATAGTATCAGAGGGTCCAGTGAGGGTTGGAGGGCAGAAACGTGACTCTTGGCAGCAAGGAAACCAGCTAGGAGGCTGATATAATATGTAATATAGCCCAAGCCAAAAGTGGCGAAGGCTGGCCGTGGGACAGTGAAATGACAAGAAGGGAAAGCCCTGGACGCAGGGACCGCTGACATGGGGCTGCGGCATTTCTTCCCGGTTCAGTCCATGCCAGCGGCTGGCCTGTGACCGGTCTCTCCCGCGCCCCACTCAGCTGTCTCCAGGCTGCCACCCAGCCGGCTGTGCTCGGTGAAGGCCGCCTGGCTGTAACGTGAGCTCCGGCCCCACAGAAACGACAGTGCACTGGAGGAAAAAAAAAAAAAAAAACTTGTCTAATGCATTCCAGAGCCAAAGAGAAATGCCTTTTGGATTACCTGCAGTTTCGGCCGTTCTCCATGGCCCCCCTCTGGTGGGGAAGATCTTGGAGAACGAGGAGGCCGAGGAAGCCGGAGTGCAAACAGGGAAGAGGAACCAATGGGGCTGCAAGGGTCCGTGGCGAGGAGAACTGGTCCCCGCAGATGGTCAGCTCTGGGACGTGGTGCCGGTGAAGGCCTAGGGGAGCCTGCTAAGGGTTTTCGGCTCCAGAAGGCCCTTTCTCTCCTGCTCCCACTTTTTGGGAGAGGTCAGTCATGGGTTGAGTGCTCGCCATTTAGCTGAAAAGCCGGGCCTGTCCGTGGAGCGGGCAGGAGAAAATGTTTGCCTCAGCTACACCCAAGGAGCCTCTGGTTTAGTGGTGAGCGGAGGGCTGGGGCGGGGGGTAGCCAGATGGGCAGCCTTCCTGAGCCTTCCAGAGTGTTCCCTGCACGCCCACCACTTCCCCTCCACCCCCTTCCCTAACTGCCATCCTTGCCTTTTGCAGGCCCTGCAACTGGTTTCTCTTTACTGACGTCCTGAAGAGGCTGAAGCTTTCCTCCAGGATCTTCCAGGCCCGCTTCCCGCACTTTGAAATTATCACCTTGCCCAAGGCTGAGTTCTACAGGCAGGTGGCCTCCAGTCAGCTGCTGACCCCTGCCGAGAGGCCCGGAGCCATGGACGAGTGCCCCCCGGGCTCCTCTGAGACTGTGGAGCTGGTGCGGTATGAGCCCGAGATCCTTCGGCTCCTGGGGTCCGAGGTGGAGTTCCACCCCTGGAACAGTTGATGGGGAAAGCAGCTCCTCCCTTTTCTTCTTTCTCCTCCCAAGTTCACCCTTCCCCACCGCCCGTGTTTTCCCCCCACCCAGCACCAGACTGCAGAATGAGGCAATAATCCGGACCAACAAGAAGCCGCCTTACCAACGCCAGCGTTAGTGACTGGATCTTTTTTGAGGAGGGCGTTACAATTAGTTCTCATCTCCCCCGTCATGGTTCTTGTCGTGTGGTTGATGACGGGGGCGGCAAGGCAAACTCCACGTCTGAGGACAAGAGGTCCCCAGGGCGGTGGGAAGTGGCACCAGGGTCCCTTGGCCTGGCCTCCTTGTATATGACTTAAGACCAAACCTGGGCCCCGGGTGGCCTTGGCCTGTCGGGAGGAGAAAGGAGAAAAGCCTAAATCTCTGAGCGCCCCTTCCATTCCCCTGTGTTCTTCTGTCTTCCATAGTATTTATTTTATTAGTATTTAATTTGTTTTTCATTGGTTTCTGATAAGTCTGTATCACTGTGATAATTTGAGATAACTTGTATTGAGGGACTTTCTTCACCTCCTTTCTTTGTTTTTCTGTCGATAAGCTCTGGAGCTGCTCCCCGCTTCCTCCCTCTGACAGAGTTACTCCCAGGGTCGTCCCCCCCAACACCACTACTGGGGAGGGTTGGAGAGGGCTGGGAGCCATCCGCTTGTGACTAATGGTGGCTGGTGCTGGCCCAGGGCTGGGGGTTTGGGGGTAAATCCTGAGGCTTTGGTGCTCCCCCGCCCCCAGTTTTTTTTCTCTGTTTCCTCGCCCTCTACCCTTTGCAGCAAGCAGCCTCCCTACCTTGATGTTGGTGTTTACTGGGGAAGAGACAGCATCGTGGGAGGGGGAGGGGTTGATGAGAATTGAGAGGGTCTGAAGGATGAGGTCACCTCCTGTGTTTTCTTCACTGCTCCCCTCAGAGCGCACAATATGGGTGTGTTCCTGCAGCTACGCCCCTTGCACCCCCAGCCGCCCACCCCTGTGTGCTCTTACCCCCTGTGGATACTGAGCCTCTCTGCTCCCAACCCTTTCCCCCCGCCCCCCATCTCTCTCCATCACCAGGCTCGCTGGACCCCTTCCTCTCTCTTTTTCCTCCTCCCTCTGCCCCCTATTCTACTTTGGAATCTGCAGAGGGCTCTGGGGTTGACTGCCAGATGTGAAGTCAGGCCCCAGCTGTTTCCTAGGTGAGGGCAGAAGACTGGTTCCGGGCAGGCCCCGGGGCTGAGTGAGCGGCCTCCAGCACTGGGCGTGTTCAGGGAGAGAGAGGGATGAGCTGGGGCTGCTTCCCTGTCCCCACCCACACCCCCACCCCCACCCCCACCCCCACCCCGGCGTGGAACTCTTTCCCACTCTTGTTCTTATTTTTCTACCAATTGCTATTTTTCCGAACAATCCTTGTAGAGAGTATGTGCCATCCAAAGGCAGGAGGGCCCAGCTGCGGCCAGCTCTGGTTGGAGATGGTACAGTTTTATTGTACAGGTGCTAAAACAACAACAACAAAAGAAGAAAATGGAAAAAAAAAAAAAAAAAAAAAAAAAACCTCAAAAAAAAAAAGACAAAAAAAAGCCAGTTTGAGGATGGGGACAATCTGTTCTCTGGAGCCTCCTGACCCATTCAGGAGCATTGGTGGTTATTTTCTTTGTATTGTGTTTGTTCTTTGTTCCCAGGGGAGGGCCTCAGCCCCCTTCTGTAGGACTGCTCCCCACTCCCGTCAAACTGCCCCGTTGGTTTTGAAGTTGTTCTCCCTTTTAAAACAAAACGACAACAAAAAATATATCTATATATATATAAAGTTGAGGGGTTTTGGGTTTTAATTTTTCTGTTCTGTTGGGGTTCATGGTATTTTGTGGTTTGTTTTGTTTGCCTTTACTTTTTTGCATTTGGGTGTATATTCTGGCTGACCTTTATGTTTCATTTTAAGCAACTGGCTGTGGAGTCAAAAACACTTGCATACTGAAAAACCCGTGTCAGGGCTTCTGTCTCCTGTCTCTCTTTACTCTCTGCATTGGCTTCTCCGTGTCTGAAGAAGATGGGCATCGTGGGGAGGACAGAGGGGAAATCCCTGATCCTGCTTTGCAGTTCTGGGTCCTTCAAAGGACAACTAAGCAGGGCAGGTTGGAGTGGCTAGTGAACATTTATGTCACTGGGTCTGGATAAGGAAAGGGAAGGGAAAGGGAGGGGAGCGGAGGGGAGGGGAGGGGAAGAGACGGGAGGGAAGGAGAAGGGAGGGAAGAAGGGGAGGGGAGGGGAGTGAAGGAGAAGGGGAGGGGAGGAGAGGGGAGGGGAAGGGAGGGGAGGAAAAGGGAGGGAAGGGGGGGGAGGGGAGGGAAGAGACAAGTTCTGGGGTACTGGCTGATGGGGAGAATTGATCACCTCCATTGATTGAAGGTGTGTTTGTGTGCTCAGGCTTCTGAGTGCATATGTATGTGTGTGCATGTATATGCATGTTGGAGGGAAGAATACTCTTTTTTTAAAAAAAACAAAAACATTTTATTGATTTTTTACAGGGAGGAAGAGAGAGGGTTAGAGAGTTAGAAACATCCATGAGAGAGAATCATCGATCAGCTGCCTCCTGGGGATGTGCCCGCAACCAAAGTACATGCCCTTGACCGGAATCGAACCTGGGATCCTTCAGTCCAAAGGCCGACTCTCTATCCACTGAGCCAAAACCGTTTCGGCCCATTTTTTTAAAATAAAATATATTTTATTGATTTTTTACAGAGAGGAGGGGAAAGGGACAGAGAATCAGAAACATCGATGAGAGAGAATCATCGATCAGCTGCCTCCTGCACACCCCCTACTGGGGATGTGCCTGCAACCAAGGTACATGCCCTTGACCAGAATCGAACAGGACCTTTCAGTCCATAGGCCAACACTCTATCCACTGAGCCAAACCGGTTTCAGCAAGAATACTCTTTGAGGTGGCTGTGAGGAATGGTCCTCTCTCACTCAAGGAAATCACCTGCCTCCTGCTTCTTTCCTGCCCTGGACCACCCACGTTGGTGTCTGACTGCAGAGCCTTAACCACAGCCCTCACTGTTGGGCCAGTGTCCTGGCTGCCCACCCACATAGCACAGACCTTCCGAGGTTCTGTTTGCCTAAGATCCAGCTGTTATGGGGGCAAGATGCTCCGCTTGCCTGGATGCCCTGGGTTTTATAACTTTTCTCCCCACTTCTGAAAAACAGTGGTGGAAGCCAAGGAGCACAGCTTGGACTTCTGCCTTAGGTGGTACGGAACCGTGGGGAACTTTAAGCTGGGTAGTGACAGTGCTTTGTTTTTGTTTTAATAAACTGCTAAAAAAAAAAAAATGTGTTGAAGGTGGGGCAGGTAGAGAGAGGAATAGGAAACTGCGTGAGATTCCCCCCAAGAAAAAGATGAAGGGAGAGTGGTGGGGGTTGCACAGGATTTCCTTTTACGATAGGAAGCAGATGCTGTGGCAAAGTCAGAATGGCCCGAAGGAATAGTGGTTTGGGGAGTTATGGACAGCTACAGGCATTTGGGTTTGGTTATGTGGGTGCTCACACCCCGTTGGTCCCCCGGAGAAAGGAGGCAGCTAAAAGTGGAACCCGTTTATTTCTTTTCTCAATTTTGGGTTCCTTTCCCCAGACATTTCCTGAGTCCTCTCTCTGCCCTTCTGCCCAGGTTAGGAAGATCAGAGTAGGAGGTATGGACGATGATATGAGATCTGCATCCCTGGTGGAAATCGGGGCAAAGACGGTGGCCTCTTATGAAATGACCTCCTAATCCTTTCAGTGTGGTCTAGGGCCGTGGTCCGCAAACTGCGCTCACAAGCCACATGTGGCTCTTTGGCCCCTTGAGTGTGGCTCTTGCACAAAATACCACGGCCTGGGCAAGTCTATTTTGAAGAAGTGGCCTTAGAAGCAATTTAAGTTTTAAAAAATTGGCTCTCAAAAGAAATTTCAGTCGTTGTACTGTTGGTATTTGGCTCTGTTGACTAATGAGTTTGCCGACCACTGCTCTGGGGGAAGGGCCATCTTCACCACTTACCACCTAGGTTGGTTAACCTTGGGCGAGAGCCTAATGTTTCCGAGCCTTAGTTGCTCCATCTGCCAAATGGGGCTCAATTTACCGACTAGGGAAGAGAGTCCTATTGAGTAAACATGGCTGCTGAGCTCGAAGTTAGTTCCTCCCACACACTCAGGTCATGAACCTACAGTTAATGACGTTCTTACCAGACTTCCTCTTTGGGGTGAGGGGTTGAAACGGAGGTCCTATTCAAGGGTCCAAGGGTCCCTATTCTGGGAGAAAAGAACCATCCACTGTGTCTGCATCCCTATTTGGGTGGCTGGAAGGGGTGGGGTTGGATTGGGTAGTAAACCCCTGCCCCACCCTTATTCTAATCTCCAACGGGAAAGCTCATTAGGTATTTCTCTTGTGTCCTATCCCCTAAAATGTACGCGCGCATGGTGTGTGTGTGTGTGTGTGTGTGTGTGTGTGTGTGTGTGAGGGAGGATGGGGTCTGCCTTCTTAGCTATGGAGGGCTGAGGTTGGGGGGGGGGGCGTACAGTGCTCTGGCTTTCTGCACCCCGGACGGGCCGGGCCAGGCCTCCACGTGTTCCCCTAGAACACGGATTTCCACCTGGGGACGGGGTGGGGGGCTGGCTAGCCTACAGCGTCGGGCTACTGGGCGCAGATACATCCCCGGGCTCATTTAGCGGGAGGTCGGGGCCCTCTGTTGCTAAGCCCATGTAGCGGGCTCCCTGCCCTGATCGCTTTCTGACTTTAAGGTGGAAAGCGGCGCTGCGTGAAAGTGTAGTTAAAGACAGGCTATGGAGGGGAGGGGAGCCAGGCCGGGAACACTCGCGCCCCGGCCAGGAGAGCGTGGCAACTGGGCTGTTGGGCCCGCCTCATGCTCACCTGCTCGTCAGGGAGGCTGGGGGGAGGGGGCGGGACCATGGCACAGCCAGCCAATGGGAGGAAGGCATTCCACCGATCAAGCGCTTCATTTCCCTTGGAAAGTGGAGGGAGGGGACAGGAGCCAGGGAAAGTTTGAAGCTACCCAGCCATGGAAGGCCTTGGCGGGGTGTCAGAGTCACACCGGGATAGTTGGGGGCGCAGGGTCAAGACAGAGACTAAGAGATGCCAGCTCTGACCGCCTCTGCCGGGAGCCGCAGGCCCCGCTCCTGCTGCCTCTCCCCTGGGTTCCTTGGGGCCACCAGCCCACTGTCCTCGGCTGGACAGCGCCCCCTGCTGGACTTAGGCCCCCACGTCCGGTGTGCCAGGGACAGGCTCTGGGAGGCTGCAACGGCCTGGGCCTCCCAGCCCTGGGAGCTGCCTGGAGAGGAATAAGCTCACTCGCCTCAAATCCAGCAACTTTGGAGCTGGGGGCAGTGGCATATTTAAAAATATGCGATGGGGTCAGGAAGACCTGTGCTCGTGAGAATAACTTCTTGCCCTGCCCCTCTCACTGGGCTCGACCTTTCTGTCACTCAGTCCCACTCCGGAATGAGGAAATGAGCGTGAGGCTGTCCCAGGAAGGGGCAGCAGCTAAGGGCAGGAGTTCAGAGTTGCCCACAACACCTGGAGACAGCAAGGCACAGCTGGAAGCAGCCTTGGGCTCCTTGTGGCCACAGACCCAGGCAAAGAAAGCAGATGCCTACAGTGTTACATGAGTAAAAAAAAGCTGTGGTAGCCCCCAAGTACGGGCTGTCCTCTCTCCCCTCTTGCCTGCCACAGCATAGGGCTGCAATCCCCATGGTGATATAGAGGACTCATTCATTCTTTCAATGAACATTTATTGAGCACCTACTGTGTGCCAGGCACCGTGCTAGGCGCTGGGAATACATCAGTGACTAACACACAGTCCCTGAGGAGCTCACAGTCTATTGGAGGGGAAACAAACATATAACTAAGGACCTACATGCGCTAAGTGCTACAGTAAGAGGTATATATAATACAAAGTGCTGTGGGAGCCCAAAGTGGGGAGTAATACATCAGCTGCTGGGGGCGAGAAACGAGTCTCTTGACTCCATTAACCTATCACATAGGCAGGGATGTTCTTGCCACACAACCCTCATTAAAAGAAGCCTGTCTTCTGGTTCTCCTCTAGCCCTCTCCCATAACTCTATCAGCACAGGTTAGTTTATCACATTAGCTAATTTAACGCTTTGAGTTAGGAAAGAAACTGACAGGGAAGTTTCTTTAGGGTTAGGGGACATTCAAAGTAGTAACAACTCTTGAATGTAGAGGCTGGGGGTGGGGAGGCCACGAGGGCACTGAGCCAGGGACTGCGGGCCCTGGGCAGTGGAGCACCTGGGTGAGGGCTTGTGCAAAGGGGAGGTCAGCGTTACCCACCTCACAGTTTGGTCCCCATCACTCACCAGCTCACTCAGTAACCGTTTGCTGATGCTCACTACATGCTTCTTATGTAGTGTGCCCTGCTGTGTGGGGGCTACATACCCCCGCCCCTCAGAAAGCAACACACTAATGGGGGTGATGAAATAAGTCCAGGTCCTTGAAGACTTAAGTAACAGTTTGTGATTATAACAAAGGAGATGTCACAGGCTGTTTGTGATCAGTTGCCAAAAAAGTGGAAATTGCTACGTTAAAAACAAACAAACAAACAAAAAACTGCGGGAAGGCAGCTTCCAGGAACTGAGTTTCGAAGGATGGAGAGCATTCGGTTGGTGCTAGCGGGATGGATGGAGCATTCTGGTTAAGTAGAACCAGGTAAAGCAAGAACACAGAAGTGGGAAACTTGAACACAGAAGTGGGAAACTTAAACGTGTCCAAAGGCCAGCGAGTGTATCAGTTTGGCCGGAGCAATACGTTGGGGGTGGGGGAAGCAATGTGAAAAATGGGAAGTCAGATGGGACCCGATGGTTAAGGACCTTGCTGGAAGGTCAAGGACTTGGGACCTTGTCTGAAGACAG
This sequence comes from Pipistrellus hanaki, assembly GCF_964339955.1. Taxonomy (NCBI): domain Eukaryota; kingdom Metazoa; phylum Chordata; class Mammalia; order Chiroptera; family Vespertilionidae; genus Pipistrellus; species Pipistrellus hanaki. Next base: position 26,739,609 of record NC_140524.1, on the reverse strand, counting down.
GGCTGATGCTACGCTCAAAATGCTTTTGGAGCTACTGCCCTGAGTCTTAAAGTGTCCCCCTAACCCCTCCTCCAGGACCCCCGACTGCCTCGTAAGTCAGCAAATAAAAAGGTTAATGCCCAGCTGCCTGGAATGGATAAGAGCTTATCCTGAGTCGCACCCTGTAGGCAATGAGGAGCCCCTGAAAGCTTCCTAGCTAGAAGATCAGAATTGGCGCCCTGGCAGCTTGGAGGGGACAGGGCAGGTCACAGTGAGGCTCTGGAAGAGTCTGGGGCTGGAGGGGATTAAGCTCTGGGTAGTCTGAGGCTCTGGGAATGTGGCAGAAAGGTCCGATTTGAGAGACATATTAAATGGCACTGGACTTCAGGAGAAGTGGGAAGGGACAGGGTCAAGTGAAGGCGACCTTCAGATGGCTCTGAAATGTCAAATTTAGAAAGTCAGAAAGATGGTGGCACCATGAACAGAAATAGGCAAGACATGACAGCTTTTTTTTTCCTTTTTCTTGGAAAGGTTTTGTGTGCCTATGTGGGAGCTTTCAAAATTGACTTTTGGGAGGGGGGGTACCTTTGAGGACCTGGCAGGCATCTGGGTGGAAATGTCCAACAGACCCCTGGGCACGGGAGCCAGGAGCTGAGGAGAGACATGGGGGCTGTGGCTCTCGATGTTGGACTCATCCTCGAAATGCTGATTCAGAGCTGAGAGGATGGATGGGACCCTGGGGGACGCCTATACCGAAAGCGGTAGATCCGGAGCCAGCATTGCACAGAGAACAGGGGACAGGGGGCAGAGTTGAGGCCGGCTAGTTCGGAAGGTGACGGGAAGAAATGTGACATGCTGTGAGGGCTCACAGGGACCAAGAAATGTGAACACATTTGGTGTCACCATGAAAATATCAGTGACCTTCAGATGATGAGTTCTATGGAGTTGGTGAGTGAGAGAGGGCCACCCCTAACCCATGCAGTGTCTTTATACAAAAAAAAAAAAAAAGAAAAAAAAAAAAGAAAAGGAAAGAAAGAAACTTTCTCAAAATGCTTTACTTTCCACCATCAGGAAATTGTCATAATAAACGGATTTATTTTTTTTTTAAAAAAGGCACTTTAATGCCAAGTGCTGGAGATGTGTAATAAATACACCTGCACAACCGTATATAGTTTCCCCACCCCCCAGGGGAAAACAAGAATAAAGTGAGAGGATGAGAGCGGGCTTGGCAGTGACCGGAAGGAGAGCGAGAAGAGCAACCTGGGGAGGTAGTTAGATCGAGTGGATGGTTTTGCACCGAGGACATAGCAAAGGTCCTGAGGCACTGATTCACATTAACCAAATTCACCAGATAACAATTGTTTCCAAGGCTGACAGGTCTTAGCTTTGCCCTCCACATTTGGCAGGAGAGAGACAAGCTAATGCACAGGAGGGAGCGTGAGGAGATCCGGCCTTCGGCAGAGGAGTTGACTTTAAGAATCAGTTGCCATTTAGAAAGAGGAAAGCAGGAAGCCAGAAGCCATGGAGAGACAAAAGTGCCAAGGGGGCTCACGTCTCCTGGCTCCCGTCTCCTTGGGGAAGAAGGAATCGGGGTCAGGAGTGGAAGTTGGAGAAGAGGGGTGAAAGTCCATGTGAACATCTGCTGTAGCCACGGTGGGGGCGGGTGGGTTGGCAAACTTAACGAGATGAGTAGAAGACTGGCTGGCTGCGCGGCAGGCACATATGATCAGTGATGGAGGCAGATCCAATTGACATTGCTAACACAACTATCCCCACCATGCCTGGCGGCAGGAAAATATCTGGAGCAAAATTAATTAAGAGGGAACCCAGAATTCGGGGTGTAGGCCAGGCACAAAGCCTGGTCTTACAGCCCCGGCCCTCGGTACAGACATTCAATTAATTCAGCTCTGCCTGGGGACTCTGCTGGGTCTGACCCTGGAGGGGCACTCTACCCCCCTCTAACCTTTCAACACAGCGGTCAAGGTTCCAAGCATGCTGGCAAGTGACTGATGGGCCATGAGGCCACATCCAGGAAGAAAGCCTCAGTCTAGAGTGGGGGGCTGTTCCCCAGGGCTGAGTTCCCTCTCTTTATGCTTTTATCCCGTGTGGCCTTCTCCTGTCCTTTAGAATTGCGTTTGCTCCAATGCATACACCAATGGGAGCTCTTCTATCCAAACCTGCTCCAGCTCTGTGACATCTCTCCAGATTTGGGGGACCCAGCCTGCACCCCCATAGTCTCAGAACAAATGAGTCTTGGTTTGTACAAAGGGGACTAGGGAATGTTTTTCCTTAAAACAAATCCTCATCTCTGCGGCTGATGAGTGCGCGGAGACACATGTTCTTGAAGACCTCACGGCTTCACCCTCGTCCTCTCCAAAGAAACGAAGATACAGTCCCATAAGTACACACGAATACATACTGGGATATTCACATATGGGATAGTCACTTCCCCGCTGAGGGAACATGGATGGTGAAATACAGCCAGGCGAACATGAATCTTCCCACGAAGTTCCTGCTCCCGCCCTGGCCACCAACTTCTCAGGAGGTTATCCCTTCATCATTGCACCATCCCATTTCCCTGGCAAGAGCATATCCCCTAGTGCTCTTGAAGGCTATGGTCTGATTCCAGGAATGCTCAAACTGGGCATAGATTGATCATGTGACCTCAGGCAGAGGTGAGGGATGGGGGAGTCTGGTATATTGACATTCCACCAAAATGGAAGGGCAGGCGAGCTACTTGTTAGTCTGCTAGAGGCAGTCCATATGAAAATGCTGCTCAGCTTTGCCTGGTGGGTCACACTTCCCCAACCCTCTGTTTATATGTTGTGGGGCTCCGTTTTAATGAGCGAAGTGGGGTTGAATGGGAAGGGGGCTGGGGTTGGGGATCTAGTCAGCACGGTCCCAGATGTGGTCACACTAGGCTCAGCCATCACCAGGGACCCTGAGCCTGAGGAGAGCTCAAGTTCAGCCACCGGGGTCAGCCCAACAGTGGGGCGGCTGGGAGGAGAGAAAGTCTGGTTTCCCAGAAGACTCAGATTGTGGGAGCCCCTTGAAACCACATGGGTTGGAAGTGGCTGAAGGTGAGCCTGATCCCTCAGAAGCTCCCTCAGGGTCTCTTCAGGAACCAGCAGCCCCTCCATGGGGGCCCCAGTCACCATGCCCTGCACATATGAGTTGGGTCTCAGCGACCCATCCTTGACCCCAGGGGCTGCTGTGGCACTGGAAGTCCGGATGAAGGCAGCAATGACAGTCCCCGGGGGCTGAGAGCTGGGGCCTGCTACTCCAGCCCCTGCAACAGAGCCTGCCGTTGGATTGGTCGAACGGTTGGCCCCGGCCAGAAGTTGGGGGAGGCCACTGAGAATCAGTGGGGTCCCCGGTGCTGCCACCTGGCCCTCCTGAAAGCTGGCATTTAGGGGGAAAGAGGCCTGCAAAGTGAAGGTGTCCTTGAAGGTCGAAGCAGGTGGAACACTCTGGAGAACGAGCTGGGTTGAAGCAGTAGTACTGGCAGGAGGGCCATTGGTGAGCACTGTAGTCAGGGGGATCGTCTGCAGGGTCAAGGCCGAGGCTGACCCCACAGGGGCCACTCCTAGGTGGATGTTGCCAGGCACTGACGAAGCGCTGAGAAGAAACAGAAAACAGATTTGGTTCAGGCAGCAGGCACCTCCCAACTGGCTAGAAAGGAGGCCACAGGAGGAAAGGAGTCAAAGGTGTTTTGTTTTTGTTTCCGTTAACACTGAGTGCTTAGTCAGGGACACTAAAAATGACTGACATTCGCTATTTCTCTCTATCTTCAAAATACCCCAAGGGCTGCCTGGCCACTGTGGCTCAGTGGATGAGTGAATCAGGAGGTCAGGGTTTAATTCCCAGTCAGGGCACATGCCCGGGTTTCAGGCTCGATCCCCCGGATCCTGCAGGAGGCAGCTTATCAATGATTCTCTCTCATCACTGAGGTTACTCTCTCTTGCTCTCCTTTTCTGAAATCAATAAAAAAAAAAAAAAAAAAGAAAGAAAGAAAAGAAACAAAACAAAAATAGCCCACGAGTTGAATAAGATTAATAATTGGATCTTAGAAACAGCTCAAAGAAACTGGGCCACAGAGAGGTTATGTCACTTGCCCTAGGTCACACAGCTAATAGGAGGGACTCTCATCTAGGCTTTCTGACTCCAGAGCCCGTGTCCTCGCTGCTCCACTCTACCACCTTCTCTTCTTACAAGTGCATCTCAGTGACTCATGCCAGCGGAGTGAGAGCCACACACTAGTACACACAACTCAGACAAAGCCCAACCTTTGCAGGGAAAATTGGAAGCACTTCGCATGGGCAAGAGGTATCAAGAGCTTTCCATGTGCGCCTGAGGAAAGCAGATGGGTGTCCCTGTAACGTTCTCTGTTTGTTGCCTCCTTTTTGGAGTGGAGGAGGCTTAGGGAGAGAGGCCCAGATGTGGAGGCCCCTGCTGGTTGTTTGGGGAGCCCTCTGGGGTAACAGGAATAGCCCCAGCTGGTGACACATGTCCCCCTGGTCAAGAGCTGTCTTTGCCATCACTTTAGTGTGTGAGCTCAGGCAAATTGCTTTTCCTTTCTTGACCAAGTGCCCTACTGGCTTCTCAGGGGTCCTGCCAGGGTCCCATGAAGCTAGACCCACAGCAGAGCTTTGCAAGAAGTTGAAAACTGCTCCCCACAGCACAAGGAACTATGGAAAGACTCATGACAATGTGGGTGCCCTTACCTCACAGCTTTGGTGAGTTTGGCCTGGCCCTCTGGTGGAGAGACCAGCACGGTGGAGGTAGTGGGAATCTCCTCATCTGGAGACAGGCCCAATTCCAGACTTGCAGATGACTGCAGACAGACCTGCTGAACCTTCGGCTTCTCCCAGGGAGGGCTGCCCTTGCCCTGGGGAGCGGCTCTGGATGAGACCCTGGAGCTGGCTCGCCGGGTAGTGCTGGTGGAGGTGGAGGCCTTAGGGGATGCCTCTGCCACTTCGCTTTTCTCGTCCTCGTCTTCAATCACCACTAAATCCTTGGGCATCTCTTTAAACTGGTACACCAGCCTCTGCCCTTCCACTTTGGCAAGGATGCCCCTTTGGTAGTAATATCTGGGGGAAAGGGTTGAGGAGTTAGCCAGGGGCATACCACCCTCAGGGCAGGGCAAACATGAGGAGGAGCCTGGCCAGGAAGCAGATGGGAGCTCAAGGACAAGGGTAGTTGGAAGGCCAACACTTGGATTTGGAAGAATTTTATGACATTTCTGAGATCTCCTGAGGACGCAACGTGTCCATAAAAAGGGGTTTCAAATGCCAACCTCCATCCTGTGTTGGAGCAGAGGACAGGGGGTGAGTGAAGAACAAGAGAGGATGGATGGATGATGTGAGGTTCAGCAGTTTTCCAGTCTGAGACACCAGCTGTGGGTAACTCTGGTCCGTCTCCCTAGATCTCTGGCTTGAAGAATGTGAAGGAATACCTTGACCTAGCTGGTTTGGCTCAGTGGATAGAGCATCAGCCTGCTCTATCCTGGAGGGTCCTGGGCTTGATTCTGATCAAGGGCACATGCCCGGGTTGCAGGCTCGATCCCGTGTGGGGCCTGCAGGAGGCAGCCAATCAATGATTCTCTCTCATCATTGATGTTTCTTATCTCTCTCCCTCTCCCTTCCTCTCTGAAAATCAATAAAAATACTTTTTTTTTTTTAAAAGGAAGACCTTCTTGCCCTAGTTGGTTTGGCTCAGTGGATAGAGCGTCAGCCTGCGGACTCAAGGGTCTCAGGTTCAATTCTGGTCAAGGGCATATACCTTGGTTGCGGGCAGATCCCCAGTAGGGGATGTGCAGGAGGCATCTGATCGATGTTTCTCTCTCATTGATGTTTCTAGCTCTCTATCCCTCTCCCTTCCTCTCTGTAAAAAAAAAATCAATAAAATATATATATTTTTTTAAAATTAAAAATCCTATATAATAAAAGGCTAATATGCAAATCAACCAAATGGGGGGATGACTGGGTCGCTATTATGCACACTGGCAACCAGGGGGCAGACGCTCAATGCAGTTGCTGCCCCCTGGTGGTCAGTGTGCCAGAAGCTGGTCTCATAGCTGGTGAATGCAGCAGCGGAGGTGGGCCTAAGCTGGCAGTTGGACGTTTCCGAGGGTTCCCGGATGGCAAGAGGGCTCAGGCCGGGCTTAGAGACCCCCTGAGTGCAAGAATTTCGTGCACCAGGCCTCTAGTAAATAAATAAAAGGAAGAATTTCTTGGGGATGGGATGCCATAAAATGCTCTTCTAACAAGAAAGAAAAGGCTAGGACAGAGCTGCAAGAGGAAGGAATTGTTCCTTCCAGAGGGGGCCTGGGAGTGGCTTAGGGCAAGCAGATGGGAACATTAGGAAACCCTATAGCAAGAGGGCCTCCTTGCACATGAGGAAGAGCGTTGTAATTCTTCCAGGGCAGGGACCTCCTACCTTAGAGCCCTCCCCATTGTCTCATAATTCATGTCAGGCTTGTTCTTCTGCTTCCCCCAGAGCTTTGACACAGCTTTGGAGTCCACCAGCTTGAAGATGCCTTTCTCTCTCTGGGTCCACTTGATGTACTTGGGGCAGGTGTTCCTGTCTTGCAGAAGTGCCAGGAGGAACTCCCACAAATAGATGGTGTTGCCTGAAAAGGACTAGGTGGTGAGGGGTGGCCCAGGCACCCAGGCTCCCTTTCCACCCCTGCTCCCCTGACTCCCAGCCATACCTTTGCCATCCTTCGATTTCTTCCGAATGGGGATGCTGGGGTCAGTGACAGGCGAGGTACTGCGGTTGCCCTTTGTCTTCCGGACTGAGGAGAAGGGGAGAGCAGGGTGAGGCTGAGACCATGGCAAGTGCTGCAGGCCAGGCTCCCAAGAGGGAGGGCCTGGAGCTTATCAAGTTGGGTGTGACAAGGCAGACAAGGGAGAGCCCAGGATCTTTCTCCTTGGCCACAGCTCCCAGTATGTGCACCTGCCCAATGGGCCACCCTCATTTTCAGGCCCCAGAACAGCATTACAATGTGGGGCAATGAGTCACCTTTAGATCAGAATCCACCTAGGCTAAGTTTTAAAATGAAAAGGCAGCCTAAAGGTGTGACTGTTCTGCAGGTGAGTACACCACTGGGGTTTTGGTTGCCATGATGACGAGGCAGTCTCAACCAGCCATCACCCAAGTAAATCAATAACACAGGGCTTGGGAAAGCCCAAAGTCCTCTCCCATATATGGTCTTGGCTGCATGAGCTCTCAGAAGGAAGATAAGAACACAAAGCACACAGCAGAGGCCCCCAGGGGGCCAGGGACTGGCCATGGGGGCCAGGCCTGGTGTTTGAACACCCAGCCTGGGATCTTATGCATTGGGATCATCGGCACTTCTGGAAGAGTTTACATCTATGCTGGGCAGACAGGAATGGGCTGGGAGATGTCAGGCTATGGGAGGACCAGGTTTTACTTTATGTAAAGGAGGCCTTTCCATCCACCACTGCCATACCAGTGAGCTGACTTCTTAATGTGTCTGTGGGCCTCCACACATTCTGCCCCTCTCTTACCACCCACTCCTTGAAGTCCCTCTCTCTCTCTCTCTCTCTCTCTCTCTCTCTCTCTCACACACACACACACACACACACACACACACACACACAACTTTCTCTCTCTCTTACTTCTCTTCTTTGATTTCCCAGTCTTCTTGGCACTTTCCTCTTTGGAGACCTGCTCCTCCAGGGACTGCCCCTCCTGGTCACCAGTGTTACCAGCGCTGTTCAGGGCATTGGGCTCAGAGACAGGAAACAGGTAGTTGGGCAGAGTGGCGGCTGGCGCAGGGTCTGAGTCCGGAAGCATTTCGGAGGTGCTGACTACAAAAGAAAGGCCAGTGCAGGGTAGGAGCGTGCTCTCCCAGCGCTCCAGAGAAGGATGGGCTCCCGGGGAAAGAGCAGAGGTGCTGTTCCCCTGAGCCCCAAACACGGGAGACACCTGAAAATACCTCATGGATCTCACACCATGAGGAGAACAAACATCTGTAGACCTGTGAGCATGAACCAGCCCCAATGACGGCTGCCACATTTTGAGCCCACTGCTGTTGGGAAGTTCCAGGCGACTCCCAGGATAAAGGGCCACCTTGACTTAGTCATTGACTTATTTTTACAACTGAAGGGGGCCTTAGAAACCCGTTAGCCCGATTCCTCTGCTTTCCTGATGAGGAAACTGAGACTCACACATGGCAGGGCACATGCCCAAGGTCACAGTAAGATGATGCCTGGTACATGTAGCCACTCTGTAACCGTCTGTTGAATCCTGAGTGAATATTAGTGACAGAGTCGGGATCAGAAATGCTGGGACTCTTAACATGCAGCTTCAGGGCTTTCTTTCTCATGGTGTCTCCCAGAGCCCCCTGTGGAGTCAGGGGAAATGCCTGAGGGAGTCCTGGAGGAAAAGCCTCCCTTGGGGGCCTTCTGGGGAGGGATGGCCAACCTCCAATATCAGGAAAGGAATGAGAAGGTACCGAACCCTGTACGTTATAAAATAAGCCACACCCTGCTTAGTCTTCCTCGGAGCCCAGCAAGAGAGTGGGGGGGTGGGCACCTGAAAAGTGACCCTGGCCAATAGTACTCAACCGTAAAAAGCAAGTAGATTCTGACACAGGCTACAACATGGGCAGGCCTTGAGGACATTCTGCTCAGTGAAATAATCCAGTAGTGCCTGGCTGGCGTGGTTCAGTGGTTGAGCGTCAACCTATGAACCAGGAGGTCACGGTTCAATTCTTGGTCAGGGCACATGCCTGGGCTGTGGGCTCAATCCCTGGTAGAAGTCATGCAGGAGGCAGCGGATCAATGGTTCTCTCTCATCACTGATGTTCTATCTCTCCCTCTCCCTTCCTCTGAAGTAAATAAAAATATATTTTTTTAAAAGAAAGAAGCCAGTCTCTGAAAGACAAATACTATAAAATCCCACTTATCTGAAGTACCTAGACTATTCAAATTCATAGACAGAGAGTAGAATGGTAGTTGCCAGGGGCTGGGGGGAGGAAGAGGGGGAGTTGTTTAATGGGTAGAAAGTTTCCGGTTTTCAAGGTGAAGAGTTCTGGAGATGGATGGTGATGATGGCTGCACAACAATACAAAGGAACATAATACCAGTGAGCAGTACACTGAAAAATGGCTAAGGTCATCAATTTTATGTATATTTTATCACAATTTAAAAATTGGGGGAGCCCTAGCTGGCTTGGCTCAGTGGATAGAGCGTCGGCCTTCAGACTGAAGGGTCCCAGGTTCAATTTCTGTCAAGGGCACATACCTCAGTTGTAGACTTGATCCCTGGCCTGGGTTTGGGAGTGGTCATGAGGCAACCAATCCATGTGTCTCTCTCACACAAATGTTTATTTCTCTCTGTGACTTTTCCCCTCCCTTCCACTCTCTAAAATCAATGGAAAAATAGCCTCTGGTAAAAAAGGAAAAATATCCTGTGGAGAGGATCATCAACAATAAAATGGGGAGGGTCACCCTGGCCACCTTTCCTTGTCGGTGGTGCCCTCCAGCCCCCTCCCATTCCAGTCACAGCTCAAGAGTAAGTTTATGTGTATGTTGTTGGGGGTCGGTACATATGCCTGCATCCACATGTGTCTGAGAATCCAACACATGGACATGATCTTTTAATTGATTTATTTTCTGTTTTGTTTTTAGTTCTCACCGAATATATTTTTCCATTGATTTTTAGAGAGAGTAGAAGAGAGAGGGAAAGACAGAGAGAAACATCAATGTGGGAGAAACACATCAATTCATTGCCTCCTGCATGCACCCTGACCAGGGCCCGTCCCAGGGAGGAGCCTGCAACCGAGCTACATGCCCTTGACCAGAATTGAACCCGGGACCCTTCGGTCTGCAGGTTGACGCTCTATCCACTGAGGCAAACCAGCTAGGGCTAGATGTGATCTTTTTAAATACCATTTGTGTTGCCTTGAGTAAAGGCACCAAGGTTCATACTTACAGATCTGCTTCTCATCCAGGATGTTGTTGGGAGACTCAACATTGAGCAAGACTTCAGTGGTTGACATGGTTTGTGAGGTTGCTTCATTTTCATCTGGTTTCAGGTTCCATGATAAGGAGGGAGAAAAAAAGTTCTCTTAGGTACAAGATCGGGGGTACAGCTATAACCAGGGCCAGCCCAGAGAATAGTGAAAAGGAGCCAAAGGATAGCCGGAGAGGGACCGTGCACCTCCCAGCCTAGTCCTCCACCTTCTCTCTACACCCACCCCAGCTATCTCCACTCCTAACTGTCCTCCTCCATCTCAAAAGATCATGAATCCACCTAGCTAGCATGGCTCAGTGGTTGAGCATCAACCTATGAACCAGGAGGTCACGGTTCAATTCCTGGTTCAGGGCACATGCCTGGGTTACAGACTCAATCCCCATTAGGGGGTGTGCAGGAGGCAGTTGATCAATGGTTCTCTCTCATCACTGATGTTTCTATCTCTCCCTCCCTTCCTCTCTGAAATGGATAAAAAATGTGTGTTTTTTTAAAGATCATGAATCTAGCCGAAACCAGTTTGGCTCAGTGGATAGAGCGTCGCCCTGCGGACCAAAAGGTCCCAGGTTCAATTCCGATCAAGGGCATGTACCTTGGTTGCGGGCACATCCCCAGTGGGGGGTGTGCAAGAGGCAGCTGATCGATGATTCTCTCCCATCGATATTTCTAACTATCTGTCCCTCTCTGTCCCTCTCTCTTCCTCTCTGTAAAAAAATCAATAAAATATATTTTTAAAAATTCATGAATCTATTTACATGACTTCCTCCTCTATGAAGTTGTACTACCTTTTGTTTGTCTTAACTGCCCCATCTAATTTCCAACTGTTGGGAGCCTTGCCTTTGCTGTATGTGTCACTATAAGCCATTGTGTGTGGGCTACTGTTCCCTGAAGACAGACCCCTTTGTCCTCCACAAATTCCCTGCCCAGGAAGGGGACAGACCTGCCACCATGAAACTGCCCTCCAGTATCTGATCCTGTGTCATGCACAAGGTCCTGTCCGTTATGATGCCGTTGTGACCGTCTTCTAGCTCCAGTCCTGAATACAGATGCAGTAATTCGGGGTAGGGTACCTGCTCCACGATCACAGCGGGGAATACTGAGGGGTCTTCCAGCTGTGGAGAAGAGAGAGATCTGGTTCACGACCCACTCACCTCTTCCAGGAAGCCCTCCTACTAGAATCTGGCCCTTCTTGCAATTCCGAATTCTTAGAACCTTCAAGAGCCGTCCTTTGTATTAGACGACATTGCTTTGGGTCTGACCTCACTAGATGATGAATTTTTAATTAATAGCAATGGGCTGGCTCTGTACCACCTGCATTCAACCAAAGGCAGACAGCTTTCATTGGCTCTAGTTATAGGTTAATCCAAGGATTAGTCAATGGCAAGGACGAGAGGCTCTATGTATAGTCAGGTGAAGGACTCAGCCTATAGTCAGGGTTGGGTACCCAGGGTTAGGGGCTCAGATTGTGGACATCTTAGGGCTCAGTCTGTGGCAATGAAGATGAAAGAACAGAGGCATTAGGAAGAAAGGTAAGGGCTCAGTCAATTTCCAGTTTGATTCAATGGGCGCATGGGGACATTGTTCATGTTAAGGGGGGACCAAGAGAAGGAGGGACAGGTTTTTGGAGAAATATAAGGTGGGAAGTGTCTGAATATGGTTAGCTTGAGGTACCCTAGAGATATTTAAAATGGAGATCCCTCTCAGGGAGTAAAAAATATGTGTCCAAGAACTCAACAGGGTTGTCGCTAAATCCCTTGGAGTGGACAAAAATGATCAGGATGAGAATTTGACCCCTGGAAGACATAGGTGTTCTAAAACCAAACAAATCTAAATAAAAAAGGAGTGTGATCGCAACTGTTTGGTGTTTGTTGTTGTTTTTGCAACTGTGGTTTGTTTGTTTTTTTTAATTATGTTTGGAAGGAAATATACCAGAATGTTCATAATGATTATATTTAAGTTGTGGGACTTTGGATGGTTTTCCCCCCATTCTTTATAATTTTCTGTATTTTTCAAATTTTCTTTCATGGGACTATTAGTTAATTCTTTCTTCATGGAAAAAGAATGAGAATACTCAGTTCTGCCTAATGTGTCTGAAGGTTCCAGAAGAACAAAAGTTAATAAAATGCTTTTTGGTTTGGCTACTGGGCAGTCACCCAGGCTAATCCAGCTTCAGGAGAGTGCTGGAGTCCCAAGGCACATTACAATGGATCGCAGAGAGGACAGAGTGAGGCAGGCAGTGGGGTGTAGTGACTAAGGCCATAAAGTTAAGAGCTGTCTGTCCAATATGGTAGTCACTAGCCACAGGTGACTATTTAAATATAAATGCAAAATTTTCAAGATAAAAGATCAGTTCTTCAGTTGTGCTGGCCATAGTTCAAGTGCTCCATAGCCATATGGGACTAGTGGCCCCATACTGAATAACACAAATATAGAATACTTCTAGCATCTCAGAATATTCTATTGGATTGTGCTGGTCTAGAGCCAGACTGCCTGGGTATGAAACCAAGCTCTACTACTTACTAGCAGGGTGACCTTGGGCAAGTTACCTAGCTTTTCTGTGCATTGGTTTCCTCATTTATAAAATTTGGATGATCATATTATTGACCCCAAAGGTTATCTAAACAAATCAATATGCCTAAAGCACTTAGAACAAGGAATGGTGTAGGTTCTCATTGTTTTATGTATCAGGAGCTTCTAGGAGACTGGCAACATTTTATTTCTCAACCTGAGTGGTGAGTTCATGGGTGTTTATTTTATAGTTATTCTTTAAATAGATATACACATATGTATGTGATTTATGCACCTTTTTGTATTCTTGATACAAACATTTTTTGCAATAAATGCAGGAAATATTTTTCCTGCCCAGCTGGTGTAGCTCAGTAGTTGAGTGTTGACCTATGAACAAGATCATGATTGGATTCCCAGTAAGGCACATGCCTGGGTTGTGGGCTCCGTTCCCAGTGTGGGCCATGAAGGAGGCAGCTGATCAATGATTCTCTCTCAATAAAACTATACTATTTAATAAAGAGAGAATATGCTAATTGACCTTCATGCCGTCACAAAGATGGCAGTTCCCACAGCCAATAAGGAGGGAATATGCTAATTGACTGCCCCGCCCTCAAAGAGGGCAGTGCCCACAGCCACAAGATGGCGGCACCCAGTCCCCTCAGCCTTGCTGGGGGGCAGGCGCATGGCAAGGCCGGGCCAACCCCCAGGCAGACCTGCCTTTGGAGTCCCCCAGTCCCCTCAGCCCCCAGCTGCCCAGGGCCATCCCAAGGCATAGGAAAGCCTACAATGGTAGCTGTCCAGCTGCCTAGAGCCGGCCTGAGGTGCAGGCAAGCCTTGGATGGCAGCTGCCCGAGGCTCAGGTAACCAGGGCTGGCCAAGGCTTGCACTGCTGGCTGCAGCAGCAGCAGAGGTATGATGGGGCGTTGCCTTCCCCTGATCTCTGCTCACCTCCCACCCCTAAGGGCTCCCTTACTGTGAGAGGGGGCAGGCCAGGCTGAGGGACCCTCCTATGCACTGGGCCTCTAGTATTTTAAAAGATTGTTTCCTAAAATTAGTGAGAGAAAGGAGGTGAGAAAGTAAACAGAGAGGGTGGAGCCTACGCTGGGGAGAAGAAAGGCACAAAGAAGGTGGTATTTTGAAGGAAGTGGGCAGAAGACAGGCATGTGAGGTTTCTTTTAGGATTGGGGAGACCTGCCTATGTTATAAGTTGAGAAGGAAGGTCTGGGAGATCTGAAATATATAAAGAGAAAGAGAGGAGTTGATCAATGGTTTGAGGGAAGCAGGAGAAAGGAGAGTAAGTACAGGGCCAGGATTACTCTTGGAAGGGACAGGGACACTTCTTTCTCCCAGGCCAGTGAAAAGGAAATAAGAACAGTGATGTTGCCGAAACCGGTTTGGCTCAGTGGATGGAGTGTCGGCCTGTGGACTGAGGGGTCCCAGGTTCGATTCCGGTCAAGGGCATGTACACTGGTTGCTGGCACATCCCCAGTGAGGGGTGTGCAGGAGGCAGCTGGTCGATGTTTCTCTCTCATCGATGTTTCTAGCTCTCTATCCCTCTCCTTCCTCTCTGTAAAAAAAAATCAATAAAATATATTTTCAAAAAAAAGAAGAACAGTGATGTTGTCACCCCTAACTGGTTTGGCTCAGTGGATAGAGCATCGGCCTGCGGACTGAAGGGTCCCAAGTTTGATTCCAGTCAAAGACACATGCCTGTGGGGGGCATGTAAGAGGCAGCCGATCAATGATTCTCATCATTGATGTGCTTATCTTTCTCTCCCTCTCCCCTTCTCTCTAAAATCAATAAAAATATATATTAAAAAAAAGAACAGTGAATTTGTCAACAAAATGGGGTAATGGAAGGAAACCAAGAGCTTCCTTGGCTTTGAGCTTCTCTGTGGATTGGAGGAGAATCTGTCTGCTGAGGGTGCAGGGGCTTGTGTGGGGCTGGAAGGTATGGTGTTGGGAGTGTCTATGAACAGCCCCTATGAAGAACAGAAACAGCTGCTGATCAGACTAGAAACAAGTAAAAAATGACTTGTAGTATTGAGAACCCAGGTAAGGTTAGAGTTTCTTGCTTTCTCCTCTAGGCACTTCAGGGTTGTTCAATAAAACTGAGCAGCTTGCCGAAACCGGTTTGGCTCAGTGGATAGAGCATCGGCCTGGGGACTGAAAGGTCCCAGGTTCGATTCTGGTCAAGGACATGTACCTTGGTTGTGGGCACATCCCCAGTAGGGGGTGTGCAAGAGGCAGCTGATCGGTGATTCTCTCTCATCGATGTTTCTAACTCTCTATCCCTCTCTCTTCCTCTCTGTTAAAAATCAATAAAATATATATATTTTTAAAAACTGAGCAACTTGGATAAGGCCCCACTGGACAGAAAGTTTAATATGCTAAAAGTCCACTAGGGGGCAGCCTTTTGTAGTTAGCTAGAGATTGCACAAAGTTCTCCATCTTCACAAGGATTTAGGATAGAGGGCATCAGAATTAGGCTGAGGTGCCCTTAGAGGTGATCCAGGTGGCTATCCCCGTGGTGAAGATGGGGAGATGGCAGCCAGATACAGTAGGGGACAGGCTTTGCATAGGTACACTGAGGCCAAACTAGGATCAGAGCCCAGGACTCCTGGCTCCTACTCTTCCATTCCTTCCATTGTAGCTGGCTGCCAGTGTGTGAAAAGAGGTGAGTGTATGGTGGCGAGTGTGCCAGGACACTATCTGATAGGTACAGCTAAATGTCCGGAAAACGGTTTAACCCCCCTGCGGGGCAAGGTACAGAATGGTGGGGACTCGGGTGCCAGAAGTCTGTCCTATTTTCCAACTTCCTGCAACCTTAAGATTCCACTTCCAGTGTATCCTGAATTTTAAATCGAGGCTGAAAAGATGGTTATGGAAGAAGGGTTCATCAACCAGGCTTGAGCCGTGAGCCTGGAGATGCCAGGGGTTGGACTCTGCCCTGCGGTTCCAGCTGGCAGTGCTCACTCCTGCTATGTGGTTGTCCCAGCAACTTTGTCACTGTGACCCTGGGGTGACGGGAAGTGGCTGAAAAAGCATAGGCAGGTCAGTTCACAGCTGTGCATACGGCACACGTTGCTGACCTGCCAACAGCTCAGCTGGTGTACTTAGCAGCTGCTTGGCTGACTTAGTGACTGCATGCGCCCTGTAATTGCACGTGGGCAACCAGCTCGCCAAATGACCACCCCATGGTTACTGACTGGCTTCATGAGTGGCTAGCTGGCACAGTCTGGCTGACAAGCGGGCCTAGTGCCCTGAACCTAGTAGGTGCTTGATCAATATTTGCTGACTGGCTAGCCGGCCAACCAGCTGGCGCGCTGGCTGTCTGGCTGCCTGTCTGTGTCTATCTGATCATCTGCACTGGCTGACCGGGCTCCGTGCTCCGGGGGCTGTACCTGGTGTATATCATCCATCCCGTTGCTTGCAAACTCGAAGATCAGGTCACTGGGCTGCAGGGTTATAGCCATGCTGTTCTCTCAACGCTGACAGCAGAATCCGCAGGGCCCTCTGGAGCCGCGGGGTTTTCTTGACGAAGAGATGCTGCTCAGGTACCTTGGAGCTTAGAGCCTCCACTCAAGCCGCAGGAGAATAGAGGTGTAGAGAGCTGGAGGACGTGGTGGCCTAAGCCAAGTTCAAGGCTGCATGCTGGGCTGGGCCGACCGCAGGAGTGACCTAGAGAGAAGGGAGAGGTGGGGGCACTGAATAAATCACCTTCCTTGAGTTCCGTTCCCAGGGTGGACTGCCAGGAGGGGATGGCTAAGGGGGAAGGAGAAGAAGGGGGAAGGAGAAGAAAGGAGGCAGGTAATAGAAGAGGGGGAAGGAAGGTAACTGAGTCACCTCCAGTGGGAAGTGGCCAAGCCTCAGTGCCCATCTAAGTCACCAGCATTTGCACCTGAGCGGGCCCTGACGTATGGCAGCCTCCCTCCCTCCCCTCCCCCACTCCTCTGGAGGTGACAGAGAGAGGGACTTTGATCGCTCTCCACCCTGCACATTAGTCCCCAGGGTGTGGCCACAGGGAAAACCAGGGCTTTGTGGCTGGGGCGATGGCATGAAAAAGGCCAAAAATTCCTTTGGCTCAGGAAAGACTCCCGTGCGAGGGGTGTGGGTCAGGACACATGGGTGTAAAGGGTGCTCTTCCAGATGCTGCCTGACTCAGTTTACCTTGGGAGTGGAGGTCGCTTAGCTCTGAAGGTCAGAATCTACAGAGGAAGAAGTGTCTTGCTGTGAGGTTTGTATAGTTCGCCTGACCCTGCTTGTGGGGATGGGACTCAGACATGGCCATGCCTCCAAAGAGCCTGGGGACAGGGACAGCTGGGCCCCAAGATCTGCCCACTCATCACCACTCCACCACCACCCCGATAGCCTCTGTGCTGGCTGTGGGCTTGCGTTCTTGGTTCAGCTTTGCTTTCAGTTTCAAGACTGAACTGTCACCCTGGGAACTTGTGAGGAGAGCCCTGGCTGGAGGAGGGGCCCGAAGAACCTGGCCCAACCTCCAGGGCCGGTTCGGGGGGCCCTCCCTTTCCAGGAAATCTGTCTGCTGTAGTTTGCACGTCTCTCCTCTCCTTGAATGCCTCACAATCTGTACCTCAGGCATTCACATGGCACCAGGGCCTCCAATTGTTTCCTGTGCTTGCTATGCTTGTGCTTGCTGTCTGCGGTCCCACCCAGGCCTGCCTTTTAGAGGCTCGCTCCTGCTCCCAAGTCCCTCCTGTCCATCTGCGCTGCTCCGCCAGACCCGAACAGTTAGGCTTCTCCACTTGCAGGGGCTACATCTCTGGCCCTCAGTGTTCTGTTTTTAGTGACATTAGTGTGTGCGTGTGCTGGGTCTAAAACAGCCTGGTTCAACCATGAGCTGGGGCCACGCACCATAGCGGGAATGACTCCTTTGGCAGTGCCAAGGATGGCAAAACCTTCTCCTGAAAGGAAAGAAATGAGGAACTTCAGAGAGGGGCAAAGGGGAGGAAAGGGTGGGGGACCACGGATGACCTCCCTGATGACAGCTCTCCCCCACAGGAGACACCCAGGCCTCTCCCACTTCCTTTCCGTTAGCCCACAGGGCTGGCTCCGCCTTCTCCCCACCCCCAGGCTCATCCCCACACCTTTTCACCCCCCCAAAAAAAGACTCTGAGAAGTCACTCAACTCAAGCCGTCAGGTTTACGTTTCCCTTTGGGTGCACGAGAGACTGGTGCCTGTCAGTTTGAGCTTCACCCCTTCCTCTCCCCACCACCCCCACCAGGTCCTGTACGTGACCAGTCTCCTGAGGCCCGAGAAGCCTCCCAGGGCCATTTATGCTTGAAAGGTCTGTCTCCCCCACCCAGAGTGCCCAAGGCCCACATTCCGCAGCTCCAGGCCTCCCACAGGCCAGGCCGGCTGTCTGTCCCCAGGAAGCATTCTCAAACTAATCAAATGAAAGGCTATCACTTTCACCTAATCCCACTTTGTCTAAACACGAAACTTCTGAAACTCCTGTGTCTGATCCCCCCCTCCCTTCCCCGCTAAGGGCCTGAGGCCTCCCCACCGAAGTGGGCCTTCAGGTTTGCTCATCCCTTTGGCTTCTCTTCACGTTTGCCAGCTCAATGCCCCTTATCTCAGCCTGTGGAACCTCTGTGTGCCTTCCTTACAACCCCGTTAGTCAGTGGCTTCCTTGAAGGCGGGAACCACTGTGTTGATCATCGATGAAACCTTAGCAGCCTTGCACTGTGCTTGGCATGGAGCAGACACTCAATTCTTGTTTGTGGAATGAATGAATGAATGAATGAACGAACGAATGGTACTGGTCATTCCGTACAAGTGAGCTGTGTTTTCTGGGCAATAAAATATATCTGTTTGTGCACTGGGTGTGGTGTGAGTGTCACCCTCTGGCTTACATAAGAATGAGAGGAATGTGTGCACTCTGTATGTATAATATCTGTATATTTTTACATTGTCATTTACAACAAGAGTTGGCTGCATGTGTGCAAACATGGTAGATATGTATGTGTGCAGGGCATGCGCATGTGTCCTAACTGTGGGGACATGTGGGTGAGAACTGTGTCAAAGGCCATCAGGACAGCAAGCTCAGTCATCAGGGGGGTGAGCTGCTACCACCACTACCCCCTATGCTTTCCAGGGAGAGAATATCTGCAGAATATGTATGTGGCCATGGGTTCTTGGGGTGAGCCCCCTAAGGTCCACTCCACTAGGGAGGAGGTGGGAGAGGGGACGCAGCACAAGGAGGGGAGGTTTGAAATAAAAGAGACTAATCCAGCCGAAACCGGTTTGGCTCAGTGGTAGAGCGTCGGTCTGCAGACTGAAAGGTCCCAGGTTCGATTCCGGTCAGGGGCATGTACGTTGGTTGCAGGCACATCCCCGGTTTGGGGTGTGCAAGAGGCAGCTGGTCGATGTTCTTCTCTCATTGACGTTTCTAGCTCTCTATCTCTCTCCCTTCCTCTCTGTAAAAAATCAATAAAATATATATATATATATATATATATATATATATATATATATATATATATATATATATATTTAAAGAGAGAGACTAATCCAGTTGTCTCCCTTGTGTCCAGATGTCCAAGTCTCTAAATCAAAGACTTGGTCGGTACAGATCCCGCTGGCCCAGGCCTGTGAGTATTGGGAGGCCGCACACATCACCCACAGCTCATACCGGTGTCTCCTTCCGCCTGAGCTCCAGCCTGAAGCCGAAGTGAAGGGTGTAGGGGGCAAGCAGCTGCCCCATTTGGCCTACTCTGTTGGCCGAGGCTAAAATCACTCTCCCCCGACCCCCACCACCGTGGAACCTTCCAGTCCAGAAACTCTCATTTCTCTCCCCTTAGATGTTTGAGGATTTGAAAGTGAGAGGTGGAGAGGGGCTCATTTGCATGCTCGCTCACTCTCCCCGGCAGAGGCCTGAACCGCCTCCCCAAGTCCCTCAAAATAACCTCCCTCTCCCAGGAACCTGAAACCAAAGAAGCCACCACCACAGAAGGCCCGCCCTGCTGGAGACCAGAGAGGCCCACACCGGGGGCTCCCTTCACCAGGGTCCTCAGAGAGGCACCGAGACACTGAGATGCAGATTCAACGGATCAGAGCCCTGGGCACTGTCTTGCCAGCGAGTAAGGGGCTAGGGGGGTGCATAGAGGCACTTAACTCAAGGAATTGAGGCACCCGGGAACCCTTAGTAACCGGTGGTGAATTCCCCCCACCCCGCCCCGTCACTGTTTCAGTCGATTCAGCTCCCAGGGTGTTAAGAGCTCCACCCCCTTGACTCCCTTGGAGGCCACTGCAGGATCCCTGGCTCCCAGGGCCCGTCCTGCTTAGGCTAAAAGCAAAGCCTCTGTGAGAGCCCATGGCCCTGGGCGCTGCGTGGGAGTGTGTGAGCCACCGGAGGGAGGGCGCCCAAGGCTCAGGCCTGCAAAGGCACACCTCTGGCTCTCTGTGGTTCTGACTGTATTTCAAAACCAAAATAGCAAAATAGAAGTGGTTTGGGCCGCTCCTGCGTCACCACAACTGCGCAGCGGTACAGACGTAAAAGACCCTTTCTGGGCCTGTCACTGGGCCACGTCAAGCAGAGCTCAGCACCCACCCATCTGGGCCTCCTCCACAGGAAACGGCCCCTCTGTGAAAGCCACGTCCACAGTCTCCGTGGAGCGAGTTTAAATCTACCCCCGTTCAGCCGAGCCAATGGCTCTCACCGAACCGCTAGCAACACCCGTGGCATTTTCACACACGCCAGGAAACATGGGGGCCAGATGGTCAGCCGGGCCACAAAGCAGACTTCTCCTCCAGCTCCTTGTCCCCTCCGAGCCAGCTCTCGCTCCTAAAAATTCCCGGTCCTCCATGAAACCTTTCTGGAATTCTCTGGAAAGGAAGTGACAATTTCCTTCATGCCATTTCCCACTGCCTCAGCACTCCTCCCCAACAACCACAAACAAAATGGAAACTACTCCAGGAACAGCTGTACCCTCCACTGAAAAACAGCACCCTCCCAGTAGTCATCCAGCAACGAATTTGCATGCTGTATCACATGACCAGGGGCACATATTTAAGAGACGGAGGGCCAGAGTCAGGGATCTGATCTCTAGCCCTGGATGGAGGGGAGGTAACCCTTCCCCAGGGTTCCCGCACGGCCTTGACTCACATAGCCAGCTGAACTCTCCCTTTTTTTAAAATATATTTTTACAGAGAGGAAGAGAGAGGGATAGAGAGTTAGAAACATTGATGAGAGAGAATCATTGATCAGCTGCCTCTTGCACACCCCCTACTGGGGATGTGCCCTCAACCAAGGTACATGCCTTTGACCAGAATCGAACCTGGGACCTTTCAGTCCACAGGCCGAGGCTCTATCCACTGAGCCAAACCGGTTTCGGCTGAACTCTCCTTGAGCAAATGCCCAGCGAAGGGGCCTGAGCCACAGCTATTTTGTCAGCTCCTTCTCCTCTTTTCCTTCCCTTCCACCACCGCCTACGTTTGAGATGAAATCAGGAAGAGGGAGAGAGAAAAATGTTTTGCAAGCTCTGTTGGTTGGGGTTTCTCTGTGCTTATTTATAAGAAACCCAGTTTCCGTCCTTGACCCTCGGTCACTGCCTGCTCCCAGCGTAGGGCTTGTGACAACTCTGGTGGTGAGGCGGACCCGGAGCCCTTTCTCAGCTCGTTTTGTCCCTACCTTCCCGGGCCCTAAGCTGTCCCAGGGGAGGAGCAGTTAGGGCTGCAGGAGGTAGCAGACCACGGGTAGAGAGATGTCCCCTGATCTTTCTCAAGGACATCCAGCAGCCTGCCCACACTATGTGGTGTGCCCTGCCCAGGTTGAGGGAGGAGCACAGAAGCCTTCTCCTGGCTGCATTTCCCCCCGCCCCCCAATGTGTGACACTGGAAAAGTCAGCCATCTTTCTGTGGTATCTTGTCATCCTTAGAGTGGGTGAGGGCTGAAAGTAATTCAGGCTTAGCAGATGCTCGCCAGGAAGTCTCGGGTGAATGAAGATGGTGGTGGGAAAGCACTTTGAAAATTTTAAAAAAACACTCATCCGGGATGATGAGTTTCAGGGGACCGTCTGAAAGCCAGGGGGAACTGGGCACCCCATGAAGCCCCCCAGAAGTCCCCCCATTGGCTCCAGCACACAGACAGGATGGGGCTGGAGGCTTCTAGTTGTTGGTGTGGAAAGGGGCTGGCTCTTCGCCTGCATTGGGGGCCCCACAGGGAGGGGCAGGCTGCTGCGGTTGGAGGAATGCTCCGAGTTCCCCGTCCTTACCACCTTCACCCCACCCCAGCCCTCTGGGTTGTGGTTATGTGGCAAGAAGAGCACAGAAGCCCAATAGGGGAGGAGGGGCCGGGGGAGGGTGACTGACAAAGGGAACCTATTTCCCCAGCTGCCTCGACTGCCAGGGGCTTTGCCTGAGACAGCCCAAAGAGCACCCCCTGGAGGTGCCTGCGGCCACCACATCCTCCTCCCCAGTGCTCCAGGGCCAGGGAGGAGGCAGAGGGGCACTAACCTTTCCTGTGAAGGACAAGCTAGTGGCAGGGAAAGCACACTGCAGGAAAGGAGGCAAAGCCATGTCTGGGACCGAAACCGGTTTGGCTCAGTGGAAAGAGCGTCGGCCTGTTGACTGAAAGGTCCCGGGTTCGATTCTGGTCAAGGGCATGTACCTTGGTTGTGAGTACATCCCCAGTAGGGGGTGTGCAAGAGGCAGCTGATCGATGATTCTATCTCATCGATGTTTCTAACTCTCTATCCCTCTCTCTTCCTCTCTGTAAAAAATCAATAATATATATATATATATATTTTTAAAAAGCCATGTCTGGGGCAGCTACTGAACCCCAGTATGAGGAACCCCAGAAGTCCCAGCAGATCCTAAAGGCATGGGATTCCAGCAAAACCATCCAGCTTTGCCTTGGGGGGTAGGCAGACCCTCTTCCTCTCCTGTCCAATGGGGCCATCTACCCAGCTCCAGGCATGGCCGTGAAAGGCCACTAAGTTAATGTTATGCCCCAAACATGTTTTTCAATTTCCCGGCCTGATTTGTGTCTTTTTTGGCATGGCCACTCATGAAGTATTCAGCATGTCTTTCCCTAGAAGGACAGGAAGACAGGGAAATGGGAAATGATGGGATGAAATGAAAACAGAGGGAAGACATAACCAACAACCATCAAACTACGGCAGAGAGAGGAAACCAGCTTGACTATTGGGAGGAAAGACTGGCTGGGGAGTCAGGGGAATGAGCTGAAGAAGTGCACAGGCCCGAGGTCCACCAGGCAGCAGAATGTGAAAATATGGAAAGCAACTGGGAGTTACGGTGGATTCTTGAGCTAGGGAGGGGTACAAAGCAAGCAGTTCTTTAAGGTTTGGCTTGATGTCTGAGTGGAGGGAAGGGAGACTAGGTGAAGCAGCTGGAATCCAGGAGGGGAATCTCAGAATCGGTCCGAGGAGAAACATGTCAAAGTATGGGGTAATACAGTAGTTGAATCGACTCCAAGTCATATAATCTGTTTTCGCTGTAAGAATTTGGAGATATGAAGTGGCAGAGCCAGGAAATATGGCAAGAAGATGAGTCCAGCTTAGACGTTTTGAAGTTGGGATTATCTCAGAAAACCCAGGATTAAAGGTGGAAAACAGAGGACCCAGGGAGTCATTGTGCTAAACACACACACACATACACACACACACACACACACACTGCAAGAGGGGCCTCAATAGGAATTCAGTGGCCAAAGGAGCAGGCCTGGCCTGGCGAGGCTGGTGATCTGGACAGAGCACTATGGGAGCAAGTGGCATGCACTGAATGAAAGGGGCCTTCGAATGGCACAAACCTCGAATCCCCCACCTCAGCCCCAGCAAAGCTGGCTTTCTTCCTTGGGGGCAGGGTGGGGAGGGAGGGAGAGAACAAAAACACTGACCAGAGACTAATTAAATCGGTTACTGGGTTTTTCAGAAACTGGGGTAATCTGTGACTCAGCAACACAGGACATTAAAGTGAGATAACTTTTATTGAAGGGACAGTGTTCTTTGTCAAGGCTCTTGCCAGCTCATGTCCTAGAAATTAAGGCGGAGGCTCCTTGCTCAGATCTGGGACTCCCCCGAGCAGGAGGGGCCGGGCCGGGTTCAAGTTTGCTGCTGGCTTCTAGGGCCCAACCATATGTCCCCTCCACCCCTGGCCACATCCAGGGGGGAAATGCCAGGAAGGATGAGGTGGAAAGATGGCCTATTGCCGGGAAGGGGAGAAGTGATGGGAAGACAGGGAGGGCAGCCTCAGCTGTGATGTCACCATGAGCTCCCAGAGTGGCTCCTCCCCCTCCCCACACTGCTGGAAGCCTTTCCTTGACCCAGAAACCCAGGATATCAAAGGTAAAAGGGACCTCAGAGATAATCGCATCCATCCCTCCTATCATCCAATGATGGACACCAAGTTCTTGAGGGAGAAGTGGCTCGCTGAAGGTCACAGAGCTAGTGGCTGTGACTTCCAGAAGACCTTTCTTCCTCCCCTCTTCATTGTTTCTCGGCATCCTCAAGCAAGCCAACCCTTTCCTTTGGTGAGGACAAACAGAGGCCAATGACCCAGGGCTTGCAAGTAACAATGAGGCCGCGCATGTGCAGAACACATCGAACTTTCACAGAGACTTCCACACCTCCATGCCTTTGCTCACACAGTCCCCTGTGCCTGGTGTGTCCTTCCCCAATGTCTGTGGCTCCAGTTCCCACGGGGTGTTCAAGATTTGAAGCAAATGCCTCACCTGCTTCCGTCCCACCTAGTACATTCTCTCCCCCTCCTCTTCCTCCTCCTAACACCTTAGCCTGACTTCTTAGACAAGCTTAGGTGTCAAAAACTCTGGTCTACATCCCAAATCCAGTCTGTTTTTGTATGGCCCATTCGCTAATGGTTTTTGCACTTTTTAAGATTAGGCGAAAAATCAAAAGAAGAATATTTCATGCCACATGAGAATTATACTGAAGCTCCAATTCCAGTGTCCACAGATAAAGTCTTTAAAAACTATATTTTTATTGATTTCAGAGAGGAAGAGGGAGAAACATTAATGAGAGAGAATCATTAATCGGCTGCCTCCTACACGACCCACACTGGGGATCAAGCCTGCATCCTGGGCATGTGGCCCAACTGGGAATCGATCCGTGACCTCCTGGTTCATAGGTCAACATCTGACCACTGAGCAACACAGGCTGGGCCACAAGTAAAGTTTTACTGGAACACAGCTCTGCACATTTTTTAAGGGCCTGAATGTTTTGTGTTTTTTTAATTTAAAGTATTAAAGAAATATCCCCCCCCCCATGCTCATTTATTCACACATTGTCTGTGGCAGTTTTTACATTATAAGTTAACTTGTTGTGACAGAGTTTGTGTGGGCTACACAGGCTAAAAATATTTACTACCTGGTCCTTCGAAGGAAAAGCTCACTGAGTCCTGGACTAACGGCTTTCACTCCCCTTCAGTGTGAATAGATTAATCAAGTCACAGAGATTTCAGAGGTGCCTGGAGATGGGTGTGAAACTCCAAATACAAATTTGGCAACTTCTCGTCAGGAAAAAAAGTCTTGGCCCTGCCAATGGTGTGACCTTGAGCGAGCCACTTCTGTTCTGTGGGCCTCTTGTTTCCTAAACGGCACAATGAGGGGATTGGACTGGATGGTCTGAGGCCCTTTCTAGAGTCAGCAGTCTGTTTTATTTATAACTCACACAGTTTCAAGCAAGCACGGTCCTGATCATTTTGTCTCACAAGAGCTTACAGAAGGATCGCCTGCCCAGCTACGGGTTTTCTGCTGCCAGTGTGGGCCTCCTGGTTCCATACCCACCTGCCCTGCTCCACCCCTTCCTTTTGGCTGACCAGTCTGCCCTTCTCTCAGAATTGCTCTCCCTACAAAAGATGACCTCCTCTGAGAGAGCTCCCCTCCAATCTGGTGGGCCAAGAGCCTCCATTTTCTTTGTAGCGGGAGAGACTGGGAAAGAAGGGCTCTCTCTCAGCTCTTCCCTGCCTCCCAGGGCCCACAGCAACAGGCGGGAGGTAGGGCCGGCTCTCACCACACCCCTGCTCTGCCAGAGGAAACAGCCCCTCTCTGCCACTTCCTGTCCCAGGGGTTTCAGCAGTTTCCCCTTCAGGGCCTGCTGGCCCTCTCAGCCCCGCCCTTGCCCCACGCAGGTCAGAGAGTACAGGGAGGGGAGGAGCCTTTAGGGGAGAGTGGGGAGGATCCTACACAGGAAGGCTGAGGAGACAGCTGTCTACGCTAGAGGACGGCCCTCCCCCCCCCAAGCAGCTCTTCGGCCAGCCTGTTTGGGCTGGGGGAGACTAGACAGTGACTGCCGAGGTCTGTCCATCTGGGCTGAAGACCAGCCCTGGGTAGCTTTGAATGGAAGAAGCAGGGCAGGTAGAAGCAAGAGCCTGAGGAAAGTGACCAGCAATGGGGGTTAATTTGGAGGAGCAGGTGACACTGAAATCAATATCACTTCCTAAGTTTGCATAATTCTGTCCCTAGCATCAGTGGACAGAGGCAACAATGGAGAACAAAGCATTATATATGGGTCAACACTTGTGGCATTGCCCGGCCAGCGTGGCTCAGTGGTTGAGCATCAACCTATGAACCAGGAGACCAGGGTTCGATTCCCAGTCAGGGCACATGCCTGGGATGTGGGCTTGGTCCCTAGTGGGGGGCATGCAGGAGGCAGCTGATTGATGATTCTGTCTCATCATTGGTGTTGTTTTTGTTTTTTTTTTATCTCTCTGAATTCAATAAAAAATAAATTTTTAAAAAGACTTGTGACATTTTCTGGGTGATGGAACAGAAAGCTGCTTATCACAGTCAGCTAAGGCTGACTTGGTGTGATGGCTTCCACTTATAAATATCTCCCAGATGCCCTTGCAAGGTGGGGATCCTAGCAGTGGGGCCGTGTGCCTGTGAGGAACCCTGGGCAGGTGACTGGCTCTGACAGGCCTTCCCAAGGCATTGGGTCAGAGGAGCAGTAGCAGCTCAAGGCCCTGGACCTCTGCCCAGTTGCCAGTCCTCCTGTGGACAGGTTAGAAATCCATGATGATGGTTCTAGAAGCCTTGATGCCTGAGATGGGGGCCTAGTAGTGGGTAGACACCATCACCCCGGTCCCCCTGTGGTAACATTGTTCCATGAGCTTCAAGTAGTGAGAGAAGCTAAGGGGAACCCTGCCCCTAGAAATGATGATTTTCCAACAAAAAAATATGGATGGGAAGATGGTCTTGATACCTCTCTGAGAGGTCGTCCTCTTGTGCCGTTAGCCAAGAGCCCTGCCCAGCCAGGCCTCCTGTCAAAACAGCAGAATCACACTTTTCCCTCTCCCTACTCCCTCCACAACCTCAGGGCAAATAGGACCCAGCGCCCCACTGATAGGGCTCTATAACCCCAAGGGGAGTGTCTGCTCCACACAATCCTGTTTCTCTACCCCTGGCAGTTGTAGTAAATATGCTTCACAACTAGCATTCAGGAAGTCAAGGAAGCCTCAGAGACAACATCTGGATGTGCACCTCGGTTCCTGCCAGCTCCTCCCAACATCTGCAGTGCAAACCAAAGGCCAAGATTTGGTTACAAGCCCAACTCGGCTGCTGACACGTGTTTGCAAAGCACCTCTAGCTCAGATGGAACCTCACCCTGTGTACTGAAAGGTTACCGGTTTGATTCTGGGTTACGACATGGGTCATGGCACAGGTCATGGCAAGTACCTGGGTTGCAAATTCAATCCCTAGTCGGGGCATGTGTGGAAGGCAACCAACTGATATTTCTTTCTAATCTCTCTCTCTCTCTCTCTCTCTCTCTCTCTCTCTCTCTCTCTCTCTCTCCACCCTCCTCTCCCTAAGCACGGCCTTAGGTGAGGATTGAAAAAATAATAATAAATAACATTTAAGAGAAAAAAGAAAGAAAGAAAGCACATCTAGACTTGGTGGAGGGGGTGGAACCACCTGAGATCAGTGCCAACTCAAGGCAAGTGCTTTCAAGGCTGGCACCCATCTGAGCTAGTGCTGAGCCAGGGATGGCAGGTATGGCCACTGTGGCCTCTGCCATGGGCCCTTTGAGGGAGGGACAGAGGGGCAGGCGTATGTACTTGTTTAAACATGAGCAAGATTTTCTTTTGCGCCTTCTGATATCACTTCCAGCTCTCCTCTCTGCTTCTGGGGAAGGGGGGGGCAAACAGTAAAAATTATAGGGTGACAGGGTGGAGCAGAGGGACTTACTTTTATTGGGTACGAGCTGTGGGGCTGGTCTCACGCCAGGCATTTTACTACGTGGGTTCTGTCCTTTAATTCTTACCACAAAGTAGTTGGTCAGTGGCAGAGCTGGGGTTTGAACCCATGTTTATTTCCAAATATTTTGCCCTTTGAACTTTGTTTTCAGTGAAATCTCTTTTGGTAATAATCCTGCCTTAGTAGTTCCATCTAAGATACAGAAGTGAGGCTCAGAAAAAATTAGGTAAACATGATCAAGGTCACACTGTCCATTAGGAATGACGGCAGAATCCAGCCAACGTCGCTCAGTGGTTAAGCATCGACATAGGAACCAGGAGGTGACAGTTCGATTCCCAGTCAGGGCATATACCGGGTTGCGGGCATGATCCCCAGTGTGGGGTGTGCAGGAGGCAGCCAATCAATGATTCTCTCTTATAATTAACGTTTCCATCTCTCTCTCCCTCTCCCTTCTTCTCTGAAATCAATTTTAAAAAACAAAATAAAAAGAATGACCGCAGAACTCAAACCCAGACCTATGTAACCTTCATCTCAAAGTCCATGCTTTTCTCACTGCCCCATGCTGGGGAGCATTTGTTCTGACCCATAGCTCAGGCGTTGCTCACAACGCCCAACTTTGAAGGCTCAGAGCCTATATGATGTCCCTTGACAAAAGCTTCCCAAGCCATGTCCCATCCCCTTGGGGCCTCAATCTCAACAAAAGCTCCATATGATAAGCAAATTCTAATTTCCTGGGCCAAGTCTGTACCCAAACGGTGACAAGTTGAGCTCCTGTGGCCAGCTGTGGAGGAAGGGGATTGTGGAGCTTCCAGCTCTGGTATGAAGGAAACTGATGTGATTCCTGTACCTCAAGGGCCTACTGTTTCCAGAGAGTTCCTGGCTCCAGAGTGGCCATGGCGTAGTCCCTGCCCCATAAATATACACTTGCTTTCAGCTGACATATATGTAAGTCTGAGTTCTTATCTCAGGGTGTTGGTTCACATGCTCATTCAAATAGTTATGGAAATTCAGACCTGAGCACCTCCAGGGCTTACTATTGGGTCCACTCTATTCTTCTCTATGGCGAGGGTCTTTTCGTATCTAAATTCTCAGTAAGCTGGGTTAGCCCATCTGCCTGAAGACTATCACTGGGGTTTCCCCCCTCCCCCTCAAAAAACAAACAAAACACAACAACAACCAACAAAAAGCAACACACACCTCAATAGCAAACAGCTCTTCAAAACTGAGGCCCAGTGGTGGTGTGGAAATGGAGAGTGACCGCTAATGGGTATAGTTTCTGTATGGGGTGATAAAAATATCCTAAAATGGATCGTGGTGGTGAATATACAACTCTGTGACTATACTAAAAGCCACTGAATGGTGTACTATAATTAGGTGAATTATATGCAATTGAACTATATCTAATAAAGCTGTAATAAAAAAAAAAAGCAAAGACAAAAAACAAGACCCAGAGTGGGGTAGCAGCTCACTCAAGGCCACACACAAGTTGACGTGATGGAGCAGCTCAGGCCGGACTCCAGGTCTTCTGAATTTTGTCTCTGGGGCTCTCTCCTTCTATGAGCCTTGCCATAATCCTACGCAAGGATAACTGCTGAGGTTGAGCGATTGTGAAGGCAGGGCCAGCACTGTGCTTGAGGGTTGGCAGCTGGACCTAAAGCAACAGGGTAGGCAGTGGAAAATGCTCTAGGCTTTAACTAAGGTCTGCCATGAGTGTGGCCAGGCCCCTCTCTGGATGCCAGTGTCCGCATGTGGAGAGTAAAGCAGATTAGTTTGGTGATCCCTTGCAAAAGGCTCTATCAGCTCTGAGATGCTAATTATAAAAGCACTTCAGGATGGAATTGAATGGCATGTCAGCTATATAGTTTCGGAGGGCTGCAGGCAGCCCTGGTCTCAATCACATGTTCCAGTCAATGCTCCTCACTGCTAGTGATGGCCAGGACCCTCCTGGGGAAGTCAGAGTCTCTCACGCAATTCTACGGCTGCCTTTCATTTTGCTGTTTTTTGTTAATCCTCACTTGAGGATATATTTTCCATTGATTTTTAGAGAAAGTGAAAGGGGGAGGGGAGAGAGAGAGAGAGAGAGAGAGAGAGAGGAAGATTGGTTGCATCTCTCATGCGCCCCAACCAAAACTGGGGGTCAAACCTGCAACTCACTCATGGACATGCCCTGGAATCGAACCCCTGACCCTTCGGTGCATGGGCAGATGCTCTAACTATGGGGGGGTAGGGCTCTACCGCTGCCTTTCTCCATGGGGGGTAGCTTAGTCCTGATTTCCTTGGAGCAGTACTAAGCGGGAGAATCACCTCTAATAGAGACCCATTGATCTCGTCCTTTAGAGACGTCAGGAACCGGGTTCTTGGCCAGGAGCCCAGGCAGCCCCACCTTGTGCTGAGCTTGCCTCTGCGGTGGAGGGAGTGATCACTGATGGCCACTGGTCTAGCCCCCACTGGACAGGATGTTTCCACATCAAGCCCCACTTCCTGCAGCTAGGCCGGGCCTCCGGTTCCCTCCTTCTCCTGCCATCTGGTCGCCTGCCCTCTGCCCCCTCCCCTGGCTGGGTGTTTACAGGCTGCCTTATCAGCCTGGGGAATCTGGGCCTCACCCAGCCGGCTGCCCCGCCCCGCCAGCCTGCCCAGGGCACTACCTGCTGTGGTTTCGTCACTACAGACACTGTAATCTGGAGAGGCCCCCTCCTGTACAGGCAGGGGGGTGGGGTGAATGAAGGCTCACTACTGAAACCTGAAAGTTCATAGTGCTTTATGTACCTTGCCACCCAAGCTGGAGGACAGCATGCTTTGTTCTCTCTATATTGTCTCTGTCTGCAGGCTATTGGGACAAGAATGAGGTGTTTAGGTTGCTGGGGCGGCTCTCTGGCCTGGAGTGCTTCCTTGGCTCTTTTGTTTTCAGCCACTACGAGGTGAGGGGGAGGGCAGCGCTAGGCTGGAAGGCTAAACGTGGGGTGGAATGAGGGGCTGCAGGCTGAGTGTGCTCGGGGAGGAAAAGCTGGGGAGTCCTTGGCCATGGCCCCCACCAATCCATGCCCAGTCTTCAGAACCTCGCGGGTCCCACGCTGTCTCCATCCCGCCCTAGGATCTGCACAGCCACCCAAAGGCTGAGGCCAGAGCTAACTACTGAGCGAGTTCAACAACTTTCTTCCAGAACACAAGGCTTCGATTTGAACCAAGGCGGGGGAGGGAACTGGGGACAGTAGGCAAATGAACACGCTGCAGGTGATGGATTTCCCTCCCAGCACTTGGGCTAAGATCCTGATAGTTCAAGTTCTGACCTGTCCACAGGCAGGTCCCATAGGGACAGGGCCTGCCTGCTAAAGCTTGACAGGCCCCAGCGCAGGAATGGAAGCCACTGCCCAAAGCAGGCGCATCTTCCAGGGGCTTTCATTTTGTCCACTGATAAATCAATTAAAATACAGTTAGGGCCGGAACCGGTTTGGCTCAATGGATAGAGCGTTGGCCTGCGGACTGAAAGGTCCCAGGTTCGATTCCCGGTCAGGGGCATGTACCTTGGTTGCGGGCACATCCCCAGTAGGGGGTGTGCAAGAGGCAGCTGATCGATGATTCTCTCTCATCGATGTTTCTAACTCTCTATCCCTCTCTCTTCCTCTCTGTAAAAAATCAATAAAATATAAAAAATAAAATAAAATAAAATACAGTTAGGCAGTAGATTGCAGCATTCTCACTTAAAATGTCTTCCTTCAGAGAAATCTGATGAGACTGCGTCCTTCGAGTTGCAAAGCGTCCAATTCAATAGTTTGGGGCCCTTGGATAGGAAAGTTTGGAAAAAGTCTGCTCAGACAATTTTGCCATTAATGGGCTATGTAACCACAGGCATGCTATGTCACATGGCTCTCACAGCCTTGGGTTCCCCTCCTCCCTCTCCACCATAGATCTCATGCACCCAGAGTTCCTCTCAAGCTTACTGACTCTAGTTGCAATCAGGGCTTCCACAGGTCTCCATCTCATTTCCCACCTCTCAGATATATAAACCACTTAATGTTCATGTGTTAATGGGTTAATGTGTCACCTCTCTCCTCAACACAATTTCATTAGAAAAGGCCATCTGGAGTTGCCTTGCTTTAGCCTAAGGTGTGGCTCCCGGGCAACAGTGGAGCAGACCTGTGGACGGTGAGTCAGGGGTGTCTCTCCATGGCTCCGCCTCTAGTGCGGAAAGCCCACTTGCCTGGGTGTGAGGAAGATTAAGTTCCAGTCATGGCCCTGCCCCTCCCTAGCTCCTCCCTCAGCCTTTGAGCTGGCGCCAACTCCTACTCCAGGGCACACATTTAGATCTATGGCTGTGGCCACACCGGGCAGAGCTTTAGAGTCCAAACTCATCTGCTTGGTTTCCAAAGGTCTTTCACAGTCTGACCCCACCCTACCTACTCAGCCTTGTTTCCCATGATTTCCCAACTCAAGCCTGGGCTTCAAGCCCAGTGGTCTCCTCATGGTCCCCTGAGGGAACATTCCAGGCTCATTCACAGAGTTTCTCAGGCCTGCCATGCCCTTGCTGCTCTGTTTTGCTTAATCAAATAGTGCCCATCCAGCAAGGTCCCAACCAAGCTCCCCAAACCAATGGAACGGATCACACCCTGATAACTAGAGTCCACACCCATGGAGCCCCATTTTCTAAACCCCCATAGCCCTTAAATCCCACCACAAGATCGCTTAATCCCACAGGTTTTGAACTGCTTTTTAATTCTTGCGTATGTCTTCTTTCCCAAACAGGCAGTAAAATCTGTGGGATTAAAGCCTATCTCATCTTCTGACTTGAACACAGGTCTGGACATACATGAACTAAGTCCATGTAAATTCTTCGGCTAAGTAAGAACTCTAGAAAACAGACTCTAGGTTCTGATAGATGCAGTCTGGGGATAGGACTAGAGTTAGGGGGCAGTGATCTCCAGGCCTGTTAGGGAAAACACATACCAGCTAGAGTAATTGATTCCTAGCAGCATCGAGAAGGCAGTTAATGATCAATCAGGTCATCATTAAAGCATGATCCTTTTGTATAAAACCATTGTTTCGACCCCAGGGATATTGGGTTCTGGTCTGATCACTAGACCCTTGGGATAGACTTCATAATGCCGGATCCATTTTAAGAGCTAAAATGATTCAAGAGAATGGTGTGTGAGGATAACTATATGAGGGAAACCTTTTTTAAAAAAGAGGCCTTTTGTCTTCTAGACAGATAAGGTCGAAAGGAACTGGCATCTATAAAATGATGTATGGAGCAGATAATCATGGACCGTTCACCAAACATGGGTTGTTCTTCTACTCTGGTTGGTGGGATTGTAAATTAGTGCAGCCACTATGGAAAACAGTATGGATATTCCTCAAAAAATTAAAAATGGAGCTGCCATAGGACCCAGCAATTCCACTTCTGGGTATTTATGCAAAGAAAAAAAACTAATTTGAAAGATATATTCATTATTTTGCTAGTAATAATAATAATAACCAAGATATGGAAGTGCATGCACGCACGTACGCATGCGCGTGCACGCTCAGGCGCGCGCGCACTCACACACACACACACACACACACACACACAGAATGGAATATTGTTCAGCAATAAAAAATAATGAAATCTTGCTATTTGTAACAACATGGGTGGAACTAGAAGGTACAGTAAGTGAAAAAAGGCAGACAAATACTGTATAGTTTCACTTATATGTGGAATTTAAAAAAAAACAAACTCAACAAATTGATATAACAGAAACAGACATATAGATATAAAGAACGAGCCAAAGGGGAGGAGAGTAAGGAAATGGGAATAAGACATAAATAATTTAAAAAATTAAAAGATAAAAGGGTGTCTGGAGCAAGATATATAACTATAATTTAGAACACATCCAATCAGTTATTTACAGATATAATATTCAGATATTTACAAAAGGTCATATATATTACTTTGGTGTATTACAAAAAATGGGTTGTAAGTGAAAGGCAAATAAATAGTCCTATTTTTCAAATGCATAGTAAAGTTAAGGAACTTTTTTTTTTTTTTTTTTTTTTTTTTTAGCTGAAGCATACCAATGAAAAGATTAAGGATCTTCTAAAATGACAGTAACATCATGTTCATCCATGATTATAAAATAAGATCACAAAAGCACAGCCAAGTGTAGCTGTTGCAGTTATTAATGTAAACAGGATAAATTCAAGTATAAAAAAGAGATGATATTGACAATCTAATTCTCAAATTCATATGAAATTTTAAATGACTTTAAATAGGCAAAACATCTTTGAAAAAGAACAGAATAGAAGGGCAAATGCTACCTGATATAAGAATAACTATAAAGCTACAGTAATCAAAACAATTATTATTGGCATAAAGATAAACAAATAGATCAATCAATGAAACAGAATATAGAGCCCTAGCCGGTTTGGCTCAGTGGATAAAGCATTGGCCCACAGAATGAATGGTCCCAGGTATGATTCCAGTCAAGGGCATGTACATAGGTTGTAGGCTCAATCCCTGGCCCTGGCCTGGATGCATGTGGGAGGCAACCAATCAAAGTATCTCTCTCACATCAATGTTTCTCTCTCTCTCCCCTCCCTTTCACTATCTCTAGAAATCAATGGAAAAACATCCTTGGATGCGAATTAACAACAACAACAACAAAATAAACAGAATATAGAGTCCAGAAATAAGCCCACATATATAAGGACAACTGCAGTAGAATAATGATAGTGTTTCCAACAAATGGTACTGGAAAAACTGGAAATCTATATGTAAAAAAAATGAATTTGGATCCACACTTCTCACTATACAGAAAAATTAACTTGAAATGGATCAAAAACCAAAATGTAAGGTCTAAAATTATAAAACTTTTCAAATAAAACAGGCAAAATATTTGTCCACCAAAACACTATTAGAATGGATAGACGAATTCAGCAAAGTAGCAGGATACAAAATTAATATTCATGAGTTGGTTGCATTTTTATATACCAATAACTAATTATTAAAAAGAGAAATGAAGAAAACAATCATATTTAAAATTAAATAAAATAAATAAAAACCTGGGAATAAATTTAACCGAGAAGTAAAAGAACTGCCCTCGGAAAAATTTGAAGCATGAAGTAAGAAAGTGAAGATATAAATAAATGGAAGCATATACCATGTTCATGGATAGGAAGAATAAACATAATTGAAATGTCCATATTGCCCAAAGCATCTAAAGATTTAGTGCAAACCCTGTCAAAATGCCAATGGCATTTTTTTTTAAAAAAAAACTAGAACAAGTAATTATAAAATTTATGGAACCAGCCCTAGATGTTTTGACTTAATGGATAGAGCATCAGCATGCCTGGGTTGTGGGTTCAATCCCCAGTAGGGGGCATGCAGGAGGCAGCCTATCAATTATTTTCATCATGGATATTTCTATCTCTTTCCCCCTCTCCCTTCCTCTCTGAAATCAATATATACTAGAGGCCCAATGCACGAAATTTATGCAAGGGGCTCGACCCTCACAGACCTGGCTGCTGCCACCCTCCAGGGGCAATTGATCACGGAGCCTCCTCACCCCCACTGATTACCCCACAGAGAGTGGTGGCAGCCTGGCTGCCTCAGCCCCGGCAGTGCCCAGGCTGCCTCACAGACCCTTGGCCTTGCCCACTGGTCATTCCAGAAGGTCTTTTCGATGTCCGGTCTAATTAGCATATTAGCTCTTTATTATATAGAATATATATATACATATATATATAAATTTATGGAACCACAAAAGACCCTGGAAGCCATAGCAATCTTGAGAAAGAAGAAAAAAATTGAAGGTATTACACTATCTGATGTTAAACTATACTACAAAGCTATAATAATCAAAACAGCATGGTACTGGCACAAAAATAGATGCATACAATAGAGAGCCCAGAAATAAAATCATGTCTTTATGGTCAATTAATATTTGAGGAAGGAGGCAAGAATATACAATTAGGTCAATAAATGGTATTAGAAAAATTGGACAGATACATGCAAAAAATGAAAATAGATAATCTTCTTGCACCATGTACAAGAATAAAATCAACATGGATTAAAGACCTAAATGTAAAACTTGATACCATAAAAATCCTAGAAGAAAACATAGGCAGTAAAATCTCTGACATTTCTAGTAGCAATATTTTTTAATATATTGCCTTGGACAAGGGAAACAAAAGAAAAATAAACAAATGGTACTACATCAAACTAAAAATTTTTGCATAGCAAAGGAACCATCAACAAAATGAAAAGACAACCTACTGAACAGGAGAAAATATTCACCAATGATATATGCAATAAGTTAATATTCCAAAATTTTAAAGAACTCATACAAACAACACCAAGAAAACAAACGATCCAATTAAAAAATAGGCA
This sequence comes from Pipistrellus hanaki, assembly GCF_964339955.1. Classification (NCBI taxonomy): domain Eukaryota; kingdom Metazoa; phylum Chordata; class Mammalia; order Chiroptera; family Vespertilionidae; genus Pipistrellus; species Pipistrellus hanaki. Next base: position 26,703,568 of record NC_140524.1, on the reverse strand, counting down.
GAGGATCTGAATACACATTTTTTTTCATAGTAAACATACAGATGGCCAATAGACATGTGAAAAGCTAACATCACTAATCATCAGAGAAATGCAAATTAAAACCACAATGAGATATCACCTCACACATATTTTTTATATTTTTTTTATTGGTTTCAGAGAGGAAGGGAGAAAGAGAGATAGAAACACCAATGATAAGATAGAACCATCGATTGGCTGCTTCCTGCACGCCCCCCACTGGAGATCTAGCTTGCAAGCTCGCAACCTGGACATGTGCCCTTGACAGGAATCAAACCCAGGACCCTTCAGTCCACAGGCCAATGCTCTATCTAATGAACCAAACCAGCCAGGGCTAAAAATATATATATATTTTTAAAGTAGTGGTATATGCCCTGGCCAGTGAAGCTCAGTTGGTTGGGAGTTGTCCTATGCACTGAGAGGTTGCTGGTTTGATTCCTGGTCAGGCCACATACCTAGGTTGCAGGCTTGATCCCCAGCAGGGGGCACCAGGAGGCAGCCAATGGATGTTGTGCTCTCACAATGATGTTTCTTTGTTCTCCCTTCCTCTCTCTCTAAAAATAAATAAACTTTAAAAAAAGTGCTGTTATATATATAACGAAATATCATTCAGCCCTAAAAAGGAATGACATCTTACCATTTGGGGCAACATAGATGGATCTAGAGGCTATTTTATGCTAAATGAAATAAGACAGAGACCAACAAATATAATTTCACTTATATGCGGAATCTAAAGAACAAAAACATGAACAAACAAAACAGAAACAAACTCAGATACAGAGAACAAATTGATGGCTGCCTGAGCGAAGAGAGCTTGGGGAGATGGTGAAAAAGGTAAAGGGATTAAAAAGTGCAAATTGGTAGTTACAAAAGAGTCAGGGGGATGTAAAGCACAGCATAGGGAATATAGTCAATAATATTGTAATAACTATGTATGGTGCCAGGTGGGTACTAGATTTATGGGTGATCACTTAGTAAAAAAAAAAAAAAAAAATATATATATATATATATATATATATATATATATATATATATATATATACATACACACACACACACACACACACACACAATGAGTAGCCAGATTATTATGATCTCTGAACGCATAATAAACTGGCCACTCAGTGTATATGCAAATTGTCCCCTCAACCAGGAGTTCAACCAGCAGGCAGGCTGGCCAACTGCCCATATACCCTTCCCCTGGCCAGGCTGGCCAGACCCCTACCCATGCATGAATTCATGCACAGGGCCTCTAATATATATATATATATATATATATATATATATATATATATATATCCTAATAAAAGAGAAACATGCAAATCAACAATCACTCCGCTATGCTCACAGCCAATCAGAGCAAGTATGCAAATTAACCCAACAAAGATGGAGGTTAATTTGTATATGTAGGCATGGAGCAGCCAAGAGGGGCATGATGCTTGCTATGAGGGGAAGGGGGGTGGCGGAGGGAGCTACAGGAGCTGTGCTCCAGATAGAAGCAGGGACGTGCCAGCTCCCAGGCAGCTGGGTGTGAAGCCAGGGGAAGGAAGGCCTATCCTTGCACGAATATCATGCAATTGGCCTCTAGTGTATTATACACACACACAGACACATACACACACACATACTGAGTGGCCAGATTATTATGCGTTCAGAGATCATAATAATCTGACCACTCAGAGTGTGTGTGTGTGTGTGTGTGTGTGTGTGTGTGTGTGTATCCACTATGCTGTACACCTGAAACTAATATATAATAATATTGAATATCAACTGTAATTGAAAAACTTTTTAAAGTTAAGAAATTTGTGACCTAGGGCTAAGGTGAAGAATTCTTAGATACAACACCAAAAGCATGATCCATAAAAGTAAATTGATTAGTTGGATTTTATCAAAATTAAAATCGTCCACTCTTCAGAAGACACTATGAAGAGAATGAAAAGATGAGGTATAGTCTTGGAGAAAATTTTTGCAAAGCATGTATCTGATAAAGGTCTTATATCCAGAATATATAAAGAACTCTCAAAATTCAAATACTATATATATATATATATATATATATATATATATATATATATATCTCAATTTCCAAATGGGCAAAAGATTTGAACGGACACCTTACCAAAGATATACATGGGTGACAAGATATGTACATGAAAAGATGCTCAACATTCTCAGTCATTAGGGAAATACAAAATAAAACCACAACGAGATACCACTGCATACCTGTTAGAATGGCTAAAACTAACAGACTGCCCACACCAAGTTTTGGAGACAATATGGAGCAATTGCAAATCTCATATACTGCTGGTAGGAATGTAAAATAGTACAGCCACTTTGTAAAACAGTTTCACAGTTCCTTAAAAGGTTAAACCTATAGCCCAGCTGGTGTGGCTCAGTAGTTGAGCGTCAACCTATGAACCAAAAGGTCACCAGTTCAATTCTCTGTCAGGGCTTCAGCTCTAGTTTGGGGTGGGGGCGGTGCAGGAGGCAGCTGATTGATTGATGTTTCTATCTACCTCTCTATCCCTCTCTTTTCCTCTTTCTCTAAAATCAATAAAATATTTAAATTACCTTTTAAAAAAGTTAAATCCACAAATACTGTATGATTCAGCCATTAAACTCCTAGGTACATAACCAAGAGAAAAAAGAAAAAAAAAATATTTATATATATATATATATATATATATATATATATATATATATATATAGCCACACAAAGACTTGTACACAGATGTTCATAGTAGCTTTGTTTGTATCACCAAAACTGGGGCGGGGGGTGGGGGGCATGAAATGTCCAACTGATGCATAAAGAAACAATGGAATGCTGCTTAGCAGTAAAAAGGAATGAAATACTAATGTATATAACAATATGCTGGAGGGTAGAAGCCACACAAAATGAGAGTACCTGCTATATTATTTCATTTATATAAAACGTCAGAGCAGTGGTTCTCAACCTAATGCCACGACCCTTTAATACAGCTCCTCATGTTGTGGTGACCCCCAACCATAAAATTATTTTCGATGCTACTTCATAACCGTAATTTTGCTACTGTTATGAATCATAATGTAAATATCTGTGTTTTCTGATGGTCTTAGGAGACCCACAGGTTGAGAACCGCTGCTGTAGAGAATGCAAGCTATTACAATGAGTAGTAAATAAGCCCTATAGCTGTAGTGCACAGTATAGAGAATATGGGGCAACAATAATGTATTATAATCATCAAACTTGCTAGAGACTTGATCTCAATAACTCCAATCACTAAAAAGAAAGGATAATTATGTAAAGTGATAGAAGTGCTATCACAACAGCAACCATATTCTAATATATGAATGTATCAAATAAACATTTGTACACCTTAAATTTATACAATATTATATGGCAAGTATATTTCAATTAAAAAAGAAAATGCAGCCGAAACTGGTTTGGCTCAGTGAATAGAGCATCGGCCTGCGGACTGAAGGGTCCCGGGTTCGATTCTGGTCAAGGGCATGTACCTTGGTTGCGGGCACATTCCTAGTAGGGGGTGTGCAAGAGGCAGCTGATCAATGATTCTCTCTCATCAATGTTTCTAACTCTCTATCCCTCTCTCTTCCTCTCTGTAAAAAATCAATAAAATATATATTTTTAAAATAAATAAATAAAAAAGAAAAAGAAAAAGAAAAAAAGAAAATGCATACTAATCGATAGAGACAGAAAGGAGATAAGTGCTCAGGATTAGAACAAGGGCTGGCAAAGGTACACAAAAAAAACTTTCAGGGGTAATGGTTTCATGAGTATCTACATATGTCAAATATTATCAAATTGCGCACTTTACTTATGTGCAGTTTCCTGTATGTCAACATTATCTCAATAAAGCTATTAAATAAAAAGTTCCATCCCCCAGATGGATATAATAACAACAGCAGTCTTTAATTTTACTAAGTCCCTTCACTATGTAACATAATTAAATTACTATGTAATTTAACCATGTAGAATTTTATTCAATAACAGCAGTAGAGACAAAAAGCAGCAAAAGCACCAATGCTCTCCTAGAAAGCACATTCTTCGGTGGCACCAGTAGAGACAAATTCTGAACTTTGGAACTTACTGGGTGTGCTGATTCTATTGGGTCTGTGCTGTTTTATCTTTTGTTCACTTTCATGCCAGTGTTATTGTCCCACCTAGCCTGGAATATCCTTATAGCAGTCAATGCTCTCATTCCTATTTTGAAAATCCATTGGACTTCTCACCTCCAGGAAGCTTTCCTCAATGAAGCTGAGGATGGAGAAGAATGACCTTCCTCTAACCATGATCTCCACCATCACCCACCCAATCTACAAATCTTAAAGTGCCACAGGCTAGTTGGCACTTCGGCTCCCGCCTGATGAGGGTACATGCATCTGCATTGCTACAGCTCTAGATTTGGGTTTAGATCCTTCAGAGCAGGGGGCAGGACTTGTGTGTGAGTGCATGCATGTATGCGTGCATACGTGCATGTGTATTAAGATTAGCATGGCGCCAAGAGAGTGGTCGCCTAACGAGGCAGGTGTTTTCTGTTTCTAAGAGAATCAGCAAAGCTGAACTAGTCTCTCTTATCCACTGAGGGCATTATGGGAAAAAGATGAATTATCTCTTAAATGAATGTCTAAGTACCTGCTTGTTATCAGGTCATCAGGAATTTGGAGAGATTAAGACTAATTGCCCACTCTCCCATCCCCCAAGGCCTAGCAATTCTAAACTGAGGGGCTGGACCAAGTGAAGTGGTTTCAGGGGTGGTCCAAGGGCGATCCAGTTTGTCCTGGGCCTCCTTGTCCTGTGGGTAGCCACAGGCTCCTCAAGCAAACAACTCATTTGATAGCAGATGGAACCTCCAAGTTACTTTGTGGGAGGCCTTTGAAACTGGAATGGCCCAGCCCCCTAGGAAGTCTTCTGGGCAAAGGCAGTGCCCAAGTTCTAACCCCAGGCCTCTGGGCATTGGTCAAGGATGGACCCAATATCTATTCTAGCAAAAGGAGGGAGAAGTGGTCAGTGTTGGCCAGTGGGCTCCCAGAATTCTACATTCATTAGTGTCAAAACAACAAACTGATGATTGCTAAATACTTGCTAGGGGTGGAATGTGAGGCCTGCTCTCAAAGGAATTAACTTACTCTGATTTTTCCAGTGAATGATACCCAAGATAAAAGTGGTGAAGAACTGACAATGGCAATGTTTTTTAAAATATATATTTTTATTGATTTCAGAGAGGAAGGGAGAGGGAGAGAGACAGAAACATTAATGATGAGAAAAAATTAGTGACCAGCTGGCTCCTGCACGCCCCACACCTGGGATTCAGCCCGCAACCCGGGAATGTGCTCTGACCAGGAATCGAACCCTGACTTCCTGTTTCAAAGGTCGACGCTCAACCACTGAGCCATGCCCGCTGGGCTGAAGATGGCAATGTTAATGAAATATTGAAGACAAGTTTCAGTCTACACACACACACACACACACACACACACACACACACACCTTTCACATGGCCTCCTTATCCCTTGTAATGGGAGTGTTAACAAAAAGTTAGCAGGAAGATCTGGAAAATGGTTTTAGGACTGCATATGGCAAACCCCCTGGCACTGCCAGAGAAGCAGTTGATCTCTGGAGCCTGGCAAAGTCAAGCGTGTGTTGAAAGGGAAATAATAACAGCAACAATAATAATAGCTACAGGGATAATAACAGCTAGCACATATTGGCAGGTTAGTGTGTGCAAGACACCATGCTGAGTGCTTTACATGCATTATCTCCTTTAACCCCGACTCCAACCCTGTGAGGTGGGCACTGAGACCCAAGGTGGTCCACAGTCACATGGCCAGTAAGTGGTAGGTCTAGGATATGAAGGCAGAGAGCCTGTGTTCTTTTCTGACTCTAGACAGTATGCTTCTTTTTTTTAAAAAAAAAATGTTTTTATTGATTTCAGAGAGGAAGAGAGAGGGAGAGAGAGAGAAACATCAATGATGAGAGAGAACCACTGATCAGCTGCCTCCTGCACGCCCCACACTGGAGATCAAGCCCGAAACCTAGGCATGTGCCCTGACTGGGAATCAAACCATGACCTCCTGGTTCATAGGTTGATGCTCAACCACTGAGCCATGTCAGCTGGGTGATAATATACTTGGAGAAGGATTTTGGGATAGACTAGGGGAGGAAACGAAGCTTCAGGAAGGGCAGGTGAGGCAGGGAGTGCTAGCACTGGAACAAGAAAGTGATCCACTAAGAAAGTGAACCTCCAATGGATTTCATGTAAGGTGCCTTATGTCTCCTCCTTTTAATCTTATGTATAAAATAAGGTGTGAAACTGCCATTCTCTGGAGCATTTTCTCAATTTGTTGAGAAATTCTTCCTGGAAATTGTCATCAGTTTGGCTTAAATAAACGCATAAAACTTCTTTACAGGTTTTCCCTGGTCAGTGTGGCTCAGTTGGGCATTACCCCATACACCAAAAAGTTGCCAGGTTTGATTCCTGGCAGGGCACATGGCTCAGTTTCAGGCTTGGTCCCCAGTGGGAGGTGTGCAGTAGGCAGCCAATCGATGTTTCACTCCACATTGATGTTTTTTCCTTTCTCTCCCTCTCCCTTCCTCTCTCTCTAAAAATCAATTAAAATATTTTTTAAATTTCTCTACAGGTTTGGATAATTCTTACATTGGAGTGGAGCCGAAACTGGTTTGGCTCAGCGGATAGAGCATTGGCCTGCGAACTGAAGGGTCCCAGGTTCGATTCCAGTTAAGGGCATGTACCATACCTTGGTTGTGGGCACATCCCCAGAGGGGGCTGTGCAAGAGGCAGCTGATCGATGATTCTCTCTCATTGATGTTTCTGATTCTCTGTCCCTCTCCCTTCCTCTCTGTAAAAAAATCAATAAAATATATTTTATTTTTTAAAAAATGGGCCGAAACGGGTTTGGCTCAGTGGATAGAGCGTCAGCCTTCGGACTGAAGGATCCCAGGTTCGATTCCGGTCAAGGGCATGTATCTTGGTTGCGGGCACATCCCCAGTAGGGGTTGTGCAGGAGGCAGCTGATCAATGATTCTCTCTCATCGATGTTTCTAACTCTCTATCCCTCTCTCTTCCTCTCTGTAAAAAATCAATAAAATATATTTTTAAAAAGGGGGGGGGGAGTGGAGTTTGCCACCTCAAAATATGCCTCTTTGGGGTTTTGGTTCTTTTATACTGGTTAATTTGAAGAAAGGTCAGACTTGGGAGAAGCTCTGAAAAACCAGTAGAAGCTACAGTTTGTGAAGAACATTTACATTTGTAGGAGAAGCCTCCATTTGTAAGAAAGTCTCCCTGTCCGTACCAGGCCTGCCTTTACTGCCAATGAAGAAGGCAGGGTCTTAAGCCTGCATACCAATCTTATCCTTGTTTGCTGTGCTCCTCGTAACCTCCCGTAACTGACTGTCCACCTTCAACATCTCTTTTGTCTTTAGTGTTTAAGGTGATGTCTTCTAACATTTTGGTGAATCACTGTGTTCCAGGAAGCGTACATGTTATTAAACTTTAATTCTTTTTCTCTGACAGAGGAGGAAGAGGAGGAGAAGGGAACCTAAGAAAAAGTTTGCTCAACCTGGGCGAGCTGCTTAGTCTCTGGCTCCATGTTGGTCTGTCTGAGAAATGTTCTGGCGCTTTCCCTTGAAGACCCTCTGCTTGAAACATCTTTCCTTGCTGCCCCACCCTCCTCCTTACCCTGGGAGCAGGCTGGGGGTCTCTTTGCAAAGAAACTCACCTTGGGATACAATTTCTTGTCCAAGAAGTCAGGGGCTGAAATGTGCTGGGGAGGGGACAGAAATGGAGGGCAGTGAAAGAGGAAAAATGATGTGTGAGGGGAGGGGCATGTAAGTGTCTGGGTGTTTATATCCAATTCAACCCACCAAGGGCAAAGTTCTCCTCTATGCCCAGCCATGGGAGACACAGAAGCGGCAGAACAAATATGTGGCTAACACTTGCCCTTGCTCAGTGGTCTGAGTGGACATGTGGGAATCTCCAGACCCTTTGGTTCCTAGATGAATGAGAAAATGAAAATCACTGTCCCCCACCTGAGCCCTTGGGCTTCCAGAGAACTCCCAGGAACCTAGGCTAATTCTTACATTGACAAAGGGGAGTGGAGCCCAAACCGGTTTGGCTCAGTGGATAGAGCGTTGGCCTGCGAACTGAAGGGTCCCGGGTTCGATTCCAGTTAAGGACTTGTACCTTGGTTGTGGGCACATCCCCAGTGGGGGGTATGCGGGAGGCGGCTGATCGATGTTTCTCTCTCATTGAACAGCCTGTGGCATGTCAATTTTCCTGTTCCTTTGGTGCCCCCTATATCTCTTTTCCCCTCTCTTCTCACCAGGGCCTGTGTGTGTGTGTGTGTGTGTGTGTGTGTGTGTGTATGCATCTGGGGAGGGGTGGTGTCAAAATGAAATCCCCTCAGCGTGGGTGGCAGGGAGGCCTGGCCATCCTTTGTATCTTATCAATACAGGTCGGGCTCCTGGACTGAGCCAGGCACTTTATACCCCCTAGAGTGGCGACAGGGGTCTGCGCTGAGCCACCCACACTGAATGACCTGGTCTTTTGTGTAGCATGCACTTACCAAACAATTACCCAGGCTTCCAAGGTCAGTCCGCGGCCAGGGAATAGAGAGGAAGGCGTCTTTTCTCTCCTTTCTGCCTAGTCAAATCTCCCTGCGCCGCCCCACCCCCCTCAAGGTCTAGCTTGAGGCTCATCGGTCACAAAGCCTCCCCTCCCTCCTCCAGCTGCAGTTGACCTCAGAGCCCTGGCTGCCTCTGGCCCTTGCTCCGAGGAGCACAATTAGCACCTGACTGTCGCTAGTCTGGCTGCTTGTCCCAGCCTCTGATTGTTTCGGGTGTCTTAGTCATCTCTCCCCCACTGCCTCCTTGGCGCACCCCTCACCCCACAGCACCTAGCACAGGTTGGACACACAGTAGGTGTTAATAAATGTCTGTTGAATCGAAGCTCAGCAGCCCCTATGAAGTCAGAACCCTCATAAGGTCCCCGACCAGCAGTTCCTTGGCAACCAGCGCTGGGGCCCTGGGTTACAGGGCATTAGTGGCAAGGCCAGGATTACAGGCCATGAAAGGCTCAGCGGCCAGAGATTTGCAGGCAGGTTGGTGTTGATGAGAAAGGCCCCTCACGCCTAGGAAAGCGCCCATGGGATTCTGGGTACTGTGGATGAGTTTCCTTTCTCCCCTGCAGAACTAGTTTTCAGTCTGAGAACCACAAAGGGAGTAAATTGGCAGCGAAGCCAGAAACCTTTTTGCAGTTTAGAAATCCCAGAGAGATAACCAAGCCTGGGTTGGGGTCAGGCCCAAGCCCGAGAAGATGAGGCTGTTCAAGGCCCTTCCCAGCTCATGGGGGAACCTACAGGAGGAGCAAGGGGCGTGACAGGCATGGACCCTGCCAGTCCTTGGGTTAAGGGGTGTTTGGGGGTAGCCCTAAATAATGTCAGCCTGCACTCAAACCCAACAAATGATACCACTGAATGTTTGCCACCTGCAGCCCATGTGGGAACCAGGTCTCCCTTTCCCTGTCATTCACCCAAATTCCAGGACAGGCCTGGGGTGGGGGTGGGGCATCCAGACCACAACCCAGCCATGGTCCCTAGGCAAAGGGGTACCTAGCTCCCAGCATGGGCTCAAGGATTTCAGTCTGACGTTGACTTACAGTTATTTATATAGATGACCCAGCCACTCCCTCCACCCCTCCCACATCCCCCACCCAGAGGCCCCACCAGCGGTGAGTGGTGTTCTCTTCACTACATTTTCCTCGCTGCCACCGGTGCCTGGTCCTGGGACTAGCTCTCAGCAAATGTTTTGCTGAGTTGCATCTGAGCTTTAGGCACTGTACTGTTCTGATAATCCCGTACAACCTGGTGAGGTGGATCTCATTAGACAGATGAGGAAACTGAGGTACATGACTGACTGTGATCACATGGCTAGTAAATAAGAAAGCTAGCCGAAACCGGTTTGGCTCAGTGGATAGAGCGTCGGCCTGCGGACTGAAAGGTCCAGGGTTCGATTCCGGTCAAGGGCATGTACATTGGTTGCAGGCACTTCCCCAGTGGGGGGTGTGCAGGAGGCAGCTGAACAATGTTTCTCTCTCATCAATGTTTCTAACTCTCTATCCCTCTCTCTTCCTCTCTATAAAAAATCAATAAAATATATTTTTTTTTAAAAAAAAGAAAGCTAGATTAAACTCAGACAGTTTGGTTCTAGGGATTGGAGGGAAAATGAAAATGTTGGGAGGGCGCTGAGGACCAGGGCCAAACATAGGAGCGGGTATTTCTCTGGAAAACCAGCCTCCGTTTGGCTGCGGTTTCAGGGGACAAAATCCCTGAGTTTTTCAGGTTGGGGTACTTTGCACATCCTTTCAATCGGGCCCATGAACAACAGACTACGGCACCCTCGTTTTTTAGGTCCCAATAGAGGACAGAGGAAACAGAAGCCAGTGTGCCACCGCTTAGCCTGGAGCGGGAGGAGGGTGGGTTTCGGGCCCCCAGCCTGTCCATGGGTGGGCGCCAGTTCCTGAGCAACCACCGAGCAAACAGTGCAGCAGTGGGAGGAATGCCAGACATAGTTGCAAACAAGCCACTCCTTAGGCTCACAGTGGAGGCTGGGTGAGAGTGGCAACGTGGAGCCTGCTCAACGCCCCTTCCCCCCCACACACAAGAAATCCCAGCCTTTGAACCCGGGCTCAGAGACAACCACATGCAAGGCAGCCTCTTCCTCACACAGCAGCGGGCCCTAGGAAGTCTCCAGATTAATTCAGCGCCAAGATAACTCCCCGCTAAGCTGTTTCTGCTCCGAGTCCACTGAATTAATGGTAGAAAGCGCCTTATAACCGGCCAAACCCTGTGTAACTAACTGTGAGGAGGGGTTTGCATTCCTGCTGGGCATACGTGTTCCCTGGGCATTTTCGGGGCCAAAGGGGAGAGCTAGATCTGCTCCCTCCATCCCCCTCCCACCTGGCACTCGGGCCAGGGGTCAGCTCTTAGGGGGTGAGTCCCTGATGGGCGTGCCCACCAGCTGTTGGGGCCGAGCAGCGGTGGCTCGGGCCCTAGGGTGGTGACCTCACTTCCGTTCCTACCTCCCCACCTCCCCAGCACTCCTCCCATTTGAGGCCCCACCAGGCAAAAATCGAGAAGTCCAAGGTTAACTGTTCCTCCCCATTTTAAGAGCTAATTAAAATGATTAGCCACAATGAACTGTCAAACATTAACCAGAAGAAGCTGCAGGACCAGACAGGCCTCAATCTTGGGCAGAGGGATGGGGGGCAGGAATCAAAAGGCCATCAAATCCCATGGTCGGTCGGGGTGTGTTGGTGGTGGGAGCAGCCAGGGGGAACGCGGCTGAACCAGGTGCCAAGGGGTCAGGAGGTGATTCTGGTCAGAACTGCACTGCCCCTGAACTCGGGCGGGAGAAAAGGGCGGCAGAGTTGGGGTGCCCTGGAGGGACCAGGAATTCACAAAACCACTGCCGCTTCAGCAGTCTCCAAAAGCAGGGCGCTGTGGGCAGGGGATCCCGCGCTGGGTGGCGGCGGAGTCCCCTGGCCGGCAGCAGAAGGAGGAACTGAGAGGCGGGAGAGCCCGGGAGAGCGGGAACGCGGGAGAGGGAAGGCTCGCACGCAAACTCCGGCCCCCACCCCCACCCCCACCCCCGCCAAGCCAAGAAGTCTCTATTTTGGCGATCCAATTATTCGTGTGTGTGTGTGTGTGTGTGTGTGTGTGTGTGTGTGTGTATTTTACCCTTAGGGCGTCTGGCCCCAGAAGCCCTATGGGCCGCTGAATCAATCTAACAGCCCCCGCCACGGACCCGCCCAACCTCCTGCCCTCAGACACCCAGCTTTTGGGGGGCCTGTTGTGGAGATCGGTCCGGTCCAGGGACCCGGGCTGCCCAAAGCGCAGGAAAAAATGATCCCCACACCCTCCCTAACCCCGCCTGCGGGAATCCATTCCGATTCTAACCTGGGATCGGACCCTGGGTTCCACAAACTCACACGCGGCGGGGCGAGGCAAGGGCGGGACTCGACACGATGCGGCTCTACCCCCCCTTCCCTGGGCCCCCACCCCGACGCTCGGGGCCCCGGGGCTCTGGATCCCGCCCTCGGACAAACTTTTCGAAGTCTCCGAAGGCTCCAAGGACCGGTGCCATCGACGTACCTGAGCTGAAGTGGGCTCGGTCGCCGAGCCGCGATCGGTCGCCGGGTTTCCCTCCCCGCTCCGGGGGCCGAGATCGCGAGTCCCCAGCCCGGCCAGCCCGCCCTCTCCCAGGAGAAGCCGGGCTGGGCAAGTGGCGCCGGGATCTCGGCGCCGGCGAAAGGAGAAGTGGAAGTTGAGCGCAGCGCCTGGTCGGTTCCCCCGGCCGCTGGGGCCCGCGTCCGCCTCCCTCTCCCCTCCTCTCCTCCGGGTCCGCCTGCCCCCGCGGCCCCGCGCCCGTGACTCACCTCGGCGCGGGGGCAGGCTGGTCCGGGCGGGCTGGGCGCTGGGCTCTCCCACACGTCGCGCCGCCAATGGCAAGTTAGAGGGCGAGATGCAAATACCAGGTGAACCCACGGCGCCCCTGAGGGAACGGCTCCGGGGGGCAGGGGGGACGCGGGAGGGTCCAGGCGGCCGGTGGGGGCGCCCGGGGAGGGGGCGCGAGCCGGCGGAGACCTGCGCTGAGACAACCGGGCGAAAGGGGAAATTGCACCAGAGCCACACACGTCCCCTCAGGCGGCGGCTGGGGCGGGCGCGAAGGAGGCTGGGTGGGAGGGAGGGAAGAGCTGGAGGGAGGGACCGACGGGAGGGACCGCGGGCGGGCGGGCGGGGTGAGGGAGGGAGCGAGGGAGGGAGGAGGCGTGGTGGTGGAAACAGCGCCCCTCCACCCCCGGCCCCGCCGCTGTCGCCAGCACGGCAGGAGGAGCCCTGCCAGGGGCCCGCGAGGCCTCTCCTTCCCCTCCCGGCTCGCAGGCCCCTAGGGGACGGCGAGGTCAGGGCTCCCCCGGAGAGCACAGCTCGAGCTCTGCCCTGGCCCGGGCGGGAAGCCCCCACACAGTACCTCCGAGCCAGCGAACTCTGTTCCCCGGGGACTCTGGATGGCTCTATCCAGCCCCCTTGGCCTGTACACTCCACTTGCTCGACGCCTTTGGCCAGAGCCCTGAACTCAAGATTATTGAGCTCCTCTTGTGTGCGGACCCGGCGGGAGGGCGGGGTGAACCGGTGATGAGGCCAGGAGATGCCCAAAGAATACAATTCATGAACAAATTCCAAACGCCACAGCCAGGGAATCTCTGGCCAAATGCATCCTGCGCTGGGGATGACTGGAGAGTTTGGGGGACTTCTGAGAGAAGGCAAGCCTAGAGCTCCTGGTGGAAGAGGTCAGAAGAATATGTGTGGGGGAAGGGCGGGGGAGAGACGTGCAGGGCAGCCCATGGCAAGTACAAAAACAGTCCGAGTTGGGGTGCTGGGAAAAAACTCATGCTCCCTCTGGTCCAAAGCCAGGCTGCTCTGTTTGAGACATCCACTTGAACCCCCGTTTCCTCTTCTCCTCCCTTACCTTCTCCTCTGACCTGCCTCAGCCTCCACACAAGCCTCCCAACCATGTCCTACAGCCAGGAGGCTCTAGGAGGGAGGCGCTGACAAATGTCCCTCCTTATGACTCTACATAGTCTGGATGAGGCTGCCAATAGAGCTTGAACCCTGGCATCTCCTTGGAAGAAAGCAACAAGGCTGAAAGGGCCCCAGGGGCAGGAGGGGCCTCTGAGGGGGGCAGGGGTAGCCAAAGGCCCGCAGCTCAGAGACCTGCTCAGCCACCAACATCTGCCTGCTTCCTGTGGGGAAAGATGGTCCTTGGACAGTGCTGGTGGGTGACTCCCGTGAAGGCAGCTGCCAATGATAGGTTTCCAGGGAAAGCCCTCAGGGCTGCACTGGGGCACTGGCCCTTGAGACCTCTTGACTACCTAGAGCCAAATCCCTGAAATAAGCGCCAACAGCAAGTTTCCACTTTTTTCTTTTCTTTTTTAAACATAATTTTTATTGATTTCAGAGAGGAAGTGAGAGGGAGAGAGAATCATTGATTGGCTGCCTCCTGCGTGGCCCACACTGGGGATGGAGCCTGAATTCGGGATGTTCCCTGATGAGGCATCAAACTGTGACCTCCTGGCTCATAGGTCGACACTCAACCACTGAGCCACACTGGCCTGGTACTTTTTTTTTCTTTTCTAAGTGGGCACACTTTCCCCAGGATAGGGGGTAGTATTCCAGATCCTAGAGATACTCAGGTCTCTGCTGGCCTCTTGTCTATGAGGTTCTACTATCAAAATTGTGGTAGGTCCCAGCTGTCCCTTAAGTCCCCTTTATCTTGGCCTTGAAACTCACTAGTGGATACACACACACTTTCCCATTTTACTAAGACTTCAGCGGTCTTTAACCACTAACCTGGGTACCTACTCCAGCTGTATGTCTTTAGGCAAGTCAATAACTCTCTAAACCTCATTTTCCTTATTTTTATTTTTTTATTTTTTAAATATATTTTATTGATTTTTTACAGAGAGGAAAAGAGAGTGATAGAGAGTTAGAAACATCGATGAGAGAGAATCATCGATCAGCTGCCTCTTGCACACTCCCTACTGGGGATGTGCCCCCAACCAAGGTACATGCCCTTGACCGGAATCGAACCTGGGACCTTTCAGTCCACAGGCCGATGCTCTATCCACTGAGCCAAACCGGTTTCGGCTCCTTATTTTTAAAATTGGCGATAAGAACCTACCTCAGTCCCCAAAACTGGTACCACTGTCTTCTTGGGGCATATATTAGCTTTATCTCTTTCTGTATTTTATATAAATGAAATGTTATGCTATAAATGTCTTCTTGTCTGGCTTCTTTTGACAAACAATTTGTGAGATTGTTGCAGATAGTCGCAGATCATTCATTCTTGTATTGTATAAAGTTTGGGACTATATCACAGCGTATTTATTCATTTTGCTGTTTAGGGACATTTGAAATTTTTTGAGTTAGGGATTATTAAAAATACTGTTGCTGTGCCCTGCTGGCATGGCTCAGTGGTTGAGGGTCTATCTATATGAATGAGGAGGTCATGGTTTGATTCCAGGTCAGGGCACAGTGGGGGTCGTGTCCAATTCTCTCTCATCATCAATGTTTCAATTTCCCTCTCCCTTCCTCGCTGAAATCAATAAAATAAAATAAAAAATTTTTTAAATACTGTTGCTGTGAGAGGGTAAAAAAAATGACCTATGACACAAGGCTGTGATGAGGATTGAGTGAGGTAACCTATGTCTATGGCAGTGCCTGGTGCCTAGTAAGCCCTCAATAAAAGTTGGCTACCTTCAGTATCATCTTTATCGTAATTTTGCTTTTCATTCCCAAGCTCTCAGGGTGAGAGAGTGGAGAGGTCTGACAGTGCCAGGCCAGAAGCTTTGGAGGACTAATGGTGGAGCCCTCCTATGAGTGTTTGTGGTTTAACCCAAGGCTGAAGGCTCAAGACACAGAAAAGCCAAAGCAGAGGCCTTCCTCTTGGGAAGGGTGGGGAGAGAGGACAGCACTGTCCTGACCAGCTCAGGACAGTGACCTGATGCCTACTAGAGACCTGGAGCCCAGGGCCTGTGGGAATCCCATAAGTTCCTACCTTCCCCAGCCACTCAGAACTAAGCACAGCCCCATGATCTGGGAGTTGTACCCAAAGCAAACCTACCCCCTTGATGAAACTTTGTGCCAACCTCACCCCGGGGAGCCATGGGCCATCTGAATGACCTTTGTGGCTCCAGGTCAGCCGGGCTGCCCTTCTCAATGACCTTGTTGCTGTTTCCCAGCCTGCCAGCCCTTCCCCACCTGGCTCCCTGCTCTTCAACTTACCCATCGGGTGAGCTGCAGCCAGGCGGGGCCAGCAAGCTGAGATCACCGCTCCTGATGACAGCCATGCTGTCTCTGCCAATGGCTCATTCCCTGACTTGGCAGGAATTCCCCTTCTCGAGTTGCCCACGGATGCCCAGGCCGCGCCATCCAACGTGCACTCTCAGCCTCTTTCCTTCCAGCCCTGTTTCTCCCTTATTCTCTAACACTTACTCGGTCCTTTCTGGCCCCAGAACCTGGATCATTCCAGGATTAGAGGGGCCTCTTGGCCGCCCATAGCCTGCGGAGGGACACCTCCCCACTTCTCCGCTCAACTTGCCTTTCCACTTTGGCAACTTTCTCAGCCCCCCTCTGTCCCCTCTTTGAAGTAGTGCCTGACAGCCTGTGTTCTTCTACAGATCGCCCCAGGTTCTTTGGAGACGAGGTTGCTTCCCCCACCCTGAGCCCCTTAGCTCCAACACATTCCATCCAAACCGTGGCCAGAACAAACTACCACACGGTCCCAGCTTCTGTGGCCATGGCCCTTACTTTCCACCGCAGACATGCTAGAAAAGCTGCCTATCGAGCAGATTTTCAGATTGAAAAGCATATAAAAAACCAGGAGAGAAGTTATAGTTTAAAAGGAGCCCTCCCGCCGAAACCGGTTTGGCTCAGTGGATAGAGCATCGGCCTGTGGACTGAAAGGTCCCAGGTTCGATTCCAGTCAAGGGCATGTACCTTGGTTGCGGGCACATCCCCAGTAAGGGGTGTGCAAGAGGCAGCTGATCAATGATTCTCTCTCATCGATGTTTCTAACTCTCCCTCTCCCTTCCTCTCTGTAAAAAATCAATAAAATACATTAAAAAAAAAAAAAAGGAGCCCTCCCACCTGTAAAGTTGAGAAGGCCCCTATAATTCTGTCTATCCAGCCAGCAATCGTGCCTGTACTAATATGTTCAGTAACTCATGGTTTGCCTCTATTGGGTTTATATGACAAGGCCCTAGCTAGATCCAATGATAGCTAGAAAGCTCTAAGTCCCAGGTTGTGGCTGGACATATAAGGAATGTTTGTTCAAAGAAAAGATTTTTGAGCCCGGCCAGTGTGGCTCAGTGGTTGAGTGTCGACCTTTGGACCAGGAGGTCACCGTTCAATTCCCAGTCAGGGCACATACCCAAGTTTCAGGCTTGATCCTTAGTGTGGGGAAGCCGATCAATGATTCTCTCTCATCATTGATGTTTCTGACTCTCCCTTCTCCCTTCCTCTCTGAAAGCAATAAAAATATATATTTTTTTTAAAAAAGGTAAGAAAAAGATTGTTGAGTAAGTAGTTGCAAAACAGAAAAAGTCCCTGGGATAGCTTATACGAAGTGCTCCCTCCTGGGATGATGGTCTGTTGCCCTGGCCCATATTTGGGGGTAACGCCGGTGGGGATGTGCCTGGGCCAAGCACAGGCATACAGATGGAAGGATGAGGTTGGGAGCAACTTCCCAGACCATAACTTTCATCTGGCCTGCCACCTTCATTGGTCAGAGCTCTTGGAAAGCCACTTGCTCTTTCGACGGAACCCTGCTCTCACTGAAATGGAGAGTTATACCTTTGCTCTCCAGGCCTTTGCAGGGACTGGCCCTGGCACCATGAGAACCCCTACAAAACTTCAGAGAACTGCTGGGTTCAACTTCTTGGAATGCTGGAGGTAGCTCAGGGGCCTGCCTGGAGGGAGATGACAGCCCTGGCATAGGAAGTGTCTTGTGCAGGCCTAGTGTAAGGTGACCAGATGGCTCACTTTTGGCCGGACAGTCCTGATTTTTAACAATTTTTCCCACGTCCCTCGACATTTTAAAAAAGTCCCGATTTTTTCAGAATCGAAGGCCAGATAAAGAGCTTCACAAATAAAAAAAAGCTAAAGGAGTTCATCACTGCCAAACCAGAATTATATGAATTGCTGAAGGGGGTTCTTTAGGAAGAGGAAGAAAATAAAGACAAAAATTATGAACAACAAATATGTAACTTTCAACAAGTGAATCTAAAAACCAAGGCAATTAAAAAATCTGATGAACAATATTAACTGTTGAATATAATAGAATCAGAGGTATGGAAGGGGAGTGGACTGACAATTCTGGGGGAAAAGGGAAGTGGGGGGGGTGCAGGAAGAGACTGAACATAAACTGTGCACCTATGGATGAGGACAATGATGGGTGGGGAAAGAACAGAGGGTGGGGTGGGAACCTGGTGGAGGGGAGCAATGGAGGAGGGAAAAATGAGGAACATTTGTAATAATATGAACAATAAAGATTTATTTAAAAAATAAAAAATAAAATATTAAAAAAAAGTCCCGATTTTTGGAAAGATTTGGGACAAATTGTTAAAAATCAGGACTGTCCCGCCAAAAGCGGGACATCTGGTCACCTTAGCCTAGTGGGCTTTATTTTTTTGACGGGGGAGGACAGATTCAGTACCCTTTCAGGCCCCCTCTGCAAAAAAATAAATAAATAAATAAAATAAGGCAGAAGTGGTTTGGGGCAGAGTTAAGCAAATGAGAGCCAGCCCC
This sequence comes from Pipistrellus hanaki, assembly GCF_964339955.1. Taxonomy (NCBI): domain Eukaryota; kingdom Metazoa; phylum Chordata; class Mammalia; order Chiroptera; family Vespertilionidae; genus Pipistrellus; species Pipistrellus hanaki. The sequence continues at coordinate 26,685,172 of NC_140524.1, read as the reverse complement.
CTGGCGTCTCTAATCCCACTGGTCCCTAATCGCTGTCAGGGAGCCAGGGCTCAGCCTGGAAAAGTCCCTGGGAGCAGAGCAGAGGATAGGAGCCTGCTCTGGGGCACCTATCAGAGGCAGCAAAACATTCAGTTTTCAAGCTACTCTCCGGTGGAGCCAGAGTTGTGGGCCCCTCAACCCCCGGGACCTGCTGGCCCAACACCCATCTTGTGCGGCAGGTGGCTTCACTGTGCCACCAGACCCTGCAGAGATGCCAAATGACGCTCAAAAGGTGTTTCCCCTCATTATCCACAGGAAAAAACAAGTGGTTGCTGCTGGGCCAAAGGATTGGGATGGGGAGCAGAGGGACAGCAACACCTGCAGGCCTTCTGTGGGTTCTTGGGGGGCAGGGACACAAGCTGGGTGTTCCCTCTTCAGACGGAGAAGAGGCTCAGGGGAGCGGAGAGGGCTCCAGTGACATTGGGTTGAGGCACTACACATTATCTACAAGGAATAGCGGCCCCTGGAGTTGGGCAGGATGGTGGCAGTAAGAATGGCCACAAGAGAGTTGGGAAGGGGTGTTTGACTGGAAAGAAAGATCAGACAGCACTGGGATACCACAGTGGGGGCAGGGCGCTTGACTCCAAATCCTGGGAACCGGATGAGGTGGGATAGTGGGGAGAGGCTCTGAGGGGGTCTCCTCAGCTCCTCATGTCACCCTTCCTCACATCCTGCCGAGGGGTGGCTCCAGGCTGAGGTTTGTACCAGGAGGGAGATGATTCTGCTTTTTCTGGATTGCCCCATCCCACAGGGAGGCAAGAACAAGCCTGAGACATGCGCTAGACAGAGGCCCAAGGGGAATGAAGCCACTCCTCAGTTTCCTTGCCCTGCCCCCACGCCAGGGGTCCAGGGTTGTTGTTGTTGAATCCAGAAAAATACAACATCTAATGTCTATAAAGGTGCAGTATGAGTCATTTCATGGAATGTCTAGGCCCCTTCTCTGGCAGCAAACAAACTTTCCAGCCCTCTTTTGAGGAAGCCATCCAACTCCGCTGCTGCTCGTGGTGTGTGAGCCGTTGTGTGTGGGGCTGTGTGTGGGACGGGTATCTGTAGGGCCTTGCCTGCCTCTGTGTGTGTCCGTTGTGGGTCTCTAAGATGCGAATGAGAGCATAACCCTGGTCCGAGGTGGTGTGTGTGTGTGTGTGTGTGTGTGTGTGTGTGTGTGGCGTGCGCTTGCGCACTCACAAGGGCCAATTCTTGGATATGAGTCCCCCTCTCGCGTTTGTAAGGCAGTATGGTATGTGAGCCTGTGTGTCTGAGGGTGTCTACGTGTACATTTTTTCCTCCTTGCTGCCAAATTATCTTCCCATCTCTCCCCTCAAGAAGCGAAGGGCTGGCTGAGGGAAGCTAGCAGTCCAAAGGGGGGCAGCTGGAGAGGGGAGTGGGGTTGGAGGGAAACCAAAGCAATTCCACTAGTCGGAGGAAAGTGTCAGCCAAGGATGAAACTGAAACCGAGGCAGCAGCAGCTCGAAGGCACCAGCACCCTGGGATCGTCCTGGGCTTCGGTTCCTCCCACTCCCCCGCCCCCCCCGCAGCCGGCTGGGGAGATTAGTCAGCCTAAAATTCCCACCCTGCAGCCTCCACTTGAGGCGGAGGCTTGGAGGCCCCGGCCAGCCTAGAAATTGGCCAGTGGCTAGCACGTGACCCCACGAGCTCCCATTATCACATTAACACAAATTAGTATATCAGATCCTGTCCCAGTCACCTAGTGGGGCGTGGAGCCAGGCTGGAGAGAGAGGCCAACACGCAGGCCCTACTCCAGGACAAGCCAGCCTGAGGGCATCAAAAGAGGGGGCAGGCTGAGAACTGGGGCAAGTCAGGTTGGGGACAGAGAGAGGGGACAGGGACTTCGAGATTCGATAGGATCCTTTTCTCAGGACTTGCTCTGGGAGGAGACACCTTGGGGAAGGGGTTAGTGAGTTAGAAAGGAGGGGGTTTCCAGGAATAGCTGGGCACCGCCCTGTAGGAAGGAGGCCCGGGCTCTGAGGTCTGGGCAGGAGACAGACGGTATTTCTCCTGGCACACACTGAAACCTGGGAACGTTTAGGATCCTTGGGCTCTTTTTTTTTTTTTTTACCCTTTTCCTCTTCTTTATGGAAAATCCTTAGATAACTTTCTCAGATGGCTTTGGACATCCTGAAAACAGGGAGAAGAAGTATCCAGAACAACACTAGTACATGCCATAGCTTGTGTAGCTTGGTACAGAAAAAAGGAGACTTACTTTGTACACATGTAAAGTTGTGTCGTGGGAATAGCCACTGGAGCCTCTGAAAAGGGTGAGACTGGAACCCCAACAACTTTTATTTTCAGCTTAAAAGTGTCTGACCACAGGTTATTTCTGTGCCCCAATACATGTTCACTAAACAGCCACCACACAATCATGAACCAGCACGAGGTCAGCAGCATCATGACTTCCAGAGCTCAGGGCCTGCAAGGAGGTAGGACGCAAAGTTTTATCTACCAAAGCTAAGACTGCAAGTTTGAGCCCTAAATGGGCCTCTTAGCTTTTTGCTTTTTTCTTTTTTCTTTGTGGCTGCTGACTACCGGATTGACAAGCCTGGAATCCTTAACCATTGCCCTACATCCAGCCCCAGGCTGAGTCCCAACCCCTCAATAAGGCTAAACCCTGGTCCCAGACTGTATGGCAGCACCAGCCAGTCTATCCCTGTGCGGGAGATGCATTCTGGATTTCAAGGGTGCCAGGCTAGGGAGTGGCCGTTCGGGAGAGCCCACCCCCAACGCCCAAGACGCGACTCAAAGTTTCCATTCTACTGCCCGCGGGTCAAGAGCGCCGGCAACGGAGAGGAACGACATTCTGAAACCGCAGTCCCTTTGCTGAAGGTGAGCTGGCCTGAGAGAGTGGACTATTAGAAGGGGCAGGAGCCGGCCCCAAGCTTGGCGCTAGCGCAGCAGGTAGGCTCTCTGGATCTCCAACCACGTAGGGGGAGCGCCGGCCCCCCGGCACAGAGGGGGTTCTGGCGGCCCCTCCTGCCTTTGCGTGGCCACCCCCTATCTCTGTTGCTTGCCTTCCAAAGCCCAGATCCCAGAGGGCTGAGCTCGGACGGGCGCCCAGGGCGCCTCAGTAGCACCACCTGCAGGCGAGCTGGCGCAGTGCGGCGCCTGGGGCCCAGGAGGAAGGAGGAGGAGAGAGGAGAGGTCAGCTCCCCCACCAGAGTCTTCCCGGCTGCGCGTACCTTCCCTCGCTGCCCCAGCCCCCCAGAAGGCCTGGCTAGCCCCGAGCCTGTCCAGCCACAGGCTGCCGGCGACCCCGACCTTGCATTCCTGTTGCTTGGCTCCCAGCGGCCTCTTGCCGCGGGCGCCTCTTCCCAGGAAGTAGTGAAGTCACACTGAACCGGATTCGCTGACTCATGAGAATTCCCCCTCCCGCCCCCCCTCAACACACACACCTTGAAACTTCCCTTGGATCCTTTCTTTCCAGCTCCCGCCCATCCCCCCGCTTCCTCCTGTCCCCTCAGGGCAGCTCCCGGCTCCTAGGAAAGACCCAGTGGAGAACTCCATGCTTCTGTCACAACCAGGCCACTGTGCACTGTTCTGGAAATGTCAGGCAGGGCACTGCATATTCCCAACTATCAGCAGAGCTCCCGCTAAGGTATCCTTTTTTCTTCTTCTTCTTTTTTTTTTTTTTAATATATATATTTTATTGAATTTTTTACAGAAAGGAAGGGAGAGGGATAGAGAGCTAGAAACATGAATGAGAGAGAAACATCGACCAGCTGCCTCCTGCCCAGCCCCTACTGGGGATGTGCCTGTAACCAATGTGCATGCCCTTGACCAGAATGGAACCTGGGACCTTTCAGTCCACAGACTGCTGCTCTATCCACTGAGTCAAACCGGTTTTGGCCTGCTAAGACATCCTTTTGCAATTATTCTCCTCCCACAGGGAATATCTGCTGAGAGGAGGGCATCTGGGGATTTCCTTCCCTCCTCAGAGCTTTCGAACTGACTGGGAAGCTGACAGCTCTTCTTTGGAACCAACTCTTCCAAGGAACAGGGCAGCATGCAAGCTTGTGCCACCATGGGGACAAGTATAGACTGCCCTGAGCCTTGAGCTGCCCGGGACCTTTGCATTAAGTCAAGCTGATCACCTGATAGGTCGCCATGGCCCTTCCTCTTAGAGCTCGGTGCTGGGTGGGTCCAGGTTGAGATGGAGGTAACATTGAAGCCAACGATTTTCTGTTTTCAACCCCCCATCCTACTGTGCCCCTAGTTTGAGGACTTCCACTGGCGTGGGAGACCAGAATCCCACACTCCTTGCTTGGTATACTAGTCTCAACAAGGTGGCTCAGGGTCTTAGGCCAGGGCTGGGGAAGGCTTCAAGCTGAAGGAGCTCTGCTGCTCTCCTCTGAAATACCCAAAACTCCCTTTTCCCTCCAGAGGGCAGGGGTCCTAATGCATCTTTCCCACCCAGCAAATCATGGTATTGGGTGAAGTTTCCTTTCGTCTGTACTGTAAGAGCCAAGAGCCAGGTGCCGCTGAAGCTTGCAAGCTTCCCAGCTCACTTGTCTCCGCACTTCCAAGCTGGACTCTGTCAAGGCCATGGCCAATGTCGAAATGTCCATAGACTAAGAGCAAAGGGGGTGAACAGGCTGGTCTTGGGGCTTTTATGGCATGAGGGGGAGGGGTTCTGAGTTCTCCTCTGGGCATAAAGTTGAGAGCTGCCCTGGGTTATGGTGGCTGTCCAACCACCAGCTCTGCAGGGTATAGTTGTCAGGAATTTGAGCCATTAAATGGTTGGGTAGAGATGTATGTGCTAGGATTATGGCCGAAAATAATCCCACTATAGAGCCTTCTTGGGGAAATTCTGAGCTGGAAGCCAGCTTTTTGAAGGGGCTAAAGGATGCTACCTTTCATGGAGCCATTTGTGAGGCTGTCATGCACCCCAGGGAGAGCAAACAAGGCAATGGTGCAATTTCTAGGGGTCCTAGGTCTAGATGTAACTTGCTAAAGAAGAATCATAAGCTACAAACAAACATGAAACCAAACTTGTAAATCTAGTTGAGACAAAGGGACAGCAGAGGCAAGGTGGAAAGATGTTTGTCTAGGGCTTTGGGTCCCATTAGCATTTGCTCTCAACTTTAGAGATCAAAGGCAACTGAGTCCATGGAAAGATGAAGAAAGCCCGTACCTAGGAGACTTTGCAGTACACAGGAGGTTAGAGCTGAGGGTGGAGAGATGATCTAGTGTGTTCCCCTCATTTTACAGATGAGGATGCCCGGATTTAGGAAAGTGGCTGCCTGGTTTCTCCAGGAGTGAACGGTAGAGCCAAGCAAGACTCAAACCCAGAAGAGTGTTCCTAGAGATGAGAGAGAAGACACGAACGTTAGAATGGAGGGAGAACCATCACTTGGTCGGTGAAAGAAAAGCCTATACCGTGTTTCCCCGAAAATAAGACATCCTCCGAAAATAAGACCTACTTACAGGTTTCCTTCTGAGTGAAACATAAGGCATCCCCCCGAAAATAAGCCCCCCCGCAGGCTAAACATGAGAGATTTGGTCCACTGATTCTGAAAGAAATAGTCACAAGAAATTCACCAGGAAATTCAGGAATTGGATTGTTATGATGATGTTCCAGAAGATTGTCATTGAATAAATGAGTAAATTCTTGATACTGTAAGATTCACAGTTTGTCTGGTTTGTGTTGACAACTACCGTACTACCATACCTTATACAGGTAATAAATTTCCTTTATTTTCATTTAACAATAAATGTGTACCGTATTCTTCTTCATGGAAAAATAACACATCCCCTGAAAATAAGACCTAGCGCATCTTTGGGAGCAAAAATTAATATAAGACACTGTCTTATTTTCGGGGAAACAGGGTAGATGCCCTGGCTGGGTGATTCAGTTGGTTGAAGCATCGTCCCATGCACCGAAAGCTTTTGGGTTCAATCCTCACTCAGGGCAAGTATGTAATTCAGGGGTCCTCAAACTTTTTAAAGTGGGGGCCAGATCACGGTCCCTCAGAGAGCTGGAGGGCTGGACTATATGAACTACTAATTCCTACTGTAACACCTTGGCTGCGCTCACTGCCCAAAAAACCTGGCAGGCAGGATCAGACTCCCCTGGGGGCTGCATGTGGCCCGCGGGCCATAGTTTGAAGACCCCTGATTGTAATTGATGTTTCTGTCTTACATTGATGTTTCCTCCCACCCCGCCATTCCTCTCTCTCCCTCTTCCTCCCCCTTCTCTGAAATCAATACAAACATATCCTCAGGATTACAAAAAAGAAAAGCCTAAACTAGGTTAGAAGCAGAATTACAAAGCAATCTGAAGAGTAAAGAAATTCCAATCTGAACTCACACACCATACCCCCAGCACTTAACATTGCACTGATGGCTCCCCTTGACCTGTGTCCACTACTAGGTTATAAAGCCAGAGAGCAGGGAGTGTATTACTCATGTTTTTTTCTTTTTTGAATTTCTGTGCATTTATTTGAGCCAACCTGTGGACATATGCCAGGAAGCAGAACCTCACCGAATTGAGATAATGCTCACTTACTCATGCTATCTCCAGGGACTATTACACCATGGCATGCAGTAGCTGCGCAGTAAATGTTTGCTAGCTGACCAACAAATACACTTATTCATGTATGTATGTATTCATTAATTCAACACCCACATTAGGTGCTCCTCCAGAAGCATTTATGTGTTTTGCTACAAATGACAAGATATCATAGGTGGGAACCTGCCTGGGAAGCCAGGCACCTCTGTCCCAGACATGACTCTTGAGCTTTCCCCAACACAGACCTTGGGGACTCTACTGGGATGAGGCAAGATCTTCAGGAAAGTCCAAAACTAGCCAAAATTCACAGGGGTCTCTGCTTTGTAGTGGGCTAGGGAAGATATTTTGGCTCTTTGTCCCTAAGTTGTCAGTGCCCATCTGTCAGAGACCACTAGGATATGCTTAGGGTTGAAAAAGTTGGGTTTATGTTTACTGTAGTGAGGGGTATTGCACACCATGGGGAACTATGGGTTATCTCAGGAAGAGGGTGCTAGAAAGGACTTAATAGGATTTGAGCTGGCCTGGGTGATTTGGGGGGAGTTTAAGGAAGCTGGGCTTTGCTCTGGATTGGATGCCAACAGGAAGCAGGTAAATTCAAAGATTGGGTATTGAATTAATAAATTCTTTAAAAAATATAATTTTATTGATTTCAGAGAGGGAGGGAGGGAGAGAGAGAGAGAGAGAGAGAGAGAGAGAGAGAGAGAGAGAGAGAGAGAGAGAGAGAGAGAGAGATCAGTGATGAGAGAGAATCATTGATCGACTGTCTTCTGTATGCATCACACGGGGGATCAAGCCCACAATCCGGGCATGTGCCCTGACTGGGAATCGAACCATGACCTCCTGGTTCATAGTTCAAACCACTGAGCAACACTGGCTTGGCTAAATAAATCATCCGTTAAGAGGGCAGACTATAGTGGAGCTATTGCTAAAACTGGTAAGGAAGCAGCAGTCACTCAGATTAGCCAGGAAAGCGGAGAGTGTATTTGATCATTTCTGTGGTTTGGGCAATGTTCATGTTTTTGTCTGTGTTTACACATGATTATGGAGTAGTTTTGTTTTTGTCTAGGTCCACCATGGTCAGAGCAGCCTTGTTAGATGCTAATGTCATGAATCTGTTTATGTTTAGTAGAACACCCAGGACCAACGTGAGTGCCAGGCCAGTTTGTAGCAACACCAAAGCCTAGCCTGCAGTCCCAGGTCAGCTTCTGGATGTCAGGGCCTGCCTTTCTCTTTTTCAAAACGTTCCTTTTTGAGATGATCCCTGTTTTGGCAGTTCAGTATCTAAATATTTAGACCCTCCCTGTACTCTGACCTAGTCACACCCATTTGTAGAACCAGCCAGTCAGGGGAACGTCATTACTGGCTTGGGCTGTGTGTCTCTGTGTGTGGTTTTGTGTACGTGTGAGTCTGCGCCCGCCAGAAGTTCCCTGATAAGATGGGAAAGCTGCCAGTGGCAGTCCTGCTTCACCTCTGGGCCCACAGGACTTCCCTCTGCTTAGAGAGCAAGGCACTGGGACTGAGTCCCAATGATCTCTAGGGCAACAAGGGTGCCCAGCTTTAGGCGGAGTCAGGGAAGGACAGGGGATACTGCCAAACTTGAGAGGAGCGGGAAAGGGAAGGGGTAGTGGAAGGGAGGGGAGGGTTCCTTTGTATAAACGGGTCTCTAGAGGAGCTGATTTTCCTTCAAGGAAGCAGTCTGCAGTAGGTCACTGTGGATACCCCACCCCTATCCTTTTCTGCTTTCAGTCTCTCGTCTCCAAAACAGGCCCAGTTAATTAAAACAACTACAGAGAAGTCACATATGTTGATCTCATCCTCCACACAGAGGCTTACTCTGACATCTTTCCAATCAAACACACGTCCTTCTCTCTCTCTGTCTCGGGTCCTTCTCTTCAGCTGAAGTAAGAGGACATCTGCTGTGCCCTATAGGTGGCCAGACAAAGGCTAGTACCATCATGAAGAGGTGCCGAGGTGCCACATGACAGCATTTGTAAAACAGCAGAGAAAAGCAAGGCTAAAATCAAGTGTGTGGGTTCCAAACGCTCGATATTTTGGCAGAGCCCCAACTGTTCTTTGCAGGGTGTGACTAGCCCTGTTCTGCACTGTGCTGTGGCCCAGCTAATTACAGACTGGCTATTGAGGGCCAGACCTCAACTGGCACTGCTCGTCTGTACAGTCAGAAATCGTTCCCTGTGATCCTTGGGGTAAAGTGGCAAGTCATAAAGGGTGAAGTGATGGGGGTCTGATAACTTGGATTACAGAGAACGGGGACTATAAGGCAGAGGCTTGTCTTTGTTTCTTTTAAAATATATATATATATATCAGAGGAAGGGAGAGAGAGAAATATCAATGATGAGCCCTAACTGGTTTGGCTTAGTGGATAGGGCATCGGCCTGTGGACTGAAGGGTCCCAGGTTCCATTCTGGTCAAGGGCACATTCCCAGGTTTCAGGCTCGATCCCCAGTGGGGGGCGTGCAGGAGGCAGCCAATCAATGATTATCTCTCATTGTTGTTTCACTCTCCCTCTTTGTTCCTCTCTGAAATCAATAAAAATATTAAAAAAAAAAAATAGCCGAAACCGGTTTGGCTCAGTGGTAGAGCATCCGTCTGCGGACTGAAAGGTCCCAGGTTCGATTCCGGTCAAGGGCATGTACCTTGGTTGCGGGCACATCCCCGGTGGGGGGTGTGCAGGAGGCGGCTGGTCGATGTTTCTCTCTCATCGACTTTTCTAACTCTCTATCTCTCTCCCTTCCTCTGTAAAAAATCAATAAAAATATACTTTAAAAAAATATTAAAAAAAATAAATATCAACGATGAGAGAATCATTGATCGGCTGCCTCCTGCACGCCTCACACAGGGGATCTAGCCTGCAATCTCAGGCATGTGCCCTGACCGGGAATCAAACTGGGACCTCCTGGTTCATAGGTTTACACTCAATCACTGATTCACACTGTCTGGGAGGCTCATTTTGTTTGTTTTTAATTGATTTTTAGAGAGAAGGGAAGGGGGAGGGAGAGAGAGGGGAACAGTGATATGAAACATTGATTGGCTGTCTCCCACATGTCCCCGCTGCTGGGGATCTAGTTGCAACGCAGGCATGTGCCCTGATCAGGAATCAAACTGGCAACCTTTTGGTGCACAGCACAATGCCCAACCAACTGAGCCACACCAGCCAGGGCAGAGGCCCGTTTTTACAGTAAGCCCTGTTATCTAGCACCATCCAACCAAGCAACCAAGTACTTGCTCAGCATTTGTCAGTTTGTTTGTTTGTTTTGTGTGTGTGTGTGTGTGTGTGTGTGTGTGTGTGTGTTGGGGGGGGGCAGTTACCCCTATCTTGAAAAAAAGTCTCTGCTCTGGGCTTGCTTACAATCAATTTAGGCAGTGACCACTAGTAATGCAGAAAATGACTTAAAGAACAATCAAATCCAAAGGCAGTAAGTGCAGTTGGAGTTCAGAGATGAAATCACTCATGGACACTAGTCCAACTATTACCACGACAGCAAAGTGGGATTTCATTTGGGCCTTGAAAGATGAGCAGGATCTGGATAAGTAAAAGGGAATAGGGATGGTGTTCCAGATGTGAAGAGCATGAACAAAAGTTTAAAGGTGGCGATAAACCAGATGTGTATATGTGCATGCACATGTGTGTATGAAGTCATGGGAGAGAAGCCTGGACAAGGCAAAGTGGGCTGAGGTCAGGAGCACAATGGAAGACTTTGAACTCGATGGGGTTGGTGACAGGGAGTCACTGTACTAGTATGTTCTTCAACAAGGGAGACGTGACTGACTGATGCTTTAGGAAGTGATATAGCAGCAGTTGACTAAGGATGGATGCTCTGGTTGACCTCCATTTTTGGTGTGTCCACAGTACTTTGTCTTTCTATGAACACATGTCACTATCTTATACTCCTGCATTTACGTTTGCCTTCCTCACTGACATTAGGAGTTTCTTAAGTGGCCATGTTTTCTTTCTTTTCCTCTGCTGACATCCTCCTGTCTCATAGTAAACAGTCAATGAACACTGATTAGATGAATAGATCATTTCATTTTACAAACTGAATTATGACATTCCATGTAAGGATCATAATTTTCAAAGAATTACACTAAATTACACATAATGCTAAAACAAGGTAAATCACAATTTGATCTTTTAAAAAAAAAATGATTTGTGAAACACTTCAGGAACTTAAGAGTGTTCTACCATCATCTTTGTAAGCAACAATTATTATTGTATAATGAGCCCTGTCTCACAGGATACTAGGCGAGCTTCCCACTGATGGATTTGGAAATGTCATGTCAGGCTATATTTCACCAAACCTGTGTGTGTGTGTGTGTGTGTGTGTGTGTGTGTGTGTGTGTAGTAAAAATTGTTCTAGTGCAGTTCATTTATAAAGTGGACATTGGTCCATTCTATTGTTCAAAGGGGATTTCATTGTAGCTACAACTCCTGGTAAACAAACTCAATATTTTAAAAAATCCAGAGTGATCATAATTTTCTCAACCAAAAGATTCACATTGGCCTGGCTGGCGAGATTCAGTGGTTGAGTGTCAAGCTATGAACCCAGGAGGTCAGGGTTCAATTCTAGTCAGGGCACATGCTTGGGTTGTGGGCTCGATTCCCACTGTGAGGCCTGCAGGAGGCAGCCTATCAATGATTCTCATTATTGATTTCTCTCTCTCTTCCTTTCTTAAATCAAATATATATATATATATATATTTAAAAGATTCACATTGGACTCCTGAAAGTGGTAAAAATTTTCTTGATTTAAATAAAATTTGATTTTTTAAAATCCTCACCTGAGGACATCTTTCCATTGATTTTGAGAGAGAGTGGAAGGAAGGAGACATGAGAGAAAAACATGAGACACACACATAGATTGGTTGTCTCCCATGCCCACCCTGACCAGGGCCAGGGATTGAGCCTGCAACCAAGATATGTACTCTTGACCAGAATCAAACCCGGGAATTTTTTACTCCATGGGCTGACACTCTATCCACTGAGCCATACTGGCTGGGGTATATTTTATTTTTATTTTATATATATTTTGATTTTGTACAGAGAGGAAGGGAGATAAGAGAGTTAGAAACATCAATGAGAGAGAGTCATTGATCAGCTGCCTCTTGCACACCCCCTACTGGAGATATGCCCGCAACCAAGGTATATGCCCTTGACCGGAATCGAACCCGGGTCCCTTCAGTCCCCAAGCCGACTCTCTATCCATTGAGCCAAACCGGTTTCGGCTATTTGATTTTTAAAAGTAAATTGAAATGCAAAAAAAAAAAAATGAGTTGACTTAGGAAACTCTTCTATTCCCAGAAAACCATCTATAAAGTGAGGTATGCCTACAAGCCTATTTAGATAAAAGGGAGTAGGAGAGGGCAGATTTCTAGTTTGGGGGAAGAGTAGGTGGAGTCGTCAAGAGATCATGATCCCTCAAGGAGTTAGTCTCCAGGTTTAGCCATGAAGTACTAGGTCTCTGAACCCTTGTCTCTGTTTGCAGTAAATGTCCTTTCTGCCTTCCTCCTTGATCCCCTGCAGGACCCATGCAGTTCTGGGAGGGTGGTGATAGTACACATAGGTGTTTTTCCAGGTAGAGTCTATTCCATATGTTTGTGTTCGCTCCTTCAACAATGATTTTCTAAGTACCTATGTGAGCCACTCTAGTACTAAGCTCTGGAGATATAACCAAGATCAAAATATTAAAGCCATGATTTCATCTCCCAGGAAGTGACAGACCAGCAGGGAGACATAAGAAAGGAACAGGCTTGGAAGGGTCAGGAAAGTCTTTAAAAAATAATTTTACTGAATTCAGAGAGGAAGTGAGAGGGCGAGATAGAAATATCAATGATGAGAGAGAATCATTGATGGGCTGCCTCTTGCATGCCCCACACTGGGGATTGAGCCTGTAACCCAGGCCATGTGCCCTGACCAGGAATCAAACTGTGACCTCCTGGTTCACAGGTTGACACTCAACCATTGAGCACGCTGGCCAGGTAAGGGAAGCCTTCATAGAGACCAGGACCTTCCCCAGAGGGAAAAGGAGTCCAACACTGTGGGCAGACCACAGCTGGTACACAGAGAGAGGTCTGGAGGGGTGAGAGAGAAGCTTAGGGAACTGAAAGGAGTTTAGAGCATGAAGCAGGGAATACAAGGCTGAGAAAAATCATGCTTATTAGTAGCTCCAATTTGCTTGTTCTGATAGGCATGGCTTTCCTCCCTTCACCTACCCACTCCGTTGCAAAGAAAGCAGAATTTAATTTAGAAGAATCAGGTTTTATTTAGTGATGCGAACATTAAGAATATGCCTACATTGCTGAAATATTCACAAAAGACATGACCATTCACACTCATACACACAGAGGAAATCTGAATAAAAAAAAATGCTCCTTTATTCATCCAAACTGCTGTCAGGGACAGCAAAGTGCTTGCTTATTCCACTGGAAGGCTTCAGTCTTCGTGAATGTTGAATAGTTTAGCTACTTCATTTAGATCTTCATGTTGCTCACCGTCCTTAATGATCTGAGGGAGAGGAACAGGGGGTCACTACCATTCCATGTGCAATCTGGCCGGGCTGCACAATGGGGCAGCATGGGCCAGTCCCCAATCCCACTGGGAGGGAGTTGTGGAAACAGCTTTCTACCAACCCTAAATGAGTATGTACCAACTCTGGGGCCACCCAGCCAGATCCCAAGTGAAATAGAAGCATTGCTGAGCCAAGGCTGTATCTTTGTTCTGCTCAGGTACAATCTGACTTGGGTGGCTGGTCAAATGGTACCTGACCAGGGCACCCGATGAAGTCATAGGAGCATATTCCGGCTGCTCCTCCCGTCTTTCTCTATGAGCTATGAAAGGCACTTACCTTCCTTGCTATCGGCATTCGGTTGAAGATGTTCCACAGCACGATCCCCACCACCACTTTGTCCCTGAGGTAGAAGATAACACCTTTCCCGTAGTCTTCCCCTTCGACAGGGACCTGGGGCACGCCAGGGTTGCTTGGGAGAACAGGGATTTCTGTGGCCTCTGACTCTGTCTCACTCTCTGATCGAATACCAGTTCCTGTGGCCAATCCCCAAAACAAAAAACAAACAAAACAAAAACAGTTATATGAGTTTGGAAAATTCTAGAGGTATCTTTTGACACCTGCTTTAAGCTGCTTTAGATGATTTGTTTCTCTATGCCCTCTCATAAACACTGCCCTTTTTCAGCCCCTCTTCATTATCAAAGGCAACGAAAGCTCTTCTTGGTCAGCTCTTGGGCATTGCATCAGTCTGATCCAAAACTTTCCTCCTTTCCCTTCCCTTCCCATCTCATTTTATTTTATTAAATATATCTTTTATTGATTTCAGAAAGTAAGGGAGAGACAGAGAAACATCAATGATGAGAGAGAATCATTGATCAGCTGCTTCCTGCACTCCCCACACTGGGAATCGAGCCTGCAACCCAGGCATGTGCCCTGACCAGGAATCAAATCGTGATCTGCTAAGTCATAGGTTGATGCTCAACCACTGAGCCACTGGGCTCATTTTAAGTTTATACTATGGATATTTCCTGGTATCTGGATTTCTTCAAATTGCAAAAGACTTGCTCTTGTCCTCTGAGAAACATTCTAGAGTTGCATGGTCCAGTACAGAAGCCACATATAGCTATTCTAATTAAAATTAATCAAGTTTCAAAATATGTTAATTAAAATTCAGTTTATTTGCAGTAGCCACACTTCAAGTGCTAAACAGCCACCTGTGTCTAGTGGCTAATGTATTAGAGCAGAGACAGACGATGCTATCAGAATGAAAAGGTCTACTGTACAGTGCCACTATGAAGACAGTCTAGCCAAAGCAGAAGGCATTTCCATATGGAAAAACCACTGTGGAGGTGTTTCCTCCTGGTGCGAGTGGGGTGGGACAGGGGGTGGCATGGGGAGGGGGTACCTTGTCTTCTGAGAATAACCAGGTTCTAAGTAATATTGACCAGTGGACAGAATAGTGACCTGGAGTTGAAAAGTCCTCGGGTCCCTCTCCTGGATCCACTTCCCAGGAGAGGTCAGAATTAAGGAGTGGGTATATGTAATCAACTTGGATTACACAGAAAAAGGACCGACATCCTATATAATAAAAGTCTAATATGCAAATTGACCAAATGGCTGAATGACCTGCAGAGCAACCAATTGGTGGGGGGCAGGGCCCACAGTGGGTGGCATCACAAGTGGGAGGGCCCACAAGTGGGGGCCCTCCAATCGCCCCACTGGTCACCCCGCAGAGGGAGGCAATTGGTGGCAGCAGTGGTGGTGGAGCCAGCGAGCTGGTGGCACCAGAACAGCCAAGATGGGTGCCAGCAGGGGTCCCCCAATCGCCCTGGTAGTCGCCCCACAGATCGTCCCTGATCATCAGCCAGGCCTAGGGACCCTACCTGTGCATGAATTTTGTGCACCGGGCCTCTAGTATACATATAATGTCTTGTTTTCTCCTGCTTAAAGAGCAACTTGTCCTTGAAACACCTCTGACAAGAGTACATGGAGGTTAAATAACTTCAGCCAGGGTCATGAAAGGGAGAGAGAATAGGCCTAGAAGCTAATGAAAGATGTGTGGGGGAGAAAAATTCATTCCAAGAGAGTTGCCTCCCATCTAAAGAAAACCTGGCATTAAGATCTGATAAATGGAATTAGAGGCAGCTCAAGAATTACTCAGCCCAGTTCCCACTACCCAGGGTCCATGGAGAATAGCAGGCCCTAAACAACAACAACAACAAAAAACAAAATAAAAAAACGAAACAAAAACATCTAACAAGTTTAGGTTTCCTTTATTAGGCAGGTCTTCCTATTCCCTAGAGACAAACTAAACAACAGAGTAGCTGAGAGAGCCACTGTCCAGAGTCTAGGATGGAGACCTACAATATCTATGCCTATGCATTGACCAGGATACCTGATTTTCCCATCTCAAACCACTAAAGAGTGGGAAAACTTTTGGTTTGGTTTATTTATTTAAAATATATTTTTATTGATTTCAGAGAGGAAGAAGAGGGAAAGAGAGATGACTGAAACATCAATGATGAGAGAGAATAACTGATTGGCTGCCTTCTGCATGCCCCCTACTGGGCATGTGCCCTAAGTGGAAATCAAACCATGACCTCTTGGTTCATAGGTCAATGCTCAATCACTGTGCTGTGCTGAGAGAAGTGGTTGGCTTCCTTACCTGACTGCTCTGTGGCAGATTTCGGGTTATCTTGTGCAGATGCTTTTGCAAAGACACCAACCGTGGGCAAACTACTGTCCACAAGACCAATAGCTTCATAGCCAACATCAGGGCCCAAGTCACTCCTAAGGAAGAAGAGAGAAGAGGTTGCTCTGTGATGGACTGTAAAGAATTACACCATAGGACATTTTTCTCTAATGACACCACACTTTTATGCCAACCAAGGAACTTGGTGTGTGTGGCAACAAGAGAAACACCAAATTGATCTGTCTCCTGCTAGGGCACTTGGGTAGAGCACAAGCACTTGAGAACAATTGTGAAAAAGCATGGTTCTCCCAAACTTTTATTTTCCTTAAGAAGCCATTATACATATCACATATCCATACAACATTCTACACTTTCTTCAATTTAGTCATGCTTTTATCCCATACCACATTTGGGGAATGATGGGTTCCCCTCATTTACTATTCACTATCTTTCTTTAACTTATCCTAAAACTATCTTTTAGAAGTTTTAAAGAGTGATCCATATTTATGGAATTCGGAATCAGGGATATTTTATGATTTCATTAACTGACAATTTTCCATTTTAGCCTTCATTTTTTAAGGCCAGAATGCTTTCTATAAAGGAGTACCTTCACCTAGTTGGTCATTTTAATTGTTCTTGGAAAGTTTCCCTATCACCATTGTACTGTTCTTAATATGCTAGGAACATCACAGAATATTTGCAGCATAGACACACCATGTGCGTAATCATCTAGGGTGCTTGAGCTATTCTGTTTCTGGTCCTCTACATTTTGTTATCTTTTTGGCCACAGAAGCTCATTGGACTGGTGTCTTCAGGGAACAGTCTATAATGACTTCTTGCTTTCTGTTCCTGGGACTTAGCTGACAATTGTATAGCTGTGGACTATTTTTTTTCCTAACTGCATTATCTTATGTGTATTGACCCTGAAATCCATCTATTATGTTTTTGTTGCCCACTCAGAAAACTGTGTGTGATCATCCTAAAATGTATTCTCCTCAGCTGAGAATTTCCCTTATAGGTTTCTGAAACCCTGACGTTTTTTAAGTAACCCATCTTTCAAATCAACAAGATGAGAGTGTGCCAAACAGGGCCTGCCCCAGTACTCAGGAATGTCCATTGGTAAGTTTTTGCTACCCAGAGAACTGACTATTTACGCCTGACTTTGAACTCTTGGTGTTAAGGGTTACAGATGAGTAGGCTGCCTTTTTGTTCAGCCTGTTAGGTGCAATAGGGTTACCAGCAAAGAAAAAATTAAAATATACTGTTGTCTATACCTAAACAGTACACTTTTGTACCACCTACTATAACTTGAATTCTGAGTTATTTTAATAGGAAGTGCCAATGCCCTCTCCATTCATTCACCTCGTCTAAGCTATGCCAAATGGGACCCTTTTACCAGAAGGCTGATCTGGAGTAAAATGTGTGGACATGAGAAGGAATCTCCCCAACCCATCCCACACAAAGCTAACTGACCCACAAGGAAACCAATCCATAACTCTGGTTCCATTAATTCTGTTCTAACCAATTGAGTCCTTAAGGCACAGAACTATTACCAGAACATTGACTGATGCCAGTATGGCTTAGCAGCTCCAGTCATATTTTCTCCAGCCAATCTTCCGCTCACAACAGCATGATCATGGTGCTCTACTCGCCTCCTACCTAATTTTATATCATAGAAGCATGCAGCATCTCCTGCCTTTGGAGAAAAATACATTACATGAGCACATGATTAAAAAAGAAAAAGCAAGTTAAAGACAGAAAATAAACTTTTGGAGTTCAAAAATGCTTGTGACATCAACTAATTAATACTTCCATCTACAAGCCAGAATCATATATACACTATCGAAAGTATCTGAGTTTGGCTCAGTGGTAGAGCATCGGTCTATGGACTGAAAGGTCCCAGGTTCGATTCCAGGCAAGGGCATGTACCTTGGTTGCGGGCACATCCCCAGTGGAGGGGGTGCAAGAGGCAGCTGGTCGATGTTTCTCTCTCATCGACGTTTCTAGCTCTCCATCTCTCTCCCTTCCTCTCTGTAAAATATCAATAAAGTATATTAAAAAAAAACAGGAACTATTTTTTAAAAAAGTATCTGAGATTCCATTTTAAAAAAATATTTTATGTTTCTACAAAGCTAACTTAAACCTTCTATGTCTAGCTCATACCTATTTCTTCTTATTCTGCGCTTAACAGAGACAGAATATTTAATAACCACGATTTGCAGAATATTCTTTCCTATGTGTGGAAACCAGTTTTTTAGATGTAACTGCCTCTTACCTAGAAATCTTTTTGAAGATTTTTTTTGTTATTTGGTATTCACCCATTCATTCATTCAACAAATATTTATGGAATATTTCTTCTGTACAAAGCATTATACTGTCTGGGTTGCTGAGACAAACCTGGCAGGGACTTTGCCCACAAGGAGTGTATAACCTAGTTGAGGAAGGTACAGCATTGCTACTCACAATGCAAACAAGAAATGTGCCATGTGAGAGATACAAATCAAGTGAGCTCAGTGTTTCACGGACGAAGAACCCTTGGCTGGAGGTAAACGAGGCCAGTTTCATAAAGCAGGTGGTATAACCCTTTGCTCACTTTTGTGGCTATTCAGATTTCCCCAAAGACTTCCCTAAAACTCAACACGTGAAGCACATGTGTCAAACACAAGGCCCGCGGGCCAAATCCAGCCCGCCAGGCCTTGCAATGTGGCCCGCACTGCACTGTCATCACTGCACTCCGCTGTCAGTTTATGACATTGTCAGTTTATGACTGTTCAGTAAACCATTCGGCCCACGATTTAGGCTGGATTTTAGATTTTGGCCCCTTCTCTGATTGAGTTTGACACCCCTAAGTCATGAAGCATCGATCAGACTGTCAAACCTCAGAGGGAAGGTAGGGGAGGGTGGGGGTAAGGGGGAGAGATCAACCAAAGGACTTGTATGCATGCATATAAGCCTAACCAGTGGTCATGGACAACAGGAAGGTGGGGGCATGCACGAGGAGGGGTTTGGGATGGGAATGGGGGGATGAGGACAAATATGTGATACCGTAATCAATAAAGAAATAAAAAAATCAACACATGGGCAATAGTGCAATAAATTATGAAATCCTCTTAATGGAATATTATGCAGTCATTAATCTGTTTACAAAATCTGAAGCAATATGGAAAATACATGAAAATCTTAAGTGAAAAATAAAAGAATACAAATATTCATACATAGTATGCTCGCCATGACCGTCTAAGACAAAGGACAAAAAAAACACAACAAAAAAAACCCCCAAAAAAACTATGCACAAGAAAATGAAGGGAAGGAAATACACACAGACACACACACACACACAGACACACACACTACATGGTGGGGATGGGCTAGAAGAGGTCAATGGGGAAAAAAGGGGGGTCATATGTAACACTTTTAACAATGAAGATTTAAAAATAAATAAAAAAGAGAATAAACAAACAAAACCTATACAACACAAATAGCGGTTGCTATAGGTGATTTCTTTCTCCCTTTCTCCTACTTGTTTGTCTTCCACATTTAGTGTTTTTCTTTTATAACAAGTTAAAAAACACCTTTAATATTCCTATGTCCTTCACTGCAGAGTCCAGAATCAAACACAATGCATTTGTAATGATTTAACAATGGGGAAATTACCTAATGGTTCCTACACACTATAGTCTTGTTTGTGTCACAACAGATTTTTAAAAACAGCTAAAAATAGTTCTCAAGGAAAACGAAATTGGAGTAATTTTCCTTTCTAGAAAATGTCATCAAATTGCCTCATTCTCTATTCCCTGGACTCATGTTCAGGCAAAGGGAACAGCAGATCACTCTGAGAGCCATGCACACGCCCGCCAGGGTAATGCCAATGGCTGCTGCCAACAGCACCGGAAGAGCTCTAGTTCTGTAGGCATGCACACTGCTCATTTCTTTCTCCACTAGTTTGCAGCATGAGACCATACCTGTTCTTGTAAAGCAAGCAGTGCATAAATATCTGTTCTCTACTCTTGGCCTCCAAAGACTCCAATCCTATTGTGGTAAGCTACTAAGGAGCTTTAGCACCCCATCGGGCAGACTTGCTCCTAGGCTGGGGACAAGGAACCATGCCTGGTCTCGCTGTAGCGTACTTACCACCCAAATGTTAGAGCGTGCTTGGAGCTCTGCATTTACCCGGAAGCCACCGAAATCTGAGTCTATTTCTAGTCCACCAGTCTTAGCCAACTCAACATTGGGCTCTAGGCCCACAGCTGCCACTATGTGGTCAGTTTCTACCTGAGGGAAAAAAGAAATAATTTGGTCAGTTACCACAGTTTCCATGTATAGCAACTGCATGTGATTCATTAAGAATTGGGGGTTTACAAAAAAAATCATTGGTTAACTCTGATAAGCAGATTTTTTATACATATGTATATTTTTTAAATTGATTTCAGAGAGGGAGAGAAAGAGATAAAAACATCAATGATGAGAGAGAATCATTGATTGGCTGCCTCCTGCATGCCCCAAACTTGAGGATTGAACCCACAACTCAGGCTTGTGCCCTGACCAGGAATTAAACCATGAACTCCTGGTTCATAGGTCAATGCTCAACTACTGAGCCATGCCGGCTGGGCTCTGGGAAACAGATTTTAAGTTCTACTTCATAAAGTACCCCTGCCCACATACCCCATATCACTTGAAGAGAAATCTGCCACCCTAGTCAGATCTCAGACATTTGTAATGTGATAGGAAGGGGCAATGGGAAAGTGGGTCACAGGTGTTTACTCTGGCTCTCACCATTCTTATTTTAATGCATGGCCAGTTCATTCAGAAAAAATCATGACAGTTTAGTGGTGGCTGCCAAGAAAACTAATCTGCTGGTATCAAATGAAGGAGTCAGAATGAAGAAAGGGGAGGGAAGGCCTAGAAGTCTTCTGGCAGCCTGTCTCCCACTCCTTACCTTCCGGCCATCTTTCAGCTTGATGAGTAACCTGCCACCGCTGACTCCAACTGATTGCACAATGGCGTTGGGCAGCACCTTCACCCCCTCTGTGAAGGCAAACAAAACCTGACGTTGAGCCGGTGAGCCTACCAACTTTATGAAGATCAGGGAAACAGACTAGAGGGAAGCACAATGTCACAAAACCAGTAATCATCAGTATGCAGGCAGCCTTGGAGAGCCGCAAAAAAACTATACTCGCAGTTCATTTCCAGCACTTCCAGGAATTTGGTGCATCAGATTCGAACCTACATGAACTTGGCTGACTGGAGAATGGAAGAAACATTTCATCTGCCTGGTGATATGGTTTATGCCAAAGGGGTTCCCAAAGAAGCAAACACTGCATTAGGCCTGAATCAAAGGAAAGGGTGGCAGCGTATGGCAAGAGTCCCTCTACCTCGTCTGACTTTTTCCATGGTCCAGTTGCTGAGGTATTCGGGGAGGATCTTTCCCATATTTCCTTTCTCAGGGAAGAGTTGAATCACTTCGGTGCCGGAGGCCTGAGCTGGGAAAAAGAAAAAGAGTAGGTTTAGCAGGAGGCAAAAGCCAGCCCTAAGACTGGAAGAGAAGTAAAGGACCAATAGGCAGGCGGCCATTTAGTACAGAAAAGACAATGTTCTGACTCGGGCCAGAGCTCCCATATGTGGGGCACTGGGGCACGAGGGCATTCACAAAGCAAATACAACAGATGCCAGAACTGCTGTCCCTGGATGTGACTACATACTCTCAACTCACGCACTTGCACCCAGGCTCACACAAGTGCCTTGGGACCTCTGAATAGAGAGCACTCCCCTGAGAATATGCGCTGATTTCACACAGCTTAAGAAAAACGGTTGCCATGAAACATTCAAGCCAGGACTCGCAGATATATCATGCTGGGAACCACCATGTGTCTGAAGGAAGTTTTTTACTTTTACTGGGAGCAGCAGTTCAAAGATATGTACACCTCTGCAGTTTACACTGCTCTTACCATCTTAATAACTCACTTTGCTTAGTATTTTATTTCTAAGGAATCTTGGCCTGGAGGCTAGAGGAAAGGAAAGAAAACGCTGCTGATCAGTTGCTCAAATGGCAGCTTTGTGGTTACTAAAAGATTCCCTCATCAGAACTGGTCTCAGGATTAGTCTCTGAACTAGTCCCAGAACTAGCTTTTCACCATATAAAGCTCAGTCAAACACTTTTGACTGATCCAGGCAAATGCATATCTGGAATTTATGAAAGCCCCCAAAAGCATGTGATATCAGACCAGAGAAGAAAATCGAGGTCACCCCAATACTCACCTTTTCTGCCAAGAGCACAGGCCAGTTCACTACCAAGGAAGCCCCCACCGATAATTGTAATCGACTTGACTTCCCGGGAAATCTTCTCTAAGGTTCTAAAGTCTCCAATCTGCAGGATCACACCAGTTTAGTTCATTGATTTCCCAAAGGGCATAGGATGATAATACCCGGACATATTTTATGCTAAATCTTTGACAACAGTAATTTGCACATAAAATCTCCTTGTATAAAGTGGCTCAATTATAGCCCATTTGCTATTTTTCAGCATTAAAGTAGTGTTCTTATTGTAATACTTTAATATCAAAGAATTACATCGCTTATGGGGGGCATTGACTTCTAATATAAGTAAAGCCTGGAAATAGGTTTTGTAGCTGAAATGCCTAAGTTTGAAATCTAACTTAGCCATTTATTGCCCAAGTCACCTCACCAAGCTACTTACCCTTCTATGCTTCAGTTACATCTACTATAAAATGAAGAAAATAACTGTAACAGTTGATTTTATGAGAAAAAATAGATGACATGTAAATAAAGCACTTCCTAAGAGAAAACTGCATCCATATAAAATGCTTGACAGAAGATAATTATTGAATTATTGTTTTTTTATTTGAATGATCAGAATAGGAAACCCCAAAGAGGATAGGTGACTTTCTCAAGGCCACACACTTGTTAGTGTCCTTTTTTTAATAATTGGAAGATGAGTTTGTTTTTTTAAATATGTTTTTATTGATTTTTTAGCGAGAGAGGAAGGGAGAGGGAAAGATAGAGATATTAATGAGAGATAATCGGCTGCCTCAAGCACATCCCCTACTGGAGATGGAGCCCGAAATTGGGCATTTGCCCTGAGCTGGAATCCAACGGATGACCTCTTGGTTCATGGGTTGACATTCAATCACTGAACCACACCAGCTGGGCTTGTTCGTGTTCTTTAACTATCTATGTCACATTTCAGAATAGCCCATGTTATTGATGTATATTTCTTTCTCCAGTGTCACACTCGATCTGACAAAAGTGGTTCTCAACTGGGGGCAGTTTTGCCCCTTCACCCCAGGAGACATTTGGCAATGTCTGGAGATATTTTTGGCTATCACAACTGGGTGGGGAGGTGCTGCTTTTAGCTAGTGGGTAGAGTCCAGGGACATTGCTAAACATCCTACAATGCACAGGACAGCCCCGCTCAGCAATTATCCAGCTTAAAATGTCAGCAGTGCAAAGGCTGACAAACCTTATTCTGCCCAGAACTTCAAGGACAGTACAAATCTTTTAAAACATCCATCGGAGTGGCTGGAAATTTTCAGCAGTTTTCATAAAGCAAAGCAGTGATAAAAAGCAAACCCTCTTTCCTTCTTCACTTAGGTACTCAGAAACCTTTCTCTCCAAAATCTTCACTATTGAGCTTGCAATGAAAGATGCCAAGAGGCTCTAAGGAGTTCCAATGACTCAAATGCATCAGGAAAAAACAACGATGGAAGGGCTGCCGGAAGGAACTATAGCAAGCAATAAAAAAACACCAAATGTATTTTTCTCCTAGGAGCTTAAAACCCTTGAGTGAGTTATTTGAGGTGCAGAGAGAGGAAGTGACTTGCTCAAGGCCAAATAATCAGCCTGTAGAAGAGCCATAGAGAGAACTCGAATCTCCCAGTTCCTGGGTGGGTACTTGGGAACCACAGGATAATGCTGCCTCTTTAAAATCGACACACCGAAAGCACTAAAGCAGACAATTACCTTTCTGAAAAGTGTTGTTCTACTCTTCACCTCTGCTCCAGCCCTATCAATGGCAGAAAGAGTTCTTGGAGTGCCTCCTGGAAATAAGAGGAAAACCCAATAAGCAGGAGCTAGCCCACATGACCTCCCACAAAGGTTTGTGCTGTGATGTGTGTGCTCCTGCTGGTACCAGGGCAGCACAACTGGACAGGAGGCTTTGTTATTGCAGCTCCGCTCACAGCAGGCTTTTATTTATTTCCTTTGAGAAGCAGATTTAAGATTGTCTCTTCAAAGGGCCCCGCCCTCCTTGCAGATGGTCACAAGGCCTAACTTTTTGCTTCCCCTTTCTCCTCCACTAGTTTCTCACCAGATAACATAGCTACCTTTGTTTAAGCAACTGCTTTGGTCTTCTCTCTCTCTCTCTCTCTCTCTCTCTCTCTCTCTCTCTCTTTTTAAAAATATATTTTATTGATTTTGAACAGAGAGGAAGGGAGAGAGATAAGAGAGTTAGAAACATCGATGAGAGAGAGTCATTGATCAGCTTCCTCTTGCACAACCCCTACTGGGGATATGCCCACAACCAAGGTACATGCCCTTGACCGGAATCGAACCTGGGACCCTTCAGTCCCCAAGCCGATGCTCTATCCATTGAGCCAAACCAGTTTCGGCTTGGTCTCCTCTCTTGATTTCTTTCTTTTTAATATATTTTTATTGATTTCAGAGAAGAAGGGAGAGGGAGACAGAGATTGAAACATCAATGATGAGAGAGAATCATTGATCGGCTGCCTCCTGCATGCCCCACATAGGGGATCTGGGATCAAACCAGCCAAAATCCGGGCATGTGCCCTGGCCAGGAACCACAACCTCCTGGTTCAAAGGTTGACGCTCAACCACTGAGCCATGCCAGCTGGGCCCCTCTCTTGATTTCTGATTAGAATGGGCAGTGAAGCCACAAAGCTATATCACTTTCAGGGTAGAGGGCACAGTGCAGGGGCTAAGCAGGGAGAGAGAGAAAAAGCAATCCTCTTTAATACACATCCATGTATTTTGGGGAAAGAACAGCAAGGACAATCTAGAAATGCTGCTGATGTGATGCCAATAGTTAGCTGGACTCTGTACCAAGATAAGGATACCCACTTCAGAGAGTCTGGGTTTTGGTTTTCTTAAGATTAAGTAATACCTTCTATACTAAAACTTGAATGAGCTATATATCAGAGAAGAAAATCATCTCTAGAATTCTCACCTGTTGCAATCAAGCACTTTTCATAGGTTATCTGAGAGCCATCATTAAGTTTCGCCGTGTTGCCTCTCACATCTAGATGTACTACCTGGTACAGTCATAAAGACACACAAAAAGATATAAGGATAAATTAGCTTTAAAACATTTTTATTGAGATATAATTCACTTAACATAAAATTCACCATTTTAAAGAGGTTATTAGTACATTCACAGGGCTGTGCAGCCATCAGCACTATAATTCCAGATCAATTCCATTACTCCAAAAAGTAACCCTGTACCTTTCAGCCATCAGGCCTAATGGGAAGAATTAGTTCTTGACCTAAGTTGATCAACCCTTAAGAAACCATTTCTGGATAATCATTCGGCACCAGGTTCTGGTACCCAGTTTCTTCAGGTGGCTCTTATTCCCTAAGCACCCAACCTTAGAGCAAGTCCCTACAGTCTCAAAGTTCCTGCTCAATTTGTAGAGATGAGAAACAGGGACAGACTTATCTGTTTGGTGCTTTTGAACCCTGACTCAACTCTCCTACATCGTATTCATTTTTACACGATGCTTTGTACAACTTCTAACCCTCAGTAAAACTTAGCTGCTTCCCAAGACTGCTCCTTCCTCCCACACTCCTCCCATCACAAGCCCAGGAGGGGTGTTGGCTGCTGCTGCTTCCAAATCCTGCTTCCTCATCCCCGTCTGAGGGACAACTACCTACAAATCACTGTTATCCGGCTACGTCACAGCCACTCCTCCTCATTCACTGAAGACCTGCAAACGTGGCTCATACTTTTCCTGAGTCACATCCAGAATCTTGTTGTTATCCCTTATCCTCTACTTCTACCTCAGATATCCCACTCTTTGGTCACAATTTTCCATCCTTCCAGTTTTCTCTCAGTCCCATTATCATCTATAGTTGCTTTCAATTTTTTCTGCCCAGCAATCTATTCCATCCCACTGTTCTTTTGCCAGCACCCTTAATTCCCTTGAACCCTATTCCATCTTAAGGTGAAAAGCTTGAGCTTTGGAGTCATAGAGACTGGGGTTCTTATTAGTGGTGAGACAATTCATTCAAGACATATTTATTAGGCACCTACTATATGTCAGGCATTGTGCTAAGTGCTGGGGATACAATGGTGAGAAAGATACCTTACCTACCTTCAGAGGGTATTAGAAAAGCAGATAATTTAACAAATTCTATAATCAAGTATGAGAAATCAAGTGAGAAATGCTCTGATAAGGAAAGTACAGACAGTGCTAGGAACATAATACAGGTACACCCAATCAAGTTTTCTGGAGGCAATGATATACACTGAGATCAGATGGAGAGTAACTTCTTTAGCAGTTAAGCTTCTTCTTCAATCCCACCCCACTCCTCAACCTTCATACTGATCACTCTCACAAAACCACATGGTAGCCTAATTTATTGCAAAAACAAGTGAAGACATTAGATATGACTTTTCTCAGCTTCCCTCTTCCCAACCCCCAAATAAAAACCTTAGTTCCTTTCTTCCAGCTTCCAGGATGAGGTGTCTTTTTTAAAAAAATATATATTTTATTGATTTTTTTTACAGAGAGGAAGAGAGAGGGAAAGAGAGTTAGAAACATCAATGAGAGAGAATCATCGATCAGCTGCCTCTTGCACACCCCCTACTGGGGATGTGCCCACAACCAAAGTACATGGCCTTGACCAGAATCGAACCCAGGACCTTTCAGTCCGCAGGCCAACGCTATATCCATTGAGCCAAACCGGTTTCGGCTAGGATGAGATGTCTTTTTTGTTATCTTTCTGTGCCTTTCCCTCCCAGAATCTTCCCCTTTCAGTTACCCACTCATTACCCTACCTCTCCTGACATCTTGGATCTTCAGCCCATTAACATGCTTAAGTCTGACCCATCCTGAGTCTCACTTTTGATTCTAGGTCCTCCTCAAGTCTGTCCAATTGCCACCACTCTTTTCTCATTTAAATCTTTTGAAAGAGTAGTTTATCAACTGTTTCCTAATTTCCCAATGACATCTGTGCCACTAAATCAAATGAGTCATTTCATAATTCTTACCAGATTCCTTTGCTGCAGTAACACTGTGGATCACGTCTTCCTCCTTGAAACTCTCAACTTCAGCCAGTCCTGGGCTCTCCTCATACTGCCCATTAACTTCTTTCCTAGTCTCCTTAGTGGACTCTTCTTCTTAAACCTGCTTCCTACAAGTTGGGATCCCAGGATTCCATCCCCACCATACTCCTCATACTCCTCTTCTGACTATAGAACTTCTCCATGGGAGACCTCACTCACTCTCATGGTTACAATTTCTACATGTATGTGGATAATGCTTGAATCTCTGAGCCCAGACCTCTCCCCT
The DNA here is from genome assembly GCF_964339955.1 of Pipistrellus hanaki. NCBI lineage: Eukaryota > Metazoa > Chordata > Mammalia > Chiroptera > Vespertilionidae > Pipistrellus > Pipistrellus hanaki. Next base: position 26,657,854 of record NC_140524.1, on the reverse strand, counting down.
GAACGTCACAGTCATAGATCCACTCTCACATAACCACCTTGTATTCTGGACTTGTACTTTCTGCTCTGTCGGTACCTAGCTGCTTATGTTTCCCTACATTGAACATATTTTTTCATACCCTTGTGCCTTTCCTTATGCTGTTCCTTTTTACTTGAATGCTCTTCACTTCACTCTAATCTTGTGAATACCTCTTCATTCCACAGAGTCCCCATTCTGTAAGACTTTCTCCTCCAGGAAGCCTTCCCTGAAACCATCACTATACTGGGCATGCTTCCTAGTAATTCCTACAATATACTGTGCATCTTTTAAAAATTCTTCACCCAAGAATATGTTTCCATTGATTTTGAGAGAGAGAGAGAGAGAGAGAGAGAGAGAGAGAGAGAGAGAGAGACTGACTGATTGGCCAGGGCTACTGTGCATATTTTTTCTCATTCTACATCTTGTTTTGATTATCTGTTTATATTTCTGCCTAATACTGTTAGCCCCTAGAGGGCAAGGGCCTGTGTGTTATTTACACATAGGGGATGTATAATATATAAATAATGTCTCAAACATATACCCATCTTCTCTGCCTAATGTTCCTTTACAGAAGTGGGCCTGTCCCTACCACAGGTCCCTCCACTTGTGCTCTGATCTCATCTATTGAGCTTTGCTCCTGATAATCATTCCATTTGTAGGGGAACACCACCCTTAGTTTAAAAATGCACTCTAATACTTCCCGTCAACAAAAGTGAAACATAGCACAAACATACCACCCTGTGCCCCACTAATACCTCTAATAACTGCTCCCGTTACTCAAGCGCTTACCTTTGTAAAGGCTGACAATATTTTCCATGCTGAAGTTATGCCTCAATTATTTTACTACCCTGAATACACATTTGCCATTTTCTTATCATCAATAACCCCAAATAAATGTTAGTGTGGAGAAATAAGAAGAAAGGACAGAGATGCACATCAGGAGAGGGAACAACTTCGGGGTCATGGTCCTCAATGATTTGAACTTCCTCAGAAAGGTCAGTTGGCATGCTACTCTAGGTTCTGGTGCTTTCCCCAAGAAGACACACTAAGCATTGTAAACTGGCACTATTAATCCTAAAATGACTCAATCCTTCTTTGATAAACTACAAGGGCAGGACAGAAAAAAATGATACTGGGAATACAAGTCACCATACTCGTTGCCCACACAGGCACATATGTGGAACCTGACAACGGAAGCAGTCCACTTGCTCACCTTCTTCCCAGTGAGGACAGCCACACCACCATTCTCAATGTGAGGCAGGTCCTGAGCAGAGACGTAGAAAGAAGGCGGCTGGAAATATATGCTGTGCGGAGAAAAGGGAGAAGATGTTATAAGCACCTGGAACTGCTATCAACTTCCCCCACAAATTTAATAAAATTGTTTCCATCATGAAAAACTTTTAGGAACATTTTCCAATATAAGTCTCCAGGGCCACTAAATCTTGGTTGTGACTTACATATACAGAGGTATTTTAAATCAGTGGTTGTCAACTGGGGGCGATTTTGCCCCTTCCCTGGGGCATTTGGTAATATCTGAAGACATTTTTGGCTACAACAGCTTGTGGGGGAGGAATGCTACTAGTATCCAGTGGGTAGAGGCCAGGGATGTTGTTGAACATCCAATCGCCACAGACCACCCTTACAACAAATAATTACTCAACCCCAAATGTCAACAGTACGAAGGCTGAGAAACACTGTTCTGTATTTAGGTTCATTTCAAAATTAGAATAAGAGGTATTCTCTAGGCACACATTCACCCAATGAGCTGTGCAGATGGCACTGGTCTATGGTCTAGTTCCTGAGATTATTTGCCTCAAACAGTAGACAGTAATTATGAGATATTAATTAGGGATGGCTAAGATAATTGGAATTAGGGGAGAATCCAAGATGGCTGCTCGGGTAGGCAACTAGCCGCAGCCGCACACAACAATTTTAATAAAATACAACTAAAATATAAAATGGACATTACCCAGAACTACAGGAAAGTCGACTGACTGGAAATCCTACAACAAGAAGCAAGGAGAAAACCAGAAGGAAGCACGGAGGAGCTGTAAAAGCCTAAGGTACAGAGACACGCGGCGCGTGCGGAGAGGACGGAGCCGGAGAGGAGGGAGGCCGAGTGCCTGGCGGGCGTTCCCAAGCGGGAAGGAGAGAAAACTCCGACTGTGCTGGGCCCCTGACTGCTCTGAACCCCAGTTCTAGGCCAGACCCCGGGGACTCAGGCTCAGCCATAGGGAGCTGGGCTGTAAGTCGGAACCCCGGGGTAGCGGAGAAAGGAGGTCCCGGAGGCGCGCACACTGTCCCCAGAGAAGGGACGGTCGGCTGTGCCGCGGGATTGCCCTGGCCGGAAGGAGACAGGGGCTCCAGACTGCTGTGAACGCCACCTCCAACTCCACTTCCAACTGAACTGAACCCCAATACCGGGCTCATTGGGAGAGAGCATAGACTGTTTGGCAGCAGGCGAAAATCGAGGGCACCTTTCTCTCAGAGGCGCCGGCAGCGAGCACTGAAGGACCCGCATAGGGCGGGGCTGACGGAAGCCAAAGCTGCAGGCTCCACCCTGAAACCCCGTCCCATCTGTAACTGCGAAATGCGACAACAAAATAGATCACAAACGAAAGAAATGGAGGACAAAAAGCGTCTGGATATAGAGTTCAAATCTACGCTTATAAGGTTTTTCAAGAATTTCCTAGAAAAGATGGATAAGGCCTATGAGGATATGAAAAGAGACCATCAAGAAATGATAAGGGAACAACAAGAAATAAAGAATACATTGTCTGAAATAAAAAATATTCTACAGAGTCCTAAAAACAGAAGGGAAGATCGCAAGAATCAAGTCAAAGATTTGGAACATAAAGAGCCAGAAGACACTCCTCCACAGAAGCTAGAAGGCAAGAGAATCCAGAAAATTGAAGATAATGTAAGAAACCTCTGGGACAACTTCAAGCGAACCAACATCAGAATTATGGCGGTTCCAGAAGATGAGAGAGAGCAAGATATCGAAAACATACTGAAAGAAATAGTGACAGAAAACTTCCCCCACCTGGTGAAAGAATTTGACTTACAAGTCCAGGAAGTGCACAGAACTCCAAACAAAAGGAATCCAAAGAGGACCACACCGAGACACATCATTATTAAAATTCCAAGAGCAAAAGATAAAGAGAGAATATTAAAAGAAGCAAGAGCAAAGAAGGTAGTAACTTATAAAGGAGCACCTATACGATTGTCAGCTGACTTCTCAACAGAAACCATGCAGGCCAGAAGGGAATGGCAAGAAATATTCAAGGTGATGAATAGCAAGAACCTACAGCCAAAAATAAGCTACCCAGCGAAGCTATCACTCAGAATCGAAGGCCAGATAAAGAGCTTCACTAATAAAAAAAAGCTAAAGGAGTTCATCACCACCAAACCAGAATTATATGAATTGCTGAAGGGGGTTCTTTCAGAAGAGAAAGTAAACAAAGATAAAAATTATGAACAACAAATACGTAATTATCAACAAGTGAATCTAAAAACCAAGGAAATTAAAAAAATCTGATGAACAATATTAACTGTTGAATATAATAGAATCAGAGGTATGGAAGGGGAGTGAACTGACGATTCTTGGGGAAAAGGGGAGAGGGGGGCGTGGGAAGAGACTGAACATAAACTGTGCACCTATGGATGAGGACAATGGGGAGAGGGGAAAGGGCAGAGGGTGGGGTGGGAACCTGGTGGAGGAGAGCAATGGTGGGGGAGGGGGGGAAGGAACATTTGTAATAATATGAAAAATAAAAACTTATTAAAAAAAAAAAGATAATTGGAATTATACATTCTGCTTGAGAAAGGAACATTATAGTGGGGGTGATGGAGTTGGTAGCTTTATAAAATGAAATCCAATATCAAAGGGATCATTAATGAGAAAAAAAATGGGACCCCAAAATACTGCATGGTACTTGAATAAAGAGATCCAAGCCATCCTAAAGGAAAAGGGTTGGCCCAGCCAGAAGGATTCAGTGGTTGAGCATAGACCTATGAACCAGGAGGTCATGGTTTGATTCCCAGTCAGGGCACATGCCCAGGTTGCAGGCTTGGTCCCCAGTTTGGGGTGTGTAGGAGGCAGCCAATCAATGATTCTCTTTCATGACTGATATTTCTATTTGCCTCCCTCTCCCTTCCTCTCTCAAATCAATAAAAATATAGTTTACAAAAATAAAAGGAAAAGGCTTGGACCTGCATTTCTAAGACTCTCGTGTAAACATTTTAATAAAGAGGTTCTTCTCTACCATGTGCCTCCTCTATCCCCACAAGCTAGGGTGTTAAAGAAAGTGCCATAAAACAGTGTCCTTTCTTGTGCATTTATGGGACATGCTTAAGGCAAGTGTAAGGAAGTGACAATAAAGGCCAAGCTAATCATCCCTGAAGAAGTCTAACATAAAAGTCCTAGAAATAGGAGCCATAAAGACAGAAGAGAAACAGTCCAGAGATGGAAGATGCTGACGACGCCTTGCTATACTAGCCAGTCAGCAGCTGTGCATTGCTGCAGGTTACCCAGGCCAAACCAGAGAGAATCAGACCTGCATCACCACCATTTGTCCACCATCCAGAGCTGAAATATCATTGTTGACAAGTAAACATAAGGAACTGTTTGACATTGAAATTGGGACTCAAAAGAACTGTTGGCCCAGAAAAAAACTCACTATAGACTGATTCATTTGCCTCTCAGCATAACCATTATTGCTATTGCTTGTTTCATTTTCGGTTCTTATAAGTGTATTTCTAGTATCACATGAGCTCACTCATCTAAGGGAAATGGCGAACATAGACTGATGAACAAGAACAGCATCAATCAGACTGTCAAACCTCAGAGGGAAGGTAGGGTAGGGTGGAGATAATGGGGAGAGATCAACCAAAGGACTTATATGCATGCATATGAGCCTAACCAGTGGTCACGGACAACAGGGAGGAGGGTCATGCGTGGGGAGGGGTTTGGGATGGGACTGGGGGGGATGAGGACAAATATGTGATACCTTAATAAAGAAATAAAAAAAAAGAAATAGGAGCACTATTGCTTCAGAGGCCAACATTTACCTCCAATTGTTGGTAGATCTGATAACAGAATCCAGGAATCTTGCCACTGCAACCTGCTATCCCTAAGCTGCACCAAGTGCATACCAGAGAGGACTGTGGTGTGCAGTCATGCCATCCATCCTATGCACTGTTTTCACACAAAATCCCAACTTACTCCCTGTTTTTTAATTGAAGTTGCTAGTCGGGCCCATTTTATATAAGTGAACACACCTTCTCTCTTTTCCATTCCACTGCCTGAATCGCAGTGTCTTTGTGACATTTGGATCATCTGAATACCACAGCTCTTTTGAAAGAGGAGGTCGCATGTATGGCAGCTCAGGATCTTCAGATACAATCAGTACCTTTAGACAGAAAATAATGATACTTAATCAGAACCAAGTCATTTAATAGGCAGATATCAAAGTGTTCACATTGACTAAGTGCTTGCAGAATATCCTCTCTGTGACAGACAAAACAATACGTGCCTTACCCTGGCCCCAGGATCCCGAGCCCGGATGGATCTGGCTGCAGCAAAAGCAGCAGTGCCTCCACCAATGAGCAGGAATGGAACATGACTTGGTACCCTGACTTGAGCAACCGACTCTCCTTCTGGAGCTGTAGGCAACAGACCAGACACGGTGAATTTTCTTAAAGTCTTAGATGATTCCTCGCCACTTTAAAATCACCTTGCACTTGTCTCAATCCTTTACATAAAGCTGGCAAAACACTGTATCTACGATTATCTTAACAATTTCTCAGCATACTGATTGGACAGGAAAAGCAATTATTCCCTTCATTTCCTAAGTGGAAAATGCCCAAAAAAGAATTGAATGATTTGGCCAATGTCATTCATTGATTAAGTCTGTCAGAACTAGAACCGAGCTTAGATATTGAGCAATTTATAGAACACCCAGGAGGTTAATTGGGGATTCTTATACAGTGTTCAAGAATAAGGTGTTATATACAAAAGCAATGTAAATCACCCACCCAGGGTTACGGGGCTTATTAAAGGATTAAAACATTTCTCTCTGAAAAAAGCAAGCCAGTCGTGTGTGATAGAAGTACTGGCCATGGCTACATGCTTTAGAAAAACAAATACATCTTTAACAACTCAAAACTCCAAAAACTCAAGGGAACAAAACAGACCTAAAATAATTTTTGCATCGAGAAAAAGGCCTTTAGCTCTTTTCTAATAAACTTCCTCTCTAAGCTTGCTTTTTTAATATAAAGCTTGACTTTTAAGTATAATATAAAAAAAAAAAAACACTCCCAGAAAAACAAGGGAAAAAGCACACACACAAAAAAGAAAAACAACCAATCATGATCCTCACTAACTTTCTTCTCAAACATAAATTCCAAATATTTTAACAAATCGCTGTCAGGTGTGGGATAATACCATAGATTCTGGAAGCTTACAATCTCTCAGCATCATCGTGTCAACAAGATAACTACAAAGCACAGAATCAAACTGTTTACAACTTTCCCTTCATATATTGAGCGTCAAAGCATACTTACCAGATAATGCGGCCCTCTTCTGTTTCTCTTCTGGTGTCAGCCCTAATCCTGAAATTCTTTCATTATATCTTTTTTGGTCACTTTTTATAACCTTGTAGGCCTGTAGATCCAAACACGGAAAAAATTTATTTCATAACAGAACTAGCTCATACCATCAGCAGTTTCATTATTTTCCAATTAAATGAGAAGCTTTTGTCTACCTAAGGTAAGTTCTTCTATGTGAAAGTCACTAAGGCAACTTTATTTTCTTAAGAAATAAAAAATATTGAATGTGTACAAACTTGGTGTGTAAAGAATACAGGTTAAGCAGATGACATTTTTCCAGTTTCAAATTTCCTTAGGGTGTATCTATGTGAAGAATTTTCCTCAGACTGTATTTAATTCTGAAGGTATGAAGGAATAAGAAAAACATTTTTTAGAAGAATAAAGTGTTAGGAAGGACTGAACTTTATAAAAGGGATTTTGGACTTTGTTGGATACTAGCTGTGAAACCAATCTATATGGGTAGGTAGCCAGGACACACGTTTCCCTGGGAGGTGTCCTGAGTTTTGTCCCTGAAACTGACCGCAGTATCCTAGTCTGATAGAGTAACAAATCTTTCCCTCAATGGTCTGTCCTATCACTCAGATGTTCATTAAAGGTCAAACACCTTGCTTAAATACCAGTAGTATTTCAAATATACTATTTTCTCTACGTTTTCAAATTAAAGAAGGGTACTTTAGCATTATGACTAGCTGTTTTTTACATACAGCATCAGAACTTATTGGGGGGGAAATTAAAAAGCAGTAGGCAAGAATGACTTGTTTTTAATTAGAATACTTTTTGCTCTTTTGTACCCCACAGGGACAAGACAGGAATTTAAATGATGCTATGTCGCCGAAACCGGTTTGGCTCAGTGGTAGAGCGTAGGTCTGCGGACTGAAAGGTCCCAGGTTCGATTCCGGTCAGAGGCATGTACATTGGTTGCAGACACATCCCCGGTAGGGGGTGTGCAAGAGGCAGCTGGTCGATGTTTCTCTCTCATCGACGTTTCTAGCTCTCTAGCTCTCTCCCTTCTTCTCTGTAAAAAAATCAAAATATATTAAAAAAAAATAAATGATGCTATGTCAATTGGAATCCCAGACTATTAATTAATTGGAGGATAAAGTATAGAAAATCAGAGGGATTAAAATAAAACATGCTTTAAGAATATTTCTGCCCTAGCTGGTCTGGCTCAATGGATAGAGCGTCAGCCTGTGGATTGAAGGGTCCCAGGTTCGATTCTGGCCACGGTCACATGCCTGGGTTGTGGGCTCGGAACCCATTAGGGGGCGTGCAGGAGGCAGCCAATCAATGTTTCTCTCTCATCATTGATGTTTCTATCTCTCTCTCCCTCTTCCTTCTTCTCTAAAATCAATAAAATATATATTTAAAAAAAGAATATTTCTATGAGCCCTCACAGAGCAGCTCATCAGGTAACGTGCGACAATAAAGAACCTGGCCCCTGAGACCTCAACATTTATCAGCCTGGAAGCGTCCAACATATGATAAGGACGATTAAAAAATTGAGTACTGTATGTTGAAAGGCAATGGTTATACCTTGAATTTTCCACTAAGTTCATCCAAATGAATTCAGCTAACATTAATTAAGAAAGTTTATTTTTATAAATATATTTTTATTGATTTCAGATAGGAAGGCAGAGAGATAGAAACATCAATGATGAGAGAAAATCATTGATTGGCTGCCTCTAGCACACCCCCTACTAGGGATTGAGCCCACAACTCGGAATCCAACTGTGACCTCCTGTTCATAGGCCAACACTCAACCACTGAGCCATACCGGCTGGGCTAGAAGTGTCTTTTTCTTTTTTAATTTTGGAATCAGATACTATATATATATATATATATATATATATATATATATATATATATCTCCAGTATTTACCCATACTCTAAATACACACACATATATCTATATGTATGTGTGTGTAACATTTGTTTTAAGAAAGAGACTTTTACCTAAAAAGATGGCTTAAGCTGGTCAACATGAGTGAACAGAGAAATAAGCTGAGGTTATGTTCATAATCAGAGGGATATCCAAAAATAGGCTAGGCCCTCTCACACCTCCTAATAACATCACACATGAGAGGAAGAATAGACCAAGAAATGTCTTGAGTCTTAGTGGGGAAAGGACAAGAATGAGATTTGTCATATATTTATAACCACATATATTTATATATTTAGCTTTTAAGTAAAATGTTCTGATATAAAAACAAGTTTGCAGACATACTAAATATAAATTTACCTTTCCTCCAAGTGTTTCTGTATTTTCAGTTTGAACAGATTTTTAAATAGTGATGTGAATACATGTAAGGTTAAGAAAAACTACAAATTTATGAAAAACATTAGTGGGCCGGTTGCTCAGTGGTTAGTGTTGGCCTTCTGATCAAATGGTCTTGGTTTCAATTCCCAGTCAAGAGCACATACCTCAGTTGCAAGTTTCATAGCGTGTGCACAAGGCAACCAACGATCTGTCGCTCTCACGTCCATGTTTTTCTCTCTCTCTCTCCCTTCCCCCCCTTCTCTCCTCCTCCACCCTCCTTTCCACTTTCTTTAGCAATCAGTAGAAAAATATCCTCCAGTGAGGATTAAAAAGCAAAAGAAAAATACTGGTGGAAACAACTTTTGAAAGCAGATGAATATGGTGGCATTTAGTCAACTTAAAGGAATTTGAAAGGAAACAGGTCATTTTCTCAGAGGGGACGTGATCCTATCAGTTGAACACGGGCATGCGGCCCAAATACTAAATCTCATTAAGTATTCTAAAGGCCACTTAACTCTGCTCACTGACAAATAACAGGACTAAGATTAGGGGATTTGCCTGTGGTCCTATAGAAAGTCACTAGCAACAGAGGGAGACTCTGCTCACATACACAAGGATTAGGTTTTTCTGTTTTCGATCTAAGTTGAAGTGTTCAAATCAGTGTTTTTCAAACAGGGGTTGAAGCTCATTAATGGGCTATAAAATCAATTTAGTAGATTATGAACAGCATGAAAAAAACACACAAACACACATAGAAGAGAAACTACTGAAGTATATTACAACTAGTATTATTTCAAAAATTTTGTTTTACATATTTATAGTTGTATAATGGTTGCAAGATAAAATTTATTTCTTCTTGTGGATTGTGGTAAAAAAGAAATTAAAAAGCTGCTAGTTTAAAGTATAGGCCCCTGGCAAACATTTCAGAAAACTTGTTCTTAGTGCTGCTCCCTTATTTTGGGAGGGTGGAGTGTCTGTGTGGGGGGAAGGTAAAGGGATCCACAATCAGGAATTATAGTATTTAAACTTTAATTAGGAGCATGTTGTCATATGAGAAACATTATGGACAGAATGCTTGTATCCCTCTCAACTTCATATGTTGAAGCTCTAACTTCCCATGTGATAATATTTGGAGATGGGACTTTGGGGAGGTGATAAAGATTAAATGAGGTCATTAAAAGTGGGGCCCTAATCCCGTAGGGCTGGTGAAAGGGAAGAGAGAGCTCAAATTCTCTCTTCCCCGTGTGAGGACCCAGGAGGGGGCAAGCCAGGAAAGCGCTGTCAGAACCTGACCATGCTGGCACCCTGATTTTGGACTTTTGGCATCCAAATTGTGAGAGAATAAAATTCTCTTTAAAAAAAATTTTTTTTTATTTATTTCAGAGAAAAGGGGAAAGGGAAATGTAGAAACATCAATGATGAGAGAGAATCATTAATTGGCTGCCTCCTGTACACCCCTTACTGGGGATCAAGCCTGCAACCCTGGCATGTGCCCTGACTGGGAATCAGGAATCAAACGGTGACCTCCTGGTTCACAGGTCGACACTCAACCACTGAGCCACGTCGGCTGGGTGAGAATAAATTTCTGTTATGTAAGCTACTGAGTCTGTGGTACTTTGTTATGGCAGTCATCGCAGACTAATACAAACACTAAACTTATAGCCATAGGTCATCAAGTCTGAACTCTGATTTCAAGTTAACTATTCTCTTTTAGACTAATCAATTTCAGAGAAAAAAAAAATCTAAGCCACCTCAGGTCACATTTTAAATGATTTAAAACCTAATATGAAACTCTACAAACTAAAACCAAAAACAACTCTACGAACTAGATAATGGCTATAGGTAGACAAAAGCTTATCATTTAACCTGAAACCATTATAATATGGTAGCTTTATTATTACCAGTGTTGGATAAACACAGAGGGCAAAGAGGCATTTAACTGAATGGCTTAAGAGGCACTGGTGCTTCGTAGATACTTTGAAGGCAGGAGAAAGCAACAGTGACTGGCCCGATCTTGTGGCCTGGGGTCAAGAGATTTGCCTGGCCAGCTCTGTGGAAGCCATCCAACTCTGGTACAGCAACATAAGCCAGCGGTTTAATAGGTTTAAATTTTATAAACATATCAGATGCAAACACTTTAAATCTATTTTTGAATGAATGGATGGAACCGACAGGAAAAGTTGAGAGAACTATGGAATGGGAAAGTTCAGACTCAGAGGGTGATATCTGAATTATAAATGAGAGGCACTTAAGAAAGAAATCTATAGGAATATGTTAGCTTATACCACTTCAGCCACTAGTTTGACCAAATTAGATATTACAAAAGGGACACTTCCAAATGAATTTGCTTTGAAATAGAAGCTGGGGGTGAATGGGGAGGATTTCTCTGGCTTTTTGGACTTCCTCAGAAGCATTCGATAAAATGCCTTTTATCAATAAAAGTAGGGTTAATTGATTGTTTGGCAAAAAACACATAATTTTACCTAAAATAATTCAAAATGGATGCTGTTCATGTTATCTTTACTTGCTTAGTCAATGTTTACTCTTTGAGTCTGTCTTGGTTAGGTATGCAGCACTAGAGCACAATATAATTTAGCATGATAGAAATAATTACGATATAAAATTAGCAACAATTTTAAAGAAAGGGTTGGTGATGAGTATTTGTAATACTCATTAAATGTATGGCTTTGGACATATCTAGTTGGACTTCAACAGTTTGAAGAATGAGATATGAGGACTCCCTAGTGACTGACAATGTCCCTTTAACAAAGACCTAGAAAGCACATGCTGTGAAAACGTCATTGTGTTCTAATGGATCAAGTTCTCATTAGTGCCGTGGTCTCACCCACCCTACCCCAAGATATATTTTAGTGTAAGCATCTTACATAATAAACTCCTGCCCCAGTGACTGTTGCTCCTACAATTAAGAAGTATACTAGTCTGCTGCCATCTTTCCCAGAAGCACCTGCAGACGCTAGTGATCTAGAAGGGGATCCTAGGTGATGACACTGCACAACTGTAGGTAAAGATAAGGCCAAGAAAGAAACAAAAGGAGATAGAAAAAAGAACTAAGTATTAATGAAGAAATCTTCAACACAAAGGCAGGGATGCATTTTTGGTTACCCTGTGCTAAAAAAAGGAAATGGAGGAGAATGCATATTTCCTCAAAGTCTGTTATCTGACAGAGCTCACCTACTTTTCACTCCAATTTGACTCACAACTTGCAAGAGCCACCTACTTTTCTCGTGCATTTGGAAGTCAGGTTAGGGAATGACAAGCTAGATACATTCAAATAATTTTCACGTCTCTTTTAGTAACCTAGTGATCAAGAAGCAAGATAAGTTCACTGTCTTACCAATGTAGAAAGACCTAAAATTGTAATGGCGTCCAACCATTTGCTCTCAATAAGTAAAGCAAACAGCTTCCTTCAATCGAGGTTGTTACTAGGTGTTATCTAAGTTGGTTCCCTCAACTTTATGTGATCCAACTTTAGACTGACCTGCTTAATCACAGTAAATCCTGCCAAGTTAAAAAAAAAAGTACATCATAATTCCTTGGTGACCAATTAAGCTGATCAGAGTTCATTCAAGGAGATGGAATTGTGCTATAACTCGTAGCAGTGAAAACTATTTCTCACCTCACACAAACTCCATTCTAAAATTGGAGATACTAGGGCTAAGCCTATGATTTAGTCTTTGGTGAGATTCAGGAATAGTTTTCCTATTAGGAACGCTTACTATTTGAATTGAAGGCTGTTTTTGTTTTTAATGTCTATCCCAAGCTGAGGAAAAATAAAACATTTGACAAATGGGTCAAAATCAAATATTGTGCTAAGGAGCTGCAATGAATTTTGTCCTTATTCACAGGTTAGCGTGTCACATCCAAGAGCAAAGGTACAAGTTTTTTGGTACTTGGTCAAACCTAAGAAAAGACAGTGGCTTTCAAGTAAAGGATAAAAAGACAAGTGAAAAGAGCAAAGATAATCAACATGAGATTATATTTCAGTCATTCCCAAATTGACCCTCATAGGATATTAGACAGGAGGCACATTAAAGAAGGCCTCCTGGAAATTTTTTCAAAAGGAGAAAGGGTGATTAGTTGCAAACATTTTAAAGCAGAGTACTATTGAGGCTATTAATGGGAACTGTTTGGCAGCTTCTTTACACAAGCCACTTTTCTACTTACATATGCACCAGCACCTATTGTTGATAAGCCCACAAAAAGGACTAACACATTTTTATCGATTTTGCCCCCTGATGCACCAGAGCTAGCCATTTGTCTTGTCATCTGGAGTTCTAGAGGAACATGCCATCGCTGGAACAAGTTGCCTAAGGAACACAATTTATTAAAGACACACACACATAAAAATAAAATAGTTAATACATGTTTATGACTAAATGTCAATGCATTGTACAAGTCAGGACTTATTGCCCACTGGCTGCATGACGTTGACTGTTCAATGACCAAGAAAAAAAACCCCACCAAAATTGTATACAAATACGACAGATATCAGAATGCATACTCATAAAGTGGTTAGAGTTGTTAAGAATGCTGTCCAGGGAGGAAATTTACAGTCTCCAGAAAAGATAATGAAAAACATATGGGCAATTCATCAAATACTTCCCTCGTTACTTCTTCACCATAAATGAAGTAAACACAGGGAGTTGACTGGATAGATATAAAAAGTTAACTACAGGCTACCTGGAGCATTATAACAACCACTGAAGGAAAAATCTAAACAGCTGCCGCAAGCCTTGCACAAAATAAAACCCTGCCACGCAATCTAAACAAGACACAGCTCAGTCTTTGCATAAAAGGTAATACACCTTGGAAAACAGGAATGTTAACACTCAGAAGAAAACCAGGAAAAAAAACTGAATAATTTTGGCTATGAAGTATTTTTTTAGAATGACAAAATTTAAAATATCCACCAATTACTTCTGAGTCCTCTGAAATAATATGAAGTTTATGCTGATGTAAAACTTAGTGCAGCTATGGAATGACCTGGTGATCATAACAACTTTCACACACTAAAATGTAAGAATCTGGTACATTTCTTTCTCCATGAAGATGCTGGCATTTTCAGATGAAGGAGTCTCAGAACCTTCTATGCTTATGATATTCCTTGTTTTAACTATTAACCTAGAGCAGTGATTCACATATTTTCTCTGTAAAGAACCAGATAGTATATATATATTTTCAGACTTGGGGCCCATACGGTGTCTGCTGCAACTGTTCAATTCTGCTGATGTTGAACAAAAACAACCGCAGACAATATATAAATAAATTAATGTGACTGTGTCCCAATAAAACTTAATTAATGGACACTAAAATGTGAATTTTAAATCATTTCCACGTGTCCCTAAATAGCCTATTTCACATTTTTCTTTAGCCATTGAAAAAAATATAGCCGAAGCAGGTTTGGCTCAGTGGTAGAGCGTTAGTCTGCGGACTGAAAGGTCCCAGGTTCGATTCCGGCCAAGGGCATGTACATTGGTTGTGGGCACATCCCCGGTAGGGAGTGTGCAAGAGGCAGCTGGTCGATGTTTCTCCCTCATCGACGTTTCTAACTCTCTATCTCTCTCCCTTCCTCTCTGTAAAAAATCAATAAAATATATTAAAAAAATAAAAAATAAAAAATGAAAAAAAACATCTTAGCTCAAGGGGTGGTACAAAAGCATCTGTGTTTGGGCTATGGGCTGTAGTTTGCCATCCTGATCTAGAATAGTGATACCAAAACTTGCATCAGAATCCCCTGGAGAGTTTGTTAAAACACAGGTGGATAGACCCAATCCCAGAGTTTCTGTGTCAGATCTGGGATGGGGCTCACGAATTTGCATTTCTCAAAAGTTCTCAGGTGACGTTGCAGGTCTGCACTTTAAGACCATTGTTTCTGATCTGACCAGGCTTTAAAAGACAAGCAGGATGGGCACTGGTGGTAGTATTCCATATGTACTTACAGAGATCAGAAATAGGAAGCTGTCCCCCTTCCTTTCACAATGTCAGGACACTGCTCTCTCTTACCTGAAATCCTTGGGAACATGTGCAATCCAGAACGTTAGAAAAAAAGGTTTTTAGTTCTAAGAGTATAGGTCCATAGTCTCTTATCTATAATTCAGAAATCAAAATAGACTGACAAATCCAGTTTTTATAACTCACTGGCCAGTAAAACCTGATGTGAGAGTCTCCTTGGAATCTTTTGTTTATCCCACTCAGTATGATTGGTCATAGACACATGAATATGTGTGACTGTGGGTTGCTGAGTGCTACTATATGGCATATGCACTATATACTTAAGACCAAACAATTCTTTGGGGGAGATAAATTCATGTAAAAATGTTTTTTCTGATTTTCTTCTGAGCTTTAACATTTCTGTCTTCCAAGACACTTCACCTTTCACGCAAGACTGAGCTTTGTCTTGGTTAGATTGTGTGGCAGAGTTTTATTTCATGCAAGGTTTGAGGCAGCTGTTTATTAATTTTCTTACCTGCTTTAGAATCCTTCATTGCCATGTGAAAAAAAAGGTTTATATTTGGAAAGAACAAATCATGAAAATAAAATCATGTACAAGGGTGGAGAAGCGTATCTCAATCTGAGTAAGCTTTTGATTTTCAAAAGTCGATAAGAATGATGAAACATAAGTAGAAACTAACAACTCTCAGAGGTTAGCAAATGAAACTGGGTAGGAAAAGTTAAGTTTAATTCAATGAATTAAAAGTTTAGTTCAATTTCAATGAGTTTTGTCCCTCACCCTACCCTACGTTTGGTTGCTGAAAAATTTTTTTAAGTTCCATAGATTCCTCTACAGTGTTTCCCAAACTTTTGACATATGTGTACCCCTTCTATAATTTTCGTAACGCTGAGTACCCCTCGAACTCATGAGAACGTAGAATTAGGAGCAGCTAAGCACGGTGCAGTGCATATTCCCACCAAACTCTTCCCGTACCTCTGGGGGTACGCATACCACACTTTGGGAAAGAAGATCTTAAATTCAGAAATGATAACTTTATCTATAATAATAAAAGGGTAATATGCTAATTAGAGCAGACATCTTCTGGACGTCCTTCCTGATGAAGCTGGGGCAGGAGAGAAGCCAGCCAGCATCTCGGGTACCTGCAGGCGGCTTGAGAGAAGCCAGCCCAGGTCCCAGGGGCCTGCAGGTGGCTGAAGGAGGGAAACCTGGGTCCCAGGTGCCAGAGGGAAGCTAGTGAAGGCAGCAGGGAGCAGGCAGGTCTACTTTTGAATGAATTTTCATGCATCAGGCCTCTAGTTTTAATATAACAGTAATGTGTTTATTCTGGTTTTGTTTGCTTTTCTCAAACTGATAAAACCAAGAGTGTAGATTTGGGAATGTTCTGCAGTTTTTACCTCAATATGCCCCCAAAAAGGACATTTCTAAGTAAACTAATTTTTTAAAAAGTTAATTGGTTAACATTTAAACTACTGCTTGAAAAAACAAACTACTGCTTGAAAAGAAACACAATACAACACTATTGGCATTAACAAACCAACTTTTTACATACCAACAAGTGACTTTAATTTTGTAAAAGATGGTAAGTATTGTATCGATGTTGATATTTCCCACCAGTTTTCTTTTACCCATGAAATTACACCTACACTTCTCCCCACCCCTAGTGCTTCAAAATTTTAGGAAATTTTATATCACGACTGAAACATGCCTTTTCACTTGTCTTACTGATGTGGGAAAGCCAAATTACTCCTTGATTTCTCATTATTGCACCAGTCTACTTGTTTTAGATTTTCTTCAGTCAGACCACAAATACAGAGGTAGCACTTTCTTTCTCACACTTAGGATTCAATTCTTTTATTTAATACATTTATATATTATAATGATTGCCATTGTAGTGATAGTTAACGCCTCTATCATATCACATTATAATTTCTTTTTTATTGGTTGGAATAATTAAGGTCTAGTCTTTTAGCTAGCCTATAATTAAAATATGATACTATTATCTATATTCATCATACTGTGCAAGGATTCACTTCCTGAATAAATGTTACACAGAGCAGCAGTGTCCAACAGATGTTCATTATTTGTTGAATTAATGAAGGAACGAACTAGAAATTCTTCCCAATTTTAGTGATAAGGAATAAACATTTTAAAGGATTCTTTGCAAAGAAGTTTTAGCCAGATCCTACTTACTTCAGGTTGCTTAATAATAAATCAGTAACCTCAAAATCACAGGCTAGCATTAGAATACTACCTAAATCATCACCGAGTTCATTTCTGTGGATTTCAAAATCTCCTGTTTATCCATACTCCTGGGAAGCCTTTTTTAGAAATACATCCACACAATTGAGGCACCTATGAATCTCAAATAAAGAGGTCTATATGCTCTTGAGTCTTATCTTTGAATGTCAAAGAAAACGGATTTTTCTCTGATATGGATAAAACAAGCAGGACAAGTCTAGATGATCTATTCATTGTAGCTAGGCCCCTCTTCATAAGGAATCCAACAGCTATTTACCTTTATCAGTCTCTGTTGCTGTTTTTTTTTTGTTTGTTTATTTGTGTTTTGAATCCTTTGATGGAATTTTAGAAGAATCAGAATATAAAAGTGATAGTAGAGTGTGAACCACTCTGAAGAAAGGCCAGAGGAAAAATGATTCAGATGACAAGAAAAAAAAAGAAAGAAAATTGAACTGTTCTTCAAAGTTAAGCCCTTTAAAATAACTAGAGTTCAATCACTGAGAATTTATCATGTCAGAGAATGTACAAAGTGTGAGGACAAAAAAAACAAATAGTACATGATCCCTGACCTTGGGTAGAACATAGTGTAGGAAGGGAGAATGACTGCAACTATTCTATCAGAAAATGGGTTTGATACAAATCATAGGAGACTCAAGGACACTCAGTCAATTTTATTAATCCTTAGGTCAGTGGAAGAGAAGGAAAAGAATCATTATTCATTCAAAATTATATTTCCCAAATTTGCCTGATCATATTAATTACATCAAGGGGTAAAATACTAGAGGCCTGGTGCACAAAATTCGTGCATGGGTGGGGTCCCTAAGCCTGGCTGGTGATCAGGGCCTATCAAGGCCTTCCAGCTACCGGCCCGGGCCTTCCTTCATTCCACGCCACCTCCTGGTGGTCAGTGCATGTCACAGCGAGCCACCATTCTCCCAGTCTCCTGGTCAAACTCCCAAGGGGGCAATCTGCATATTAAGCATATATATATTGTAAATTCCCAGGCCTCTCGCCTGAAATTCTCATTTGGTAGGTTTGGGGTCCATCCTCCCCTCAATTTAAATGACCATGCAACTTTGGAATGATCATATTACAACGGTAGCAATTCCCTTAAATATTAGAAAATATATTAACTGGTTGCAGAAAAGGCTGACTTGCCATAGATTTTCTTCTGCAAAGCTTTGCTTCAGCAGAAAGAGTGGGGAAAGGCTCATCTTCTAGGCTTCAAAAGAAAGCATCATTTGGCAGTGTCCAGGAAGTCTGGTTACTTACACAAGAGAAGTTCAATTTCTTTTTTATTTATTTTATTTTTTTTAGAGAGAGGAGATGGGGGGAGAGAGAGAGAGAGAGAGAGAGAGAGAGAGAGAGAGAGAGAGAGAGAGAGAGAGAGAGAGAGAAATCGATGTGAGAAATATCAATCGGCTGCCTCCCATAAGTGCCACAGCTGGGGATTGAACCCGCAGCCTGGGAATGTGCCTGACCAGGAATGGAACTGGCCACCCTTTGGTGCAGAGAATGAAGACGCTCAACCAACTGAGCCACACCAGCTAGGGCCCACTTTCCTTTTTAAGGAGGTGAGAAGGATTCCGAGTAGAGGAAAATGTTCAAACATTTGACCCCTCCGGTCAGGGATCGGTGATCAGTTTGATCACATGGGCAGCACAATGTTTGTTGACCAAATAAAAATACTACAGAACAGAAAATATCCATTTCCTAACCTATCTGCTCCTCCTGGGTGCCGAATGCAGACATACTGGTAAAGTGGTGACTATTAATTACCTTCAATCATTTTTGGAAAGAAGCAGAACATCCAAAATAAACAAATGGTACCAATTATAGATTTAAAGGGGGAAAAAAGGCAACATAAAATGAAAATGAACCCGACAATGGTGACAGATGTGGAGGTAGATTTAAAGTTTGCTAACATCCTGGCAAAGAATTGAAGGGGAAAAAGGGAAAAGGGGAGGAGGAAATGGCATATAAAAAAAACAATGTCTCTTCCCCACCTATGTAAAAACATGGCAGATACAACTATGTGAAAAAGACATTAGATTAAAAGCAGTCTGTAATGAAGCCACAAAGCATGGTAAATTTGTAAAATGACAATCATACTTTTTGAAATTGTAACCTCAGCCCCATCTATTTCTAAAGGCATATGATGTTATATTCTGGTGCTTGGCCAAAAGACAAAAAATAAGCGTATACAAAGAGATGGATGGATATGTCAAGAAGTCAGAATATATATTCTACAGCAGAGCACCTTCATATAAAGTTATTCAATGGAGAAAAATATTTTGAGTCTGTAATTTTTCAGTACTAGTTCTAATATCACCAACCACCTTCAAATATATAACTTTGGAAATCCATATTTAATTGCTGAGAACTTTTGGTCAGACTTCAGAATGCTGGTAAATGTTTGAGTTTTAAGCAAAATAAGTGCACAAAGTTAGAAAGGCCAGTGTGGATGAAAAGCTTCAGCTTACCAAAATTTCTGTGCGACTTGCATAGAGCAACCTCATTTCATTGCACAAACCCATACATACAGATGACATCACAGACAGGATGTTAGTTTAAAAGCCAAGGTAGAGGTTTTTTAAGTTCCAAGGGCAATATGCCTTAGGACATATCTCAGATACACACCCATCAGGAAACATTTTCTTGAAGCACAGCAACTGGAAAAACTTTTCAAATGTACCTTTCCAAATATAACAATATAAAAGAAGCATTTTCCACTTTTTATTTTTAAATCACCCAGAAGGTGGTTGCATGTTTGAAAGGCCTCAAGGATAACTTCTGACATTACACATGTGAGTGTCCTAAATGGTCAATCAAAAATTATTGATGTAAAAATAAACACACACCTCCTACAGATAGATAATTCTTTCATGAAATTGTGCTAACTGAAAATCAGCAGGCACAAAACATGCTCAGATAAATTCAGAGATATCTGATGCACAACGGGCTAAAGAGCAGAGAGAGTTGAAGCAAGAGTTTAGGGGCCTAGAAACTGGCAAACTATCCTTTACCCTGCCTATTAATTAAGTACATGACCTTGGGCAAGAAAATTTCACCTCTCCATGCCTCGGTTTATTATCTATAAAATGAATGGGTTGAACTTTACCACAGAATCCCTTCCAGCTCTAAAATTTGATGAGACAACTTCATGGAGGGCAAACACAATGCGCTCTGCAAACTCACTCTTGGAAGCATTAAAGACCACCAAGAATTACACTGACGAGACACCTCAAATTAATTAATGGGTCAGCTCTCCTGGTGTTCTGGAGCACAACTCACTCACTCCTTACTTGCAATACACTGTGTTTCACAGATTACTCAAATCTACGAATCTCATCTGGGGCTCAGGAGGTAGTGCAGATAATATCCTGATTTACAGAAGAAACTAAGGCGTGGGGCTTAAATGTTTTATTTAAAGTCTCACAGTCGTAAATGACTGTCTACTTGACTTCATTGTCTAAAAAATGTGGACGAGGGGTGGCCCGGAGGTGGCACTGGATAACACTAGACATTATCATTAAACAGCAAATCCTCTCAGGAAAAGGCCTCGAGCCAATTACTGGGTTCAATTCCCTTGAAGGTCAGGTACGCACACATGGCAAAACTAATGGAACCCGCCAACTTGAAATTCACGCGACTGTGAGCCTATTAAGTTTATCCCGGGGTGGGGGCGGGAAGAGCTGCGAGGCTTTGGGAGTCTAAGCAGCCCAGGCCCTAGAACTATGGAGGTGGGGGTTGCCCGGTACGGGTCAGTCACCTGGAAGCCGGTTCCTTTGCTTCGGGCCTCGGACGCACACTGTCCGCACCAAGGGCGCCAGCTTCTGCTTCAAAGCACGCGCTGCCAGGCTTCCACACCGGTACATTTCAGCGGCCGCTCCTCGGGACCTCCTCCTTCCTTTCTTCTCACGCACTTACCGGTCAAACACCCTCGGCTCCGGCCCACTCCCCCCTCCGCTGCGCGCGCACACGCACTCCACGCAGGCTCCGCCTTCCAGCTCCGGCTGGGCATTGGACAGTTCGGCAGGCTCGCTAGCGCCCGGGAAGGGGAAGCGCTACCGGAGACCCACTGCGCAGGCGTAATACTCAGCGCCGCATTGTGATTGGCCCGCACGGGAGAGAAGGTTTGCGCATGCGCCTAGTTTCTCCCAAGCTCCCAAAGTCCTCCCCGGCCTTGACTGTAAGTTTCCACGGATTGGGAACAGTGAGTTCAGGTGAGCGAGTTCAGAGAGCCGCCCAGGCTGAGACCTGTGGGGCCGCTTGGCGGGCTTTTGAGGAAAATGATAATAGCACCGCACAAAGCATGGCGCCAGCGCTGTATTTTGTTCTTTTGTTTTAGACAACAAGCTATTAAGGTGACCAGACGTCCCGCTTTTGACGGGACAGTCCCGAATTTTAACAATTTGTCCCGTGTCTCACGGCGTTTAAAAAAAAAAAAAAAAGTCCAAAAATTTAAAAGAATCTTTCCAAAAATTGGGACTTTTTTAAAAAGCCGCGAGACGCGGGACAAATTGTTAAAAATCGGGACTGTCCCGCCAAAAGCGGGACGTCCGGTTACCTAGTAACTAGGTACTAAGCCTTCGGGATTTTCTGGCTTGACTCCACTTCCAGACTTAACATATAGGCCCGAGCTGGGTCTCTTGGCTTCCCAGTTTTAGTTGCTGGCGCTTTCTAACCTCTGCTTCTAGGGCAAGCATTCATTCCGCTCTGTCTTGCCCCATATCGCTTTTATGTTATGCAATTCTGATTCCTAGATGCTGTATCAGGTGCTGCGGATGGTCTCCTGTCAATCTGTGCTTGAAAGCAGGATGCTGGCAAAGCGTTCATGCTTCAGACACTCTGTGAGAGAATTCCTAAACAGCACTTTTAGAGTTTGGGGGGAGGGGTTAGGTGTTTCGACTCTACAAAATGTAAGCTAAATTGGAAATAAAATTTTGGCTGTATGCAAAACATAACATGTCTTTTCTCAGAGTTTTGTGTTACATATTCATTTAAAAAGTATTTATTGAGCACTTGCCACTTGGCTATTACTATGAAGGGGGATCTAGAGGCTTATGAAAAGTATAGGAAGTGGTCACTGTATAGTTGGGGAGATGACATATACTGGATATATATTATATATTATATTATATTATATTATATCATATATACATTTATACATATATATGGTGTAGTGCCAGAGCAAGAGAAAAGACTATGGGATGGAATAGCTAAGGAAGGACTTCACGTAAGAAATATTACTTGGGCCTGTCTTCAAGAATGAGTAGTAAAATTTAAACAGTGGATGAGGAAGAATATTTCTGATGGTGAATACACTGGGACCTAAGGAAATATTTTTAGTGTTTATGCAGTCTGCCCCAGATTGAATCCTGGCTCTGCCACTTGGGCATGTCACTTAGCTATGCCTCACTTTCCTTGTCTACCAATCACACAGATTTGATATGAAGATTACATGAGAAAGCTCCATGCTATTTAAATTAAAAGGCTTGTAGGTATAAAGTGAACACAAACCAGTACATTTTCAGGCAACAATGGCAGGAGTATATACTAGGAAGTTAATAAGGATAGGTTAATAAGGTAGGGTCAGATTTGAACGAGCCAAATAGTTTGTCCCTAATCTTGTAGGTGATGACATTATTATTTTTTTTTTAAGTAAAATAGGGATAGAGGGTGAAATTTCAAAGGCATTGTTTTAGAAAGTTTAACTCAGGAAGCAGCTTTACTGGGTGAAAATGATCCAGAGTTCCCTTACTCATTTTTATTTTATTTTTTAAATATATTTTATTGATTTTTTACAGAGAGGAAGAGAGAGGGATAGAGAGTTAGAAACATCGATGAGAGAGAATCAACGATCAACTGCCTCCTGCACACCCCCCACTGGGGATGTGCCCGCAACCAACAAGGCACATGCCCCTGACTGTAATCAAACCCGGGACCCCTCAGGCAGGCTGACACTCTTATCCACTTAGCCAAACCGGTTTAGGCTTCCCTTACTCATTTAGAATAATATTCAGGAGGGAAGGAGAGTGAGGAGGGTGGGAAATCAACCAAAGAATATATATATACATATATGCCTAGCCTTTGGACACAGACAATAGTAGTGGGGTGAAGGCCTGGGGCAGGGTGCGGGGGCAGAGTAGGAGGCAAAAGTGGGGAAAATGAGGGATAATAGAGTCAACAAAAATAGAAACAAACAAAATATAGAATAATGGGTGTTCAGAAGTACAAGAATAGGTGACTTTTTCGATTTTAAAATTGATTTTTAGAGAGAGGGGCAGGAGAGAGAGAGAGAGAGAGAGAGAGAGAGAGAGAGAGAGAGAGAGAGAAGAAACATTTATATAAGAGCAAAACATCCATCAACATCCATGGGCTGCCCCCCCCTCCTCCACCCACACCCCACGGGAGAAGGAGACAGGCTCCTGCATTCAAACCAGCAACCCCTGGGTGCACAGGTCGACACCCAAGCAACCCAGCCTCACGGGCCAGGGCTACTGTTCTGTAGATAATGATCACCAGATTTAGCTTCAAATACAGAGAAGAATGCTGCTGGAAACTATTACCTAGACATCAGCAAAAAAAAAAAAAAAAAAAAAAAAAAAAAAATGATGATAGCTATTCACACTATAGAATGGGAACTGATAGCCGAAACAGGTTTGGCTCAGTGGATAGAATGTCAGCCTGCGGACTGAAGAGTCCCGGGTTCGATTCCAGTCAAGGGCAGTACTCTGGTTGTGGGCACATCCCCAGTGGGGGGTGTGCAGGAGTCAGCTGGTTGATGTTTCTCATTGATGTTTCTAGCTCTCTATCTCTCTTCCTTCCTCTCTGTAAGAAATCAATAAAATATATTTTAAAAAATCAAAAAAATAAAATAAAATGGGAACTGATATTCATAATGATGACCTTGGTTTAGCCAACAAAGATTAAGTTCTTCCTGAGATGGTTTTAATATTGAATAGCATAATCTATGCTTTTAGACATGGGTGACCCACATATATGTGTAAAGAGTTAGCTACAACTATATCTGCTAACTCAGCTAAAAAGCTTGTTAACTAGAAGACCCTATCTTCCTAGCCATTTTAAGTAACCTGGACTTGGCTGAGCAGTTGCATTACAGACCTATCACTGATGCACTGGATTGTTTTTTCTTTCTTTTTTAAAAATTGTTTTTCTCATATTGGGATGGATTTAGTCACGTTTGTGTCTTTTGCAGCACAGCCTTACATACAAATAAGATGGCAGCTCATGTGTGCTGCTGGAATCCCTGACCTTGATGGCATTAGCAAATAGCTCATGTGGGTGCTATTGGCATATGTCAATCTTACTCCTATGAAATATGTGGGAGGATGGATAAAACCTTAAAAGCAAACATAAAAGGGGTGCAATTTATTGTATGTAAATTATATCCCAGCAAAGTTAATTTCAAACAAATTCTGAACCTGGAGTCACTGATGTATGATGTATGATGATGTATGATGATGCTTAGTAAGCTTTGGGAAGCTGCCCCCTGATACCGTAAGAAAGTTCTGTTCATTTATCATCTTGCAAGCATAATCTAGGCTTCTGGCAAATTAGAACCGACCACTTTCTTCTACATTCAGTTGTAGAGGGGTGAACCCTCCTGGGGGTTTTCAATTCCTTCTGACACTCCACCATTCTAGAAGGACTTATGAGATCGTATGGAGAGCCCAGGAATGCAAGACACTATGAGCTTTATGTCTGGTCCCAAGATCCCTCCACCTGGGCCTGAAATGGTTAGTCCCCTGAACAAAGTCCCTTGTGCTGGAGCTGCCACCACTAGCTTCCCCCCTCCCCTACTCCCGGTTTGGCCCTCTCCCACGGCGGGCCTTCCCCATTGGCCAGACAAACACAACCGACTGCGGCAGCCAATGGGAGCCACTCTCCTGAACATTCAGAGGATGGGTGCTTGTGGTGTGATGAGGGGGAGGTTGGCGCCTGGCACGCGCCCCTCTACATCTGGCAAGTCTGTGACAGAAACAGTAACACCCCCTACACACGCATACCAGTGTCCCCCGGCTCCCTCCTCTCAGCTGCTCGGGTCTCCGCTACCCAAGGCTTGTCTTGGCAGCGCCCTCCCAGGCTCCTCCTCCTCGGGGCTCGGCAGTGCACCTGCTTCCTCAATAATAGAGCATCTCTTTATCCCAAGGCTTGGGAAGGGGCGACGGAGGCAAGCATGGCTCAGCTGGCCACCGCTCCCTAGGTGAAAGAGGAGTCTCCGCCCCGCTCAGTAAAGTAATGTTGCTCCAAGGCCAAAGTGCTCCAGAGATGCCTTAGAGGGCAGCTTTGTCCCTCCCCAGCTGTGCTCCCTGCCCGCTGACCCCTGCGCGCTTCAAGAAATTGGGGGGTGGGGAAGCCTGAGATCTATAAGCTAAATGGGGGCGAGGAGAAGGGAAGACCACCCCGGAGGGGTGTGCGCCCCTCTCCCCACCCCCCTTGCCTCGTAGGCTTCCTCCCTGCGGTGTGTCCTTGGGGATGGGCAAGGGAGGATCCTAGTCTAAGGCGCGGCTGAGGCACTGGCTGAAGCAGAAAGCTCCAGGCTTGCAGTCTCTCTTTTATGTCTCCCTTCCCTGCCTGGCTTTTGTGTTGGTGCTTCGGAAATGTGAGGAGGGCGAGCTGGAGGAGGAGGAGGGGGACCTAGGTTGAGGGCACCCCCTGCACGCGCGCGTGCGCGCACGGTGCCGGCGCACGCACACACACGCGGACACTCACGGACACGCGCGGGCACACACACACACACACACACACACACACACACACAAAGCTCGCTCGCTTCGAGCGCTCTAACGTGGCCGTTTTCTTTGTGTGGAGCCCTCGAGGGGGGTTGGGGCCCCAGTTTGGTCCCGTCCTGGGGAGATGGCGCAGCCCATCCTGGGCCACGGGAGCCTGCAACCTGCCTCCACTGCTGGGCTGGCATCCCTGGAGCTCGACTCGTCCCTGGACCAGTACGTGCAGATCCGCATCTTCAAAATCATCGTGATAGGGGACTCCAACGTGGGTAAGACCTGCTTGACCTTCCGCTTCTGCGGAGGGACCTTCCCAGACAAGACCGAAGCCACCATCGGCGTGGACTTCAGGGAGAAGACCGTGGAAATCGAGGGCGAGAAGATCAAGGTGATCTAGCCGGTCGGGTCCAGGATGGGTGGGCTCTGGGAGGGGTCCTTGCCCGGGACTTGGATCTGGTGGTTGTGAAGTCTCAGATGCATGGCTGTGTCGCTGTTTGCTGAGCCCAAGACCCTGGGCACCTCCTCATCCCCCCCTTTCCTCTCTCAGCTGCCGGGTTGGGTTCCAACCTCACCCGTTTTGGGCAGGGGCAGGCTGGAGTGGGTGCATTCATGCCCTCTGCCCCTACCTGACAGCTCCTGCCAGGAAAAGCGTGTGTGATCCCATCCTTGACCCTGCGCCAGGAGCAGCGGCACCTGTGGGCAGAGGGAGGCAGGAGGGAATCGGTCCTGGTGTGGGATGGATCCCAAAGCACTTTACATATCTTGAGGTCTCTTCTACCTCTTGGGTGCCAATAGGCTGCAAAACCCCACTTTGGTTAAGGCATTGGAGGGGAGGACAGGATGGAAATCCATAGAAAATGACCGTTGATGGTTAACGTTGGGGCTGAAACGGAATAGGGGTGTAGTGGGGTGGTTTTGGCACAAAGTCATGAACGCTTTGAAAGACATTGAGACAGGGTCACTCACCAGCCCTTCCTAAGAGACAAAACGACTTCTTTTGGAACAGACCTCAAATGCTATCTTCTGTATTTGTCGCTATTCGCCATTGCTCATTGTGTTGGTATTGTCTTCAGCAGGCCTTTGTAAGAATGCAGAGCAACTTATCTGAGGGTCAGCGGAAGTGTCTTGGTCCTCCCTTCTCGGTAGTTTATGAAGTAGGCTAAGTACGGATATTTTTGTCTGACCATTTGTACTCACGTTTGGTTCAGAAAAAGGTGGAAACTCAATAGAACAAGAATAGTTCAATGTGCAGAGGCTAGTGGGAGGGAGACATGGCAAGGGCAGCTTCATGTGTCAGGGGAGTACAAAGGGGGCAGGTCCATGGGTAGGAAAGTCACCTCCAAAGACACTGTGCACTAAAGACCAACTCCACTAGACATAGCTGACCTTTTCTTGAGCTTCCGGTCAGACCCTGTCAGGTAAAGGTAAAAAGCTCCCTCCTGCACAGAGTGATATGGAGAGAAGGGCTTAGCAACGGGGGGAAATGATAGAAAACAAAAACAAAAAAACATTGTAAACTCTGCAAGACTCTTGACTTCTTGGTTTTAATAATGAACATGTTTTAAAATGGCTTCAGAAACCAGGCCAACATGCTACGTGTGTCAGGAAGATGGACAGCCCAGTATTGATAAGGGAGCACTCTCCAGAACAACTGAGTCCCAGGATCAGGAATAGAGGACAATGTTTTGAAATAGTGATCGTTTTCAGCCCTTGCATTTTTGGAGGAATTATTACATTTATTTTTTAAAGTCGAAGTAGGTATCAGTCTTTCTCCTTTCCCAGGGCTTTATGTTGATGGTTTAGGACTTTCTCTAAGGTGTCTAACTTCTTTCATGTAACGCTGTAAGATTCTGTAATTTCTAAAGCATGCCTTAACAATCCAAAGTGGAAATATACTTATGTATGTGCTCTTGGACCCTTAAGACCCTTACAATGTAATGCTACTTCCTGTTTAAAATCAAGTGTCACATTGAGCCAAACAACTCTCTGGATTTAAGAGAGGGGAAAGAAGCCCACCTGAAATTTACATAGAGAAAAAAAGGAAGTGTTTGGGAGCGTGGGGGAGAAGAGAGGAGGAAACTAGAAAGTGTAAAATGGGAGGTTGA
This sequence comes from Pipistrellus hanaki, assembly GCF_964339955.1. Lineage (NCBI taxonomy): Eukaryota > Metazoa > Chordata > Mammalia > Chiroptera > Vespertilionidae > Pipistrellus > Pipistrellus hanaki. The sequence continues at coordinate 26,629,900 of NC_140524.1, read as the reverse complement.
AAATGAGTGGAAGAGGGTCACCACCCAATGCCCTTGGGGAAATTTTTTAAAAGTTTCCTTCCCTTATAACAGCCCAATACTTTGCCAAACTGGATTTTACAGTCTCTGCCAAAGATTCTGGACTTTTTCCCCAGGGGCAGAGCCTGTGACAGTGTGACTCACTAGAAAAGTGCTCAGTAGTGCTCAATACAGGCTTTTTAGGGAAAGATGATATTTCAAGAGGGTGAAACCTTGTGACACTTCTGAAGGAGCTCTCTGAGGGCGGATTCTGAGGGATCTCAAGGTGGGGCGTGGGAGTGGGGAGATGCTGACCTTGCCTCATCTAAAGCCTCAGGGCCAAAGCCAGCAGGTGAAGACCAGCTTGTCCGTGGGAAGGTGGCCGAGCATGGCAGCGAGCACATGATCTCGAAGGAGATTTGGCCCCACACTCCAGCTGGCCTGGAGTTTCTCAAGGAACAAGTAACAAAACCACACTAGGAGGTGGCTGCCAAAGGCTTCTCCCTTTGGGGGAGAGGGAAGAGTCCTGTGTGCCAGGCTGAAGTGGCCCTAGACCACAGCCTGCAATAGAAGGCTGTCAGGCTATAAAACACCAGCTCTCAAAGGAGACTGGGAAAGAGGGCTCAGTGAGCTCTTCTCAGTCCAAGAGTAGGGTGTGGTCTCTCCTGGGCTGCTTCCCTGTGCCCTAGGGTAGAACATACTGTCAACCCCTGTAGGGGGTGACTGACTCAGCACGTTTGGGACTACTCTCTTAATTACCAGGGCCATTCCTTAGGCTTTGAAACCCAATTTGGTGTCTCCAGTCAATGTGTCTTTACACCCTCCCAATCACAACATTTATAATCCAATGTTTCCTAGTTAACATGAGCATCAAGAAAAGCCTCCAATAAGTAAATAATAATAATAATAATAATAATAATAATAATAAACTCCTGCTTTGTGAATAAATGAAGAGCTCAGACTGGATACTCTACATACACTACCATATTTGACCTTCACAGCAGACCTATGAAATTAAGACTTATTATCATTCCTGTATATAGATAAGGAGATCAAAGTTAGAGAGATTAAATAACTTGCCCAAAGGCATATGGATCTGAGCTTCAGTCTTTGACCCTTGAATCTAACTAAGCACTAATGTGACCTAGATTCAGAGCCCAGGCTCTCTACCACCACACTTTACCCTCAGGGGCAATATCTGGCCTGGGGGAGCGTGCACAGGGGAAAGTGGCTTCCCTCGAAGCAGCCTGGTAGTCTTTTGTAGGCCAGGGGTCCAGAGTTATAGTCCCAGGACCCAGGATCCTTCAAGTTGTCTCCTTTAACTGCACCCCAGACACTGAGCTGAGTACCTAGGTTTTTCTTTGTTTTTTGTTTTTTGTTTTTAAGGCAGGGAGGAGATATCTGATTCTCCTATAGGTTTTTTAAAAAAATATATATTTTATTGATTTTTTACAGAGAGGAAGAGAGAGGGATAGAGAGTTAGAGACATCGATGAGAGAGAATCATCAATCAGCTGCCTCTTGCACACTCCCTACAGGGGATGTGCCCGAAACCAAGGTACATGCCTTTGACCGGAATCGAACCTGGAACCTTTCAGTCTGCAGATCGATGCTTTATCCACTGAGCCAAACCAGTTTCGGCTAGGTTTTACTTTTTGTACCTTGTCTGTCTCACCCTAGCCGTGAGAATCAAGGAATGTTCAGAGATGGAAGAGACCTTAAGGAATCTTTAACCCAACATCCTCATTTTCCAGATAGGAAACTGAGGCTCAGAGAGGGAAAGTGACATGCCTAAGATCACACAGGGCCAGGCCTACAACTCAGGTCTCCTAATTTCCCTTCTGGTGATTTTTTCAATATAAATGCCTGCTTTAGGCTTGTGCCGCTGTCCAGGCAGCCTATGCAGTCACCTGTGACAGGGATACAGAGACACATCATATGGGAAAGCTGACAGTCCTTCCTGACATCAACCTTGGTGGAGGCATGTCCCAACCTCCAAAGAAAGAGTGGAGCTTCCCATAATGACCATTATGGATCTGTCTCCTTTAGCTAAATCTTATTGAGCCTGTCTCAGATTAGAAGCGCTGGAAAAATGCCAAATAGGAGTGAGTGAGGGGTGGGATGAAGGAGGTATTAGAGAGGAGACTCAGAACTAATTTTGGAGCCATTCTTTGTAAATTCTCATGGGAGCACCCCCTCCTCCTTAGTTTGGTTCCTTACACCTAGCGCCCCCTCAGCCCTAGCCCTGTAGACCAGGCAAACTGCAGGTTAGGTATGGTTGTGGGCAGGCGCCAACCAGGACTGTGGATATCTCTTTCTCTGCTGATCACTTAGAAAAATCACCTTCCTGTGTTACATTATCAAGTGGATGAAGGCTGAGCTAAGTGTTCCCTCTGAAGCTGCCTGCAGTCAGAATGACATCATGCCTTCCTTGGGGCTTCTGAGCTTCTGTCTTCTGCCAGTGAGCTTAATGGTTAATTACCTATCAGTGTGTGTTTCTCTGTCTGCCTTGTTTCCTTGCTTTCTGTGCATTAGTTCCTCTTTGTCTCTGTCCTTCTTTGCCAATCGCTGGGGCAGCCTTGTGTGTGTATCTTAGACGTAGATGGGACAGTCTAGCTAATTAAAAAAATATTTGTTTTAAACTATTCCCGTCAGCCACTCCGGCACCCTCTGAAGGTTACAGATGCATTTTTCTCCACTTTTCCACATCTACACTCCCCTGCTGGCCTCCAACAAAAGGACATTCATGCCTCATCTATACAAAGATGCCAGATATGTTCCCTAGGGAAAAGAAATATTCGTGTCAGCTATGAGCATGCGCAGGGAGTGGAGGACTTGCTGAAGCTTGCTCAGTAAAATGAGGAAAAAGGCTAGATTTATTGTTGGTAGCTCCCCAGGATGTACCTCTCGACCCTTCTCCAACATCCCTGTTATATTGAGCCTACCCCCAACTACCCATAGCAGGTTCTGGCATTCCTCTCTCCTCCCCTCCCCCCCACCTGCCTGTGCCTTGGCTCTATCTCATTGTCAAGAAGCCAAGCTTTTTGGGCTTTTCAGGATGAGAACCAACGGGTCCAAGGAGCAGCTACTAGGGAAGGGCTGATGGGCCGTCTGAGTCAATAGCAACAACTAACATATGCAGAGCACTTTATGTTTTGCAAAAGCTCTTTTTCGTGTGGTATTTCATTTGCCTACTCGTTTATTTAGCTACTAAGTGAAGGAGCTAGGAGCCAGGTCTCTCAGTTCCAAAACTACTGCTGTCAATTGCTTGTCGGGCCAGACTCGATGGTGGAGGTTTGGGGCCAGGGTGGAAGGGAGAGTGTGTATTAGGCACTGTGCCACGTGCTTACAAGTAATGCTAATCCTCACAGCATCACTACAAGATTCCTGTGGTTATCTTCAGTTTCCAGGGGAGGACACTGAAGATAAACTAAGTTACTTGCCTAAGGACACCTAACTAGTAGTATGTGATTGGGCTGAGATTTGCATCCAAGTTTGTTTGACTCCATTACTCCCCACTGATCCTTGGAGAGAAAATCTGGAGGAGCATGTATGTGGCCAAGGGGCATGTATGTGGCTAAGGGGCAGTTGTCCCCTCAGGGTCACCATGTGGATACAGTGCCCACAGGAAATGAAGGATGGATGAGAGGATTGCCAGCTGCAAAAGAGGAAGGAGGTGCCAGGGGCTTATACCAGTAAGGATGTTGAGAAGAATAGGAACATCAAACTTCCAAACAAAAATGAGGTCATTTGTGTGTCCAGTGAGCCTGACTACTGTGCTCTTCCTTTGTGATGGCTTTTCTGATTTTTCTGCCGTGAGCAGCCTGCTTCTTGGCTCACTTCCCACCACAAACAGGGCTTCATAGAGATTAGAGTGGGGTTTATATAGAATGAGAGCAGTGCCTCCAGTTCAAATTCCGAGTCTCCAAATAAAAACTTCAAGGCTCCCTGTAACATTGAAAAGGCAGAGTTGGTCTCCAGCAGAGAGGGCCCTCCCTGTAGTTCCGGCAGCTTGGGTGGTGTACACAATTTTGAAGCAAAAATAAAAAAATTAAAAAAAAATCACACACTCCCACCCCTGTTCTTGCTAGTGTCAGGTATTTTTAGAGTCCTGAGCTCATGGTGGTAAAGCATCTGCCACATGCCTGAAGGCTGGTAGGGATTCAGCCTTACTCAGAGGCAAGAGTTAGAGATCAGGGTGTTCTTGTGCTATACCCGAACTCTTCCCACTGACCTCCATTCCTTTCCTGGCCTGCTCTCGCTTTCTTCCTGCTCAGAGTACCACAGCAGTGGAAGAAATGAAAATCTTTTCTGGTTCTGCATGCCAAAGCAAATCAGTCTTCAAGGACTTATGTTTTTTGCATAATCAGGGTTGAATGTTGTTTCTGAATTCGCCTTGGCAGATACCTAGGATGCCAGACTGCTTGTACTTTTGGTAGCTCAGGCCAAAACTGCTTGTTGATAATGCTGACAGTTCGACAACAACCATATTGATAAGTGATTGGATGCAGAAAAAAAACAGCTTACCGTTTAGCCAGAGAGATGCCAAGAGCAATGATGAAACATCTAGAGAACAAATAAATATATTCTGAATGGCGTGGTATGGACTCAAAGGGCACTAGAAATGCCTAGGAAATAGAATTGAAGAGCTGGAGAAGATTTTAGGAAGAAGGTGGAGATATGAACCGAGCCTTTGAAGAATGAGCAAGGTCTAGGTAGAGTAATGAGGGGGCAACTGATTCTGTAGGGAAGTGTGAACTAGCAGGACCAAAGGTACAGAGGGAATGAACCAGGGGTAGCTGAGTAGTTTGAAAAGAGGTTGAGTGAGGTAAAATTACGGCAGACAAAACTTTCTATTTGATGCCACATGCAGAAGAAGCCTAACATAATTTCTTAATGAGATGGATGACATGCTGAAAAAGCAGAGATTCAAGAAGGCTTGTTTGAAAGTAGTATGAGGAAGCACGGGTATAGAGACATCTAGAATCCAAAGACTTAACTGTAGTCCAAAAGTGAGGAGAGAAGGGTCTGTCCTAGGGAAATGAAAATCAAAATACAAGAGTGAGTGAATCTGCCCTGGTTGGTGTGCCTCAGTGGTTATAAAGTCAGCCTGCACAACACAGAATCGAGGGTTGGATTCCAGGTCAAGGGCACATACCTGGGTTGCATGTTCACTCCTCATCCCCTGTTGGGGCAATTGCGGGAGGCAACCGATTGATGTGTCCCTCCTCTCACATCAATGTCTGTCTCTCTCTCTCTCTCTCTCTCTCTCTCTCTCTCTCTCTCTCTCTCTCTTTCTCTCTCTCTCTCCTCCCACTCTGTGCAAAGCAATGGGGAAAATATCCTCAGGTGAGGATAGCAACAACAAAATAGAATGGGTGAATCTGAAGGTCATGTCAAAGGCATGTAATGGCCATGCCCATAGAGGGAATGAAGGGGAGCCTAGACAATGAAAATTGATGTTCAGAATGATGACTCTGGGGCCCTGTTAAGATCTTCATTCAGCAAGGAGATTCAATTATATTTACTAGATTATACTGACTGACCAATAACTCCAAATAAAGGCTATACTTTGTTTTAAGAACCATAATAGTCAATTAGAGACCATAATCAAATTTTCTTTGATAACTGAGAATAGTATAGGGCCTTGGGACCATCATCCTGTGTATGAATCTCTTGTCCAAGACTTTGGATGTATAAAGAGAAATAGATTGGGCAGAATGTGTGTCGACTCCAGAGTATCCCTTGGGAGTTGTGTCCTGGTATATTTTATATCAGCATTTTTGCTTCATAATTTGGCCTTTATCCCAAAAGGTGAGATACGGAAGAAAAATCCAGTGAGCTAAATTACCATTTACATAACAAAGAAGTGGACTGAAATTGAGCTAAAAGCTGAAATTTAAACACTAACTTTGTTTTCTTTAAAAAGCCATCAAAACCTCTCCCAACAAAACCCAAAACAAAGTGATGAATACAGTAAAAAATTTGGAAAGTACAGCAACAAAAAAGAACTAAATAAATATTATCTATAGTCTCACTGCCCTTAAATGATCATTAATGTTCTGGTATATACACTTCCAGTCTTTCCTATGCATATGACTATACTTATTTTTTTTAATTGGGACCATAGCATATGAAAAGTTTCATGTCCTGCTTTCACTTATATTTTGTGCACACTTCCTCCATCATTTATTCTTTGAAAACATTTTTAATGGCTGCATAATAACCCACAGTATACATATATACATAAACTTTAGCTATTCCTTTCTTACTGAGCATTTAGACTGTTTCCTGTTTTGTTTTGTTTTTAATATCTTTATTGATTTCAGAGAGGAAGAGAGAGAGAGATAGAAACATCAATGATGAGAGAGAATCATTTATCGGCTGCCTCTTACATGCCCCACACTGGGAATTGAATCCACAACCTGGCCATGTGCCCGGACCAAGAATTGAACTGTGACTTCTTGGTTCATAGGTCGATGCTCAACCAGTGAGCCATGATAGCTGGGCCTATTTTATTTATTTATTATTCTTTTTTAATCCTCACCCGACGATATTTTTTTCCATTGATATTTAGACAGAGTGGAAGGTAGGGAGGAGGGTGGTGAGAGAGACACATCGATTGGTTGCCTCCTGTATGTGCCCTGACCAGGGCCTGGGATCGAACCCACAATACTTAGGCCTGCGGGCTCATGCTATAACCACTGAACAACCTGCCAGAGCTATTTCCTGTTTTTAAAAAAGTATAAATAACATGGTGATTAAGACTTTTGTACAAAATTTTGACCACGTATCTATTATTTCTTTTGTATAGATGATTGGAAGTGAGATTATAGGCTCAAAGAGTTTTTAACATTTTTAAGGTTCTTGATAATTTTGACAAATTGCCCACAGAAAAGTTGATTAATGTACATCCCAGTTTTTCAACTAAAAATCTTAAGGATTTTCAACTAAAAATCTTAAGAGAAACTTTATAAATCCTGAAAGGAACTTCTCTCTCCCTCCCTCTCTCTCTCTCTCTCTCTCTCTCTCTCTCTCTCTCTCTATATATATATATATATATATATATATATATATATATATATATATATATATATACTAGAAGCCTGGTGCACAAAATTCATGCATGGCGGGGAGGGAGGATGTCCCTCAGCCCCGTCTGCACCCTCTCCAATCTGGGACCCCTCAAGGGATGTCCGACTGCCTGTTTAGGCCCAATCCCGATGGGCAGTCGTGCATCCGTTTTACAATCTAAGATTGCTGGCTCCCAACAGCTCACCTGCCTGCCAACCTGATCACCACCTAACCACTTCCCTGCCAGCCTGATCCATGCCTAAGTGCTCCTAACTGCCCTCCCCTGCAGGCCTGGTTGCCCCCAAATGCTCTCCCCTGCAGACCTGCTCTCCCCTCAACTGCCCTCCCCAGCTGGCCTGGTCACCCATAACTGCCCTCCCTTGTTGGCCTGGTCATCCCTAATTGCCCTTCCCTGTAGGCCTGCCCCCCCCAACTGCCTTCCCCTGCAGGCCTGGTCCCTCCCAACTGCCCTTCTCTGCCTGCCCCGTTACCCCTAACTGCCCTCCCTGCTGGCTTGATTGGCCACAACTGCCCTCCCCTACTGGCCATCTTGTAGTGCCATCTTGTGTCCACATGGGGGCAGCCATCTTTGATCACATGGGGGCGGCCATCTTGTGTGTTGGAGTGATGGTCAATTTGCATATTACACTTTTGTTAGATAGGACTAGAGGCCCAGTGCATGAAATTCATGCACAGGTAGGGTTCCTAGACCTGGCCAGCAATTAGGGCCCATCTGTGAGGTAACCAGTGGGGCAATCGGGAGGGGGGGGGCCACTGGCCCTGCCCCCTCCCACTGCTGCTGGTCACCTCCCTCTGTGGGGAGACTGGCAAGGCAATTGGGGGGGCCCCTCCTTGGCTAGCCTGGGGTCTGCGGGCTGGGGGCAGCTCTTGTGTTGAGTGTCTGTCCCCTGATGATTAGTGTGCATCATTGGGAGTGATTGTTCCTCCAGTCGTTCTGCTGTTTGGTCAATTTGCATATTCAGCTTTTATTATATAGGATAAAAAGGCTAATATGCAAAGTGTCCCCTTGGGAGTTTGACTGGGAGACTGGGAATTTGATCACTTGCTTCGATGTGTGCTGACCACTAGGGGGTGGGGAGGCACAGAACAAGGTGGGTAACCAGCAGTGGCAGTGGGGTGGGGCACCGAGGGAGCAAGAAAAGGAGGAAGTGGAGAGGCGGGGAAGTGGAAAGGAGGGGAAACTGATCAGCCCTGATCGCAGGCCAGGCCTAGGGACCCTACCTGTGCATGAATTTCATGCACTGGGCCTCTAGTACTTTCATAAGTCCATCCTGCCAATCTGTCAAAGAACTACTTTCAGTGTTAGGGCTTGTCACCTCAGCTCTATAATGTCACAGAACCATGTTTTCTCCTGTCTATTCATGTTTCCTTTCCTGACTCCAAACATGGGTTTTTATACCTTTCAGGTTCAAGTGTGGGACACAGCAGGTCAGGAACGCTTCCGCAAAAGCATGGTCGAGCATTACTACCGCAATGTGCATGCAGTGGTGTTTGTCTATGACGTCACCAAGATGACATCCTTCACCAACCTCAAAATGTGGATCCAAGAATGCAATGGGCATGCTGTGCCCCCGCTAGTACCGAAAGTGCTTGTGGGCAACAAGTGTGACTTGAGGGAACAGATCCAGGTGCCCTCCAATTTAGCCCTGAAATTTGCCGATGCCCACAACATGCTCTTGTTTGAGACATCGGCCAAGGACCCCAAAGAGAGCCAGAACGTGGAGTCAATTTTCATGTGCCTGGCTTGCCGATTGAAGGCACAGAAATCACTGCTCTATCGTGATGCTGAGAGGCAGCAGGGGAAGGTGCAGAAACTGGAGTTCCCACATGAGGCTAACAGCAAAACTTCCTGTCCCTGTTGAAACCAAATAATGTAAATACAAGCTCAGTCATCACTAGTTTTTTCTTTCCCTTTTTTCCGTGTCTGCATAACGCTGACACCTGCTTGTTTCCATAGAAATTGATATTAAAATAAAATTTGTATAGATTATCATATGTCTTCATGTCTTGCTTTCCTCTGAGAAGACATTTCTGATTGTGATGAGTAGAAGAGGCAGCTTGCCCCACTGGAATAGTATGTCTGTGCCAAGACATACTCCCTAGCAGCTTTCTATGCTGCCTGAAGATCTCATCATCTGAGTCACTTCTTCAGAACTAATTCATTGTCTCACTGAGTGTCATCAGTGGACAGAAACACCCAGAAGGGGTGGTATACAGCCCAGATATGGTTTCTTGAGTGCCAGTGCAGGCAGCAGGACATATAAGACTTGAAAAATGTTTACTCACCAGTATTTCCTAGGTTCCCTAGAGGAGGCTTCTCTCTCCTTATTTCCCAAAGTTTAAAAATAAAAAGTATAGGTTGCCCAATGGGCACAACTGCTTCCAAAGTAATTAGGGTCTTCTTCCCACGTTCTACTAAGCAGTCTCTAACACCAAAAGTGTTTCTTCCCCCCTTTCTTAGAGAAGACAGGGCTCAAGCAAACAAATGTCTATTATGCCCCCAGATCTTTGCTGTGTGCTATGGAGCAAACATAACAAGAGGAGGATTCATCCCCTATGTTCAAAGACACTTTGATCTAGTTGCGGGAACATTGTACATACTGAAACTACTTGGGAACGAAAATTAGACAACTTTATCACCAAGGGCATGGTTGTGTTATGGGAATTGAGAGTGTTATGTACTCAACATTAGTGGGGCCACTGAAAAAGAATCGTACTTATTTTCTATGTTGAATAAAGCGTAACGTTTGGATTGGTAAAGAGGTGAGGAATGGGCAAAAGTCAGGAAGCAATAATGACCTTGGGGGTTGAACTAGGAGTGTGGCTCACTGACAGCTGAGCAATCTTAGTGGGAGAGCCCAGCATGGGGAAGCCTGCACATCAAGCCAGATAGTTTGTTGCCTTTTAAGCCAAGAGGGGGTGGAGGGTGGTGACTACAGTAGGAGTCCTGTAGGAATTTTTTATATGGCTGGTCCTAGGTATGTGAAAGTCCCTTGTCCACTTGTTAGAATACCTAAATGGCTATAAAGGCATTTCTATAATAGCTTCGGGTAGATCTCTTTACTTGGGGGGATGCTCCTTAATGTGTCTCTATTGTCAGAAGCCTGTGGAGAGAGAATCCTAGGCAGCCCCTTAGCATGTTTCTCTGGTAGGTGATTTCTCTGGTAGATGAAGACAGGTCTGCCCCTTGCCCCTTGCCAGCAAAGAGTAGGTACATCCCAGATGCACTTCCCACCCAAACAAATAGCCTGTTTGGTCTTTCCAGAATGATTGTCCCTACAACTCTCTTTCTCCTATTTGGCTAATTCCCCATCCCACTTCCATCTCCACCCAGCTTCGGTCTCAGCCTAGCCCCCAGGCTGGTTCTCATTACTTGGCTTATGCCTGGATCCCAGTCTTTGGGGTCTTCTTAGTATCTCAGTGAGGGTTGTTTTCTTCCTAGTTGTTCCCTTAATGCCCAGCCCTTGAATCTCACCCAAGGGGCTGGACTGTCTGTTGGTGAACTGTCTGCTGAAACCCTCACAGCTATACTTCTCCCCACGGAATACACTAGGGACTTGTCTCAGAATTTAGATGCTGACTCCTTGCCCAGGACACGAACTCCCGTTGTTGTGTTACTTGGCTCTTATGACCTGCCTGCAGAGCTAGGCCACCTCTCAGGAGCTGAATGTATACTTGTCCGTTCTAATGGGTACATTTCAGTCTGGGTTCTGGCCTGTCTTGGACAGGGCACCTTTGTGCTGTGACAGGGTCAAGATGACAACATTTCAAGTCCTCTAACCAGGACTGTCACTTTTAGACCTGAATTACCTCTGACATCTTTCAGCAAACATATACTGGGCACTTACTATGTGCCACTGTTCTAAGCCCTAGGGGTACTTAAATCAACAAAATAAAGTCCTGCTTTCTTCAAGGAGACAGACACTAGGGTGGCTGAGCAAGAAAGGGAGAGAATGTGGAAGATTAGGCAAAGAAGTAGGTAATGCCAGGTTTAAGTTTTATTTAAATGCAGTGAGAAGCCAGTGCAAGGTTTAAGTATCAACTAGACTTAGTTGCACTAAATTAGAATTGAGACATATAAATGAGATAATTTGAGAGGGTAATAAGGACTCTAAGGGCCATAATGGTAATTAGAGAATGAAGAAGGTGGCGGGAGGGCTACATATTAAGTAGAGTGGTCACAAAAAGCATCTCTGAAGAGATAACATTTAAACTGAGGCCTGAATGAAGACCTGCAAGAGGGTAACGCCTCTACTTCTCATAGCATCTCCAAGAGAAATAGACACCCCTTCCTAGGTGTCTCCTCTATGTGGGCTGCAAGTGTGCAACTTCCAAGCTGGCTGTTCCTTACCTTTGGTCCTGCCAAGGCTCTGGTAGGTTTGCTGTGAATAGCGGGCACCCACCAATCTTACCTGCTTCTATTCTCTGTGTCTCATCTGCTTGAACCTGTCTTTTCCTGCAGTATGACAGTATTCTTCCTCAGGTGCCTGGGGATAGCCAAGAGGCCCCAGGACTCCCCACTGTGGCCCCAGGGATCCCAAGAATCTCAGGGCTCTGCTCACTCTCCCTGCCCCAGAACATCCTGCTATTACCCACACAGTGGCATTCAGGCCCCCCTCAGATTGAGCAAGAGGACTTGGGAATGGGCTGTACCCAGGGTGCACCCAGAGGAAAGGAACTCCTGAGGCCAGAGAACCATGACACCCTTGATGCTATGAAGATGCTGAGGGGTAAGGGTATTCAAGGGAATCATGGTGCTTCCGGGTTCCTCATTCAGCTTTGTTAGGTCTCTGGAAGAATCCATGTTGGCCAAAAGCTCTTGTCTATAGCTCCCCTTCTCTTTACAGACCGGTATCCTTGAGTCTTCATTGGTGCTACAGAGACAGGACCCGGATAAATAACTACTAACAATTGAATGCCTATTATGTGCCAGGCCCAGTGCTAAAGCATGTTACATTTGTTCACTAGCTCATTTAATGCTTCTTCGACCCCATTAGGTAGGAATGATGATTTCCATTTTACAGATAGGAATATGGATGCACTGAAAGATTTAATGGCTTGTCCAGGGTAGTAATTGATGAAGCAAGATCTGTCTTACTACACGACTAGGATCTTTGTATGATATCGTCCTGTCTTTCCAGCTAGTTCTAAGTTGTAGGACCCTTTAAGGGATTACAGGTTGACTCAGACTAGTCCTCTGACCCATGGGGTTAGGTGAGTATGACATTCAATATACAAGACTGGGACATTCCTCCTCAAATGGGATGTCCCTGACCAGCTACCTACAAGAAGCCCAAGTGGCTGACAGAAGTGACAGCTCTAGACCAAAGGAGTTCCTAAAATGTCCTTGCCTTGAACAATAGCTGGGAACCATACAGCCAGCAGACTCTGCTGCTCAGCCTTAGGGACTATAGGATCTTGTCATTGTCCCCCCTATCCCTTAGTACCTGTGCATTTGCTCAGGTTCCCAGATTCAGACTGTGGACTTGCTCTGGCCAAACTCAGTGCAGCTGAGAACTATCTTAGCGGGATCCTTTAGTTAGTGAGCCCAAAACCAGATGCTATTCTGAGCACCACCAGCTAGAGCAGTGCCTGGGAGGGAGACACAGCCCAGAACAGCTGGAGAAGCCCACCCCGCATTGAAGTTGATTGCAGCCCATCCTGAGTATGTGTGGGGTGAGGATGGAGAATGTGGAGACCTGCTGAGAGCCCCCTCAATAGCAAGGCTCAGCTTCTCCAGCAACTTTGAGTGGCAGATGTAAAAAGAGGGCAGCTATTCTCCTGTAACACCTGAAGGGACAGAGTTGCTGCCTTAGCTTAGAGATCTCCTTCCACTCACTGTCCCTCATTCCCTCACTAGGAGGGGTCTTGTTTTCTATGGAAGGAATGGCCAACGCTTTCCTGGTTTCAAACCTTGTTCTGACTCCAAGTCTCCTTGGTTGTCAATGCCCCTAAGGGCAGGCACTGGAGTAGCAGGACTGAGATAGGGGTCCCTAGGTAAGTAGTTCCCCAATGCTGATTCACAGCCGACAGCATGAAGTCAGTTGGCAACTTGTTAAAGTACAGCCGAAAACCGGTTTGGCTCAGTGGATAGAGTGTCGGCCTGCGGACTGAAAGGTCCTGGGTTCGATTCTGGTCAAGGGCATGTACCTTGGTAGTGGGCACATCCCCAGTAGGGAGTGTGCAGGAGGCAGCTGATCGATGATTCTCTCTCATTGATGTCTCTAACTCTCTATCCTTCTCTCTTCCTCTCTGTTAAAAAAAAAAAATCAATAAAATATATTTAAAAAAATAAAGTACAGATTTCTGGAGCATGAGCCCTGAACACTCTGATCTACTATATACTAGATCTGGGGGCAGGGCCCAAGAATTTGTATTTTTAAAATGTTCATAGTTGATTATAATGTACCCCCAGGTCTGTCTCTGTCTCTGTGTCTCCACCCCCTCTTTCTCTGCCCCTATCTCAAGCCAATACATTTTTAAAAATTAAAAAATAAGAAACTACCATTCCTGAGCCACAGTTTCAAAACTAGCGGTCTAGGAAACTATGAAACCCCAGCCTGGTAAGGCAGATACTTTTTAGAGAAATAAAACGGTTCCTTCCAGTCACGCCAAATGTCTTAGGCCATTCATCTAAAAACTAGTAAGCAAGAGTCTCTTAACCATGAGAGACAAGCGAAGAACTAAGCAGAATATAAACACCTCTACACTACGAGAACAACTCTGGACACTAGACACAAGATTGGTAATTCAATAGATTGCATGTCTGCTGTGCGCCCTCTGCTGGTAGAAAAGGGTGTTTCCCAGTAGGAGTTTTTCTGATTTGTACTATTTCCTGGGATGGAAGGCCATACAGAAGGAGCTAATCCTGTCCCAGTCTGGGCATTTAGACACCTGGAATTAGAAGGGTTACTACTCTAAAACCAAATCTCTTTATTGAGGTATAAGTAATATATAAAAAGTGAGCATACTTAATGTATACAGTTTGATGAGTTTGCACATATGCATACACCTGTGAAACCATCACCACAATCAGGATTATAAACATACCAGTATCCATCACTTCCAAACATTTTTTTATACCACCCCCTTTTTGAAAAAGATCTTTAAATTTATTATTATTATTTTTTTTTAGAGAGGGGGGGGGAAGGAGAGAGAGAGAGAGAAACACCAATGTGAGAGAATAACATCAATTGAGTGCCTCTTGCACGCCCCCTACAGGGGATCAAGCCTGCAACCTGGGTATGTGCCCTGACCAGGAATTGAACTGGCAACCCTTCAGTACAGAAGACAATGCCTAATTGAGCCACATCAGCCAGGGCCACCCCTTTTTTTTATGATAAGAACTTAAAATGATGAGAAATATGCCAAAGAATAAAATAATACTATACATAAATTTTTATTTACTATATTTATAAATTGTATTTATGTTGAAATTTTTAAAAATATATTACAATACTAAAAAAAAGAACTTAAAATGTGTTGAGGATAGATCTCATGTTTAAGGCTACTCTTATAAGCTACTGATGTCCAATCACTGGGGCTTTACTCTCTCTCCCAAGGGCAATCTGTGAACAGGGCAGCAGGGAGGGAAGGGGACATTGAGAAGCACTTCACCTGCCCAGGGAGGTAGATTTTGAAGTTGGGTAGGTAAGCAGCCCTGGAGTCTTAAGAGAGACCATTGTGGGTAAAGGAAGATTCCAAGCCATGAAGCAGTTGAATTAGAGAGAAGGACCTCATGGCCTGAACTGACTCTGTGCTTGGTACTTAACCCCTTCCCCAGTGATAAAGTATGTACTGTAACCCACCACATTTACTTTTTTTTTTTTAAATCACTTCCTTTAATATACAAGAAACACAAAATACACAAAGAAAGCTATCAGTTCCAGAGCTGGTAGTTTAGGGGAAGTCGAAGAAAATGAGTCTTTCCAGTCTCCCAGGAAAAGAAGGGGCGGGAGGACTCAGAATATCGCTAGACCCTGGTGAACCCAGGGTTGGGGCCACCCATGGCCTAGTTCTCTACCAACGCAAAGTGCTGGTTATCCTTGTCACAGTCCTGACCTTGCTCCCACGCTTGTCCTCCGCTTCCCAGAAGTCATCCAGTTCCCAGAATGGCCCTTTCCCTGACGTTTTCACTCAGGGAAGAAGGCCGCTTACCCCTCTCCCTTTACCTGTCGTAGTGTCAGAGTCCCAGGGGAGTAGCCATCCTGCGGGGAGATCTCCCTAGTGCCTTGCCCTTGGTTTCCATCTATTTCGCTTAGAACTTAAAGATCTAGGCGTCTCAGGGTCTCTCATGGGCTGTCCTGTTTCTTCCTCAGAAAACAGCTGCTTGGAGGGGAGCTCAGTCTGGCTTCCATGAGGCATCTGGTCCTCAAGGGAACACTGGGTGCCCAGAGGCAAGTCCACGTCAGAAGATGAAGGTAACTCTAGAACAGGATCTGGGGGAAGATTTGATTTGGGGGCTTCTGCCTCAAATTCTTCACTCAGCTCTTTCACCAGTAGGGTTGTGAGCTCTCCACTGCTGGTCTTCACAGGTGCCCATGCAATGCCAAGGGTAGGAGAGCGGGGATCTGAGTCCTGGGCCTGGTTAGGATCCTCCAGCTGTTCTCCTGATGCTAGGGGTGCTAGGTTTGGCTGTGGAGAGCTCTCCACCTGGATGGGAGTGCGCATAATGCCGGCACTGGGTGAACTCAGGTCCGCCACTCGAGCCAGAAGCTTGTTGTGCAGTGGAGGCAGCACCAGAGTGACTGGAACGTTCTTGGCTAAGCCCATCTCAATCTGGAGGAAAAGGGTAGGGCAGGGCCCAGCCCAGGGGGAGGAGAGTATGCCGGGGCCCAACTCCACTTTGGCACACAACAGCTGCAGCCTCAATTAAAGCTGAGTTTCAAACCTCCCGCCCACATTTACTTTTATTTATTTATTTATTTTAAATATTTTTTTTTATTGATTTTTCACAGAGAGGAAGAGAGAGTTAGAAACATTGATGTGAGAGAATCATCGATCAGCTGCCTCTTGCACATCCCCCACTGGGGATGTGCCCGCAACCAAGGTACATGCCCTTGCCCGGAATCGAACCAGGGACCTTTCAGTCTGCAGGCCAACGCTCTATCCACTGAGCCAAACCGGTCCCGGCCACATTTACTTTTAAAGTATCAGGTGAAGGCAGGGGTACAAAAGTTGGGCTGCTTGATCCTTACCCTCCAATACCAGGTGGAAACCTCAATGCTTCAGATAAAGGGAAGGGGGTACCCCCAGGTATTTGGGTCATGCTTGTCCTTCCAGGGAGATCATTAGAATGGGAGGATATCAGACCTAGCCTAGTTTTCAACCTCTATACCTCCAACTGAAGTAATGACGCTGAAAGGCAGCTCACATTTATTGTTGATTATGCACTGCTATGTCCTCTGTTATATGCTTATGATGGACTATCTATCATGCTTACTCCTCATAATAACCTCTGAGACACAGAATGATCACAGCAGCTTGCCTATGGTCATACCGCCGGCCAGTGTTAAAGCAGACATAATCCAGGTCTAACTGGAGAGCTAGGACCACAATGCTAACTTAGTTTTCTCTAATTCTCTCAAGCTTGAGAGGAGGATGTACTCTTGGGCTTGAAACTAAGTGCTCCACCTCTGCTGCATTCAGGACTAAGTAGCAGATTTGCTGGCAGCTGATGCTAGATGTGAGGGCTTAGGCTGATAAAATCACTATTAGCTCAGATGCAAGCTGAACCTGGGGATTGGCCCCTGAGAAGCAAACCGTCCTCCTAGGAGGACACCAGAAAGAAACACATACAGAAGACCATTCACGTTTTTCCTGATCATTCAGTTTTAAAAATAAAGCTGTGTTGAATATATTTTTCTTTTAAATTATTCAGAACTGAGGTAATTTGGCCATAAAACCACTTGAAAGTCATAAGAGAACTAAATTAACTTTTAAAAATTCCTTCAAATTGTGGTCTTTAGTGCATTTGATTTAATCAACAGACACAGACAATTGGTTAAATAGCCTAGTTTTCTAAGCTTGATATATTTACTAATTTATTTAAGGATTCTTATGCTCTGAGACTCTGAAGATTTTCTAGAGAGAAATATACCATTATATTGTGAATATTTTATTAGGAAAAATAAATGTGTACAACTTAAAACATTCCTTCTATTCTAATGTTATAAAGTCCTACAAAAAGCAAGGCCACTTTATTGTTGGTATTTACAATTATACTTTTCATAAAATTCATAGTATTGGATAAGTGACCAAGATTTCTGAAAATGAATTCCTGGTAATAATTACTAAAAAGTAAAGAAGGGGTCCTCTAGACGCAGAAGGAATACTTCCCTCCAAAGAAGATTTGATTTTGTACTAGTTTTCAGCAAGGCAGTGTTGTTTCATAGTCTTTAGACAGGAAAAGCCAGGACTAGACTCATTTACAACTTTAGAGACTTCTAACACATGTAATTGAAGCACTGTGATAAAATGCAATCCATCCAGAAGTTTGGAGGAATATATTGCAAGATCTGGGAACTATAAGCCAAAGTTATGGATAACCACAGTGCTGATGGATTGCCATGAAAACTGTCAATGAGAAGATTCCACTGCTGTGTAGTTCCAGGGTCTCCTTTGAGCAGTAGTAAAAGTGACAGCAATGATAGCAATAACAGTGGGAATAGCAGCAGAAAGAGCACTAACATTAGTGGTAATAGTGTAAGCAGCAGCACTTGAGTCCCTACTTTTGTCAGGCCAGTACCAAATTTTATCTATCTGCCTATCTACCCTGTTTCCCCGAAAATAAGACAGTGTCTTATATTAATTTTTGCTCCCAAAGATGCGCTAGGTCTTATTTTCAGGGGATGTCTTATTTTTCCATGAAGAAGAATACGGTACACATGTATTGTTAAATGAAAATAAAGGAAATTTATTACCTGTATACGGTAGTTGTCAACACAAACCAGACAAACAGTGAATCCTACAGTATCAAGAATTTACTCATTTATTCAATGACAATCATGTCATCATCTTCTGGAACATCATCATAACAATCCAATTCCTGAATTTCCTGGTGAATTTCTTGTGACTCCATTTCTTTCAGAATCAGTGGACCAAATCTCTCATTTTTAGCAATAGCACTGTCTTTAAATGAGTACTTCTTGTCAAGGTAGCCTGGTTGCAGTGCCTTTGCAACGCAACTGTCAGTGATTTACTCCCATGAATTCTTCACCCAAGTCACAACTTCTTGCAGTTTAGGTTTCACAAAGTTTCCACGCTGATTTCTCTCCATTCTATTTTCAAAGTAGTCATTAATTTCCATGTGCAAATTGTCTTTGAATGGCTTGTTTATTGCAATATCAAGAGTCTGGAGATAGGCCGTCATTCCTGTGGAAATCATTATCTGATCCACATGTGTCAAACACAAGGCCCGCGGGCCAAATCCAGCCCGCCAGGCCTTGCAATGTGGCCCGCACCGCGCTGTCATCACTGCACTCCGCTGTCAGTTTATGACATTGTCAGTTTATGACTGTTCAGTAAACCATTCGGCCCGCAATTTAGGCTGGATTTTAGATTTTGGCCCCTTCTCTGATTGAGTTCGACACCCCTATAATCTGATCTATTTTTCTTTCGTGAAGAAATGTCTTCATGTCTTTAGCACGGTGAGTGCTGGCTGCATCCAGACTAGCAGACCTATTTGGCTCCCTCGCATAACAAGGGGCAGAATTAAATTGACCCACTTCCTGATAGCTGCTTGTGTGGGCCAGGCTTTTTCAGTTTCAAGAATAAAAACGCCCAAAACATGTTCAATCTTTTCCTTCTTGCCCTTAGAAATGATTAAAGGTGGGATTTTAGTGCCATCCAGACGAATTGCCAAAATACAGGAAACACATGCACTTTTGTAAGCAGTGGAGGGAATGTACACTAAGGAGGCACCCTGCTGTTCAATTGTTGTTTGAAATGATTGGCCAATAAACACTGCAGTTTCATCCATAGCAATCATGTTGGAAAGATTGTATTTAGAGAAGTCAGCATCATCAATAAAGGACTTGAATGCAAGTGCTCGCTTAATAACTTGAGTATCTTCCAACCTAAACAATGTTGTAGATCTTCTTAAAGACAGTTCACTTCGCTGAAGGAAATTATCCAGCCAGTGTTGTGATGCTTTGAAGTCTTCAGTGGCTATGTCAAACTGTGGTGCCATTGCAAGGGCAAATTCTTGAATCTGAGCCCTATTCACAACCAAAGACTTTGCTTTCCTGTCAACAACCCATTCACAGATCAGGTCTTCCAGTTCGGAAAATAATGGCTGCGGACCTGGTCCACACTTGTGCTTTTTAGCATTTCCCTTGTCCACTTGTTCAATGAGGTTACCGTACTCTGCTCGCCATTTTCGGACCAATCAAATACTCAACATCTCTTTGCAGAAAGCACTAAGATTTTGGCCCCAAGTCTTCCACAATTCCTTTCTTGTACTCCACGAAGTAGCTTTTTCTTTTTGCGCTAATTTCTAGGGGTAAAAAAAAAGGGATTGGGGTATCAAGGTGGGGGGAGGGGGATCACTTAAAATGACACAGGGGGGATCAGAGGGGGAAATCAAAATGGCACAGGAGAATCAGAGGGGGGATTACCATTTTAGTAACCCCTTTTGATCCTCCTGTGTCATTTTGATTGCCCCCTCTGATCCTCCTGTGTCATTTTAAGTGATCCCCCTGCCCCCACCCCTGTGCCACTGAACACCTTCAACAGACATCCCTCCTACCCCTTTATCAGATATTTACCCCCTGGGGCCTGCCTGGGGACTGTCACTGGGCTTGCTGAGGCCTGGATCTGGGCTGGAGCAGGGTCTGCCACTGACTGAAAACCTTCAGTCATCATGAGGGCGGCCGCAAGACAGACCAGCACTGACCACCTTTGCCGCATCTCGTAGGCTCTAATCCTCCTGTTCTTCTACACACATCTGCGAAAGTCTCCTCCTCTCTTCCGCCCCGCGCTCAACGCTCACTCCAACCTCCTCCGCTCTGCCTCCACATAACAGTGACATCAGGACTCCAAGTAATGTCACTGGTTGCTAGACGCCAGTTGGGGCAGGCCCTAGCGACCAGTTTACGGTAAATTATTTTTCATTCTGAGACAGAGCCTGGAGGGGGCCTTATTTTCGGGGGGATGCCTTATATTTCACTCAGACGGAAACCTGTAAGTAGGTCTTATTTTCGGAGGATGTTTTATTTTCAGGGAAACATGGTATCTACCTACTTATTTATCATACATTATCTGTGGTCCTTATCATTACACTAGAGGCCAGTGCACAAAACTCATGCCTGGGTAGGGTCCCTATTGGCTGCTAACCGCCAGCTGGGGCCTTCTTTCATTCCGTGCCACTCCCTGATGGTCAGCACACATCATAGTTAGCAATCAAATTCCAAGTCTGTCA
Source organism: Pipistrellus hanaki (assembly GCF_964339955.1). Classification (NCBI taxonomy): domain Eukaryota; kingdom Metazoa; phylum Chordata; class Mammalia; order Chiroptera; family Vespertilionidae; genus Pipistrellus; species Pipistrellus hanaki. The sequence continues at coordinate 26,609,389 of NC_140524.1, read as the reverse complement.
AACTCCTGAGGGAACACTTTACATATTAGGCTTTTAGATATACTAGAAGCCTGATGCATGAATATTTGTGCAAGAATAGGCATTCCTTCCCCTGGCTACTGGCACGTGGCAGGTTCACTCTGGCAGCCTGTGTAGCAGCGGCGGTGGTGGCAAGCCCTGTGCAATCCTGTGCTGCTTCTTCCTTGCCCCCCTTCTCCGGAGAGTTCCTCTGTGCAGCGCTGGTGCTCCTGGGGAGGTGCAGAGGGGAAGAGGTGGGGGGAGTGAGGCAGGCGGGGATGACTGGAAAGGTTGGGTGCCCTAGTGCATTTCACATTCCCATTGTGAAAGTGGGATGCAACTGGTCCCCTTCCTCATCCTCTTCCTCTTCCACCCTCCGAGCTTCGCCTGCCTGCCTTCCTTCCATGCCCATTGCCTCTCCCTTCTTGATTTGGTGAGATAGGGAGGAGGGAGATCTGATAATTTGGGTTACTGTGTAGGTGGCCTCTTTCATCTATTCAAAACAAAGCTGAGCCCCCTGTCGCTGCCACCATGACTGCCACAATTGCCCGTTGGCTGGCCGGGGGATCCCAGGGCACGCTAACTGTGCACTGAGGCTCCTGCATGGATCCATGCTCGCAGGGCTGCTCCAACTCTAGGGTTTTGTTTATCAGAGCAGCAGGGCAGGGGTGGGGTAGAGGGAGATGCCAGACACTAGGAGCTACAACTTCAGGCACCAGAGGGTTGCCTCTGAGGCCAGGGGCTGGGCCACAGGAAGGCTGCAAGGACGGTTGATAGGTGAGGAGTGTGACATGGAGGCCCTGAGGAGGTGCGCTGCCCAGAGGCCTGGAATGGTCAGGGGGCGGGGTCACCACCATATTTTCCAGGTTAATTTGCATACTCACTCCTGATTAGCTGTGGGTGTTGTGAAGTGACAGTCAATTTACACATTTCTTTTTTTTTTTTTTAAGTATTTTTCTTAATATATTTTATTGATTTTTTACAGAGAGGATGGGAGAGGGATAGAGAGTTAGAAACATCTATAAGAGAAACATTGATCAGCTGCCTCTTGCACCCTCCCCACTGGGGATGTGCCTGCAATCAAGGTATATGCCCTTGACCGGAATCGAACCTGGGACCCTTGAGTCTGCAGGCCGACGTTCTATCCACTGAGCCAAACCAGCTAAGGCTACACATTTCTCTTTTATTAGTATAGATACTAGAGGCCCAGTGCATGAATTCATGTACTGGTGGGGTCCAGCTGGCCTGGCCCCAATCAGGGAGGATCAGAGCCAGGCCTGTTGGGAGGAGGAGAGAGCAGGAGGTTGGCTGGCTGGCAGATCAGGGCCAGACAGGCTGGGGGGAAGGGGCTTTTGGTGATTGGCTGGTGGGATCTGCCCCTGATTGGTGTGAGGGGGTGATCAGAAGTGGAGCTGGTTTAGAGGAGGGGCCACAGGCCAATAGGGGTGGTGGGGGCTGATCGGGGGTGGGGCTGGCTGTGGGAAGGGGCTGTGGGAAGTGGGTCAGCTAGCCCTGCCCCTGAATGGAATGGAGGGGTCTGATCAGGGGCCAGCAGCCTGGAGGAGGGGCCATGGGTGGTTGGCCATTTGGCCCTGCCCCTGATTGGAGTGGGGGGCAATCTAGGATGGGGCCAGGTGCAGAGAAGGGCTACAGGAGGTTGGCTAGCCACCTCTGCCTTCTATTGGGATGGGGGGTGCGATCAAGGGTAGGCTGGCCAGGGGATGGGGCTGTGGGCCTATGGTGGTGGGGCGAGCTGATTGGAGGTGGGGCTGGCTGGGGTGAAGGGAGGGGGCATTTAGCCAGTTAGCTTGCTCTTGGTCAGGATGGGAGATTCCAATCAGGGGCAGGCTGGCAGGTGGGAGGGGCTGTGAGGTTGGCCAGCTTGCCCTATCCCCTGATTAGGCTGGTTCGCTGGCCACAGTAGGCGTCATGATGACCAGTTGTTAAGGTTGTTATGGCCATTAGGGTTGCTGGCTTTTTATATATATATACTAGAGGCCCAATGCATGAAGATTCATGCAAGAATGGGCCTTCCTTCCTCTGGCTGCCAACACCACCTTTGCTCTGGCTGGAACCACCTTTCTGGTTTCCCACGCTGTTCAGAGGCCCAGACCGACTGGGGTGGTGCAGAATACCTGCATCATTGCCATGGCCACTTGGCAACTGCATATGCATATTAACCTTCCATCTTTGTTGGGTTAATTTGCATACACACTCTTGATTGGCTGGTGGGTGTCTTGAAGGTACAGTGAATTTGCATCTTACTCTTTTATTAGTGTAAATTAGTAGCCCTGTGCATGAATCCATGCACCAGTAGCTCACTGCCACCCTCCTGTAGCTCCCCCCACAGCTTGCTGCCCTGCCTCCTCCTGTAGCTCTCTCCCCACTGCCTCACCCTCCTGTAGTTCCCTCTGGTCCCCTGCCTTCCCCTTATAGCTTGCTGCCCTGCCCCCTCCTGTAGCTTTCCACCACCACTTGTACCTCGATGCCCCATCCTCCTGGTGATCCATGATCCTGTTAAGCGGTTGGTCATTACTTCAAGGTGTAATGACCATTGGCATATTACATCTTTATTATATAGGATACCTTTCACTGATAAGGAAGCCAAGGCTTGACAAGTTTAGGCAATGTACTTGAGGCTACTTGGCTAGTTAGATACAAAACCAGGATTTAAACCTAGGGTTGTCTTTCCAGTGATTCAAACCCCTATCATTCCCCGCTTGGATTAACACAATAGTCTCCTAACTTATCTCCCTGATTCTGCCCTTGGTCCCTGAAGCTTATTTCAAGATAGCAGCTACACTGATTCTGTTAAGACTATAAAGGATTTTTGTTTTTCATTGAGGTGTAAAATACTCATCTACTCAAAATCCATTAATGGCTTACCATCTCAGGATAAACGCTAAATCCTTACAATTGCTTTTAAGGCCCTATACTACATGGTCCATATCACCCCTCAGGCCCCATATTGTACTATTCTCTCCTCCAACCCACCCCCTCTACTATAGTATCATCAGTCTTGTTGCTATTCCTTGAGTCAGGCATGATCCTCCTTCAAGGCCCACTTTTTTCCCTTCCTCGTCATTATGTTAGCTATAGATTTTTATTATTAGGTTAAGGAGGTTGCCTTCATACTCCTAGTTTGCCAATGTTTTTTTTTTTTTTTTTAATCGAAATTAGAGAGCCATCCATTTGTTGTTCCACTTATTTATGAATTCATTAGTTCATTCTTGTATGTGCCTTGATTGGGAATCAAACCTGCAACCCTGGTATATCAGGACAACTTAGCTACCTGGCCAGGGCCAGCTAAGTTTTTTTTTTGATTCAAGATTCACATACCATAAAACTAACCATTCAGTGTTGGAAATGGTGCACCTGAAATCTGTATCGTTTTGTTAACCTGTTACCCCAATAAATTCAATAAAATGAAAAAAACTCCACACCTTAAAATGAACAATTCAGTGACATTTTGTACATTTACAATGTTGTGTGACCACCATTTCTATCTAGTTACTAAACACTTTCATCACTGAGAAAAGAAACCCTGCAACTCATTAAACAGTCACCCCCCATTCCCTCCTTCCCCTGGCCCCTTGTAACCACCAATCTGCTTTCTGACTCTATAGATTTGCCTATTCAGAGATTACATATAAATGAAATTATATAATATGTAACTTTTTATTTTTCCTTTTTTATGGCTAAATAATATTTCATTGTATGGATATTCTACAATTTATTTATCTCTTCATCTGTTGTGATGTTTGGGCTGTTTCCATTTTTTACTGTGAATAGTGTTGCTATGAGCATGTATGTACAAATATGAGTCCCTGCTTTCAATTATTTGTTGTTGTTGTTTTTAATATATATTTTATTGATTTTTTTACAGAGAGGAAGAGAGAGGGATAGTTAGAAACATCGATGAGAGAGAGACATCGATCAGCTGCCTCTTGCACACCCCCTACTGGGGATGTGCCCGCAACCAAGGTACATGCCCTTGACCGAAATCGAATATGGGACCTTTCAGTCCGCAGGCCGACGCTCTATCCACTGAGCCAAACCGGTTTTGGCTGTTTGTTGTTGTTGTTTTTTTTTTTTTTTAATTTCAGAGAAGAAGGGAGTGGGAGAGAGAAACATTAATGATGAGAATCGTAGTTTGGCTGCCTCCTGTGTGCCCCCTACTGAGGATCAACCCCACAACCTTGGCATGTGTCCTTGACTGGAATCGAACCCGAGACCCTTCAGTCTGCAGGATGGTGCTCTATCCACTGAGCCAAACCAGCTAGCACCCTGCTTTCAATTATTTTTGATATATACCTAGAAGCGGAATTGCTGGGTCATATAGTAATTCCATGTTTAATTTTTGAAGAACTACCAAACTTTTCCCCACAGTGGCTGAACCATTTTACATCCCCACCAGCAATGTATGAGCATTCCAATTTCCCCTTCAAGGCTTTTGCATTTGCTATTCTTTGGAAGACTTTTCTGATAGATACCCAACTAGCTCATTTCCTCGCCTCCTTCAGATATTTACTCAATTGTTACCTTTTCATGGAGGTGTTCCCTGACCATCAAATTAAAAATGGCAGCCTCCCAACCCCCAATCTCTAACCCACTATCCTTCCCTACTTAATTTTCTCCATGGTATTAACCATCATCTAACACACTATATAATTTTCTATTGTTTTTCTTCCACTGAAATGTAAGCTCCACAGGGCAGAGAGATTTCGGTCTATTTTCCAGCACCCAGAACAGTGTCAGGCACATAGTAAGTGCTCAATATTTGCTGAACAAATAAATGAGGCGCAAAGAAGTGTTTTGGCAAAGTGTGACAATAAAAGAGCAAGAAATTAAATCTCTATAGTTTACAGGTTATTTTTCTAGTAATGGTGACGGACTGAAACAGAGTCACTCACATCTTTTACGCAGCTGTAAGCAAAAAGCACACATGTACAAGATGGCCATTTCTGAATCAGCTGAAAGCATGACTATTAGAACAACATGAAGGTAAAGGGATTAGACTGTCAAACCAAAACTCATTCGCACCAATTAAAACTCACCCAACAATCTGCAAATAAGTAAGCTTAGTACTGACCAACTCAAATGTTTTAAACAAGTAAAAAAATTATGCTATAGGAAACAGAATTTTAAGAGTATTATACTTAAAGAAAATGAGAAATTTGCCATAAGAAATTGAGTCTTATGGAAGAATACAAACTGTACCCCTACCTAAAATATTGCTATAGCAAGAACGTAATTTATATTTTTAAATTATGACAGAAGCAGAGAAAATATATAAAAAGAGAAGCTATGTTAAAATCACAAATAAGTTATTTCTGGAAAAAGCTTAAAACTTGGTATGGTTAATAATTAATGCTGCTGAACTGTTCACTTGAAAATAGTTAAAATGGCAAATTTTATTATACATATTGTATATTATATATAATATATATTTTTTTATTGTTAAATGTATTACATAAGTCTTTCCCCCGCATTGACCTCTCCCCAGCCATTCCCAATCCCCAGCACATGTCCTACTCCTTTTGTAAAGTTAAAAAAAAATTAGGTAGACAGATGGTGGATTAGCCTGGCCAGTGTGGTAAGTGGTTGGGTGTCGACCTATGAACCAGGAAGTCATGGTTTAATTCCCAGTCAGGGCATATAACCAGGTTGTGGGCTCAATCCCCAGTGTGGGGAATGCAGGAGGCAGCTGATCAATGATTATCTCTCATCATTGATGTTTCTCTCTCTCTCTCTCCCTCTTCATTCCTCTCTGAAACCAATAATATATTAAAAAGAAAGAAAGGTGGTGGATTAAAAGCCATCCCAGAGACAGATATGGAAATAAACAGTAGAATATCACCAAGCCCACTTCTAAGAAATAATCTACTTTTGAAGATTTTGGAAAATCATTTACACAGAAATCAGTCTGGAAAATTAAAACTAATAGATTTAACTCTTTTGAGTATGAATTGCAAAGATTATATATATTACAAGTGGTAATTAAAACTGGCTTTTAATAGTTTCTGTTATAGGCTGAATATTTGTGTCCCTCTTCCCTCATTCATATGTTGAAACCTAACCCCCAATGTAATGGTATTTTGAGATGGGGCCTTTGGGAGGTAATTAGGTCAGGAGAGTTGAGCCCTCATGAATAGTGTCTTTATAAAATAGACTCCAGAAAACTTTCTTGCTCCTTCTACCATGTGAGGACACAGCAATATGATAACTGTCTATGAACCAGGAAAGAGGCTCTCACTAGACACTAAATCTACCAGTCATGGACTTCCCAGCCTCCAGCACTGTGAGAAAAATTTTCTACTGTTTATAAGCCACCCAGTCTATGGTACTGTTATAGCAGCCCAAGTGGACTAAGACAGTTTCTTTTTATTTTTTATAAGTTATTTCAGAGAGGAAGGGAGAAGGAGCCAGAGATAGAAACATGAATGATGAGAGAATCATTGGGGCTGCCTTCTGCATGCCACCCACTGGAGATCAAGCCTGCAACCCAGGCATGTGCCTTAATTGGAAATTGAACTATGATCTCCTGGTTCATAGGTCAATGCTCAACCACACCAGCTAGGCTAAGACTGTTTCAAAATATAGTTCAAGGTTTCTGATGTTAAGAGGTGAAAAACCACTCATGGTTGAATCAAACAACTTCAGAGTTCACCTACCTTCATGGTTATAAAGATCACAAAGGAATTTATGTCAGCCTTTAAAGTTCAAGAATAGTAAAGTATAAATAGTGAGCTTTTAACTGTGGTGGAGAAAAAATGGTAGCATGCACTCAGTAGATAAAGCCCTCAATCTATAGGCTAAATAATCAGGCTTCCATGTAAGAAGCAAAGCTATGCTACTAGTTGTATGATAAAATCTTCAGCTTTAATATGATGTTATTTGTTAAAAAATAATCCCTGAGGCACTTTAACAATACAACTTTTATTAAAAAAATAAGTAATAACATCAAAACTGTTCAGAAAATCTATAATAAATGTAACCAAAATAAACAAACACCAAATTAAAAAATATATACATCTATATATATATATTTATATATGGGCAAGAAACAAGTGCGTTTTTTGGTCCCAATATTTTTGAATATATTATCTTTATCCAAAGGGATTACATTAATGGCTAAGAAGATAATATGTATTAGATGTATAGAAATGTAACTTTAAACTTGTTTTAAGGTCTACAGAAAATGTTTTTCCAAACTTATTATGTCTTTGAACTCAAAATAACTAAATAATGTTAATAATAGTCCTAAGATGGACGAAGGATGTAATAACATCTAATGGTCTGAACAATTAGCAAATTAAGAAGGTACCAATAGGTAGCTAAATGATATCTAGAGAGGATTCTAAGGAATTTCTGAACAAAATGAAACAAACACGAACATTTTAAAGAAAAGAGATAAAAGTGGACATAACAAAAGACATCAAAAGATTTTCTGAAGAACAACATGAAACCAAGATAAAATTAAAATAAACTTTCAACTTTTAAAACTATTAGTACTGTTGAAAACTCCTAGGTTTAATACTGGATAAAATTTTAAAACTATAGTACAACTGTAACTTTGGAAGTGTAATTTTAGAAAACTTTTTTTTTTCTAAGAGCATGAAAGTAGCCTTGGTTCCCTATACAGTCAGTTTTTAAATTCCTTAGACTGCATGCATGCTAGGAGACTAAAGGGCAGCAGCCAAAATGATTAAACTTCAACTTGGGTGGATAAAGCATTGATTTGATGGGCTTTTCTTGGTTAGAATCAAACCATAAGCTTAAGATCAAGAACCAAAGCCCCCAATGGAAAGTTGTGCTCAAATTGGTGGGCCTTGAGGTCATCTCTGGCCAAATTAGCATCGGACAGTCATGAAGGAAGTGACTCTTCCCAAGATCTGATTTCCTAAGGCCACAACCTACAGGAGGTCTCACAGTTAAACAATTCACATTCCTTGGAAAGAGAGTACAGGCATCAGTTGTGTTCAACGAAGGGGGACACTGACAAGGAGTACCCTGGACATTTTTTGAAATTTCTGTGTTGCTTCTGCATCTGAAAAATATGAAAAATAGAACAATGACAGACAAGGAACGAGAAGACAGCTATCTGACCTAAAAATGTAAGATTTGTATGAAATTAACTAATAAGTCAGACAAAACAGACACAAAAAGATGAATAGCCATATCATTTGGAATGCAATATTCTGAAGGCAAGTACAGCAGAGAAAAACACAAATTATTTTAAAGCAAAGCAAAGAGAGACCATAGCAAACAAAAAGTTATTTTTGGAGAGAGCCAACTGGAGAAAAAAAGAGCATGTTAAGATATGTTAACCTGACACAAAGATAAGGTGGAATAAGAATCTAGTGCCATCTGAAAGCTGAAAAGAGCTAAATAATGAGAGCTAGTGTCATGAACTTGGGTATTTAACCATTTTTATGTGAGAAAACACTTCAGAACTTTGAACTTAGGAAACTGGCTCTGTGTAAGAAAACACTTCAGAACTTTGAACTTAGGAAATTCCAACTTGTCTTGCACCAGGTTGCACGAGCTCCATAGAGCAGGAATCTATTTCAACAAGCAGCTTTAAAAACAAAAACAAAAACAAAATACTTTAATATTTTTCATTTCTATTAATTATACATTAAAATTATGCAACAGTGCTAAAATCCATCAAAGAAAAGTGCACTGAATGAAAAGAAACTTACTCAGAAGAGGATTCAAAAGTTGAGGTACTTTTGGGAACTGAAATTAGAAGAAGAGTTTTACATTTAAAATAGCATATATGATAAGTGAGACTATAGCTTAATAAAATTAAAACCCCATATTGTGATTGATAAAATACAGTAATATATATCAGAAATTCAAAGTAATGCAATTATATATACATACCATTCTCTATTACAACTTGGCAAGTATGAGTTTTACGTTGACATAAGTGTTTAGCCATACGGTCTAAGCCAGAAGATTCAGTCAGAAAATCACATTTAAGGCACACTAGAGTAATGCCCCTATGAAAAAAAAAGACAGAAAGAAAAGGTTTTTATCTTTTATGAAAATCCATATATAGGTTCAATAATTATTTTTCCATGTAATAACACTTGACTTTTTATGCATCAAACCATCACTTTTCAATTTTGTTATATAAGCCTGATATACCTGAAATGGTGCTTTAGAAAATGGTATAACCATGTCTAAGTTATGCTAACACTTAGTACTTTATAAACTGTTCCCTCTCATACCAGTTGCTAAAAGATAGGAGTCAAGAGACCTAAAGCCCACTTGTGGCTCCACTAACAATTTGCATAATATGTGCAAGGCACAATCTTTCTATACCTTTGCCTATATGCAAAGCAAGTATATAATATTGATTCATTCAATATACATTTGCTGAGGACCTTCTTTATACACTCTGTAGATCCTACAATCTAAAATCTTAAGTCACAATAAAATCAGAAAAAAATGAAATCATAAAAAATAATATAATTATTGTTATTATCAGCTTAATAACAAAGCATAAATATACTTTTATAGTTCAGTTTAAATTTAAATACTTTAAATTTGAGTATTTCATCAGTATAGAAATAAAAATCAGTAGCATTCCTTAGACTGACTTCTCCCCTGCAGTTCTAATCTTAACAGTTTGTTGTGTATTTACATCTGGCTGTCACATCAAAAATGATCTTTCTAAAACTGAAGCCATGCGCTTTCCTCCTCACCCCTAAAAATCACTCCTCTCGAATGACCTCTCTTATGAGGTCATGTCCCCAAGACAAAGATTTAAAATCGCAGTTATCTTTAACTCTCTTTTTCCTTAAAACTGTCAATATTTCAAACATTTTTTTTAAATATTGACAATTTATTGAGCACTCCTTGGGGCCAGGCTGAAGATTTTATTTTATTTTTTTAAATATATTGATTTTTTACAGAGAGGAAGGGAGAGAGATAGAGAGCTAGAAACGTAGATCAGAGAGAAACATTGACCATTTGCCTCTTGCACACCCACTACTGGGGATGTGCCTGCAACCAAGGCACATGCCCTTGACAGGAATCGAACCCGGGACTTTTCAGTCCGCAGACCGATGCTCTACCACTGAGCCAAACCGGTTTCGGCCAGGCTGAAGATTTTAGACATATCATCTCATTTAAATAGTACAGAAATCCAAAGAAGTAGGTGCTATTAATAACTGATTTTCTATAGAGGACAAAGTCAGGTTTGGAAACTTAGCAAGGCCAGGACCAGGTTTGAAACTCAGCCCTTTGATTCTAGAGCCCATGTTCTTAAACATGATATAATAACACATTGTTGCCTTAACCCATGTTCTTATTAAATCAGTCTTAAGTAGCATAATAATCTTGAACTATCTTTGTGCTTTATCCAGCTACAACTCATCTTTTATACCCCTCCAAACTGATCTTTCTTCAGTATTCTTGATTCTGCATAAAACACCCATGGTTTCCCCAATGCCTTCAAATTAAAATTAAGTCCAATTTCCCTATCCTTTTTCGAGAGCATAATCTTGATCTAAAAACTATTCCCCCAGACTTCGATCTCAATACTACAGGGTGTCCCAAAAACATGTATACACACTTTAACAGCTGAGCTCAATTTTGAAAATGAAATGTATTTCAATAAAGCCTTTCCTTTATAATTGCGTGTATACATTTTTGGGAAGCTATCTATATAATAAAAGCCTAAGCAACCATTATGGTAGAATGACCAGTTGCTATGAAGTGCACTGATGACCAGGGGCAGATGCTCAACACAGTAGCTGCACTCTGGTGGTCAGTGCACTCCCACAGGGGGAGCAGCCGCTCAGCCAGAAGCCAGAAGCCAGGCTCACAGCTGGCAAGTGCAGCTGCGGTGGTGGGAGCCTCTCCCATGTCCTAGGCAGTGGTAAGGAGCAGCAAGCTGAGTAGTTAGGAGCCTGCCACTAAGGAGTAGTGAGCCAAGCAGTAAGAAACGAGCAGATAGGCGGTAAGGAGCGAGGGATCCCAGATTGTGAGAGGGATCGGGCTTAAGCCGGCAGATGGACATCCCCCAAGGGGTCCTGGACTACAAAAGGGCACAGGCTGGGCTGAGGGACCCCCCCACCAGTGCACGGATTGCATACACCAGGCCTCTGGTATTTATATGTACTTCGTGATCTACCCAAATTGTACTATCACTTCTGTTTTTTTTTTCCTTTCTGCTTTTTTATTCATGCTATTCCTTCCAACTATAATGCCCTTGTGCCTCTTTGTATAAATAGAAACCACTCTTCTCTTTGAAATCATTAATTCTCATGGCACTTATTACAAACCTCCTTGTATTACTGTAGTTTTTTAGTGGATTCTGAGCTAAGTGTGTGTGGTAGGTATAACCAAAGTTAATTATTAGTACCTTTAGAAATGTTCATTGACAATTTCTTTGTAAAGTAAATAAGTTGCACAATTTTCTTTATTTCAAAAAGGAAAAAATGTACGAATTATGAAGCTATATATTGGCTAAAACCAAAAAAGTGTTAATTACTTTACTAGGTATCTTAAATATCTTTAATATTCAAATATTGTTGGAGAGCCTTATTTTTATTTTTTAATGCAAATCCATGAAAGTTTCTTTCTTTTTTGTTGTTAATTCTCAACCGAGGCTATTTTTTTCCATTTATTTTTAGAGAGAGTGGGAGGGAGAGCGAGAGACAGATAGAGAAAGAGAGAGAAACATGATCAACTGGTTGCCTCGCGTGCACATGCCCTGACCTGGGCCAGGGATTGAACCTGCAACCCAGGTACCTGCTCTTGACCAGAATCAAATCCAGGACCCTTCAGTCTGAGGGTTGGTGCTCTAACCACTGAGTGAACTGGCTAGGGCTGGAAGTTTCTTATTAATGACTAACGCCACTGAAACAAAGTTTAGAGAACATATCCCCTCTTTGATCTAAGAATATAATAAATAAAACTCTATTATATTTAGTAGCAATCATTTCATTTTCCAAACTAGGCATGCCAGCATCAGGTTAGAAAAAGTTACTATAATTTTTAAATAAAGAAAACAGAAAAAGATCAGCTAATTACCTGCGAGTTCCACAATGTTTATGAAAAAGAGGAGACTGTTTACTTGGATGGCTGCTATGATAACTGGGGAAATAAAACACAGACAAGATTTTATTATACAATAAATCATATTAATTTTTTGACTATATTTCAAGGCTATGATCAGTTTATTAGTTTTGAATAAAAGATCCTGGTCTAGATTATGAAATTCTATTAGTCATCTCTGTTTACTTCAAAATTTGTATTGTATATTTCACTTTACTTGTGTATTTTCTAATAACGTATTTTCCTGAGAATATTCTTTTTAAAAATATATATTTTATTGATTTTTTTTTACAGAGAGGAAGGGAGAGAGATAGAGAGTTAGAAACATCGATGAGAGAGAAACATCCATCAGCTGCCTCCTGCACACTCCCTACCGGGGATATGCCCGCAACCAAGGTACATGCCCTTGACGGGAATCGAACCTGGGACCTTTCAGTCCATAGAAGTAGGGAAAGGTAAAAGATAAAAATCTGAGAGTGGTTTAGGGACCGAGAAAGGAAAGAGGCCAAAAGAGTTGGAGAAAGAAAAAGTAATGAAATAGAGGAGTAGCCAAAAAGGAAATTTAAAAAAATTTTGGTAACAGTTTAAGATAAATTGAAAAGAGTTTCAAAAGCGAGTTATCAAAAATATCAAATACTCTAAAGAAGTCACAGAGGAATAAGAATGAAAAATAGTGAGTAGATTTATTAATTAGGGCATACCTGTTAAAAAGAAGCAGCTTTAACTGATAGGCGGGGGTGATACTCAGATTACAAAGGATAAAGAAATGATAGTAAAGGAAACTATAAATGTTGTCAATAAAAGGAAGAAAATATGCAGAGCAAAGGTAAATTCCCTTCATCTTAAAAAAAATCCTGAAAATATTTGCAGACAGAAGGAATAGTAGGGAGGAAAAGAACAAATGAAGGCACAAAATAACTCAATAAGGTTACAGAGGAAATGGAGGAGCTAAGAGGCAGGGTAAAATGAAAAAAATGGACCATTTTTTTTCTAAGATTAATATCTGGATGAAGGGAAAAACTTGAGATAGAAAAGCTAATCTTGGGAAAAAGGAAAAGGGTGATCTCTGAGCAATTAAAAAAGGATAACATCTGAGAGGTTAGAATAAATTTTGAGAGTATTTTAAAGGATTTAAACAGATCGTGATCAGAGTTATGGAAGGGGAGTGGACTGACGATTCTCGGGGAAAAGAGGAATGGGGGGTGCGGGAAGAGACTGAACATAAACTGTGTGCACCTATGGATGAGGACAATGGGGGGTGGGGAGGGGGCAAAGGGTGGGGTGGGAACCTGGTGGAGGGGGAAAAAATGAGGAACTTTTGTAACAATATGAACAATAAAGATTAATTTAAAAAAATAAACAGATCTTGTAGATAAAAGTTATTTTTAAAAAGAGGACCAAATTAAAGTGGAAAACGAATTAAGAGCTGACCGAATCGAGCACAGCTTCATAGTCTATAACTGAACATAGAGACAGATCAAAAAGGATAAAAGATTCAGCCGAAACCGGTTTGGCTCAGTAGATAGAGCATAGGCCTGGGGACTGAAGGGTCGATTCCCGGTCAGGGGCATGTACCTTGATTGCGGGCACATCCCCAGTAGGGGGTGTGCAAGAGGCAACTGATTGATGATTCTCTCTCATCAATGTTTCTGACTATCACTCTCTCTTCCTCTCTGTGAAAAATCAATAAAATATATATTTTAAAAAAAGGACAAAAGATTCAAGGATAGCAAGGTTAAGCATGACTAAAGATGTAAAGGATTATAGGGCAAAAACAAAGCAACATTCAAACAAATGACTTTGAGGATGAGGTTGACTATAAAGTTGGATTGGTGCTGCTGGACTAAAAAGAGGGGTCAAAACTCAAAGTCATGGAGTAATGATAATTCAAAGTGAATATTGTATACAATGAGGTAATATGGGACAGTGGTAAGAAGTCAAAATGTAAAGTGGATATGAAGTGTTGGCTTTAAAGAAGTCAAGGTACCATGAGGTCAGGCTCATCAGCAAGGAAGGGGTGGGGAACCTGGGCAAATCCTATAAATTGGAAGTTAACTATGACCAGAAAGTAACACAGAGGTCTTGTTATGATTTCAGAGAAAACAACTTTTAGTGGTTATACTTTATTTCTGACAAAAAAAAAAATTAAAAAAATAAGGGCAACTACCTTAATTTGAATCAACAGCATAATTATACTAAATTTTTTTGTCTATTAAAAATAATCCATCCTGAAGGAAGAACATACCAGTAAGATGCAAATGAAAGTAATGTGGGCTCTGAAGTATTTTTTTCTAGCATAAAGTATATGGTAGGTACTAAAATAATATAAATTGAATTGATATATGAAAAGAAATTTCAACAGTAGATTCATCCCTGGAATATCCCTATAGTATTTCATTTCACATTTCATTGAAATGAATGCAAAGATGGATGGCTTCAAAGAGGGGTGGATGGAGAGACAAAGGGGTGGAGGGACAGAGTGAGTGCGCATATGTGAATTAAGATGCCAATAATGGTCTTAGCATCTTTGACAAATATGATGTCTCTCAAAGCGACTGCTATGTGGTTACGTGTATTTATTTAATAAATATTTTGAAACATTTAAAAAGCTTTGTTTGGAAATAACCATTTTTTGAAGGACCCAGAAAAACAAATTTCCCTAACAAACTTATTTTAATTTCATTAGTCTAGCTTCTTGAAATTTTTGTGCTACTAATTTCATGAATTATTATGCTAGAAAGTAGTACTGGGTAATAGGAGTTCCCTATTTGCTAGATTCTTTTAGCTCCTTGATGTGACAAACTGCTTCTAATAGTGCAGATTTATTTGAAAAACAAACAAACAAACAAACAAACAAACATCTTAAATGGCAATTTTGATTGACAGTGTACATATTTAACTCACCTCACCATATGATTGATAAAGGCTTTGTTACAGTTAGTGTTGTATTTGCAAAAGTTACAGTGGATATGTATTGAAAAGTGGCTTGCAAAATCTTTAATTTTGGAATGACACTCAATGCACTTGTGAACTCCTCGATAACACCTTATGGAAACAGAAAAAATGATAAAATTTATATTGTAAAACAAAAATAATAAGGTAAAACCTTATTAACATTTTATTAATTGAAGCTAAGATATTTAAGTTAACATCTTCAGACTTATAATTTGAATTTTTTTTTGAAATAAGCTAAGCTAGAATAAGTATAAAAAATCTAACAGTAGTTATACTTTCCCTGAAATAAAAAAGATTATATTAACCAATTCAACTATCGTAAGATGTAAACACAAAATATAAGGTAAGTGTAAAAGATGACAA
This sequence comes from Pipistrellus hanaki, assembly GCF_964339955.1. Classification (NCBI taxonomy): domain Eukaryota; kingdom Metazoa; phylum Chordata; class Mammalia; order Chiroptera; family Vespertilionidae; genus Pipistrellus; species Pipistrellus hanaki. The sequence goes on along the minus strand of NC_140524.1, from coordinate 26,593,999 downwards.
TTATACAATGAACACAGTAATTCAAGTTCTGTCCAACAGTTATAAAAAGTACCTTTTTACTGCTTGGCCTTTAAGATAAATAATCATCATGTAAATGTACAAGGGAGTTTTGTGATCTGGTAAATTAAAATAAACCTTTAATTTGAATACTGAATTGATTTTGCAAATCAGATTACCTTAAATTCTTCAAAGCTATGATGATTTTGTTCTTTCTGTTGCGTTGTTTCTTTTGCTTGCAATAGGTTTTTCCTTTGCTTTTAGATGCACCTTTACCTTGCTTACTTGAATTGGCTAGTTTACTTTTACTGGAAATAGTTGAACGAACCTTACGTGTCTTAGATTTACTTGCATTTGACTTTGTGGAGCTTTTAGCAGTTGTATTTTTAGACTTTGGAGGTGAGACCTGAAGAGAAGAAGTGCTTGGAGTATCACTGGAAGATGCAGTTGATGGCTTTGAATGAGATCCAAATGAAGCTCGAATAGTAACCTATAAATATGAAGGCAATATATATTTTTTATAAAATGAATCATCAAAGAAATATTAAAAAGGTCACTGCAAGCACTCACAGCATGGTCAATTGTTTTTTGACGAGGGTGCTAAAATAATTCAGTGAGGGAAACAATAGTTTTATCAACAAATGGTGCTAGGACAAATAGATATTCTACATGCCAATCAAGTTGGATCCCTCCTAGATATAAAAGTTAACTCAAAATATACCAAAAGTCCAAATTGTAAGAGCTAAAACTAGAAAACTCTTTGAAAAAAACATAATAAATCTTTGTAACCTTTGGTTAGGCAATAATTTCTTAAATATGACACTAAAAGCATAAGCAACCAAAGAAAAACATAAATTGGACTTCATAAAAATTTTAAACTTTTGTGTTTCAAGGATACCATTAAGGAAGTGAAAAGATAAGCCATAGAATGAGAGAAAATATTTTCAAAACGTATATCTAATAAGGAACTTATATACAGAATATATAAAGAACTCTTACAACTCAGTAATAAAGACAAATAACCTGAAGTGGTGAACACCCAATGCAGTGTACAGATGATGTGTTGTGGAATTGTGCACCTGAAACCTGTGTAATTTTGTTAACCAGTGTCAATCCAATAAAGTCAATAAGAAGGAAAGAAAGACAAATAATCCAATTTAAAAATGGGAAAGTATATTGTAATAACTATGTATGGTGCTAGGTAGGTAATAGAAACATCAGGAGGAACGTTTTGTAAAGTATATACTTGTCCAACCATTATGCTGTATACCTGAAACTAAAGCAAATAATGCTGAATGTAAATTATAATTGAAAAAAATTTAGAAAAATGGGCAAGTAATATGAATAGGCATTTTTTCAAAGAAGATACAATGGCCAATAAGCACATGAAAATATGCTCAACATCACTAGTCATCAAGGAAATGTAAATCAAAAGTCCAATGAGATATCACTTAAGACCAACTAGAATTGCCATAAGAAAAAAGGCAGATAAGAGAAAAAAGGGGCCAAAACCTGTTTGGCTCAGTGGATAGAGCGTCTGCCTGCGGACTGAGAGGTCCCGGGTTCGATTCCGGTCACGGGCATGTACCTTGGTTGCAGGCACATCCCCAGTAGGGGGTGTGCAAGAGGCAGCTGATCCATGATTCTCTCTCATTGATGTTTCTAACTCTCTATCCCTTTCTCTCCCTTCCTCTCTGTAAAAAAAATCAATAAAATATAAAAAATAAAAAAAAAGAGAGAAAGAAAAGGGGCCGCAGTGGCTGGAGTGGGATAGGCCAGCACTGGAGGGCAGCAAGCGGGATACAGCACTGAGGCTTCTTCCTCCTCACCTTCTGCACCCTGCTGGCACTCATATCCGTGGTGGCCAAAAATAAAGACAAAGTGAAGAAGAGTGGCTCGGGGAGCGAATGCAAAGAGTGGACCTAGGGGCTCTGCATCCCTAGCAGCAAGGACTTTGGGATGGATTTCCGCAATGGTACCTGTGGGGCCCAGTCTCAGTGCATCCTGTGCAGGGTGCCATGCATATGGAAGGAGTTTGACGCAAGTACAAGTTTGAGAGCTGGGGGTCATGTGCTGGGAGCTTGAGTACCAAAGCCCACCACGGCACCCTGAAGAAGGCTTGGTACAATGCCCAGTGCCAGGAGACCATCTGTATAACCAAGCCCTGTAGCCCCAGGACCAAAGCCAAGGCCAAAGCCAAGAAAGGGAAGGGAAAGGACTAGAGGCTAGGCCTGAATGCCAAAGAGCCCCTGGACCTTGCCCTCCCTCCCATATACCCACCAGTACCTTTTGTTACTCTTCAGCTTTATCAATCATGCCCTGCCCTTTCCATTTCCTCTCCCCAAACCCCCAAGTGCCCTAAGTGGGGGAGGGAAAAGGGATTCTGGCAGTTTGAGCCTCCCCCAAAGGAACTGATTCCCATGCCTCTGTTGTTCTTACCCACAATGATGCCATTGCTAAAAAAACAAATAAAACGAATCCCCCCCCCACTCCCCCCAAAAAAGGCAGATAATAAAAAGTGTTGCCAATTATATGGAGAAATCGCAACTTTTATATATTGCTAGTGAGAATGTACAGTGGTTCAGTAGCTTTGGAAAACAGTTTGGCAATTCCTCAAAATGTTAAACATAAGAGTTGTCATATAACCCAGCAATTCAATTCCTAGCAATTCCACCCAAGAGAAATAAAAAATTGTGTTCACATAAAAACTTGTACGTGAATTCTCATAGATGCATAATTCATATAGACAAAACCTTGAAACAACCAAAATGCCCATCAGTTGATGAATGGATTAATAAAATATGGTATATCCCTACACCTGAATAATATTCACCCATAAATAAAGAATGAAGTACTGATATGTAAGTACTGGTACGTAAGTACTGACTGATACAGCCATAAGAAAGAGAGAAATGTTGATATAAGCTACAATATGGATGAATCTCAGAAACATTATGCAAAGTGAAATAAGACAGTTATAAAAATCACTTGTGGTAATTCCATTTATATGAAATATTCAGAACAGGAATATCCACAGGGACAGAAAATAGATTAAGGATTGCCTGAAGCTGGTAGAAGGGAAATAGAAGTGACTGCCAATGGGTATGGTGTTTCTTCTGGGAGTGATGAAAATGTTCAGAAATGGATTGTAGTGATGTTTGCACAACTTCGTGCATGTACTAAATAACACTGAATTGTACACTTTAAATGGATCAATAGTATGCTATATGATTTATATCAATAAAGCTGTTTCAAAAATCACTGCAATACAAAAAATTAAAAATCATTACTTTGAAAATGGCAAGGGTAAATTACAATCAGTTAAATCTTCCATTTATTCTAAATGGTCATACCAATGAAATGAAATTTATTTAATGTCATACTATTACAATTTTGTATCGATAGTATTTATATGTTAACACAGATATGGATAAATAGTAGTTTGTACTAATTTTATGAATATCAAAACAGCACATTCCATGGCTATTTTATACTTTGACATAACTAAATAGCTTTCACAAATTTAGAGGTCAAAATTTATTCTCAAAGGCCCCAAATAATAAATATGGAAAGGCCTAAATTACTTTTTGGTAAGTATAAAATAGATCTCCAATAAATGTGACCTGCTGTCTCAGGACTCACTGGGCAGAATTTATGGTTCCAAAGGTTACTGTGGTGGTTACATCAATTCATCATATATCATGGAGCATTTAATAATATTCAGAATTTCCTTTAAGGGACCTAATATAAAATTTATCATTAGTATTTAGAAAAAGAAAATTTTTGATTAAATCCATTAATTAATATAATGAAAAACACAGTTGCCTATTTACATTCTTTAATCATTTGACTATACTACCCCCACATACTTGAGGAGCAGCCATAGAAGTCATATGTAATACATGTGGTTTGGTATCACACAAAAAACACTGAACTAGGAGTTAAAAGACCCAAGGTTAAATCTCAGTGCCACCTCTTCCTTGAGTAACTTATCCTCTTTTAGCTTTCTCATTTATGGTATGGGAATAATATCTGCCTTGTCTACCTCACTGAATTGCTACATGGATTACATAATAAAATTTATGAAAAAACACACAGAAAGCTTAATTCTAAAGTATGACATTTAGTCCCAATCCTTATGATTAATATTATAATGCAATATACTAATCATTACTACTAATAAAGGAAGATATAAGGGAGGACTGCACTGCTTACATTAATATTCTGCATGTCTTAGTCTCAGCATGGAATGAATGGATTACAGGGAAGGATACTGGATAGCTTTTCTCACTCTACATCTTCAGAGCACTGTTTTACATTATTTTCAAACAGTAGACATATTCACATTCAAAGGTAAGTACTCAAAGCCAAATATAAATGTTTGGGAATTGTTCACTTTGGATTATGCATTTCTCCACTGGAACATAGCCAAGAGCTGACTTTACATTTAAAAAAAAGTCAGAGAAAATGTACATAAAGCAAACAGGGAAAAGGAAATTTGCAGTCAGACATGTTTGCACTCTTAAAACAGCAACGGTATTCAGAAGCAGAATTTGCTTTTCTGAGAACACTCAATAATACCACTTCAATGAACTATGGCACCCAAGCACTATGACAAATTCCAGAGACACAAAGATAAATTAAACATGATCCTGACCTTACAGTCTAGCGGCTGAAGCAGATATATATGCTGCCAACTGGAATAGCTCAGAAATAGCCTACAGAATATTGAAACAAACCATTGACTCAAACTACAGTTAATTTACTTGCACTCACTACAAAGGAATATGATCCAATATAGCACATGTCTATCAACTCAAAAAAGAATGGAACAAGTTTTTCTTTCTAAACATAAGATAAAACCTAAAATTAAAATCTTAATGACAATCAGAAGTAAATTTTTAATATTATATTCAATAGATAAAACCAGGCAGGAGGTTATTTCTATAATCACACAGAATGTTAAAATACAACATATTTAAGAGCTCACTTTAGAACCAGGAGGCAAGCCTTCTAGTTCTTTAGGTTTTATAAAAGTCCGATGCTGGGTCTTGTGATCCAGTTTCTCCTTGCTGGTCAAAAATTGAAGTCTGCATTTTGTACAACGATGAACTCCTTTTTTCTGTTTAAAAAATAATATTAGAAATAATAATTTATTAGAGAATGTGACATTGGGCAAGTTACTCTCTATAATGTGTTTTTATTACTATTTTAGTTTCATTTGCTTTCTCATCTATGAAATGAAAATGACCTTATACCTGCTTTGCAGAGTGGTGGTGAGAATTACACAAGATGATACAAGTAAAAGCACTAGTAACTGTCATATGGCAAGTGATTAATATATGTCAATTGCTTTGTTATTATTTTTTCACTCCGTTCACCAATTTATTTCATTAATTAAATCCCACATATGAGTGAGATCATGTTCGTGTCTTTCTCTGACTGATTTATTTCACTTAATTGCCTTATTATTATAAAGATTTAATGAGGCTATTTAACACTTCTGAAATCCTTCACCTTTTCTTAAAAGTTCTACAATCCATATAGTTAGCTCTAAAATCACTCAGTGCAAAGAAATTAAATTAAACTAAATCACTTAGTGACTCAGTGGTTGAGCATCGACCTATGAAACAGGAGGTCACAGTTCAATTCCTGGTCAGGGCACATGCCCAGGTTGCAGGCTTGATCCCCAGTGTGGGGTGTGTAGAAGGCAGCCGGTCAATGATTCTCTCTCATCATTGATGTTTCTATCCCTTTCTCCCTCTCTCTTCCTCTCTGAAATCAATAAAAATATATATAAAAAAAATAAAATCACTCAAAACTTAATGTATTCTTTTTAGGAAAAAGTTTCATCTGAAGTCTTCAAAAAGAATAAAACTGACTATAGATTCAAACATTTTTATTGTCTAAAATGGCATTAATATGATCTCAATTACAAGCTTATAATCCTGCTATGGTTTTTGAGTATTTTGTGAACAATTATACAAGTTGCAAATACTTTGAAGGATGCCTGGTGATCTTTGTATTAATAGTTTTTCCTTTACTGCAGGGTGGGGAACATCTGGTCTGCAGGCCATATAAAGCCTACAAAATAATTTGGTCTGGTCCAGCCAAGGCATTAGAGATGAGTTAATTTGTTTGAAACTTACAAAAAAAATCTGGGCACTCAAGGTGTGTCAGTTATCTCTAAAATTAATCCCAGTTTTGATCTCATAAGAGGAATTTTAAGATTTAGAAATTGTGATACCTGTAGCTCTGATTTATTATAGTGAAAGGATACAGAGCAGAATTAATAAAGGAAAGAAAAGTACTTTGGGTGGAGTCTGAAGGATACTGGCTCCAATTTCCAAGTGCTTCTCCCGACGTAGTTGTATAGGACACAATCAATCCCCTAGCAATATGAATAGTGGTTTTTTGTTTGTTTTTTGTTTTGTTTTGTTTTGTTTTTTGCCAGGGAAGCTCTTTTGAGTCTAATGGCCCTGATTTTTTTTTTTTTATGGGGTTCCGTCACTAACCTTCAGATTCACAGTAGAAAAGTAGAAAAGCAAGTGTTCACTACAATCATGTTATATATTGCATAAATGATCTAGAAAAGCTGGTAAACATGATTCAAAGTTCCAGGCATGTAAAATACTCGTCAGTTAATAACAAAGGTTCAGTTAGGTAAGGCCAGTTATGCAAGACCCTTCTGAAAATGTGCATGATTTGAGTAACTCAAGACCTGCTGGGTTAACCATATACATGGCAAGTTAAGAAATACAACTCAGGGTCTGAAGAGTGACCACAGATCATGTAAACCACATAAAAGTCCTCATAACAAACCCATTCTCTTACTTCCTTTCAAAATCAAAGGTTAAAAGATAAAACTTAGAGCACCAAGACCAGTGGTTCCAATATCCTATTCCTCAAGAAATGTTAATAGTTATTGCACAAATAAAGGGTGCAATGGTCAAATAAGTTTTGGGAAAAATATATGCAATATACCTTATATATTAAGTTTTGAGTGATTTTATTTTTAAATATATATATATATATATATATATATATATATATATATATATATATATATTAGCATATTGAAAGCTCTTATTCCTTGCTTGAAGATTTATAATTTTTTTTTTTAGCATATTGAAAGCTCTTAACATCTTGGTTTTTAAAAAATATTTATTTTGTAAACCTAGACATTTAATGAATCTCTTTTTTTCTGGAGACAATTTTAATAAATATTTTATTGATTTTTTACAGAGAGGAAGGAAGAGAGATAGAGAGCTAGAAACGTCGATGAGAAACATCAACCAGCTGCCTCTTGCACACCCCCCACCAGGGATGTGCCCGCAACCAATGTACATGCTCTTGACTGGAATTGAACCCGGGACCTTTCAGTCCGCAGACCAACGCTCTACCGCTGAGCCAAACCGGTTTCGGCTCTGGAGACAATTTTAGAGCAGAACCTCTGTTAACATCTGATGGAACCGTGTGGAAAAACCTTAGAATAGATTTTTTTTTGTTAATCCCCACCCAAGGATATTTCTCCACTGATTTTTAGAGAGTGGAAGGAGGAAGAGGTACAGAGAGAGAAACATCGATGTGAGAGAGACACATAGCTTGGTTGCCTCCTGACCACGTCCTAATCAGGGCCAAGGATTGAGCCTGCAACTCAAGTATGTGCCCTTGACTGGAATTGAACCCAGGACCCTTCAGTCTGAGGGCTGACACTCTATCCACTGAGTTAAACTGGCTAGGGCTAGAACAGAAAGATTTTTCCATATGTTCTTAAGGATGAGGTGGCATATCAAGATAAAAAAAAATAGGCATGTTGGTACCAGCCCAGTCATGACATAAGTGATCCTAAATGTATTTGGATATGCTACTTTTATGATTTTTTTCTAATTAACAACTACAAGTTGATTTCATGATTATCTAATGACTGGAACTAAAGGCAATGTTAGCAGTGGTGTGGAATAAATTGGCCATCACAGTGCAATCAATACTAAGAAAAGGTAATGAGCTGATCAGTGAGGAGACAGAACTTGATTACATAATCAGATTTAGGGAATTCACTGCTACTGGTTTTGGCAAAGGTACCATTGCTCTTTCAAATACTAAAGAATACGTTTACTTCAAAGAGGGACAAATACGTAGTGATGGAAGACGATTTGACTGTGGACGGTGGCCACACAATGCAATATTCAGATCATGTATCATAAAAATGTACACTAGAAACCTGTATGGAACCATAACAAATTTAATTTAAAAAGTTTGCAGCCCAAATAAAGGATGGTCTAATTGTGTCAGGAAAAGAACAAGCAAGCATAATATGATAATTCAAAGGAGAGATGAAAGCACTAATACTGGTATCTGAGAAATTACATAGAAGAACTGGCAAGTCATCCAGGAAACAAGTTATAACCTAAATATGATTCTCTGGCATAGTTCACATTCTATAAAAAGTCTCATTGCTGTTTCCTTTATCACTGATGGCTACAAAAAACTGTTCCAGGTCACTGATGAGAACCACATCTTCTCATAATAAAAAATGGGCCAGAGTTAGAAATAATGTTTGAAGAGCAAAAGGAAAGAGAAGACTGAGTCCTCAATTATATCTTCCTCAGTTCATACTTATCCTTTTCTCAAAATCATCCCCATTCTTAACACTCTTAGACCTCCTAAATATCCAACCTAAATATTCCACTCATATTCCCTCTTCTTCTCTACTCTATGCTTCCTATTACTACCTATGCTTCAGAATTTTCACTATTCATGAGCCACATCATGAGGAAAGAGAAAAGTAAAAAAAAAAGTGGAAGTTTCATCAGTAATTTAGCATAAATTGTACATTGTGTCATTTGTAACAACTTTGCTTTCCTTGTAGAACAAATTTAACCAATGATCTAAGTTTTACATACTATCTAATAAAGAGGGAATATGCTAATTGACTGTCATGACCTCACAAAGGTGGTGGCACCACAGCCAATAAGGAGGGAATATGCTGATTGACTGCCAGGCCCTCAAAGATGGTGGTGTCCATAGCCACAAGATGATGGCGTCCAGTCCCCTCAGCCCCTCTGGTGCAGCAGGCACATGCCATGGTCGGGCCCACCCCCAGGCAGGTCTGGTCGCTCCGTATGCCTGCCTCCAGAGTCCCCTAGTCCCCTCAGCCCCCCAGGGCTGGCCCAAGATGCAGGCAAACCACTGATGACAGCTACCCAGCTGCCCAGGGCCACCTGAGGTAACCAGGTAAACTGAGGTAACCAGGGCTGGCTGAGGCTTGCACTGCTGGCAGTGGCAGCAGCAGAGGTGTGATGGGGGCATCGCCTTTCGCTGATCACCAGGTTGCCTCCTGCCCCTGAGGACTCCCAGACTGTAGAGGGGGGCAGGACCAGCTGAGAGAAACCCCCTCCAGTGCATTAATTTTCATGCATCAGGCCTCTAGTGTGTGTGTGTAGCTTTTCACTAAGACAAAATAAATAAGAACTGCTAAAACTTACCTGATGTTTCATGTAATGATTCATGTAGGGGGTTGCCATTCTACTAACTTTGAGGCAAAATGGACACAGCAAGTTCTTTGTGTTTTCATGGGATGCTCTAAAATGAGTTTCTACATCAGAAAATGTTGATGATCTAAACTGGCAAACCTAGACATATAAAGAAGGTTTATCTTAACTTGAACATGTATAACATGTTTAAATATGCAATTACATTAAAGTAGCAATGATAAGTCATTTGTTCAGAGGAACATTACATTCTAATTAATTTCTGCTGCCTATACAATCAAGAATTCTATTACTTAAAATAATAATGATGATCTCTGAAACAGAAAAGTATCATTCAAACTGACACCTCTTGTCCTATCCTGCTATATAAAATGAGAGTATTCTCTTCTTTGGATTTGAAATAACATCCAGGATATGATAGAGGCAATCTATCTTTATCTTGCTATCTTATTGGGAACCACTTCAAATTATGGGAAAATCAAAGTATTTAGTTGAGTTTCCCATAACTAACAGCATTTATTATTTCTCTGGCATGTCTTTATTTCCCCTACTTAGTAACAAGGTCCATATGTTTGTCTTTTTCTAGCAGGTTATTTTGTTTTTCTAGTACGGGGGTCAGCAAACTATGACCCACAGGCCAAATCCAACCCACCACTCACACATACACAAGTTAAGCCAAGGGAGTTTCTACGATTAAAGAAGATCTTCAAGTTTAGTCACTTGTTTTATTTAAATGTTTAAAAAATAATAAAATACTATTTCATGGTACATAATGAAACTACCACCTAAGTACACAATAAAATGTGTGTGTACCTGGCAAATATATGGCATTTCACCGGGTTTATGAGTGTCCTTCATATGTTGCAAAAGAGTATGTTCTGTTTCAAATGATAATTCACAGATTTTACAAATCGCTGAAATTGGAAAAACACACATTACATCATTTTAAGGATGTATATAAATAAAAGGTTCATTCTGTACATCTATAACAACAGCAAAAAGTAATAATAGTAACAGTGATGGTGGTTCCAATAATTCTATAGTTAACTCTGTTAATGCTGTAGTAAGGACTTTACTTGTATTAGCTTACTTAATAATTCCCATTCCATAGTTGAGAGAGGTACTGTTATTTTTATTCCCATTTTTCAGATGAGGAACCTGAAGCACAGAAAGTTTAGGTAACTTGCTTGAGATCTCACAGTTGTATTAAGAGGCAGACTGGAATTTGGGTCCAAGTTGCCTAACTCCACACTCTGTTATTTTAACTTTCATTGCAGTTATTTTTCTTATTAGATTATAAATCAGATCATTGATTTCATATTTGCAAACCAGGGACTCTGGTTTTTAGCTTACCCCTTACACACAATACAGGAGATATGTCCTATTTGTAAGAGGGATCTCAACTTAAGTAATTTTATTGAAAAGTTCCTGCAAGTTAAAATTTGCTTTTCAACTTTGCCCTCAAACTACAAAGTCTATTTCTTATTTTTCTATCAGAGTTATTAAGGATTCCTCATAGTTTAGATGATCAAAATCAGCACTACAGTGAAACTACTTACTAGAAAACTCATGAGGTGTGTGTGTACTCTCAATGTGACACTGCAGCTGGAATGGTGTAGGATACTGACGGTAACAGTGCTGGCAGGTGGTGTGGCTTTCCCAGCTCTCACTGTTCTGCTTCTCAAGTTCCAAATGGTGTTTCATGTGGTTCATAAACCTATAAATAATTGTCAACAGGTGCAAATATTCAGATTTATAACAAAAAAAACTTCCACAAGTAGTCATCTTAACCTAAGCCTTAAAAACCTCTAGAAAAGTATACACTTCAAGTTATCACTTTGATTAAATGGCTCAATAAATCTATTTGTAAAACACAGTGGAATCTTGTTTCTTGAACTTAATTTGTTCCAGAAGGCTGTTCAAGAAGCAGTTTGAAAACTGAATAATTTTTTCCCATTAGAAAAAATGTAAATTTAATCAATCCATTCCAGACCCCCAAATGATTCTCTTTTTCAAACCTTTCTTATATACAGTAAATGCCTAATGCACCGCTTAATCTAATATGATAAAAGGCTAATATGCAAATTGAATGAATAGCTGAACAATTGGTCGCTATGACATGCACTGACCACCAGGGGGCAGATGCTCAACACAGGAGCTGCCCCCTGGTGGTCAGTGTGCTCCCACAGAGGGAGCACTGCTCAGCCAGAAGCCAGGCTCATAGGGAGTGGGCCTAAGCCATTAGTCAGACATCCCTTGAGGGCTCCTTGACTGTGAGAGGGTACAGGCTGGGCTGAGGCCACCCCCCAAGTGTATGAATTTTGTGCACAGGGCCTCTAGTTTATAAATAAACACTTCTTTTCTTGAATTTACAGAACTATCCCCTACTAGCCTTAAAGGAATTTTTCATATATCACTGCCTCTGAAATGCTATCACCAGCTGCTTTTTCCTTATCCAATCAACAAGTTTTTCTACCTATTCAATTACCTGTGATTACTGTTTTGTGAGCACTTTCACACCCTTAGCAACATTATATTTATATTTTAAAATTGTGCTAATTGCCAGCAACTCCTTTGCTAGTTGCCTGCTAGATGCTTTTTGTCATGCTGATGTATCAACATGAAAAGGCTGTCAGTTCAAAAACTGAAGTTTTGGTCCATGGAGGCATTTTTTTCCTGTTAACAACTTGCTCAAGAAAAGGGCTTGTATGCATGCACATAAGCCTAACCAATGGACACAGACACCAGGGGTGTGAGGGCATGAGTGGAGGGATGGGGGGCAATGTGGGGAAAAGGACACATATGTAATATCTAATCAATAAAGAAAAAAAAAAAAGAACCGAATTGTTCAAGATGGGAGACATTTGAGAAACAAGGTTTGACTGTAATCTCTTTGTTTTAAAACAACCTATTAATAGTTAATATGAAATACCATGAATTTTCTAGAACACTTCATTATTTCAGATAAAAATTTTTATAAAGAAAAACATCAGGCTTCTTTTCCATATATGAAATATTATATACATCTACACTAATAAAAGAGAAATGTGCAAATTGACCATACCTCCAGCCAATCAGGAGTGAGTATGCAAATGAGCCCAACAAAGATGGTGGGTTCATTTGCATATGCAGGCACAGAGCCAAGACTGAAGGCTCTGGCCTGAGTGAAAACTGAAGACGACTGAAGACTGAAGAGGCTTGGCTTCTCCAATGTGACCAGAGCGGAGAAGCCTAGCCTTGAGATTTGACTTTTCCGCTGCAGCCAGAGCGAAGGCCTGGGTCCTGGGTGCTAGAGGAAAACCAGTGCCAGCAGCCAGGGGAAGGAAGGCCTATTGCACGAATCTTCATGCAACGGGCCTCTAGTTTTAAAATACTTAAAGGAAGAAAACCTTACCACCAAAAGTAGTTATAGATTCATGAGAGAAATCTTTTGAAGGCCTTAAGTATATAACATAGGCTTCAAAGTATTAATAGTTTAAAGGACAAATTATTAGTATTTTTTAGATAGCAATCATCACAGGTGTTTTACTATTTATCTTTTCACACTTTCAAAACACTACTTCACTTCAGAGCTGCTTATAGTACATTTTGAAATGTCTTTTTCCCCTTTCATTTAACATCATCTCTATTCAAATCTATTTTAAAAATCCTAGTCTTGCCTAAATGCTACAAAATTCCTAGATGTTATAAAATATGGTTAGCTTAAAATTTCTAGACAGTTTGATAATCCACAAATCTGTAACCAGTCTTTTGAAATGAAAACAAAAGAGAGTTTCACGTTTAATATTAAATGGCTAACCTCAAAGAGCAAAAAAAGCTTTTGATAAAAATAAAAGAACTTCTAATGTAATATGCATAACATTTAAGTATAAGGAACTTACCCAATGAGCCACTTTCTATGAATTTTACCAAAATTAGTAATGCTATTTTCTGATAAATTTTACTGTAAAAATGATGTAAGGAGGTCACAGTGTTTCAGTGTTTGATCTCAAAGTACAATTTCTCTTCTGTTAAGCTATTGAGACCATTAGCAATTGATGCATGTTAGGGCTTGATAAAAAGAAGGTACAGAAGTATGAAAAATCATATGAAAGAGTATTTGAAAGAGCTTTGAAAATTACAAAGTACTACCTCTAAATGTAGTATTCATAGTTTACATTTATATTACAGTTTATTTCAGTGTTTTTCTGTGTACTTTTTAAACCCAAATTCACCATAAAATATAATTCTGGATTTAGAAATGACCTATAGGATACCTAAGAATATTAGTTACAAGTGATGGTTATCAAGGGTAAATATTTTTAAGTTTACATATGTGTCAAAATATAAGTACATGTACACATATACATATATGCATCTCACAGAAGGAAGTGCAATGATGTCTGCAATTTACTCTGAAATGTATAAAAAAGTCAGGTCTATGGATGAATATATAAATATGTAGTAATATAGGTATAGTAAAATGTTATAGTAGAAATGAGGTGGGCAAACATATATATTTTCTCTGTAAAAATTTTCAACTTTGCTGAACATTTAAAAATTTTTATAATAAAATGTTAGGAAAATAATGTCATGCTATACAGTATAAACAATGAAAAATAGGAGTCAATGTCTTGTTACTTTGTTCTTGTCACTATCTCACTTAGGATGATAGATATGTAATATGACATATAATTCAAAGACTGCAAAATACAAGTTCCTAAAATTTAAAGCATATATGTAAAAACCTTCAAAATTCCACTGATAATTAAATTTCTGCTTTTAAAATGTGCTAAATTATAAAATCAAAACAGACATGTTTCAAAGAACTGGTAGTCCTTTAAAGATTACCAAAAAAAGATCGCTTTCTCTGCAAGGTAAATGTGCTAAAAATTATAAATATGAATTGAAAATTAGAGCATTAAATAAGATTAGAACAAAGGAGGTCAAACTGGATGAAATGGTTCTTTCTGTGATATAAGATTCAAAAAATAGTTAAAAAAATAAAAATGCCTCACGAAAATTCTTAGATCAAGGATAAATATATATATATATATATATATATATATATATATATATATATATGTAATTTTGCCATAGGTTAAAAGAAATTTTGTCCTTAAGTTATCTGAAAGAAATACAATTAAATGGGCCCAAAGGTCAAACTCCTAAAATACAAGAAAGGACAAAAGCTTTTCAACATGATAATCTGTCTTTGCTCTTCATAGAAAGTGTGAAAATTGCTTACCTAAGATGGCACAGAAAAATAAAGATACAATAGTTACATCTGTAGCATCCAAATTTTCAAACAGAAACATAGATATTTACATACCTAATATTATTTTTAAGAACTTTTGAGCAACTGAAGCATTTAAAGGTTGTGTAAGTCTTTTCTTCATTGTCAACATCTCCTTCATGTTTTCCGTAGTAAAAGTCACTAACTAACATGATCAATTTTTCTTTGTCTGAACCAGTCTTAGTTTTCTTTTCAGTACTTGAAATTTCTACTTTAATCATCTCCAAAAACTTATTTACCATGCCTGGACAACAACGCTGAAAGAGGGGAAAAAATAAGCAACTATGAGTTTATGTCTGAGTGTTAAAAATTAAAATGCAAGACTAAGATTTTTCATTAAGTAATGTGCCATACATGTCACCATGGATAAAAAATAAGGTAAAAAGAGGAATTCTAAAATTACATGTAAGATTAGCACCTAATAAAATATTCTAATATATTATCTTCATTAAAAATTAAAATATACTATACATATGCTGTAGTGTATATAAACTTAATTTTCAAACTTTGATGCTTGATAAGGACTTTTAAATCTTCTAGGAAGATAATCATTATGAGTATCAATTTTTACTGAAGTTACATAAAAATTCCAATGAGGAGATTTCTTACCTAAATGTCTGGAGAAATTAGCATTTATCACATATCAATTCATTTTTTTAAAAAAATATATATTTTATTGATTTTTTACAGAGAGGAATAGAGAGCCAGAAACATTGATGAGAGAGAAACATCGGCCAGCCGCCTCCTGCACACTCCCTACTGGGGATGTGCCCGCAGCCCAGGTACATGCCCTTGACCGGAATCGAACCCGGGACCCTTCAGTCCACAGGCCGATGCTCTATTCACTGTGCCAAACCGGTTTCGGCATATATCAATTCTTAATATTTTCAGAGATTTTTTTGATATTTCTAAAAATAAAATTTTGAAAAAGTTCTTACCTTCATGTGATACTTCAAAGCATCCAAATTATTGAACTGAACATTGCACTTTGGACAAGATCTTTGAAAAGGATTTCCAGTTTTATGTTCAGTTGATGAGGTACCTAAAATAAAGGATTTTTATTACTCAATTTTTTCTTTTTCACACCTTAAACAGCCAGTAATAATAGTTTTAAATTTTATCACAATTTCTAAAATTTATATATAATTTCTTTTTTATATACCACATTCATATTTACCTTTTGATGTCATAACTGAGGACGATGTCACTGAAGAAGAGCTGTCTAAAGATAGTGTAGCACATGAATCAATTTCAGAAACATCGTCACTGGTCTTTGGCTTTTTTGGATGAACTCTGTTTGCTATAATACTAGGACGTTTCCTTATAGGTAGAGTTTCACCCACAGCTATAATTTGAATAGTGAAAATAATATTTGTAAATGCTTTAGTATAGAACAAAACATTGCTTAAAAATGCTAATAAAATGGTCTTACCTTTAAAAATAAGTAAAAGTACTTCAGAGCTAAATTAAAGGTAATACAATTAAATTACCATATCATACAAATGACAATAAAGAATGATAAAAATTTATATAATAGGTAGAAAAAATTGCACAGCCAGCTGGCGTGGCTCAGTGATTGAGCATTGACCTATGAACCAGGAAGTCATGTCTTGATTCCCAGTCAGGGCACATGCCCAGGTTGTGGGCTTGATACCTAGTATGGGGTGTGCAAGAGGCAGCCAATCAATGATTTTCTCTCATCATTGATGTTTCTATCTCTCCCTCTCCATTCCTCTCAGAAATCAATGAAAACATATCCCATCTAATAAAGAGGGAATATGCTAATTGACCCTCATGCCGTTGCAAAGATGGTGCACCCACAGCCAATAAGGAGGGAATATGCTGACTGCCATGCCCTCAAAGATGGCAGCACCCACAGCCAATAAGGAGGGAATATGCTAACTGACTGCCACACCCACAGCCACAAGACTGCAGTGCCCAGTCCCCTCAGCTCTGCTGGGGCACTTGCCTCCAGAGTCCCCCAAGTCCTCTCAGCCCCCCAGCCTCTCAGGGCTGGCCCAAGGTGCAGGCAAGCCTCAGATGGCAGCTGCCTAGCCAATGGCAGAGCTGCATGCAAGCCTTGGATGGCGGCTGCCCAGCCACCCAGAGCTGGCCTGAGGTGCAGGCAAGCTTCATATGGTGGCTGCCCAGCCGCCCAGGGCTGTCCAAGGCTCAGGTAACCAGGGCTGACTGAGGCTTGCTGGCAGTGGTAGCAGCAGAGGTGTGATGGGGCATCACTTTCCCCTGATTGCCGGGTCACCTCCTGCCCCTGAGGGCTCCTGGACTGTGAGAGAAGGCAGGCTAGGCTGAGGGAATCCCCCTCCAGTGCATGAATTTTCATACACTGGGTCTCTAGTGTGTGTGTGTGTGTGTGTGTGTGTGTGTGTGTGTGTGTGTGTGAATTCTCAACCGAGGATATTTTGATATTTTCCCATTGATTAGAGAGTGGAAGAAACATCAAGTGTTTCTCTCACATTGACTGATTGCCTTCTGCACACACCCAAACCAGGGCCCCGTCTGGGGAGGAGCCTGAAACCAAGGTACATGCCCCAAATGGAATCAAACCCAGGACTCTTTGGTCTACACTCAGGATGAAGCTTTATCCACTGAGCCAAACAGACCAGGGCAATAAAAACAGGTTTGTTTGTTTTTTAAAGAAATTGCACAAGCAGCTATTATGGAGTACACATATTTAAACTCATGAAATAAACTTTAATACAAAAAATGCTAAAGATGCTTTTGAATAAACAGGTAGTATGAAAAACAGTCAGTCCAAAACAATCCCCAGAAAAAAATTAAACTATAAAGAATACTCTAAGCTCAGTTCCAAATATGAATTTATTTTTAGATGTGTCAATACTGAGACATAGTGCTTGTAAGTAAAACAATTTCTATTCTAAAAATTAGAGAAACCCTTTAAGATACTTAAAACTTAAGATGTCTAATGGAAACTTCAAGTTGGTTCTTTTAACACTTAACAAGTTGACAGGTAGTTTAAATAATCTGTTTATTCCCTTTAGTCTAATGGCTCTGTCTTAGGGAATATAGTGGGCATGTCAGATAAAGAAGTCCCCTTTAAACTTTAAAAAAAAATTAGACTGTTAAATAAAATTTTGTTAAATAGAGATTTCATTGCTAGAAAGTTTTGAGTTTGAAAACCCAATCTTTTAAAGGCAAAAAGATCATGCAATTCAGGGAATTTGCAAGAAAGGTGGGGCTATTTAGGCTATAACCAGATTCTGCAAAAGTTCTTCTTAAAAATAGCACAATTGTACTTTGTAATAAAAATTCTAAAACTTTACATTATATTTTAATGTTCCCAACTGTACACTAAAGGAGTAGTAGTATCATAGATATACTCCAGGAAAATAAGAGTATTACATTAATGGGTTCCTCTGTCAAATCTGTTTCGTTCTTTGAGATAACATAGAAATTATTTTTTCCACTTTTAAGCACATGATTACTGATAGCAATACTGCAAACACTTGGGACTGGTCTTTTTTGTAATCACATTAACATTCTTCTCAGATGATCAGGTTATTTGAACAACTGATGAGTGCTGTTGTTTTGGACTAGGCAACTGATTATCTAACGACTTGTATAGCAAAAATATACTTTTATATATAATTTTTTGAAGTATGACTAAATCTCCAAGTTAAATAAAATTACTCTGAGCTCAATAGTTTTAAATTCTGACTCTTTAACTTACTAGAATTTATATCTGTTGCCTCTGCCTTGTTCACTATCATTCTGCAAAATCAAATTCAAATCCAAAATTCTCCAAGAACCTTCTACAATCATCCTAGACAGAAGTCCAGTAATCTTTTTTTTCTGAACAGATAGCATATATAAGCATTCATAATTATCATGTTAACAACTGTTTAAGACTTTAATGTATTTCTCACTTCTCTCATTTGAGCCTCAAAAAAGCTCTGAGGTAAGTAGAGCAAGAATTGAAATTATATCTGCAAACAACCAATTTCAGGTCTGAAGAATGAATGCATTATGTGAGGAAAAACAAAAGCATCTATTTTAGTAATATGAGAAAATTAGGTGTAAAGGTGTTAATTATAAAGACCACAAAAATATTGCTGAAATCTATATCTTCCTAATTAAATTTCTAATTGAAAAAGAATTACCATTCTTTGATTGTATACCATAATAAAATTCTTCGTTATTGTTAAATAAACTAGTATGCCTTGAAGGGATTTTGTTGAGTTGAAAATGTCTTATAATCAAAGCAATTTCTATATTGGCAAATTTTATATATTTCACTAAATGGAGAGAGGTACACAGGACATTTTTGCATGTTTAAATTGTTTACGTAACAAATTAGTATGCATTTACTAAATCAAAACAGTAAGAAATTTATAGTAATACAGGCAGTCCTTGGGTTACATCGGACTCAAGTTACGTCATTTCGTGGTTACGTTGCCATCTCCCATTTATTTATTTTTTTTTAAAAGTTCCGTCATTTTGACATATGTACATATGTGCTTTATGTTTTTTATTATTTATTTACCACAAGTAAAGGCCAGGAATTATTATCTTTCTTTTAATTTTTTTTTTACTGTTTCACTTCATTACTGCTGTGTATGTGCTCCATGTGAGTGTTGTAGGTGCTTATGTAGGTGGGTTCCAACTTACCACGAAAATTACATTATGTCGCACCATAGGAACAGATCTCCAATGTAACCCAAGGACCTACTGTATGTGTACCAAAAAAATATTTTCCCATTCTAAAAAATACTTGGCTTGATAGTCATGTATCTAGGTGTCACTTATATAGTTACTAAAATAGCCAAGATCCAAAATAAATGAGGAGAAAAAGTACTTGTCTGAAATCTGATTTTATAAAGTACACTAGAGGCCTGGTGCACGAATTCGTGCACGGGTGGAGTCCCTCTGGGTGGCCTTCAGGGATCAGGCTGAAACCCGCAGTCCAACACTGCCTGAAGCTCCTATCTAACACTCCCGCTCATCCTGGCCCCACTGTGCCTGCCGCAGGCTTGCGCCCAATCAGTCCTGATTGGAAGAAGCTCGCATTGCCCCAGCAGCGCTTGCTAGCCATGAGACCTACATCTGGCACCCACCTAAGGGAAGTGGTCTGCAGGATCGGGCTGAAACCAGCTCTCTGATATCCCCCGACAGGTCCTGGATTGCAAGAGGGCACAGGCCAGGCTAAGAGACCCCACCGGCACGATAGGGCCGGGGAGGGGCCACAGGAGGACTCCAGGGTGTGTCGGGCCCATTTCTCTCAGTCCTGATCCTTCAGACCCCAGCATCAAGCTAACCTACTGATCAGAGCATCTGCCCCCTGGTGGTTAGTGAACCTCATAGCAACTGATCAACCAGTTGACCATCTGCCCCCTAGTAGTCAGTGCACATCATAGCGAGCGGTTGAGCAGCCTTAGCATATCATTAGCGTATTACGCTTTGATTGGTTGTTCAGTTCTGCTGTTTGGTCTATTTGCATATTACCCTTTTATTATATAAATGGTATTTTTTCATAGAAAAAGCTTGAATTCTTTAAGCTTCTAGGGGGTAAAGACAGTGACTCCTACTCTATAATTGTAGTGCTATGAGGATTGGAATATTGCCCTAATAGTAAATAGGGTTATAGTTAATTATTCCTTCAATGGGTATTTACTGAGTACTATGTGCAAATCAGTTTCTTTATACTGCCATTTTACAAGATTACTCTATAATCATATTTAACTATCACTTCTACATGATTTATTTTCTAGAAGACACTAACTAGTCTATGAAAAAATCAACTATAACTACACAAATTTTCTCTTATTAATGACCTACCAAATAATTAATACTTAAAAAAATAACCATAGCCGAAACCGGTTTGGCTCAGTGGTAGAGCGTCGGTCTGCGGACTGAAAGGTCCCGGGTTCGATTCCAGTCAAGGGCATGTACATTGGTTGCGGGCACATCTCCGGTGGGGGGTGTGCAAGAGGCAGCTGGTCGATGATTCTCTCTCATCGACGTTTCTAGCTCTCTCTCTCCCTTCCTCTCTGTAAAATATCAATAAAATATATTTAAAAAAAAAAGAATAAATAACCATAGTATTAGGATACCAAGGGACTTCCCTGACTCATAGCCTATGGTGGTTCCAAGTGAGAATGAGCTGAAAGAATACATGTTAGTCAACTTATAAAAATAAATGAAATATTCTATTATTAAATACAATTTTATATAAAACCACCCAAGAAAGCAACAGAAACTATTAACTTCCATCTTACAATGTATGAAAAACTTAACCCAAAGGTATGAGTTTCAAAGTAGACATTCATTCTATATGTATATTAATCAGTTCTCTCTTTATTATATTTCTAAAAAGTTATAAACCAAACCTTCTGTATAAACTTTCGATCCGCCTTGGGATGATGGTATTGTGTCCTGGGTCAGGTCAAACAGTAAATCAGAAGAATCATCCATTTCAACTTGTGATGAACTCCTTATAAATGACTGTGAAAGTTACAATTATTTTATTTCATAAACATTTATAAATGTAATTTTAACTGTATGCCACGACCATAAAAAATGATTAAAAAACACAAAGGTAATTATTACTCTGTCAAATTAGCATCTACCGAATAAGGAATATATGTGAACTTTCTGGATTATTAAAATAATTTTTCTAGAAATAGAAAATTAGTTTGAAATAAAAATTTAGTTAAAACAATCACATTATTGGCAAAGTAGAGGTTATATTTTGGCAAGCTTTTCTGCAAGAAAATTTTGGCAGTATCTATTAAGGGCTTTAAAAAGTTCATATCCTTTGATCTACTTATTTCAAATATTCTGCTTCCACAAATTTATGCTAAGGAAATGAAAATATTTAATGGAAAATTATTTGCTATAGCAAAAAATCAAAACCTGTATGTTCAACAATGGAGGAATGGTAAAATAAATTAAATGACATATTATCATGCAACATATTTTTGAGAAATATCCAATGACAAAGAAAAATGTTTCCAATATAAATTTCAGTGAAAAAAGAACAGATATGTGTATAAAATATAATCCTAATTGATTATTATTCTATATACTACACTAACCATTTGCAGAAACAATAGCAAAAATACCCTTGCATTCTCTTGTTTCTTTTCTACCTCCTATATATATTACCTTTAAAATGGGAATATAAAAATCTTGAGTGTTTTGTGCTTAAAGCTGAGACACAACCAGGTTTTAAGAATCTTACTTTGCTCCTAAGTTTTCTATTGACATAGGTTTCTAAAGTAATGGAGACAGATATTGAAGTGACCCAAGCCATTCCATTCCTATAATTTGAGGCAGAGCAGGCAGATTTCTGCATTTGAATCTTACTGTGTGTTTATATAAACTCAATAATGACTTTAGACTTAATTGTAACCAAGCACAATATTACTGCGAGATAGATTTTTTCAAAATATCTGTTCTTAGAAATGGAAAATATTCACTAGAGATGATCCAAAATAGTTCCTATAACAGAAGTTCCTCCAAGTAAAATTAATACTTTAAACCTTTTCTTAGTTGATAACTCTGGTCAATTAAGTACCACCATTTCAAAGAGCGGACACATTATTCAACAAATAACATGTTAAAATAATTCTCTAATTGGGAATTACTGGGGATTCAGAAAACTTGTCCATTTATTTAACTATGAAACCTTGGGCAAGTCACTTCTAAGGTTCAGGTTATTCAACTTTCCAACTGAAGTAAGAGCCACCAATTATTGTCTATTTAAAATGTACTTGCCTCTTTCACAACATGTATTCTACCAAGTAGTTGTCTTATCAGTACTAATAAAGGCCTAATATTATCTCTCATTTTATAAATAGGTAAGCTTAAATATGGTTAAGCAAGGTTCCCAGTACAACCCAGCTCTGGCAAATACCTTGATTGCAGCTTCATGAGCCCTTGAAGCAGAGGACCCAGTTAAGCCATGCCATGACTCCTGACTTACAGAAATCATGAGAAAATAAGTGTATATTGCTTTAAGCTTCTAAGTTTATGGTATTTTCATGCACCAATGAGTAATTAATATATGTGCTTTGTAATCTTTCCTTAAAGTAAAAATGGCATTCCATTAAAAAAAAAAAAAAAGTGGGCCCAGCTGGCATGGTTCAGTGGTTGAGCATCGACCTATGAACCAGAAGGTCATGGTTCAATTCCCAGTCAGGGCACATGCCTGGGTTGCAGGCTCAGTCCCCAGGAGGCAGACATCCAGATTCTCTCTCATCACTGACATTTCAACCTTTCCTTCTCCCTTCCTCTCTAAAATCAATAAAAATATATTTTAAAAATGAACAGCAAGTTCAGCTTGCAGTTGAATCACACTTGCTTTTTCTCAAGTGCTTATACTGCACATACAGAAATACTTTATGCACCCTACCCATTTCATCACACATAATTTTTAAAAAGAAGTATATTTTAAGGTTGAGAATTAATAAAATTAGTAAAAATTACTTCAAGAATATTCTTAAATGAAACATTCTTAAAAAAAAAAACATTTCTACTCTGGGTTCACAACAGTCACTAATACAAAGATACTATTATAGTTTGGTTCCATTGCCTTGATTCATATTTAAGGTACTAGCAGTCTTACCCTCCATTGCTTTTGTAGCACCAGTGCAAATGTTGATAAGTGAAACAGCAAATACTGTTACAACAATTTTAACTTCATTGAACCCTGAAAGAGTCTCAAGGAATCTCAATAGTCTGAGGTCTATACTGTTGCCCTAAGGGAATGCTTCTATTTAAAAAAAAATTTTTTTTTATTGATTTCAGAGAAGGGAAAGAGGAGGGTGAGACATCAATGATGAGAGAGAATCATTGACGGGCTGCCTTCTGCATGTTCCCTACTGGGGATCGAGCCCACAACCTGGGCATGTGTCCTTGACTGGAATCGAACCTGGGACCTTCACTCTGCAGGCCAATGCTCTATCCACTGAGCAAAACCAGCTAAGGCAGAATGCTTCTATTTTTAAAAGTATATACCTAAGTGTATGGATAGATATGCTTATGTGAAATTTTTAAAATAAACTCTGGGTTAACCTGGATTGGTATCTCAAACTCACCTTTTACTAGCTATATGGTCTTCAGTGAATTATTTAGCTTTTCTGAGCCTCAGTTTTCTCAATTATAAAATGGGGATAACTATTGTGCCTCCATCTTAGAGAAGTCATTAAGAATTAAATTAGATTAATTTTTATATAGCATTTAGAACAGAGATCGATATTAACAGACTAACAAATACTAAATATTACCATTACCTATTATTTCTGTTAAAAACTAAGTTCTGGAGGTATGTTTTCAAAATAAACAGCAACAATGACCTTAGAACAATCTTCTAATTAAGAATACCTGGTTTAAATAATCATCTTAAAAATTTTACCATTATGCAATATTCATTACTAATTATACTTTTTAGATGGCATTGTTTTCAATATTATACCTATCCTATATAATAAAACCCTAATATTCAAATCAACATAACGGCTGAACGTGTACTGACCACCAGGGGGCAGACGCTCAATGCAGGAGCTGCCCCCTGATGGTCAGTGTGCTCCCACAGGGGGAGTGCCACTTAGCCAGAAGCCTGGCTCATGGCTGGGGAGTGCAGTGGCGGTGGTGAGAGCCTCTCCCACGTCTGCAGCAGCACTAAGGACCTCCTGGGGGATGTCCACCTACTGGCTTAGGCCCACTCCCTGGCTTAGGCCTGCTAGGCGGACATCCCCTGAGCGGTCCTGGACTGCAAGAGGGTGCAGGCTGGGCTGAGGGACACACCCTCAGTGCACAAATGTAGTGCACTGGGCCTCTAGTTTAAATGTAACTGCCTGATTTATTAACAGGTTGGATAGTTAGTTCCTGCAGTTATTACTTTGAGTATTGGTTGAGCTATCATAAAGATGGGGATATTTTCTCATAGTGATTATGCTTCTACCAAAATGGTGACTAGCTATGACAGTCCATAATTCTAACTGGGTTAGAATAACTAGGTTATTATAATATCCAATGTGTCCTTGAGCTAACTGTGTGGTTTCAGAAACACTTACAGATTTAGACACGTTCTGAATAATAGAGCTTTGTGAAGGTTTAGGCTGAGGATGAAATCTAGGTAAGGCAGCCACTGGATTTGATATTGGGTCTTTGTAGTGTGGACTTGTAGGCTTGAATGCATCAGGAACACCTGTATTTTAAAATTACACAACACATTAAATATTTTTCTCTATAAGAAATTTTGTCAAAATATTTCACTTTAAAATTAACATAATAATACTCTACCTTGACTGAGTACCTCATTCTTTATTGCCTTTGAAGACGAGCTGGAGTTACCTCTGTTCAAAATATCTATAAAAATTACAGTTATTATAAACAAATAAACAAAATTAAAATGCACTCATATACATAGAGAACGGATTGGTGATTACCAGAGGGGAGGAGGTTTGGAGGACTGGGTGAAAAAAGTTAAAGGATTGAAAAGTACAGATTGGTAGTTACAAAAGAGTCATGGGCATATAAAGTACAGCATAGGAAATCTATTAAATAACATTGCAGTAAATATGTATGGTGCCATGTGGGTACTGGATATATGAGGGGGAACAATTTGTAAAGTGTATGATTGTCTAACCACTATACAGTATACCTAAAACCAATACAAAACAATATTGAAAGTAAACTGTAATTGAAAAATAAATTTATTTAAAAACTTATTTGACTTTAATAGATAATAATAGAACAAGGTTGTATATATGCATAAGTTCCTGTGACTCAAGCCCTTCCCTAATCCCCATGCCACATTCACACCCCTAAAAATCTAGAAGTTTCATTATGGGTAAACTGACTGGATTATCTGTACCATTACTCCTGAACTCTATAAGGAACACTGTCAGAGACTGCACAATAAATTGAACCAGAGTTTATCAGAGTATCTCAAATCTACTACTATACCAAAAGTAAATTTGTGGCTGATATGATCCTCTGGATCAGTTTAATATTGCTCACTCTTGTATCCATGTGAACCCATAAGTTGTAGGTTATTGAGGAATCAAATGAAAATTTGGAACAGTAGAGATTTGCCTAAAATTGATAATCAGGAAAAGGTTTAAGACATTTAAAAAATCCCAAACCAAATCAAATTAAAAGGGCTTTGCATAACAAATGAAATCATCAACAAAATGAAAAGATAACCTACTGAATGGGAGAAAATATTCTCCAATGCTATATCAGAACTGGCTCATGACCCAGTGATTCTACTTCTGGGTATAATGGGAGAAAATATTCTCCAATGCTATACAAAGTTATAAAGAACTCATGCAACTCACCCTGACCAGGTTTGCTCAGTGGCTAGAGCATCAGCCTTTAGACCTAAGTGTCTTGGGCTCTATTCCCAGTCAAGGGCATATACCTCGGTTGTAGGTTCCCCAGCCCTGTAGGGGCGCATGTGGGAGGCAACCAATAGATGTATTTCTCTCACATTAGTCTCTCTCTCTCTCCCTGTCTGTCTGTTTCTCTCCCTCCTCCTCCTTCCCCCCATCCTCCCTTATTTCCACTCTCTTTAGAAATCAATGGAAAAAATATCCTCAGGTGAGATTTAAAAAAGAACTCATACAACTTAACACCAAGAAAACAATCCAATTAAAAAAAGGGCAGAGGCACTAAATAAATACTTCTCAAAAGAGGGCATGCAGATGGCCAAGGCATACGAAAAGAAGCTCATGGTCACTAATCATCAGAGAAATATAAATTAAAACCACCTCACACCTATCAGAAAGACTATCATCCATAAATCAAAAAACAAGTTTTGGCAAGGATGTGTAGAAAAGGGAACGCTCATGCTCTGTTGGTGCAAATGCAAATTGGTGAAGCCACTATGGAAAACAGTGTGGAGTTTTCTCAAAAAATTAAAAATGGAACTGGCTCATGACCCAGTGATTCTACTTCTGGGTATAGTATGTCTGAAGAAACCTGAAACATTAAATTGAAAGAATATATGCACCCTTATGTTCATTGAAATATTACTTACGATAGCCAAGATATAGAAGGAACCCAAGTGCCCATCAATAGATGAATGGATAAAAAGGCTGTGGTACAGCTCTGACAAGTGTGACTTGGTAGTTAGGACATCGGTCGTTGCACCGAAGGGTCTTAAGTTCAATTCTTTGGTCAAGGGCACATACCTGGCTTGCAGGTTCCAGCCCTGCCCCTAATTGGAGCAGGTGTGGGAGGCAATAATCAATGTGTCTCTGATGCATCAATGTTTCTCTTCCCCTTCTCCTCCCTCCCTCCCTTCCACACAATTTAAAAACCAATTGGGGAAAAATCATCAGTGAGGATTAACAAGACAAAACAAAAAGGCTGTGGTACATATATACAATGAAATATTACTTGGTCATAAAAAAGAATGATTTGTGCGAGAGTCACATTGAATAGGTTGCCTCCTGAATGTAAGGTAAGGTTTCCTGACCGGGGCCAGAGAGTCAACCTGCAACCCAGGTACATGCCCTTGACCAGGAATTGAACCTACTACCCTTCAGTGTACAGACCAGTGCTCTAACCATTGAGAACAATGGACAGAGCCATGCCTAGTTCGTTTTATACATGAAGTGGCACTCCACTTAGTCCTTTTCAATTTGCCACAAGAAATAATTTTGAGAATTAAATAAATTATTCTACCACTGATGAAACTGAATAGAAGTAGTATTTCAACTTTAGAATCAAGAGAAGAAAGAACTAGGCTTTCAGGAAAAAAAAACAAAAAACAAAAACAAAAAAACTTGTCTCTCAACCATACTATTATGCATTGCCATGGTAAGTAAGAAAATACTGGTATGCTGGCTACATTCTTTTGTAAATTCTCCTAGCTTAAAAAAAGTAACTACAAAGGGAAAGAATCTGTTTCCTCTTTCTCCCTGATATTCACATTTATTATTGGACATTTAAAGAAATGTCATCAATATCTTCACTTTAACATTATAACAATGATAAGTCTAATTACTATAAATGAAATCTAATAATCCACAATGGTACTGGTCATGTTCTGCTAGAAAGGCATGAGGATTAAGTGTGCTGACTGCCTGTATCATCCAAGTACATAGGCTGAACACCATGCCCTCCTCCTTCACGAATATAATCAGGAGTTGCTGGAAGATGGCTGTGCTCAGAAGTTACAGCCCACATAGATACACAGATCAGAGATTGTATATCATGCAGTGTATGTTCATTTTGTAGCCATGAATCAAGATGACACTGTGATATGAGAACCCCCTTAGACACTAACACAAACTTATTTAGTATTCTGGTATTTTAAACAAAGCAGTCCAAACATTTCCTTTTCTAGGTACATTTGGGCTTTAGGGGAATAAAGACAAATTTACAAAACAAAAAACAAAAACAGTTAAATAGGCTACTTGGTTCTACTAAAAATTATGATTTCCAATCTCAGAAGGCTTACAATGCCACTAAGTAAAAGTCCCAACCACATTCTCCCTCTGATTCTCACAAATTATTAATGACCTCTATGCTCCTTCTTACCTTATACAGTAACAAGGGCATATTGATATAAGACAGCACACATATTTTTCCATTGGAAACATCTTATAAAACTTCACTGAAAGTTAATGCTTACTTGAAATGGCTGGTTTTGAACTTGATATCTCTCCAACAAAGATCAACTCATCATCCTCCTCATCCTGCTTTTCTTCTACTTTCTTCTGCCATGGTTCCAGTTCTTCCTCTTCACATTCCATAAAGAGTTCTGCCATTTTTGAATTATCTAATTTGCAAAAGGAGGGAAGCAAATCTTATTTTTAAAATACTTCTTGCAACACATAGTATATGTAATGTATACTTTGATAATCCGAATAGCAATTACTGAATTGATATTTATAATCAGTAAATAGTAGCAAAATTAAGAAAATAAAAATCAATATCTAATATCTAAACTAGTAAAATTATGCTAGAAAGATAAATAATGGATGACAATAGTTTTATTTACAGTGGCCAATAGATTTTAGGGACATTAAAATCCAATCAAACTGAGTTTTAGTTTTATAACTAGAATATGATTATATCTATGAAAAGGACTGCCTATACCTATTATCTGAACCCTCCCCCAACTCCTACATTAACTAAAAGGGAGATAAATAAAGAATAAGAGGCAACAGGTGGGAGATATATTATAATAGAAAAACTGAACCAGATTGAGGGATACTAGGCACAGAGCAAAGCAGGAATGTGGTGCTACATTGAAAATAGAGAATGTTAAGCGAGGCTTATTCCATCTTAGGATAGATCTAGACATTTCTCACATGAAGAAACTAAGCAAAGAGCATACAGTACTGTGAATACCACCAAGCTACAGTGCTGACAGAGCAAATGATCATTTTGGTGCCTCATTCTTAATAAGGATGTACAACTAATGATCATCAGAAATATGACTAAAACTTCCAATGTGAAAGACAAAAACAATAAAACAAAATAAAAGATCTTAAAGGAAACAGATAATATATAGGGCAGGAAAATTAGAGAGAATATAATTAACATTTTTAGAGAGATAAGACAAGAAAGCTATTAAAAGTAACATTTAGAAAACAAAAAGATTATAATAATACAGCCAAAATTCAGTAAAAAACCAAATGCCATACTTGAGTAAATGTCCCATAACTGGAACTAAAATATATATACAGGGTTGAGCAAAAGTAGTGTTACAGTTGTTTGTATGGAAAATAATATAATACTTAATAAATAATAATACAAGAATAAACTGTTTTGTGTGCTCACAACTGTAAACCTATTTTTGCCCACCGTGTGTGTTGGCAAATAAATTTCAAAATTACAACTCACCTACCGTAATAAAAGTTCCAGAAAAAGAAAAAGGAGAGGGAATATAATCAAATGAAAAAATACAATAAAAAATTCCCAGGTCTTAAGGATATAAATTTCCAGATAGAAAGGGCTCACCAGCACCTAGCACAATAATTAAGAAACAGTTGAGGGACATATTGTGAAATTTCAGAATGCTGAAGATAAGGGAATATTGTGACATCTGAGAGAGTGAGAGTGGAGAGAAGAATATTGTTTTCACAAGTCTTAGTAAAAATAGATTTCAATTTAGAATTGTATAACCAGCCAAGATTTTCATTAAGCATAAGGTACATATTTTCATAAAAAATAAAGGCAAGAAACATTAAATAAAATTTACTCCCAATTCATCTGTTCTTAGAAAGAATCCACCAAAATATGACACTTAAGGAGGAAGAGCCCTGGCCAGGTGGCTCAGTTGGCTGGAGCATTGTCAATACACCAAAAAGGTTGTAGGTTCAATTCCCAGTTGGGGTGCTTAACGGAGGCAACCCGTGGATGTTTCTCATGTCAATGCTCTCTTTCTTGCTCTCTAAAATAAACAAATCCTTGGATGAAAATTTAAAAAATAAAAAGGGCCTGGCTGGTGTGCCTCAGTGGTTGAGCATCGACCTATGAACCAGGAGGTCACGGTTCGATTCTGGGTCAGGGCACATGCCTGGGTTGTGGCTCAATTTCTATTGTGGGGCATGCAAGAAGTAGCCCATCAATGATTCTTTCTCATCATTGATGTTTCTGTCTCTCCCTCTCCCTTCCTCTCTGAAATCAATTTTTAAAAATGTGTATATATATACACATACATATACATATATACACACACATATATATATATATATATATATATTTAAAATATATTTTTATTGATTTTTTACAGAAAGGAAGAGAGAGGGATAGAGTTAGAAACATTGATGAGGGAGAAACATCAATCAGCTGCCTCTTGCACTGGGGATGTGCCCTCAACCAAGGTACATGCCCTTGACCGGAATCGAGCCTAGGACCTTTCAGTCTGCAGGTCAACGCTCTATCCAGAGCCAAACCGGTTTCAGCTAAAAACAGATTTTTAAAAAAGTAAAAAAAGTGCCTTGACCGGTTTGGCTCAGTGGATGGAGTGTCAGCCTGAGGACTCAAGGATCCCAGGTTCGATTCCAGTCAGGGGCATGTGAC
Source organism: Pipistrellus hanaki (assembly GCF_964339955.1). Taxonomy (NCBI): domain Eukaryota; kingdom Metazoa; phylum Chordata; class Mammalia; order Chiroptera; family Vespertilionidae; genus Pipistrellus; species Pipistrellus hanaki. The sequence continues at coordinate 26,563,207 of NC_140524.1, read as the reverse complement.
TTGGTTGAGGGCTCCTGCACACATAACCAGTGGGGAGTGTGAAGTAGGCAACTGATTGATGTTTCTCATTGATGTTTCTAGCTCTCTATCCTTTCTCCCTTCCTCTCTGTAAAAAAATCAATATAAAATATATTAAAAAACAAACAAACAAAAAAACAAAAACAAAAGAAGCCCTGACCAGTTTGGCCCAGTGGATAGAGCATTGTCTTGCAGACTGAAAGGTCCCAGGTTCAATTCTGGTCAAGGGCATGTACCTTGGTTGCGGGCACATTCCCAGTGGGAGGTTTGCAGGAGGCAGCTAATTGATGTTTCTCTCTCATCGATGTTTCTGACTCGACTCTCTATCCCTCTCCCTTCCTCTCTGTAAAAAAAATCAATAAAATATATTTTTAAAAAAAGAGAGAAAGGAGGAAGACCAGGATGCAGAAAATGTGATATATACAATATATAATACAATGCAAAGACAAAAGAAAGTCCCAGGACAATAGCTGTAAAGAGTAACCAGGCAATGTAGAGCAGGAGAACATTACCCCCAGGAGGAATGTCTCCAGGAGAAAACATACAAACACACAAACACTAAAAATTAAATTGATAGATTACAAGTTTTGCCATGTAGAAAATTGAGTTAAGAGGCCATAGAAGGGTGTGAGATAACTTGGCTATAGGCCTTAACTAAATTTAGCAAATTTTAAAAAATAAAAAATTTAAATTGATGCCTATATTTTTTAAAACAGAAAAAAGTAGCCCTAGCCGTTTTGGCTCAGTGGATAGAGTCCCAGGTTTGATTCTGGTCAAGGGGATATGTCCAGGTTGTGGGAACGATCCCCAGTAGGGGGCATGCAGGAGGCAGCCAATCAATGATTCTTTCTTATCATTGATGTTTCTATTTCTCTCTCCCTCTCCCTTCCTTTCTGAAATCAATAAAGAAATATATTTTAAAACAGAAAAAAGTACCCTAGCTGGTTTGGCTCAGTGGATAGAGAGTGGGTCTGGGGACTGAAGGGTCCCGGGTTTGATTCCAGTCAAGGGCACATGCCTGGGTTGTGGGCTTGATCCCCAGTGGGGGGCGAGCAGGAGGCAGTGGATCAATGATTCCCTCTCATCATTGATGTTTCTATCTCTCTCTCTCCCTCTCCCTTCCTCTCTGAAATCAATAAAATATATTTTTATTATTATTATTATTTTTAATATTTTTATTGATTTTTTACACAGAGGAAGGTAGAGGGATAGAGAGTTAGAAACATCGATGAGAGAGAGACATCGATCAGCCGCCTCCTGCACATCCCCAACGCCTGCAACCAAGGTACATGCCCTTGACCGGAATCGAACCCAGGACCTTTCAGTACGCAGGCCGACGCTCTATCCACTGAGCCAAACCGGTTTCGGCAATAAAATATATTTTTAAAAAAACAGAAAAAAAGTAAATGTATCTATAACATATAATACCATAGTACTATACTTATCAGGGAACAATTTTATTAAGGTCAACCAACATAATAAAAACATCAAATAGGATTTAACCAAAAATTAAGCTATAACTACAATAGGAGGTGCTTGGAGGGTAGGGATAATACAAGAAACCTAAACTCTTCATAGTACTTAATAGGAAAATCATTAGATAATGGCAAAAACTTATGATTCAAGAGACAGCATCATGTGTTTTAAAAATTTATAAATATTGAAGTGATGATTAGAAAAACAGCTAAACTAATAATAGTGGGTGTCTTGAAAAAACATGGGAATATACAGACCCAAAATATATGTAAACCATGTGCACAACCTTTTCTCTTGTTCTTTTACACCCTTCAGAAATGATGGTTATGCAATTTATAACTTTAAGATTATTTTTATTTTTAAAGCTATGCATGTATTGTTCTGGTTTAAAAATCAGACACTTAAGGAAGAACTTTGTTTTCTTAAAAAGATTTGAGGGAACACTTAATTAATATAATGGCAATATGGATGGATAGAAATGGTGCTAGATATGTAGAGTGAGAACAAATAAACAATAAAATTAAAACAAAAATAATCCCAGGGTTCTGGCTCAGACAATAATACATTTTTTAAGACAATGATATATGTATTTCATCTTTATTTTATTTTTTTAAAGAACTTTTAAAATATATTTTATTGATTTTTTTATAGAGAGGAAGAGAGAGGGATAGAGAGTTAGAAACATCGATGAGAGAGAATCATCAACCAGCTGCCTCCTGCACACCCCCTACTGGGGATGTGCCTGCAACCAAGGTACATGCCGTTGATCGGAATCGAACCCAGGACCTTTCAGTCCGCAGGCCGATGCTCTATCCACTGAGCCAAACCGGTTTCAGCGTATTGGTGTTATTATTAAAAAGCTTTAATATTTCCCCTTTTATACTTGTATGCCTAAATGATTTCTTGGCATAAAGTTGCTTCATGGTTAGTAGTCCACCTATATATAATAAAAGAAAACAACAACAACAAAAAACCTTCCCACCCTCCCAAATATAACCAGTTTTATGAACTGGTCCCTTTATTTTCTAAACTATACTTTAAAAAATATACATATACATGCAGAATGCTCTAAGTCAAGCATGCCAAACTTGCAGCTGGTGACTGGCCTCAAGTTTAATATGCTTGCTCTAAATAAAATTAAAAAGTAATTTATAGATTAGCATTTGCATATTTTGAATACTTTGAAAATATGATCCTCATTTTGTCCCTTGAAGCCCTCATTTGTACTGCTTCTTCCATCTATAATATCCTTCCTCCTTACCTTAGACTGTCCACATTATTAAGTATAGTAGACAGAGCATGAACTTGACATCAAATTGAATAATTCAAATCTTCATTGCACCACTTCTAATCATATGACTCTGGAGAAATTGCTTGGATCTGTTTCCTCACTTCTAATAATGGTATAATATCAACCTAATTAAAGTGGTAAGGTAAATTTATGAAAATGTCACACAAAGTACCTAACTTCACACATATAATCAACAAAATATTCTCTGCCCCTTCCCAACTCTTGGTTCAATTAAAATTTCCTCAATAAACCATTAAACCTTGTTTTTCTTCTGCCTCTTACTACATTGATAGAATATTCAATGCAATTCAAAATTTATCATACATGATCTCAAACTGCTCACTATTAATGTGCCTGAACTGTACATGTCTTACTCCAAAGTAAGCTCCTTAACAGTGAAGAACACATTTTCTTCTTCCTTTGTATTTCCTCTTACACACAATAGTCTACTGGATATACACTAGGCACTTAACATATGGTAATTTACAGGCTAAGAAACTAAGCAAAATCAGGCAGTGCTATCTTTTACAAACAAAACAGATCCAGGGACACTGAAACATTCAACAGACTGCCATATTTCAGAGGGAAGGGGAGAGGAGGGAAGAGATTATTTAAAAAAAACTTATATATTAATACATAGCCCATGGGCAAATGTGTGGGGAAGGGCTGGATAGGGGACATCTGTAATACTTTCAACAATAAAGATTAAGAAAAAATTTAAAAATGAGGGATACTCATGTATACTGATAATAAAAAAATCATTTACATCTATGTTTATAGATCTCCCTCATTGTTTTAACTAGGTACTGCCACTTTCGATATATTTCAAGGTATATTGTTGAGTAAAATTATTTAAAAGGGATATAATAGAACTGATCACATTACCTTGAGCACAGAAGGCAATGAGTAATTATTTTTAATCAATCTATGATGAAATTTATCCAGTCGCTTTTCTGTTCCTTTTATTCATCATTGATAAGAAACCATAAAAGTAAAATAAAATTTTATCATTTTATTTAGAAATAATTTAGTTTGTCTATATATATAAAAAAAGTTTGATTATGTATACCAAACCGATATTAGTAATTACCTCTGGGGATGAAGAAATATTTAATTTCTAGTTTACTAACATTTTTTATTGTATATTGTTCTTTTTTTTAACTATGAGTATGTATTATTTAATACATGTGTTTAAACTGTGCCCACCTATACCTTTCTTACCTTTTCTCATGAAGCAAGGTTATAAGTTAGAAAGTCACGCATACTAGTATCACTTGCAGCAACAATACTTACTGTTTGGTTGAAAAGAATTATTGTCATCCATCAAGTTGTAGAGTCACCTAAGCACCAATATATAACAACAATCAATTTTATGAGTCACTTTAACACCAAATATTGAAACATAAAATTGGGATTCGGAAATCTTTGGTCTGATTTCAATTTCCAGCAAACTCACCATATGACTCCAGACAAGGTAGCAAGTTAGGTCTTAATTTTCTGACCTATAAAATAAACATACCTACTATTAGAGTGGATTTGTTAAATTAGATATACACACATTTAATATTTTTCTCCTATGGAAAGCTTACCTTTTGAGTTTCATGTGTTTGATATACACACATGCTACTTACTTTCCATATTTGGTTCATTTCTGAATGAATGCAAATTTAATAAATAGAATGCTGAATGTGCAAAGCATTTATTACTTTAAGAAACTTACTGAATTATTAAATTATAAATAATCTATGAAAGGTACCCTTTTATAAAAATGAGTAATTACCCTTCAATATGCTTTATTAAATGTGAATTTTGAAATACTGACATTAATTTTTAACTGTTATTCTTCATATCATAAATAAATGTAATTATTATACAAAAGCATATTCAAATAAAATTTTATTTTACTTTTATGGTTTCTTATCAATGATGAATAAAAGGAACAGAAAAGCGACTGGATAAATTTCATCATAGATTGATTAAAAATAATTACTCATTGCCTTCTGTGCTCAAGGTAATGTGATCAGTTCTAGAAAAATAATTAAGATGAATAAATCATAGCCTTGCCTTCAAAAGTTTACAAACTTATATGTCTATGATTCTTTAGGCTTTTATAAAAGGTGGTGCATTAAATATTATCAACATTTTTGCTTTCTTTAAAACAGGAATTTGTGTTCAGAATTCTCATGCACACAACATATTTTTACATATAAAATAAACATACTTAAAACTAGTTGCTATACAATAAAAAAGTTAAAAAAAATAGACATCAGAAATCTGACATATTAGGATAAACAACTAATCGAGCCTTCACATTTGTCTTTATCCGCAGACTGCAAAAGCAAGCTTTCCTAGTTTTTCTAATTCCAAATTTAGCCTGCACTAGACCAAAGGGGAAATAAACTAATTTAACTCCAGAAGAAGTTACTGCTATAAATGTTTGAATTACTGCTACAAGAATCTCTAGTGATTCAATGCATAAGTAAATTTCTGTAATTCTGAAGTTTGACTATTAAATTTCTTCAACTCAATTATTTGAATAGTTATCACTTGTCCTGCAACTAGAATTAAGATAATGCACATGTCAAGTAGATAAATACATGACAATTCTTGCTCAGCATGAGGAACATACTACTAATGTCAAGAATACAGAATATTTTTTAAGAGTCACAACTGCACAGCCCATGAGACTCATAAAGAACTCTTTTATTAGATGGTCATATAAAGTATCTATTGACACAAGTATCTTAAAATGAGTACTAAATATACAAATAATATACATAAACATGTCCCATCTACTGCCTATGATTATGGAGATGGCTTTTGGGGACCTTAGCAACCACCAAGGAGTCTCAATTAATATATTCACAAACACTCTAAAAAAAGCCAGAAATACTCAGGTGCCATTTAGAACCACTACTTCAGTCTAAAGCTGTGCAAACCCAATAAGATAGCTGAACCCTTCAAAGCTATCACCACAAAAAACTCTTAAGTCATCATTTCAGAATTTTGGTTCCAAAGCAAGGAATTCTGTGGGAGATCTGTTAAAGAAATGGAATATTCAGCAAAATGTACAGTGAGAACCTTGGTGCTCCTATAATAGCAACCAAAGGATGTCTAGGTTATGCAACTCAGAGTTGGCATTAAAATAGGCTGAAGAGTAAAGACCTCTCCATTCCAGCTGTTGACTCAGAGACATTATGCCCATGTTTAATATACTGTTCCTGTGAGGGTGGGGGAATAAATCTCAAGTAAATGACTTCCAAGTAACTGACAAACAACTCTTGGAACACACCCATTCAGATTTTGGAGATTGCCTTTAAGTAGTTGCAATTACTATTTAGATAGTTTTTGTTTTCAGATTTATTTAAAATTCAACACTCTTTTAAGAGTTCATTCTACAAAAAAGTTTTAAACAATGGATTAAAATAGTTCAAATGGTACATTATGTGTATTTTATCACAAGAAAAAATACCTAAAAATTTAATGGATACCATTTCACACCCACTAGGATGGCTATAATAAAAAAAAAAGACAAATAATAACAAGAATTGGCAAGGATATGGAAAAAAGGGACACCTCATACACTGCTGGTGGGAATATGAAATTGTGCAGACACTGGAAAAACACTTTGACAGTTCCTCACAAAATTAAACATAAAGTTACCATATGACTCAGCAATGGCAATCTTGGCAAGAGAGAATTGAAAACATATGTCCACACAAAAATTTGTACACAAATGTTCATAGCAGCATTACTGGTAATGACCAAAAAGTGAAAACAATTCAAATGCCTGATTGATGAATAGATAAACAAAATGTGACATATCTATATAATGAAATAATATTCAGTCATAGAAAGGAATGAAGTACTAATACATACTACAATATGAATAGATCTTGAGAACATTATAGTAAGTGAAAGAAGCCAGTAAAAAAGACCACATATTATGATTTCACTTATATGAAATGCCCAGAAATATCCAATTCATAAAGATAGAAAGTAGAATAGTGGTTGCTTAGGTCTGGGAGGGCTGGAGGGAGATGGGGAGTGACTCTAAAGGGGTATGGGATTTCTTTTGGGAGTGATAAAAATATTCTAGCCTGGCTGGTGTGGCTCAGGGGTTGAGCCTCCATCTATGAAGTAGGAGGTTACGGTTCAATTCCCGGTCAGGGCACATGCCAGATCCCCTGTGTGGGGCATGTGGAGGCAGCCCAGCAGCTCGTCAATGATTCTCTCTCATCATTGATGTTTCTATCTCTCTCTCCCTTCCTCTGAAATCAATAATAAATATATATTAAAGTAGTGGCCATCTAAAAAATATTCTAAAATTGATAGTGGTGGTGTTTTCTCAGCACTGTGAACATACTAAAAACCAATGAATTGTACACTTCAAATGTGTGAATTGTATGTTATATGAAAGATCTCAATAAAGCTATTAAAAATAAACACACACACACACACACACACACACACACACACACACACCTCGCCACATCACATCATATCTTCTCTATTCATTTATCTGCCCATAGATGCTTAGATTGTTTCCATGCATTGGCTATCTATACTAATAAAAGGGTAATATGCTAATTAGACCTGGAGACTTTCCGGGAGACCTTCCAGACATCTTTCTGGACAAAACCAGGGTGGCAGGACTGAGGCAGAGGCTGTTAGGGGCGATCAGGCAAGGAGGAGAGGGCAGTGGGGGCAAGCAGGCCATCAGAGGGGCCCAGCAGGCTGACAGTGGGGGGCAGTTGGGGGTGATCAGACTGGTGGGGGGGCAGCTGGGGTTGAGCGGGCTGTGAGGCAGTGGTGGTGATCAGGCTGGCAGAGGAAGCAGTTGGGGGTGAGCAGGCAGACATGGGGAGGTGGAGAGGAGGGGAAAGCAGTTGGCAAGAAGGCCAGCTGGGGGAAGTTGGGGGAGAGCTGGCTGGAAGGCAGAGTGGTTAGGGGCGATCAGGCAGGCAGGCAAGCAGGTGAGCAGTTAGGAGCTAGCTGTCCAGGATTGCGAGAGGAATGTCTGACTGCCAGTTTAAGCCCAATCCCTACATCCGACTGCCCGTTATTCCCAGAGGGATCCCCCCCCCACACACACACACACTTCACACACGAATTTCGTGCAACAGGCAACTAGTTGTAAATAATGCTTTAATAAACACTGTGTGTGTGTGTGTGTGTGTGTGTGTGTGTGTAGGTATCTTTACAAGTTAATGTTTTTGTTCCCTTTGGATAAATACCCAGAAATGGAATTGCTGGATCCTATGAGTGCTCATGCTTTTGTCTGTATTTACTACTGCATTGTCATCAAGTGTCGTAACTTTAATTGATGCTGACTAATAAAATATCAGAGAGATAGTATTTAAATAATACATTTAGCTACAGAAACGAAGGTATTGAAAAGTTTCAAATAGAAAAATCTTGCTATTGTTTAGATAGATATGAATTATAGGTATGAAAACTAAAACATAGGCAGTGACTTTGTTTCATAAAAATATATTATTTGTTCAATGTATTAATACTGATTCAGATAGCATTGATTTTGTAGTTTTACTTAATTACTTTGTTTTTTGATATATGAAAATCTATTACTACTCTGTTTTCACCATCAAAACTTATGATCTTGTTCTTTCCTTCTTGCCTTTGTATAAAGCCAAAAGAGAGACAGTGGCTACTTTGACAACCTTAAAGCAGACTACAGAAATATCACCAACAGCATGACCTTTGTGACCAAAGACAGCGAATAGAACATTTTCCTCAATAAAATTCAAACAATCATCATTGGGTATAAAGATTGTGATTTTTTTGGGGGGGGGGCCTATTTGATAGGCTGGATACTGACACACATCTTAGAGGGATATATTTTATCCACTAGAGGAAATGTCAAGTAAAAACTGCAGTACAATGATGAGAACACTGGACATGGGCTGAATAAATGAGTGTGAATTTAGAGTCTGCCATTTTTGGTCGCCAAACATACAGAATGCTTAATTAACCTCTCTGAGCTTAGTTTTTCTGTAAAATTAAAACAGTAATACCTACTGAGAAGATAAAGCACATGAAAAATCATTGTGCAGTACTTTGCACTAAAAATAAAACAAATTCTAGTTCATGTAAAGAACTGTTAAAATACTGTCACAAATAAAGAACACCAGACCCTTCAGTTCAAGGGCTGATGCTCTAACCACTAAGCACATCAGCCAGGACAAGACACACATTTTAAAAAAATATAAATTACTGAGTAAACATCTTCTTGAGTAATTATTTAAAACAACCTGCCTAAAAACCAAATATATTTAAGTCCCTCTTGGTGTAGGAAGACAGAAAAAATATTCAGTTATATATTTAATTAATGAATAAGTCATAAATATTTCTGACCTTTCAAGTTACTTTTGAGATGAAAAATATTTTAAACATAATTTTCCAATATCCTGTCACTAAAACTATGGATTGCTTTTTATTTACAAAAATTTTTATTCATTTAGGTATTTCCCCTTTTCTATCAGTGTAACAACAGCAACAAAAATATTTTTGGATGGCTCTAAATGCCCTCTTGAATAAAGAGAACAAATGGGAGAGAAGAGGATATACAGAATTATATATTCCTTTCCCCTAACTCATCTCTTCAACTAAAAAACAAAAAAGTTGATGCTGAATAATAAAACACTGGGCTGAAGAAAATGGGATTAGACTAGAAAACTTAACTGAGGAAAATAGGTTGAACAAGGGAAACTGGAATTTGGAGCCTTTCAACATCTGAACTTTTTTCAATGGACTATTCTCCAACTTTTCAACATGCTTGGAAATAATAACAATATTATTCAAATACAAAAAGTTTAAAAGATCTGAAGTATTGAAAATAAAAATTTAAAGGAAAGGGGAATTGAAAATATTTCTTGATTTTTTTGGAGGGGTGAGCCTCCTTGTTTATTCTCTTCAACCACTTCACTGCAATGAAAAGTGAATACAGTAAATTAAACATTGTCTGAAGAATTAGAAGATTTAGGTTTAAGAACCAGATATATAAATTCCTACCCATTATGACTTCATAAAGTCTTCTACTTAGGCTGTTTCCTCACCTTCCAAATAGTTCTATCAATACCTCAAAATGGGCAATAATCCATGAAATATACAAATGCAGAATACAATTATAGTGGAATATGTACCAATGTTATTATAACATCAAGGGCATACAACCCTAATTTGATTTCATAAGCAAACCAGTGCCTTCATAGGTTCAATAAAATCTATCCTTCAGGAGATGGTTTGAGTTTTCACAGTAACCCCCAAAGCGGGACATCTCACAAATGCTAAGAAGACTTTTTGTGTTTAAAGCATTATTTCTTGGTTTCAAGACTATATTTAATGGCACTCAAAGACATTAAAACTCACAGACCAAAAATGGGGGTTGAGGGAAAGGCGAAATTTGAGCCCGCATATGAAAAATAAAAACCACGAAAAAAAAATCTTTGCAAACAAAGAGAACCCCTTGAAGATTTCCTGTGCCCGCAAGAAGCTGCTACCCTTAACATTTTATTCCAATTTCTCCTTCACAAAAGCATTAAAACTCGAGGTAAGTGAAAAGGAGCTCCCTCCGCCTCTCGAGAAGGATAAAAATCCCAGAATGAGATAATTTTTTCCATTAAGTAAAACCTGCAAGGCTCATTGTTAAAAAAAAAAAAAAAAAAAAAATGAGTCTCTAACTCCACGTTTCTTCCCCGGGGCTGTTCTCCTCTAGACAATAACGGAATGGAGCGAGGTTTCTATGAGGAGGAGCTAAGTCCCTTTGGCTAGAACGAGGGTGCGAGGTGCGAGCACTCGACGCCCAGCAATCTGGGTGGGAGAAACCTACACGCAAACGATGGCCCCAAGGGCCTCTGAAGCCTCTAAGTTCGGAACCTCCTCTCGCCTCGCTTAGAGACTCGGGGGGAAGCGGGGCTCCTCAGACATCGACATCAAATGTACAAAAGACCGAGGGGAGTTGTCTCCAGAAAGAAAAGCCAAAACCCGTCTGGGGACCCACGGCCACGCGCAGGCCCCAGACTATAAAGAGGCAGTGGCGGCAACCCGCGCGACCGCGGCCTGAGCCGCACGCCAAACCCCCCGCCGCCGAACGGCTACCTTCCCGCGATCCCCCCCTCCCCCCGCCAGCGATGGCTCAAGATGGTGGCCCACCCGGCACCGCGCCACCGCGCCACCCCGCCATCCCCTCCTCCTCCTCCTCCTCCTCCTCCACCGCGCGCGCCCTCGACTCTTCTGGACTCGCGCCGCGTCCAGACCCTCGGCCTCCCCTCCTCACCCGCGGGCCTCCGTGGCCGCCCCCTCTGCCCGGCGATCGCCGCCGCGGGCGACAGCCTCCGCCCGCTTCCCCGAGGCGAAGGCGGGGTGGTGGACACTTACCGCGAGCGGAGCCGGCCCGCCCGAATGGGGCTCTAAGGAGGAGGAGAAAGGGAAGGAGGGAAGGAGGAGCGCGAAAAGACTGGGCGGCGGCTACTGCGACAGCAGCCGCCCCTGTGCCTCTCGGCGCCGAATGAGCTGCCTGGCCCGCGGTGGCGGGGTATATAACTACGCGCGCTGCCTCATGGGTACGCGGCAGCTCCTCTGTCGCTGGCCCCCGCTCCGGCCCCCACGCCATTCCCGCTCCAGCCCGCTCTCCGGCCCCCGCGCGGGCCCCCGCACATCCGGGCTTCTATGATACTTTACGAAAGGGCTCTGGAGAGGGAGGGGGAGGGGGAGGGGGTGGGCGCGTACATGTATGTGCACGGCCTTATACAATCTCGAAGGCGGCAGCGCTTTGACATGCGCGGTGGGCTGCAGGTCTCGCGCTGCAGGCGGCGAGCCAGAGCGAAGTGCTGGAGGCTGAGGCCCTCTCCTCCGCGACCCCGATGTGCAATCCGAGCAGCAATGGCAAAAATTCGGGCTGCCCAAGGTATCTAAGCACACGATTTTAGGATCCTCCCTGTGCTTAAGGGTTAGAGATACCATTAAAAAAATAAATAAAATAATAGCCGACCGGTGAAGACCTAAACGTGGTGAATAAAATGCATAAAAATCAGGTTAATTTTACCGAATTTGTTTTAAACGCATGGTTTTGCTTGCACGTTATTCCCGCCATATACATGTCTTAGAGTAGTTATGAAAATGTTAAGGGCCCAAGCTGGTTTGGCTTGGTGGATAGAGCATCAGCCTGCGGACGGACTGAAGGATCCTCATTGGATTCCAGTCAGGGCACAAGCCTGGACTTCGGGCTTTATCCCCAGCGTGGGGCCTGCAGGAGGCAGCCGATCAATGAGTCTCTCTCATCATTGATGTTTCTATCTCTATCTCCTTCTCCCTTCCTCTCAGAAATCAATAGAGATATATAAAAATAAATAAAACTGTTGAGCAAAATATGAAAAAAAAATGCTAAGGGAAAAATAGGTTTAGGAGAAAAACATTTGCCAAGACACCGCTTGCACAAACATTTTCTAAGCGTTTTGAACGGTAAAGAAAATTTCCTTTCTCAATTTACCTCACAAATTCTTGTGGCAATAGTGGCCATCCTCTCAAGAGTTAACCCAGACTGAAAACCTTGCCATAATAGTTCCTTAATGCATATGCAAGTTCAGTCAATCACAGAATCCTGCCAATTCTATTTGAGCTAGTTTCTTCTTTCTTATCCCCATGTTTTTCGCCACTGACCGACCCTGAAAATAAGCTTTACAAGAAAAGACAGCAAATAATAAAAATAAAAAAACACGGAAAGTTAAAAATTGGAAAATCTTCGAGCATTTATAGGTACGTTCCCCACCCCACCCCCACCCCCACCCCCACCCCCACCCCCATTCCGCGCGCGCGCGCGCACACACACACACACACACACACACACACACACACTTCTGAGCAGGCGGATAAGAAAGGCCAGAATTTTCTCCTTTGTTGTCACTGGGAAATTGCAAATCTACAGCCCATCATGTGGAGCTTTACCTCGGCCCCACCCTCCTAGAGACTGCAAAGTCCCAGCCCATTCCCTCTTCCTTTCAAGCCAGTGCAGATCTATTTAGATCCATTTATTTCCCAGGAGCCCCAGACTAATAAAATTTATCTCAGATTCTCTCCGTGTATACAGTGTCAAGAGCCTGCACAAAGCAACTAAAATTAGGAGGGGAGAGGGGAAAATATGCCTCAGTGGGATGGCCAGAAAACATGTATAAACCAAAGCAAAATTTCAATCCTATTTATTCCGTTTCAGTATGTTTTTATTGATTTTAGAGAAGGAGAGAGAGACAAAATACCAATGATGAGACAGAATCATTGAATAGATGTCTCCTGCACATCCCCTACTGGGGATTGAGCCCACAACTCAGGGATGTGCCCTGACCAGGAATCCAACCACAAAGCCACACTGGCTGCGATCCAACCTATTATTACTTTTTTCCCCATGAAAAAAAATATAACAGTCAAGAAGACCCGAAAACTCTAGTCAGCAAATGTTTTCTCAAAGGGAAATGTACCCTAGCTCAGCGATTAGAGAGTAAAGGGTTTTGGGTTCGATTCCTGGTGAAGGATATGTACCTGGGTTATAGGTTCAATCCCAGCCTTGGTAGGGGTGCTTGCAAAAGGAAAACAATCTCTCTCTCCTCTGTCCTCTCTACCTACCTTCCTCTCTCTCTAAAAACCAATGGAAAAAAATCCTTGGGTGAGGGTTAACAAAACAACAACGGAAATGTACATGAGAAGCCAAATTATTGATATAATAAAAGGGATGCCTGGTGAGAATGGAATCCACACATGGGAAATTTGATGATTTTGACTACTTTATTCTTAAAAGTCTTCCTCAAGTTTCCCTGTTCTGTTTCTCATCCCATAAAAAAAAGAGAGAGAGAGAGAGAGAGAAATATCAAGCCCAGCTGGTGTTGCTCAGTGGTTGAGCATTGATTTATGAACCAGGAAGTCACAGTTCCATTCCTTGTAGGGGCACATGCCTGGGTTGTAGGTTGTGGGCTGGATCCCTGGTAGGGGGCATACAGGAGGCAGCTAATCAATGATTCTTTATCATCATTAATGTTTCTATCTCCCTCTCCCTTACTCTCTGAAATCAATAAAAATATTTTTCAACACACACACACACACACACACACACAAAACAAAACAAAACAAAAAAACCCACATGTCAAGTAGTACATCTGATAGAGTAATCAAAATTCCAGGAAATGTATATTTATTCTGAGTGGGCCTTTTAGAGGAATTGCCTCCACAGAACACTTTAGTGAATGAAAGAAATTGAATGCAGGAAAGACAGGAGAGTTAGCTCTAGAAACAGTGGGTATATAGTAATAATTAAAACCATAGCTAAAAATTATATAGCATTTATTGTGTACTAAGCACTGTTCTCAGTACTCTTTAATATTAATTATTTCATACAACCTTATCAGGAAAGTACTGTTTTTATCATCCCCGTACACAGATGGCACAGATATAGTAAATATTTTGTTTGCAGTCACACAACACAAATGATAAAGCCAGGATTTGAACAAATGATAAAGCCAGGATTTGAACCCAGGTATTTTGGTTCTATAATCTTAGCCATTATAGACTCCTATCTCTTTAGATTTTAGATCTAAATCATGTGTTAAATTAATGAATAAATGTATAGATAGTTTAAGAGACTGGGATCAAAGATTCTTGAGGATATATAAATTTAAAGGGGATATCAAACAATGCTGCCTTCATGTAGAATAAGTGCAATAGGGTAAATACTTATCAGAATGAATCTCCCATTAAGAAAAAGTCACTCCTGGCTGAGTTTGGCTCAGTGGATAGAGCGCCAGCCTACAGATTGAAGGGTCCTGGTTTCGATTCCGGTCAAGGGCACATGCCTAGGTTGCAGCTGGATCCCAGTAGGAGATGTGCAGAAGGCAGCCAATCAATGATTCTCTCATCCTTGACGTTTCTGTCTCTCCCTTCCTCTCTGAAATCAATATATATATATGAAAGAAAGAGAAAGTTACTCCTATTATAAATTTTAGTGGAAGTAACTCGTTTAGTTACCTATGTCTCTAAGATTCTGGTTAAGGCCTTTCTTATTAAACCGATTTAGCACTAGAGGGCTCTTGAATAAATCTCAAAGAGGATTCACCCACACGTATAATTACTACATAAAGAGTTTTCACGCTCCTCTGGTAACTGCAGGCAGTTGAATGTTCTAAATTTTTGTAATCAGTACTTTGCATTATGCTATATTTTAGAAAGGGGCACAGAGAAATACAACCTTTTTGGTGTATGGGACAACACTCCAACTAACTGAGCCACCTGGCCAGGACACCATTGAAGAGTTTGATAGAAAAATGAAGGGCATATTTTGTGATTTACTTTCATCGGTCTAGACTCAAAATGGAAAGAGTCTTAGGAATTAAGACTAGGTGCAGGGAGACCAATTAGGATGCATATTATGTGGCCTTAGTGTCTAGTTTCTTTCCCTGCACAAAATGTATCCAGGGTTCCTCCATGTGGTAGCACGTAGTAGTACTTCATTCCGTTTTATGGCTGTATAGTATTTTGCTTTTTGATTTTACCTCATTTGTTTATCCATTCACTCATTCATGGACATCTGGGTTGTTTCTACTTATTCCCTATTAAGAATAATGCTGCTATGAACATTTATGGACAAGTTATTGCGTGAGCATGTTTTCAGTCCATTAGGAGTGGAAAGAATCTGGCATCTGGCAAGGCTAGGGCAGGTGCTGAGACGAGAGCCTTCTTTAGCTCCGCAAAGGCCCGTTGTTCCACTTTGGTTCAGTTCAGCGGCTGCGTTCCCCCAGTACGTGTTCCTTCCTAGGTCCATAGTCCTTCATGATGTCCAAGGAGATGCACGGGAGGAACAGAGCGGCGCGGGGTGGGAGGAGGCGCACCTGCCGCAGGTCACACCTTCACCCCAACTGCTGCCACCACAGAGAAAACAGAAAAGCGGCTGGTTTTCCCCCCCAGCCTTCCCATCCGGCCTTCTGCCTGAATTCTTTAGGCATTCGACATCTTGACACTGAACCTGACCACATGAGAAGCAGTAACAAAGAAAAACCCTGGATGAGAGTACAGGGCCTTGTATAAGATGTGCTTCCATCAGATTATAAGTCTCGAGAGTATTTTCAGTTTCTGTCGGAGGATACGTCTACCGGTTTGCCAACGGTTTGCCTGACGACACTATGTTCTAGGCCTTCATATTTACTCACCTTTCACTGACCCACCCAGAGCAACTTAGTCCTGCATACTCCGTTCACGGAGAAGAAACACCACATAACCAGACATCCTGAAAAGAGAGGCCATGGGGAGACAAAGAAATAGCCCGCATATGAAAGAAAAGCAGGCATCACCAGAAAAGGAAGTAAAGGAGTCAGAGGCAAGCAGCCTATCAGAGCAAGAATTCAGAATAATGATCATAGGATGGCTAAAAAGAATGGAAGAGAAATTTGACAATAACCAAGAAGAAATGAGGAAGAACAATGAGGAATTGAAGAAGAACCAAGAGGAATTGAAGAAGAACCAAGAGGAACTGAAGAAGAACCAAGAAGAAATGAAAAATGACATCACTACCATGAAGAACTCAATAGAAAGCATCAAGAGTAGACTAGATAAAGCAGAGGACCGCATCAGTGAGCTAGAAGACAAGATGGAAAAAAATACCCAATTAGAGCAGCTTCTAGAAAAAATGATGTCCAAGGAAAATAGGCAGTTTGTCTGGTGGCTCCCTGGACTGATATCTTCTTAGAGGTCCCATCGGCTCTGTCAAGACTGAATAGACTGCCCCAGTATCCACCAGGAAATTAATAGGTTTGCCCTCTACTTGCAAGGTTACCCTTGGGGGCTTAATTGAAAGGAGCCCCGGTCCTGTCAGTCTTCTTCCTCTAAGTTAAAAAACCCTTGGAGTCTAAGTCTCCCTTTCTTTCAGACCGTCTCTGTCTCTTCCGGCCTTACCTTCTGTCTCTCTCCCTCTCTAATCTCTGTCCCTTCCCATCTCTTGCTCATGTCTCTCTCTCCCTGTTTCTCCTTCTCATTACATGTATAATCTTCACAAAAACTTTTACTATTTTATATTAGCATTTAAACCTTCTTTCTATGTTTTTTCAAAAATGTATAACCATGTCTCAAATTTCATTATTTTAAACTATTTAGGAAAGGTAGAGGGAGGAGGGAGCAGGCCCAGCACCCTGTTTCCAGGCCTCTAAGCCGCTTGAAATTTAAAATGCCACATTTTTCCTACAGATATAGATCTCAGATTCTGTAGGCCTGAAACGGGGAATGGGAGAATTTCTAACTGCGCCTTTAAGCCCCCTAACAGAACACGGTGAAAAGTGTCCAAGCAGTCACCCGGGGGTTTGGGGTCTCATTGGGGTCAGGGGGTCACAAAGGAATTTCTCTCCTAGCCCGAAGCCGCCTCCATTAACTCAAAACAACCCCTGGAGGTGGGCGGAGGCAGGGAGTGCATGGGTCCCAGGTGGTGAAGGAGGAGCTCCCACACAGGCAAGGCGTTTTCATCGCTTGCCTCTTGCTAACTAAGGTGGTGTGGGGGAACTGGTGACCCCTATACTGCAATCAGACTCCCTGAACTTTTTGAAAAGCTCTTCTGCGTGTGTTTCTATTAATATTACTGATTTTAAAACTATAACTTAAGAGTTGACATACACATATAAGGACCAAGCTGCCCTCAAAATATTTTCCTTATCTTTTAAAGATTTTACAATGTACTGTAATCATTAATCACATCAAACTTAAATTGATCAATTGAAACTGATCAAGACTGGGTGGTGGCAGAAATGAGATTCATTTAGTTTTTTGAGCTTGCTGGGCAGACTTGGCGACCTTCTTGTAAATAGTTAACTTTAGAATTTGGTCTCTGCTTTTAACTTTTTGTACCACAATTGTTACAATTTCATACCTTCAAATTAATACACATAGACGTAAATCCTGTTAGGCGGGCTGATTCCCCTCTGACAGAAAGCAAAGCACCCCTGGGAAAAAGGAATCCCAGTGGCCACTCGGGGCGGTTTGCTAGCCGTCAGGGCACTCAGCTTTAAACAAATTAAAGGTTTCTTTCTCCTTTTTTACAGATTTTCACACTTATATGAACAAATAATTATACCCAAGTAGATAAACAAAACATCAAACAAACGTCTGTACTTATACCCTTTCAGTAAACAAGTATTATTACAATGTTTCAGCAAAACAGAAATGGCACTCATGTTGGACAAAGGAAATAAGACATACTCTAGGAACTGTGAGGGGAAAGTTATCCTACAGACCGGCGTTGACCTGGGAAAAAGAGTGGTTAAATCAAAAGCATTAACATCAGAGCCGTATTCGTCCGCCCGTTTCTTGAAGTCCTGTAAATTTTTCAAAAAACACTGTAGAAGGGAACACAGAGACACTGACAGACCTTGACCCATTTTGACGGAGACCAAAACACAAAACACAAAACACAAGACACAAAACACAAAACAAATAGGCCTGACACAAGCATGACAAAACACAAGACAACCCGTCCGGACACCTGGGTCCGAGGACACACACCGTAGTGTCCTCCCGGGCCGAGTCCGGCCAGAGCCTGGAGGTTAAGCCGCGTCCAGCCCTCCAAGGACTCTTACCCTTTTGAGATCTCAACCATAACCCGGGCGCCTTACCTTATGAGACCGGTCTTCCCTTTTTCAATAAATCCTTGCGGCTTCTCCAGCTAAGGTCCCCGAAAGGAGGGAGAGCCTCCTGTGGAGGACAAGCCTCCTGCCCCTTCCGGGGGGGTTCCTCTCTCCTCTTGCGTGAGGGAGAGCCTCCTGCCCCTGGGGGGTCCCTCTCTCCTCCTGCTGGAGGGAGAGCTTCCTGCTCCTGGGGGGTCCCTCTCTCCTCTCGGGTATCTCGCTGGGGGCCTCCAAATGTTGTGGGGTCGAACCCTGGGTTCAAAATAAGACCACCAGAGGCTGATAATTTATTAAAAAAGCAAACAAGGATTTATTGAACTAGCCAGGTCAGCCGCAAGAGTACCACACGCAGGCGGACCCTACACGACTGCGAGGCTTTAGGGGCAGGTAGTTATTTTTAAAGGTTCTGAGAAGGAAAACCCCCATTCTACAACAAACTGTTGTTTGGAATTTTCTGCTGTTCTTCCTAGATAAAATGTTGCTTTCTAGTTTGCTTTAGCCCGTTTGAAGAATGATGAAGATAAACTTAGCTGTCTGACCTTGCAGGCCAGAGACCAGATATACCCACAGTCTGAATACCATGCCAGGTGCATTTTCTTAATTGGATAGAACAGCATTGTTTTCAAGGCCAGCATCGAGATAACCACTAAGTGCACATAGGGCTGGCTCTTTAATAAAAAAAGGAAGTTCTGTCTGTAACCTTGCTTAGAATTTGAATTCATCCTGTTTCAGTATTGGTTTATTTCTGTACACTCTATTTTACTTTTCTATGATACTATCCTTATGACAGAAATACACTGTCTTAATTACTTCAGTTTTGCTGTAAGTTTTGAAATTGCGAAGGCTGCATTCTTCTTCATTGTTCTTTCTGAAGACAAAATTGCATTTTTGGTGCCATGTTTAAGAAATGTGAATAATCCAAAGTCAAATATACATATATTTTATTATAAGGATATTACAGGTTTTTAAATATATATATATATATATATATATATATATATATATATATTATTGATTTTCACAGAGAGGAAGGGAGAGGGATAGAGAGCTAGAAACATTGATGAGAGAGAAACATCGATCAGCTGCCTGCTGCACACTCTCTATTGGCAATGTGCCCTCAACCAAGGTACATGCCCTTGACCAGAATCGAACTCGGAACCCTTCAGTCCTCAGGCCGAAGCTCTAGCCACTTAGCCCGTGGTCGGCAAACTGTGGCTCTCGAGCCACATGTTGCTCTTTGGCCCCTTGAGTGTGGCTCTTCCACAAAATACCATGGCCTGGGTGAGTCTATTTTGAAGAAGTGGCATTAGAAGAAGTTTAAGTTTAAAAAATTTGGTTCTTAAAAGAAATTTTGATTGTTGTACTGTTGATATTTGGCTCTGTTGACTAATGTGTTCGCTGATCACTGCACTAAGCCAAACCAATCAGGGCGATATTACAGTTTTTTTTTTTTTTTTTAAATATATTTTATTGATTTTTAACAGAGAGAAAGGGAGAGATAGAGAGCTAGAAACGTCGATGAGAGAGAAACATCGACCAGCTGCCTCTTGCACACCCCCTACCGGGGATGTGCCCGCAACCAAGGTACATGCCCTTGACCGGAATCGAACCTGGGACCTTTCAGTCCGCAGACCAACGCTCTACCACTGAGCCAAAGCGGCTTTGGCTACAGTTTTAATTTTTAAAATTAGGCTTTTTATTCATTTGGAGTTAATTTTTGTATATAGTAATGTTACCAGATAAGGTCTGGCCTGGAACAGGCCTGCCTTAGGCCTGTCTATAGTGTGTGGGCTCTTGAGTTTGTGTAGGAAAGATTCATAACACAAGTCCAGATGACTTTGAGAGTACATTTATCAAAGGTGGGGACAGTGAAACAAAGGCAGGAATTAAGGTAGAAGAAGTCACAGGAGAGAACCTAGGCGGTGCTCTGCTTTGGCTTCCTAGAAATGGTACAGGAAAGAAGTGGGCCAAGAAGGGGCTGCTGTTAGCTCACTGGAAAGTCAGAGAAAAAGGGGGCCTCGAAGACAGGATCAGGGGCTAAGTCCTGGAGAGCTGCTGCTTCCTGTTACTCCCCCGGTTTCAAGTCTCCTGAGGAACCTTAGAGTTTAAGTTTAGGAGGAAGTAAAAAGTTCCTTTGAAATTGGGAAGGCTGCATTCTCCAAATTGTTCTTTCTGAAGACAAAATTGCATTTTTGGTGTCATATTTAAGAAATGTGAATAATCCAAAGTCAAATATTTATACATATATTTTATTATAAGGATATTACAAGTTTTTTAAAAAATATACATATATTATTGATTTTCACAGAGAGTAAGGGAGAGGGATAGAGAGCTAGAAACATTGATGAGAGAGAAATATCGATCAGCTGCCTCCTGCACACTCTCTACTGGTTATGTGCTCTCAACCAAGAAATGGCATTGCATGCTCTAGAGCAGTGTTTCCCATAGTGTGGTACGCGTACTCCCACGGGTACGGGAAGAGTTTGGTGGGGGTACGCGTTGCACCAGAGTTTGGTGGGGATATGCACTGCACCGTGCTTAGTTGTGCCTAATTCTACGTTCTCATGGGTATGAGGGGTATTCAGCATTACAAAAATTATAGAAGGGGTACAAATATGTCAAAAGTTTGGGAAACAGCCGGGACCGGTTTGGCTCAATGGATAGAGCGTCGGCTTGGGGACTGAAGGGTCCCGGGTTCGATTCCGGTCAAGGGCATGTACCTTGGTTGCGGGCATAGCCCCAGTAGGGGGTGTGCAAGAGGCAGCTGATCGATGACTCTCTCTCATCGATGTTTCTAGCTCTCTATCTCTCTCCCTTTCTCTCTGTATAAAAATCAATAAAAATATATTTAAAAAAAAAAAAGTTTGGGAAACACTGCTCTAGAGCAAGCCTGAACCTGGTCTTTGTCTTGAGGGTTTTACTTTTTCTTCTGTGGGGTGAGAATCTTAGGGAAGGGTTTTAGTAGAATATTCCATTAGCTTTCCAGGTAGGTTTTTAATATGCTGATGCATCAAAATGGGCATATAGAGGAGTTTGAGATTATTCTTTGGTGTGCTTTTTGGTTTTACTTTTATCTTGGATCTGTCTAGCATTAGTCAGGTTTTTGTTATTTTTCCCCCTGACTTCATCTATCCTTGGGTTTAGCTGGCACAAATGGCATTAATTGGAACTCTTTCCTCTAACTCCCTGACCAGGGTGATTTAAACTATGTATTTTCTGGTTAGGGAGGAGAGGTATAAACCATTTGCTTTCAGTGTCCTTTGGCTAGGAAGATAAGGTCTTGCAATTCCTTAGCTGGCTATAAATTGTTCAAAGTGTTTGGCCTTAATTTTCTTGTCTCACTTTCCCCATTCCACTTGCCCAGGAATTTTCCTAGCTTCTTTTTTTAAAATTAATTAATTTATTTTATTGATTACAGTCTCACATAATTGTCCTTATCCCCCATTCCCATCCCAACCCCCTCCCTATATATGCCCCCACCCCCCTGTTGTCCATGGCCACTGGCTAGGCCCACATGCATGCACACAAGTCCTTTGGTTGATCTCTTCCCCTTACCCCCACCCTCCTCTACTTTCCCTCTGAGGTTTGAGAGTCTGATCGCTGCTCCTCTTTCTCTGGGTCTGTTTTTGTTCATCAGTTTATGCTGTTGATTATTTCCTCTAGATGTGTGAAATCATGTGATCCAAGAAATACCTTTGTAAGAACCTAAACTGCGACAAGCAATAATTGTTATGCTGAGAGGCAAATGAATCAGTCTGTAGTGAGTTCCTTTCTTAACCAACAGTTCTCTTGAGTCTCAATTTCAATGTCAAATAGTTCCTTATGTGTACTACTCTTCTGACCCAGTATGAGATAGGGGACAAAATCATTTATTTGTATGTGAATATCCATTTGTCCCAGAATCATCCCTGCTTTCCCTATTGAAAGGGTGTAGCACTCTTGTCAAAAATTATTTGATTATAGTTGTACTAGTAGCCCTGTTAATGAATCCATGCTCCAGTAGCTCTCTGGGGGCCTGGCCACTCTGCACCCATTGCCCAGAGGCTCTCTGCAGCCTACAGGCCCTCCATGGCCCTGGCTGCTCCACTGGTGTGCATGCTGCCCAGGGCGAAACACTCCACATCCACAGCCAGGGTGGAACACTTGTCTCATTGCCATGGTGATGAAGCAAGCATTCCACCACACTGCTCACTCTGCCTGCTCTCAGTGGCAGCCCCCTCAGGACTGGGGGACTCCAGCAGGGCTGAGGGGACTGGGTACCACCAACTTGTGGCTATGGGCACTGCCATCTTTGTGACGGAGTGATGGTTAATTTGCATATTACCCTTTTATTAGATAGGATGGGCTTACTTTTGGACTCATTCTTTTCACTTGTCTATATTTCTAGCCTTATGGTAGGACCATATTCTTTTGATTACCTGTAGCTTTACAGTATGTTTTTTTTATGTGATTACTATTTTTTAAAATATATTTTATTGATTTTTTACAGTGAGGAAGAGAGAAGGATAGAGAGTTAGAAACATCGATGAGAGAGAATCATGGATCAGCTGCTTCTTGCACACCCCCTACCGGGGATGTGCCCACAACCAAGGTACATGCCCTTGACCAGAATAGAACCCGGAACCTTTCAGTCCATAGGCTGAGCCAAACCAGTCTTGGCAACAGTATGTTTTGAAATGTAGAAATAGGAGTCCTATATTTTTCTTCTTTTTCAAATTTGTTTTACCTTTGCAAGTCCATATGAATTTTATGATCAGTTCATACATTCATGCCAAAAATAAAAAATAAATAAATAAAAATAAAATAAGCACATGGTATTTTAGCTGGTCTTATACTCAATCCATAGGTCAATTTGGGTGAGTATTGCCATCTTAACACTAACACCTCTCGGCACTAATCAAACATAATCCACTTGCTGCCTCTGTCCATTTGCTTATGATTGAGATTTTATATAAATACTGGAGGCCTGATGCATGGGTTCATTCACCAGTTAGGTTCCTCAGCCTGACCTGAGCCCTCTCACAATCCAGGACCCCTCAGGGGATGCTGGACTGCCGGTTTCAGCCTGATCCCCGCAGGCCAGTCCAACATCCCCTGAGGGATGTAGTAGCCCGCAAAGCAGCAGGTGCCTGAGCCTCTGCTCCAGTTCAAACCGGCCCTGCTATGCCTGCTACTCAGGAGTGCTGTCATGGAGGTGGGAGAGGATCCCATGGGGTCAGCTGAGAGGCTTTCCCACTGGGGGAGTGCACTGACCACCAGGAGGCAGCTCCTGCATTGAGCTTCTGCCCCCTGGTGGTCAGTGCACATCACAGTGACCTGTAACAGGTAGTTCAGTCATTTGGCCGCTTAGGCTTTTTTTTTTTTTTTTTTTTTTAAGAATATATTTTTATTGACTTTTCACAGAGAGGAAGGGAGAAGGATAGAGAGCCAGAAACACCTATGAGAGATACATCGACCAGCTGCCTCCTGAACACCCCCAACCGGGGATGTGCCCGCAACCAATGTACATGCCCTTGACCGGAATCGAACCTGGGACCTTTTATTCCGCAGACGATGCTCTATCCACTGAGCCAAACCAGTTTCAGCCCACTTAGGCTCTTATAGATAACCATAAAAATGTGGACTTTGTGCCTAAATTCTTTTTCTTTTCTTTTTTTTTTTCTAGAGATTGTCAGTGATAACCTTTTTAAAAAATAAATTTTTATTGATTTTAGAGAGGAAGGAATAGAGAGATAGAAACATCAATAATGAGAATCATTGATTGGCTGCCTCCTGCATGCCCCCTACTGGAGATCAAGCCCGCAATCCAGGCATGTGCCCTTAATCAGCAGGCCGACACTCTATCCACTGAGCCAAAGTGGCTAGGACTGGCTTCTTTCTTTAACATAATGTTTTCAAGGTTCATCCATGTGATAGCACTCCAGTACTTTATTCTCTTTTTTTGGCTTTATGTGTGGGCATATTGCATTTTGTTTAGCTATTTACCAGTTGTTGGATATTTGGGTGTTTCCATTTTGGGTTATTGTGAGTAATATTGTTATGAATATTGGTGTATGAACATATCCTATCTAATAAAGAGGAAATGTGCTAATTGACCATCACACCCTCACAAAGATGGTGGTGCCCACAGCCAATAAGGAGGGAATATGCTAATTGACTGACACGCCCTCAAAGATGGTGGCACCCACAGCCACAAGATAGTGGCACCCAGTCCCCTCAGCCCTGCCGGGGCAGCAGGTGTGCAGCATGGCCAGGCCCTCCCCCAGGTGGGTCCAGCAGCTCCACATGCCTGCCTCAGGAGTTCCTCAGTCCCCTCAGTCCTCCAGCCACCCAGGGCTGGTCCAAGGCACAGGAAAGCCTTGGATGGCAGTTTCCCAGCTCCCAGGGTCGCCCAAGGCTCAGGTAACTAGGGCCGGCTGAGGCTTGCACTGCTGGCAGTGGCAGCAGCAGAGTTGTGATAAGGGCATCGCTTTTCCCTGATTACCGGGTCACCTCCCGCCCTTAAGGGCTCCCAGACTGTGAGAGAGGGCAGGCCAGCCTGAGGGACCCCCCACTTCAGTGCATGAATTTTCATGCACCAGTCCTCTAGTATAGGCCTCTAGGGGAGGGAAGCCAGTACTGAAGGGAAGCCTGTGCTGCCAGCCAGGAGAATTTTGTGCATCGGGCCTTGCACGAATTTTGTGCATCGGGCCTCTAATATATATACATATACATACATACATATATATATATATATATATATATATATATATATATATATAATCTGAGGATATTTTTCTATTGATTTTTAGAGAGAGTGAAATACAGAGGGAATGACAGAGAGAAATATCTATGTGAGAGTAACACATTGATTGGTTGCCTCCTGCACCAGCCCTGACCAGGACCCAGGCCAAGGAGGAGCCTGCAGCTGCAGTACATACTCTTGACCAGAATCAAACCCTGGACCCTTCAGTCCATAGGCTGATGCTCTATCCACTGAGCCAAACTGGCTAGGGCTGACCTTAGATTTTAATTCAATGATGATTGACATGCCATGAACGAAAATGTTTGATTATTATTAAAATAAGTTTTTGTATTATATTGTTCTCTTTAGTTTCAAGTAGACAGCTATTGTAGAAAATCCACCGGTATGAATAATAAAATGTCTTAAAATCATTAAAAATGACACATGCAAAGATGCATTATCAGCATACAATTTTTTTCTGTTGTAATGTCAAGTGGTTTTTATTTTTGTCCCCATTGTTTGAATGCCTACTTTATTAGTTGTATGTTGTAGAAATATGCCCGGGAGCCTCAACCTTCTGATGAGAAGAAAGTATAAAATAAAAAATTACAGGCTGTAATAAATAAGAGTAATTCCACCAGTCAGTTCCTCATAGGAGTCACCATGACTCAGGATTTTGGCAGATGGCTATTTCTTCCACTGATTGTTATAGGAAGGGTGAAAAGTTGGCTCTCTGTTACTCTTGAAAACATACATGAATCCCTCAGCTCAGATTACATACTTCCTCTTTTCCCTAGGATTTTCCTCTACTTCTACCACTGAGGTGAGGTAGAATATGTGTGTGTGTGTGTGTGTGTGTGTGTGTGTGTGTGTAAGGTAGAATCTTTGCACTGGTATGAGGCCTTAAAATTTTCTAATTACTTAAAAGTAATCTGCCCTGATACTGATACCTGGGTCTTTGTTACTGAAAATGACCATTGAGCCAATATCAGTCAGATACTGGTTTGGCTCAGTGGATAGAGCATCAGCCTGCGGACTAAAAGGTTCCAGGTTTGATTCTGGTCAAGGGCATGTACCTTAGTTGCGGGCACATCCCCAGTGTGGGGTGTGCAGGAGGCAGCTGATCGATGCTTCTCTCTCATCGATGTTTCTAACTATCTCTCTCCCCTCCTCTCTGTAAAAAACCCAATAAAATATATTTAAAAACAAACAAACAAACAAACAAAAAAACCAAATAGGCATTACTTTTAAAAAACAAAACAAAAAATTACATATGAGGCATTCTTTCTCTCCTGCTAATCTGGAAGAAAAAAGGGAACTGCCTATGGAGAGGCCCATGTTGCAGGAAACTGGGAACAGCCTCAAGAGCTGAGAGTGGCCTCTGGCCAACAGCCAGCAAGAAACTGAAGCTCTCCATGCTGCAGCTGCAAGGAAGTGAATTCTGCAAAAACAGAGTGAGCTTGGAGTGAATTATTTCCCAGTTCAGTTCCAAGAAAAAACAGGCTGGCTGACATCTAGAATGCATCCTTCTGAGACCTAGTTAAGTCATGCTCGCATTCCTGACCTGCATAAACTGGAGGCAGTAAATCCCTGGTGTTTTAAGCTGATAAATTTATAGCAATGATTTTTACATAGCAATAGAAAACTAATATACCCACCCAGTGTATGAGATGCTACCAAACCCCTTGTATTGTGAGTGCTTTTAACTTTGGCCATGCTGGTGGGTGTGTATTACAGTTTTATTTTTATTTATTTATTTTTTAAAATATATTTTATTGATTTTTTACAGAGAGGAAGAAAATCATGTTGGTCGATGTTTCTTTCTCATCGATGTTTCTGAAGAGGGATAGAGAGCCAGGGATAGATGAGAGAGAAACATCGACCAACTGCCTCCTGCACACCTCCCACCAGGGATATGCCTGCAACCAATGTACATGCCCCTGACCAAAATTGAACCTGGGACCCCTCAGTCCGCAGACCGTCTCTCTATCCACTGAGCTAAAGTTTAGCTAAACCGTTCTCTTCTGTTTGCAACTTGCTCTTTCTCAACCATATGCATTATATACAGGGCCTGCGTCTAATTCTTCAGTCCTGAATGCCTGGGCCCTAGTGGGTGTTGAGGTTTATTTACTTGATCTTTTTTTTCCCCCGGAGTTCAGGCATTTTGTGAAATACCACTCATCCCCTTTGCCTCATTTTCCCACTGGTTTTAAGCCCTTTGTCCTGCTCCCTCACTTTCCCTCCTTTTTTGTGATCTTTGCACAGGCGCCCCGCCCTTTCACTCCGCAATCCCGCCCCCCCCCCCCCCCCCCCCCGTTTGCCCAACCCTTAGCGGGCCAGAGGTTTTTTTCCAACCCCCTCCTTTCCTGGGCCTCTTTCGCTGGAAGTGGGTAATAATGTGATGAAGAGGAAATATGTCTGCTGTCATGGAAAAGCGTGCTGACTGCAGAAGCTGCTGATTTCTCAGGCTTTCCTACCCTTTCCCGACCCCTCCCGAAAGTCAGGTTGCCCTTTTGGGCCTTTACACTTGCAGCCTGTCGACTCCCCTCCCCCATTAAGACCCCTGTTGTTTTCGCCTCTCATTTTGCACCTTCTTTTTAAGGATTGAAGGGGGCGGAGTTGGGATGCCCGCGCCACCGTTACCAGGGCAACAGCTTGGTTACTTCCGTTGGTTTCAATGCTTCCGGGTTGGCTCTGCAGTGGCGTTTCCGACTGTGGGAGCCTCGGCTTCCCAGTCGTCAGATGAACCCGAGCAGGTGAGGGGGAGCTTCTGGGTTTCCAGGCTGGGGAGCGGGGCTGGGCCGCGCCAGGCCGCGCGGGGCCGGGCTGGCCTGGTTCCCGGCCTGGGAGGGGCTTAACAGTCCTTTGGTCTCTCTCTCCCCTCAGCTGAGTCCCTTCCCTGTCTTTCACTCTTCTGGCATCGTTGGTTTTCCTTCTTCGATTGAACCCTGCTTCCTCGACCCCCCTGGGAGGCCGCCTCCTTCAGGCGCCTCCCTTCTCTTCACGAACTCGCTCTGACAGCTGAGGAACTGGCAAGATCCTGCTACCCAGAGGGTGAATGGGTATCTTTCCTGGAATAATCCTAATTTTTCTAAGGGTGAAGTTTGCAACGGCGGCCGTGATTGTAAGCGGAGTAAGCAAACACCTCCATTGTATTAGTGTGAGGGGTGCTGTTGAAAGTTGCTCCCCTTCGATTTCTACCCCTTCCACTCCTTGAGGTCAAGGCATTGAAGGCATCTATTAAAATGCAGTTCAGATAACTTAATTGCGATGACAGCCTTTAGCAACAGGAATTATATTCTCAGACAAGGTAATAGCAGGGACATTTGTAATTTGCTATTAGTGTTTTCTTGGTTTTTCCAGGCTAGGAGTGCTTAGAGTTACCATGAACTCCTCTCTCATCTTCTTTCCCTATATCATCAAGTTCCTTTGTGTCTCCATTTTAGGAATTTATCTCTAACCTCACTGCCAGCAAATACCTTGTCTCCTTTACTTCATACCATCTTAAGCTAGTTTCCCTGGCTCTCCCATTTGTAATCACTTTGCTGCAGTCCTGGTAGGCTAACTAAAATGTGGATTTCGTCAAATTACTTCCCTGTTTAAAATTTTACAGTATCCCTCATATACCCCACCACATACTTTGATTTCAAGTCTTTCAACATGACCTGTTCCTTGTAATTCTTGATTAATATTATTTCAATGACGTAAGGGAATTTTCTGTTCCATTTAGGTTGCATTCTTCTCAGAGCAAACCATGCTGATGCCTGCTTCCATGTGCTGTGCTTTCCCCCGCATTTGTGTCTCTGTTCATCCTGCTCTCCTCCCCCTGTCTTCTACCTTACCTATACCTATCCTGCTTTGTGTCAAGGCCCATTTTAAATTCTCTCACTTCCACCAGCCTTTTCAAATTATGTAGGCCCATGCTGATTGTCTCCTTTTCCATGCTTATCTTGCTCTTATAGTTTGCATTATATAGTTTAGCACTTAACTTTTCTTTAATGAACTACTCTGATTTCTTCTACCAGATTATAAATTATTGAAAGGTAAGCACTGTGTTTTATAGAACTTTTATCACCACCTTATTCTCCTTGATTATCCAGGAAATATAGGTTAAATGATAAATATTGTCATGGTGTTAGAACATTTGTTCTTATTTTATTTTATTTTTTTATTTTTTTTGAAATTATTTAATATAATCATCTAGGACATACATATTCTTTTTTAAAAAAATATATTTTATTGATTTTGTACAGAGAGGAAGGGAGAGAGATAGAGAGTTAGAAACATCGATGAGAGAGAGTCATCGATCAGCTGCCTCTTGCACACCCCCTACTGGGGATATGCCCGCAACCAAGGTACATGCCCTTGACAGGAATTGAACCCGGGACCCTTCAGTCCCCATTGAGCCAAACCTGCCCCAGATTTTGTCCTTTTTTTTAAAAAAACAAACAAACAAACAAAAAAAAACACACCAAATTTAGACCAGAGCACATTGCAGGTTTGGGCATTTAATGTCCCTTCAATAAATATTTGCTTGACTCTCCATTATTACCTCCTGAAGCTAAGAATTGGATGCCTACTCTTTCTTAAAAGAGAAAGCAAGGAAGGCACACAGATTTTTCTCATCAGATCTTTGGAGCAGTGCAGGGCTATGTAACTTGTATTTTAGGACATTCTTTTCACTCTTTAGTATATCAGATTTTCCTTAATCAAACTTCAGAATACATGTATGCATTTTTTTTCATGTGTGCATTTTGAAGACATTTTTCATTGGTTTCTTTATACAATAAAAATATATAAGGGACTCTATTTTTAGTTTAACTCAGATATGACTTTCTCCATTTACCCATATCTGGGGATAGCCCCCACAAGCCAAAAGCATTGTTAGATGCTGTGGGTATTTTACACAAGTAATTCTTTCCAACAAAAGCAAGGGAAGAGAATTAATAGGCAGAGAATCTCTGAGGACCTATACCCAGTATGTAGTATTGGTCAGGCCCAGCAATTTAATTTTCATGATTTTTCCTGTAATCTTTTACATATAGGCTGCATATATAGATAAAGCACATCACACTGGAGCCAACCATGTATTTAATGGATGTGTACCCAATTCTGTGCAAGCTTTTGTAGGGGTTATGTAAAGTGCTGTGAGACATGGTTTCTGCCTTAAGGGATCTTACCTAGTTAAGGGAGAAAAATAACATGGGCAACTAGAAGAACAGTCTCATCCTAGCCATTATTTGTATACTTGAGATTAAGATATAGGAGGGAAAAATTAAGATTCAGAATACATTGCACAACTGTAGAATAGGTATGACATAGCATGCATTCTCGTTAATAGCTTTAAAAGAATCGGAGGCTTGAGCTGACATTTTAATGATTCATTAGTGTGATGTGGCCCCCACAAAAGCAACTGCAATTTTCAGCTATAATAATTGAAGTATAATAATGAAAATAGTTGTGGTTATGTAGCCTGAAAGAGATAAGATGTAGAAGAGATATGTCTTTATTATTGGAAGGACTTCCCTAGGGGAAAAGACTATATTTGTCCAATATTATCTCCAAAAATGCTGAAAACTACAGGAAGGCAGACTTTTGGCTCAGTAGGAGGAAGAGATATCTAAAATAAGACATAATTAAACATAATACAGGACTTCTTCATAGCAAGATTCTTTTCTAACATTAGAAGGAGAAAAGGGATTTTACTATCAGATGGGAGAGAGGAGGTAGGAGTGGTAGCATTGTTAATTTGGCCAGTGGTTCCCAGACTTTTGGATTTCATAGACCAATAAAATTTAAATGAAAGTGTGAGGAGGAGGCACAAATTAGGGTTGCCAGGCTTATTTTGTTACGGCATTAAGCAAAATTAACTACCAACTACTGTTATTATCTCATACAAGAGAAGTGATGTTAAAAAATGTCCCAGGTACTGTGGAAGAACATGATTTCCTAATAATCCTTTAATTAAATATATTGGACTGACAGAAAGCACTAGTTGCCCTTGTTTTGTTCATTTCACCTCAGAATTGTGAAAACTTCATTAAGGAACTATTGAGCAACTGACCTAAGATTCAGTTACTGGTCTTTTTGCTCTGCTCTGGTTCTGCCCCCTGCCTTTCACTGAATTATTATTGAACCCTGAACCCTAAACATATCTTCCTTATGAAAGGGCTAGATAGCAGGTAGTAAAATTCTGATAGAGGCTTTATCTTATAATGAGAAGATTCAAAGAATCTGTAAAGATAAAGCTTTGGAGAGAAGCATAGCAGCCATTTGAAACGTTTGGATGTATTAGGGGTCTATAATTGGTCTATAAGAGGGCATTTCCCCCAATAGACTCAAAGAGGGAGATATGCCATGGTTCTTGCTTTTCTGTGCCTACCCTCTCACTGTATGTGTCACACTTTGCTAACAATTGTAATATTAAAATGTGGGCAAAGCTGAAAATATTGATAAGATAGCATTTAATACGCAAGACTAATTTTATGCTGCAGTTATGTGAAGTACTTATTCCTTCTTTGCTCTTTAGAATTCTTTCCAACAACTTTCCTCCAAAAGAGCTATTTGAGACTCTTATGTCAGATGAACTGGCTGGTGACACTAGGCTTGAAAGAAAATTTCTATAATTAGTTTTGTCATCTCTAACTAAAACATTTGTCTGCAGTTTACTATCCTCTCTGGAAAATTGTCCTGTGCTTAGTTACAGAGAATTCCTTATGTGGAAACAAAGCAAAATCTTGCCTCCACTTAAAAAGCGACTGCAAATCAATAGTGCTAACCCCAGATTGAAAATGGGGGAAGTAGACAGCAAGTAGTATCTGTGAAAATATTATATTTTGTTAAGTATATTGGAGTACTTAACTTTTCAAAAGGTAATGATAAAAGCTAATAGTTGTTGAACTAGCTACCAAGTGCTTTTTTAGGTGTTATACATTATATTATTTAATTTTCACAAAACCCTATAATATAGTATTTATTATTATCCCCATTTTATAGTTCAGAAAACCCAGGGATAGGGTGGTTAAATAACTTGCCCAAGATCATAGAACTAGTACGTGGTGTTGTCAGGATTTGAACCTAGGCAGTCTGATTTCAGAGTCTTCATTCCTGACCATAAACTACTTGAAGTTGCTTTTGAAACTCAATAATATACATCTGTGAAATTCTGAAAAAGGAATATTTAAAGAAACCGGAGAGTCCAACTTAAGAAAGGAGATTATTTTCAACTGGTCTAGGATTTAGTAGGTGATGCCAAGAGCAGTAGTTCTTAACGTGTGGAAGCATCAGCATTATCAGCATTATTTGGAAGCTTGCAAATAGTCCAGACCCAGACCACCAATCAGAAACCCTGAGGGTGAGACCCAACAATCTATTTTTAAATCCACCTTCTAGATGATTTTGGTGCACATTAAAATTTGAAAATCACTGATCTAGAGGGCAGAACTATAAATAAAAGATTCAAGAGAGATAGCTGAGGGTGGCAGGGGAAAAAATTGAAATGATTGAAGATGACAAGTCTACTGGGTGTGGGATGAGAAAGGAAGAAAAGGAGATGGAGTAGAATACCTTGTTAAAGAACCTGAACTCAAAGAAAAACATTTATATGCATGTGCTTTAAAAGGTCATGGAAAAGAAGATTCACTGGATGTTAAATGTCACAGAGAAGAGAGATACGATATTGCTGTCATTCATTCGGGAACCAGAAGGAAGGTGAAAAGGTGTTTAACTCAGCCTGGGCCTAGTGTGTGTGTGTGTGTGTGTGTGTGTGTGTGTGTGTGCGCGCGCGCGTGCAGCGCACGCTGGGGGAAAAGTTGTGGATAGCTAGAACGAGCTAATGAACTAAAACTCTAAAGTTTAGTGGTGAGATGTGTGAGCTAAGTATGCTAGTATGTGAAGGTAGTGGTATCAGCTGTACTTTGCACATGAATAAATGTGACTGAATACCATGAACTGCTTTTATGAGATGCCTCAGCCTATATAATTTGTTCTTCAGGTTCCTTCACTAGTAATTGTCTAGCTGAATGTCTAAGTTGGGTGTGCTGGATGGCCTGGAACCTCTTTTTTTGGGGTGGGGATGGGGGTAAAATTAAAGAAATTAGAGAATGAAGGGCACAGATTGATCTTTGCCCATATTTGGCAGTAAACACATTCATGATCATCTACCACATAAAACGGGATCCCCATTTTTTGGTCATTCCATTTGGTAGGGTTTTTCCTCTATGTCTGTTTTATTTGCCAAATTTGTTGATGTGTTTTATGTGATAAGACATTGATAGATGCTCCTTACTCTTGTGCCTTGTTCTGATTTATGTTTATTTTTAGTATCAGAAAAGTGACACTGGAAGCCATGAGATGTCTGGTCTGAATTGGAAACCCTTTGTATATGGCGGCCTTGCCTCTATTGTTGCGGAATTTGGTAAGAATGTGAAAACTGACAAATCTGCTTTTTATGGTATAAATGGCAGCTTTTGGTGAATGGTAGAGAAAGAGAAAAAAGAAAGGCCCTATTTGTTTTAAAAACTATTATCTCAAAGCCATCAATTAACATTTTCTGGGAAAGTACTACTAATGATATGGAAAGTGAAGTTTAAAAAAGTTAAACTTAGAAAGCTTTTTTTTCCTATGTTAACTAATTAAAATTTATTATAAATTTGTTAGTTTGTAAAACTAACATTAATTTATACATACCACATAGTACATTATAAAATAAAAAACTTTAACTCTTCTTAGTTATTCTGTTTCAGAAAGCAAAAGACCTGAAAACTAGATTACACTGGATTACAAGTGTCACCAGAATTGCTTTGGAAACGTAATGTTGAACAAAATCACAAATCCAAAACCTTTTATATGAATCTAAAAAAAGTCTTTCGTACATATTCATTGGGCATCAAAGTATCAGGCAAAGAACAGGGTCCCATCTGTTGACATTTTGCTCTCTCCTTCCCCGAGGGTCAGTGTGGCCAGGTTCTCCTCCGTCCAAATCCTTCAGCCTGGGGATGCACATAACCACGACAGAAACTATCAAAACACGATGTCAAACCTAAGGGCCACTGCCTGGTCCCTCGCTGTCTGTCCCGCAGGCACCCCTTTAAGTTCTCAATCCATAGGCAGCTAGAGTTCCAGGCTCCTCCAAAGGATTGCTGGGCTCCGGCAGCTCTTCTTCCAATACCTGTTTGAACCAGCGGTCTGTGCTGGTCTCCCTAATGAAGCACCAAATGAGCAGAATCCTGAGGGACAGGCTAAGGGCAACACCCTCCACTAGGTTTGTTGCTGCTCCTTTCCCAAGGAATGCCCCACCATCCACCGGGACTGGACAGCTTGCCTTTGGAAAACTGAATGGGGCAGTAAGGATCCTCATCTTCCTCGCCCTTGGCTGTGGACTGGGCCTGATCTGGCCTGCGTAAGCAGGCTTTGGGAAGCCCAGCGCGCAAGCCTCAGCACCTGGACAGCCCCAGCTGCCTGCACACACAGGATACTGCTCATTAATACCTCATTAAATCTATAGAATGCTTTGGGTAGTATGGACATTTTAATGATGTTGATTTTATCAATCCATGAACATGGTATGTTCTTCCATCTGTTTATATCTTCCTCTATCTCACCTCTGCACCTAGAAAGCTTTTTTGACAGTTTAATGATTTGTTAATTTGCTAGGCTTAAGTAATATACATGAAAATAACAAAGGGAGTTAGATAAGATAGGGGTTTCTGCTATATTCCTGTAAGAATGGTCTTTTATGATGTTATTTATAACTTTCTTAGTATAAGTGTCCAAACTTTTCAAACCTCTGTCCCATTTTATTTATTTTTTTAAAATATGTTTAATTGATTTCAGAGGGGAAAGGAGAGGGAGAGACAGAAACATCAGTGATGAGAGAGAACCACTGATTGGCTGCCTCCTTCAGGCCCCCAACTGGGGAGTGAGCCCACAACCTGGGCATGTGCCCCTGACCTGAATCAAACCTGGGATCCTTCAGTCCGCAGTCCAATGCTCTATCCACTGAGCCAAACCAGCCAGGGCACCTCTGTCCCATTTTAGAAGGAAATTGACTAACAAGATCAAACAGATTCTTCTCTATTTGTTTGTTTTGTTAATACTCATTGGAGGATACTTTTTTCATTGATTTTTTTTAGAGAGTGGAAGGGAGTGGGGAGGAAGGAAGGAGGGAGGAGGAGAGAAAGAGAGAGAGAAACATCGATGTGAGAGAGACATATCAATTGGTTGTCTCTTGCAGGCATCCAATGGGATTTAGCCTGTAACTGAGGTACATGCCCTTGACTGGAATCAAACCTGTGGCAAACTGAGGTCCACTGAGCAAAACTAGCTAGGGCAGATTCTTCTTTATTTGATCTTAATTTTGAAATATTTTTTAGATTTTTTTTTTAATCTTCCAGATTTTCTCTTCCTAAACTAAATAAGTGATTCCAATCCACTGATATTTGTTAACTTTCTTGGCATATGCTCTGGTATTGTCATATCAAGGTCATCAGTGACCAGAGTTATATAATCACCTTGTTAGTGTTAGACCTTGAAATATTCTGTGAAACATATTCCGTCAATGTAATGACCACTTCTATGTGTTAATATAATAAGAGAAAGAAGTTTGGTTAAAGAAAACTTTCTTGAAGAAAATTCAAGACTGATATTAGTCTTGAATTACCTAAGGAACCAGGATGAGTAGACTAAATAGGACTTTGTCATTATAATACTAGGGAACTGTTTGTTTCTTGTAAACAGATAAAAAGAAAAACACAAAACCTTGTAATAGTATATAAGACTATCTGGAGCAACAATCTAACACTTTCTTATCTTCTTTGTAAAAATTTAGGGAAATTTTAAGAGGGAGAAGTGAGGAGACTTGAAGTGGGCAGAAGGAAGAGACAGAAATAAATGCCAGATTGTATGTAATATATGAAATTAAAACATTTAAATTGTTTTGCCTTTACTATATATAAGGACAATCTTAAAAGCACTTTATTATATTACAATTTCAGTTATATTATGGGTGAAATCCTGTTGATCAGATAGAATACAGTGCATTTCACTTTACCACATATAAGACATGACTTATGATAGTGTTATTCTAGTGTTCTGTGTTATAAAAAGAACTTTGTGTTATGTTTTAAAAAATATCATTGGTTAATTGTGTGATGACTTCATGGCGGGGAGGTGGATTGGTGGAGGTGGAAAAGGGTATATGGGGAATAAATGGTGATTGGAAAAAAATCCTATATAATAAAAGGGTAATATGCAAATCAACCAAACAAAGGAACTACTGGTCACTATGACAGGCATTGGTGGGGAGCAGGCCTATGCCATCAGTCGGACATCCCCCAAGGGCTCTTGGACTGTGAAAGGGCACAGGCTGGGCTGAGGTATCCGCCCCCCCTCACCTTTAGTAATAAAATAAAGGGGGAAAATGTCATTTGTACACATTCAGCCAACAGTTAACCGTGATTCCTTGAAAAAAAAAACACAAAACTTATAAGTGAGTGTGTTCTTTATAGGAACTTTTCCCGTGGACCTAACCAAAACTCGACTGCAGGTTCAAGGCCAAAGCATTGATGCCCGCTTCAAAGAGATAAAATATCGAGGAATGTTTCATGCCTTGTTCAGAATTTATAAAGAAGAAGGTATATTGGCTTTGTATTCAGGGTAAGACTGGATTCTTACCTTCCATCATGAATAAAAATAGTTTTTACAGAAGTCACGTATTTTAGCTGTCTGATAGTTTATGCTGTTCATATTCACCATTTCAAGTTGTAATTGAATATTGATGTGCCAGTTTATATTTCACTTACTTAAAGCCTTGAGCTTTGGATTTTGTGTTCATTTATAAGTGTGTAAAGCTATTAGGGGTCAACTTTTGGTTAGCCATATCTTTGTGGTTTATTGTCCAGTTTGTTATCTCCTGCCAGTTTCCTAGGCTGCTCCTGCATCTAGGGTACCAGTTTATTGTTCAGAGAATAGACATCAATTTTGTTATTAATCTGTGTTAGGCTGAATTTCAAAGAATTTTCTTGGGGGAAAAATCAAGTAATACATCCATATTCTTTCATCAGCATGGATAATCACAAGATTATTTTTTTTCTGATAGCAAGCAAAGTCAAAAGTATGCATATTTATTCATAATTTTTCCCTAACTGGCTGAGCTTCTGATGTCTTTCTATTTATAACTACTAACATATAGTTCTGTAATTTGGAAGAATCTCAAAGGACACAAGAGTGAGAATGTCTCAAGTTTATAACTTAAATAGGGTGAAATCTTGGCCCTGGTACCTCTTTGAAAGGATGAAAGATGTATCTGCAACTGTTAGGAAGTAAGGTTGATTTTTTAAAATGTATCTATGATGTAGGTAATGGTATATACTTCTTTTTGTACATTGCTGGATTCAATTTGCTAATATTTTGATTTTTTGAGCTGACTTTTTGTTTCAGTGATTCTCTCAATTTTCCTGTTTCAGTTTTATTAAGTTATGCTCTTTATTATTTTCTTCTGCTTGCTTTGGGTTTTTCTAGTACAAAGGAATTTAGATGATTGATTTGAGGCTGTCCCTCTTTCCTAATCTAAGTGTTTTGTGTTATAAATTTCTCTTTCAGCTCT
Organism: Pipistrellus hanaki; assembly: GCF_964339955.1. Lineage (NCBI taxonomy): Eukaryota > Metazoa > Chordata > Mammalia > Chiroptera > Vespertilionidae > Pipistrellus > Pipistrellus hanaki. Next base: position 26,525,432 of record NC_140524.1, on the reverse strand, counting down.
GCTTTGGCTGCATTGCACATATTTTAAAGGGTGAATTTTTCCTTTTAATTCAGTTCTATGTATTTTTAAAATTTCCTTTGAGACTTTATATGATCCATGGATTGTTTAGAAGTGTGCTGTTTAATTTCTAAATGTTGAAGCATTTTCCTTCTTGCTTTCTAGTTTAATTCCATCATGGCCAGAGAACATAACCTATATGATTTCAATTTTTAAAAATTTATTGAGGTTTCTTTTAGTACCCTAATTTGCTCTCTTGGTTCCATGAATGCTTGAAAATATATATATATTGGCTGTTGGGTGGAATGAGATAGCTAATGGAAATGAGTAGGCTGTCTAGACATGTATAATTTGCAAGCTCGTGTTGAGTATAATTGACTTTCCCTCCGCTTTTTTTGGGCAGAATTGCTCCTGCTTTACTAAGACAGGCATCATATGGCACCATTAAAATTGGCATTTATCAAAGCTTGAAGAAATTATTTGTAGAACGTTTAGAAGGTCAGTATAAACTCCTTATTTTCTTTGGGGTAATACTCAAGGGGATTATTGAAATCATGCTTAGTAAGAAAGTGTTCATTTTGGGTGAGAATGGGTGACAGTCATTGCAAGGACACAGTGAGCTGGTACTGATTTGGGATTCATTCTTGCAGAGGTGATAATGTGTTAGAGGGATCTGCTCTTCAAGTCTGCCCCTTTTCCTATCAAAGGGAAACAAAGGCTTCTGGCCATCACAGAGGGAATGTGGAATAAGCTTGTCCAGAAGATTAATGCTGTTCTTGTGACTTCCACTATAAAGGACTTCTCTAGCTGCTGATTTTGATAAACGTTTCTTAGGTGGAGTAATTTTAGGCTATTCTAGATTCTGATGTATCTAGGGCACCTTATCTGCATTCAGCAGTATTATATGGCCCTGTATTTGCTTCTGCAACATTTCCAGCCTGATGCTGTGCTAAATGGTTATTTTACTACAGGCCTGGAACTGTTGCATGGTTGGAGACAGCTGGAGGGCCTTTTGGTTAGCAGTGGACTTTGAATCACTTTAGTAAATCAACTTACTCTGGAGCTTCTTTGAGGATCCTGAGGGTTCTCTTCCTAAAGTAATTTCATTTCACGATTGTTCACTTGGGTTTACCTAGTTTCTGTTTGTGGGCTCTTCATGGTGAAGATTAAATTTTAACTTCAGAAAAATATGCTCTGTTTTGTTTTTTTTTTAAAATCCTTATCTGAGGATGTGTTTTTATTGGTTTTATTGATTTATTTATATTTTAAACATTTTTTATTGATTTCAGAGAGGAAGGGATAGGGAGAAAAGAAACATCAATGATGACAATCATTGATCGGCTGCCTCCTGCATGCCTCCTACTGGGGATTGAGCCCACAGCCAGGCATGTGCCCTTGACTAGAATCAAATCTGGGACCCTTCAGTCTGCAGGCCGAATCTCTATCCACTGAGCCAAACTAACTAGGACTGTTTTTATTGATTTTAGAGGGAAAGAGAGCGAGAAAAAAATGTCTATGTGAGAGAAACATCAATAGGTTGCCTCCTGTATGTGTCCTGACCGGGGATCAAACTTGCAACCTAAATATGTGCCCTGACCAGGAATCAAATCTGCAAGATTTTGATGCATAGATTATGTTCCAGCCAACTTAGCCATCTGGCCAGGGGCTCTGTGGGTTTTTTCTCTTTTGTTTTGCTTTTGGTAGTAGGGGATTTAGTTCCAAATGACTAGTTTTTCATATTTGATTATAGAAACCTCCTGTAAACAAATAGAGGCTAGTAGATATTGAGGCTAGTAGATATTAAGGCCAATCACAATATTTAGATAATTTTTTCTATTAGACAAAGATTTTGTCTTTTTTTTGGTTTGTTTGTTTAAATCCTCACTTGAGGATATTTTCCCATTGATTTTTAGAGAGAGTGGAAGAGAGAGGGAAGTAACAGAAATATCTATATGAGCCGAAACCGGTTTGGCTCAGTGGATAGAGTGTCGGCTTGCAGACTTAGGGGGTCCCAGGTTCGATTCCAGTCAAGGGCATGTACATTGGTTGTGGGCACATCCCCAGTGTGGGGTGTGCAGGAGGCAGCTGATCGATGTTTCTCTCTCATCGATGTTTCTGGCTATCTGTCCCTCTCTCTTCCTCTCTGAAAAATCAATAAAATATATTTTAAAAGAAGAAGAAGAAGAAGAAATATCTATGTGAGAGAAACATCGATTGGTTGTCTCCTGCAAATGCCCTGACCAGGTTCAGGCCAGGGAGGAGCCTGAAATTGAGGTACGTGCCCTTAACCAGAATCAAACCTGGGACCCTTCAGTCCACAGGCAGATGTTCTGTCCACTGAGCCAAACTGGCTAGGGCAAAGATTTCATCTTTTAAATTTTTTTTTATTGTTGACAGTATTACAGATGTCCCCCATTTCACCACCCTCTACCCAGCCCCACCCCACCCCAGACCTTCTCCACACTATTGTCTGGATCCATGATTTATGTATAGGTACATGTGTTCTTTGGTTAATCTTTTCCCATTCCCTCCACACTGAGATCTGTCATTCTGTTCCATGCATCCATGCCTCTGGACCTATTTTGGTCATCAGTTTATTTTGTTCATAAGATTCCATATAATAAGTGAGTCATCATTTATCTTTTAACATTCAGTCCTGAGTCTTTTGAGTTAATGATTCTCCAGAAAGACTTAAAATAGTTTTCTTTAGATGTTTGAAATGATTGAAAGGTAAAATACCACATTTGAATTTGTGTGTGTAATTAGCAGTTACATATAATAATAGAACATCTCCCAGTGTTCTTTAGAAATAGTTTAGAAAATGATTTATGTATTGCAATTTTTATACATTTCAGTACTGATTTGAGATCTAGAAATATGTGCTCACTTTCATAAGCTTTGTAGTTCATTTCTACAGTCATTTCTCTGACTTAAGTTTCCCTTCCTCTGATAGCTCAGTGCTCTGTTCTTAGAAACTGGTACCTAACACAAGCAGACATTTCGTTCTTTCTTTCTTTCTCCCCCCTCCTTTTTACAGATGAAACTCTTCTAATTAATATGATCTGTGGGGTAGTGTCAGGAGTGATATCCTCCACTATAGCCAATCCCACCGATGTACTAAAGGTAAGAGAGGTCTGGTACATTGGATGTGCAGTGTGATGTGAAAAGAGCATGAGTTTTGAATCAGATTTGGGTTTAGATTCCCCACTCTGTCACTTGTCTGCTGTAAATTTTTGGGTAAATCATTTAATTGCTTCATTTGTAAAATGAAGATAATTCAGTACCTAATCATATATGGTTGCTAAGGGTTATAGATAATACATATATACTAGTATAAAGCGCCTGTCATTGTACTTGTTGTAGCAGATGCTCAATAAATAGTACTCAGTTTGTTAAGGTATGCATTAATCCATTGGTCTTCAAAATAGAATATTGAAACCTTTCATAGGTTCTTTCCAAGGGCTGTGCAATTTTAAGGAAATTAATTTCAAGATCCCCTACTTCCATTTGTACTCTTTTCTAAAAGTGATCTGAGAGAGAACTTGTATATGTAATAGTCCTTTCCCCACTTTACAAAAGAAAGGCATAACCTTTACCCCTTCCAGAGCTTAGTATGATATATTGACCTGTGGTGTAACCTGGGGAACCGAACAAGGGAATAAATTGAAATGTAGTTTTTGGAAAAGCCTCTTCTAGTACCTAATTGAGGTACCTTAAGTCTATAATGCTTCTGTCTTTTCCTGGCTTATCCATATTTCTATTAAGAGTGAGATTTGGCTTTGAAATGGTATGTATATTTTGGCTTGTGTTGGGATCTTCTGAATTCAGAATAAGAACAATATAGGTTAGTGGTGCTGAGTTTTCAAAATATGGATTGCTTTCAGATTTTATCAAAATACAGAATGAAACGTTTATTTTAATATAAATCATCTTATTTTATCTCATTAAAAGGCAAACATTTTCTATTGAACTTATTTAAATGTATGATGGATCAGATTATGATTAATTGAAAGCACTAAATATATGATAACATATATGTGAGAATCCCAGATCACAAACTTAGAGTGTGATGGTAACAATATAAGATTTACAATTGCAGTTGGGCTGTTCAATCCTTTTATCCTAGGATAGCTCTTTCTCTGATTTACTTTGTGTTGCTTCTTCGCTTTTGTGCATATAGTTCTGTTTTTGCCTCAATTGCTTTCCCCCCGTTCCTTATGAATTTATCCTTCAAGACTTCTTAGAAATAAGACTAGGACTAGGACGAGACAAGTAAGGCAATCTCTTTGATTGCAAAATGTAAGGAGGTACCAAAAACTCAGTAATCAAGAGATAATGTCTTTATGCAATATTTTTCAGAAATTAAGATGAATGCAAAAAATTAATGGTGAATAGCATATCAATATTTTGTACAATTAATCTTCTTTGCCTCACCTTAATCCCACCATGTTGGATCCTATTTTAGTTGCAATTTTGATATTTGGTTTATTATTGGTTTTTGTGCATTAATTTTGATTTTTTTAAAAAATGTTTCATTAAGATGTTATTTATCTGGATTACTGAAGTATTTTGTGTTTTCCTCCTACATTTTGTGCCTGAGGGAAGTGCCCTGCTTGTTGCTCCACCCTAGTCCCAGACCTGCTCAGGAATCATCTCCTTAAGGAAAACTTGTACTTATCCTATATAATAAGAGAGGAATATGCTAATTATCTGTTACACTGTAATGTCATGACCAATCTACAAGTGGTGAAGAGCTACAGGAGGGCGTGGCAGCGAGCTACTCATGCATGGATTCCTGTGCAGGGCTACTAGTCATACGATATTTGTGGTTTCAGCTTGTCTTTGTGGTGATTTCTATTCTGATATAATTTGGTTTAGGTTTTTATTTCAACCTTTAGTTATAGCAGTTGATTTTCTACATACAGACATGTTGACGTTACATGATATATATGAAAACCTAGAATTTTGCTTGATGAAAATCAGAGCTACATTTGGGGCACTAGTATTTAGTGATGACTCCTGTGATTCTTTTTTTTTGTGTGTGTTGTTAATCCTCACCCGGGGATATTTTTCCATTGATTTTTAGAGAGAGTGGGAGGGAGGGGGAGAGAGAAACATTAATGTGAGAGAGACACATTGATTGGTTGCCTCCCATATGCTCCCTGACCAGGGCCGGGATTGAACCTGCAACCAAGGTACATGCCGTTGATCTGAATCAAACCGGGACAAGTCATTCTATGGCTGACACTCTGTCCACTGAAACAAACTGGCTAGGGCACACTCCTGTGATTCTGTGTGCGAGAGTGCTCTATCTCCTTTCTTGTGCTCTTCTCATAATAAAAGCAGGCTGATTTTTCTTCGTTTGCAGAATATAGTATCATGCTTTTTACAAATAAAATTCAGTTTAATGTCTTGTAGCATAAAATTACATTAAAACATTTTTGCTTTTTATAATTACATAAGCAGTGCATGTTAAATATAGAAAAAAGTGGGAGGCAGAAAAAGCAAAAAGGGGAAAAAATGCTCATGGATAACCTCATCTCTCAGACTTAAACCATGGTCAACATTTGCATGTGTATGTTCATCCACTCTCTTGTGCATATGGCTTATTTTAAGAGCACATGTTTTTAATAAAAATTATATAGCCTACATACTGCTTTGTAGCCTGTTTTTTCTATTTAGCAATTACTTGTTGACATTTTTTCAGTGTCAAAATATTGTTCTACAACATAATTTTATGGCTGCACAGTATTCCATTAAATGGATGCACCATAAACTTATGTAGCCAATCCTTTGTGGTTTTTGACATGTAGACTGTTTTAATTTTTCACTAAATTACTCACATTTTAAGTGAATTATTTTTTTTTTTACCTACACTGGGTACTTGTTCTTTTCCTCAAGTTTTCTTTTAACTCCAGAAATGATAGACCTACATATGAGAAATGTGAGGCTGATAAAATCACCTTTACAAGATACTAGAGGCCCAATGCATGAAATTCATGCGAGAGTAGGCCTTCCTTCCTTTGGCTACTGGCACCAGCTTCCCTCTGGCACCTGGGACCCGGGCTTCTTTCCAGCCACCCGCACCCAGGATCTGGGGTTCCCTCCAGGCTGCAGGCACCCGAGACCCAGGCTTCCTTCAGGCCCCAGGCAGGCACCCAGGACCTGGGCTTCCCTCACAGCCCCAGCTTTATCAGAAAGGTCATCCAGAAGGATGTCTGGTCTAGTTAGTGTATTATGCTTTTATTATTATGGATACTTTCTATATATAGTTTAAGTCATTAACTTCATAATAATAGCAGGTTCATTTTTCCCTTTTTAAATTTTTTTTATTGATTTCAGAGAGGAAGGGAAGAGAGAAATAGAAACATCAATGATGAGAGATAATAATTGATGCATTGCCTCCTACATGCCCCACACAGGGGATTAAGCCACAATCAGGCATGCGCCCTGACTGGGAATTGAACTGTGACTTCCTGGTTCATAGGTTGACGCTCAACCACTGAGCCATGCCTGCTGGGCCTGATTTTTAATTGCCAAAAACTGTTTTCTTAAATTTTAAATGAGTAAAGTATCTCATTTTTGTTCTCTCAGTCAAAACAAAATGTTTACCTCTTCTTATTTTAGATTCGAATGCAGGCTCAGGGAAGCTTGTTCCAAGGCAGCATGATTGGCAGCTTCATTGATATATACCAGCAAGAAGGTACCAAGGGCCTGTGGAGGGTGAGTACTCTTTTCCTGATATTGTTGTATACTCAATTCTTATAATTTGCAAAGAATACCTTTTATATATAAAGTCATACAATTGTGAACTGTCATCTCATACTGTGTAAGATTCTTAGTAACCCCCAAAATAAGGTAAGAAGCTCCTTATCACCTATGAAAGGACCAGAATTTATCAGTTGTCTTTATTTCTACTTAATGTTTGGGGGTTATGTATATGAGATAAGATATGACATTATTTGAGATAGCATTTTGATTTGTTCAAATTCACAGCGAGTTAGTTCTTCAATATCTATTTTTGTCAGTTTTGTACTGACATAACAATGTTTGTTCATGATACCTCTATAATGCTTACGTTCTAAAGTTGTTGCCTAAAATAATATTTTAAATCTTTTTAAAGATAAAAGATGTACTATAAACTATTGAGAAAATATATAAATGAAAAAAAATATATCAAGTTCCACTAGCTGGAGATAATAACTTTTAACATTTTGTCTTATTATCTTTCAGTCTTCTATCCATACTTCTTTTTTTGTTGTTTTCCTGTAATGATTTATCCTATTTTAACCACTTAATATTAAGTAAGACTACTAGTAGAATATGCAGAGAGAGTAGAAGGTAAATTCTATTAATAGACTCTTTAAAAAAGAGAACTTTGCTTTTTTTTCTTACTTTATAATTTTCCCCAACTTCTTACAGAAATTTCAAACATACAGAAAAGTGGAAAGAATAGAACAATGAATACCTATATACCTGGATTAAATGACTGTTAAAGTTTGACCATATTTGCTTTATCTATTTATGAATGTGTATATACCCTTTTTCTTTTTGCTAAGCTATTTGAAAGGTAAGTTCAGACATCATGGCATTCCCCTAAATTCTTCCTTATATATCTCTTAAGAATATGGACGTTCTCCTACATAATAATAATAATACCATCATCATACCTAAGAAAATTAACAGTAAGTCCCTAATACCCAACACCCAACCCATATTAAAATTTCCTTTTCTGATGAGACCAGGCTAGCTTTCTTATAAAATTATTCCTCATATTCCCTCTGTACTTTCTATAAACTAGAAGTTAAGTCTTTTGGCTTGATTAGATTCTTGTTAAACATTTTTGGTAAGAGAAGTTCATGGGTAAGACTGTATTTCATATGCAACATACTAACAGTCAGATAATGTTGGGTTATCCCATAGTTAGTGATGTCAAGTTTGACTACTTGGTAAGATGATGTCTACTAGATCTCACCTTCGTAAAAGATAAGCTGTTTCCCCATTGGCAATTAGCAAGTAGTCTGTAGGGTTATATTCTAGCATCATGCATGTATCCTATTATCTAATAATCTTTCACCTAATGGTCTTGGTATCTGTTAATGATCCTTGAGGTTTGCTTTTTTTTTTTTAATATATTTTATTGACTTTTTTACAGAGAGGAAGGGAGTGGGATAGAGAGCTAGAAACATCGATGAGAGAGAATCATTGATCAGCCGCCTCCTGCCCACCCCCCACCGGGGATGTGCCTGCAGCCAATGTACATGCCCCTGACTGGAATCAAACCTGGGACCTTTCAGTCCGCAGACCGACGCTCTATCCACTGAGCCAAACTGGTTTCGGCAAGGTTTGCTTTTTAATAATAGCAGGATGCTGTTTTTTGATTAGTTCAATTTAAAGCCAAAAAATGGAACTAGCTAGAATTTTTTTTTTTTTTTTTACAAAGTAAGGCTAAAGGAAAGAATTGAATTCTAAATAAATAGAATTGAAGATTTGGTCAGGGGAACATAGCTACTTTATTTTTAATTAAAAATTTTAGTTATGATAAAATACACATTAAAAATTTTACTATCTTAATGATTTCGAGTTCAGTTGTATAGAGTACATTTACATTTTTCTACAACCGGTCTCCAGAATTCTTTGCATCTTGCAAAACTGAAACTCTGTACCCATTAAGAAATTCCCTCTTCTCCCCTTTCCCACAACCTTATACCTTCTGTCTCTATGAATTTGACTATACTGGATACCTTATATAAGTGGAATCATACTTTTGTCATTTTGTGACTGGTTTATTTCACTTAGCATAGTGCCCCTCCGGGTTCATTCATGTTGTCACATGCGTCAGAATTTCTTTCCTTTTTAAGGCTGAATAGTAGTCTATTGTGTATGTTTATCTACTCATCTGTTAATAGACATTTAGGTTGTTTCTATACCTTGGCTTTTATGAATAATAGTGCTATGGGCAAGGGTGAGGGAAGACTGTGACTTCAGTTCTTTTATGTATATACCCAAAAGTGGGATTGCTGGATTGTATGGTAATTTTATGTTTAATTTTTTGAGGAACTGAACATAGCTACTTTTATGATCCAGGCTACTTACATCATCCATTGCATGTACATTGTGTTATGTAGTCTTTTGACACAGACATGTTATTTGTATATTAAAATACAGAATTGCATTTTTTTATTTCAAAGGGAAATACGTTTGTTTGCATGTTTCTTCAAACCCATGGTCCTCTTTGTTTATGCTTTATTTCCCTGCTTTGATTACAATATGGATACTGGAAACATTTCACTTTCTTCCCTACTCCATTGGGAGAAATAGCTGTATGAATACAACAATAAAGCGTGACTGGCACTAATGTCAGATTTGGAGAGACAATAGAGTGGTGGGGACTGTGGTAACTGGAAAGCACCTGCCCCGCTCATTGTTGCCATGTGTGATGTGAGATCAGTGTGGCCAAGTTTTCTGGACTTTCAAGAGAAGCTGGAAATCTGCATTTCTATGTGAAGTGTCCTGGTTTTTTAATATGTTGACAGCTTATTCAGCCTTCTAGAAACACCGTTTGGTGAAACAAAACTTGTCTGAATTCAGTCCATGGACTCCAATTTGGGACATTAGTGTTCACCAAAGTAGTCTTCTGTAAAGGTAGTCTTCTAACAGAGTTCAGCAGATGGACGGGTCAGAGAGGAAGGCATTTTTGGGCCAGTCAGCCAAATCAGCAGAATAAAACACGGGGATAGCACAGCTATATTACTTCCACTGTATACATTGAATCAGGAATTTTTTAAAATATATTTTTATTGATTTTAGAGAGGAAGGGAAAGGGAGAGAGAGATAGAAACACCAATGATGAGAATCACCCATTGACTGCCTCCTGCATGCCCCTGACTGGGGACCGAGCCTGCAACCTGAGCATGTGCCCTTGACCAGAATCGAACCTTGGACCCTTCAGTCCGCAGGCTGATGTTCTTCCCACTGAGCCAAACCAGCTAGGGTGAGTTAGGAAATTTAGAGATGATTGAATAATATAACAGGTCTTTCAGAAAGCAATTGTCCCCATAGTATGTTATGTTCAATTTTCAATGACATTTGAACACAATCTATAATAATATTGCAAAAGCATAATATGCTAATTAGACTGGACAGCCAAACAACCTTTTTTAAAAACATATTTTATTGATTTTTCACAGAAAGGGAGAGGAATAGAGAGTTACAGACATTGATGAGAGAGAAACATTTATCAGCTGCCTCCTGCACACCCCCCACTGGGGTTGTGCCTGCAACCAAGGTACATGCCCTTGACAGGAATCGAACCTGGGACCCTTCAGTCCGCAGGCCGATGCTCTATCCACTGAGCCAAACCTGGATGTCATTCCAGACATCCTTCCGGACGACCTTCCACATGTAATTCCGGATCACCTTCCACACGAAATTGTGGTGGCGGCAGCCAAGGCAGAGGTGGTTAGGGGTGATGAGGCAGGCAGGCAAGTGGTTAAGGGCGATCAGGCAGGCAGGCAGAGGCAGTTGGGGCGATGAGGCAGGTGGGCAGAGTGGTTAGGGGTGATGAGGCAAGCAAGCAGGCGATCGGTCAGCAGCCAGCAGTCCTGGATTGCGAGAGGGATATCCAACTGCCAGTTTAGAGCCTATCCTGTTGCAGGATTGGGCCTAAACCATCAGTCGGACATCTGAGGGCGTCCCGGATTGCAAGAGGGTGCAGACTGGGATGAGGGCCCTACCCCCCTGCATGAATTTCATGCACTGGGACTCTAGTTTACTTATAAAAGTAAAACATTTGTGGTGAAGGCCTGGGGTGGGGGTGGGAATCAGATGGAGAAGGAAAGTGAGGGTATAATGGGGACATTTATAATACCCTCAACAATAAAGATAAATAATTTTAAAAACTAAAACTAAAACATTCATTGTGATTTTTAAGAGATAGATATAAAAATGAAAATTAACTGGTCTGTTATCCTAATCCCAGATGAAGAAAATATTTTGGTGTATTTCCCTCTAATCTTCTACAAAAATTTGGCATGTGTGCATACCTTTTTGCCTAAGTTAGAATAGTACTATGTGTAATTTTATGTCTTGCCTTCTTTAAAAGTTATATCATAAGTATTTTCTTGTGTCAGTATTCTTCAAAATATGACTTTTAATGCTCTAGCAGCCCTGCACAATAATGTGAGCTGTAATATGTTGTTGAGTGAAACTCTGGTAGTATTGCCCCAGGAGGACTTATAAGGAAATATTGCTTTTGCTTTGGCCTTCTCCCTAGCTGCTCCACCTGACATCCTAGTGTGTTCTTTCTGCATATCCTGAAATTCTGTAAATTAAACTTAGAAGCACTTCTCTCCCCACTGACTTATGCTTCAAGGCTTTATTGGATTTTTTTAATAACATCTTTATTGAGATTATTCACATACTATTAAATTCACCATCTTAGAGTGTACAATATAATGGTTTTTAGTAATTCACAGACTTGCTCCAGTAGTAGGCATTGATTTGAAAGAGTGATGTCTGAACTCCAGACTTGGATTTTTCTGTCACCTTTTAACTCACAATTTATTTTGTTCACTTTTGGACTTATGCTACACTCACTACCTGTGTATTTTCTTGGTGTCTAATGTCACTTACATCTTATAGGGTGTCGTCCCAACTGCTCAGCGGGCTGCTATCGTTGTGGGAGTAGAGCTACCAGTCTATGATATTACGAAGAAGCACTTAATATTGTCAGGAGTGATGGGAGACACAATTTTAACTCACTTTGTGTAAGTATGAAAGGTTGTGCTCATGCCATATTATCAACACACAAAAAATCTCACTGAAATCCTCATAGAATTGATACCTTTATTCTATATCCCAGATGCTGTGGGCGCTTTGGTACTTGGGGCAGTATCTAATACAGCAGCATGTCATATTTTTGTCAGTGTTTGCATTTGTTCGTACACAGCCTCTATATCTAATAAGCTCATCTGTTATTTGCTTTGGTTTATTTTAGAACAGAAAGCAAACTTTTCTCAACGAGAATCAAAAAAGTCAAATTGTATAGGGCCTGAGAAACAAAACCATAATTGTGGGCTGAAGACTGTTGCCAATCATCACATTCTACATTTTCTTCATCTTGCAACTTTTATGATATTTTACTACTGAAATGCACTTGGCATATGATCCTATGTTTTGAAAAATCTACATAACTAATGCATGATGTATGATACTTCCTGTTTAGGAATCTTGCTAGATTTTTAAATTGTCTCCCTTTAAGAAAAAAAAAAGCTATGTAAAGTTTCAGATTGAAAAGTGAAAAGGACAACTTTTAAATGATGTCTCTTTAGAACATATTTTCTTTTTGGATTATAATGAAAGGTCAAGTGCCAGGTTTTATGTGCTGAGTCTGACTCGTTGTACGTTTAAGTTTTCCCTCATTTCTGTTTAGAGGGCATGAGTGGAAGAAGGGCAGTCTATTTACTTGAACTTTTTCATTTTTAGTTCCAGTTTTACCTGTGGCTTGGCTGGGGCTCTGGCTTCTAATCCAGTTGATGTGGTTCGAACTCGCATGATGAACCAGAGGGCAATCGTGGGACATGTGGACCTCTACAAGGGTACTTTGGATGGTATTTTAAAGGTATGCACACCGTGGGTTTGCATTTCATTTTTAATTTTCTTTGATGTCTTAGACCCGTGGTCGGCAAACTGCGGCTTGCGAGCCACATGCGGCTCTTTGGACCCTTGAGTGTGGCTCTTCCACAAAATACCATGGCCTGGGCGAGTCTATTTTGAAGAAGTGGTGTTAGAAGAAGTTTAAGTTTAAAAAATTTGGCTCTCAAAAGAAATTTCAATCATTGTACTGTTGATATTTGGCTCTGTGGACTAATGAGTTTGCCAACCACTGTCTTAGACCTTCTTTCAAGCCTTATTCATAATTGCTACATATAATTCTGAAGATGGAAGAGTTATCATGCATATGTTAATAGACCGTCAGAGAAATTTCCAGGTAGAAAAGCTGTGTCCTAGGCAATCTGCTGATGCTTAGTGGTCCTTAATATTATTACCGTATTTTCTGGCGTATAAGACGACCCCCTAATTTTACAGTTAAAACATAGGTTTAGGCCTATATTCGCTGTATAAGACTACCCCCCACTTCCGAGGGAACACCAGTTCTTTTTTTAATAGACCGCCTCTCTGACTCTGGCCAATCTGAGCAGGCTTTTTACTAGAACACAGTGTAGCTTCGGGTACAGAACATGTCGTCTTATACGCTGGAAAATACGGTATTCCAATTTGAATGCTTGTGACTCTAGGATACTTTTATTAATAGCGCCATGTACAATTGATATAAAAGACTTAATGTATCCCACATTTGCCCATTTCAAACAAGACAGAGACCCTGTGATAGAAAATCTGGTACTCAGTTTCAGTTCAGCACTGTGCTATTGTTCACAGTTTTGCTTTGAAAGTTTCCACTATGTCATTCTTGTAGATCAGGGGTGTCGAACTCAATCAGAGAAGGGGCCAAAATCTAAAATCCAGCCTAAATCGCGGGCCTAATGGTTTACTGAACAGTCATAAACTGACAATGTCATAAACTGACAACGGAGTGCAGTGATGACAGCGCGGTGCGGGCCACATTGCAAGGCCTGGCGGGCTGGATTTGGCCCGCGGGCCTTGTGTTTGACACATGTGTTGTAGATAGTTGAATATTGTAAATGAATTTTGTATGATATAATCACTGGTGATAATATTTCTACAAAAACAAATTTGAGGCTAAAATACGATATTGCCATATAGTTTCTCTGTGGTTCAACTTAGTTTAACAACTTTCTATTATAGATCAGGCACATTTTATTTATTTATTTATTTATTTATTTATTTAAATATATTTTATTGATTTTGTACAGAGAGGAAGGGAGGGAGATAGAGAGCTAGAAACATCGATGAGAGAGAGTCATCGATCAGCTGCCTCTTGCACACCCCCTACTGGGGATATGCCCACAACCAAGGTACATGCCCTTGACCAGAATCGAACCCGGGTCCCTTCAGTCCCCAAGCCAATGCTCTGTCCATTGAGCCAAACCGGTCTCGGCGATCAGGCACATTTTAATAGGCACAGAGAAATTATAGTATACTGTAGGTATACAAACATAATTAACACAGCTTGGTAAGTGAAAAACTCAGGGATCTATGGGAGGAAATTTTAATCCAATTTGAAAGTTTGGGATGGGTTTCCTGTAGATGGTGGCATCGTGAATAATAATAACTCATATGTTGAGTGCTTTACTATATATTTGGAAATATCCTAATGAGACCTTAGATATTATTTTAGTGGTGACCATGTGCTGGCATTCATTGACAGAGGCATCACAGGAAGAGGAACAGGTTTTGTGGGAGACATCAGAGTTTTGGGCACTTAGTTTGAAGTTCATGAGGAACACACAGTGGATATCTTTGGATATATTAGTCTTCACTCAGAGGAGAATTTGTGGGTGTAGCTAAGAGTCTTGGGAATCAGTAGTGTACAGGTGTTACATAACTGTGAGGGGGAGACCAAGGAGAGATGGTAAAGGAGTTCACAACATTTTTGTCTTCCTAGGACACTGGAATGTTAAAAAATTCCTTCTGTTAATAATGATTCAGAGGCAGTGATTCTCAGACTCTGGGGAGTAGAGTTTAACAAAAGCCCCCCTTGCTGTTTCTCACATGCTCACCCTTCCACTTGACAGTCACTTTGAGAGAGAAGAGTAGGGCTAAGGAAAGAAATGCCAATTATTAAGACCTTGACAGATGAGAAATTCAGGGAAGAGTTAAAAAGGTAATAGTTCAAAAGATATGAGGAAACTTAGAAGAGAATACTAGTAGACATCATGGAAGCAAAGGGAGTAATGAGTTTCAAGAAGGGGTAATTATTTAATGTCAAATGGAATAAAGAGATCCAGTATATGACTGCAAAGTATCTATTGGATTTAATATTTCTAGAAGAGGTTTGCTAGATTAGTGTTTGCAAAAGCCAGATTGCTGTGCATTGAGTGTGTTTAATCATTCATTCATTTCATACAAAAATGTTTGTGTTTTATGTGCCAGGTACTGTTCTAGGTTGGTGAACAGAAAAGTCCTGCCTTTCATGACACTGTAATTCTAATTGGAAGAGACAGAAAAACACATAGGAGGTGAGGATAAGTAGAGAATGTTAGTTAAGATGAGATAGAAGGTACAATAATATATCAATAGTAATAGCTAGCATTTATTGAATGTTTATTATGTATCATACTGTAATATATCCTTTAATTCACATCAACACTATCGAGTAGATAAATATCTTTCCCATTTTATAAAACTGATTTTAGTTTCAGAGTAGCTAAGTATTTATCCAAAGTTACACACCTAATATGTGTCAGCTCTGGGATTTAAACTAGGACCTATCTTGATTCCAGAGTTTGTACTTGTAACCACTCTCCTGTGTAATATAGGAGGAAACATTTTCATGTTGGCAGTAACCTTTAATATTACTTATATCTACTGATCCACTTATTTGCTATTAAAATTATTTAACTATATTATGATATCTAAATTTAACAATTTAACTATATTATCATGACATATAATAGCATCATACTTTGTTATTTTATCTCTAAGAGTCCCTAAACACTTTGGTGGATGTAATAATCCATTCATCTCTGACATAGAAATGAGCAACTGCAAACCTCATATTGTCACCTCCATCTTAAAACCGGATTTTCATTGATCCAAGGCTCTTTATGATTGGACGTCTTTTTACTTCCACAGTCTTATCTTTCCTACTTTTATTCTGCATTCCAGATATACTGAGCAATTTCTAGAACTTGATTATCTTTCATCCCAACTTTTATTCCAAGCCATATACTTTGTTAGATGCTCCCCACTCCACCTTAAGTCCCTTGGCTAGCTCCTGCTCATTTTTAGATCTCCTTACTTTTTCATAAAAGCCTTCCCTGATAGTTAAACTAGGTTATGTGTGCATAGTTTAGTGCATTTGCTCTATCATAGCATTTATTATATATTTTTAAATCTTTATTGAGGACTAATTCACATATCATAAAATTAACCTATTCAAAGTAGCTTTTGGTATATTCAGAGATATGTGCAATCATCATCACCACATTTTCATTACCTCAGAAAGAAACCTCATTTCCCCTATCTTCCCCAGCTCTAAGAAAATACTAATCTACTTTCTATTACTGCAGATTTGCCTATTCTGAATATCTCATATAAATGGAATTATAGAAAATGTGACCTTTTTGACTGGCTGGTTTCATTTTACCATAATGTTTTAAGGTTCATTCATGTTATAGCATGTATCAGTACTTTCTTCCTTTTTTTAAAATTTGATTTTTTTCCTTTGTTCCTTTTTATAACTGGATAATATCCCATCATATGGCTATATCACATTCACATTCATTTCATTTTATTGTAATTACTTTTCCTTTTTAATTCTTTTTAAATTAAATTTATTAGGGTGACAATGGTTAATGAAATCATACAGGTTTCAAGTGTACAACTCAATAAAACATCATCTGCCCTAGTTTCCCATCATCCTCCTCATCAGTCACTATTTCATACATTCTGTTAGTTTATTCATAGCATTTACTTCTATCTGAAATTATACTCTTTATTATTTCTGTGTTTATTGACTAAATCTGTGGTTCTAGGTTATCTGTATCTGGGCTTTACTTTTGCATCAAATACTCATTACCCAAAGTAAAGTCTCTTTCCATCCCTGTTTATCTCCCTTTTGCCCTCTTCTTCCTTCCCCACCCCCTTTCCCTCTGGCTGCCACCATACTGCATGGGAAAAGTAGGTTTATAGTTATTTGTATGGAAAGTAATACAATAATTAATAAACTATAATACAAGAATAAACTATGTTTCATATACTCATAACTGTAAACTTACTTTTCCCACCGCTTATATTTTTCTGCTTAATATTTTCACCTTTTTTTCACCCAACCCCCAAACCCCTCCCCTTTGTAATTACATTTAATATCTGTCATCCAGTAGACTGTAAATTTCTTGAAGGCAGGACAGTTTGCATCTTGTTTATCATTTTATCTACAGCAAATTATTTGTTGAATGTATGGATAACTTCATGAAGTAGCCTGTTGTGTCTGTTTATCTATAAGAGTTCTTGTTTGTTTTTATACAACTGCCTCAATCCAAAAAATGTGCCTCCTAGTACTAATGTTCTACAGAAGTTAGTCAGTATTTTGGAGCTTTATAAGGAGCCAGATGGCATGGAAGTGTTAGAGACCCTCGCTGTGTTTGAATGTCCATTCACTCAACAAATTCAGGGCGTCCTCCCCAAATTTTTACACACTTTAACAGCTGACAACTCAGTTTTGAAAATGAAATGTATTTTAATAAACACTGCCTTTATAATTATTCAAAATGTATGTATACATCATTTTGGGCACACTATATTTACTTAGATATTTATTGGAAACTTTACTGTGCCAGACAGTGTTAGCTGGTGGGGATATAATAGTGAATGAGACGAACAAAGTCCATGCTTTCCTGGAGATTTTGTTCTAGTTGAGGGGGACAGACAATAAATATACAACAATAAACAGTATAATTTCAGATAGAAGTAAATGCTGTGAAGAAACTAGCAGAATGTATGAGATAGTGACTCAGTGATAATGATGGGAAACTAGTTCAGCTAGGGTAGCCAGGAAAAGACTGTGAGGAGTTGGCATTTGAGCAGAGGTCTGATGGTGAAAAGGTGGCCACATGAAGATTGGAGAGAAAAGTATTTCATAAAGAAGGAACAGGTACAAAGGTCCAGAGTTAGGAATGAGCTGGACATGTTCAAGGGTTAAAAATAAGACTGGCGTGCCTGAGTGTGATAAATGAAGGACAAAGTAGTAGGAAATGAAACTGGAGAGAGAGGGAGGGGTTAAATTATGTAGGATCCTAAATGTCATCACAGAAAATTTGCGGTTAGAATGAATTCTACTGGGAAGTCTTTGGGGAGCTTTAAGTAGGAAAGTGACACTGTCTCATTTAAAATTTTAAAAAATTGTTTTGGCTTCCAGGTAGAGATTGTAGACCAATTCAGAGGTTTATTGTGGTAGTCTATGTGAGAGGTGATGGGGTTGGGTTATATTTCTAAGGTCCCTTGTAATTTTAGCAATCTATGGTTTTAAGCAATCATCTGGGCTTTACTCTTGCTTATTTTCACAATTTTTCAACATTTGTTTTGCTGAGACCTTTGACATTTGCTCATAATCCATTGGGGGAAGCATATTATCACTGTGCTTTCATAAATAATGCCCTAGTTATGTTGCTGTTTGCTCCAAAAATGCTTAATAAGGACAATTATCTTGAGTACTCCTTTTTTCAATTTAGGTATAGTTGGTATACAATAAGTTAGTTTCAGGTGTACAGCGTAATGATTTGACATTTATATACCTTATGATATGATTACCACCATATAACATAGCAATTATATTTTTGGGAATTTATCTAAAGAAATCAAGCATAGGATAAGGGATATTTATAAATGTGGATTCTCAAAATATTATCTAGTCCAGATATATTTACTTTTTAGTATAGTGGTGGGTTTCACTTCACCAGTGGAAAGGCAAAATAACATTTTTGTTGTTGTTAATCCTTGCCTAAGTATATTCTTCCATTGATTTTTAGAGAGAGTGGAAGAAGGCAGGTAGAGAGAGAAAAAGAAACATTGATGTGAGAAAGACACATCAATTGGTTGCCTCCCAAATGGGCCCCGATCAGGGTTGGGGATCTAGCCTGCAACTGAGGTGCATGCCCTTCACTGGAATTGAACCCAGGTGGGCTGATGCTCTAGCCACTGAGCCAAACCAATTAGAGCAGAATAGCATTTTCTTTTTTTTGCCACGTGGTAGAATGATTTATTAGAACAAATTCCATGACAAATCATAAAAAATAACCGTTTTCTAAAAGACACCCACAGACCACCTGAGGACAAACCAGAAGAGCCTCCGTGGAGCCGGACACATACGTTAGGAGCCCAGGTCGGGCCGGAGAGGAACGCATCTACGGATAAAAAAGTTCACGGCAACCCCGGGGAGGGTGTGCGTGGGAGGGCCGCGTGGCCGGGATCCGTGGCCACCGCGTGTGTCCGGGCAGCTGTGGGCGAGGCGTGGGGCATGCGGGGTGGTACCAGGACTCGATCCTCCTCTGAGGAGACACCAGGCAGGGACCCCACTGCCACTCACACACGTAAACATCAGGAGGGGCGCAGGCCACGCCCGGCGCCCAGTGTAAACAGCCATGACCCCCGTGGCCTCCATCCAGCTGCAGTGCGCCCCAGTCGGTCCCCCAGCATCCAACACGCATGCCGACGCCAGAGGCTGCCCACACTCTGGTCGAGGGGTACCCCCCCACACACACACACGGGCTCTTTGGCTTAGAGGCTCCAGAAACAACCCCCAGGAGGGCCGTCTGGCATGTTCCCGCCAATAGGATCCTGAGAAAACCAACCTGCTCCCGGGCCTGTCCCTGCCCCCAGGATGGGGCCTGTACAGATGCCCCGTTTATGCCGGGCGTCCGGGACAGGGCGGCGTGCCTCGGGAGCTCCCGGGAGCCTGGCTGCAGCCGCTCTGGCCTGGCTCTCGCCTCCACCTGGCCCAGAGGCCAGGAACCAAGAGCAGGGGCCCGGCTCCCCCTCTGGGCAGGCCCTGTACCCGCAGATGTGCCCAGGCTGATGGGGAGTAGGTGTGGGCGGAGGCGTGCCCCTCCAGGCAGCTAGAACGCTTGGGTTGGCAGCTGTGTTGGCACCGAAGGCGGGAAGGGCTGGGGCTCCTGCTCCAAGCGTCTCTCAGCCATGTCCCTGCCCGGCCAGCACCCTCGCGTCCCAGGGCATCCAGCCCCTCTGGCTCCATTTGGCACCGAATGACCCACGGATGCTCCTCCCCGGCCCGGCCAGCACAAGCTCCAGCCCATGAGGTCATGGGCCCTGCAGGCGGGGAGGCCGCTGAAATGGACAAACGACTTTCCTCCAAAATGAAAGACAAAAGGAACCATGCAGCGGGCATGGGCGACCAGGGACCCCGGCCCTTGGCAGCAGCCGCAGCAGGAGCTGGGCCAGGAGGCGGCGGGGTGGGGGCAGGGTGCTGGCTGGGAGCTGAGGAGTCTGGGTGGGGCGCCACCTGTGGGGGACTTCACGGAGAGGCGAGGTGGGCGGGGGCAGCGGGAGGCGGGGACACGGGCACGTGGGGCCCCTGGCCTGGCCACTAGATCAGGAACCGCTCTGAGTCTGGGAGGAAGTCTGGCAGGAAGGTGGGGTCCGGGAGGCCGGGAGACCCGCAGGGGGGCCGCTGCGGGAAGCCACTCAGGGCCAGGGCCGAGGGTGGCGAGGCTGGGCTCTGGGTGAGCAGCTGACCCTTCCCGAGGGCACCGGAGCCTGTGCCGCCCTGGTTCACCATGAGCAGGTCCAGGTTCCCGCTGGGGTCCACGATGGCATTGATGACTTCCAGCTGCTTCTGCACACGCCTCAGCTCCTTCAGGATGGAGCTGATCTTGTTGGACGTCTTCAGGATGGGCACCTCGTTCTCAGCGTTTATCTGGGCCTCCAGGTCCTCCCACGTGCGCCCCGAGTTCTGGAAGAGGATCTTCATCTTCTCGGCGAGGTGCTCCGTGTTCTCGTGGATGGCCTGGGACAGCTGGGACACGGGGTTCAGCATGAGGTTATCGAAGATCACTTCCTCGCGGTTCCGAGGCCAAGCCGTCCTCACGGCGGTCGTTCATGTATCTGGTCCAGGTCCTGGGAGTGCAGGGCGCCGGGCGGCACCTTCTGGAAGTTGAGGCTGGCCTCGGGGATGCGCTGCACCAGCTCCTCTCGGGCAGAGATAGTGGAGGCGGGGGTACTGGGCATGTTGCCAAGGGAGGAGCTGCCGGTGGGTCCAGAATAACATTTTTTTCAATGTCTTAACACAATGCCTAAATTACAGGAGTCACTTAAGAGATAATTTGTCCGTTAAATAGGAACAGTTTCTATAGGTTGGCTTTATTATACACCACTGGTTTATGACCTTTGATATACATCATTTTTCCTTTAATTCATAATAACTAGTAAGCTGGTATGTGCAGACCACCTTTGAAACAGGAAACCCAAATTCAAAGGAATTCACAATTTTCCTCATGTGATCCTCAGAGCATTGATATGAGGTAGGCCCTAGCATTACACAGAACTTACAGTGATGAACCAGTGATGAAATGCTATTTGACTGGGGCTGGGATATCTGCTTCAAAAATAATTCATTTGGCTGTTAGCAGGAAACCTCTCTTTCTCTCTGGCTATTGGCAGGAGGTCTTAGTTTCTCACATGTGGGCCTCTTCATGACATGGAAGCTGGCCTCCTCCAGAGTGAATGATCTAAAAGAGAACAAGGCAGAAGCTTTATATATAAAGCATCCTATATAATAAAAGGCTAATAGGCAAATTGACTGAACAGCAGAACATCTGATCGCTATAGTGTGCACTGACCACCAAGGGGGCAGATGCTCAACACAGGGATTGCCCCCTGGTGGTCAGTGCACCAGAAGTCGGGCTCATTGCTGGTGAGTGCAACTGCAATGGCGGGAGAGGGCGATGGCGGGAGCCTCTCTCCCGTGTCCACGGCAGTGCTAAGGATGCCCGACTGAAGGCTTAGGCCCGCTCCCCACCAAAGCCATCAGTTGGACATCCCCCAAGGGCTCCCAAACTATGAGAGGGCACAGTTCAGATTGAGGGAAAACCCCCCCCCCATGAGTGCACGAATTTCATGCACCGGGCCTCTAGTCTTTTATAACAAAGCATTGCAGGTGATATGTTCACTACTGCTTTATTCTATTGGAGACACAGACCAATCCTGATATGTGTGGGTGAGCCTACACAAGGGATTGAAAAACTGGAGGTAGCTTTCTTTGGGGACTATCCTGGTAGCTGTCTACCACAAATACGTTGTTTCTCTTGTTTACTAGTATTACTGTTAGCATCAAGAATACATTTGTGTATGGTAAGTGCTCAATAAATATTTGTTGAATGAATAGGTAGATTTATTTAGATTACCTTTGAATTCAAATGTGTGTTTTTAGAAAAAGAAAAAAAAAAGGACTGTTTATGGAGCCAAGAGTTGTTGGGGAAGGACTTGGAAGATGAGTATTAAAATACAAGTAATTGTCAGATATAAAGAGTAAGGGGAATTCACTCTGTTTTTTATTATATCTTTCAGATGTGGAAGCACGAGGGCTTTTTTGCACTCTATAAAGGATTTTGGCCAAACTGGCTTCGACTTGGACCCTGGAACATCATTGTATCCTTTTAGAACATGAGATTTAAAGCAAATACTTTAAGCTCCCAGGTAATTCTAGGCTATGGGAAGGAAAATTTGATCCTTGAAGCTTTTAGGCAAGTGAGAAACCTAAGCATTCTAATGGTGACCATTGAGGATGGAATTAAGAAATTACTTTCAGTTGGAGTCCAATACAAACTGGAAGGATTAGAAAAGACATAGCAAAGTGTCTTTAAAAAAAAAAAAAAAAAAAAAAAGCACTAACAATAACAACCAAATCTGGAAGGGGCTATCTGGAAGGGGCTATGAAGTTTTTGGAAACCCTGCTTGGAAATGCCCACAGAAAAGTCCATGCTGAGAAGGTCCATGTTTCCTATCCCGTCACTATAGGACCAAAATAGCTGGGGAAATAATAAAACAGAAAACATCGATAGGGTGAAAGAATCTAGCCAAGTAGGGCTATTTCCTTAGGGGTGAATCTCCTCCTTTAACTGTTTGAGTTTCTTCTACATGCAGAGTCATGAATTGGATGCTGTGAGTGGTGGTGTGTGTAGAGTGGTGAGCATTGTTTGGTTGAAAAGTAATTTCCTGCCCTTGTAGATCTATAGGTTGAGGGAGGTAGTATTTGTTACCCTCCTTGGGATTGTTCTGATTACTTAATGTCTGCAAACGATTATTCTAGAACTGAATTACATGTTACCATTGATGTTCTTGGTTGTGTGTTATTTGCCCCTGAAGACTCCACTTATGTTAGAATTTTAATCTGTTTATATTGCTAAATGCCAATGAAGATAATGGGAACATGGTGGGCATTCACTACATGCTTGATTTGCCAGGAATTGTTTTTAAAAAGACTTTTAAGCAAGTGCAACTTAGTATAGCACAAACTAAGTACCTTAATTTAAGAATGCAATGCACAATTTTTTAACTGGGTTTGGCTTTCTGTGTTAATCCAGTGATCTTCCATGACTTACTCTTCAGTTTTTTATCACATATGAGCAGCTTAAGAGACTTCAGATCTAAGGACTGAATTACACGTGAGCCAAGCCCTGCCAACCTTTCTACTCTTTTTCCCTTTTCCTTCCTTCAAATGTATTTTGACAAAGTTGAGTGTTTACTGAATCATTGGTTTCCCAACGGCCTCCTGATGGAACAATAGATAGGATTGTACGAAATTGTTCATTTGTTTGTGTTACCATGTTAACTTCCTTGAGAGGAAGTGTTAACATTGAGATTTTGGCACCAGATTGGTATCTTCTATGAAGATGGATACTGATGGGTGACATTCGAAATGGCCTTTTCAAATGTGGGTTAAATGTAGTTTGTTAGCCTCAGACTTGGGTGAGAGCAGAAGGCATAGGCCAGGGCAGTTATTGCTATATATGTTACAGACCTTGGTTCTCATTAAAATATTTATTGGAAGAATTACTTTGGTTTTGTCTTCATTTACTATTTTCTCCTTTGCCAATTCTTTATAAGTTACATTCTCCAGAGACTGGTAAAGAGAAGGTGTCTATGAAATGGAGATGGAATTCTTACAGCATATTTATGAGCACAGACTAAGTGCATTGTGCTTTCCCACTGTCATTCATTGTCATAATGCCACTCACTTGTAAACATTAGGCAAGTGGTCCTTTTCTAATCATGAATACAAAAACATTTTATCAGATCTTTACATACAGATCAATTAATTTATTCATTAACAAATATTTACTGAGTAATATAACTGTGCTAGGTTCTGAGAACACAACAGTAAACAACATCAACAGAATCCCTATTTTTATGGAACTTAAAGACTGGATAGAGCGTGAGCATGCAGACTGAAAGGTCCCAGGTTCAATTCTAGTCAAGGGCATGTACCTTGGTTGCGGGCACATCCCCAGTAGGAGCGTGCAGGAGGCAACTGATCAATGTTTCTCTCTCATTGATGTTTCTAACCATCCCTCTCCCTTCCTCTCTGTAAAAAAAAAACAATAAAATTTATTTTAAAAGAGAACAGGTTATTAAGGGAAAATTGAGGGGCTTGGGGAGATATACCTAATCTTGTTAACTATTGATTCAACAACTATCTCTGCCTCGCGTAGCTTGTTGTCTACAAAAGATTAATGAGTAGATATATAATACATTGGAGGGTGATATATGCTTTGTAGAAAAAGCAGGGAAGAGGCAAGAGGAATATTCGAGTAAGGTCATACACTGAGCAAGCCAAATTTGATTGGAATCTAGAGGTGGTAAGATAAAAAGCCAATATAGGATAAAGCAAATGCAAAGGCCCTGAGGTGAACATATACCCAGAGTCTAATGTGACGGTATAAGTTATGGTGGTTTGGATGAGGGTAATCACAGTAGAAGCTCTGAGAAGGGGTTGAAATACCTATATTTTGAAGAAGAGTAAATAATGACTTGCTAAGGGATAGGATGTGGGTTGTAAGAGAAAAAGAGCCAAGATCATCTAAGGACTGAGCTACTAGAAGGGCATTATTGCCATAGGGATGGAGAGAACTCGGGAAGTATAGGGTTGCTGTTTTTTGTTTGTTTGTTTGTTTGTTTTTTGGGGGGAGGCAAGCAATAATTTTGTACGTTAAGTTTAAAATGCCCATTATACTTTAATAGAGATGGGTAGTAGGCAGTGAGACATATAAGTGTGGAGTTCAGGGGAGAGGGCTGGAGAGTGTACATTTGGAAATCATCAGCATATATATGATATTTAAACCCATAACACTGAATGGGATCACCAAGAGAGTAAGTGTCAGACAAGAAAAAGTCCAAGTACTGAGCCTGGGGAAGTCCAATATATTGTAAAATAGGGCAGAAAAAACAAAGAGGACACTAGCGATGACTACATACTCAGCCTGAAGTTGTCTTAATGAGACTAATATTCTGAGGAATGATAAGAGTAAAGGGGACAAGAGAGTAAATTATTGTTAATATGGAATTTGGAGAAAAATAGTTTGAAGCTGATGAGGTGTTTAGCCAAATTACTAAAGTTTTAAGGACTGCACTGCTGTCTTTATAATAACCAAAATCATGGGAAGATAGTTCAAATTAAAGAACTTGATTTGCTCTTTTGGTACAATTTGTTATCCTATTATTAGTCATGGATTAATATATTATCCTCCTCACCCCCCTCCCTCCCGTAACTTATTGATGGATAGAGTATTTTGATTGAGATACTCAGGATTAACCCATTTCTATAGTGAAATACTCTGCAGTAAGGGTGCCTTAGGGAATACATAAAGATCTGCCTCTTACCACATAACATTTGTGTGGGATTATTTACATGTATGAAGAATTTAGTGTTTCACAAAGATTATTCACCATAGAGTCCCCTTAAGTAATAACTCTCCGTTGTATGTTTGAATTACAATTTTTTTGATTGAAAAATATCTTTTTAGGGGCATGTCAGATATGAAATAGATCCACAGTGTCTTTTGAAGGTATACTAAGAAGGGAACTCTTTCAGTCAATGAATACAAGGAAACAATATTTAAAGGGACTAAGGACATTGATTGAAATCTTGTTTGTCTCAAAACAAGACAACTCTTTCTACTGTCTGCTCAATTGATCTGTAAATCAAAAACTGTTCTAAAAAGTAAAGTCTGTAAATTTAAAAAATGCTTAGAATGAAAGGGTATCACAAAAATAAGTAGGCACTGCTGGTTTGGAAGAGAAGTAATTGTTTTCCCAAGTAAAAAGCCCAGTATATAAAAAAGATAATAGCAAGAGTTGGTGAAGAAAGTAAAACTCTCATACATTGCTGGAGAGACTGTAAAATGGTGTAGCTCCTTTGGAAGATAGTTGGACAGTTCCTCAAAAGCAAAACATAGAATTGCCATATCATCCTCACAGCATTATTCACAATAATGAAAAGGCAGAAACAACTCAGATGCCCATCAACTGATGAGTGGATAAACGAATAGTAGTATATCTATGCAAGAGAGTATTATTCAGCCATAAAGAGATATGAAATGCTGATATATGCTCCCATGTGGACTAAACTTGAAAACATTATAAATGCAAGAAGTCAGAAACAAAAGGCCACATATATGATCCCAGTTAAATTAAATACCCAGAATAGGAAAATTCATAAAGATAGAAAATAAATTAGTGGTTGCCTATGGCTCGGGGTGGGGGGTGGGGGCGGAAGGGGTGTTGAGATGGGGAAGGACTGATCATGAGTATAAAATTTCATTTTGGAATGAAAATATTCTAAAATTAGATTATGGTGATGGTTGCACAACTCTGTAGGTTTACTAAGAAACATTAAATTATATGCTTTAAACAGGTGCTCTTTATGATATGTAAATGATCTCAATCAAGTATTTATAAAAGCCCAGCATGAATGTGGTTTAGCTTGATTGGGATAGCTAGTGAGGGATTTCAATGAAACTACTCAATAACAAAATACAGATTGATCCATATTAACTCCAGATGATTACATGGATTTTTTTTTAATAAGCAAATCCCTCATGTTACCAGCAATCTGAAGATCAAATAACTGACATTTCTGATCAGGAAACCCTAGGTTTGAAGGGATAAAATAGTGATCAGGGTCTGTAGGCTATATGATGAAAAAATTTCAATTTTTAAAAATTTGAAATGCTACAGCATTAGAAAAATAATAACAATAACAATAATAATACTTATATAACTTTATTATGTGTCAGATACTGTTATAAGTATATTGTTTCTAAACCTCTGTTTACATTGCCCGGTTCAGTGGTTTAGTGTCGACCCGTGAACTAGGAGATCGCAAGACATACTAGATATGCAGGAGGCAGCTAATCAATGATTCTCTCTCATCATTAATGTTTCTATCTCTCTCTCCCTCTCTCTTTTTCTCTCAAATCAACAAAAAATATATTTTAAAAAAACAGTTTACATTCTTCCAACCACCCTATAAAGTAGGTACTATTCTCAATTTTTTCTGATGAGAAACAGATACAGAATGGTAAAATACTTTTGTTCCTAGGCAGTCTGGCTCATGAGCCCATGCTTGTAATGACTATGCTAGAGGTGTACTGACACAGTCTTGTCCAGGGTTACTTAAAGTTTATGGCAGGTGAGCAGTAAAGAATATTGATTTCATTAATTTCCCTATCTTTATAGCACCCTGGGAGAAAGAAGTCCAATAGCTGTGGTTGGTCACTCTTTGACACTTAATCATAATAATAGACTGAAATTATTTTCCTAGAAACATGCAGCTAAATATATTTTTTTCCTCTTATTCTCCACTTTGTACTGCTTTCCCTCTCTTCCTTTTTTGGGTCTTTCTTCTCAATGACCTCCTTCATCACTAGCCCATCACACACAGATGAACTTGTTCTTGTTGTGTGTTAAACTATTTATTGAAGAACTTGGAATTATTGATACAGATGCCACTAGTTTGAAATTTAATAATGTGGACATGGAGCTAGCCTTCTTTCTGTCTCTCATCCGGTGCAAAGAAGTGTGTTGTTAGGCTTATAAATAAATTTATGGGAGAAGTGATTAAACTACTATGAACCTGATTATAAGTACTTTTCAATCACTAAAGTATATCATATAAGGGACAACAGTTTTGTTAGCCTAGCCCCGTCAGGATATTACATATAAATTAGAGTAATGATATTGCTTTAAAAAAAAACCAAAACACGAATGTCTTCATATCTTCTCAGAATGGCCATTCTGCATTAATCTCAATTCCTAAGGTTTCACTAAATGATATTTCTTCTTTTTATTCAGTGTTATAGCATCAATATTCAGTTTTATTTTGGGCTGTGCCTAACTCATTATAAACATTCATTGTGCATCCTTGTCTATCCCATTCATTTAGTAAATAAGATAAATAATTTAACACATCATTGTATAAAACTACTAAGGGACCTGATAATCTTAAAGTAATAGTTGGAATTTTGGATTATGAGTCTGGTTTTTACATTTGAAATAACCTCTAGTCATTCAGCTATAATTGACTGGTTAGTTTTCTCACTTTTTAACCCATCACTTGAGATGACATGACACCAGTTTGCTTTTATGTGGGAAGTGTTTTAGTATTTGTTAAATGGCCCAGTGGGCAAATCTGCAAAAATATTATGAGTGATAAAAGCACAATGAACAGTTTTGTAAGACAGTGTGGCATTTCACTGGGCCAATGACTGTGTTATCTCAGTGTGTTTATCAGCCTTTTAGTGCCTAATGTCAATACAATCGAGACAGAACTGGAACTGATGTAGATTTATTATAGTAAATGGGAAATATGACTCAATCACAAACCTAAGGAAATAAGAGACTCCCCTCAAGCTCTTTGTCTTACATGATTTTAGTCCCCCCAGTCCTCTGGAGCAAATGAATCCTGCCTGACTCATTGTATAAAGGTGTTTTGGAAAAAACAACAGCAACAAAAACAACAGGAACTGCTTTGTGCGTTAAAACAGACTGAGACCCTAAGCCACTGCACTGGTCGTTTCTAGGACTCCTCATGAGAGGGCTCTTTGAGCTCAGTGGATGATTATGGTCCCAACAGCTTGTAAATCCAGTGGACATATGGTTGGGTAGTAGCATGTTAAGCTCTTATGAACTTTACCCTGCCATAGGTGATCCATTAGGTGGAGCACACCTTTCCTTTTCAGCAAGGCTGCGAGACTATGGCTTTAAGGCTTAACTGCATCAAAACTTGTCTCCTAGCTCCATGTGATCATATTTTTATATTCTCATGCCTTAGCACTTGATAGTATTTGTGCAAAACAACTACCTCAGAAAATCTTAAGAGTGAAAACACATTGAAATCAATACTTGGCTATTATACAATGCTATATTGATTATCTAGTTGTACTGTGAGGGCTGTTCTTAAGTGCCATGTCCCATTAGTTCAGATTTCTAAATTTGCAGATTAACTCTAGCAGCAGGACATATCAATAGGTTTCCTTTTGTAAATACCAACTAGGTAATCCCCCTCAGTATGGTTTATACTTTCAGGAAGCCATGTACTTTTTTTTTATTTTTTATTGTTTTTTTTTTAGATATTCATATCAGTGTGGTCTGTTCATTTATAACTCACTTTTCATTTTTGTTAGCAAATATTTTAGGGAAACATTACACTTTAAGAAATTCAAGCAAGAATATAAAACAGAATTCTTATGTTTAATGCTCCTTGAACTAGTAATATTGCTTTGGAGAATTTATCCAAAGGCATTAAACAGACATGTCAAATATTTATACAAAAGGATATTTGGAGTGGTATTATAACAGTGAGAAATTGGAAATAACATAAATGTACAACTCTAGGGAAATGGTTAAAATATATAATTATGTTGAAAAAACATGCAACCTTTACAAGCCATATTTTTGAAGAAAACAATGACAGAAGAGTACACAATATAAAGCTAAGTGAAGAAAACAGATAAAAGAGAATAACAGTTGATCATCTCTGGATGATACAATTATGGATAGCTTTATTTTCAAATTTGAAATATTTTCAATATTTTTAAATTTTTCTAAAATGAATAAAAATTGCTATTGTAATAAAAGAATCATGAAAATCATATGTAGATCAATATATATCTCTAACAAATCCCAGCAAAGCCAGGGCAGTTTTAATACCTAGCTCTGAATAATGAACGTTTGTGTGGTAAGTAAACAGATGAATAGACAGATAAACGAATGAATGACAGTTGACACTTGTAGGTACCATAATTGGGTTTATGTGACTGCAGTAAGAACAAACAAATATTTTTTAATTAAAAGGAGAAGATTTCAGTTCAGCCAATGGTTTGAAGGATGACATGGAAGGTAGTGAGGGAGTCACAAAATAAGTGAATGGCTGACAGCAGCCAAGGAGTTGTGGTCAAGCCTTGGGTCCATTGCTGTTCTTGCTGCCCAGCTATCAACACCATTATTTCCTCTTGAAATTTCTCTCATGCCTGCTGATTTCACTGGTCTCTGTTCAGTTTGGCCAGCTACTGAGAGAATGAAGTCAAAGTCACGAGTTCATTTCCCATTTGAACCATGTACACGTTTTCTTTTCTTTTTTTTTATTGATTTTATACAGAAAGGAAGGGAGAGAGATAGAGAGTTAGAAACATCGATGAGAGAGAGTCATCGATCAGCTGCCTCTTGCACACCCCCTACTGGGGATATGCCCGCAACCAAGGTACATGCCCTTGACCGGAATTGAACCCAGGATCCTTCAGTCCCCAAGCCGACGCTCTATCCATTGAGCCAAACCGGTCCCGGCATGTACACGTTTTCATATATTATAGAAAAAGATATCCCAAGGCTAACTCCAGCTGGCCAACTCCCAGAGATGGGCTTATTGGTCATGTGGACAAACAGGTGAGTGTGGGTGGATTAGGGAAACCTGCCTCTAACACTTCTGAGACCACCCAAAACGTCCCTGCACAGACAGAGTGCTTTGTGTTCTTATGTTCTTGAAAGTAGTCTTCTGCAACTGGTATGCTCTGTATAATGTTAGCTACCTGAGAAGCCAGTATAAAACTCAGTCATGTCACAATTTTTATAGCAAATTTACAATAAGCCGTTCATGGAAATTATACATGGGACTGATTGACCTACATTTTATCATATAAGGTCTTAATATCTTTTGGCTATTTTGATCAAATTGCTGAACAGAATCTGGCTTTTTTTGCACGTCCATCCAGAGACAACACTGGATGCATGAATGAAATCTAAATGTTTCTTCTCCAGTGCATTCCCTTATCTTTGAAGGGGCCTGCACCAAAAAAAGCCGTTAGGCTTTCACATCGCATTCTGTATCTTTGCTCTTGGTGGCTTTTTAAATGCAGTGTTTTTCATTGCAATTACTATTAAACCCAAGTGGATGATTATAGTGCCTTGCATGTATCTGCTCAGCCTTGATCCTGCTAAGATATTAGATTTAGTGTTTGTGTTTTTCAACCTGAGTCACCTTTCATCATTCATTTTTAAAAACCTTATTCAGGGATTGAGGAATTCACGGCTCTGAACTGTGAACTTACGTATTTTCAAAATTATTCTTGTCCTGGAGCTCATAATATCTACAGATACGATGGGCTTCCTTAAATTGGCCAGCCGGATGTTTTATTCTTCAGGATTTTTAAGGAACAGGGAGAGAACATCTTCTAAGCACTAACAATGTGCTGTAGTTTATTAGCCATTTTTTACATACATTATCAGAGTTAGTCCTTACTATGATCAAATAAGGTAGGCATTATTACCACAATTTTACAAATGAGGAGACTGCAGCTTTGAAAATTTAAATGGCTGATCATAATTTGAACGCTGGTCTATGGGACTTCAAAGTCTGTGATTTT
Organism: Pipistrellus hanaki; assembly: GCF_964339955.1. Taxonomy (NCBI): domain Eukaryota; kingdom Metazoa; phylum Chordata; class Mammalia; order Chiroptera; family Vespertilionidae; genus Pipistrellus; species Pipistrellus hanaki. The sequence goes on along the minus strand of NC_140524.1, from coordinate 26,493,861 downwards.
TTCCATTGCACATACTGACTCCCAGGGATAGCACGTTTCTTAAATGGAAGTTAATAACACCACAATCACCTAGCTTCTCCTCAGCTCCTGGCTTTCTCCTGTAACTAATTTCCATTATACTTTGCTTGTGTTACCTTGACGAGATCAGTCCTTTGCAGCAAGGCCAAGAAATTAAGCTTTGAACCACTAATAAGGAGGCTAGTCATTTGAGCTGGCTTTCAATTTTGTCCAAAAGCTCAGTTACTGTTTGTGTTTTACCTAGTTCCCAATAACTCATAATCCAATCCAAGGGTGTTCCTTATTGCTGGCATAACTGGTCCTTGCTGGGTGCTCAGTATTTCAACACATACTGGCTTCCATCATCCCCTCGAGAGCCAAAAAGTTCTTCAGTTGTAGGAATATAAAACCTATTATGGTGAAGGGCAAGCACAGTCTTCCCCTGGTCCAAAGTGGTGAGCAAAGCAACTGAAAAAAGATCTCACAAAGGAGGGTTTATGTATTAGAATAAATTAGTGAGAAACAGGCCATTTGGGCTGAAAGTAAAGGTTGAAGACAGGGAGAAAGGAATTTTTGAGAGTATAGAAATGGAAAAGGATGGTCATTAACCTCTGAACAACTTAGGCAAAACAAGTTGGGAGTTCATCTAAGACTGAAGGGGAATTAAAACCCAAGTGCAAAGCATCCAAGTTCTCAGGCCATCATTTTAGAGATACAGAGAGGTTAACCTTCCAAGGCTGTGTTGGTACCAAATCCCAGACAAATTAACGCTGTTGAGGTTTCTTCTTCCCACCTTTTGTCTATTCAGCTTTCTAGGGAGATAATCTAGTTTAGGGCCTTAAGTGACAAACTTTCTAGGAATCCACTGTAGACACCAGGAGGTTGAGGAGAGGGTTACATGGAAGCTCAGGAAGGCTGAGTGTCGTTCCCGGGTTTCTTCCCCACTCTGTTCTTGAATTTTTGCTGCTAGAGTTGCCAAGAGGGAACCTGAGCATAATTCCCAGATTCCAACAGTTATTTTCTGTACCCACAGAAAGCAGAAAGAGGCACCTGCTCCTCTGCTGATCTCCTGAGCCATTGTGGAGATAATCTTTTATGCGACTGGGTTTCTTAGGGAAATGAAAGTTTGGGAATAAATGGAAGAAAGTCAAGGTCTAGGGAGCAAAGAGGGTCCTGTGTAGAGTTTGGTAGTGCTTTTCTTGATACCGACCCCCTTTCCCTCTTTCTTCTCTTTCTGTGTCTCAGAATTTGTGGTTCAGCATTGTCATCAGCAAGTAGCTACAAATTAAGTAAGAGGCCAACTGAGGGGAAGGGGAACCACAGAATTTGAAAGATGGTGGATTGGGAGGATTAATAGAAATAATCACAAGTAGGCTATTTCCCAGAGAAACACTGTCTTGAACACCATGATGTGTGGGAAAAGACACATTTTAGAATCTAATACAGGTTCCTACATTTTGTGCAAACTCAGTACTTAAAATGTCTGATTTATATCAGGGGGACAGGATCCCTCACTTTACCAAAGCAATCGCTATAGTAAAGTTAGAAAGAATAGAATCTCAAACATATCAAAAAAGAACAAGACCTCATTTTTTTCTAGTGCTGTGCTGTCCAATATGGTAGCCACTAGCCACATGTGGCTATTGAGCATTTGAAATATTGCTAGTTTGGACTGAGATGTTCTGTAAAGGTAAAATACACACTAAACTTCAAAGATTTAGTGTGCAAAAAATAATACAACAGTTTAAAAAAATAATGATTATATTGAAATAATGTTTTGGCTATATTGGATTAAATAAAACAATATTAATTTCACCTATTTCTTATTTTTTAAACCTGTTTAACGTAACTAATAGAACATTTAAAACTATGTATGTGGCTTGCATTATATTTCTATTGAATGGTGTTGCTCTAGTATATTAAAAAATAGGCTTTGACTTTTAAGCATCTTTACAGTAGTACATTTCTTTTTAAAAATATATTTTTATTGATTTCAAAGAGAGGAAGGAAGAGAGATAGAAAGAAACTGATGAGAGAGAATCATTGGTCGACTGCCTCCTGCACACCCCCTACCGGGGTCGAACCCACAACCCAGGCATGTGTCCTGATGGGGAATCGAACCATGACCTCCTGGTTCATGGGTTGATGCTGAATGACAGCCATACCAGCTGGGCACAGTAGTACATTTCTTGCTTTAGGTAAGTATACCTATACAGGAGAAACAGACTTATTGCAAGAGAAGGACACAGGAATGGAGATTTGCAAGTGAGGAAACTGATTTTAGAAGAAAGTCCGCAATGTGCCTCAGTTACCTCTCAGTCTGGGGTGAGGGGGTGTGGGTGATGATCAATTGCCTGAAATAAGTGCTTTCATTCCCCTAGCTCCATCTGATCTTCTGGCTGGGACCAAGAAAAAGGAAGGAAAGGGCATTTTGAAACTTCTTTCCCCTTACCGTCTTAGCCATCAAGCTGTGGGTGGGAGATAGTGTCAATATGACAGGAGCTTTCCCTCGACACGTCTGGGCCACCATCCCTGGCCAAGAGAAGGAGGAGGAATGAAGCGAGCCTCTTCTTCACTCCCAGGGCCATCTGGTAGAGCTGCTGCCGCACCTCCTTCTGCCAATAGGCATAGATGAGTGGGTTGAGCAGGGAGTTGCCCACACCAAGCAGCCACAGGTACCGTTCCAGTACTAAATAGAGGTGGCACTCTTTGCAGGCCACCTGCACGATGCCAGTGATAAGGAATGGGGTCCAGGACAGAGTGAAGCTCCCAATGAGAACAGCCACAGTGCGGACAGCCTTGAAGTCACTGGGAGTCCGTGGGGGCCGGTAAGCTCCAGCCGTGGCTCCTGCATGTTCCATCTTCCGGATCTGTTGGCTGTGCGTAGAGGCAATCTTGAGCATGTCACAGTAGAAGAAGACAAAAAGGAGCAGGGCTGGGAAGAAGCCAGCGCAGGAGAGAGTCAGCACAAAGCGCGGGTGAAACACAGCGAAGAAGCTGCAGGGCTCCTGGTAGGTGGTCTGCTGGAATATGGGGACTCCAAGTGGGAGGAAGCCAATGATGTAAGACACCAACCACAGCCCAGCAATGCAGGCTCCAGCCACAAACCCATTCATGATCTGAAAGTAGCGGAGAGGCTGCTTGATGGCAAGGTACCTGTCAGAGGCAATCAGCATGACTGTGAGGACAGAGGCAGCTGCAGAGGAAGTGACAAATGCCATCCTAAAAGTGCACAGGTTCTTCTTGGTGGGCCGAGCTGGGTTGGAGAGCTGGTCAGTGACGAGGCCAGAAATCGCCACACCAAGCAAGGTGTCAGCCACAGCCAGATTCAAGGTGAAGCAGAGACTGACACCATCATTCCTGTGGATCAGCAACAGCTCAGCCACGGCCACTAGTACATTAGCAGCAATGATGAGGGAGGCCAGGACAGCAAGGATCACTCCAAATGGGAAAGATGACTCCATGTCTGGAAGTGGCAGGATTTCCACTTACCAAGGCATGCTGGCTTGCCAGATCAATTTTTCATGGGCTGGAGGAGAAGCAGCTGTGGATTCAGAGCTGCAGCACCATTCTGGCCATCACTGGCAGTCCAGGCTGGCAGCTTGTCATCTTTGGGATCCTGCTGGTTATTAAGAATCACTCACCCTTCCCTTTTCAGTCCTCAGCCTCTTGCTTCTCCAGCTCTCTGAAGGCAGCAATCCCTGTGCAGACCCCCCCCTAGGCCCTGAGCTAGTCCCTCCCCTTCCAACAACCAAGTTACTAGACAACTTGAAAGTACCTGGTGCACACTCTCACCAGGCTCTCTCTCCTTTCATTGATGCTTCACAGACTTTGGAGGGATTGGAGCATTCAGCAGATCTCCTGTTTGGCAGATGATACGATTGACTTAACCACACCTTTTCTTCCTCCACAGTTTGAAGTTAAATTTCCACTTCTTTTCTTCCTCAGCTTCAAGCTTAACAACTAATTTCATCTTAATCAAGCATTTGCCCAATAACTAATTCTCAGTTACAATAATGATTGCTTTTAATGAAGCAAGATGATTATAATCAGTTGATGTGGGAAGTGAGGGCAAGCAAGCTATTTCAGGGCCCAGCACACTTCCAGAGGATTTATCATACATTTAAGCTTTTTCTTATCTTTTGCTTCCTAATACCTCAGATTCTAATTTTCTCAAACAAGGTGTGCTGTTTCCCTCTTTCTCATCCCTCGGAATTCAGTCAGTTTGGGATTTAGAAGGGAGAGAAAAATCAAGCTGAGAACTGTAAATAGCCTTCATTTCATTTAGAATAGAGCCCATCCCTGTCTAAGGCTGTGTCTGTGAGATATACGCACTGGAAAATTTTCTGCACCATGCATGGCAGGCCACGTTTTTGGTCATGAGCAGTAGCTGCCAGCCTTGCCTTTTTATCTTGTAACCTTGCCTTTCTTTAAAAATTGTTTAAAATAGATTTTTATTGATTTCAGAGAGAAAGGGAGAGGGAAAGAGAGATAGAAACATCAATGATGAGAGGGAATTATTGATTGGCTGCCTCCTGCCCACTCCACACTGGAGATTCAGCCCACAACACAGGCAAATGCCCTGACAGAGAATCAAACCATGACCTCTTGATTCATAGGTTGACCCTCAACCACTGAGCCACACCAGCTGGGGCTAACTTTATCTTTCTTGATCCTGTAGACCTAAGATATATCTGGGACAGGAGAAGAGGAGGTGGACTGCATTCTAGAAAGTGTCTGCTCTAATGTTTGTGGAATTTTCCATTTTCCAGGGATAGAGGTAGGTCAAAGAGTGATAGTGTTGTTGAGGCAGGTGAGATAGGCTCAGGAAGGGCAGCTGTGTAGGTCACTCCTATTTTACCGTAGGTTGTATATCCATTTGCTCAGGTACATTAGAACTAACCTTTTGCCTGCTGCTCTCTTCTTGGATACCAAGAAGAGAGGGGTGGGGAGAAGAGTTGTTAGAAGCTTATTTACACAGTTCAGGTGACAGCACAAATGGAAAAGGTTATTTTAAGTGAGGGAGTGGAGCAAGGTGGAGAGTTGGAGGCAAATATAGTCAGATGTTTTGACAGACTGAGTGGGCCTTAAGGCAGATGTTTTTCCTACAAAGGATCAGAAAGGCTGTGGCGTGGGTACTTGGTATTTCAGTTGCCAGTCTGAGAACTGTTCTTATTCTTTGTTACATCCATTAGGTGGCTGATTTCAGTTGCTTGGCACCTGGCCTAATTTTATACGTGGATCTAAGGTGTGCTTGTTTCCCCAGCCCTAGACTCCATTAGTGGAGTCAAGATGGCCCAATATGCTCAAACTTGAGAGTGCATCAGAATCCCTTATGGGGTTTGGGCCTCATTCCCAGAATTTGGGATTAATTAGGTCTGCGGTGGGCCTGAGAATCTGCATTTCTAACAACTTCCCAGGTGATGCTGCTGCTGCTGCTGGTTCAGAACCACTTTGAGAACCACTGCTCTAGTGAAATGATTCTTTTTTTCCCCCCATTTTAAAAATTAAGTTATTATATGTGTACATATTCTGCCATTGTCCCCCACCCCCCTCCCATACATCCCCTCACTCCCCAGAGTTTTGTGTCCATTGGTTATGCTTATATGCATGCATACAAGTCCTTTGGTTGATCTCTTTCTCCCCCCACCTCTCCCTAACCTTCCCGATGTAATTTGACAGTCTGTTTGATGCTTTACTGCCTCTGTATATGTATTTTTGTTCATCAGTTTATAATGTTCTTTATTATCCACAAATGAGTGAGATCATGTGGTATTTTTCTTTCATTGACTGGCTTATTTCACTTAGCATAATGTTCTCCAATTCCATCCAGGTTGTTGCAAATGATAAGAATTCCTTCTTTTTTATGGCAGCATAGTATTCCATTGTGTAAATGCACCATAGTTTTCTGATCCAGTCATCTGCTGATGGGAACCTAGGCTGTTTCCAAATCCTAGCTATTGTAAATTGTGCTGCTGTGAACATAGGGGTGCATATATCCTTTCTGATTGGTGTTTCTAGTTTCTTAGAATATATTCCTAGGAATGGATTACTGGGTCAAATGGGAGTTCCATTTTCAGTTTTTTGAGAAAACTCCATACTGTTCTCCACAGTGGCTTGCACCAATCTGCATTCCCACCAGCAGTGCACGAGAGTTCCTTTTTCTCCACATCCTCACCAAGACTTGTCGTTTGTTAATGATAGCCATTCTGACAGGTGTGAGATGGTACTGCACTGTCGTTTTGATTTGCATCTCTTGGATAGTGACTTTGAGCATGTTTTCATGTGTCTCTTGGCCTTCCTTCTGTCTTCTTTCGAAAAGTATCTATTTAGGTCCGTTGTGCTCCCCCCCCCTTTTTGGATCATTTATCTTCCCTTTATTATGTTGTATAAGTTTCCTGTAGATGTTGGGGATTAAACATTTATCAATGATAACATCTGCAAATATGTTCTTCCATACAGTGGGCTTTCTTGTTGTTTTGTTGATGCTTTCTTTTGCTGTGAAATGATTCTTAGCCTTAGCTGTGTAGTGAATGGAATTACTTGGTAATTCCAAAACAACTGACATTGGGGCCATATACCAAGAGGTTCTACTTTCATTAGTCTGGGATATGACCAATGCTTCTGGAGTCTCAAAAGTTTCTCAGGTGATTCACATATTCAGGCATAGGTGAGAACTACTGTCCAATGGCAAAAACACATGCTTTGGAGTCAGGACACCAGGGGTCTGGTCTGATACTATCTGTGATTTTGCTTGGCCAAATAACTTCACCTCTCTGAATTAGATTTGATTGGCTCATATGTATCATTGGAGCAATAATAGCTACATGATAGGGTTGTGGGGATGATAAAATGAGTATGATGGATGTGAAAGGGCTTCATAAACTATAAAATGTTACATAGGAATTTTTATTGCATGTTTTCCAATCTCTTGTTAATCAAAGTATTTATCAAATCAAATATTGGTATGACGAGATCTTGATAGAAATACAGAATTTTAGGTCCTACCCAAGACCTACTAAAGCAGAGCTTCCATTTAAATAAGAGTTCCAGGTGATTTATATGCACATTAAGGTTGTACTTTTCTCTTTCTCACTCTCAGATGCCTGGTTGTATTAGTTTTCTCTCCTGCAATAACAAATTGCTGTGAACTTAGTAGCTTAAACAACACAAATTTATTTAAATTCTCCAGGTCAGAAGTCCAAAAAGGGTCTTAAGGGGCTCAACTCAAGGTGTTGGCAGGGCTACATTCCTTTTAAGGGGAGGATAACTTGCTTGCTTTTTCAACTTTTAGATGCTTGGTACATTCCTTGGCTCGTGGTACATCTCTTTAATCTCTGATTCTTTAGTCACAACTCCTTCTCTGACTCTGATCCTCCTTCCTCTCTCTTTAAAGACCCTTGTAGATACATCAAGTCTTCCTGGATAATCCATATCTTCCCCATCTCAAGACCCTTAACCTAAAATACCTTTTGCCATGTAAAGTAAAATATTCACAGGTTCTGGGTATTAGGACATGCACATCTTTGAGGGGGGAGCATTATTCTACCTACCATATCAGTATTCTCTGCTGCCAGGTCTCTTCTCCCTCCACCCCATAACAGATGCTTTTCTCAGTCTGCTATTTCTTTGCCCATACCCTAAACATTTATTTCTTTTCCTTTAACCATAAACATATCCCTGTATCTGTCTTGTCCTCTCAGTAACCCACAAGCTGATTCAAACTAGTATAGGCAACCTTGTAAAATACTGAGCTCCCTGTCATTGGGAATATGCAAGCAGATGCTGAACGCTCACCTTCCTGAAGGGCCTTAGATGGAATTCCTACAGTGGTGCAAAACATCATTACTCTCATTGAGTTGTCTTTCAGTCCCTACACAATCTGTTTTTTATGGGTCCCTGGAGTCTTTTCTCTCCCTCAGCTCCCTCCACTTCTATATCAGCCTTGGTCTTTTATACCCCTTTTCTGACACTACCACATGGTCTCAACTGTGGATCCTAGGTGTGTGCCCATGCAGTGAGGTCAAGACCACAGAGAATGTGGTTCCTTCTTGGGAGATTGGTGGCTGGAGCTTACAGTCCTGCTCCACTGGAGTTGGCTGAGGGCTTTCACAGTCTCTGGAATGGAGTGTCAACAAGGGAAACAAACGGGAGGTTGATAAAGGGAAGGAAGAAAAAGGATGAGAGGGTTTATTCTCTGGTCAAACTATCCCATAATGAATGCATTAAAGGATGGTCATACTGGATTGTCACTAAGCATGCAAAAGGATGCTTCGTCCACTCTGAGGGCATGGGGCTGAGGTACAGAGGTTTTGGCTGGAATGGGAAAGGAGGAGACACCTGGCTTCAACACAGCTCACCCTCAGAGCCAGGCCCCTCGAAAAGGAGCTCTAGGAAGATATCCAAGGCAAGTTGTGCCTGATTTCTCATGGTTTCTAGACCAGCCATCTGCCTGCGATGGTTTAGTTGCATCTTGCCCAAGGACAAAGGCAGCAGTAACATTTAATTTTTTTCTGAATGACTAGACTCTTACATCCATTACTATGAAATATTATGCAACTGTATGAAAAATATGGGATAAGGGTTATACGTCTTGACACAGAGAGACCTCCAAGCTATGTTGTTGATTGATAAATCAAGTCACACATCAATATATAGATTCTGGGCTCACTTATGAAAATAAAACCCCAAACCCCATTTATACGTGTGTATAAATGTACAGAAAGGAGATTGTTAACAGTGAGTACTTTTTAGGAGGGGAGTGGGATTGGTGGGGGAGGGTGAAGACTCACTGTCACAATTTACTTTGAATACTTTCTGACTTGTTATATATTTTCATAGTGAGAATGTAGTCAAGTAATTTCAAAAGAAAAAACCCTCAAAACTGCCCCTTCCTATCTAGCTTAGTCATTAATTTGGAGAGGCCTTTTACAGGCCACACAAAAATGCAGTGTATATTTATATCTGTATTTGTATGTGTATATATATATATATATATATATATATATATATATATATATATATATACATACCAACATTTATATATTCTTTGCTCATATTTTTACCTATGTGTGTGTACTGGGAGAAAGGTTAGGGCAAGATAGGGTGGGAGAATCAGTATTTGGGGCTTTAGTCTCTCCTTGAAGTGCGAAATACTTTGAGGAAACAGACCTAGCCTTCTGGGGGCATCTGAGCCTTCTTGTAGCAATGATGATAACAGCTAACATTTGTGGGGCCCTTAAGTGCTGAGTACCGTGCTAAATATACAACATGGATTCTTATTTCATCCTCACAACATTTTTAATACCTTGATTTTACAGTTGAAGAAACCAAGGCACAGAGTGGGTGAATTATTTGCCCAAGGTCACACAGCTTGTTAGCCATAGATATCAGAAATTGGCATACAGGCCATCAGCTTGTGTAGGACAGCGATCAAGAGTTTGTCCTATCTTATATCAACCCTAGAGACCACATATTGTCCTCTTTTCTTGCCAGTTATGTGCTTCTGTGCTTTTGCACATCCTATTATTTGTGACCTTCAACTTGACACTATTATGCTTTGGGTTTTTTAAAAATACATTTTTATTGATTTCAGAGAGGAAGTGAGAGGGAGAGAAAGATAGAAACATCAATGATGAATGAGAATAATTGATCTACTGCATTCTGCATGCCCCCCACTGAGGATCGAGCCTGAAACCTGATCATGTGCTCTGACTGGGAATTGAACTGTGACCTCCCAGTTCATAGGTCAGTGCTCAACCACTGATCCACACCGGCTGGGCATATGCTTTGGTGTTTTTTTTGGGGGGGAGGGGGTTTGGTGCTTGAGCTGAGATTAAGTAGAAGGCCCCTCCCTTTTTTTGGTTGTTGCTAAAGCCCAGTGATTGTGGGAAATTAGGATAATTTTTACCCTAAGCCCAAGGAAATACATAAATCTGGATTCATACCTATATACCTCTCCATTTATCTTTCTGCTCCTTCTTTTCACTCTTGCTATTGCCTCTTTTATCTTCATCCGCACTATGATTATGGTCTCTTAACTGCTCGTCTTGTTTCTCCCCATGCTGACATCCCTCTGCTAGTACGTTTATTGAGTGCTTACTCTGTGCCAGTTACTTTGCTTGGAAAGAGCTTTTCATAGATTCAAGTAACATTTTGTGAGCTAGATGTTATTATCCCCAGTTTACAAATGACGATGAGGCAAAAGGAACTGCCTGAGATTATGCAATGGGAAAGGAATGACAAAACTGGGATTGAAATACAGTTATTCTCACTCCTGGTCCAGGATTGGAATCCAGTTATCCTCACTCCTGGTCCAGCCGTCTTTTTGCTACTCGTGTTGCAGAAGCCGGTGTGTGGTAGGGTGAAAAATTACCCCTAAAGATATCCATGTTCTAACCCCTGTAACCTGTGAATATGTTACCCAAGTGGCAAAAGGGCCGTTGCTGTTGTGATTAAGGCTCCTGATATTGGAGATTATCCTGGATTTTCTGGGTGGGACCAATGATAAAATCATAAGGGTCCATATTAGAGTAAAGTGGGAGATCAGAGTGAGCAGTATTAGGGTATATGACCACAGAAGCAGGATTTTGGAGCGATCAAGGTCACAAGGCAAAGATTGCAAGGCAAAGATTCTAGAAGCTGGAAAAGCCAAGAAACAGATTCTCCCCTAGAGCCTCCAGAAGGAACCAGGCCTGCTGATACTTTGATGTTAGCCAAGTGAAACTGAGTTTAGATGATTGATTTTGAGAACTGTAAGCTAATAAATTAAAGTTGTTCTAAGTGCTAAAGTTGTGGTAATTTGTTAGAGCAGTAACAGGAAATGAATAAACTGAGCTATAGGGTTAATATGAGGAGACAGTTAAAAAAACCCCCACCTGTATCCTGGTTATATTGCTTCTTGGCAGTGCTTACTAAGAGACATTTGGTTGCAATACTACAAAGGTTCCTACTTAGCCAGGAAAGAGAAGCTTGAAGGCCAAAATGCCAATGACCAGGAAGCCCAGCAGAGGGCAGGCACTCTGTAGGGAGGAATCAATCCTTGGAGAGGCTTTGTTCCCATGTAGCTATATAAACAGGTAGGTCTCTCAAAGGAAAGATCCTTCCAGGAACTTCTGGATTTCTGTGATTGTGTTGCATCTTGGCTAAGGCTTCATGCAGGCCAGAGGAGCATGGTGAATATGAAAACCTTGTCATTTGCCACTTGGGGTGGCAAATGACAAGGTTTTTTCTCCTTTTATTTATTTACTAGAGGCCCGATGCATGAAATTTGTGCATGGGTAGGGTCCCTAGGCCTGGCTGGAGATCAGGACCGATCAATGACACGACCAGCAGGGCAATTGTGGGGGGAGGGCAGTGCTGGCACCCACCTTGGCCGGCCTGGTGCCAGCTGCTCGCCAGCCCCACCTCCCTGCTGCTGCCACCAGTCTCCTCCCTCTTATTATTCTGATGGGGCAATCAGGGGCCCCTGCTAGCATCCACATTGGCTGGCCTGGGGCCTGCGGGCTGGGGGCAGCTCCTGCGTTGAGCATCTGCCCCCTGGTAGTCAGTGTGTGCCATAGCTACTAGTCGTTCCACCAGTCATTCCTCTGTTCGGTCAATTTACATATAAGGCTTTTATTATATTGGATATTGTTGAGCTAGTGCTCTGAAATTCTTTCCTCTCATGCAGAGTAGGAGTTGGGTAATGAGGCATACACATTTTTGATTCATTCCCATGGCTTATGGAATGAGGCAAGAGTTGAAAATATATATTCAATTAATACTTCTTGCATTTTTCATTGGAAGTAGTTTTTGAAGACTATTCTTCCAAAAAGACTGCACTGAAAGGGGCCATGCTAGCCTGAATTGTGTATTGCAGCCATCCATATCTTAGACAGCCATTCCAACTTTTTTTCTGGAGAGCTAGTCGTAAATTTTGGGGATTAAAACAATTTTGGGGTTATAACAATGGCTGGGGATATTTAGAACATGAGAAGGTTATTATTAATATTAGTAATACCTATCTCTGATCAAACTTTACATGCATGATATCATTTAATTCTCACAACATCCCTGTGAAGTGATATCACCAATGCACCAAGAAATTATTGGAACCATCTAAATTGATGAAGGTTTTACAGAAGCAAATGGTGGAAGTGGGATTTGAACTCAAGTCTGTCAAGACTCAGAGTTTATATTCTTCTAACTTGCTACCTGTTCTGCTGAACAGAGATAGAATAAAAAGGTGTGACATCATCCTATAGCTTTGAAAACCTGTGTTCAACCTCTTGAGGGATGCCAAACCCCAGCACCTATGAGAACAATGCTGCCAGCCAACATGCAATGTCATTGTGGCATGAGCTAAGACAAGCCTGCTCTGTGCTTCATCTCTGAAGGCTTCGCTTGCCCCTCAGCCTGTCTCTTTGACGACCTATTTGCTCTTCACAATGATATGTCTCAGTGATCTGGCTTCTCTGCCTCATGGCCCACTCACTCCTTTCCTTAATCTGCACTATCTCCTATTTCTTGGATCAGTGTTTTACCTGGCACTGCTGGTAACTGGCTTCTTTACCTTTGTCTCAATATGGCATCCTGTGATCTTTCTCAGCAATAGACCACCCCAGGAAAAGTCTGACTTGGGACAGTGAAAATGACTGAGAGGGTAAAAGTTGACTATATAAGGAATCTTTTAGAGAATAGGGGGTGGGGCACTAGTCTTTGGCCTATTGAGTGCCTACTCTGTATTTATCTGCTTAGATGCAATTGTGATAACCATTTTGGAACTCCTGCTCTAGGCAAGCTCCTGTCATCCCTTGAATATTCTTTTTCCATTCAGCTCCATTTAGATAGGCCTAGCTCTACACCTCATCACACCTGCTCTGCTTATTCTACTCAGTTCAGTTTAGCACACATGCTCCGTAGGTCTGCATGCCAATGGGGACTTCACATTATGAATTTAGAGTAAATGTGATTTGTGAAGATAGCCATATGATCCTCAGCAACTTCTTCTTCATTCTGTCCCTTTCTTACTTGTAATTAAATTCTGCCTTTTAAGTCAGCTCATCAAAAACGTTGGCAGTTTCTGAAATGTGTGCTGCTTGAGGTATAGCAAACTGCTGTTTTGGCCTGGACAGTGGAGGAAGGTTGAAAAATGATAGCCATGTGGTATGAGAACATCTGTTGTGTGTTTTCTAGAAGGCATGCGTCCCCCTGGCCTCCTCCTCCTCATGAGTTTGAGATTTTTCTATCCAGCTCCTCAAGTTTCTACCTAAATGACAGATTGCTGGGAGCAAGCAGCTGTGCTGAGCTTGGAGGGGAGTCCATGGGGTACAGTTGTGTTTCCAGTTCATCAACATTTGATTTATATAACTCATGCACGTTTTCCTGCAAAAACTTCATGCTAAGCTTTGCAAACTGCTCTAAATTATCTGTGGATGACAGTATTCACAGATAATCCTTAGATGCTCTAAGGCAGTGTTTCCCAACCTTCTCTCATGATGAGAATCACCTGGTGGAATTGTTAAAACACAGATTCCTGAATCACAACTAAGAAGTGCTAAACTAGAATTTTTGAGAACATATAGGTAAAATTGCATACCTAACTTAGTGCTCTGTATATAACATCTGTCTTAGAGCACTAGTTAAGTACAATTTTACCTATATGTTCCCAAAAATCCTAGTTTAGCACTTCTTAGTTGGGATTCAGGAATCTGTGTTTTAACAACTCCACCAGGTGATTCTCATCATGAGAGAAGGTTGGGAAACACTGCTCTAAGGCAGTGAGTGGTCCTTGGCTGTTGTTTCTGAACCATGGAAACTTTTAATTTTTTTACTAGAGGCCTAGTGCACAAAATTCGTGCTCTGGGGGGGGGGGAACGTGTCCCTCAGCCCAGCCTACACCCTCTCCAATCTGGGACCCCTTGAGGGATGTCCGACTGCCTGTTTAGGCCCAATCCCTCTTACAATCCAGGACTGCTGGCTCCCAACTGCTTGTCTGCCTGCCTGCCTGCCTGCCTGATTGCCCCTAACTGCTTTTGCCTGTCAGCCTGATCATCCCCTAACCACTCCCCAGCCAGCCTTATTGATGCCTCACTGCTCCCCTGCCAGCCAATTGCCCCCAACTGCCCTCCCCTGCAGGTCTGGTCCCCCCCAACTGCCCTTCCCTGCAGGCCTGGTCCCCCTCCAATGGCCCTCCTCTACAGGCCTGGTCCCCCCCAACTGCCTTCCCTTCCCTGCATGCCTGGTTGCCCCCAACTGTACTCCCCTGCTGCCCTGGTCACCCACAACTACTCTCCCCTGCCGGCCATCTTGTGGTGGCCATCTTTGACCACATGGGGATGGCCATTTTTGACCACATGGGGGCGGCCATCTTGTGTGAGAGTATGAGGGTTAATTTGCATATTACCTGTCTATTATATAGGATTTTTAAAAATTGATTTCAGAGAGGAAGGGAGAGGGAGGGAAAGATAGAAATACCAATGATAACAATCTTTTATTGGCTGCCTCCTGCATGCCGTCTACTGGGGATCAAGCCTACGAGCCAGGAAAGTGCCCTCACCAGGAACTGAATGATAATCTCCTGGTTCAAAGGTTGATGCTCAACCACTGAGCCATGGTGGCTGGGCACATGGAACCTTTTTAGAATCTGATGTAAGCATGGACCTTCTAAAAATTCACATGTTCATTACATACACATCATGACTTTAGGTTTATATCTCTGGAAGAGATCCCATGTTGTTAACACAATACATAATTTTGTACTCCCTTTATTTCTCCAGGTAACCTATAATTAAGAAACAGATCTTTAGCCGAAGCCGGTTTGGCTCAGTGGATAGAGCATCAGACTGCGGACTGAAAGGTCCTGGGTTCGATTCCGGTTATGGGCATGTGCCTTGGTTGCGGGCACGTCCCCGGTAGGGGGTGTGCAAGAGGCAGCTGGTTGATGTTTCTCTCTCATTGACATTTCTAGCTCTCTATCTCTCTCCCTTCCTCTCTGTAAAAAAAACACACAAAAAACAAAACAAAACAAAACAAAAAAACAGATCTTTAAATAAAACATTTAATCATTTTTTTCAACTTAAGGAAAGTGTAGTCTACATCTACCCTTTTAAGTTTCTATTTTGCTTTCATCAGATAGCATTATCCCAAAGTCTTCAGTATGGGGGCAGTTAAGTACAGGATGGATATACCAGTGTGGGTCCTCTGGAGTCCACTATCCTTATGGGGACATTGTTTGTGGATCAATTGAAATAAGTGGTGGAAACACTGAAAAATTAAAGGTTCTTATATCAAGAACACTTTTTTACAGAGTTTGACAATATTGGTCACCTCTTGCTCACTTCTTGAATTCTACTTTCTCTTGATGCTTCATTCTCATTTTTCATCGTCCTCCTCAGTCTTCTTTGTTGGCTCCTCAGGCACTTTTGTCTCAACAATTTCCAAACTGAATTCATCAGTTTTCTCCCAGAGCAGTCTTCCTGCCTTTCTTAGTTTGGTAAAGAGGGTTACTGCCCAACTAGTCTCTCAAGCCAGAAACCTAAGCATCCTTTTCAGATGTTTTCTCACTACCCACATTTGATTTAGTCAACCTGTTATGCCACTGAAATCTGTTCACTTGGTTCCTACTCACCACAGTCAACTGCTCTCCCAACATCAAGATTTGTGTGCATTAATCCATCCCTTATATTGATTCCAAGGTGATATAAAATAAAATGACCATTGTATTCCCAGAGTCAAGGGAGCATATTTGAATTGTCTCTTTTCACATATGTTTTCCCTTGAGATTGAGCATGTTTATTTTTGTAATCTCAGCATCTAATGCAGTATCTGCATATAGCAGTTCCTCAACAAAAATGGCTGCCTTGTTGATTGGTTGAATGACTGAATGATTGAGCTGTATGATTACTTATCATTGCCTACAATCTATAAGGCCCTTCATGAAATGGCCTGAATTCTTCCATCTATCTGGGATGCCCTACCTATTCTATCCCCTAGTCACACCATACATGTTTTTTATGCTGTTGCCTCTGGAGGCTCTTCTGCTGGTTCCTCTGCTCTAAATGTTTTCTCTGTATGGCACCCATACTCTGTCTTCTCTCTACATGGTGACTGCCATCAAGACCCAATCCAACTGCACTTATCTCTCTAGCTCTCCCCCCAACAATCTGCTTTCTAGCCCCAGCTCCTTCTACCCTCAGTAGTCAGAATAAAGTAATTCTCATCTGGTTCCAATAGCATTTCATTCATACTTTCATTATGACATTCATCACTTTGTATTATATTTATTCATTTATACACACACACACACACACACACACACACACACACACACACACTGAGTGGACAGATTATTATGACCACCTGATGTTTGTAGGCAATTAGCCGTACACTGCATCATATGAGATATGGAAGCCAAAGGCCTGTTTGAACACCTTTGCTGTCTGCAGTTACCAAGATAAAACATCTTCAATTCACACAGGAACACAAGGATTGGACAGTTGAGCATTGGAAAAAAGTCATGTGGTCCGATGAATCATGCTTCCAGTTGCATCATGCGGATGGCAGAGTGAGAATTTTGCGGAAACAGCATGAAAGCATGCACCCCACATGCATGAGTACAACCTTTCAAGCTGGTGGGGGCAGTGTTATGATTTGGGGCATGTTTTCCTGGCATGATTTGGGCCCTTTAATTCGTGTGGAACAATGTATGAATAGCATAACATAACTAAGTATTGTTGCTGATCAAGTTCATCCTATCATGTTGATGCATATCCCAATGGAGATGGCTTCTTCCAACAAGACAATGTGCCATGCCACGGTGCTTGTATCGTGCAGGAGTAGTTTCAAGAACACGAGGGAGACTTTAGCTTTCAGTATGCAGCCAAGGTGATACTGCTAAAATGTAAAACAGAATTAAATCCTTCCATGGTTTCATGCCTCACATTGAGCAAAATACAAAGTTTCTACTAAACATGGCCCCTGCCCGATCTGTTCCTCTGTCCCCACTTACCCTGTGCATAGTGGCTAAGAATGCAGATTTTGGAATGACACTACCTGGGTCCAAATCGTGGCTCTACCATTTACCATCTGTAAAGTGAATTAATCACTGTGCCTCAGTTTAATCTGCAAAATGGGGATAATAGTGTCTACCTTATAGAGTCATTGTGAGAAGTAAATGAGTTAATGTGAGTAAAATACCTAGAAGAGTATCTGGTACATATTGGCTACTAAATTAGATTTTGTTAAATAAACAAAAATATTTTGTCATTCTCCTCCTTGCCTACTCCTTTCCAGCCACTCTGGCTTCCTTATTGTTTCTCAAACACATTCCTGTCTGAGGACCTTTGCACTTATTGTTCCCTCTGCCTGGAAACACTGTTCTCCCAGATATCCCATGGCTTGCTCCCTAACTTCTTGCAGGTCTCTGGCTTCATGTCACTTTATCAGGGAGGCCTTTTTTGATTGATCACATTTTATAAAATAGAAACACTCTGTCACAGCCCTTACCCTGCTTTATTTTTCGTTCATAGCACTTATCAACATTGAATATATATTTATACTAGTGACCTGGTGCATGGATTCATGCACATTGAAAGGAAATTAATTAGAAGGTGGCCGGAGGGGCGTTACTGGGTGACACTGGCTGGACATGCCCTGGAGCCAATCTCCCATGGTCCCTCCCTAGCTGACCACACCTAGGGTGGTGCTGTGGCTTGAAGGGCATCTGTGGAGTGAGTGGGGTCCCTCTGGCAGGTAAGATCTCTTGGCCTGGCCTGCAGGGATTGGGCTCAAACCAGCTCTCTGACATCCCCTGAGGGATCCCAAAGTGCAAGAGGGCACGCTGCAAAGTTGCTGTCGTACAGAGTGTGGAATGCAAACATAAGTGTGTGGTAAACCAGATTTGGGGCTGACAGTGTCCCAGCAACAACATAACCTTTGGCTGAAAAGTGAAATTGCGTGGCCCCACAAGGAATTGGACTGCATCCTTTCTGATTTGGGGCTGATTGGGCTGCCAGTGACCCCGAGCCAGTGCAGCATGTTTATTATATACAGTATAATTCCAGGAAGTTTTACTAGTGTTTAAAACAAAGTCCAGCCAGTCAAAGGAATGGATGCAATTATCTACACTTAGCCAGGAGTGACGATTACAAAGAATGAAAAATTACAGCTTGATCTTTAATCATGACCATAGCTTGATCTTTAACCATTATTTCACATAATTTCCTTTGTTTTAAACTCTAGTAAAACTTCCTGGAATTATACTGTATATAATAAACACGCTGCACTGGCTCTGGGTCACTGTCTCTCCATCAGAGGACAGTTGTCTCACCTGGTCCCAACCTTCTCTACTGTCTCTGTGTCTGTCTCTTTCTTTCATTTTCTCAGTCCCTAGCTACCCCTACTCAGGATTCATGGACTATTCTCTAGCTGTGCTGGTCGCAGTCCAAGAGAGAAATACTTAATAATAAAGGTCATGATTTCTCTTCCAAGATAACATGGCAATACAAATGTAAGCAATATCTGGATAAAGGTAAGAAAATTTTCACAGTATAGAAAATAAAAGTCTTTTCCCCCCTATGCTCATCTGTTTCCTAAAGGTAACCATAGTTGTATATATTTTCAATTTAATTAACCAACTAGTGGCCTGGTGCACAGATTCATGCACATTAAAAGGAAATTAATTAGAAGAAATATTTTAATATAGCTATTTGCCCTATATTTATAATAGAAATATCAGAGATGAAATAAAATTAGTAAAATTTATATATGAAAATCCTATATAATAAAAGGTTAATAGGCAAATTGTCCACACAGGCAGGAGTTCCACTGACTGGGAATTATATGTTTGCTGACCACCAGGGGGTGGTGTGGAACATGGCAGGCATCAGGGATGCAGCGCTGACAGGTGGTGACAGTGGAGGCACTGCCAGCCCAGGCCCAATGTGCCCCAAGGAGAGCAGGACCATGGCAGGATGGTGGAGTAGATAAGTTGGCGGTGCCAGGCCAAGGCAGGTGCAAAGAAAGGGAGGCCTCGGCATGCAGCAGTGGCAGGCAGCTGGGGGAAAGAGAGCCCCTGGCCAGCAGCTGGCATCCACAAGGACCCTACCCATGCACAAATTTTGTGCACTGGGCCTCTAATAATATCTAAATTGGTTAATAAATAATATAATATAACAATAACAAAGACATGATATAAAACAATAAAAATATGATATAAAACAACAAAAACATGATATAAAAACAACATTGATAAAAAATGACAGCAGAAACCGGTTTGGCTCAGTGGATAGAGCATCGGTGTGCGGACTAAAAGGTCCCAGGTTCGATTCCGGTCAAGGGCATATACCTTAGTTGCGGGCACATCCCCAGGAGGGGGTGTGCAAGAGGCAGCTGATCCATGATTCTCTTTCATCCATGTTTCTAACTCTCTATCCCTTTCTCTTCCTCTCTGTGAAATATCAATAAAATATATTTAAAAAAATGACAAATTGATTAAACTTATTCTAATATCTCTCTGTATACCACAATAAGAGTAAAAACACTTTCAGAGTGCTTGACTAATTTCCCTTGTGATGAAGTATTTACAATTTTAACTTTAACATCACATGCTCTGCCAATAGCTGGTCTTCAGACATTCTGTTGACAATGCCGCTTTCTTTCAGCTTCAGAATGTTAACAAAAACAACCAAATTCATGATCGACAATGAGAGATTGAAACACATGTGTGCAATTGGCGCCAGTAGAAAGCTTTATATGTATTGCACATGTGTGAGTCAATGTTTATTTTTAAATTGCCAATGTTTATTTTTAAATTTAAAATGTTTATTTTAAATTGTCATATGCATCGGCTGGCCAGTCAGTCGGTTGGACAGTTGGATGGATGGATAGTCGGTCACTTAGCCTTTTATATATACAGATAAATGTATTGGGTGCTTACTTTGTGTGCAGGAAAATGTTTGAGGTCTGAGGTGCTGAGGGCTTAAAAATGCAGTGCCTTTACCTTTAAGGATCTTACAGTCTTTCTGTGGAGAGAACATAAAAGAATTGAGATGTGCTGCAGAATTCAGAAGTGGGAACCATCACTGAGGGCTGGCAAGGTCAGAAAAGGTTTTCTGCATGAGAGATGCCTTGATGTGAGTTTGGGAACTGGGGCAGTTTTCATTCAGCTGGAGAAGAGTGGCCCTGGGATATGGAGTTCTCTCACCAAAGGTGTCTAGTTTGCATAATGAAAGGGGCCTTTGAGCAAATGAATAGAAGTGGAGTCTGGCTGAAGTTGAGGCTTCACGTTGGAGACCAGTGGGAGGAAAGACTACAGAAGAGTGGCTGAGCAGTTATAAGAGTACTGAAAGAGTTAGGAGGCATGAGATAATAACTCAGAACAGAAGAACTATGAAGTAAAGAGATTAATTTTGCTAGACATTTTGTTCAGTTTTTCCTTGAATGTGGGGACTGCCTTTGGTTTCCTTAGCATTGTCTGCAGAATCTAGAACTGAGCTCTGCATACAGTGGATGCTACATGGATATTATTGGTGGATATTACTAATAGCCACCTTGGATGACAAGTTTAGAGGGCCCTATGGACCCCACCTCCTTCCCATTCACTTATGAAAATCTCTATGTATCATTTTACATACCAATTCTTAAAAATCCCGAGCACATCCATTGAGACATCCCAGGCAAACTGGGACAGTTTTTAGCTCTCCTCGCTTCAGAAAATCTCTGCTGAACCCACCAACTGGATAGTAGCAGTCTTGTCATGTTCTCCTCAACCTGAATTGTCCTCCCTTTCAATTGGTCTTATTCTTCTCTTTTTTCTTCAGCTTCCTTTTGAACTGTGATGACAAAAGCACAGCTGGTTTGAAGAATCCAACCAGATAATGCTGCATCTGCAGGGGCTACTTCAACTGTACAACTAAGCAACCCAAGATTTCTAGGAGCAGATAAAACCCATGAGCAATCTGTCACTGTTTAGCTTTCATTGCCAAGGTAATTCTAAAAAGTTAATGAATAGCTGGTTTAGAGTGGGGGAGAGGCAGAGAATGAATGAAGCCTCTGTTCTGCTTCTTGGCAGGACATTGAGTTAACATGGTGAGCCATTGAGGGTATACTTGTCATCACCACTGCAATTATCAAAGTGCTTTTATGAAAGGCGTAGAGCTAAGTCTGCACAGAACTACACAGCTCTGGACCTTCACTTTTAGACCATGCATGGTTTGAGACAAGATATTGATGTGGAACATGCAAGATGGATTCAAATCTTCAATATGGCTTAAATCACATTATATGCCACCATTTCCTTTATGGGTTCCTGATTACTTCTAATATGAAATTTATAAAGTAAATATATCTTATCTCTTGTAGACTATTATTAACTCTTTGAGGGCAGAGAACCCAACCTTACACTCCTGTCTACAGATTTGCTGTACAGGACAAATATAGATGCCCAGTAAGGACTGATTAAGTCAACCAGAACCTATAGGTAGAGGCAGAGTACCTTTCATGCTAATGAATTCCATCGAACCTCAGTTTCTTCTTCTATAAAATGGGGATGGTAACTACAGACTTTATGGGGTTATTTTGAGGATAGAGGGGTCAATACATGCAAATTACTTAACACACAACCTAGCATTATCTGCTTAACTGTTAGGTATTAATTTAACACTATTAACTTCTGCCTTCTGCTTAAGTAGGAGAGAGACTAAGGAAAAGAATGAGTATAGCAGCTCTCACACAAAACTGGGTATTCAAGTAAGCCTATAGAGGCCGATTTGTCAGTTATCTATGCATTGGAATTGAGGGACAAAAGAGATTT
This sequence comes from Pipistrellus hanaki, assembly GCF_964339955.1. Taxonomy (NCBI): domain Eukaryota; kingdom Metazoa; phylum Chordata; class Mammalia; order Chiroptera; family Vespertilionidae; genus Pipistrellus; species Pipistrellus hanaki. The sequence goes on along the minus strand of NC_140524.1, from coordinate 26,472,071 downwards.
ACCCTCTAACATATCTGCTTTATTTTTCTGCCTTAACCTCCCCCCCCCCCCCCCCAACAGGGATGCTTTGATAGGTGTGGGTGGGTGGGCGCTCACGCATGCGCGCGCAGGCCCTTGGCCCGTGTGGGGATTTGCACTGCAGCTAACTAAGGCTGGGGCCACTGTCCCTACAGCTGGCACCTTTTCAAGTCTTCATTCAGCAAACATTTTTAGTTAACCCAATCACCGCCAGGGTCGTCCGTCCAGGAACTGGGGGTTTTGTAAAAGACCAGGCTTGCACCCTTGCGCTACTTCATAGACCAAGGAAACTACCCTGTTTCCCTGAAAATAAGACAGTGTCTTATATTAATTTTTTCTCCCAAAGTTGCGCTAGGTCTTATTTTCAGGGAATGTCTTATTTTTCCATGCGCTAGGACTTATTTTCGGAGGATGTCTTATTTTCGGGGAAACACGGGTAGGTACTAGAAAAAAATCCTCTGAAGGGTTAACCCAATCCAAAGAATTGTCACTTCCTGCACTAGTGCGCAGGCGCTGAGCCCCGTGAGGCGGAGCTAGTTTGGAGCAGCGGAACTCCGCCTAGTCCTCGGGGGCGGGTGGTGGCAGAGCCGCACATGCGCCCTGCAGCCTTTCCTGGTAGTGGATTCCTCTGTATTGAGCGCGAAACCGGCGGAGATGAAGTAAGACGTCAGCTTCTTTCTGAGAAGGGGGGAGATGGGGATCGGTTGGGGGCGGGCTGTGGGGGTGACCTGCCGCGATGGGGTGGTCTGCTTGGCCTAGGGGCAGGAGCGGCTGGGATTCCAGAAAACTAGTCCCCTAATTTTGCTCTCCTTCATCCCCGCACTTAACTTGTCTACTCTTCCACCCCCTGGGCAGCCCTTTAACGAAAGTGAAGCTGATAAATGAGCTGAATGAGCGAGAGGTCCAGCTTGGGGTGGCGGAGAAGGTGTCCTGGCATTCCGAGTACAAAGACAGCGCCTGGATCTTCCTGGGTGAGGTTCCCATCTTTCTCCAGCAGTGCTCCTCAGTCTCTACTGCCCTGCTTCCTGACATTTCAGCTTTTCCTCCCTCCATACCTCCCGACATTCATCACCCAGTTTTATTTCTTTCTGTTGTCCGCCCATAAATCTGTTTTCCATATTTATTTTCTCCCCTGTCTAGTTTGCTCTCCTGCAACTCAGTGCTGATAGTCACTTTCTGCCTTTCACTGTACTAAGAGTCTTGTCACTTTGTTTCTGTGACCATTGCCATTATTTGTATAGTTGTTTTTTTATTTATAATATTTTTCAATTACAGTTGCCATAGAATATTGTATTAGTTTTAGTTGTACACATGGTAATTAGACATTTATAATAACTTACAAAAGGATCACCCCATTAAGTCTGAAACCCATCGGACACCAAACTTCCTTATGACAATATTCTATTTTTTAAAAAATATATTTTTATTGATTTCAGAGAAGAAGGGAGAGGGAGAGAGAGATAGAAACATCAAAGATGAGAATTATTGATTGGCTGCTTCCTGTACACCCTCTACTGGGGATCCAGCCCGAAACCTGGGCACGGAGTTTGAAACCCAGGCATGTGCCCTTGACTGGAGTTGAACCCAGGATCTTTCAGTCCCCAGGCCGATGCTCTGTCCACTGAGCAAAACCAGCTAGGACTTGGCTATATTTTCTATGCTGTATTTCACATTCCCATGACAGTTTTGTAACTATCAGTTTGTACTTCTTAATCCCTTTACTTTTTCACCCATCCCCCATTAACCTCCCTCTCCTCTGGCAGCCATAATCTCTTCTCTGTATCTATGACTCTGTTTCTGTTTTGTTTTTTCATTTTTTTAAATTCCACATATAAGTGAAATCTTGTGTTTGTGTTTCTGTCTCAGATCATTATCAGCTGAGGAAACTGAGGCACTAAGAAGTTAATGGTCTTTTTAAGGTCACATAGTAAGTGGAACAGCCAGAATTATGGGATTCTAGAACTCATGGTCTTAGCCACTATCCCATATTACTGCTAATTCCTTCCCACCCTAATCCCCTTCCTTCAGAATTTATTTTCCTCATCTGATTAGTTCTGGCCTTCTGTTCATGTTCATATTACCATCTCTCTATTCACTTTGTGTCACATCCAGTAATTTGACAGTTTGTTCAAAGAGGTGATTGCACCAGTCATGATGCTAAGCACTTTATATTCATTGTTTTATTTAATTCTTATAACAATTCTGTGAGGTAAGTACTAATATCCCCACTTTATAGATGAAGGAAGGAAACTTGCAGGGGAATTTATTTCCTATGAAATGCTTAGCAATTGACTAATCCTTAGTCTATGTGAGGTAGAGTTAATATTTGCATATTTAAACTGAGTTCTCTGATGGCAGACCTTGTGGCTTACTCTTTTTTGTACCCTCAGTGCCTGGCCTAGTGCATGGTATTAATAGACATTTGGTAAAATGTTAGTTGAACTGAAATGTCGTTATCTCTTCTAGGAGGACTTCCCTATGAACTTACTGAAGGAGATATCATCTGTGTATTCTCACAGTAAGTTTCCTTTCATGTCCTGCCTTCTGGGTTGTCAGACTAATTTGCTTTCATAAGGTATTTTTGTGGCATCACAAGAGCCATTTGTTTTCATTCTATGTTGACTGGCTGGTCTGCATGGTGAGGGCTGGAGTTCCTACTCTAGTCTAGGTCAATCACAGGACATAGTTCTAGAACTCTCCCAGTGTGGAAAATCCCAAGAAGTTGGATGTTTTAGGAGGCCGTCTTGGGAATTCTGGTCTATTTTTCCTGCTTTTTCACTGAGGATTGTTCAGTGTGGGCCTACAGTGGAACACACTGCAACTCCCAGGAAGATACTATGTTGGCCCACATCCTTGGGCTCTTATAAACTAGGGGTATTTCATGATCACAGGGCCCTCTGGACCCACACTTGTGTGGCCTTGTAGAATTAGGGCAAAGCACAGTAGAATTGGTGGGGGGGAAAAACCCACAAAAGTTTTAGGCAGTAGTTTGCTTTCTTTGTTTCTAGATGAGTGTAAGGTTAGTGAGCAGAGTATGTCTCTTTACCCAGAGCTGAGAATCAAAGGCTGACGAGGAACACAAATGAATAGGGGAACCTTACCTTTTTCATTCTATGAGATGATCACAGCAGCTCTGGATGGGAGAGGGTCTTGGCAGCTCACACTGGTAGTGGCAGCAGATTTAGGAGAGGGGCTGGGTACAACCCCAGAGCTACAGAGTGACTAGATAGAGCCAGGGGGCCTTGGCAGCACACAGGAACAGAGGTCCAAGGCCCATGGATTATGTGGCCATCAGGGGCAGAGGACTATTGCAGGGAAGTTGGATAGCTTGTACAGGTAGAGGACCATGGCAAACAGGATGTAGCAAGCAAACATAGCCAGCACACCCTGGCAGAGACATTGCCATGGCAGGGTATGGCTGAGGTCACCCCATAGGCAGAAGGTACTGGCTTAGTGGTTGGGCAGCAGTCAGAGAAGTCCATGGGAAAGACATTGGGCAATACATATGAAAGGGCCATGGTGGAGGGCCTGGGCAGTCCACATAGGCAGAGGGCCATGGCTGGGATAGAGATTGCTTCTTCCAACTGCTAAGCATCAGGAAGTTCACAGAAAGTACAGCCTGTAATTCTACCCCTTCCTGGTACCTCTCCCTGCTCCAGCCTTCCATCTAGGAGCTGCTTTTGTCTTATTTGCATTGAGTGATGATCAGCTAGTGTGTGGATTTATTCCAATTCTCTGCTGTGGCTACACACATTGCTCTTCATGAAGATTGCCTTTGTCACTGGTAACAGTGGCTTTCAAAAAATAGTTTGTTTTCTGATTATCAAGGTAATGTATAGTCATTATAGAACATTTGGTAAAAAAAAAAAAAGGTATAAAGAAGATAATAGAATGTACTTTAAGGAAAACTGTTAATTGGGTGTACTTTATCATTTTTTAAATTGCTGGGCATAATTTCCAGTATTTGCTGCTATAAATTATACTGCTATCTTCATTGTGGTATCTATATCTTTGTATGTATTCCTGATGGTTTCCTTGGTGAAATTATGGGTATCCATATGTTAGTATTTTTAAGATTTTTAAAAAATATATGTATTTTATTGATTTTTTACAGAGAGGAAGGGAGAGAGAGAGAGAGCTAGAAACGTCGATGAGAAAGAAACATCGACTAGCTGCCTCTTGCACACCCCCTACTGGGGATGTGCCCACAACCAACGTACATGCCCTTGACCGGAATCGAACCTGGGACTTTTCAATCTGCAGACCGACGCTCTACCACTGAGCCAAACCGGTTTCGGCTATTTTTAAGATGTTTTATAAACATTGGATATTGCTCTCTGAAAAGGTTATAGCAATTTCCACTCTCACTAGAATGCCCATTTTTCTGACTCCTAATCAGCAGTCATTATCTTAAAAATATTTGCCATATGGCTTCTCATTATTATTTTACTTTGCCTTTATTTCATTATCAGTGAGGAGTGTATTTTTTCATAGATTTATAAGCCATTATTGTTGGTTTTGTTTTTTTGTCAATTGTTCATATCCATTGCCTATTTTTTTCTATTGGTTTGTTTCTCATTTTCTTACTGATTTTATAAGAGCCCTTCATGTATTAAGGATATTAACTCTTTATTATACACTTTGTCATATATTGTATTACTATGGACTTATTTTATTAAAGTTTGATGTATTATACTACATTGCCATCATTATTATTTCCTGATGTTCAAATTATTCCAATGTGGTCTGTTAGGAGTCCCTTCAAGCCAGCTTCTATGTTCTTTTTTTCTTTTGAAAGAATTTCAGGCTTAAAACTTAAAAGTTAGCCGGAACTGGTTTGGCTCAGTGGATAGAGCATCGGCCTGCGGACTGAAAGGTCCCAGGTTCGATTCCGGTCAAGGGCATGTACCTTGGTTGCGGGCACATCCCCAGTGGGGGGTGTGCAAGAGGCAGCTGATCGATGATTCTCTCTCATTGATGTTTCTAACTCTCTATCCCTCTCTTTTCCTCTCTGTAAAAAATCAATAAAATATATAAAAAACAAAACAAAAAAAAAACAAAAAAAACAAACTTAAAAGTTATAAAATAGTATACAGAATACTTTTAACCCTTTTATTCAGAGCTCCCAGATATTTGCATTTTACCATATTTGCTTTATTGTTATTTTCCTCCATATATATATATATATATATATATATATATATATATATATATATTTTTTTTTAACCATTTGAGTGTCAGTTGCAGACATGATTCCCATTTATTCCAAAATTCTTCAATGTGTATTTTCCAGAACCCAAGGACATTCTCTTCTTTAATCTCAGTATAGTGATCAAATTCAGGAAATCAATACCAATACAATATTATTATCTAAAGACTTTATTCAGCTTCACCAGTTATCCTGATAATGTTCTTTATAGCAAAAGGGAAAAAATACTTTTCTGGTCCTTATCTGTAATGTAAATTGCAAATAATATTTTCTCCTAGTTTGTCATTTGTCTTTTGACATATTGTGATTTTTATGCTATGCAGGATTATTATTTTTATGCATTCATTTGTAATAATGTTTAAATTATCTTATGATAAAATTGACTTTTTAGGAATTTTAATACATTCATAGATTTGTGTAATCACTGCCATAATTTGGATGAAGAACAGTTCCAAAAACTCCCTCATACTGTCACTTTATAGTCTCCCCATCTAGTACTCTATGTGGCCAAATTTATCAGTCTTTTTTTCTATTGCTTCTGGATTATGAGTCATAATTAGAAAGTATTTCTCCCTACCCAGCCATCTGTGTTCTCGTCTAGTACTTGTGCAGTTTCAATTTTATGCATTGAAATCTTTGATCCATCTATAATCTGGTATATAGTGTGAGATAAGGATCCAATTTCATGTTTTTTTTTCAAGTGGCTATCTAGTTGTCCCAACAACATTAATAAAAATGCCCATTTGTTCCCCAGCAAAGTGGGATGTTGCCCTTATATATGACTAGAGGCCTGGTGCACGAAATTCAAGCACTCGGGGGAGGGGCGTCCCTCAGTCCAACCTGCACCCTCTCGCAGTCTGAGAGCCTTTGGGGTATGTGCAACTGACAGGGAGTAGACCTAAGCCAGCAGTGGGATATCCTTAGCACTGCCATGGAGTCAGGAGAGGCTCCTGCCACCACTGCTGCACTCGCCAGCCCAGAGCCTGGCTTCTGGCTGAGCGGCGCTTCCCCCTGTGGGAGCACACTGACCACCAAGGGGAAGCTCCTGTGTTGAGTGTCTGCCCCCTGGTGGTCATTGTGCATCATAGAGACCAGACATTCCACCGTTCGGTCGATTTGCATATTAGCCTTTTATTATATGGGATTTTTCCATATACACATGAGTCTCTTTCTTGGTTTTCTATTCTGTTCTATTGGTCTGTCTGTTTACTTATGTGCCATCATAAAAGTTTTTTAGTGTATTTAATATCTGGGAGAGTTACTTCTACCTATTCTTTTTTAAAGTTTTTCCAGATATTATGTTCATTTTTCCACAAGGACTTTAGAATCAACTTATCTAGCTCCAGAGGAAACAACACACAACTTGTATTTTAAATTGGGATTACATTAGATTTTAGTATTAACTTTGTGGAAGATTTTGATATCTTTATGATGTTGACTCATTCTATCAAAGAACAAGGGATGGCTTTATATTTGTTTAAATTTATATTTGTATCTTTCAGAAGTTTTAAAAAGTTTTCTTTATAAAGGCTTTATACATTGAATATATATCTTCTAACTGAATGTTGCTTGTATGTAAAAGAATAAGTTATTTTTGTTAACTTAATATCCTGTCACCTTTCTGAATTGTTATGCTGTTTGTTTTTATCATTGTTTATCATTGCTTCTGTTGGGTTTTCTGTATATATCTACACTATTAAAAGAGAAAGATGCAGATTGACCATACCTTTGTGATGCCTGCCAGCCAATCAGGAGTGAGTATGCAAATTAACCCAACAAAGATGGAAGGCTAATTTGCATATGCAGGCACTGACAGCCCCAGCAGCTCTGGGCCTCTGGGCAGCATGGGAAGGTGGAAATGCGGCTCTGGGCTGGAGCAAAGGTGGTGCTAGCAGCCAGGGGAAGGAAGGCCATTGCTTGCATGAATCTTCATGCATCGGGCCACTAGTTAATATATATAATCTTAAAACAGAGACAGTTTTACTTCTTTTTTCATTTCTTAAATGTTTTCTGCTAATTTCTTGGCCAATATCTACAATGTTAAATAGTGTTAAATAATTCCTGATCTTAGTTAGATCATCTCTTTTAATTTCTTTTTTAAATTCTAGTTTAATTTTTTTAAAAGAGGTTTTATTGATTTTAGAGAGAGAGGAAAGGAGAGGGAGAGAGGAAAATGTGAAAGGGAAACATCAACCAGCTGCCTTCTGCATGCTTTCTATTGGAGTTTGAGCCCACAACCTCAACATGTACCCTGACCGGGAATCAAACCAGTGACCTTCTGGTGCAGGGACAATGCTCAACCAACTGAGTCATACTGGCCAGGGCTCTGGTAATTTCTGTTAAGTAAGATGCTAGATTCCGGGCCTAGGTGTATGTACTTGATCATGTTATATACTGTATCTATTAATTCCCATTTTAATTTTATTGCTGTTTTTTTTTAATTTATGATGCTTTAACTTATTTGGAATTTACCTTTGGATAAGGAGTAGGGTAGATTTTATTAACTCTCATCTGCTTTTCTTAGATTTGCTTTCTTGGTTTTAGCTACATCCCATAAGTTTTAGTATATATTATTCTCATTTTTGTAATTTTCTAAATAGTCTGTCATTGATTTTTTCTTTACTTTGTTTCATTTCCTCTTTCATTCATTAGCTAGGAGAGTAGGTTGCAAGTTCTAAGTTTACTTTGAGACCTATGCTATAGTCAATTTTTTAGAATATATTTTTTTTCTGATTTCAGAGAGGAAGGGAGAGAGGAATATAGAAACATCAATGATGAGAGAGAATTATTGATCAGCTGCCTCCTGCACGGGCCCACACTAGGGATCAATTCCACAACCCGGGCATGTGCTCTTGATTGGAATCGAAACCAGGACCCTTCAGTTTGCAGGCCAGCGCTCTATCCACTGAGCCAAACAAGGAGGGCTGCTATAATCAATTTTAATACATGTTTCAAGGATTCTTGAAGAAGAAATTATCATCTTTTTATAAGATTTGAATATATCTCTATATCTACTAGTCTGATATTAATTAATATTTGTTAGCAATTTAACTATTACATTATTAATTGCTTGTTTCCTTATATTTATGTTAAATAACTATATATCAGTTACATTAACTCTCCTGACCTTTTTTTGTTAACTTTGTGTTATATAAATTTAAAGTGGTATGTTAAAATCTCTCATAACTTTAATTATGTTTCTCTTTGTATTTCTAAGTTTCATAATTAAAATGTTTTGATTTGTCAATTTGTGCATAAAATGTCATGATTTGTACTTTTATTATGTATTAGGACCTTTTTGGGGGCCTTGAATTCATCTTCAATCTTAATATTACCACCCACTTTTTAGTTGGGTGTTCTTGTTATATCCTTGTCTAACTTAATTTTTAACCTTCCTATGTTATCTTGTTCTAGATATATTTCCTGTATAGATTATATTATTTGAATTTTATTTTGTCATCCAATCTGAAAATGTTTGCATTTTAAATCAATAATGTTTTACTCTTTTATAAAATAAATAGATATGGGGAGATCGTTAACATTAATCTGGTGCGGGACAAGAAGACTGGGAAATCCAAAGGATTCTGTTTCCTCTGCTATGAAGACCAGAGGAGCACAATTCTGGCTGTTGACAATTTTAACGGGATAAAAGTGAGTGTGCTTACTAAGCAGGATTTGCCTGGACTTTTACCATGTAGGGGTTTGATTTCATTACCCACCTGATCTCCACAGGCTCAAGGACAGTCTGGTCAGCTGAGTATTTTGTGAGGGTTGTAGAGGTATGGGGACATACTGATCAACAAATGATCCCAGGAAATAATTCCATTGGCTCATGATACTTCTATCCTATTCCCTTTTCCCATCTCATACCAACTTATCTCTCTAGGACCATAGATACCATGCCTCCCCCCCCCACACACACACATACCCCAAGCCTCTATTTTTCACCTTTTCCTCCTCACACTCCACTCTTATCTCAGGTGTGTTGGAAAACAAAGATTAGCAAACACTGCTCTTCCGTGCTGTCCTGTGACAGGGGATTTGGTGCTCTATCTTGGCTGCATGACCTAGGACATAGCTGTCATATGCCTCTACTGACTTAGCAATCAATACTGGGCCCTGGATATTCTCTAGGTAAAATCTAATGACAAATTCTACAGAAATCATTCTGAAGTTTTCTGTCCTCGTTTCCCCTAATAGTACCAACCCCTATGCTTCACATGGTCCCTACGCTCATTTAGGAAAAGCATTGCAGTTGAATGAGCATTGTCGCAGGCTGGGAGTTGACACTTGACTTGGAGAGTTTTCCCTGATTGCACCAGAATTGAACAGTTGGCGACTATAGGACAGGGTGGAACAAGGTTCCATGCTTGATTTTTAAAAAATATATATTTTATTGATTTTTTACAGAGAGGAAGAGAGAGAGGGATAGAGAGTTAGAAACATCGATGAGAGAGAATCATCAATCAGCTGCCTCTTGCACACCCCCTACTGGGGATGTGCCCGCAACCAAGGTACATGCCCTTGACCAGAATTGAACCTTGGACCTTTCAGTCCACAGGCCAATGCTCTATCCATTGGGCCAGACTGGTTTCGGCTCCACACTTGATTTTTAAGAGAGCCAGCAGTCCAAGGGGGTCACTATGAAAGAAAGGTTTTCAAAGATGTTTTGAAATGGGGAACAGGATAGATGACAGAAGCTGATTAGGCCAAAGATAAGAATAAAAATCTGCTTTTGTATTAGAATTATAAAAGCCAGACATTTTTCAAATTTCAGATGGTTTTGCCTATAGAATAAGTGTGTATCTGCCTGAATGTTTTTGTTTTAAGCGAGGGGTTAATGTTTTTGTTGCTCACCGGGAGAGCGATTTAAGTGAAAGTATTAATGTGAGCCAGTTGTTCTGGTAGGGTGGGGTGGGACAAAGTGTGAGGGCTTAAGAAAAACGACAGTGGTCTTTTCAGGACTGGATGAAGTAACCAAGTGGTTGAATAGAGCTAGAAAACAACAACAAAGTAAAACAACACAGTGATCTTACTAGATTTCTCTTCCCCTCCCAACTGTTGGTCTGCCTTTGCCTCATTCTAATTGCTGTGTCGAGGAAGCAGCTGTAGCCCTGGGCTCAATTACAGGAATTTCTTCTAGCTGCCATGGTATATTACACTATAAATTATTGTTACAGATTGAAGGTAATTCACTGTTTGTGCATATAAGTTATGCATTTTTCTCTGCTGCTTTGTTGGCAGAGCTTCCCAGCCTTTTTCACTTCACAGCACATGTAAAACATTAAGATATTTGTATGGCCCCCTGGGGTAAGCTGAGGAGGCTACCTAATACAATTGCCCCATGGGCTCCAGCTGCCCCGGGCCCCACTGGCTGTCCTGAGAGCTGAGGGAATTAATATCTAGGTATATGTGCATGACACCAGTTGGGCAGGTCTGTTTAGAGATTTTTCCAGAAATAGAATTAGCAGGAAGGTAGTGGGTTTAGTTCAAACCATGGTTCTCTGCAGCTGGGTTCAAATAGTTTGGTAGGAGTGAGGTCTTTGCTGATGCATTGCCTGTCTATCTTAGATTAAAGGAAGAACTATCCGAGTGGATCATGTGTCTAACTATCGGACTCCTAAGGAATCAGAAGAAATGGATAGTGTGACCAAAGAGCTCCAGGAGAAGGGCTGTGGGGCTCACACCCCCTCTTCAAATTCATCTGAGGGCTCTGAAGAGGACAAACCCACCAAAAAGCACAAAAAAGGTAAAGCGTTAAGACCTAAGAGAAGATTCTGGGTAGTGTTAGTGTTTGATCTGACTAGCATTCACTGCGACTTGATAATCAATTCTTATATGTGGAGGGGTGGAGGAGGTGTGGGGAACCTTATTTTAATTGGGAAAGGAGAGATGGTATCATCAGAAGGCTAGTGTTATGGGTTGCACTGTGTACCTTGAAAATGCGTATGTTGAAGTCCTAACTGCTAGTACCTCAGAAAATGACTGTATTTGGATCTTTTTTTAAAAAGAATTTTCCTTTGAACAGAGTAAACATGACCCTACCCTGATCCACAGTAGGATTTATTTATTTATTTTTTAAATATATTTTATTGATTTTTTACAGAGAGGAGGAGAGAGGGATAGAGAGCTAGAAACGTCAATGAGAGAGAAACATCGACCAGCTGCCTCTTGCACACCCCCTACCGGGGATGTGCCCGCAACCAATGTACATGCCCTTGACCGGAATTGAACCCGGGACCTTTCAGTCCACAGACCGACGCTCTACCACTGAACCAAACCGGTTTTGGCTGTATTTGGATCTTTAAGGAGGTAATTAAGGGTGGGAATTGCCTTATACAGTGACTTGACATATCAAGGGTGACAGATCCAACTTGGCTTCCCAGAGGCACTTTTCTGGAAGGATAGACTGATTGCTTGATGCTACTGCCAAGGATGCTTTCCTTTTGCATATCCCTCATCTCCTCCAATTCCCTTTTCTTTCTTTATTAAAAAATATTTTTATTGATTTCAGAGGGGAAGGGAGAGTTTCTATTAAGATAGAAACATAAATGATGAAAGAGAACCATTGATCGGCTGCCTCCTGCACGCATGCCCCCTACCGGGGGTCAAGCCTGCAACCTGGGCATGTGCCCTGACCTGGAATCGAACTGTGACCTCCTGGTTCATAGGTCACTGAGCCATGTTGGCCAGGCAATTTCCCTTTTCTTATTGATTGTACCTCTTTTTTCCCCTCTAGACAAAAAGGAAAAAAAGAAAAGAAAGAAAGACAAAGACAAAGACAAGACTGATCAGGAGGAACTGGCAGAGCAGCCAGCCTCCTCTTCAGCTCCTAGAAGCAAGATGATAAAGGAAAAGGATGTCCCTGGCTCTAAAAAGCACAGCAGCAAGAACTCAGAGAGGGGTCAGAAGCCAGAGTCTAGGGAGGTGCGGAAGCACCGCCCCAGTTCCCCTGAGGTCAAGACAACCTGCCACGGGAGAGCAGAGGACCATGAGCGGGAGCTGAAGAGGGAGAAGTCCAAGCACGAGCACAAGTCCTCAAGCAGGAGGGAAGAAAGAGAAGAAAAAAACAGGGACAGAGGTCGAAGCTCAGACACACATGAGGGGCATGCTGAGGGACATGGCCGTAGAAGTAGAAGTAGGAGCCGAGATAAATCCCATAGGCCTAAAAAGGCCCGGCATTCTCCGAGACCTTGACCCCTCAAATCCCAGTGACCGCAGGAATCACTGAAGCTGAAGAAGCTACTCAGTGGAATTAAAAATATAGTCAAATTCAATAATGCTTTATTGTTTCTATATGTAAAATCTCTGAGGTTGCGTTCTTTAATCCCTAAAATATTAGAGTTATTGATGGTGCAGTAGTTTCAACAGCCACATGTCCTGGAGTTTGTTTGATTTAAAACACTTTTAAAAATACATTTTTATTGATTTCAGAGAGGAAAGGGGGAAATAGACAAAAACATCAATGATGAGAGAGAATTATTGATTGGCTGCCTCCTGCACGCCCCACATTAGGGATTAAGCCTGCAACCAGGGTATGTGCCTTGACCAGGAATTGAACTGTGATCTCTTGGTTTACAGGTCAATACTCAACTACTGAGCCATATTGGCCGGGCTGTGCTAGAGTTTTGAGCAAAATTCATTGTCCCTGAGAATATGTTTGGTGTTTATCAGAGTATGTATCCTAAAATTGGGTTTATAAGCATGGCCCTTGACTTTATGACTCCAATTAATGAAATGTCCAGGAAAAAAAATGTCCAGGAAAGAGGAAATACCAGGGAATTCTAGAATTCTAGTCTTTGTGATAGAAATTTAGATCTCTTGCAGTGACCTTTCCAGTTGGCAGGTAGACCCATAGAGTAGAGAAGTATGGCTTAACTAGGTCTGGACAGCTTGATGTGAATGTGATAATGATTCATAACATCAGCTTGCTTCTGCCCCACTCCTTCCTGATTTTGAAAATTTAAACATCTTTTTGATTGACAAATGTCTCCACATTTTTTTTTTCAATTTATTTTTATTGAGGTGAAATTCATGTAACCTCAATAGAAGTAACCATTTTTTAAAAAGTAACCATTTTAAAGAGAACACTGTGGCACATTCACAGTATTATCTAGTCCCAATACATTTTCATCACCCTACCGTGAAACCCAGTACCCATTAAGCAGTTATTTCCCATTTCCTCCTCCTTGTCCCTGGCATCCACCAGTGTGCTTTCCATTTCTATGACTTTACCTATTCTGGACATTTCATATCAATTGAGTCATACAACATGTGGCCTTTTGTGTTTGGTTATAATTAGTATGTTTTCAAGGTTCTTCCATGATATAGCAGAGAAGTACTTAATTCCTTCTTATGACTTAATAGGATCCCATTGTGTTTATCTCTTTGCTCAGTAGGTGGACATTGGGTTGGTTAGCCAGGTCCATTCTTTTTAAAAACTATTGAATTTATTGGGGTGACATTAATTAATGAAATTAAACAGGTTTTAGGTATACAATTCTACAGTATCTTAATGGTATATTGCATGGTGTGTTTACCACCCCAAGTCAAGTCTACTTCCATCACCATTTATCCCCCTTTATTTTCTACCTCCCCTGATCCCCACTTCCCTCTGGCAATCAGCATACTGTTGACTGTGGCCATTAGTCTTTCTTTTTTTTTCTTTGCTTAGTCCCTTTACCCTTTTCTCCCAGCTCCCAATCTCTTTCCCACTGACAGCTGTCAGTCTTTTCTGTATCTATGAGTCTGTCTCCACTTTGTTTATTTTGTTCATTAGATTCCACGTATAAGTGAAATCATATGGTACTTCTCCCTTTCCATGTTCCAGACATATGCTACTTTGAGGTTTAGTCTGCTTTTCAAGGAGCTGCTCTTGCTGAGATGAGAACACTGTCCACTCATTGCATGTCTATATGGTCAACTTGGCAGTTCTTTCCCATTTTGAGAGAGTTGTCTTTCTGCTTTAGCAATCAGTTATTTATGAATTGGTAGGAACTAGTTCACAGGATTTTAGCACCCCTGCTGAATTATTAAATAGATTTTCTACCCTACAAAACAAGACTAGAGCTTTGATAGTGATGAACGAATTTAGGGTCCTTGGTATGTCAGTTGGCTACTAGATTAGATGCGTAAGAGGTTTTTTTTTTTGGGGGGGGGGTCATAGAGGGGAATGCCCAAGAGGGAAAATGAGGAGGGAGCTGGAGGAGTCAGGGAAAGCTGACTGATGTAGGTCTGACCTCTGGAGAAGAGGGAAGGAAAGAAAGAAGGTTGGGTAGGAAAAGTCCTATACTACTGTGGAGTTCTAAACATTTTAGCAAGACCAGTGGTGTGTCCTTGAGCCAAAATTACTTGTCAGAGGAATTCTGCTAGATCAGCCTTGTTAAGCAGGACCTTCATCAGCCATATGACCACTTTGCTTGTGTGTCCATCGTGCCAATTGTTTGGTAGCAATTAATGAAGGCCCATTCACCTGCCTGAATCATTTTGCCTGCTTGGTGGCATAGAGCTTCTTCCAGTGGATGCTCTCTGGTAGGTGTTATCATGTGATGCAGGAATCTTCACACTTTGCTCTCACATGTTAATTCCACAGTCTTTACAGCAGACCTCCTTTTTTTTTTTTTTTTTTTTTTTTTTTTTTTTTTTAGCATATTACACTTTTATTATATAGGATGTGGAAGAATTACAATAAACAACATATGTGGCACTAACAGGTGACTAAAAAGAGGGAAAGACAATGACTAAGCATGTTACTTTAAAAACTGTTCAAGAGCCAAGCTAGCATGGCTCAGTAGTTGAGTGTCAACCTATGAACCTAGGGTTCACAGTTCTATTCAAGGCACATGCTCAGGTTGCAGGCTCTATCCCCAAAAAGGCATGTGCAGGAGGCAGCCAATCAATGATTCTCTCTCATCACCGATGTTTCTATCTCTCTGTCCCTCTCCCTTCCTCACTCTCTAAAAAATCAATAAAAACATTTTTTTTCAACCCTGACCGGTTTGGCTCAGTGGGTAGAGCGTCAGTCTGCGGACTCAAGGGCCCCAAGTTCGATTATGGTCAAGGGCATGTACCTTGGTTGAGGGCACATCCCCAGTAGGGGGTGTGCAGGAGGCAGCTGATCTAGTTTCTCTCTCATGGATGCTTCTGACTCTATCCTTCTCCCTTCCTCTCTGCTCCTTGACCTCAGGCCCATTGGACCCGGTCGGTGGGTCAGCTGCTCTAGTCGCTGCCTCCCGGGGCGGTGCTCCCTGGCCTGGGGGCAGGAGCTAGGGCAGCTCAGCCGCCCGCTGAGCCCCATTCCCCCCCCTCCCATCCTCCCTGCGGGCAGCCTGTGGGGGCCGCTGAGGTCTGGCAGGGGGCACTGAGGTCGATAGCCAAAGCAGCTCCTCTTCATCGCTGCTGCTGGGCCCCAGGGGCGTCAGCGCCTCGACAGTCCCGGCCCTGCACGTCTCTGGGCCGCAGCGCTGCCGTGCCAACCACCGCCCCGCAGCCACCATGGCCCGGTGGGCACCCGAGGCCACTGACCCCATCTCGCAGCTCCTCTGCGCTTTCTGGGGCCTCTCCAGGCGCTCCTCACGGAGAAGGCAGCATAGTCGCCGCCTTGTTTTCTGCCCACCCTGCACGCGTTTAGCCGGCTATCCGCAGGCGATGCCGCCGGTTCTCAGCAGACCTCCTTGTCTCTAATCTTCCAGCCTTTTTCCTTTCAGACTAGACTGCCAGACCATTCACTACTGCCCAGGAATCTATATATGCAATAGTCTCACATAGACCACTTCCAAACCAAGTCAAATGCACTGCTTGTGTTTCTGTTCAATTTTTCTTCACCCCTGAATGTGGCTATAATGCAGATGCTATCCTTCTTCATTTTTCACTCACAAACTGAACTGACCCATCTGTAAACTGAGCTGAAGCTGATCTCTCCTTAATCTGGTCATATAGGAACTCCCAAATAAGTTTTTAATAGTGGCACTGATCTGCTCCATATCCCCTGGGATATTACTTATATATAGCAAAGAATAGATCTTATGCAATTGTGGGGGTTAGTGAGGCAAATCTGGTATTTATAAGGCAGGCTGGCAGGCTGGCAGGCTGGAAACTTGGGCAGGAGCTGATACTGCAATCTATAAGCAGAATTTCTGCAAGGAAATCTTAATTGTGCTCTTAAGGCCTTTGATTGGATGAGGCCCACCCAAATTATCCAGGCTAATCTCCTTTACTTAAAATCAACTGATTGTAGCTTTCCGCGCTACACAGGGAGGGCTCCATACGGTGTTGTTCTCGGTTCCCACGTAACTTAAAGGGAAACTTCACAATGTCCGGAGCGCTTGATGTCCTGCAAATGAAGGAGGAGGATGTCCTCAAATTCCTTGCAGCAGGAACCCACTTAGGTGGCACCAACCTTGACTTCCAAATGGAGCAGTACATCTACAAAAGGAAAAGCGATGGCATCTACATCATCAATCTGAAGAGAACCTGGGAGAAGCTTCTGCTGGCAGCTCACGCCATTGTTGCCATTGAAAACCCAGCTGACGTCAGTGTGATAGCATCCAGGAATACTGGCCAGCGAGCTGTGCTGAAGTCTGCTGCTGCCACTGGAGCCACTCCTTTTGCCGACCACTTCACTCCTGGAACCTTCACCAACCAGATCCAGGCGGCCTTCCGGGAACCAAGACTTCTGGTGGTGACTGACCCCAGGGCTGCCCACCAGCCTCTCACAGAGGTGTCTTATGTTAACCTGCCCAACACCGCTCTGTGTAACACAGACTCTCCTCTGCGCTACGTGGACATTGCCATCCCTTGCAACAACAAGGGGGCTCACTCAGTGGGTCTGATGTGGTGGCTGCTGGCCCGGGAAGTGCTGCGCATGCGTGGCACCATCTCCTGGGAACACCCGTGGGAAGTCATGCCTGATCTATTCTTCTACAGAGATCCTGAGGAGATTGAAAAGGAAGAGCAGGCCGCTGCTGAAAAGGCTGTGACCAAGGAGGAATCTCAGGGTGAATGGACCGCTCCTGCTCCTGAGTTTACTGCTGCACAGCCTGAGGTCGCAGACTGGTCTGAAGGCATGCAGGTGCCCTCTGTGCCCATTCAGCAGTTTCCTACTGAAGACAAGTACTCAGCCTGCCACTGAGGAGTGGTCTGCAGCCCCCACTGAATGGGTAAAAACAACCACTGAGTGGTCCTAAGCTGTTCTTCCACAAATTCTTAACAGAACAGAAATAAGGTTGATGGAAAATAGTTTCTAAAAATAAATAAATAAAATCAACTGATTGTAGATATTAATCTACAAAATACCTTTACAGCAACACCTGAGTTAGTGTTTGACTAATTGGATGCTATATCCTAAGTCAGTGGTCGGCAAACCTAGGCTCGCGAGCCACATGCAGCTCTTTGGCTCCTTGAGTGTGGCTCTTCCACAAAATAGCACATGCGGGCGAACACGTGTGAACATGCGATTGAAACTTTGTGGCCCATGTGCAGAAGTCAGTTTTCAGCCTGGGTGAGTCTATTTTGAAGAAGTGGTTCTAACGCCCAGCCACACTCAGGGCCAAAGAGCCACATGTGGCTCTCGAACCTAGGTTTGCCGACCACTGGCCTAACCCAACTTGACACCAGAAAGTAACCATCACAATTTACTCTCATTGATGGTGATAGGGGGGCAATGTTAGAGGTTTCCACTTGGCTTTCCTCATTGTGACAGCTCTTAACCTATAGGCTAAGGGTGAGGAAACTTTATTTCTGCCAAGGGCCATTTCGATACTTAACGTCATTTGAAGTCCATGCAAAATTATCAGGCTAAAAATTATCCTGCTATATTTGGTCAAACATTTAATTAACTCACCACTAATGCCTTGGCAGGGCCAGACCAAATTATTTCATGGGCCTTATATGGCTCAGAGGCTAGATTTTTCCCACCCCTGCTATAAGCCAAGAACCTATTTGGTGCCCTAACTGTTTTGGCTCAGTGGATAGAGTGTCGGCCTGTGGACGGAAAGGTCCTGGGTTTGATTCCAATCAAGGGCATGCACCTTGGTTGTGGGCACATCCCCTGTGAGAGGTGTACAGGGTGCAGCTGATTGATGTTTCTCTCCCGTTGATGTTTCTAACTATCCTTCTTCCTTTCTCTCTGTAAACAATCCATAAAATATATATATATTTTTAAAAAGAACCCACTTAGTAGTTACTCTCAACCATCAGCTCAATTCCAGTTACACACTTCAGGACTGGGAAATAGCACTGGTTATGCCTGCAGGGCCACTGTGAGTCCTATTTTAGCCAGCACTTCAGTTATTACTCAGCCCTCAAAGCCCCTAGTCTAACAAGGACCGTGATGATACTTTGGGTCTCTGGTATCAATGTCAACTTTGATTTTGAGTCCAGTATGCCTCAAATGTCTGGCTGTTCTTTCTCCAGTGTATATATAGTGAAGTGAGTGGCTATAGGTCCCTTTGGGAGAAGTGCTAGGGAAATCATCACCTACTTCATTGCCCTTCCTTCTAGGGAACCAGCTATCTCTTCCAGATCTGAAAATGGGCTGAAGCCTGAATTTTGAGCAAGGAATTAGGCCTTTTATTGACCTTCCTCTACCCCTTGCTCCTCTACTCATGTCTTTTTCAGCTTGTTGGTTCTATGTCTGTATTGTTCCGAAGGATACCATGGCCCACTTGCCATCTCCACAACTCTCTGTGGGTAAAACCCCCTTGGATGTCCTTCAGACATGGTTCATTTTGGTATTTGTGGTCGCCTGGCTTCTGGTGAATGAGCACTTCTACCTAGTGTCTATTACTTTGGGATCCCATCTTTGTGATGGTCTCTTACTGCCATCTCTAGCTTGCAGAGGAGACCACCTCTGGATGTAGTGATGCTGGTGTCTCTTTCCTAGTACCTTCCTGATGGAGTTGGTGAATAGTGTGTCCTCTGGGCCCTCCTGTGGAACAGGATCCTCTGGTGTGCTTTTCAACCTCATATCCGCTCTACCATGCCCTCTTCCTTCTGCCTTTCATTCCCTTTTTCTTTTTTGGCTAGTTGTAAGGAAAACTCAGGTATTTCTACTTTGTTCAGTGGTGGCCATGATTTTCTCTGGGCCTTTAAAAGCCACATTAGAAGATATTTCTCATCCCCTCTGGTTGTTGCTAGGGCATTAATCCTCTGTTCGGAGAAAGTGCTCCTAAGTCTATGAATTCTCTCTTTCTTGGCCCTCTTGATATAGCACCCTCAAAATCCAAACCCAGTTTCCTTGGCTCCTGTCAATACCTGCCAGCTAATTCTTGCAGCTCTTCAGGGTATACTTTTTTTTTTTTTTTAAATGAATCTTTATTGTTCAGATTATTACATTTTTTCCTCCCTCCTAAGCTCCCCTCCACCCAGTTCCCACCTCACCCTCTGCCCTTACCCCCTCTTCCCCCGCCACTGTCCTCATCCATAGGTGTACGATTTTTGTCTAGTCTCTTTCTGCACCCCCCACTCCCTTTTTCCCCTGAGAATTGTCAGTCCACTCTCTTTCTATGCCTCTGATTCTATTATATTCACCAGTTAATACTGTTCATCAGATTTTTCATTTCCTTGGTTTTTAGATTCACTTGTTGATAGATATGTATTTTTTATTCATAATTTTTAAAATATATATTTTATTGATTTTTTTACAGAGAGGAAGGGAGAGAGATAGAGAGTTAGAAATGTCGATGAGAGAGAAACATTGACCAGCCGCCTCTTGCACACCCCCTACCGGGGATGTGCCCGCAACCAATGTATATGCCCTTGACTGGAATCGAACCTGGGACCTTTCAGTCCACAGACCGACGCTCTACCACTGAGCCAAACCAGTTTCAGCCATAATTTTTATCTTTATCTTTTTCTTCTTTTTCCTCTTCTTAAAGAATACTTTTCAGCATTTCATATAATTCTGGTTTGGTGGTGATAAACTCATTTAGCTTTTTCTTATCTGTGAAGCTCTTTATCTGACCTTCAATTCTGAATGATAGCTTTGTTGTGTAGAATAATCTTGGTTGTAGTTTCTTGCTATTCATCACTTTGAATATTTCTTGCCATTCCCGTCTGGCCTGCATAGTTTCTGTTGAGAAATCAGCTGACAATCATATGGGTGTTCCCTTGTATGTAGCTAACTGTTTTTCTCTTGCTGCTTTTAATATTCTCTCTTTCTCTTTTGCTCTAGGCATTTTAATTATGATGTGTCTTGGTGTGGTCCTCTTTGGATTCCTTTTGTTTGGGGTTCTGTGCACTTTCTGGACTTGTCTTTCTTTCACCAGGTGGGGGAAGTTTTCGGTCACTATTTCTTCAAATAGGCTTTCAATATCTTGCTCTCTCTCTTCTTCTGGGACCCCCATAATTCTGATGTTGGTACGCTTGAAGTTGTCCCAAAGGCTCCTTACACTAACTTCATATTTTTGAATTCTTTTTTCTTTTTGCTTTTCCAGAGGAGTGTTTTTTGCTTCTTTGTATTCCAAATCTTTGACTTGATTTTTGTGATCCTCTAGTATGCTTTTAGGTCTCTGTATATTTTTTATTTCAGTCAGTATATGCTTAATTTCCAGTTGACCATTTTTCATATCCTCAAGGGTCTTGTTAAATTTATCGGACTTTTCTAGGAAATTCTTGAAAAACCTTATAACAGTGGTTTTGAACCCTATATCTAGTCATTTGCTTTTCTCCATTTCCTTCATTTGTGACCTGCCTCTTTGTCTCCACATTTTAGCTGCTTCCCTGAGTTGATGGAATGGCTTTGTGTGCTATGTGTCCTATATGGTCCAGTGGTTCAGGCTCCTCAGTTACCTGAGGTAGACACTCTTGATGTGCCCCTTTGTGGGCTGTGTGTGCAGTCTTGTTGTAGTAAAACCTAGATTGTTGTTCGTATCACTGGGGGGAGTTGACCTGCAGGCCAATTGGCTGTGAGGATCAGCTGTGTCTATGCTGGGAGAGCTTCTGTGCTCAGGTTGGATGGGATGGAGTCTCAGGGTGGAGCAGACAGCCTTGTTTTCCCGTCAGCCCCACCCTAGGATGCCCCTGTGTCTCAGTGTGCTATGGCAATGGCCTGCCCTCTCCTCACACTGTGCCTCTGCACCTCTGCCTTCCGGAGCTCACCTGAGTCTCAGTGTGCTTTTTCCTGACAGTCCAGTTTCACCCCATCGGAGTCTGGGTTCCCCAAATCTTGCCCGGAACTGGAGTTCAGCGCAGAGGGGAGCCTTTGTCTCCCTCCTGTTTGAGTAAGCCAGCCACGTATTCAGCTGCCCGCCCTTTCTGTGCATGTGGGTCTCCACACCTCTGTCCTCCACAGCTCCTCTAAGTCTCAGTGTCCTTTTCTCTTTCCTTCTAGTTGTAGTATTTCCACTCAGCCAGCTTTCCAGTGGTTCTGGACCAAGTCCACTCTGTCTTCCAGTTGCAGTTTCGAAATTGTTTTGCGAGGCAGCACTATAGGTGTTTACCTATGCCGCCATCTTGGTTTCTCCGAAAAACCAGAGTATACTCATTATTAGGCTCAGGCACTTTCCCAGTCATACTATGCTGGGATTTAACCCTAGTTATCAGCATTGTTAACATGAGGGAGGGGCATCAGTGGGAGAAGCAGTTTATGCAGCATCTACCAACATAGGGCAAGTGCTTACTAGGGAAGAGTGGCCAGATGTTCTCACCCCATGTCTCAGGGTCCCAGGATTTTCCAACCACATGAAATCATGTTGTCCTGACTTTAACAAAGCAGACCTGAAATCTTAAATATTGAGTGTTTCCCTGGAGTTTTGAAACTCTATTATGTTCTCTCCTTGCTCAGCTGTGTCTGCTGTACCACAAAGGGCTTCTTTGTAAACACCACAGAAACCCACTGGCTATCACACTTAGTTGTTAGCTACTTATTAACTGTCACCCATTTCTCATTATCCTATTGTAGGGCAGTGTCCAGCCATCTCCACTGTCTCTGTAGACCTTATTTCTCTCATATTTTTCAAAAGTTTGAATCACCACTTCTCATATTCAGTTTTCCCAGGTCATCTCAAAAGAAATCTTTAGCAGTTGGACTGTAACCCTATACCTAGGACTAGCCATGTTACACACACCCCTCAGGACAGTGTGCATTTTGCCCACCAGGCAATGACTGAATTAGTTCCAGAACCACATCTCATCACAGTGTGGTTTTTTGGACCACCACTGGCACCATTTGTATTAGTTTGGGTCCTCCAAGAAGTAGATGCCAATATAGGACTAAACAGGAGATTTATTAGGGAAAACAGCTGTGAGGGAAAGTGGGGAGGGAGCCAGAGGAATCAGGGAGATCTGTCAGACTAGATGCAAGTTTAACCCCTATGGAGGAGAGAAGGGGGAAAAAGAGTATATAGGAAGTGTCTTAGACTACGTGGTACAGTTCCAAGAATATTTTGGCAAAGCAAATGTATCCGGTGGGGGAGACATCTCTCCATGGACTCAGAGCATTCCTGTATATTCCTGGTCAGGATCTTTAAAGCAGGGCTTATCTGTCTCCTGTTACTGAACTATTTCTATAGGGCAAGGTGACCACAGTGTGACTAACATTTAACGGCTCACTTCCTAGGGGAGGGGCACTGGCTTGATTGCTCATTTGTCAAAAAGTCCCAGGCCCTTGACCCCAGATTCCTCAGCTGTGTGATACATCCCACTGTATGGGTAGCTTCCTCTGGAGCCTATTGCATGGCCCTGGGGAGTTGGGGGACAGGGAAACTGGCAAAATTACTCATACTCATGCTGTTTGCTGTGTTGTAAATAAATTGTCTTGTTCTAACCCATTAAGTCTTACTATTTTCTGCACCTGTGAAGCGGTGTCAAGTCTACTCTGTGCTATTCTTTCTGAAGTTGGGGTTCTTCCCTGACAGCATCTCTGACCAAAAGTTGCCTGTTAGGGGAATTATGTGTCTCATAGGAATGGCCTTTCTTAATATCTATGCTACATCCAGATATTGGTTTAGAGCAGCCCGTGGGAAATGTGGCCTTAGTGAAGATGCAGTGATAGTGTATCTCAGCTGCTGTAGTGTTGGATTTCAGAGCACAGCAGCTGTGCCAATCAATCACTTATGTTCTCTGCAATTAGAGATCTGTGAGACACATATACACCCTGCACTAGGCCCAGCTTAAAACAACCAGCTAGCCAACGGTATTAGTTGATCTTTGGGAACAGCAAATGCTTACTGTCTCTTTTCTGGGTTCACTTCATTGTTAGAATTCATTGGTGGAAAAATTCATCAAAGCTGATAGCCATGTTGAATGAAGTGCTCCTTTAAGAATGCTTTTTATGTCTAGCCAACATGGCTCAGTGATTGAGCATTGAACTATGAACCAGGAGGTTACAGTTTGATTCCAGTCAAGGCAGATGCCCAGGTTGTGGGCTTAATCCCCTGTAGAGGGCATGCAGGAGGCAGCCAATCAATGATTCTCTCTCATCATTGATGCTTCTATCTCTCTGTTCCTCTCTGAAATCAATAAAAATATGTTATTAAATAAAATAATGTTTTTTAGTTCTTGGCATATCAATATTTCTCTCATGTGGCCTAATTAACACCCTAATTTGTCCTTTTTTTTCTTCCTTTAACCTATTGAGATATATATCTAATAAGTATCTGTCTTGGAAGTTTATGGACTCAATTGAATCCTAAATTGGAAATAATCCTTATTGGGTATAGGGCATCCCTTCTGTAAACATGTTTTGAAGTTCTTTGAAAGGAATAACCTGGTAAATTGTCTAAATGGCATTCTAGTGAAGTAAACAGTGCTCCACAATGTAATGTTATGACTAAAGAATAAAGTTAAATATTTCTCCATGTCTTTTATTTTATCTGAAAATGTAAAGTTAGAAGACATAATGATTTGCACTAGAAGGATTTAACCTAGCACTCTTCCTTTACTAAATAAGTTCACCCTGATTTCTGTAAGTATTGTTAGAAACTATGTCATAAAATAGATAAGAACAGGTCATATTTTTTTTTAGTAGGAAATAATCAGCAATTACATTTGTGATAAGCAATTGGTATTCTGTAAATTATGACCAATAGTATGTCATCAAAGGCATATTGTTCCCTAGATGAATCATTAATATTACTGAAATTATGTGCCAGGTCCTGGGACAAAACCATATGACACATTAATTAAGTTACTTGGAAGTGTCACAAATATATATAGTTGTTGTAATTGTATATTTAATTTTCTAATTTTTTTATTAAATTATTATCTTTGTACATATACCATTGCCCTCCCTCCACAGAGTTTTGTGTCCATTGGTTGTACTTATATGCATGTATAAGTCCTTCGGTTGATCTATCTCCCCCAGATCTTCCTAACCTCCCCGCTGTAATTTGACAGTCTGCTTGTTTGTTTTACTGTCTCTATATCTATCTATCTTTTGGTTCTTCAGTTTATAATGTTCTTTATCATCCATAAATAAGTGAGGTCATGTGGTATTTCTCTTTCATTGACTGGCTTATTTTACTCAGCATGATGTTCTCCAATTCCATCCAGGTTGCTGCAAATGATGAGAATTTCTTCTTTTTTATGGCAGCATAATATTCCATTGTGTAAATGTACCATAGTTTTTTAATCCAGTCATCTGCTGATGGGCACCTAGGCTGTTTCCAAATCCTAGCTATTATAAATTGTGCTGCTATGAACATAGGGGTGCATATATCCTTTCTGATTTGTGTTTCTAGTTTCTTGGGATATATTTCTAGGAGTGGGATTACTGGGTTAAATGGGAGTTCCATTTTCAGTGTTTTGAGGAAGCTCCATACTGTTCTCCACAGTGGTTACACCAGTCTACATTCCCACCAGCAGTGCATGAGGGTTCCTTTTTCTCTGCAACCTCGCCAACACTTGTCGTTTGTTGATTTGTTGATGTTGGCCATTCTGACAGGTGTGAGATGGTACCGCATTGTTGTTTTGATTTGCATCTCTTGGACAATTAGTGACTTTGAGCATGTTTTCATGTGCCTCTTGGCCTTCCTTCTGTCTTCTTTTGAGAAGATTCTATTTAGATCTATTGCCCAATTTTTAATTGGGTCATTTATCTTCCTTTTATTAAGTTGTATAAGCTGTCTGTAGATGTTGGAGATTAAACCTTTATCAGTGGTAACATTTGCAAATATGTTCTCCCACACAGTGGGCTTTTTGTTGTTTTGTTGATGGTTTCTTTTGCTGTAAAAAAGCTTTTTATTTTGATATAGTGCCATTTGTTTATGTTCTCTTTAGCTTCCATTGCCCTAGGGGCAGTATCAGTGAAGAAGTTCTTTTGGCATATGTCTGAGATTTTGCTACCTGTAGATGCCTCTAGTATTTTTATGGTTTCCCGTCTTATGTTTAAGTCCTGTATCCAATTTGAGTTTATTTTTGTGCATGGTGTAAGTTGGTGATCTAGTTTCATTATTTTGCATCTATCTGTCCAATTTTCCCAACACCATTTATTGAAGAGACTGTCTTGACTCCATTGTATGTTCGTGCCTCCTTTGTTAAATATTAACTGAGCATAGTGATTTGGGTTGATATCTGGGTTCTCCATTCTATTCCATTGATCTATATGTCTGTTCTTTTGCCAGTACCAGGCTGTTTTGAGAACAGTGGCTTTGTAATACAACTTGAAAGATGGTATTGAGATCCCTCCTACTTTACTCTTCTTTCTCAGGATTGCTGTGGCTATTCGGGGTCTTTTGTTGTTCCAAATGAACTTTTGGAGAGTTTTTTCTAGGTCAGTGAAATATGCTGTTGGTATTTTAATGGGGAGTGCATTGAACCTATAGATTGCTTTAGGAAGTATGGAAATTTTGATGATGTTGATTCTACCAATCCATGAACATGGTATGTTCTTCCATCTGTTTACATCTTCCTCTATCTCTTTTTTCAGTGTCGTGTAGTTTTCCGCATATAGGTCTTTTACCTCCTTAGTTAAGTTTATTCCTAGGTATCTTAATTTTTTTGGTGCGATGGTAAATCGGATTGCTTTTTTAGTCTCTGTTTCTGCAAGTTCACTATTGGTATATAGAAATGCCATAGATTTCTTGGTGTTAATTTTGTATCCTGCTACATTGCCAAATTCATTTATTAAGTCTATTAGTTTTTTTATGGAGTCTTTTGGATTTTTTATGTACAATATCATGTCATCTGCAAATAAGGATAACTTTACTTCTTTTTTTTTTAAATAAATTTTTATTGTTCATATTATTACAAATGTTCCTTTCCTCCCCCCCCTCCCCTCCATTGCTCTCCTCCACCAGGTTCCCATCCCACCCTCTGCCCTTTCCCCACCCCCCATTGTCCTCATCCATAGGTGCACAGTTTATGTTCAGTCTCTTCCCCCATCCCCCTCTCCCCTTTTCCCCAATAATCGTCAGTTCACTCCCCTTCCATTCCTCTGATTCTATTATATTCAACAGTTAATATTGTTCATCAGATTTGTTTTTAATTTCCTTGGTTTTTAGATTCACTTGTTGATAGTTACGTATTTGTTGTTCATAATTTTATCTTTATTTACTTTCTCTTCCGAAAGAACCCCCTTTAGCAATTCATATAATTCTGGTTTGGTGGTGATGAACTCCTTTAGCTTTTTTTTTTATTAGTGAAGCTCTTTATCTGACCTTCGATTCTGAGTGATAGCTTTGCTGGATAGATTATCCTTGGCTGTAGGTTCTTACTATTCATCACCTTGAATATTTCTTGCCATTCCCGTCTGGCCTGCATGGTTTCTGTTGAGAAATCAGCTGACAATCGTATAGGTGCTCCTTTATAGGTAACTACCTGCTTTGCTCTTGCTGCTTTTAATACTCTCTCTTTGTCTTTTGCTCTTGGAATTTTAATTATGATTTATCTTGGTGTGGTCCTCTTTTGATTCCTTTTGTTTGGAGTTCTGTGCGCTTCCTGGACTTGTAAGTCTAATTCTTTCATCAGGTGGGGGAAGTTTTCTGTCACTATTTCTTTCAGTATGTTTTCGATATCTTGCTCTCTCTCATCTTTTGGGACCCCCATAATTCTGATGTTGGTTCGCTTGAAGTTGTCCCAGAGGTTTCTTACATCATCTTCAATTTTCTGGATTCTCTTGCCTTCTAGCTACTGCAGAGGAGTGTCTTCTGGCTCTTTATGTTCCAAATCTTTGACTTGATTCTTGCGATCTTCCATTCTGTTTTTAGGACTCTGTATAATATTTTTTATTTCAGATAATGTATTCTTTATTTCTTATTGATCCCTTATCATTTCTTGTTGATTCCTTATTAATTCTAGTTTATCCCTTTTCATATCCTCATAGGTCTTTTTGATCTTTTCTAGGAAATTCTTGAAAAACCTTATAAGCGTAGATTTGAACTCTATATACAGACGCTTTTTGTCCTCCATTTCTTTCATTTGTGATCTATTTCGTCTCGGCATTTTCACAGCTTCCCTGATGGGGCGGGGTTTCAGGGTGGAGCCTACAGGCTTGGCTTCCATCAGCCCTGCCCTATGCGGCTCCTGAGTCTCAGGGTCCTTCAGTATTCGCTGCAAGTGCCTCTGAGAGAATGGTGCCCTCGATTTTCGCCTGCTACCAAACAGTCTAGGCTCTCTCCCAATGAGCCCGGTATTGGGGTTCAGTTCAGTTGGAAGTGGGATTGGAGGTGGCATTCAGAGCAGTCTGGAGCCCCAGTCTCCTTCCCGCCAGGGCAATCCCACGGCAGAGCCAACCGTCCCTTCTCTGCGCGCAATGTGCGCGCCTCCAGGACCTCCTTTCACCGCTCCCCCAGGGTTCTGCCTTACAGCCCAGCTCCCTATGGATGAGCCTGGGTCCCCAGGGTCTGGCCCAGAACTGGGGTTCATAGCAGTTGTAACTGGGGCCCAGCACAGTCGGAGCTTTTATCTCCTTCCCGCTAAGGAACGCCAGCCAGGCAATCAGCCTCCCTCCTCTCTGGCTCCGTCCTCTCCGCGTGTGCCGTGTGTCTCCGTACCTTAGGCTTTTCCAGCTCCTCCGCTCTTCCTTCTGGATTTCTCCTTGCTTCTCGTTGTAGAATTTCCAGTCAGTTGACTTTCCTGTAGTTCTGGGTAATGTCCATTTTATATTTTATTTGTATTTTATTGAAATTGTTGTGTGCGGCTGTGGCTAGGTGTTTACCTGTGCAGCCATCTTGGATTCTCTCAACTTTACTTCTTTTCCAATTTGGATGCCTTTTATTTCCTCTTCTTTTCTAATTGCAATGGCTAGTACTTTCAGTACTATGTTAAACAGGAGTGGTGAGAGTGGGCATCCCTGTCTTGTTCCTGTTCTTAGAGGGAATGGTTTTAGTTTTTGCCCAGTGAGTATGATGTTGGCTGTGGGTTTATCATATATAGCTTTTGTTATGTTGAGGTATGATCCTTATACTCCCACCTTGTTGAAAGTTTTTATTAGGAAAGGGTGTTGGATTTTATCAAATGCTTTTTCTGCATCAATTGATATGACTATATGATTTTTATCTTTCAATTTGTTTATGTGATGTATCACGTTTATTGATTTGTGGATATTGTACCATCCTTGCATTCCCGAAACAAATCCTACTTGGTTGTGGTGTATGATCTTTCTGATGTTCTGCTGGAGCCAATTTGCTAGAATTTTGTTGAGGATTTTGGCATCTAAGTTCATGAGGGATATTGGCCTGTAATTCTCTTTCATTGAGTTGTCTTTATCTGGTTTTGGTATTAGGGTGATGCTGGCTTCATAGAAGGAGTTTGGAAGTGTTCCTTCCTCTTGAATTTTTCGGAATAGTCTGAGGAGGATAGTTTTTAGTTCTTCCTTCAATGTTTGGTAAAACTCTCCTGTGAAGCCATCTGGCCCTGGGCTTTTGTTTGCTGGAAGTTTTTTGATGACTGTTTCAATTTCTTCCCAAGTCACTGGTCTATTGAGCTGTTTAGATTCTTCCTGATTGAGTTTTGGAAGGTTGTATTTTTCTAGGAATCTGTCCATTTCCTCCAGGTTGTCCAGTTTGTTGGAATAGAGTTGTTCGTAGTATTTTGTTACAATCCTTTGTATTTTGGTGGGGTCTGTTGTCATTTCACCTCTTTTGTTTCTGATTTTGTTTATTTGGGTCCTCTCTCTTTGTTTGTTGGTTAGCCTGGCTAGAAGTTCATCAATCTTGTTTATCCTTTCAAGAACCAGCTCTTGGTTTTAGTTGCCTATGCCTGCCATGTTCTATGCCGCCCCCTGGTGGTCAGCACACATCAAATGTCTGCCCAAGGGGACAATTTGCATATTAGGCTTTTATTATATAGGATGCTTTAGTTGCCCCTAGCTGGTTTGGCTCAGTGGATAGAGCATTGGCCTGCGGACCAAAATGTCTCAGGTTCGATTCCGGTCAAGGGCAAGTACTTGGTTGCAGGCTCCTTCCCAGCCTGGCCCTAGTCAGGGTTCTTGCAGAAGGCAACCAAATGATGTGTTTCTCTCACATTGATGTTTCTCTCTCTCTTTCCCTCTCTCTAAATATCAATGGGAAAATATCATTTCGTAAGGATGAAAAAAAATGTTTAACTGATTTTTAGAGAGAACAGAAGGGAGAGGGATTTAGAGTTAGAAATATTGATGAGAGAGGGACATCATTGATCAGCTGTCTCTTGCATGGCATCCTCATGGGGAATTGAGCTCACAACCTGGTATGTGCCTTGACTGGGAATTGAACTGGCAACCTTTTGGTTCCTGGGTCAATGCTTAACCACTGAGCCCCACTGGCTGGACAGATTTTTATTATTTATTAACAAATTAAAGCTGTATGTGTAGGATCTGTGTTAGTCATTATTGTGAACCTTTAAAAAATGACTTTAAATGTTAGGCTGTTGCATGTGATGAACTTCAGTACATAAGGACAGGTTCGTTTCCGGGCAAGGGCATGTACCTTGGTTGCGGGCATATCCCCAGTAGGGGGTGTGCAAGAGGCAGCTGATCGATTATTCTCTCTCATCGATGTTTCTAACTCTCTATCCCTCTCTCTTCCTCTCTGTGAAAAATCAATAAAATATATATTAAAAAAACACACAAAAAACCCTCCTTTGCCCAACTGTCTTTTTATACTATCTTTGCTCTTATTTATAGAACTAGTGGCCTGGTGCACAAAATTCGTGCGCAGGTAGGGTCCCTAGGCTTGGCCGGAGATCTGGGCTGATCAGGGCCTCTTGGCTGCTGACCTGAGCCTTTTTTCATTCCGCACTGCCCTCTGGTGGTCAGTGCACATCATAGTGAGCGATTGAGCTACCAGTCTCCTGGTTGAACTCCCAAGGAGAGACTTTGCATATTAACCTTTTATATATAGAGAGACTAGATATATAGATATATAGATATATAGATATATAGATATACAGATAAGCGTGTAGGACACAAATGTCATGCTTCAAAAATCATTCATTTGTTGAGGAAATTTAGCAGTCTTATTAATATCTGGCGTAGCAGCCTCAGATTCTGTCCTGGGGCTGGGGTGAGGGTGAGGAAGATTTAGGAACATTGTTTTTAGACCTTGATAATACTTTGGACAGAGCCTAAGATACCTTCCTCTTTATTTCAGACCCGAAAGTATTGGGCTTATCATTGTGAACAAATAAAACGAGAAACATGGTCATTTATTGGGTTTTCCAATTGAGGCTGTCAGGCTAGGGAACTGATCATTTATGAATCAGAAAGAAGCATTTATATAATACCTTTTGTGTTTTAAAGTGCTTTCAAAAGAGTTTTTATTTGCTCCCTCTGACACCCCTGGGAAGGAAGCAGAAGAAATCCGACCAGGTCAAATGCCTCGTCTAAGGTCATATGGGTAGGAAGTGGCCAAGTTGGCACTAGGGCCCAGGCTTTCTGATATGCAGCTCAGCTCTGCACTCCTTGTACCCTGATGCTTCTTCAGCCAGCTCAGCAATGCCTATCTCCCTCATACTAGCAGATCACTATCTGAAAAAGCCTGATGAGCTAATTCCACATGATGAAACGGTAACTTTCAACTCTCATCACTGTAGGTGTCCATGTCAGAATGTTCAGGTAAAAGCAGCAGTGCATTGAGAAGGCTATCATTTCTCATTCTCTTTGTGTAAATTTTCAGTTGACTGAATCTAAGTGATCTGTTTGTTGTGTGAGCTATAAAGGACTTGTGTGGCCAATAAGAGTCTCCATTTGGACCCATTTTTCTGCACCACTTGTCTTATCCAAAGGGCTCTTAAAACATCATAGGTGACGTTAATACAATGATTATTGTACCTCTACAGACAGAAATGAGCATTTATCTACATTGCTGATGCATCATGACAGGATGTTATGAAAAGGCAGAGGGCAATAAAGCATATACTTTATTTCCAATAAAAGACAAAGTTCTCCTATTCTTCCTGCAGTTACCTAGTTTTTATCTTATCCAGCAATAAAACCTTGGGAACCTCAAGAATCCATGATTTAAAGTAAGGTAGCACATAGCAAATTTACCCAAAAATAAAGGGAAAAAAGTTTAGTTTTCCAAATTAATGACTTCCTGGAATGTGCTGGCAGTTTTTTAAAAAAAATAAGAAAAACCAGTCCTGGCTGGGTAGCTCAGTTGGTTAAAGCATTATCAAGGTTGTAGGTTTGATCCCTGGTCAGGGCACATACAAGAATCAACCAATGAATGCATAAATAGGTGGAACAATAAATCAATGTCTCGCTCTTTCTCTTCCTCTACCTCTCTAAAATAAATAAATACAAATTAAAAAATAATAAAAACCTAGAAATTAATAAATAAAAAGCAGGATCTGCAGAGGCAAAGACAAAGGCTTGAATAGAGAGGTATACAGTCTGAAAAAGCAAGACAGAGACTTAGTTACAGGATTGAGGCATGTGCTGCAAGACCATGCTCTAAAAATCTCACTGGAGAGGGGGGAAAAAAGAAGCTTTGATTTTGCAATTGGAGTATCTTCTTAATAATGTAGATGACTGGACACCATTTCTTGGGGATACTAACTGGGCAGGTCTGGGATGGGGGCAGGATTCTGCATTCTTAGTAAACATCCTGGGTGATCCTGATACAAGCAGTCCCTGAATGACATTTTGAGGCACTGCTCCCAATTTTCAGTAACTAATAGATGCTGCATATTGTTCAAGATTGTCATTGGCTAGAATAATAGCACAGGCGCAGTTCATCCCTAGGAGCTGGCTAATAATTCATACTTTATAAAAATACATTTTTAATGATTTCAGAGAGGAAGGAAGAGGGAGAGAAAGATAAAAACATTAATGATGAGAGGGAATCACCCATCAGCTGCTTCTTGTTTGCCTCCGAGCCCACAACCCGGGTATGTGCCCTGACCAGGAATCAAACCATGACCTCCTGTTTCATAGGTCAATGCTTAACCATTGAGCCACACCAATTGGGCATTCATACTCCTTTCAAAGCAAAACTGCTGAAAAGTGAAATTAAGCAATAAATGTGGTATTCATGGTGTATTGGAAATATGAGTAAGATGTCACAATGAAGTCAGCTTGGTGGGACCAAAGATGCTGCTTTGATCAGTTTGTGGGCAGTATAGTGGGATTACCTGGTTGGCACTGGTCACTGAAGAGAGAGAAAAGTGCCTGGGAAAATGGGCCATAATACATGCCAAGTGCTACAAATGGATGTTTTACACAATGAGCCGATTTATATTTGTACAAAATACACTATAAATTTCAGTGGGCATATGTTAGTACAGAAGTCAGTCCCCTTTGTCTTGTGGGTTTTCATAAACAGGCTTCGTTGTAATTTCTAATAAATTCTCCTCTGTGGGTCTTTTACTATTTTGACCATCTTGTGCAAGGTTGGGGTGGTTAGGGAAGGCCTCAATGAGAAAGTGACCTTTGAGCAAAGATTGGAAGGAAATAAAACAAGACATGCAGTTACCTGGGGATAAAGTGTTCCTTTGCAGAGGAAAACCAAGTGTAAATTGCACCTGAGGTGGGAGTGTACTTGTTATGTAAGAGGAGCTATAAGGAGGTCAGTGTGGCTAGAATTAGTGACAGAGTTAGTATACATAAGGGTAACAGGATGATAGAGGGGTAACAGTGGATGTGGGAGAGAGGAGGGGTAGCTGATATAGGACCCAATAGGCTATGGTAAGGACTTTGGCACTAAAGGAAACATGATAGCTTTTGTTTCTGTGTCTGACACTGGAGATCATTACGTCTTCAGATATACAGGGTGGGGTAAAAGTAGGTTTGCAGTTCATATGAAAATTAATACAATAATCCTATTTAATAAAAGAGTAATATGCAAATTAACCACAACTCTGCTACTCTTTCCATAGAAAGCCATTCACTGATAATCATATTTTTTCACTTACACTTATTTGTGTCTTTCTTTCCTAAAGGCAAGAGTCTGTGTCAGTCAAGGATTTTGAGGTACATTAGCCTTAGGCATAATTATCCTCATTTGTGTCTCCTCAGATTCTGTCCATTGACTTGGTGATTCTTCAGTATTTGTTGTAGTTACATTGAATTTGGGATGACAACATTTTCCTAGTGACAAAATATTTTTCAGACTGCTCTTGCACATCAGTAGCATGGGAAAAGCCACTGTGCTTTCAATGGGCTTCACATATTCTTTTACTTGATCTTCTAATGGGTCTTCTGGAGATTCTTCTTTTATAGCCTCTTGTGAAACAACTCCATTTTCATCAGAAGTTAAGCTCTCTTTTTTATTTTCTGAAATTTTTTTTATTAATATCATGAGTTACCAACTGAATAAGATTGTTTTGCTTTGGCCATCTTTTTAAAGTTCCACTTTGCTGATATCAGGCTTTATTAAATTCTGAAATGAATTCCTAGCAGTCTAGAATTGAAGAGACAATGATTATTAAAAACAGTTGCTTAATTTTTTTCTGCAGTTTTCCTGTAACAAGTTAATTTTCATATGGTTTCTAGTTTCAATTTAGTATATTTACTTTTCAAACGCCATTTATTTATATGAGTGATATGTATAAAAGAAGAAACAAAAACAATAAGCAATATTTACTCATTTCTATAATTTTTCTTGCATTAAAAAATATCACTCCAGTCCAAAGAAGAGAATCTGACTAAGGTTCTTTATTTTGTTTCAAACTATTTTTAAATATATATATTTACTGATTCTTTACGAGAGGAAGGTAGAGGGATAGAGAGCCAGAAACATCGATGAGAGAGAAACATCTATAAGTTGCCTCCTGCAACACCCCCCACTGGGGATGTGCCTGCAACCAAGGTACATGCCCTTGTCTGGACTCGAACCTGGGACCATTCAGTCCGCAGGCTGACATTCTATCCACTGAGCCAAACCCGTCAGGGTGTCAAACTAATTTTTACTTGCCAAGAAATGCAAAGTACACAAGTTATTTACATTCTGTTTCATCATTTCTCTTGAAAGTTTTGTAACAGATTTAAACACAATAACATGTTTTTCTAAACTTATTAGTAGGGAACTAATTACAAAGCAGAAAATACAGATATTTTCTTTTTTTTTCCAAATGAATTTTTTAAAAAAATATATATTTTATTGATTTTTACAGAGAGGAAGGGAGAGAGACAGAGAGCTAGAAACGTCGATGAGAGAGAAACATCGACCAGCTGCCTCTTGCACACCCCCAACTGGGGATGTGCCCGCAACCAACGTACATGCCCCTGACCGGAATCGAACCTGGGACCCTTCAGTCCACAGACTGACGCTCTACCACTGAGCCAAACCGGTGTCGGCAATACAGATAGTATTTTCATGAAAAAGACAAGGTATTGCTGATCTGGAGTTTTAAATATGAATAATAGCCAAAATTGTGAAGGACTTTGAATATTCAATTCTCACCTAGCCATACCCTGATCCTTTGAACATATTTTCCAAAGGGAGCCTCAAAGAGTCAATCTTATTTTATCCTCACCTCTCTAGTCAAATGTCACTTTCCATTTTTGTAGTGTTAAAGATAGATCACGGAAAAGGCAGTTATAGTTACATGAATGACTTTCCCCATTTTTGTAGTCTTTGATGATGCCAGAGAACCTTTAAATTAATTTGAGTTATCAATTTTTCATCTCTTTATAACACTGGAAACCAGATTTTCAGATAAATGCTGCCTTAAAGTGGTATCTTTTGTGCAAAACAAAATGAAACAAGAATTTATGTAGGAAATGGAAATAATAATTTTGATTATGTGTGCTGATGGAGGGAAACAGTGGTTCAAAAGAAAATACAATGGAGTAAAGACAATCTCTTCAATAAATCATGTGGAAATTGTACAGCAACATGCAAAAAAAAAAAATGAAACAAGACCACCCACTTATATCATACACAAAAATAAACTAAAAATGGATAAAAGACTTTAAAATGTTCTGAAAACATGGAAATCATAGAAGAAACCATAGGTAGAAAAATCTCAGACATCTCCTGTTGCAATATGTTTGTAGATATATCTCTTAGGGCAAGGGAAACAAAGAAAAAAACAAATGGGACTACATCAAAATAAAAAGCATCAACAAAGCAAAAACAAAACAGAAAACCATCAACAAAATGAAAAGGTATCCCACTGTATGGGCGAACATATTTGCCAATTATACACCTGATAAGGAGCTAATTTCCAAAATATATAAAGAACTCATGCAACTCAACAAAAGGAAGGCAAATAAATTAAAAAATGGGTAAAGGACCTAAATAGATACTTCTCCAAAGAGGTCATACAGATGGCCAAGAGATATATGAAAAATTGTTCAATGTCACTAATCATCAGAAAGATGCAAATTAAAATGACAATGAGGTGCTGATAGAATAGCTACTATTAACAAATAAACAAGTAAGTGCTGGCAAGGATGTGAAGAAAAGGGAATAATACACTGCTGGTGGGAATGAAGACTGGTAGAACCACAATGGAAAATGATATGTAATTTACTAAAAAAATTAAAAATGGAACTGCCACCGAAACCGGTTTGGCTCAGTGGTAGAGCATCGGTCTGCGGACTGAAAGGTCCTGAGTTCGATTCCGGTCAAGGGCATGTACATTGGTTGCGGGCACATCCCCAGTAGGGGGTGTGCAGGAGGCAACTGGTCAATGTTTCTCTCTCATCGACGTTTCTAGCTCTCTATCTCTCTCCCTTTCTCTCTGTAAAAAAAAAAAAAAATCAATAAAATATATATATTAATAAATAAATAAATAAATAAATAAATAAAAATGGAACTGCCATTTGACCAAATGGTTCCACTTCTAGAAATATATCCTAAGAATCCCAAAACACCAATGAGAAAGAATCTATGTACTCCTATGTGCGGGGGGCCTGATGGCGGGGATCTCCCTTTTCTGCATCCCGCACAGAAAGAGAGATGAACGAACCGGTTCTAAGTGGAGGTGCCCAGGGATTGAGAAATATTAGAAATAAAGAGAGAAGGCATAGAAATAGATTTCAAGCTGGGAGCTGGGAGGGCCGCCGAACTCCTCTGCTGGAGAGACTGACTGTTGACCTCCTAAGCCACACAGTACATCTATTGATATTTATACTCCAATCCAACAAGGGGTTTCACAGGAAAACAAGGAGCCTGGGAGAGCCCAGGTTCCACTCACTCCTTCCTTCTGGCCAAACACAAGCCAGGAACTAAGAACATCTCCTCACTCCCAGGGCGGGAGTGCAACTGACATGACTCTGCCAATATCCCGGCCCAGTCAGCAACAATGTATAGAATGTCCAGGTGTCTTCCCATTTGGCCCTCTACATTTAACCCTTTCTTTTTAAAAAAAATTAAACATTAAGAATAAAAATCTAAATTAAAACAATTGCAAACAATGCCAATGCAAAACTAAACTACATACATGTTATCATTTTCAAAACTTGAATGTCAAGAGCAAAACTCTGGCTATTAAATAACAAAACAACAATATGAGAAATCAGAATTATGGACATATTAACATTTTTAGCTACCAAATGAAAGAAAGTCTCTTTTGCTGGTGGTGTATATTTACTCAGAGTCCTTGGACTTGGCTGTGCAAGACTTTGCAGAAGACTGGAAGCTAACAGATGCTAGCATGTGCAGGAACATGGTTGAAGACATAGCTTCCACTTTAGTCTCTAACTTCTTCAGATGATTCCATGTTGGCACCACAGTCCCTTGCGTAGCTTTCAGTTTTCTTCTCCTTCCGCTTTACTGTCAATGGGCAATGCTCAGTCCTTTTGGGTAAAGGGACACAGGAGCTTCTCTGAGTCCATTGTGGTGACGGTCGTAATGCTTCAGCACCTGAATTGGCTGCATTGCTCCTTCTGGAAAGATATAAAATACCTCTTCCCCACATTATTACTGAATCTGATAAAAACTCTTTGGTTTATGCTTCCTCCCACCTGGCTGACTTGGTGGAGGCTATTGTACAGGAGGCCTGATGCCTTTCACCTGCTGTATGATCCACTGAATCACAATTCAAAAAAATTTAAAGTATAAAAAGCATGACAGAGCTTCTTTTGAGGTGACACATAACAGTTATCTCCAACTTTTTAAATGATTTTAAGAGTACGATTGGCTTTTTCCACTATTGAGTGACATGTATTTTACCAGATTTGATTAGGTTTAAGTCCTTGGGGATTTACCCCTAAAGTTGGCACTGACAGGTGGATAACACACTGCGGACATTGCTTCCAATAAAACATGGAGACTGTCCTTCTCTAACATTTTAAAGGCTGAAAATATCCTCTGAATTAGTGTGCCCTATAGTTGCTGTTTCAATAATTTTTGCTTATACTTACCGCAAAAGCACTATTACTATAGGTTGATGGGCTCTGTAGTAAAATCTGTTAAAGCATAAATAAGAGCCTGTATTTCTACTGAAATCTAAGAGTTTTGAAGGACCTTTGTTCCCCTGCTGCAGTAGATCCAACTTTTCTAGAACTGGATCCATCTGTAAAAACGGTTAATGCCTGAGCTATAGCATCTCTTTTAATGTGGCAGTTAATACCCTGTGTTAGAAATAAGGCACGCCCCTCAAGTCAAGGGTCCTGGTAGAACACAAAACATCAAACATTGACTTCTATGTAGAAAGTGTGCACACATGTCTAGAAGTGCGTGCACACCAACCTTCCTTGCCCTTGGTCCTGGGCAACCTGCAGCAATGCACAGGTGCTGACTGCTATCATGGCAAGGCATATTCACCATCTTTATTTCTGGACTATTTCTCCTCTGTTATTGTGAGCTCCTACTTATTCTGTAGCTGGAACAGCCCTATCAGGTCCTCTCTGGGATCTGTTGTTGCAGGAAATCCATACAATTTTGGGAGTTTTCTGGAAATATAAACATATTCTCGACCAAAGTTTAATAAAGAAATCTTTTCCACAAATTAGACTTAGGACCCGTTTGATTTTTTCCCCCCAAATGATTTTCCTATGGCTTATTTTAACATCATGTGTATTTTTCGTCTTGCTGTTAGCATTACAAATGAAAATTAG
The DNA here is from genome assembly GCF_964339955.1 of Pipistrellus hanaki. Classification (NCBI taxonomy): domain Eukaryota; kingdom Metazoa; phylum Chordata; class Mammalia; order Chiroptera; family Vespertilionidae; genus Pipistrellus; species Pipistrellus hanaki. Next base: position 26,433,477 of record NC_140524.1, on the reverse strand, counting down.
TTTTTAAAGGAAAAATTTTCTGGATATGTTTCCTTACATAATATTTTCCCACTATCCCCCCTTTTTTATTTAATTATTAGGAGGCTTTGGAAAATTTTTATAACAGTTTTGATAACTTTACATTTTAATTTTTTGCACAAAAATATGACTACTTTAGGGCTAATTGCATGTTAAGCAATTTTACCATGAAATGAACTACCAATAGAAATTTTAGTTAATACTTTAGGAACAGCTTTTTGTACAATTAAATTTTCTTGAATATTTACTTATTTCAATTAGCCAATTTAAATTAATCTGAAAACTTGACTACTATTTTACAATAATTTTAGTTTACCCGGTAAATATTAATGGAAAGGATTATTTGCATCCTTGAGAAAGTTCTAAGTATTCTTGGATTTAGGCTAGATTTAGATACAGGGCAGTTGCCATCAGCCACTTCTCTGTTGTCTGGGTCCCGATCTGAGCTGGACAAGTCTCCGTTTATTGCCTGGGCCCTGATCTGAGCTGGGCATGGGAAGCACGAAGCAGCCATGGGGCAGAAGACCTTTCTCAGAAGGTGCGAAGGTTCAAGCCCCTGCAATGTTGGGGGGGGGGTGAGGATCTTGCCCCACCTCTGTTGACCCCCCAAGTTCTCTCCTGATGGCCCCCTGCAGCTGTGCCTGTCTTAGGTTGTCCCTCCCTTGAGGAATCTTACCTGTCATTGGCTAACCAGCCACCCTCCGGGGCCAAGCAGGGTGATGTGAGGTTCAGTTCTGTCTACTTGGTAGCTTATGCCCCTATGGCATCCATGCCAGCACCTGCCTTGGAATCCCCTTGCCTGCTGACGGGGCCCTGGCATTGATCACATATCTTGGGGAACCCAAGTTTCTTCTTCAGGAGGGGTCCAGCTTATGCCCTTGGGCAAGAGACAGATCCACGGTACCATCCACCATGAGGCTTCAACCTCAGCATGAGCTGAAAACTCAGGCAACAGCTGTGGGCAATTGGATTGTGACAAGAGGGTCCCTCTTTGGCAAAAAGAGCAAGAAGGGCCAATATAGAATGCTTAAGTGCCTTCCCAAGGGGCCTTCCATACAGTGGAAGGGATTAAATCCTTTCTTGTGCATTTTAAAATTGCTGCCAAACATTCGAAGAATTAGTTTATAAGTTTGTTTGGGATAAATGCACAATATGCTGTTATAAAATATCAAAAATTATAATGACATTGTAGAATAATATCATGTAAGGATATTCTTTGCTTAGTCCATGATAATTTAATTTCAAACTGGAAGAAATATTTAGTTACTTCGTTTTGCCCTTCTAAAGAGGCCAAAACCTTCATAAAATTTAAAATATATGCATATAAGTAACATATATTAATTTTTATTTGATAAAGCAATGACTAGCTGTTTCTGGTCTTTATTAGAATTGTTTATAAAATTATTGGCTTTTCATTTTGCTGAAAACATTGATTATAATTTGATAATCTAATTTATTTAAGTAATTAAAGTAGGTATCTTCATTTTAAAGCAAATTTACTTCTGAATTCACAAGCCACAATGTTGCCCTGCCTCTAGCGTAATTAAAAAATGCAGGTGGCTACATAAAGTTAGGATTCAATTATAAAAACATTGGATTCTCATGTAACTTAATTTATATGACATTGCTTATATTGTAAAAGCTAATTCATAAATCAACTTAAGTAGGTATCTTTAATTTTAAAAAAAAGGCAAAGAAACTTATTCAGTAAAATTTATAGGTTTGATACTTTATTGGTCTGATCCAAAAGCATAAAGTGTCCACCTATAGCCAATTCAAAAATGCAGGCTGCATGAGGCCTTTTGTCTTTCTTGAAATTCTACTGGTATTGAAATTTTTGGCTATATTTAAGAAGTATATTGTTTTTGCTTTTCTTACAAGTGAAAACTTTCATAACATTTAATATATAGTGTGTAATTTTTATTTGATAAAGCTTTCCATGTGATTTCAAGTATCAATCTGTTTAATTTAAAAAAATATTTATTTTAAGAGAGAACAGACTTTCGAACATTTCAGGGCCCGTGAAACATGCAAAAGTTATTCTCAAAAACCCTTGAAATACTCTTGGAAAGATCAAATATATAATCTATTTATGTATATGACTTAAAAAATTATATACTTAAATTATCTTAGAGAATATCAATTACATTTAAATTTGGATCAATGTATTAATCTTCTTTCTTTTAAATCAGACCAAACAAGTAACATATTTTGAATTCCTAATTATATAAGGGAAAACACATTTTAACTATATAATTTCTCCCCATTTAATTTGCATTTTGAACTTTTAAAGCAGGCAAGTCAAATATATTTTGCATGTCCTAGATTAATAACACTTTACATTTCTAAGAAAATACAAGACATAATTGTAGTGGAGTCGAACCCTGGGTTCAAAATAAGACCACCGGAGGCTGATAATTTATTAAAAAAGCAAACAAGGATTTATTGAACTGGCCAGGTCAGCCGCAAGAGTACCACACGCAGGCGGACCCTACACGACTGCGAGGCTTTAGGGGCAGGTAGTTATTTTTAAAGGTTCTGAGAAGGAAAACCCCCATTCTACAACAAACTGTTGTTTGGAATTTTCTGCTGTTCTTCTTAGATAAAATGTTGCTTTCTAGTTTGCTTTAGCCCGTTTGAAGAACGATGAAGACAAACCTAGCTGTCTGATCTTGCAGGCCAGAGACCAGACATGCCCACAATCTCAGTAACATGCCAGGTGCACTTTTCTTAATTGGACAGAACAGCATTGTTTTTCAAGGCCAGCATCAAGATAACCACTAAGTACACATAGGGCTGGCTCTTTAATAAAAAAAAAGGAAGTTCTGCCTGTAACCTTGCTTAGAATTTGAATTCGTCCTGTTTCAATAATTAAGAGCTTCAATTCTGTTCTCTAAATTTTTTTGATAAGGCAAATTTAAACTTTACTTTTTTATTTATATAATTAAGAGCCAACTTCCAAAAAGCAGTTTTTTTGCCACAGGAGTTTGGAGGAAGTTTGTAGCCATTCAATGCAAATTACCACCTTCCTTAGTTACTGGGAGAGTGGTTAGAGCAATTAAGGTTGCTGACCAGCCTTCCTGGCTTCCTGTCAACATCTCTCTTTTAGTGAAACTGATTTGTTTCAGGCATCATGGCAAAAAAAAAAAAAAAAAAAAAAAAAAGACACTTTAAACTTTCAGAACTTTAAAATTTTCAGGTAGCAAATCAAACACTTAGCATTTCTCAAATCAATAATACTTTTACATTTTTAAAGATACACTTCAAATAAAATATAAGGCATATTTAATTAATAGACTAACTTCAATTCTCTAGACTTCATGCAAGGCATACTAAGATCAACATTTCAGTATTATAACAATTCAATAAATTTAGACTAAGTTTTTATCATCTGATTTAGTAACTTCCAAATTCTTTTAAATTTCCAGCCAATTGGCCTGGCCCAGCCTTTGATTTTCAAAATGGTCACAATTTTCCTGCGGGGGAGGGGGAAGTCAAGTGATAAACTCTCAGCCATTCATAGTAAACTTGCTATCTCCTTTCTGGTGTTTACTTGCATTTGGGCAGGAATCTCAAGTGCTGATTTAAATGCCTTGGGAAACTAGCCTGTATTCATCTCCATCACCTATAAGGCTAAAAACAGTCTCTCTGGTTTTTTTTTTTTTTTTTTTTTTTTTAAATATATTTTATTGATTTTTTACAGAGAGGAAGGGAGAGAGAGAGAGAGCTAGAAACATCAATGAGAGAGAAACATCGACCAGCTGCCTCTTGCACACCCCCTACTGGGGATGTGCCCGCAACCAACGTACATGCCCTTGACCAGAATCGAACCTGGGACCTTTCAGTCCGCAGACCGACGCTCTACCGCTGAGCCAAACCGGTTTCGGCATCTCTCTGGTTTTTATTCTGTACCCAACAAAGAGTAGAGCCCAGCTCAAAAACTATGCACACTCTTTTTAAACTGGCTTTTCCCCTTTACATGTGCACAGAAACCCCTGATCATTTATGAGTTCGTAAAAGCTTTAAGTCATTAGCTGGAAAAAAAAAGATGGCGAATATGAGGCCTCTTAAAGTCGCTATTTTGGGGAGTGGCGTCGTTTATCTATTGTTTTATTTTATTTTATTACTTCTTCAATTTTTATTTATTTTTATTTTTAAGGAAAGAAAAAGATTTTAAGATAAAGAATTATTGGCAGTTGCTAAGAAATTCCTTTAATCTCTTTTACTTGGTTATAAGTAGTTTACACTTGGAGGCAGTGGAGGTGCAGATGGTATTCTTAAAGATTTGCACCCTTCCACTCCAGGCTGTAAGATCGTGGCTGCACCTCATTTAAACATTCTTGAACTCTTCTGTGCTGAATAAAAAAATAAAGTAGGAATAGGAATTTTTTCTGGACTTTCTTCTGAGTATTGGTCATGCAACTGCTTTCTCACCATTTCACAGGTTTCATCAACAAACTTTAAGAAAGAAATCAAGAATCTGACTATGCTTAACAGAATCTCTTTGAGCCATGAGCGTAGTTTAAAGCATTTATAAGGATTACCCATGTTTTACTCCCAGCTACTTCAATTTCACAACAATACACTCCCTCTACCTTACAGTTCTTTAAATCTATGGCGCATGCAATTCTTGGGAGCCATCCCTTGCCTTACCTCTTGTTGCCTCTTTTGGCCCACGCCCCACGTTGGGCGCCAGAATGCAGGGGGCCTGATGGCGGGGATCTCCCTTTTCTGCGTCCCGCACAGAAAGAGAGATGAATGAACTGGTTCTAAGTGGAGGTGGCCAGGGATTGAGAAATATTAGAAATAAAGAGAGAAGGCATAGAAATAGATTTCAAGCTGGGAGCTGGGAGGGCCGCCGAACTCCTCTGCTGGAGAGACTGACTGACGACCTCCTGAGCCACACAGCACATCTATTTATACTCCAATCCACCGAGGGGGTTTCACAGGAAAACAAGGAGCCTGGGAGAGCCCAGGTTCCACTCACTCCTTCCTTCTGGAAAAACACAAGCCAGGAACTAAGAACATCTCCACACTCCCAGAGCGGGAGTGCAACTGACATGATTCTGCCAATATCCCGGGCCCAGTCAACAACAATCTATAGAATGTCCAAGTGTCTTCCCATTTGGCCCTCTACACCTATGTTCATACCAGCATAATATACAATAGATAAGATCTGGAAACAACCCAAGTACCCAACAGTAGAGGAGTGGATAAGAAAGCTGTGGTACATTTATACCATGGAATACTATGAATCAATAAAAAAGAAGGATCTCCTACCCTTTGGGATAGCATAGATGGACCTGGAGAGTATTATGCTAAGTGAAATAAGCCAGTCAGAGAAAGACAAGTATTACAGGATCTCACTTATATGTGGAATCTAATGAACAAAATAAACTGATCAACAAAATATATCCAGAGACATGGAATCATGGCACACCTGAGGAAGGGGGGAGGCACAGGGCATGAAGAGATTAACCAAAGAACATATTCATAGCCCATGGACACAATAGTGAAGTGAAGGCCTGGGGCGGGGGCGGGGCAGAAGCAGAGTAGAGAGGGTCAATGGGGGATAAAGGAGGACACCTGTAGTATTTTCAACAATAAAAATAAATTTTTGAACATCAATAGAAATGGTTAAATTGTAGCTAGCAGGTTTTGGCATATGATGGATATCAGCCATTCTAATGAAGACAAAATAATTTCTGATTTTCAAAAAATCTGATAAAACTATACTAATGATTCACAATCTTTCTAATGTTTATCTTCTCAAAGAACTGTTCAGGAGATAAGAGATCAACTGAAGGACTTGTATGCATGCATATAAGCATAACCAATGGACGCAAAACTCTGGGGAGGAAGGGCATGTATGGGAGTGGGGGGGAATTGGTAAGATATGTACACATATAATACCTTAATAAAAAAATGGAAATTTTTTTTTTTATAAAAATAAGGCAGCCAGCAGCAGGTCAGACTAAAACAAAACAAAACAAAACAAAACAAACAAACAAAAAAACCAAATCAAACCAAACAAAAAAAACTGTTCATTAGGATAAAAATAAATTGAGAGTAAAGTAGAATCAAAACTGAAAAATTACAAGATGATGCTATAACTTATGTTAATGCAAACAATGCAAGAAATACATTGAGTCCTTTCCATATCAAAAAGTTTGTATTCTTAAAAGAAAATACTGGTGCCGACATTCTAGGAACTTCTGCCTTCTTCTAACACTAAGAAATATAAAGAAGTAAAGTGGCTAAAAACTAGCAACTGAATTCTGTACTATTTTAAACTTCTCTCTGATATTCAAGTCAAAGCAAGTATTTGTTCCTTAAGTATTATTACAAAAAATCTGAGTCAATGGACTCTACTAGAAGTCAGAGCCAATGTTTAATACAATAGTCAATAAATGTCACTATCAGTGTTTCCATTAACAAAGGAACATTGAAATGATGTTCCTTGAAGGATAATCATGAAATAATAGAAACGGAGCATTAAATTATTAAAAGTTAATTTATGATCTCTTTAAGCAATTCTGAAAAGCCACAATGAATTAAAAAAAAATGCTTAAAATACAGTTAAGGAAGATTTATTAGTTTAATCTAATAAATTTCCCAGGTTGCTTTGAACATCTACTTATCTTTTCTTAACATAAATTATAGTATAAAAAATTGGTTGACATTTGTATGTGTTTAGATCTTGTATATGTTAATAATAATCGATACTCATCGGTAACTCTATTTCATAAAGATAATATAGGCAATTGAAATTTTCCATAAATATTCATACACATGTAAATGTGTATATAAAATACCTCTATATGTAGAATAATTCCTATTAATAAAAATTGATAAAGCCCTGAAAAAAAGATTGACTTCAAAAAACAAGTAAATTTGAATTTTTCTTAAAAATATGTGGGTACTGGCCTCTCTGTAATTTCCAACTCCTTGAACACCGTTTTATGTATACACTAGTGGCCTGGTGCACAAAATTCATGCACATTAAAAGGGAATTAATTAGAGGAAATATTTTTATATTGCTATTTGCCCTTTCTATATAATAGAAGTGTCAGAGATAAAAGAAAATTAGTAAAATGTATATGAAAATCTTCCTCCTGTCAGAGTTTGGGGCACACTGTGGGACCCAGAGTCAAGTCCCCACCCACCTGCACACGCCTTGAAATTGTACGAGACCCAGCCCCAGCCAGCCCCACCCCTATTGGGATAGATCCAGACCCGGCTGGCCCCACCCATCAAGCCCTCCTGGGCAGGGGGGCACATGCAGGGTTGGGGGTGCAGCCTCAGGTCCCCTGGTACACACTCAGGTCTTCCAGCTGGAGGCAAAGGACACGGCCTGAGGTCCCCCAGCCTGGCCCCAGGGCAAGGCATGTACCTTGAGGTCCCTCTTCAAGCCCTGCTGGGTGGGGGTGTGGCCAGAGGTCCCTCACCAAGCCCTGCCAGGCAGAGGGTGTGGCCTGAGGACCCTGGTCAAGCCCTACTAGGCTGAGGGCACGGCCTGAGGTTCCCCATGATTCCCTGCAGGCAGGGAGCACAGCCTGAGGTCCCCTGCAAGTCCTGCCAGGTGGGGGGGCGTGGCCTGAGATTGGGGGTGTGGCCTGAGGTCCTCCTGCCCAGGGCAAAGGGTACCATCTGAGGTCCCCCAGCCTGGCCGGGGCACATGCCTTGAGGCAGGGGTCCTCAAACTTTTTAAAGTGGGGGCCAGATCACGGTCCCTCAGAGAGCTGGAGGGCCGGACTATATGAACTATTGTACTAATTCCTACTGTAACACCTCGGCTGCGCTCACTGCCCAAAAAACCTGGCAGGCCGGATCAGACTCCTCTGCGGGTCGCATGTGGCCCGCGGGCCGTAGTTTGAAGACCCCTGCGAGGTCTCCCATGAAGCCCTCCTGGGCGGGGTTGGGTGTGGGGTAGGAGGGTGGGGGTGGTGGTGCAACCTCAGGTTCTCCACCCTTGCCTGATACCACGCAACCTCAGGTCCCTGCTGATCACTTATTATGGGAACCCCACCTCTGCTGTGGGCACAGCCATCTTGTGATGAAGTGAGGGTTAATTTGCATATTACCTCTTTATTATATAGGATAGGCCTGCAGACTACCAGGCTGAGATTCCAGAGGAGCAGTATGTGTTCTGCCATATGACATGAATCCATGGAATATAAGAGCCAGGTGATGGGGAACTGACCTTTACCTGGTAGAGAAAGAACTATAACTCATTCCTTGGCCTCCTGGGGCCTGGGATTGTGAGAGGGATGTCTGACTGCCTGTTCAGGCGCGATCCTACTGGCAGTTGGACATCCCTCTAGGGTAGGGGTGTCGAACTCAATCAGAGAAGGGGCCAAAATCTAAAATCCAGCCTAAATCGCGGGCCGAATGGTTTACTGAACAGTCATAAACTGACAATGTCATAAACTGACAGCGGAGTGCAGTGATGACAGTGCGGTGCGGGCCACATTGCAAGGCCTGGCGGGCTGGATTTGGCCCGCGGGCCTTGTGTTTGACACATGTGCTCTAGGGGGTCCCAGATTGGAGACAGTGCAGGCTGGGCTGAGGGGCGCCCCCACCCCCCCATGCACAAATTTCATGACTGGGCCTCTGGTTAAATAATAATAATAATATTCAACACCCTCAAATAATTTATTCTCTCAAACTTTATTTTGCAAGGTTTCCATTTTGTCTCTAGTCTTTTCAAAGGATATAGGAAATATTCCTTGATATATAAACTTTTATAGCTAGAAAAGAAGCACTACAATACAGCTGAGAGAAAATACGTAAAAAAAAATGTGTGTATGTATTTACATACTCAAATCATTTGGTCTTTATATTTTGCTGTTACCAAACAAAAAAGTTTACATGGGAACATTGGTTTAATTTAGAAATAAGTCCCTAGGTTTTTGCTGCTTAACAGGAAGTAGGCTTCAACCTACTTACATTAAATGAATGAAATTACATTTTAAACTTCAATTTGTTGAAATGATTAGGCTGTTCACTGAAAATAAAACATGCAAGAAGCATCTGAAGTGAGGGAATGCATACAACGGACTGATTGGAATAAATCTTACTGCATTTCTCTTCTTCTCTACCAGAGCTGTCTTTAGGCTGGAGGTCATAACCTCAACTTCAGTCCAATTTCTGAACACTGAGGTGTGGCCCTAAAAGTACTTTACAAAGTAGGTAGAATACTTCATATGTGGGCAGAGGGGCAGACTGGAAAGGCACTATAGGGTTCTAGTTTCCTTTTTCCATTTAAAAGCTTCCTTTGTAAGTTTCTGACCACTTTATTGATGACATCCTCTTGTCTCTCCCAAGGGACCTACATATATCAGGAAGCTGTATCCCCTGATAAGCAATGTTTCCTTAAAAAAGGAGAAGAAAGACATCCTTCTGGGCAATGATTTAATTTACAGTAAAATTAGTCAGGAAGCCCATACCTTTTCTAGAAGAGAAACAATCATCAGTAATGGCAAAAAATGCTGCAATTATAGTGGATTGATTATTGCTTCTTTTATGTTTACTTTTGTCATTGACAGGCATATGTTGACCAAACCTGGGCTACTGACCTATCAAGAAACAAATTCATATGTTACGGGCAGGGTAAGCTTTCTTGCATCAATTAAAATAATTGGTTTTCCTGATGATATAATAGAGTCACTCTATTATAGCATCACTAGCTGTCCGAGGGTAGTCTTTTAAAAGTATGCAAATGGATCTCCTGGATGGTGTGGCTCAGTGTTTGAGCTTTGACCTATGAACCAAAAGGTCATAGTTTGATTTGATTTCCAGTCAGGGCACATGCCAAGGTTGCAGGCTCGATTCTCAGCAGGGTGCCTGCAGGAGGCAGCTGATGGATGATTCTCATCATTGATGCTTCTATCTCTCCCTCTCTCAAATCAATAAAAAATATATTTAAAAAATGCATGCAAATTACTTTTTCACTTAACATTTTATCTTTCCTTGAAAGCAAAATGTCTATATTAATTGGAAAAATATTTATTATTAACTTTACAATAAAACAAATTTATGGAGTTTGTGAACAGTGGCTACCCAAATATAGTAATACAAGATGGTAGAATATGATCATTTTTCTTCAACTTGTATTCAAAACAATGTGAAAGACCCTTATTTTTTATTTAAATATATTTTATTGATTTCAGACAGGAAAGGAGAGGGAGAGAGATACTGAAACATCAATGATGAGAAAGAATCATTGATTTGCTGCCTCCTTCACATCTCACACTGTCGATTGAGCCCACAACCAGACCAAGAATCAAACCCGACCAGGAATTGAACTGTCACCTCCTGGCTCATAGGTTGATGCTCAACCACTGAGCTGCACAAGCTGGACTTGAAAGACCTTTAAATTTCCCATTTCTGTAGTGCTCTACTAAAGCAGTCTGCAATTCAGAGAGCAGGAGGGGTCAGGTGAAGGAGTTTGGCCAGGAGACTGTGATTTTTGGTCTGAACTGTGCTATTATGTACCTGTGACATTAGATAAATCATAGCTTTAGGGTAAAACTAAATATTTTAAAAAATGAAAGGTGTAAATATAAAGTATTACTTCTTTGAGGAGATCTTGCTAAAAGACAAAGAAGGATCCCAGAAAGTTAGTCTTCAGAGAAGCTTAAGTAGTGCATGGTTAAGATAAAATGCATAAATTTTGGGGTAATCAAAATAATAAAGTATAGAGAGTATAATTAAGCATAGAAAAATCTGGAAAGAAGTAGCTAACAAGTGAATAATAGAATAACAGAATAGAAATATGGCAACTGAAGATATTTAAGGAAGCAACCAACAGATAGGGCTCCAGTTACAAACTAAAAAAGAGTGTTATTACTAGTAGTAAAATAGGTTCTGAGTATGTTTTAGGAAAGCTAATTTGTGGGAGTGTGACTCAATTTCTGTGAGGTTGGCATATACTTAGTAAACATGTTGGTTTTTCAAAAGAAATTATAGTTTCCCAGCAATAAAACTTAAAAAATCATATATATTAGGCAAGTATCAGAAATACCAAGCAGCCCCTACTCATACTTGATGACACCCTGGACAGTGGAAGGGTAAAGATGTCATAATTACTCCTGTAGAACCTTTCTCTTATTGTGATCAAAGCACACATCAACCAGAAAGTTCTGAACCTCTTTCAGGTTTGGGCTAGCTAAGGACAGGGTGGGGAGTATTAAGACAGAGTACTTAAAATGTGTACAATGTGAGTGCAGCACAGTGAATTACTAACAGTACTGATTAAATGCTGAGTGTAGACCAACTGCAATGTAAATTCTAAGGAAAGATAATTGAGGGGAAGGTGACACCTGGGAAAGACTTCATATAGTAGCTCTTGAAAGATTGCTCAAATTGAAGGTCAGAAAGGAGAAATGGAGAGCGCATGCTGGATGTACTAAGGTACAGAAGCAGGAATTAGCATGGTGTGTGTGGATAGTTAGAAAAACCTCAACCTTTTGAGCTAAGGCTCTGAGTTGGAGGTAAGGCTGAAGTGGGTGGCTGAGGCATATCATGGGGCCTTCTACCATTAAAATGGGGTTCAGACATTAAACACTTCAATCAATTTAATTCACTTGGTATGTGAAATTGAAGACTCAAAGCAAAACCACAGCATTTTTTTCAAGTTTAATACCCAGCTGAAAGGATAAAAAAAATCACATAAGAACCATTAAAACTTAGTTTATCTTGTCACATTTATAGTGTAAAATATATTATTGCTTCCTGGGAGAACAGGCAGCTTGACCCCAAGCAGATCTGATAGATGAGATAGATGTTTCTACCCTGCAATGGTTTTCTACTTCCCCCCGCCCCCCCTCCCCCAAGATCTATCAGATACAATTAGAAATTCTTTTTTTCTTGAACTAGTCTTTTAGTTAAACCAAAGAATCACATACTCTGGGTTGACAGAACCCGCCCTGCGGACACCCGGGAAGACCTCCCAGCTTTTCGGGTTCACCAACTCTACTCCTTGGGCCCGCCCATGGCTAGTATGGGCCAGAGGAACAGTCCCTGGCTGCCCTGGACCTGGGAACCCGAAGCTGAGTCCTCAAGGACCCGCCCTTTCCACAGTCCACCCACTTCTGAGGTCTCCGCCCCTTCCGTCAGCCCACCTTCCAGACTCTCCACCCAGGAGCCTGAAGAGGACCAGGGACTAGCCTCCATGGACAATGCCACACTCCTCCATGTCATTAGTTAGGCTGCTGGCGGTCGCCTTGGTGGCGGAGGCTTCAGCAGTCTTATGGCAGTTGCTGAAGTTAAGGTGACCAGACGTCCCGCTTTTGGCGGGGCAGTCCCGATTTTTAACAATTTGTCCCGCGTCCCGCGGCGTTTTAAAAAAGTCAAAGATTCTTTTTTAAAACGCCGCGGGACGCGGGACAAATTGTTAAAAATCGGGACCGTCTGGTCACCTTAGCTGAAGTACAGACCCATGGCTTGCCATCAGCCTCTAGTAGGCCGGGGGCTGTGCAGCAAGCCGTAGTCTTTTTCCCTTTTCATGCACATCTTTACCATTCTTTTTTTTTTTTTTCTTCATCTTTACCATTCTAGGCTTTGTTCAAGTTTGAGCCACAAGATGGTGGTCGCCACGGAAATGCGTAATTTAGGCCGCGCCCCTCACGCAGCGTGCCAAGCGTGCCCTCTGACGTCATCGATCCGCGTCTACCCAACGGGTGTCCCACCTCTAGGGAGGGGGGAGTGAGAGAAACTATCCACGAAGCTTGAACCTTCAGCGCGTGCGCAGTACCCAAGCTCCAAGATTTAAATACCTCGGAGTTAGAAAAGTGGTCTAAAGGGCCTGGTGTCAGAGGGCCACAGCTGAGAGTCCATTTCTTTCTGAAACTGACATACATTATTTAAACCAAACCAGAATGTATTAATGCTTTTCTAATGGTATCTAGCTGTAATTCTAATTCTTCCTGGCTCATAAGGAGCTATGATTCTGTGTATCACATGTCCACGAGTAATTGTGGTAGTTTGTACAAGGGCCAGAAAGCTGGCTTTCCACATCTGCCCCTTTTATAGACACTGTGACCCTCCCCTCCTTTCCCCTTCCCATACTATCCTCCAGGTCCCACTTAGGTAAGGTGAGGGGGGAAGAGGGAGGGGTGTTCTTGATTAAAAATTTGGTCTATATGGAGCAACAAAAATTTTCATAGAATGCAAAAATAATATTGTAATATATATTTTTAAATTTCAATATATAAAAAAATAAGTACAATTTACAAATATAATAAATAAAAAAATTATGTATAGTCATAAGTGTCACTTTCAAGGCCGGCGCTAGACATTTTGCTGCCACTATAAATATGAGTACTGTCTGCTAAATTCAAGAAAATTTATGTATTTATAAAATAAATAAATAAATTACCTAAATTATCCGAATAGCTGATTTGTATTGACATCACTTGTTTAACTAGCTTACTAGCACACAGTAGGATGTGTATCGTCTGAGAGACAGTTACAAAATGTTTTCGTTGTTGCCAATCCCCAAAAATGCCATTGTTCATTAAGTCCAAACAATAGTGGTCGAATTCTAACAACTGATCAACAATGCGAACTTTGATAAGCAGTTCTCGATAATCAGTTCTCAACAATTATTTGTTATTATTAAAGTTTAACATTATAAAATTAACAAAAATAATATAAAACTCATATCCTGCCAAAAACCGTATATTCCTTTCCCGTTCTCCCACCATTCCCTAGCATGTCCTGCATTCTTTCCAAAAATCGGGACTTTTTTTTAAAACGCCGCAGGACAAGGGACAAATTGTTAAAAATTGGGATTGTCCTGCTAAAAGCAGGACGTCTGGTCACCTAACACTTAGGACACATTGTTTTTTCCAGGGCTCAATACTTTTCTTCCCATGTCTTGCTCTGTTTTGTCTTGAACTCTTCATCTGTCTACCTTCCCCTCCCTACCTTTCTCTTTCTTTGATTCCTTTCTTTCTATCTTCACATTAGATTAGCCGACATTTATTGAGTGCTTGCTCTATGGCAGACACTGGGTGTGAGGGTACAGCAATGAGTAAAAAACAGTCTGTGCTGCCTAGGAGGTCACTAGACTGTAAATACATTAAGTGCTGGGACAGCACCTGAAATTTGTGTTAGGGATAGAAATGGAATAGCTATGCTCTGTTAACTGTGATTATTTTGCTTTGATTAAAGAAAGCACATTCTAACCTGGTTCGGAGTTAGTTGTTCGTGGGACCTGGGAGATGACCTGGAAATGCAGTACATCCTCCTCATCCTGGAGCTGCCTATTATGAAAAGATTAACAACCTTATTGTGGAAACGAGTCCCCAGCCCCTTTGCAAACCTCCAGCTTGCAATGCCTGTAATCTGTAACCATTATACCCTTTTTAGTCTGCATCCCCATTTATATTCCTTTTGCTTACTTCCCCATATAATCTTTGTCCTTCTATGCCATGTAAGCAGCTGGTTTATGGGAGGGGGGTGCAGAGCAGACTTTTGTGGATGACCTCCTGTTTTCCCGTGCGGTCATCATTATTGGAATAAACCAATATACCATATTTTTTCTGTGTATAAGATGCTATTTTTTGGAATGGGGGGTTGAGGACAAATATGTGATACCTTAATCAATAAAGAAATTAATAAAAAATAAAAAATGCCAGTATTTCTCCAACAAAACAAAACACAACAAATCTTATTTTACTTATTTAAAAAAACTCTTCTTAGGCTTCCTTTAACTTTCTGAATAAAGTTCAAATTCTTACATTAAAAAAAAGATGCTATTTTTTTTTTCTAAAATCGTTAGACTGAAAATGAAGGGAAGCCATCAGAGGAGGGAGTAGCAGTTCATTCCTTGTCAAATAGGCTTCCTCCAATCATGAGCCTTATTGTTACTGATGTCAGCTGATGCCAAAATTGAAGGTGGAGGTGGAGAGTATGCAGATGCAACAGGGACTGGAGAGTTCTGAGCCCATAAAGATGTCAAAAAATAAAAAGATAAATACCAGTAAGCAGTTGTCTTACTCTGCAAAATTCAAACTGGATGTAATAAGATATGCAAAAGAGCATGGAAAAGAGCTGCAGAAGGACAATTTGGACCTCCTCTCACTGAGTGTATGGTCAGACAGTGGAGAAAACAGGAAGAACAACTCCTTAACATGCCAAAAAAGAAGAAGGCCTTAAGAGGAAAACCAGGAAAATGGGCAAACTTGGAGCAGAGGCTTAAGACTTGGATTATGAAGCAGCACCAGAGTGGCTTATGTATGTTAACAAAGCTTATTCAATGTCAGGCAAGAATGTTTGCAAGCAAAATGAACATTGTGATTTTACAGGAAAGGCAAAATGGTGCTTTCATTTCATGAGGAGAGAGGAGTTGGCCATGAGAACACGAACAAAGTTAGCTCAGAAAATGCCACCAGTTTATGAGGATGATCTCACATATATAGACAGTGACTCAAAAGACAGCAAGTGATACAATAGAAATTGAAGAAAATGATATGTCTGGAACTATTCGTGATAAAGAAGAGAGCAGTGATGCAACAGAGGCTGAATAAAGTGATATGCTGCATAATATCATAGTACTGGTATATAAACATTGCCTGTGGTAATTACTAAATAAAAATGTGTCCTGTTTTATGTTTAAAATATTGATTTCTTAATTTTGGGTTGGAAAAGTGTGTCTGGAGTGTCTTACACACACACACACACACACACACACACACACACAAAACAAACAAACAAACAAACAAACAAAAAAACAAAAAAAACACAAAAAACCCAAAAACAATATGTGATTTAACCCTGTCTCTTCCCATGTCTTAACTGGCTCAAGTAGGGACAAGCAGCTGGGACCCATTGGTTTTTTTATTTTATTTGCACTTAGTCTCCATGTTTTTAATGCATCTATTTATTGTGCTAAAAACTACAGGACATAAAATTTACTGTCTTAACCACTTTTAAGTGTACAGTTCAGTAGTGTTAATTATATTCACATTGTTGTTGTGCAACAAATTTCCAGAACTTTTTCATCCTGAAAAAATTAAACTCTATACCCACAAAACAACCTCCTTCTCTCTCTTTCCTTCAGCCCCTGATATCCACCATTCTACTTTCTGTTTCTGTGAACTTCAGTACTTTAGATAGCTTATATAAGTTGTATAGTACTTGTCTTATTGTGATTGGCTTATTGCATTTAGCATAATGTCCTCAAGGTTCATTCACATAACATGTGTTAAGATTTCTTCCCTTTATAAGGTTCTGAATAATATGTATATACCACATTCTCTTTACCCATTCAACCATCATAGACATTTAATCTGCTTCTACCTCTTTGCTGTTATGAATAATGCTGCTATGAACATGGAATTGCAAATATCTCTTCAAGATTCTACTAAATTTTTTTGAATATATACCCAGAAGTGTGGTTGCTAGATCATATGGTAATTTTATTTTTAACTTTTTGAATAATCTTTATACTGTTTTCCATAGTGGTTGCAACATCCACATCCCCGCCAACACTTATTTTATGTTGTTTTTGTTTATTATTATTTTTTGGATAGTAGTTCTCCTAATGGGTGTGAGGTGATATCTCATTGTGGTTTTGATTTGTATTTCTCTGATGATTATGTTAAGTATCTTTTCATATGTTTGTTGGCCATTTGTTGTCTCCAAGTTTTTGGTTCACATCTTTGTTATCTTTTAGCCGTTTAGTAACAATACCTACTAAATGAGAACTTAATTTCAGATGCTATGCTAACCATCTCATTTAATCCTCAGAACATCCCAGGATTTACTTTATCTCTCTATACAAAGAACTTACTCCCAATGGCAATGGCTAATATGTGACAGAGCTGATATTTGAATTCAAGTTAATGGACCCCCGCATAACTGTATTGTTAATCAATACCCTGCACTCTTACATGCGTTGTTTTGATTCAGTATGTATGATTATGGCTCCTGTATTTAATACGGTAACCTGGTGATATATTCTACTGCTGGCTAAACAACTCTATATGGTTGTCTGGCAAGCAACTGAAATCAACATACTCAAAAATCAACTGAACTTTCCCACACTGAAACAAAACAAAACAACAGCCTCATTATTTTTCCTGTACTTCTTCTCAGTGACAGGTACCACTTCTACCCAAGCCAGAAACCAGAGAATGCTCCTAGATGCCTCTTTTCCCTGCAAGCTTGGCATTCAATTAATCCCTAAATCCTACTCTTTTGACCTTTTAATTATTTCCCATGTCTCTGTCTTCCTTATAATTTATTCTACTACTGTTCTGATAAGCCGTTCATCAATTCTTTTCCATAGCAATATTACAGCTTTCTAATATCGCCCTTCCAATTTTCTCCTCTCCAATCCACCTTTCTTATTGTCACCAAAGTGTTCTTTTTAAACTGCAAACTGATCATGTCACTTCCCTGCTTAAAACCTCCAATGACCTCCAGGAAGAATGAAAACAAAGCAAAAAATATCTTTGTGACTTGGTTCCTCTCTACATCTCCAAGACACTATTACTATTCCACCGATTATTATGATCTCTGAACAAATAATAATCTGGCCACTCAGTGTATATCCTATATAATAAAAGGCTAATATGCAAATTGTCCCTTCGACCAGGAGTTTGACCAGCTGGCAGGCCGGCCAACAGCTCATGTCCCCTCCCCTTGGCCAGGCTGGCCGGACCCCACCCATGCATGAATTCATGCAACAGGCCTCATATATATATATATATATACCGAGTGGCCAGATTATTATGCGCTCAGAGATCATAATAATCTGGCCACTCAGTGTATATTCTCTTATTGATTTCAGAGAGGGGAGAGGGAGAGGTAGAAACATCAATGATGAAAGAGAATAATCATTGATGGCTGCCTCCTGCAACCCACCCACTGGGGATTGAACCCTCAACCTGGGCATGTGCCTTGACTTGGAATTGAATTGTGTAACCTCGTGGTTCATAGGCCCATGCTCAACCACTGAGCACACTGGTTGGGCAATATATAACTGCTTTTACTTGGTCCTCTGAACACAGCCTGCTGGCTCATGGCTCTGTTCATTGCTTATGCTGTCCCCTCTTCCTTGCATGTCTATGCCCCTTTTTTGCTTGGTTAATTCTGGGGCCTCACCTGGAATGGCTGGGATATTTGGACTATCCATGAGATTTGCATTTTCTATGAGTTAAAACCATGCTTCTTCACACAGTGATCTTAGGGCAAGAAAGGGCAAGCCCCAAAGTGGAAGTACATTCAAGGTTTTGTTTGCATCAAATTGGTCAAATAAAGTCACATGGTCAAACCCAGAGTTAATATTGGAGATAATTAACCAAGGGCATGGATATAGAGAGGTGTTGTTCACTGGAGGTGAGTAATATAACAATATAGTACAGTCTTCACTCTGTTCCCTATGATTTATATTTCTTCTATATGCAAAATATACTTACCTTTTTTAACACCCCCAAACGTTTTATCCAGATTATAGAATCAGCTCAAAGTAAAAGATTTTGTCATCCAAAATCATATCCAGAGGTAGCTTCTTGTTATTTCAGAAAACTATGAACTCAAATAATTTGCATTAGTTATCTATTATAACAAGTTACCCCATACTCAGTGGCTTAAAACAACACAAAATTGTTTTGAGCCATTAAGTTAACGGGGACGCCTCAAATCATAGTATTCGCAGTCCAAAGACAAGGGGAGAGAGAGAAAGAGGGAAAGAGAGAGAGAGAGAGAGAGAGAGAGAGAGAGAGAGAGAGAGGGAGAGAAGCTAGATATGTTGTCATTTATGACCTAGCTCACAAATCATGCAGAATCATCCCCCCATTTTATTGGTTGAGGCAGTTATGAAAGTCCACCCAAGTTCAAAACGGAAGGATCATAGATGCCATCTTCTTGATAGAGGACTATTAATGCCACATTGAACAGCAATTGGGATGCTCTATATATGGGTGTGGCCATCTTTGGAAAAATACAATTTGCCATACAAGTTATCTGCACCACTCTGCAATATCTTATCTAATAAAAGAGTAATATGCAAATTGACCATACCTCTGATACACCCACCAGTCATACCCACCAGCCAATCAGAGAAAGTATGCAAATTAACCCCAACCAAGATGGCTGCGGCCACAGAGAGCAGGAGGGAGGCTTAGGTTTCCCAGACAATGGAAGAAGCCAAGCTTTCTGCCTGCCCTAGCCAGCCTAAGCCTTCATTCAAGGATACAAAATTTCAATTATAGAAGGTAAACAAATCCAAACAGAAATGGTGGCAGCCATGGAGCAAGTAGAAGGCTTGGCTGTGCTCCAGGCTACAAAGTTTCAATTGCAGAAGGTAAATAAATTCCAGATACCAGGGCCTCCATTTGGGTCACCGGGGGGCATGGCTGACCTGCAAACCACCAGAGGCCCTTGCCCAAGCCACCCTATACCCCAAGGGAAACCGCACCCTGATCCAGGACACCCTTCAGGGCAAACCAGCTGGCCCCCACTCATGCACCAGGCCTCTATCCTATCTAATAAAAGAGCAATATGCAGATTGACCATCACTCCAACACACAAGATGGCTGCCTCCGTGTGGTCAAAGATCCTGCCTCCATGTGGACACAAGATGGCCACCACAAGATGGCCAGCAGGGGAGGGCAGTTGGGAGGGACCAGGCCTGCAGGGGAGAGCAGTTAGGGGTGACCAGGCAGGTAGAGGAGGGAAGTTGGGGGCAAACAGGCTGGCAGGGGAGCAGTTATACATCAATTACACCGACAGGGGAGTGGTTAGGGGGTGATCAGGCTGGCAGGCAGAAGTAGTTAGGGGCAATCAGGAATGCAGGCAGGCAAGCAGTTGGGAGCCAGCAGTCCTGGATTGTGAGAGGGATGTCCAACTGCCCGGTGGGATTTGGCCTAAACAGGCAGTCAGACATCTCTCGAGGGGTCCCAGATTGGAGAGGGTGCAGGCTGGGCTGAAGGACACCACCACCACCCCCCTGGCCCCCATACACGAACTTTGTGCACTGGGCCTCTAGTATAGTATAATGGTGATACAGGCACAAGATAACTGTAATAAATACTTCCATTTGAAAATGGAGGCACAAAAGAGTCATTGGCCCATAACAACTTTGGAATCCACCTGGAAATAGGACCCCTCCCTATTTTTGCAGCAGATAAATTATTGATTAATCCTGATTCTTCTCCCTGAAAGTGGTTTCCTTGTTCCTTGTTATCCATAGGTCTTATTTCCATCCTCTGGATTCTTGAGTTGGCCTTATAGGCTATACTTTTCTATAAGAATGTCCTGTGTTTGCAGCTTAATGGCTTTCTCAGCCTGCTCCCTGCCTAAGAAAGCTGGGAGCCCAGGGAAATTTTTCAAATTGAGCAATCTCAGTCCTTCTTCTTCTTCTTCTTCTTCTTCTTCTTCTTCTTCTTCTTCTTCTTCTTCTTCTTCTTCTTCTTCTTCTTCTTCTTCTTCTTCTCCTTCTTCTCCTTCTTCTTCTTCTCCTTCTTCTCCTTCTTCTTTTTTTTTTTTTTTTTAAATATATTTTGCCGAAACCGGTTTGGCTCAATGGATAGAGCGTTGGCTTGAGGACTGAAGGGTCCCGGGTTCGATTCCGGTCAAGGGCATGTACCTTGGTTGCGGGCATATCCCCAGTAGGGGGTGTGCAAGAGGCAGCTGATCGATGACTCTCTCATCGATGTTTCTAACTCTCTATCTCTCTCCCTTCCTCTCTGTATTTTATTGATTTTGTACAGAGAGGAAGGGAGAGGGATAGAGAGTTAGAAACATGGATGAGAGAGAAACATCGATCAGCTGCCTCCTGCACACCCCCTACTGGGGATGTGCCAGCAACCAAGGTACATGCCCTCAACCGGAATCGAACCTGGGACCTTTCAATCCACAGACGATGCTCTATCCACCGAGCCAAACCAGTTTCGGCAATCTCAGTTCTTCTTAGGTCAATTTTAAGGTGTTTTGCTAGTTCATCTTTCAAAAACTTTGTGGGTTTTATATGAATCTTACCTGAGTCCACTACATTGAACTAAAGTTATACCCATAACTCTTGTTGATATGGGCTTCTCTACTTTGGGTAGCATACCCAGGGTTGTGGGACAATGCCCTTTGTCTATCTAAAAGGACCTACTCAACACTAAGTGATATCATTCTGGTGCTTTTGCAAATGATCTTAGTACAGTTACACTCTTAATTTTTGCTGGCTTGGAAAACTAGAGATGTGAAACAGTTTTATTATCTGATATAGAAGATTTTGGCTCCTCTATAATTCCTCTAAAATTCTGCTTGCATATTCTTCTCAGTACATTATGAAGTGCAGCTAAAAGTCAAGTGGCACTATCAACATTCTGCATGACCAGAGACATTCTTCTTTGCCGCATACATATGTTCATTAGGTACATTATTTTCCACATTCCAAGTTATTGCATGTGACAGTTTTGTGAGTCACAACATGGAATGACAATTTTCCACTCTTCTATTGCAGTTTCCTCATCACTTTTTACAGCTTCTACTATGGTTTATTCAACCACTTTCCAGCTTTCACTAATAGTTTTCTTGCCACTTTTCTAGCCTCCAACCATCACTCAGTCCCAAAGTTAGTGCACCTGCTTTAGTTTTTATGTTTTTTTTTTTTGTTGTTGTTGTTTTGTTTTTTGGTTGTTGTTCTTACAATAGCACCTTACTACTAAATACTAATTTCTATTATTGGAAAGATAGAATAGATATACATTTCCCCTATTCCTCCTACTAAATATAGTTAAAAACTTTGAACATCCTATATAATAAAAGGTTAATATGCAAATCAACCGAACAGCAGAACAACTGGTTGCTATGACATGCACTGACCACCAGGGGGTAGGTGCTCAACACAGGAGCTTCTCCCTGGTGGTCAATGCACTTCCAAAGGGAGAGTGCCACTCAGCCAGAAGCCCTGAGCCAGGCTCATGGATGGCAAGTGCAGCAGTGGTGGCGGGAGCCTTTCTCATCTCCATGGCAGTACCAAGGATGTCTGACTGCCGACTTAGGCCCATTCCCCATGAGGAGAGGTCCTAAGCTTTCAGTCAGACACCCCATGAGAGCTCCCGGACTGTGAGAGGGCGCAGGCTGGGCTGAGGGACCTGAATGCACAAATTTCATGCACTGGATCTCTAGTTATATATAAAACAAACACGGGAAGACACTAAAAGATCTTCTCTGAAAGGGACTTCAAACCTTGAGGTGAGTTTGCTGGGTTTTCTTTTTTTCAACTTTTCAGGAAAAGTTGAAATTACTCAAGTTAGTGTATTAGATTTAAGGTACCTGTTTATTTGTAAGTTGTTGCTATAGTCCCTAGAGGGCGCACTCTTATCAAAGACCATACAAAGTTCTGAAAATATAACGTTTTTGAAATCTTAAAAACAAAATGTCTTCAAATAAACTTGCATCCTTCTTTTAAAACACCAGTATAATTTTAATTTATTTTATACCTACTTACTCTACTTTTAGAATAATAAGCTGTGGATCAACTGTTGTGTACATATGGCTTTCAAAAGATTGGATTTTCTCTGCTTTTAATTCTACCTCATTGTCCTAGGTAGTAGTAGGAACCCTTTTGAGGTTCTGTAGGTTCTCCCTACAATTTCCTCAGACTTCCACAGAGGTGGAATTGTCAGACCTACCCTGTCAGTCAGTGGTCCTGTCCTAGATATGTCACCCTCCTTTCGGAGTTATGAGACCAGTTTTTATTTTTATAGATGAAGAGTTTTATTTTGTGAGTTTGATAGTTTTGAGAAAAAAGTAAAGGATTTTATCCATGTTTGAAAGCCAAATTAATCTCGATATTGGGGTGTGTGGGAGGAGGGTAGGATCTGGGTTTATTTGAGGATGTGTTTTGGGGTGGCAGTGTTTGCTGGCAGATCTTTGGCCATGAAGCAAACTCTTTGCCATACCCAAGATTGTGCCAATTCACTGTGGCTATGATGAATACATTGTTGAGGCACGAAGATGGAGATTGTCAGCAGTGAGAGAAACCTACACAAACAGCATCGTTTCCCATCAGTATTTAGTGAAATCCTAGGGTTCCATAAATGTTTGGTGTGAATTTTAAGTTTTAAAGCCCAAACTTGCACTAAAGAACTATATATACACTCAAATGCCAAGCTAGTTTATTCTGGAGTATACCTCAAAAGAATTACTCTTGGTATCTCAATACTCATATTTAAACTTCTTTTAAATTTCACTGATTAATAATTATAGCTATTTGCTGAATGCATACTATGTTGCAAACACTTTGCATTCATCATTGACTTTAATAGTGTGGTTAACATTGTTACTTTCCCACTTTGTAGGTAAGGGAACAGAGGCTCAGGGGGTGATTTTAAAAATAATTTATTTTTCAATTATAGTTTACATTCAAGATTATATTGTACTAGAGGCCCGATACACAAAATCCGTGCAAGAGTAGGCCCTTGCAGCTCTGGCTGCCTTGGCCCTGGCAACCCTCGCAGCCCCAGCTGCCTTGCAGCTCCACCTCCACCCACTGATTGTTCTGGAAGGTCATTCTGCCATCTGGTATAATTAGCATATTAGCTCTTTGTTATATAGGATTAGATTCAGATATATAACATATTGGTTAGACCAGTGTTTTTCAACCTTTTTTGGGCAAAGGCACACTTGTTTCATGAAAAAAATCACGAGGCACACCACCATTAGAAAATGTTAAAAAATTTAACTCTGTGCCTATATTGACTATATATAAAGTAATTCTCTTGAATAGGAATCAAATAAACACAAAAAAGTATTTTATAATTACTTTATTATGAAATATTAAGTAAACAAAATAGTGAAAAATTATAAAATTCTTGTCTTGTCTGCACCTACGGCACACCAGGCAACATCTCGCGGCACACTAGTGTGCCGCGGAACAGCGGTTGAAAAACGCTGGGTTAGACAATCGCTTACTTTACAAAGTGTCCCTCCTGATATTTCCAGTACTCATCAGGCACCATATATTAGTTATTACAATATTATTGACTACTAGAGGCCCGGTGCACGAATTCATGCATGGGTGGCATCCCTTAGTCTGGCTGGTGATTGGGGCTGATTGGGGGCCATCTCACCCAGTCCCCCTCAGGGCTGACTGGTCAGCCATGGGAGGTTGGCTGGCCATGGGAGGTTGGCTGTGGGAGCACACTGACCACCAGGGGGCAGCTCCTACATTGAGCGTCTGCACCCTGGGGGTCAGTGTGTTGTCATAGTGACCAGTTGACCGGTTGTTCGGTTGACGGGTCATAACAGTTACTTAGGCTTTTATATATATATATATATATATATATATATATAGATAGATATAGATATAGATATAGATATAGATATAGATATAGATATAGATATAGATATAGATATAGATATAGATATAGATATAGATATAGATATAGATATAGATATAGATATATAGATATATAGATATATATAGATATATAGATATATAGATATATAGATATATATAGATATATAGATATATAGATATATAGATATATATAGATATTTTCTATGCTGTACTTTACAATCCCATGACTATTTTGTAACTACCAATTTGTATTTCTTAATTCTTTCATTATCCTAAGTAATAAAGAGCAAATGGACATCATGCCCTCACCCATCACCCCATAATGGCACTGGGGAGGGAGGAATGGGGACCAGCCAGGCACAAATAAGCTCTCGAGAGAGGAATGGGGACCAGCCAGGCCGTGGCCTGGAAGAGGGACAAGTTACCCGCCCTTCAGTCCTGGGCACCAGTGCCTGCTGCTGTGGCTCGGGGGGGGGGGGGGGACCTGCTCATTCATGGTCCCTGTGGCTGTGGCCAGCCCAGGTGAAACCAGCCTGGGTCCTGGGTGCCTGTGGCTGGCCAGAGGGAGGGAAGCCCAGGTCCTGGGTGCCTGCGATCAGGCAGAGGAGAGAATCCTGGATCCCTGGTGTGGGGTGAGGCAGAGATGGCTAGGGGCAATCAGGCCAGCAGGGGAACAGTTAGGGGCAATCAGGCCAGTAGGGGAGCAGTTAGGGGTGATCAGGCAGGCAGGCAGTCGAGTGGTTAGGAGCCAGCAGTCCCAGATTGTGAGAGGCAGTCAGACATCCCCCAAGGGGTCCTGTGTTGGAGAGGATGCAGGCCAGGTTAAGGGACCCCCCACCTCCCATGCACCAGGCCTCTATTACTTATAATACTCTCTAGTTCCATCCATACTGTTGCAAATAGTGAGATTTCATTCTTTTTATGACCAAGTAATATTCCATTGTATAAATGTACCACTTCCTCTTTATTTATCTATTGTTGGGCACTTGGGTTGCTTCTAAATGTTGGCTATTATAAATAATGCTGCAATGCACATAGGGGTGCATATATTATTTTGAATTTAGTGTTTTGGGTTTTTTTTTTTTTGTATATAACCAGAAGTGGAATTGGTGGGTCATAAGGCAGTTTCATTTTTTTTAAATCAATCTTTATTGTTCATATTATTACAAAGGTTCCTCATTTCTTCCCCCCTCCACCAGATTCCCACCCACCCTCCGCCC
The DNA here is from genome assembly GCF_964339955.1 of Pipistrellus hanaki. Taxonomy (NCBI): domain Eukaryota; kingdom Metazoa; phylum Chordata; class Mammalia; order Chiroptera; family Vespertilionidae; genus Pipistrellus; species Pipistrellus hanaki. The sequence continues at coordinate 26,407,926 of NC_140524.1, read as the reverse complement.
CCTCCCCATCCCCCATTGTCTTCATCCATAGGTGCAGTTTATGTTCAGTCTCTTCCTCCCTCCCTTTCCCCGATAGTAAATCCCTTTTCAGATAAATCAGTTACTTAGCATTTTCTCATATCAATAATACTTCCACATGCCCAATGATACATTTCACACAAAAGACATTTCCAAATAGGTCAACCAGCCTCATCCAGACCCCACACAAGGCACTCACAGATCAACACCCCAGCACTATACTAACTCAACACATCCAGATCTAAGCCTACATCACTTGATTCAGCAGACCCTCAAGTTCCCACAAAAGTTTCCAGCCATGTCTGAGAGGCAGCCGTGGGGCAGGGGCAGGCGAGGAGCGAGCTGTTCCGGGCCTGGCTGCTCCGGACCTGGCCTCTGTTACTCTGGTTCGTTCCACAACCAGCTGCTCCTGGTCTGGTCACTGCCGCTCCCAACCTAGTTGCTCTGGACTTGGCTGCTGCTGCTCCGGGCCTGGCCGCACCGACCCGGCTGCTCTGGGCCCGGCTGCTCTGGGCCCGGCCGCTTCGGGCCTGGCCGCTCCCAGCCTGGCAGCTGCTGCTCCGGGCCTGGCCACCCCAAACCCGGCTGCTCCTGGCCTGGACGCTCCCAGCCTGGCAGCTGCTGCTCTGGGCCTGAGGCAGTTTCATTTTTAATTTTTTGAGGAACCTCCATACTGCAGGGGGTGGTATTTATTTATTTATTTATTTATGTAAAATATATTTTTATTGATTTCAGAGAGGACGGGAGAGGCAGAGAGAGAGAGATAGAAACATCAGTGATGATAGAGAATTATTGATTGACTGCCTCCTGCACACTATCTACTGGGGATCAAGCCTGCAACCTTGGCATGTGCCCCAACTGGGAATTGAACCCAGACCTCCTGGTCCATGGGATGATTGACTTTCAATCCATTGAGCCACCACAGTTGGTGGGCCAAGATGTGATTTTTAAACATTAAAATCAGATAGGTCATTTTTTTTTATTATTATTATTTTACATTTAAGTGATTTGATCACTTAACTTAGGTCTGTTGGACTTTAAGTCTTATTTATTAAACCATTAAACTTAATGGCCTTTACAAATAAGTAGCCTGTAATACTATGCTAATGCTTACCCCCAATTACATTCTATATGCATCTGTTTATGTAAAGTTTATAAGTAAGTGAGCAAAAAACTGCATATGGGCCACATTTAGCTTAAGGGCAAGCAAGCCATCAGGAATTTTCACTTGGTACGTGCTCATATTACAACCTAGAACACTGAGTTAAAATACATGTTGGAAATCCGTGTGGAAGTTTGAGGGCCGGTAAAGTAGGCCAGTGTGGCTGAAGTAGTTTGTGTGAGGGGAAGAGTAATAGAAGGGACCAGGTTAATAAAAGGGCACTGGATTTTAGAAGGACTTACAGATCTTTGTAAGGCTTTCACTCTGAATGAAAAATGGAGCTATCACAGGGTTTTGAACAAATAAGAGACACAATCTGACTCAATGGTTTAACAGGATCATTCTGGCTGTTGTGTTGAAATTAGACAGTGGGTCGTCAAGGGTAGAAGCCAGTTTCAAGGTATATTAGTTTCCTAGGACCATAACAAATGCCACACATTGGGTAATTTAAAGCAATAAAAATTTATTATTTTAAAGAACCAGAAACTAAAGTTACAAAATCAAAGTATCAGCAGTGCTATGCTCCTTCCAGCCTCTGTGTAGAATCCTTCCTGGCCTCTTCCTAGCTCCTAGTGGTGACTATTGATTCTTGGAATTCCTTGGCTTTGCAGCTGCAACACTTCAATCTGCGCCTCTGTTGTCATGGCTTTCTCTTTGTCTCTTTCTTCACATGGCCATCTCCTCTGTGTCTTTCTCTTCATCTAAGGACCAGTTACAATATATTGGATTAAGTGTTCATCTTACTTCAGTGTTCATGACTTCATCTGCACTTATCTAATTATATTTGCAATGACTCTATTTTCAACTAAGGTCACATTCTGAGGTCCTGGGGTTAGGATTTTAACATATATTTTGGGGGACACATTTAACCCATAACAGAAAGATATTATAGTAATCCATGAAAGAGATAAGAGGAACTTGGGCCATGGTGACAGCAATAGTGATAGTGATTTCTCTATATTCCTAAATCCTTCAAGATGATAGGAAGACAAAATGCAAATTGTTAGACTTAAAAATCTTATCACTAGAACTTGGGAGTACCAAATGAGTACTTTCAAGTTATAGACATTAACACAATTCATGAGATCTAGAAAACTTTTTTGTAACTGTTATTCTTAATGTAATATAAAAGTTTAATTTTAAAATGCCACAGATTTTCATATAAAAGAGAAAACATGCCCATAATAAAATAATTTAACACTTAAAAATATATAATCTGTAGAAGCAAAAGTCCTCTTTAATCTTATCCTCCAGAGGTAACAATTCTAAACACATAGATGTGAGCCCTTATCAACTTTTTCTATGCTTAGGTATATATTTTAATTTTTTTGTTTTTAATAATAAAAAGATGTGTAATTTTAAATTTTTTCAAACAAGACTTAGATATAATAGTATAGAAAGTTCCTCACATCTTCATTGCTAATACCAGTCCTCATGGGTAACCAAGAACATATTGATGTGTATTTGATGTAAATACTTTCAAATCTTTTCTATGCATTTAAAATAAATGTGTGCGCGCACGCACACACACACACACACACACACACACACACTCAAACAAAAGGAGCTCTTAGAGTTTTTGTTTGTTTTAAGTCAACAGTGTTTGGAAGTTTAAAGTTCAGTAGTTGAGGGCACAATCCTGTGTTTTTCATTTTCTACAAGTAGAACAATGCAGCCGTATGCCAGCACCTCTCTGGATTTAGTACTAGATGCTTGAAAGTGAGCAGATGCTGAAAACTATTAACAAAACCATTGAAGGGAGGCCCATTCATGTATGTTGTAGACACAAGGCCAAAGTTGAATGTAGTAGCCAACTGAGCAGCTGGCGAGGGGGTAGGCAAATGAAGATTGTGCCAACATTGGTTGCAAGCTGATGGGCCATGGGAACCACATCATCTGGAGCAGTGTCCCAATATTCCTGTAATTTTGCAAATGGAAGCAATACTTATAATTTTTAATCTCAATTATTAAATTAATGTGTTGCAAAACAAAATAATACCCTGAAATAGTTTAAATAAGATTGGTATGCATCATGCCTAAAGTTTGAAAACTCCAAAATGCTCATTTTTAACATTCTTTAGATTCAAAGAATAAGCTATGGTAATGTGTGCTTGATTAATGCCAACTCTCTAAACTCTTTACTGTCGATTCACTACTCTTCATTACCAACCACTGCATTTGCTCATCTTTCAGTTTAGGCAGACCAACACCACTGTAGAATACACTGTGGTAATCTCTATTATGCCAACAAATTAGATATTTGCCTTCTAATAAGATTTCACAAGAAACCTTGATGAAGTCATTATAACCAGACATAAAAAATTAACTTTTTCTTTTTTTTCCCTTTTCCCCCAATTCATATTTTATTTTATTATTTTTTGGCTAATCCTCACCCAAGGATATTTTTTCCATTGATATAATTAACTTTTTCTAATTTAAAAGGCCTAACAGGAAATAGTCCTTGTGACAGGTGTCAAATTTCATTCATTCCAAAAAATTACTGGTCCAGCAGATGCCCCTTCTGACTGATATAGAGATTTAATTAAAAAATTTTTTTACCTTTTATCATGAATATTGCACAGGCACAATGTATTAAGGCAATGGCTTCCCATGTAACAGTTTATGACCTTGAACTTCTGATTGCTAATATTCATTTTACATATACTGGTAATAAATATCCATGTGTTTTCATTCTCAGTAGGTTGCAAGAACACTTGAATTCTAGTGTTTAGAGTACCTAAAAGTCTTATAATGTATCATAGTATTAGGCTTTCTCAGAGAAGCAAAATAGATTGGTGTGCCAAAGCCTTGAATTGAAAATAGAGGTTGTCAGGGAAAAATAATTCTATTTGTACTGCCATAGAGAAAGATCATGAATAAGTAGGAGAAGCTACTTTTATACCATAGTACAAAGATAAGAAATCTTAGATTTATCATTTGCATGGGACCATGGACTTAATTTAGTATGAATTGAAGAAGCAATTTTTTGAGTTCTTATCGTTCTCCCCCATATTGAACCACATCCATACACAGACAATTTCTTCAAGTTGAGTCTAATATGAATGTTGTGTGAATTCAAGAGACCTCTGGATGTTAAAAGGCAGAACACAGTGTCCTGATATGGCCTTTGAGAGGGAGAGATACTTTGCACAGAGACCTAATTTTCAAGGGGGAGGCATTGGGTAGATAGTAGCAATGGGACAAGTGATGGAGTCTGCACCGCCTTTGGGCTGACTGAGATTAAGTTTGAGAGGAAGTTAGTGAAGGTGTGGGGTTGCTGATCTTGGGTTGGTCAAGCTTGTTGAGTGCCAGAGATGGGCTTCAGAGAGACTATGGACTTCTTGAAATTTCAATAAAGGAAAAGGGAAAGATCCTGTAAACTTTACAGAGTTGCTCACATCTAGAACTCTCTCCAATCTGCTCTGTCTCCCATCTAATTCAAGTTCTCCTTTCTTTGAGTTACTTCCTTCCTTTGGATTCTCTTTCCCTTTAGACACAAAATGGAAGAAAATTTTTCTTTATTAACTTTTATTTATCATTTTTACCTTCTATTGTAAAAAACAAGTGAGTGGGAGTTCTTATCTCTCTTGTCCATAAAACTTAGTTAAGCCCTAGCTGGTTTAGCTCAGTGGATAGAGCGCCAGCCTGTGGACTGAAGGGTCCCAGGTTCGATTCCAGTCAAGGGCACATGCCTGGGTTGTGGGCTTGATCCCCAGCAGGGGGCGTGCAGGAGGCAGCCAATCAATGATTCTCTCTCATCATTGAAGTTTCTGTCTTTCTCTCCCTCTCCCTTCCTCTCTGAAATCAATAAAAAAGTAAAAAAACAACAACCACCTAGATAAATATTTTTCAGAAACTAATTTGCATCCTTTAGAACAGTTGCTCTTAGTATATAGAAGATTTTCCATCCCTTCTATGAAAGTTTTATATTTTGCAGACCTTCTGAGAAATAATATTCATAAGAACTGGCAATTATTGATTGAGCTTACTCTGTGCCAAGGACTACATACATTGTCTTGCCCACCCCACAGGGTTGTTGTGAAGACTGAGGAAGCTTATGTACATGAAATGCTTAATGCAGTGCCTGGCATATAATAATCTGTCAATAAAAGTGAGTTATTATTATTATTATTACTAGAGGAATGTTGCACAATATTCCTGCAAGAATAGGCCTTCCTTCCCCTGGCTTCACTACCAGCCGCCCGGGGGGCGGGCAAGTCCCCACTCCCCAGCTGCCTGGGAGCCACATGACCTTGCACCCCTGCCACCTGGGAGCTGGCTGTCCCTGCTCCCGGAGCCAGCAAGTCTTTACGTCTATCGGGAGCACCACTCCAGTAACTCCCTCTACCACCCTCCTTCCCCTCATAGCAGTCTTCACATCACTCCATGCCTGTATATGCAAATTAACCTCCATCTTTGTTGGGTTAATTTGCATACTCACTCTGGTTGGCTGTGGGTGTAGTGGAGTGATGGTTAATTTGCATTTCTCTTTTATTAGGTAAGATTATTATTTCTACTACTACTATTATTTCTACTGTTATTGAGTTATTAGAAAAGACATAGCCAGTGAGCTTGAAAAAGCAAATTTCATGGCATAATGACCAAAATTTTTGCTAGCTATAGCAAGACAGCTGGGAATAGGATAACACAAGATTCTAGAGATATGGCAAAAGAACAATGTTCTGGTAGCAACAGAGAGAGTAAAGAATAGGCTGACAACTGCCCCACTTCCAGCCTTGGGGATAAGGTATAACTATTTTTTTTAAATCCCACAAACATCAATTTGTTATTTTTAAATTTTATATTATAATTGATATACAACCCTACCAACACTATATTAATTTTAGGCGCACAGCCCAATGATTAGACACATATAACTTATGAAGTAATTACCCCTATAAATCTAGTACCTATCTGACACCACGTATAGTTATTACAATACTAGAGCCCTGGTGCACAAAATTTGTGCATGGGGAGGGGTTCCTCAGCCCAGCCTGCACTCTCTCCAATCTGAGATCCCTCTCACAATCCAGGACTGCTGGCTCCCAACTGCTCACCTGCCTGCCTTTCTGATTGCCCCTAACCACTTCTGCCTGGCAGCCTGATCACTCCCTAACCACTGCCCTGCCAGCCTGTTTGCCCCCAACTTCCCTCCTCTGTGGACCTGGTCACTCCTAACTGCTCTCCCTTGCTGACCATCTTGTGGTGGCCATCTTGTGTCCACATGGGGGCAGGATCTTTGACCACATGGGGGCAGCTATCTCGATCTTGTGTGTTGGAGTGATGGTCAATCTGCATATTACTCTTTTATTAGATAGGATAGAGGCCTGGTGCATGTGTGGGGGCCAGCTGGTTTGCCCTGAAGGTTGTCCTGGATCAGAATGGGAGTTCCCTTGGGACATGGGGCAGCCTGAGCGAGGGACCTGTGGTAGTTTGCTGGCCACCCATGCCCTCTAGCTACCCAAACGGAGGCTCTGGTATCTGGGATATATTTATCTTCTATAATTGAAACTTTGTAGCCTTGAGTGGAGGCCTGGGCCAGCCAGGGTGTGTGGAAAGCTTGGCTTCCTCCATTGCCAGGGAAACCCAAGCCTTCCTCCTGCTCTCTGTGGTGGCAGCCATCTTGGTTGGGGTTAATTTGAATATTCGCTTTGAAGGGCTGATGGGTGTGGCTGGTGGGCTTGGCTTGTGGGTGCAGTAGAGTGATGGTTAATTTGCATATTATAATTTCATTAGGTAGGATAAATCTTAGGACCCACAGGTTGAGAACTGCTGCTGTAGAGCCTAAGACCATTGGAAAACACAGATATTTACATTCCGATTAATAACTAGCAGAATTACAGTTATGAAGTAGCAACAAAAATAATTTTATGGTTGGGGGTCACCACAACATGAGGAACTGTATTAAAGGGTCGCAGCATTAGAAAGGTTGAGAACCACTGTAATAAGACATCTATTTATCTAGATTTCAGCAATTCTGAATTATGGTTGTTCTGTGATTTTGATGTGGTTATGGGAGGTTCTAAGTACTACATTTACTTGTGCCACCCTCCCAATCAGAACTCAAGGTATGACTACTTTTTTAGAAAATAGTTTTGCTGTTTTTTATTTTATTTTATTTTATTTATTTTTTATTGATTTCAGAGTGGAAGGGAGAAGGAGAGAGAGATAGAAACATCAATGATGAGAGAGAATCATTGATCAGCTGCCTCCTGCATGCTCCACACTGGAGATCAAGTCCATAACTCAGGCATGTGCTCTGACCTGGATTCAAACCATAACCTCTGGGTTCATAGGTCGATGTTCAACCACTGAGCTATGGCAGCTGGACAAGTTATGATTACTTTTGAAGGCCCTCTCTAGCAAGGCTAACTATGGAAATGAATAACGGCACATCCAGGTTTGGGTTTCAGTCATAGCTGTGTCATTCACTAGCTGAATGACCTTTAATAAATTATTTCATTATTCCATTTTGGTTTATTCCTCTGTAAAGTGGGGTGTGAATAGAATTTAATTTAGAAGTTTGTGTGATAATACATATGAGATAATAATAAATGTGAAGTAACCTTAGAGCGTCTTCCACCTAGTAAATTCTGTTGTTATTATCATTAATATTCCGACCACACTATGAAGTAGGTATGAGTACCCTTATTTTACAGTTTAGAAAAATCAAGACTTAGAGGGCTGGCTCAAGGAACAATTAATAAGCTTGCAGTTAGAATTTGAGCTATGATTAAAATGCCCCAAACCCATGATGTTTCCAAGAAACGTTATTCTTATTAATTTGTAACCATCATAAATGAGAAGACAAAGTTAGTTATCACCTTAAGATAATAACAACATAAGACCCCAAACATGCTCCTTAGCCTTTGAGGTACCCTGGCTGTTCATTTCACTTGCTTTCAACTCCAGGGTAAAAGAGCTGTTTGTTATCTACAGTTTGGTGGCATTATTTTTTCTTCTTCAAAGCCCACTTCCCTTTTTAGCAAATTAGTGTTATTTCTGTGAAACAGAAGTGTTTCTGATGTTTCAGCCTTTTCATCTCACTAAGCATCCACCTTTTGGCAGATTTTTGTTTTCAGTTAGATGACTGACTGCTGCCCCAAACACAAGGGCCTCAGGTCTAAGGATTTTCTGGAGCCTCAAAATCTTTGTGAGAATTATGCTAGTGCTGGGCTTGGATTTATAAAAGAAAATCTAGACCACACATTTTCAGAAAATCTATTTACTTCTATCATTCCTTACATTATGCTGCATTCATACCTTTGGTTTTTGTATTTTTTGGCATATGGTATTGCTGACTCTGGCACTGATAATTCCTGAAGCTTTGGTGATGCTTCTTTTTTTTGAAATAGCATGCCCTTTTGGTACTGCTGGCATATGGTTGTTACCCAGCAGAGGGGTTATAAGGAGCACATTTATGCTGCTGAACTTGGGGAGAGATCAAGGATTCTGTAATAGGAATCATTATTTTTTTTCCAGATTTTAGAGAGAGAGAGAGAGAGAGAGAGAGAGAGAGAGAGAGAGAGAGAGAGAGATGGTTGATTCTTGTAATGTGCTCTGACTGGGGATTGATACTGCAACACTGGCATGTGGGGATGACTCTAACCAACTGAGCTACCCATCTAGGGCAGTGGGAATCATTATTAATTGCATGGTGTGAATTCAATTGGCAGAAAATTATTGCATGCATATTATTAGAAAAGCATTATGCTAAATACTGCAGAGATAAAAATATATGGTCTCTGTCCTTATGGGTTAATAGAGGGCTAAAACAACCTTTAAAACCTTTTTATAATTTGAAGCCCTCAAGGAAAATACAAAAAAATAAAAAAAGACTGGGAATACAGTATCTGTAGGACCAGAGAAAGCCTCACAAAGGAAGTGATATCTGGCTCTGGCACAAAATATGTGATTAAAAAATATTTATTAAATTTGAGTTAGAAATATAAAATATGAGAAAGGGAATTGTAAATGGAGGGAATAGTGTGAGAAATATTGTTGAGGCAAGAACAGTTGTAATGTCAGGATGACTATTATAAAAAAAAAAAAAAGTTAAGTGATGGTGAGGATGTGGAGATGTTGTGCACTGTTGATAGGACTGCAAAATGGTGCAGCCACTATGGAAAACATTATGGAGTTTCATTAAAAATTAAAAATAGCATTACCATATTGTCCAGCAATTCCACCTTTGTGTATTTATTTAAAATAATTGAAATCAGGATCTTGAAGAGATATCTGCAACCTCATCTTCACTGCAGCACTATTCACAATAGCCAAGAAGTGAAAACATCTTAATGTCTATTGACAGATGAATGGCTAAATATAATGTTATATATACATAAATGAAATGCCATTCAACCTTTCAAAAAGAAGGAAATTCTGCAATATGTGACAATATGGATGAACCTGGAGGTTCATTTATGCTAAGTGAAAAAAGCCAGTCATAGACAAATGCTGCATGACTCCACTTGTATAAGGTAACTTAGGAGTCAAATTCATAGAATCAAAGAATGGAATGTTGGTTAGGGGTGGGAAATATAGAGTTACTAATCAAACTGCATAGTTTCATTTCAGTTAATCAAGATGAATAAACTCAGGAGATCTCCCTCAAACTGAAAATTTTGTTGAAGGTATATCTCATGTTGAGTGCTCTTATCACAATAAAATAAATAAATAAATAAATAAATAAATAAATAAATAAATAAATAGGAGTGGTCATAATGTATACTAAAAGTATGAAATGGTTTAGGACAGTGAGAAATGGGAAGGGAGGCTAGTAAGGAGGACCAAGCCCTGGAATACCAGGCTAAGCACTTTGGCTTTTATTTAGCAGACATTAGGGAGCCACTGAAGATTTTTGAGCACTAGAATAATGACATAGATTTATTTTAATAACATAGCTCTGATGACAGAATTGGTGGCCATTAAAAAAAACAACAACAGAGAGAGGTCAAGAGAATGAGCATGAAGAAAAAGGTCATTATATTTGGTGTTCAGGCTGCATTCAAGACTTCCCCTAAGTAATACTTTTTGTAGAATGGTGGGAGTAGAAGCCAGATTTCAAAGATATAAAAAGATGGGTGTAAGTGGAATTCTGGGAGGTGAGATAGCCTTATCAACTTATGGACCCAGGGGCCCGAAAGGATGGTTTGTGAAGAGGATGGGAGCCTGTGGAGAGAGAGACCCTGGAAATGTGGGAGGGATTGGCTAATTCATACAAAGATATCACAGGAGGATGGCTGATATGGGAGTTAGTGGAAGTGTTTTCCTTAGATAAAAGCATTGCTTTCTTTTTGAGATATGGGACTAAAGAAAGAGAGATGAAATGTTTGGAGGAAGAGAATGAGCCACAAGAAAAGGAAAAGGAAAGATTAACAAAAGTTTCTCAGGGCTATATACAGAGCCTCACTCTTGGCAGAATGCTCTGAACACACTTCTCAAATCTTGCCCATCATGCAGGTTTCTTCAAAAAGATTTATAGCCTGATTGATTCTCTTCAGGTAAGTCAGAGACAACCTGACAGCTGCCGTTAGCTTAGTCCTTCTTGCAGTGAGTTGACACCCTTTCTGGTGGGCTGCAAAGATAGTATAAATAGCTCTCCCCTGAGAGCAGCCTATGTTAAACACCTAGGCATCCTCATTACACAACCAATTAAACTGCTATCACTTGAAAGAAATCAATGGCAATTCAAGGTCTGCTTGAGTAGACTTTGCATTTCCACACTCACACACATTACAGTCTTACAGTCAAGGAGTTCCCTAGAAACAGTAGATTCACTTTTTCTAAGGGGGAGTCTCAGAAGATTTGACTCATTATATGGTAGGCAAGATTCCTTTAAACTTTCTGAATAGAAAAACACACACAAACAAACCAGGAAACTCTTTAAATGGTGGAAAACTCAAGTTTTTTTGCTCTGTTACACCCATCTGGAATGGGCACATCAGTTCCTCAGTATTTGTCCTTCCTGGAGGTTTGTAAGTGAGGTCCCTGGTTGTTGAGCACAGTCAACTAAAGTCTGGGTTTTCCCCGTAGAAAGCCTACAGTTTCTTGCAATTATATCTTTCAGAAACTACTTTAGCTGGTTCCACTAAAATGAACTTGGAAATGACCCAAGAGAAGGAGAAGAGCAGAAGGCCCCTCGCCCAGGCCATCCCATACTAGGGAACCCCCGCCCTGATCCAGCACACCCTTCGGGGCAAACCAGCTGGCCCCCACTCATGCACCAGGCCTCTATCCTATCTAATAAAAGAGTATTATGCAGAGTGACCATCACTCCAACACACAAGATGGCTGCCCCCCATGTGGTCAAAGATCCTGCCCCCCAGGTGGACACAAGATGGCCACCACAAGATGGTCAGCAGGAGAGGGCAGTTGGGAGGGACCAGGTCTGTAAGGAAGGGAAGTTGGAGGTGATCAAGCCTGCAAGGGAGGGCGGTAACGGGTGACCAGGCCACCGGAAAAGGAGGGAAATTGGGGGCGACTGAGCCTACAAGGAAGGGCAGTTGGGGGGAGGAAACCAGGCCTGCAGGGGATGGCAGTTAGGGGGAACTATGCCTGCAGGGGAGGGCAATTAGGGGTGACCAGGCCTGCAGGGGAGGGCAGTTAGGGGCAAACAGGCTGACAGGGGAGCAGTTAGACATCAATCAGGCTGGCAGGGGAGTGGTTAGGGGGTGATCAGGCTGGCAGGCAGAAGTGGTTAGAGGCAATCAGGAAAGCAGGCAGGTGAGCAGTTGGGAGCCAGCAGTCCTGGATTGTGAGAGGGATGTCCTACTGGGATCAGGCTTAAATGGGCAGTTGGACATCCATCGAGGGGTCCCAGATTGGAGAGGGTGCAGGCCGGGCTGAGGTACACATCCTTTGTGCACAAATTTTGTGCACTGGGCCTCTAGTTTATTATATAATTCATGGTACAATGATAGAATGAAATATTATATAGTTGTGTTTGGCAGAATTCTAAGATCATTTCCAAGTTTCCATCTCATGATGTATACACCTGGCATAAGAACCTCCACTGAACTGTGGGCAAGTCATATGAATATGATAGGACAAATTCTTCATTGATTAGGTTACATTATGTGAAAAAAGTGGCAAGATAGTTGGGGGGGCCAGATTGGAGGTGGGGGGGAAGATATGGTGGGGATCTCCCTTTTCTGCATCCAGCATGGAAAGAGAGATGAACAAACTGGTTCTAAGTGGAGGCTGCCAGGGATTGAGAAATAAAAGAAAGAAAAATAGAAAGAGGACGCAGAGATAGATTTATAAAGCTGGGAGCCGGGTGAGATGCTGCCACCCTGATGGAGGGAGAGGACCTTGAGCCCACGCAGCACATTTTATTTTATACCCCCAAATACCAGGAAGTATCACCAAAACTTATGATCAGAGGAGCTTATTTGCATTCTTAAGTAGGCCCAAGCATTGCTGGTGCTTGACTTGATTTACATATCAAAGTCACAAATCTCTGACATCTGCACAAAGGTAAAAGCCAGTACTAAATAACACTTTCTGCCTTCTTGGGGAATGTGTATCCCAGACGCAGCTCTGCCAGTTGCCTAGGACTCAGTTGACAACAATTTAAAGTATGTCTATATGCCTTCCCCTCTACAGATAGTGACTCCTGTGATTATATTGTAGCAGACTGGAAAGATTCTCTTGTATATTCTGAAGGAATAGGTTGTCTTGTCATGAACGGGCTATGTACTAGGATATAAGAGTGGCCTCTAAGATCTTAGAGTAACTCTTGATAGACAGTTACCAAGAAAACAGTCTCAGGTAAATGAATTCTGCCAAAAACCTGAATGTGCTTAAAAGAGGACCATGAGTCTTAGATGAAATCACAGCTTCAACCATCACTTGATTTCAGCTTGGTGAGATCTTGAGTAGATGACCTAGTTAGCTCATGCCTGGAATCCTGACCTTTAAAAAGTGTGAGATAAAAAAATTGTGTTTTAAGCCACTAATTTTATGGTAATTGATTATTTAGCAATAAAAATGAATACATTAGCTATTTGAAAATATATTTATGGCCCAGCCTGTGTGGCTCAGTGGTTGAACATCAACCTGCAAATCAGGAAGTCACAGTTCAATTCCCAATCAAGGCACATGCCTGGGTTGCAGGCTCCATTCCCAGTAGGGGATGTGCGGAAGGCAGCCAATTAATGATTCTTTCTAACTGATGTTTCTATCTCCCTCTCCCTCTCCTTTCCTCTCTGAAGTCAATAAAAATATATTTCAAAATATGTTTATAAAAATGTATTCAATCATTTTAAAACTATGGTAATACCCACTTATCCATGGGGTACATGTTCCAAGATACACAATGGATGCCATAAACCACAGATTGTACTGCATCCTATATATAGTATATATTTTTCTGTACATATGCACCTATGATAAAATTTAATTTACAAATTAGGCACAGTAAAAGATGAACAACAATAGCTAATAATAAAAAGTTATGTGAATGTGCTCTCTCCCTTTCTCTCTCTCTCTCTTTCTTTCTCTCTCTGTAATTACCAATCTGATAAGTGAGACAGCTACTAAGTGACTAACTAGTGGGTGGCATATGCAATTTGGACATGCTGGATAAAAGTATGATTCATATCCTGGGTGGAATGAAGTGGAAGTGGAATGGTAGGAGATTTCATCATGATATTCAGATTAGTGTGCAATTTAAAACATATATATATTTCTGAAAATTTCCACTGAATATTTTTGGATCATGCTTGACCGTGGGTATGTAAAATCATGGCAAGCAAAACCACAGATAAGGGGAACTTACAAGATTGCAAACAAAGATATAAAATTTTATACACAATATGCCCTTAGGAAATATATATATATTCACACACACACACACACACACGAAAGACTATAAAAAATATTCGTTCACATCAAAAGCAGTATTGCTGGAATTTGGAGTGATTTTTCTTTTTTTTTTTTTTTTTACATTTTTCTATATACATTTTTTATAGTGAGAATAATTTGATGACCAGGTTAAGTATAACCCCAAGAAAAAGTAAAAAAAAATGTGGGTGTTGAGAATATAAAAAATTATTAAAGAAAATTGTACTTACCTTAAAAAAGTAATTGTCATTGAATGAATATGAACTATTGACTCAAAAAAAAAGTTTTCTATTTCTGTCCACTAAAATGGCTTAGAAGTAATGATACCCCAGTATCAATGGACACATCTGGCACTCAGATCTTATTTTCTAAATACTATTTACTACTATTGAAAGAAAACAAAGGCTTTTCATAGAAATAGCTGATTTCAGGTCTAGAGCAGGGACACTACAAATTGAGCCTGGAATATACTGTTGTGCCAGAAAGCAACAAAGTACTTAAAGAATAATGGAGTCATAGCAAAGGACCATATGAGTTAGCCCTAAAGGGAACTCTCTGGTCAAATTTGGGATAATACGAGTATAAAAATATTGTAATTGTTTATAACACATTAATTTAAAAAAATATTTGTGAGTACATTGATATCTATCATCTCTTTCTTTATATATATATATATATATATATATATATATATATATATATATATATATATATATTTTATTGATTTTTTACAGAGAGGAAGGGAGAGAGAGAGAGAGAGCTAGAAACGTCAATGAGAGAGAAACATCGACCAGTTACCTCTTGCACACCCCCCACTGGGGATGTGCCCGCAACCAAGGTACATGCCCTTGACCAGAATCGAACCTGGGACCTTTCAGTCCGCAGACCGACGCTCTACCACTGAGCCAAACCGGTTTTGGCTATCATCTCTTTCTATCTATCTATCTATCTATCTATCTATCTATCTATCTATCTATCTATCTATTATCAGAATAGCAGAAAAAGAAAAGCTCTTCAAAATAGAATGTCAAAAATGATAGAATTAAAATGCCATAATTTTATAACTCAATGTAATAATTTCTCATTGAGTCAAGCAGAGATAATTAATGAATTTGAAAAACACTGGATAAAAGATTGTTGGGGAAAGGAGTATTCACCCAGTGCTGAAGAATCACTGTAGTTTACTTGTTATTTGCAAAAGGAAAACTCTACCTTATGATAGAGATATCTGGAGGTGACCTCCTTAACCTAAAAATCAAATAATTAATATCGAACTGACCTGACATTATATTCCTCTGTTATGGACTGAATATTTGTGTCTTCCAAAATATTTGTGTTGAAATCCTACTTTCAATGTGATGGTAGTAAGAGGTGGGAACTTTGAGAGGTGATTAGGTTACAAAGGGAAAGTTCTCATGAATAGGATTGGGGCTCTAATAAAAGACACTGCAGAGAGCTGTCGTGCCCATTCCACTATGTGAGGACACAGTAAGAAGACAGCTATATATGAACATGGGAGGAAGTTCTCACCAGATACTGAATCTGCAGGTGTCTTGGACTTCCCAGTCTTCAGAACCATGAGAAATAAATGCTTGTTTAAACCACCCAGCCTACGGTATTTTGTGGTAGCTGCCTGAACTGACTAGAAAGAAATTGGTACTAAGAAGGATGCTGTTATATGTAACAAATATCTAAAAACAGGGAAGCAGCTTTGGAACTGGGTAATGGGTAGAAGCTGGAAGAGTTTTGATGTGCAAGCTAAAAAAAAAAAAAAAAAAGCCTACACTGCTGTAAATAGAATTCTAAAAGTGATTCTAATGAAATCTCAAAAAGAAAAGAGGAGAGCTGTAGAAAAAGCTTCTGTCTTCTTAGAGAATGCTTAAGCAATCATAAACAGAATATTGGTAATATTCTGGGGCCTGCAAATATGGAAAGTAAATGCCATTCTGATTAAATCTCAGAAATGAGGAAAAGGATCGAGTAAAGGTGATCCTTGTTAAAAGTGGCAAAGAACTTGGCTGAATTTCTCTTCGTATTTTAGTGAATCATGAAAGGTGTAACTTGCAAGACATAAAATGTCACATTTAGCTGAAGAGATTTCTAAGCAAAGTTTTGAAGAGTGGTCTGATTCCTCTTGACTGCTTATAGTAAAATGCAAGAAGAGAGAAATGTTTCAAAGACAGAATTCTTAAGCAAAAAGAAACCAGAACTTAAAGACTTAGAAAATTCTTAAACTATCTATATAGCATAAAAATGAGAAAGCATGTTCAGAAGAGAATACTAAGGGTGTAGCCAAGCAACCATTTGATTAGGATATTAAAATAGATACCAATTATAGACCTAAACAGTCATTTCAACAGAAGCCAAGTGGCATTCTTCAAGACAAGGGAATAATGACCCTCCTCCCTCAGCTTCCCAAGGCAATTTAGAGCTGCCATTCCCACTGTGGTCCAAAGTGTAAGAGCCCAGGGGCAGAGCAGTTTCAAATGATGAAGCTGCCTTTCTGGTTCAGGAGTCAGGGGGTGCCCCCCACCCCACCCCGAAAGCCACAGCATGGGCAGCACCCTGTCAAACTGTGAGGGTGATATTGATACCCAAGTTGAGTGTGGAAGGCAGAACATCAAGCCAAAGAGGATTATTTTTAAGTGTTAAGGTTTAATGGAATTTGCCTTGTTAGATTTTGGACATTATGACACCCAACATCTCTGCTTTCTTTTATATTTCTTCTTTTTGGAATAGGAATGTATTTCTAATGCCTAGCATTATATTTTGGAAGCACGTAATTTGTTTGGTTTCACAGGATCACAGCTGTAGGGGAATTTTGCCTTGGGGTGAATAATACCTCGAACCTCAATCCATTTTTTTAAGTATATGAATTTTTAATTAAATTTATTGGGGTGACATTGGTCAATAAAATTATATAGGTTTCAGGTGTACAGTTTTATAATATATTTTCTGTATATTGTATTGCATGTTCACCACCCCAAGTCAAGTCTCCTTCCATCAACATTTATCCCTTTTTTCACTCTTTTACCTCCCCTATTCCTCTTTTCATCTGGTCTATGTTTATGAGGTTTTTTTTTTTCTTTGTTTAATCCCTTCACATTTTTCACCCAGATCTCCAAACGCCTTTCTCCTCTGACAGCTGTCATTCTGTTCTCTGTACCAATGAGTCTGTTTCTATAATATTTGTTAGTTTATTTTCTTCATTGGATTTTGGTTATATTGAGATGAGACTTTGGACATAGATTTTAGAGTTGATGCTGGAATCAATTAAGACTCTCCAGACCATTGGAATGTCTGTGAACCAGGATGTGGGCTCTCACCAGACACCAAGTCTGCCAGCACATCAATCTTGGACTTTCTAGCCTCCTGACTATAAGAAATAAATATTGTTTGAGCTATCCAGTCTATGGTAGTTTTTCCAAAGGTATAAATGAACTAAGATAGCCTCCTTATGTTATGCAATATAAAGTACACACAACTATCAGTAAGGTTTTCTTGCCCAAAATGTTTAACCTGGATCTAGCTAAGTCCCTACCAATGCTATCTACAAGAAATATAAAGCCAAAAAAAGGGAAATATAATGCAAGTCACACATGTATTTTTACATTTCTATTAACCACATTAAAAGTAAAAAGAGCAGAAACCAATTTGACTCAGTGGATAGAGCGTCAGCCTGCTGATTGAAAGGTCCCGGATTCGATTCCAGTCAAGGGCATGTACCTTGGTTGCTGGCACATCCCCAGTCGGGGGTATGCAGGAGGCAGCTGATATATTTTTCTCTCTCATCGATGTTTCTAACTCTCTATCCCTCTTCCTTCCTCTCTGTAAAAAATCAATAAAAATATTTTTTAAAAAGTAAAAAGAAATAGATTATATTAATGTTATAATATGTATTACTTATTCAAAGACATGAAAGTATTATTTCATCATATAATCAATATAAAATTATTAATGAGACAGTTTATATTCATTTTTTTAGAACAAGTCTTTAAATTCTATTGTGTATTTTATAGTTACATGACATTTTACTTCAAGCACATTGCAAACACTTATTGCCAGCAGCTAACATAGCACAGCTCTAGGTCTAAATTCAAGTTTATAGGAAATTCAGGGGACGGAAGAACATATTAAAACCATTAGAAGGAAACAATTAGATAAATTCAGAATTGGGACATTTTTTTTAGAAAATGTGCCCGGGCTCCTCAAAAAGTGAATGTGATGGAAAAGATGGAGATATTAAGATTTAATATCTTGAATAAAAGATATTAAACAAACAAACAAACAAAAAAAAGCATTTTACATACTTTGTGTCATGTTTTTACAAAAGTTATAAATATTTTAGGGACAATTGGGGAAATTTTAATATGAACTGGAGAATATTGTGGTATGGAAGAGAATGTCTTTACTCTTAGGAGATGCATGCTGAAAGATTTGTGGGTGAATTTTCATGACCCCTGCAACTTTCAAATAGTTCAGAAAAACATAAAATGTGTACATCTACTATCTATATAAAGCAAATATGGAAACATGTTAAAAATTGTTCCATCTAGGTACAGGATATATGATGATGAATTGTAAAAATCAACTTTTTAAATCTGAATTTTTTTTAAAAAATCTGGAAAATTGTTCTCTAAAAAAACTTCTGTACTAGATGGCTCTACTAGTGTTCTACCACATATTCAAAGAACCTAATTGTACTGGTATATGTAATTTTTCAAGGAACTTTGAAACATAGACCTCTATGTAAATACTTAGTGAGATATAAGGATAAAGAACTACAAAGACAGCTTTCCTCATTAGGTTTATTATTAACTAGAGGCCTGGTGCATGAAATTTGTGCATGGATGGGGTCCCTAGGTCTAGCCAGCAATCAGGCCTATTGGGACCATATCACCTAGTCCTGATCAGGGCTAGGCTGGCCAGGGCCTACTGGCTACTGGACAGGGCCTGCCTGTTGCTGGATGGGGCCTGCCAGACATGGGGAGGAACCAGGGGAGGAACCGCGGGAGGTTTGCCACCCCAGGGGAGGGACTGGGGAGATTGGCTGGCCATAGGAGCTTGGCTGTGGGAGTGCACTGAACACCTGCATTGAGTTTCTGCCTCCTGGTGGTCAGTACACATCATAGCAACTAGTCAACTGGTCTTTACAGTCATTTGGTCATAATGGTCACTTAGGCCATATATATATATATATATATATATATAATGTTTTAATTTTCGAAATAATTGTATGTGTGTCATAAGACAAAGCAGATAAGTAGGCTAACTGTATTAGGAACTGAGATTTTTCACTGTAAAAGAATCAGAAATATAAGTCATATTGATGGAAGCTACCCAGAAGTTCTTGAGATTCACCATATTTTCCGGGTGAGCTCTTAAGAATCACTTGCTTTGGTGCAACAGGCTGAGAACTCTGACAGCAGCTTCCCTGACCTTTTTCCCGTTAGTTGTCCAACAAATGTATAAGTCTCTGTTTCCTTGTATTGAAACTCTTTATAATTGGTATACATAAAGGGACTTCTTATTTTTTGACTGATTCCTGATTGATATGGGGGGGTTATTTTATTTTATTTTTCACTCAATTGCAACAATTTAACATCATTTGTGTGGTGCATTCACGATGGCCTTAGGCTCGCAACCCACAGGTTGAGAACTGCTAGCAGGGTCACCTAAGACCATCAGAAAACATAGATATTTACATTAGAACTCATAACAGCAGCAAAATTACAGTTATGAAGTAGAAATGAAAATAATTTTATGGTTGGGAGTCACCACAACATGAGGGTCATGGCATTAGAAAGTGTGCAGTGAGAACCATGAGCTGTGGGATTCAACTTCTCTGAACATTTCCCCTTGAGATTGAAGAACTGATCCTCAAAGTGTGCAGTACCAGCAAATGCTCCCAGGGCAAAAGTTGCTTTGGTGTCCTGATACTCAGCTTTACTTCATTGGGATCAGGGTTTCTCCTAAAAATATGACCTGTCAGTTCCCACATTATTTATTTAAAAATACATTTATATTGATTTCATAGAGGAAGGGGAGAGAGATTGAGATAAAAATATCAATGATGAGAGATAATCATTGATCAATGGCCTCTTGCACGCCCCCACTGGGGATTGATCCTGCAATCTGGGCACGTGCCCTGACTGGGAATGAAACCGTAACCTCTGGTGAATGCTCAAAACTGAGCCATGCCAACTGGACTCCCACATTGTATTTTCCCCCCATATGGTTTTTTAAATTGTGCAAATATTTTAAAGGGAATATTTTAATATATTTTCTAGCATTTTTGCTTATCTTTGGCAGTTGGGTCCCTCTGAATAACCTAGCTTATCATAAATGGAAATGGAAGTCCCCAGAAGCTTTTGAAACTAATCAAAGGAGGTCCCTATCATATGCTACCCTGGTAAACCAATGGAGGAGATATATTTAAGGCAAGTTGGCTTTATAGTGTCTCTCCATTGAAACCATTTATGCATGTCTCTAATCCATACTGCTTGCCTTCCTCATATGGCTTTAAAAATCTAGTAACATTTTAATTTTTTGCCTTTATAAACTATACTAATGATGAATGTAAAGCCACATCTTTCAATACAGTGCCTGCTTTTGGGTTACGGTGTCTTCTGGAAATCTGATGAAAGCACATACACACACACATACACAAAACTAGCATACCAGATTTGTGGGTTCATAGAACCCCTGAAGCCCATCAGTGGGTCCCAGATTAAAAAGTTCTCACATAGAGAGTTTCTAGGCCACACAAGTCTGGAGACCAGCAATCCTCTGAAAAGGAACTGAAAGAAATGGGCCAATGTGTTTTACAAATCTGTTAGGCCACTAGGGGCATTACAGCCCTGCAAGCAGGAATGGCCATGCTCCTTCAGTACTGGATTGAGCAAAACTGCCTTTTCCCCGCTGCTCTAACACTGGAGAAACATAAAGTAAATTGATGTGGCATTAGCCTAAAAGAACTGTTTCTTGTTGAATTTACTTTCTTGGATATTGAAAATGAGAAGAGCGATGTGTGAAATTGAGCATGTTCACATGAGAGGTTCCTGAAATCCAAGCAGGTTGGAAGTTAATGCGTTAGTTTGAGAGCTCCCTCTTTGCATTCTTCCTACTCTTTTAAACAAGGGAATGAGTTGAAATTCAGAAATGTTATATCTAAATAAAATAATGAACCCCCTTTAAAACATCTCTCTCCTGCATCTTGGATTCTTATGAAATTTATTTTTCTGTGTTTCCCTCACTGATTCTATTTTCAACTCTCTGCCTTTTTTCATAATGATCTTTAGCTGACAAAATAGATCCAGAGATGTAGAAGCATGAAACAGACTGATGAATCTCAGAGGGAAGGCAGAGGTGGGAAGAAATTAACCAAAGAACTTGTATGCATATATGCATAATCCATGGACACAGACAATAGTGTGGTGAAGGCCTGCCCTCCCCTCCCACCCCCTGCAGGTGTCGGGTGGAGGGGATCAGTAAGTGAAAAAAAGGGGGATACCTGTAATACTTTCAACAATAAAGATGAATTTTTAAAAGTTTGTGAAAGTCTAAAAAATTAGTAATGATAAAAATCAGTACAATTTGTTAAAAAATTTATGTTAGGGAAAAGAAACATTGCAAATGGAATTTCCTTTAATTTAATTTTGTTTTTCTTTTTAGGTTTTGATACCTTCATTCATTTTTCCCACCTCCACCCATGCCTCTGGCCACCACCTATCTGTTCTCTGAATCTATGAGCTTGTTTTTTATTTGTTTGTATTAGATTCCACATATAAGACAGTATATACAGTTTTTGTCCTTTTCTTTCTGATTTATTTCACATAGCCCAATGCCCTCAACAACATCCATGTTGTTGCAAGATTTTGTTCCTTTTTTATGGCTGAATAATATTTCATATATGCCATAATTTATTTATTCATCCACTGATGTACATTTAGGTTGTTTTCATATCTTGGCAATTGTAAATCAGTGATTTTCAACTTTTTTCATTTCATGGCATTCATTAACTAATTACTAAAGTTCTGGGGCACACCAAAAAAATATTGTATTTTTGGCCAATCTGACAAAAAATAGGTATAATTTTTATTAACTTACAAAAAATAACATTAATTACCTACCCTTTATGCTCCAAAGTGACATTTAAAAAAATCAGGTGTCTATATTTGTATATTAGAATTTCTGGTACCAAGAATTAACCAATCAGACACAACCTTATTATGTGATGTGACCAATAAGTTGCAAATCTATTGTTTGATGAATATATTTATAGCTCATGATAGGGCATTAACACTGGATGACTATTGTTGTAATGGCTGTTGTCATTTCTTTATTTGACAATCTAAGGGAAAAGAGTTCAGTACCCCTGACTAAATAGTCAGTTATTGGATGTTTTAACATTTTTTGTGGTACATTTTTAAATCACTGTGGTTTTTTGTTTTTTTTTCAAATTAGTGTTTTTGTTTTCTTTAGATAAATACCCAGAAGTGGAATTCATGGATCATATATTTGTTCTATTTTTAATTTTTTTAGGAACCTCCATAATACTTTTTATAGTAGCTTCACCAATTTACAATCTCACCTACAGTGCACTATGGTTTCCTTTTCTTTACATCCTCGCTAACACTTGTTATCTCTTGTCTTTTTTATGATAACCATTCTAATAGGTCTGAGTGACACTCTCCCAGGGTGAAATTGGGATTACAACTAAAATATAGAAAATCTGTCCTAAATAATCAACTGAAGACTAGCTGGAGAGAACCCTGATAACCAAGATTGGAAAGTGAAGACCACAGAGACTGGTAGGAAGTGCGGAGACGCAAAAGGGCTGTCTGGACTCTCACAGACAGCAGCTGAAATTCCAAGGGGATATCTCAGCTGTGGCAGGTTCCCACTGTTAACTCTGGGGTCTAAACTTTAAGCTGGACTCCCAAGCCCAGAGTATCAGAACAAGAAAGGTGCCAACATAACATCTGGCTGTGAAAAGCAGCAGGCTGTGAAAAGTGCTACTTGCCACAGTTGTCTTCCAAGGAGAGATCACTGGAAATGCAGGCATCCTTTTAAAGGGCCAACACACAAAATTTTGTGTGCAGCCACTCATCTTGGGCTCTGGCAGAGTGGACTAGAGCTTTGTGAAGTGAATCCAGCACTGGGAGCTCTAAGGTTAGAGCTCAGAAGGTAGCTGCCCAGTTTCCTGTGCTGAGTCATTCCCTCATCCTGCAGAGGTCATCTTTCTCAGGCAGACCTTTATCATCCATGCAGCTTTTGCCTGGTGAGGGGGAGGGCAGCAATTACCGTTCCTGGTTGGAAAACCTCTTTCCCCACCCTGTGGAATTCACTGAGTCTCATTAAGAGACTAAGAATAGCAATCAGCCTGCAGGCAGAGGAAGATCTCTGGATGCTTTGAGTCTGCCTGATCTGCTTCTGGACCCAGGGCTAGGAAAAGCAGACCTTGGACATCTTGGTCCTTTCCAAAGGCTCCCAGCCCCAGCAGAGGGAGCCACAAGCTGTGGATTGCTGATAGCTCCAAATAGGACTCAGGGCCCATCATAAACAATGTCTGATGTTGTCCTGCACCAGAGACCCTCCCCTAAAAATCTGGGAGTTGTAGTGGCATAAAAATATGCATTTTTTTCCATTTTTAAGGAATGAACAATACACATCATTCATAAACACTTTCAGAAATGAAGGAAAAAATGATCATTTCCCAACCTATTCTCAAGGTCAGTATTACCTGATATCCAACTCAGACAAAGATATCTCAGTTAAAGAACAAACCAATATCTCTAATTAATATAGAAGGAAATACCACTAACAAAATTTTAGTGTGATAGGCAGAATTTAATACAGTCTCCCAAGATTATTGGCCAGATCCTAGGGTGAATAGTCCTGAAGGAGGTTTTGTGTGTTGGCCCTTTAAGATGGCACCTGGATTTCTAGCAGGCTCCCACATCTCTCTGGCAGACAGAATTCCTGCTGATTTTCATAGACAGATGTTATGTGGCAACCTCTTCTCAGCTCTGGTGCTCTGGGCTAGGGAGTCCAACATGGGGCTGTGAAACCATGCTGCTCAAAGAGAACTTTTGAAGCTGAGTTTACCTTCTAGTATTGTGTGAGTTGGGCCAGCACTTTTTGTGTTCCCGCCCTTCCTACCAGTCCCTGGATGTGGCTTCTTTTGTAAATCCTTGGTTACAAGACTTCTCTTCAGCTAGTCTTCAGATGAATATTGAGGATGATTGTTCTATATTTTAGTTGTAATTCTGGTTTGGGCAATGGAGAAAATGAGTGTAACTTCCACATACTCTGCAGCCATCTTCGATCCCCTGTATTCTTTATTTATGACTAGGTTTTTTGTTTTGTTTTGTTTTGTTTTTTATGGTTTCTATGCCCTTTTTTATGCTGTTGAAGTTCTCACTAAGTTATTTGAGCACCCTTAATAACCATTATTTTGAACTCTGTATCCGGTAGTATGCTTGTCTCTATTTTATTTAGTTCTTTTTCTGGAGATTTCACCTGTCCTTTCATTTAGGACTTGTTTCTTTATCTCCTCATTTTGGCAGTTTCTCTGTGTTTGTTTCTATGTATTAGGTAGAGCTACTATGTCTCCCAGTCTTTGTAGAGTAGGCTTATGTAGTAGGTGTCCTATAGGTCCCACTGGTACAGTCTTCTCAATAACCCAAGACTGGCACTTCAGGTGCTTTCCCCATCCCTGCTGCCCCATGTGCTGTGTGGACCCTCCTGTTTTATCAATAGTTGAACCTTGACTGCGGTAGGAATGTCAATGGAAGAAATTGACCCTCAGGCTGATTGGCTTCTAAGATTGGCCATTGCTACAGTGGAGGAGCTTCTGTGCAAAGGTTAATCCCACAGAGAATGACTCACTTCAGTGGGGCTCTGGTGGCCCATGAGTTCACCATTATGTGTGTCACTGTTATATGTGGTTGTATGGTCTGAAGCTATCCACCAGGTGTGCTGGCTCTGGTGCCTCCCAGAAAATGTAGGCCAAGATCAGCCACTGATCTTGTCCATGCCCTGCAAACCTAGGGCCACCTAGCATATGCCACAGAGTGATCTGCAGATGGCTGCTAATTTTGATGGGCTTGGAGATGCTGGGAAAGGCCAACCTGCAAACTGAGTCCAACTGCTGCTAGTTCTGGGTCTAGGGCCACTTAGAAAGAGATTCAGGGCATGCTGGAGATAGACACCGTTTTTTTAAGGTTTGTAAAATAATTTATGAAAGTCTTCAGCATGAGCCAAGACAGACTGTGTGGAAAAGCCACAAGAAGTGGCTTTGGTGGGTTCACAAGTTCGATGAGGTAGGATCTCAGGGGATTACCATGGTGAGGAATACTAACATTGTTAGCCAGGTTGATGGGCACTCATACATGAAGACCACCTGGGCTCAGCAAAGGAAAAATGTTACTTCCAGGTATCACACTGGAAATGTTCCAATTTTTCCTGGACATTAAAAATGGAGCTGAAGAATTCTCCAGAAGCTACCCTCAATGTAGAACCTCATGCCACTTTGGTGAAAAATGACTAAGATTCTTCTACAAGAAATTCTTAGTGTCTTTTTTCCCACTTGTAAAGCTGCTATCAACAATATACCTCTCATCTCCATTTCTTTATATTTCTACAGATGCAGCTCAGCCTGCCTGACATCTAACTGTGCTAATAGTCTCTCAATGGCTTTTGGGGTTCTTTAGAATAAGTCAAGCTGTTAGAAGATTTGTCTGGGCAAGGTGTGTAGCTGACATCTAAAGGAACTATTTCCTGAGGCCAGGCACGCATCCCAACAGAAAGGGAAGAGCTGCCAAGCCTGGAGGCAGTGCAGAGTTACATGTTTTCAAAGCTTGCTGAATTTCAAATAGAAAATAGAAAATCTGACCATGCATACAAAGAAAGGTAACTTAATATTCTGCCTACTTCTCCCCATCCCCTAATGCCATCTATAACAGACACAGTATCACTCCTCCTTTTTTTAATTAAAACTATTATCTCATTATGGATCCTCATGCCTGGTCACAGGATGCTGTGTGTTCCCCAACCAAGGCAAGTTCAGGGGGAAAAAAATCCTTATTGTTCAGATTATTATAGATATTCCTCTTTTTTCCCCCCATAGCTCCCCTCCACCCAGTTCCCACACCACTCCAGGCCTCCCCCCCCCCACACACACACACACACTGACCTCATCCATAGGTACCGTGTTTCCCCCAAAATAAGACATCCTCCGAAAATAAGACCTAGCGCAACTTTCGGAGAAAAAATTAATATAAGACACTGTCTTATTTTCGGGGAAACAGGGTATAAGCTCTTTGTCCAATCTCTACTCACACCACCCACAACCCCTTCCCACTGAGAATTGTCAGTCTACTTCCTTTCCATTTCTCCTGATTCTATTACATTCATCAGTTTGTTCTGTTCATCAGGTTTTTTTTTTTTTTTTTTTTTTTTTTTTTTTTTTTTTTTTTTTTTTTTATCAATTTGATTTTTAGATTCCCTTGTTGATAGATATGTATTTGTTGTCACTTTGATGTTCATATTTTTTATATTTAATTTCTTCTCCTTCTTCTTCTTCTTCTTCTTCTTCTTCTTCTTCTTCTTCTTCTTCTTCTTCTTCTTCTTCTTCTTCTTCTTCTTCTTCTTCCTCTTCTTAGAGAATACCCTTCAGCATTTCATATAATACTGGTTTGGTGGTAATGAACTCCTATAGCTTTTACTTGTCTGTGAAGCTCTTTATCTAACCTTCAATTCTAAATGATAGCTTTGCTGGGTAGAGTAATCTTGGTTTTGGGTTCTTACTGTTCATTACTTAGTATATTTCTTGCCACTCCTGTCTGGCTGGCTTAGTTTCTGTTAAGAAATCACCTGACAGTTGTATGGGTACTCCCTTGTAAGTAACTTTTTCTCTTGAAGCTTTTAAGCTTCTGTCTCTGTCTTTTGCCCTTGGCATTTTAATTATGATGTGTCTTGGTGTGGTCCTCTTTGGATTCCTCTTGTTTGGGGTTCTCTGTGTTTCCTGGACTTGTAAGTCTATTTCTTTCACCAGGTGGGGGAAGTTCTCTGTCATTATTTCTTCAAATAGGTTTTCAATATCTTGCTCTCTCTCTTTTTCTGGAACCCCATAATTTGGATGTTGGCACTCCTGAAGTTGTCCCAGAGGCTCCTTACACTATCTTCATATTTTTTGGATTCTTTTTTCTTTTTACTTTTCTGGTTGGGTGTTTTGTTTTATTATTATTATTATTATTATTATTATTATTATTATTATTATTATTTTATTATTATTTTTTTACTTCTTCATATTTCAAATCTTTGACTTGATTTTTGGGATCCTCTAGTCTGCTGTTGAATCTCTATATATTATTCTTTATTTCAGTCAGTGTATGCTTAATTTCTAATTGGTCCTTTTTCATATCCTTGAGGGTCTCACTAAATTTCTCAGAGGTTTCTAGAAGATTCTTGAGTAACCTTATAACTGTGGTTTTGAACTCCATATCCAGTAGTTTGCTTTCTTCCATTCTTTCATTTGTGACTTGTTTCTTTGTCTCCACATTTTGGCTGCTTCCCCGTGTTTGTTTCTATGTACTGGGTCTCCTTGAATTGATAGAGTGATCTTGTGTGGTAGATGTCCTATAGGGCCCAGTGGCTCAGCCTCCCCAGTCACCTGAGGTGGACGCTATTGGTGTACCCCTTTGTGGGCTGTGTGCACAGTCTGGTTGTAGTTAAGCCTTGATTGCTGTTGATATCACTGGGAGGAATTGAACTTCAGGCCAATTGGCTGTGATGACCAGCTTCATCTGCTTTGGAAGATCTGTTGTACAGGAGACACCTTTATGGGGCAGGTATTGCTTCAGTGGGGCTTTGGTGTTCACTAAATCTTCCCCTTTAGTGTGTCTCTTATGTATGTGAAGAGTTATAATCTGGTATGATCTCTCATTGACCACTGGGTACACTGGCAGGAGCTACATAGAGATCTACAGATTCCTCCTCTTCGTATGGGATTTGGAAGTGCCCAGATGAGGTCCAACTGTGAAGTAAGGCCGGTGGCTGCTGTCAGACCTTGGACCTTTTTTTGGAAGCTCTGGGGCTCACTGACCCAGCTGCAGTTTGACAGGTGGAGGAAGGACAGGCCATTCATATGCAAAATGCAGTGTGCACAGCTTAGGTGGAGTTGTAAATTGGCTGGTGTGGAGTCTCTGGGAATCACCAAGGCAGAGCAAACAGCAATGTCCACCAGTCAGCCTTGCATGGGAGAGGTCTCCGTGTCCCCGTGTCCACTGCTCTTGTGCAGGAACAATGATTGCTGTAAGCACCTCTGAGAGAAAGCCACCCTCACGTTTCTGTCCTGATGCCAGACAGTCCAGTTTCTCCCTGTATGTGTCTGGGTCCCCAAGAGTCTTGCCTAGCCTGGAGTTCAGAGTAAGTGGGAGCTTGTATCTCCCGCCCGATTAAAAGAGCAGCACATCCAGGTGTCATCACATTCCGAGCCTCCACACCTCTCACCAGTCTCAATGCGCTTTCTTTACCTCTCTAGTTGTGGAACGTCTACTCAGCCAGCTTTTCCAGGGCTCTGGGTGGTAGTTGTTCTACATTTTAGTTGTAATTTTGATGCTGTTGTGAGAGGCAGTAAGTATAGGTGTTTACCTATACTGCCATCTTGGTTCTCCCAGATATGCCATTTTGGATAACATTCAGCAGGTCTGAGACTATTTACAACCACTGTTTATTCATGTGTTCCAGTTACTTGGAAAGCCTCTTGAATCTCAGGGGACCAAATCAAGCCTTGTATAAAGGGGCAGATTGTTTTTCTTGATCTATCAGGACCATTTTATTAAGAGATCCAAATATCTTGGGAAATATAATTAAAGTAATATGTAAGCCTCCAACCCCCACAATTTAGCATATATTTGGGGGGAGTTCAAAGCCTTACTGAATAGTCTGCTATGGACCCTATGATGGGAATCCCTGGATTAGTAGAAAAGACTTTTACTGATTATGGAATTTTGACTATAGAACATTTCACTCTTGAACTCTGGTCACATGAACCATAAATTTATGGACGAACCAATTTTATTTTCATGGTTTGCCTTTCTTTACCAGAATGGTGCTCATGTATATGAGGATGCATTAAAGATACTGTTTCAAGAGACAAAATGAAATGGTCTATTTACACAAAGTGTGATGGTGGTGGGGAATACTAGTCAAAATTTTTTTATTTAGTTTTGTCTGTGGAGAGGTGACATGAAACTAGACAAGGAAAATTTAATCAAATTCTGGGAGATTAACTAACAGACATATGTATTTTAATACAACCTAGATATATAGTGTGGATTAGTAACAACACATCTGAACACATACACCTCTCCTCCAACATAAAGCAAAATCCTAATATAATGTAATTAGAGGCCTAGTGCACAAAATCTGTGCACAGCGGGAGGGTGTCCCTCAGCCCAGCCTGTACCCTCTCCAATCTGGGACATCCTTCTCACAATCTAGGACTGCTGGCTCCCAACTACTCGCCTGCCTACCTTCCTGATTGCCCCTAACCACTTCTGCCTGGCAGCCTGATCACCTCCTAACCACTCCCATATCAGCCTGATTGATGCCTAACTGCTCCCCTGCCAGCCTGTTTGCTCCTAACTTCCCTCCTCTGCCAGCCTGGTCACTCCTAACTGCTCTCCCCTGCAGGTTTGATCACCCACAACTGCCCTCCCTTGCAGGCCTGGTCCCTCTCAACTAAACTCCTCTGCTGGCCATCTTGTGGTGGCCATCTTGTGTCCAAATGGGGGCAGCCATCTTTGGCTACATGGGGGCAGCCATCTTGTGTGTTGAAGTGATGGTCAATCTGCATATTACTCTTTTCTTAGATAGGATAGAGGCCTGGTGCATGGGTGGGGGCCAGCTAGTTTGCCCTGAAGGATGTCCCGGATCAGGGTGGGGGTTCCCTTGGGGTGTGGGGAGGCCTGTATGAGGGGTCTGTGGAAGTTTTCAGGCCAACCATGCCTCCTGGCAACCCAAGCAGAGGCCCTGGTACCTGGAATTTATCTTCTGCAATTGAAACTTTGTAGCCTGGAGCTGAGCCAAGCCTCCTCCTCACTCTGTGGTGGCAGCCATTTCTGTTGGAATTTATTTACCTTCTATAATTGAAACTTCATAGCCTGGAGCAAAGGCCTGGGCCAGACAGGGCTGCAGAAGCTTGGCTTCCTCTATTGCCAGGGGCAACCCTGGGCTCCTGCTCTCTACAGCTCCGTGGTCACAGCCATTTCTGTTGTGGTTTATGTAAATTCTATCATTGAAACTTTATAGTCTTAAGCAGAGGCCTGGGCTGACCAGGGTGTGCAGAAAGCTTGGCTTCCTCCATTGCTGGGGAAACCCAAGCCTCCCTCCTGCTCTCTCTGTGGCTGCAGCCATCTTGGTTGAGTTTATTTGCATATTTGCTCCTGATTGGCTGGTGGATGTGGCTGGTGGGTGTGGCTTGTGGGTGTAGTGGAGTTATGGTTAATTTACATATTACTCTTTTATTAGGATGTGCTGGAGAAGTTCTAATGGTTCTGGTTTTCTGGCATATAAATGGATCTCTGAAGAATATCTTTTTGGTTTAAATCAAATCAGTATCTAATATAACTGACTAGCTGCTGGTGAATGGTGAATTTGCCATACAGATGTTTATGCATGATCAATGAAAGCTTTTCAAATACTATCCCCTATAGTATATTACCATTCATTGAGTAGGAAGAGAGGCATGGTTGGGCCAAAGGGAGTCAATCCAGAGTTGAAAATAAAGCTGATTCCTTGAGGTTAGTCCACTGATTTTCAGAGTTTGGAAAAACTTGTGTCAGAGACCTTATGTACAATAGAAGGTTAATAGAACAAGGTTCATGGCTAAAAGTCGTGTGCCATTCTCATGGTTTGCTAGCCTCTGTATGTTTCTTCACAGGATCAGCTATACAGTCCCTCCAAATGAGAAGGGCTTAAATGCGGGTGAACCCCAAGGAAAAGAGAGGCCAAAGATGCTGTGATCCCTTTCATAGCCACAACTATGGAGAGCAGAAGAGGTAGAACTTTGGAAAGGAAATGATAGGACACTGGGGACTTAAAGTCTGCTGTAAAGAAAGAAATATGGAGAATGGTCTGGGACTGAGAAGGGGCTCTTGTAGTCTTTGATTCAACCTGGACATAAAAATTATCCATGAAGTTGTCTAGAAAAGAAGGATTCTGTCTGGAATTTCTTCTCAGTTCCTGAATACTTCCAAAGACTACATGTAGAGGGCCACCTGGGAAGACACATGGACATTCTTTAGATTGTTGTTGACTGGGTCCAGGATATTGGCAGAGTCATGTCAGTTGCACTCCCACCCTGGGAGTGCGGAGATGTGTTCTTAGTTCCTGGCTTGTGTTTCTCCAGGAGGAAGGAGTGGGTGGAACCTGGGCCCTCCCAGGCTCCTTGGTTTTCTGTGAAACCCCCTTGTTGGATTGGAGAATAAATAGATGTGCTGTGTGGCTCAGGATGTCATCAGTCTCTCCAACAGAGGAGGTCAGCGGCCCTCCCAGCTCCCTGCTCCCAGCTTAAAATCTATCTCTGTGTCTTTTCTCTTTATTTTTATTATTTCCCAATACCTGGCCACCTCCACTTAGAACCGGATTGTTCATCTCTCTTTCTGTGCGGGATGCGAAAAAGGGAGATCCCCACCACATCAGGCCCCTGCAGCTACAATTAGAGAAAAAGGTGATTTAACAGATGACATAGCTTTAAAATTCTTTGAGTATAAAATACCTATTGTTAGATAAATTATTTCATTATTTATTTATTTTTAATTAAATTTATTGGGGTGATATTGGTTAATAAAATTACATAGGTTTCTAGTATAAACTTTTATAATATATCTTCTGTATATTGTATTTTGCATTTACAACCCAAAGTCAAGTCTTCTTCTGTCACCATATATTTGACCCCTTTTACTCTTCCCTACCTCCCCACACTTTGGTAACCACCATACTGTTATCTGTGTTTATGAGTATTTTTTAAAAATATATTTTATTGATTTTTTTTACAGAGAGGAGGAGAGAGGGATAGAGAGCTAGAAACGTTGATGAGAGAGAAACATCGACCAGCTGTCTCTTGCACACCCCCTACTGGGGATGTGCCCGCAACCAATGTACATGCCCTTGACCGGAATCAAACCTGGGACCCTTCAGTCTGCAGACCGACGCTCTACCACTAAGCCAAACCGATTTCAGCTGTTTATGAGTTTTTGCTTGTCTTGTTTGTTCATTTGTTGTTTTCAGTTTTATATCCCACATATGAGTAAAATCATATAGTTTATTTTTGCTGTCGGACTTACTTTGCTTTATATTCTAAAGATCCATCCATCCCATCTAATAAAAGAGTAATATGCAAATTGCCCATACCTCCGCTACACCCACAAGCCAATTGGCCCACCAGCCAATCAGGAGTGAGTATGCAAATTAACACAACCAAGATAGCTGTGGCCATGGAGAAAGCAGGAGGCTTGGGTTGCCCCTGGCAATGGAGGAAGCCAAGCTTTCCACCTGCCATGGTGGGCCCAGGCCTCCACTCAAGGTTACAAAGTTTCAATTATAGAAGATAAATAAATACCTGATACCAGGGACTCTGCTTGGGTCACTGGGGGGGGCCAGCCTGCAGGTGGCCAGCCTGCAAACCACCACAGGCCCCTCGCCCAGGCCGACCCACAGCCCAAGGGAATCTCCATTCTGATCTGGGACACTCTTCAGGGCAAACCAGCCAGCCCCCACACATACAAGGCCTCTAGCTTATCTAATTCTATCTAATAAAATGACAATATGTAAATTGACCCTCACTCCAACACACAAGATTGCTGCCTCCATGTGGCCAAAGATGACTGCCCCCATGTGGACACAAGATTGCTGTCACAAGATGGCCAGCAGGGGAAGGCAGTTAGGAGGGACTAGGTTTGCAAGGGAGGGCAGTTGTGGGAGATCAGGTCAGCAGGGGTGGGCAGTTGGGAAGGACCAGGCCTGCAAGGGAGGGTAGTTGGAGGCAATCAAGTCTGCAGGGGAGGGAAGTTAGGGGTGACCAGGCCAGCAGAGGAGGGAAGTTGGGGTGACCAGGCCTGCAGGGAAGGGAAGTTAGGGGCAAACAGGCTGTCAGGGGAGTTGTGAGGGGGTGATCAGGCTGGCAGGCAGAAGCAGTTAGGGGCATTCAGGAAGGCAGGCAGCCGAGCAGTTGGGAGCCAGCAGTCCTAGATTGTGAGAGGGATGTTTGACTGCCCATTTGGGCCCAATCCTGGATCCCGATTAGGCCTAAATGGGCAGTCAGACATCCCTCTAGGGGTCCCAAATTGGAGAGGGTGTAGGCTGGGCTGAGGGACACTGCCATCCCATTGCATGAATTTTGTGCACTGAGCCTCTAGTGTTGTTATAAAAGCATAGTTAAGTATATAATAAGAAAGAGAATGCTCTGGGAGATTTTTAGGCCTGAAAAAGAAACAAACTGAGTGGAAAGCATGTGAGCGGAACCTAAGGCTTGCCTGGCATGGGGGAATGTTCGTCTTGGCAATCCAAGGGCCTGAGTTTTTAGGAGTTTATATAAGTACTAAAAGCCTGATTCATGAAATTTATGCAAGGGGCTTAGCCCTCACAGCCCCAGCCTTGTCTGGAAGGTCGTCTAGAAGGATATCCAGAAGGTCATTCAGCTGTCCAGTCTAATTAGCATATTACACCTTTATTATTATAGATAGGAGATAAACCTATTGGCCTGTGTGAGAGGAAGAGATATAATTGAGATTTCTATATATCAAACTAGAGCCCTCAAAGGGCTACACACTCATAGTTACTTGAATAAATAACTGATTCCAGATCTGTGGTAGGGGGAAAGAAACAGGTGAGCCTGGAATAATTTATGGTGCCAGAAAGAAATGAAATGCTCAAAGACTAGGAGGACATGGCAAAAGTATATAAGAACTTACTCAAATGGGCTCTCACTGGTCAATCTTAGGACAATTTTACCATTATTTACAAAGGGAAAAAGATACTGTTACAGTGCAGAGTTCATTACCTTAAATGTGATCAAATTATCATTACTGATAATGGGACAAACTAATATGTGTCTTTGAATGTGAAGTGATGAAAAAAACACACAAAACCACAAACAGTCAAACACTTCAAAGAAGCTGTTATATGTTCAAACAACCAAAGTAAACCATGATTAAAGAAGTATAATATGCCAATACTGTACCTCATCAAAGAGATCTAGGGCTGTGTGGAGAGTGTGATCCCAGGACAGGCTCTTCTTGGCTGTTTTTTTCTCAGATTATATTAATTTTCTGACTGGTATGCCATTTTAGCAATTACTATGATGAAACTATAAACCTCTCTTAAATGCTTGCCACCAAAATGTCCATTGTTTTGTTTTGTGGTTTTAAAAATATATTTTTTTATTGATTTTTTTTACAGAGAGGAAGGAAGAGGGATAGAGAGTTAGAAACATCGATGAGAGAGAAACTTCAGTCAGCTACCTCCTACACACCTCCTATTGGAGATGTGCCTGCAACCAAGGTACATGCCCTTGACTGGAATCAAACCTGGGACCCTTCAGTCAGCAGGCCTACACTCTATTCACTGAGCCAAACCAGTTAGGGCAAAATCTCCATTATTTTAACAACGCCCTTAGGTATGAACTTTTATGATGCCCTTTTAAATAAAGTCCATTCTCTTGGGCAAAGATGCCAAGACTCTTAGTAATTATGACCAGCTTATCTCCACCTGGGCTAAACCTCTGCACAATTGCATTGGAATGGCCTGCTTCTTACGAAGTGACACTCTTGTTTACCAATAGGTACTAGGGATGATGGTAGCTTGCCACTGCCACAGTGAATCTCTATCTTATGAATGAGCTGGGCTCAGCCTGTCTTCCTTCTGGCAGAGCCCTTGTACTATGAATGAGAGATGAAAGCGGAAAGGGAGTTTCAGTCCTCTCAGACTCACCTCCTTTTTTAAAAAATTTCTTTATTGATTAAGGTATCACATATTTGTCCTCAACCCCCCATTTCAATCCCCCCCCCACTCATGCCCCCAGCCCCCTATTGTCCTTGAATGATTTCTCAACAGAAACACACCAGGCCAGAAAAAAATGGAAATAAATCTACAAAGTGACGCAAACTAACAGACTCACCTCATTAGAATAGAGCTTCTGCAACACAGGGCTGGAGAGGAGGAACTATACCAATGAAGGGGAAAATAAGACATTTGGGGGTCTAGCTATCTGAATCTGTGCCTATAACCTTCCTTTTGACGTACACCCTCGCTTGCTGATAAATGTACACTCTTGCTTGCCAATAAACTCCATTCTTATCAAACTCCATTCTTATCTGTGATGCCTGTCCTGCCTTGTAAAACCTGTTTCCTGGAATACTCCCATTTTACAGAGGCCATAAACCATGAACCATATACAATCCCCGGAGGGGCTGGCGCCACTGCTGGCAGGCCTTTGGGTGTGGTCTCACTTCCCCCAAATCAACACACTGGGGGCTGCAAAGCCCACGGAGGGTCCGGAAGCCCGATTCATATTTGTGGGACAAAGAACTAAAGGGTATAAAGGGAAAGCTTTGTCCATATTCATCACTCAGGCAGGATCTGGAGACTGACTCCCCTGAATCATGGCACTAGTGCAACATACAATAAAAGCTACTTTTCTGAATATTCCCTGAATGCCTAGCAGATTAATTCTCCTGTGCCACCTGGCAGCTTATCTGCAACACTAGCAACCTTCCTTCCCCTCTCAGGGTGAAACTGAGGCCCTAGACTAGGAATTGTGGGGAAAGGGAGCACTTGTCTTACTGTCCACACCAGCCCTGAGTAAATATTTCATTGTATAGAGCTATGGGGTTGGTTATGGGAGCAGGTTGTGGCTCAGATACCACAGATTCTCACTATTCTTTCTGAGATTTCATAGATTTTCTTGGATAACTGTTTCTTAATTTACTGTATGTCATTAAGACTATTTCCAGAGATTTTAAACGTTTTTTAAAAATAATTGTCCAATGCTTAAATCGTTATTTAACTGCAGAAAAATTCTCATATCACCATTCTGGAAGCTCTGCCTATCCATGGGCTATTTTTTTTAAATATATAAGGAAGGATAATGCAGAATATAGAGCCAATAGCTATGAACAATTATTCTCAGAGAGCAGCACTGGACCCCAATTTAAAAAACACACACACACAACAAAACAAAACCTAGTGATACATGCCCAGCTGGATTTCAGAATTGCTCTGGACTATTATATGTTTCCTGTTCCCCTCCTTTGTGAATGGGAATGTCCACTGTGGCTATAATATTTCTATTTCACTATAATATGTTGGTAATGTAGAGCTACATGGCTTATTTCTTTGTTTCACAGGTCTTCAGATCTAGATGATAGATACTCAAGAAACTTCACTGGAAGAGCCTTATCTCTACCTAGACCTGATTTAGTTGATGAAATCCTGGTTCTCAAACCTGAAACTGATTTCAAAATAGGCTGAGATGTCTGGAGTCCTTTTTGAGGGGTTGAGTGTATTTTGCATGTATGGAAAATATGAATAATTTAGAGGAGGGATGTGGTAGATTTTAAATGGTTGCAAATTTTTTGTTTCTTATCCCATTGAGTTTGAGGTTGGCTTTCATGACTTGCTTGGAATAATGAAATGTAATGGATGTGATGTTCTACGACTTTAGTCACAAGATCAGAAGAAACATTGATTTTCTGTCTGGGACTTTTTGGACTCTTATCCACCATCCTGGGAGGAAATCTAAGCAGCCACATGAAGAGTAACATATAGGTGGAACTGAGATCTCTAGCTGATACTGCTAGCTAACACCCAACACCACTTTGCCAATAATGAAAAAAGATTTGTTTTGGAAGTAATAACTAGTTTCGGTAGTTTAAATTTCAGTATCATCCAGTTGATGCTGTGTAGTAGAAATGAACATTTCCACGCAAATTATACATTCATGAGTAAAAATACATGATAGCTAGTGTTTTAAGCCACTAAGTTTAGGGTGGTTGGTATAATAACCAAAATATTCTTCAAAACAGCAATTTATATGCCTACCCTAATAAATTCTTGTATGTGTGAATATAAAACCATACATGAGGATGTTTATTACAGCACTCTGTATGAAAGTGAAAATGTTGAAATAATGTATCTGTGGCTTATAATGAATGAACTAGATCTATCTGTATCAACACGTATAGTTTAAAAAACAATCTTAAGCAGTAACAGCAGTTTGCAAGAAGATACATGCAGCAGATTCTATTTATATATATAAAGAGCCAGGGTCCATAACTACCAAACAGACAACCGTCTATCCCCTGGTCCTCAGGCTCCATTGATCAGGGGATGGCTAATGGGGGAACCAGGGTCCCTCAGGCTCCAATGAATCTGTGGCAGCAGTGACTGGTGAGCAGGCGGAAGGCAGACCATTTGATCCTTCCCCCAGCCCACAGGCTCCCATTGATCAGGGGGTGGTTAATCAGGAATGAGTGGTGCCGGGACTGACAAGCGGCTAGAAGGCAGGTCTCTTGGTCTCTCTTCCTGGCCCTCAGACTCCAATCAATCGGTGGTGGAGGCAGGGTAGAACTGGGGACTGGCTTTCTTATTAGTCCTGTAGGTTCATTCTCCAGAGGACAGGACAGGCACCAATGGACCAGCATGATCCCGACAGAGCTGCTGGCCTCCTGGATCTCAGCCTTGGGCACTGCAGCCACCTCCCCTCCCTATATGCTCCACAAGGAAGAAAAGATATTGTCAGCAGCACCGGGGGCAACCAGCAGTGACCGACTGCTCTCCCTGTGCTTCCTCCAGGTCACTCGAGCCGGATGAGTGTGATCACTGCACACAGAAGGAAGGTAGTAAAAGAACAAAAACCGATGACCAAGAGAATGCCACAGTCAACGTCTGGAGTCTGGCTCAGGAGAACGGAGAGAAGGGATAATTCCACAAGTTGGCTAATGCCAAGATATTTCTGAGTGACTGCCTGGCGTGTGGTAGTTGTGTGACTTCAGGGGAAGGAGTCCAAGTTTCTCAACAGAACACCAAGGACTTCTTCCATGTTCTGAACCTTAATAAGAAATGTGACACCTCACAGCACAAGGTGCTGGCAGTGTCCGTGTGTCCTCAGTCTCTGCCTTATTCTGCTGCTAAATTCAGCCTCAGTGTCATTGATGCATCCGGAAGACTTTTCGGCTTTCTCAAAAGCCTTGGGGCACACTGTCTTTGACATGAGATAGCTGCGGACTTCAGCATCCTGGAGTCAGAAGGAATCTGTGCATCAGTACTGACAGCACCGTGAAGAAGAGCCCTGGCTACTCATGCGGACCTCCGCCTGCCCCAGCTGGGACTGATATGCAGAGTGTGTGCTGGGTTACCCCATCACCCCCACCTCTGTACGGCCAAGTCTCCCTAGCAGATCGTGGGCTCTCTGGTGAAGGATTATTTCACCAGATGGCAGAACCTGTCCCCAGACAAGATTTTCCACGTCATTGTGGCCCCGTGTTATGACAAGAAACTGGAGACCCTTTGAGAAGATGTTCTCACAGTTTTACATAGTCCCCAGGGTGTTAGCCTCAAGTGAAATTGTCCAGATAATGGAGCAAAGTGACCTCACCTCGAATGATGTCACTGTGGACACTCTGTTTGGAGACATGAAGGAAAAAGAGGTGAGTCTCCACGAGGGTGCCAGCTCCGACAGGTACCTGGCACACATCTTTAGGCACATGGCCAAGGAGCTGTTCAACGAGGATTT
The DNA here is from genome assembly GCF_964339955.1 of Pipistrellus hanaki. NCBI lineage: Eukaryota > Metazoa > Chordata > Mammalia > Chiroptera > Vespertilionidae > Pipistrellus > Pipistrellus hanaki. Next base: position 26,369,098 of record NC_140524.1, on the reverse strand, counting down.
GGGAGTGCTCACCTCCACACCCTGAGGAACAAAGATTTCCAGAAGGTCACCCTTGAAAGGGACAGAGAGGCTCTGCTATGCTTTGAGGCTGCTTACAGCTTTTGGAACATCCAGAGTGGTCCTGAAGTTGTGAAGAGGCAAGTTCTCCTGCCACTTCATGGAGGTCCTGGCCTGCGCCTGGGATGCCTAAGCAGCAGGGTTCAGGCCCAGGCGGACAACGGGTGTGCAGATAGGGCACTGTTGCAGCGGATGGAAGGCATCTACACTGCCATCCTGGTGTCGCACCTGGAGACCAGTGCCCATGTGCAGGAGCTGTACCAGGAGTGACTGGGGCGGGGGGAGAGACTCTTGGGCCCAGGCAGCCCTGCACACCACCTAGCAGGGCCCAGGGCAGCCTCCCAGGACATCAGGTGATAAAGGTCCAGCAGATGCTTGGCCTATAGGCTGCCTAAAGAGGGTGTCAGACACGTGAAGGAAAGGCTTAGCATCTCTGTCATTGCTTTGGTTTTCAGAATTCTGTTGGTTCCCTCCCTCTGAGGGGCGCTGTTGTCCTCACATGGGTGCAACTGGAATATTGTATCTCGAGAGGATTGCCCCAATGTAAGCATCCTTTATCTGATGATGAAAAAATCCCAAAGAACAAAAATGGAGACAGACAAGTGTCCTGCAAAGAGCTGAGACTTGGTTCTGTGCATGTGCCTTAGAGAGATTGGATGAGGAAATGACCCGGTTTGGCCCTGACTTTACCCACTTATGTTACTCTCGAAGGTTTCTTTGGCACAATGTGAATAAACTGCCACCTTTTGCAATAAGGGCTCATACAAAAGTCTGCATTCCCAACTTTTCTTGAAACAGATCTATGTTCTGCAGCTGTGGGCACTGTCCTGAGATCAGGTCCTGTTGACCAGGTCCTGTCGCTGGGAATCAGGGGGCACTGGAGTGGAACCCCCCTCTGCCCCCCGTGCCCTTTTACATTCAGGGATTGAGCTGAACTCGCTTTGGGGGAGGCCTGGCAAGGGTGACAGGTGTCACAGATGGAAGGATGGAGAATGGAGAGACAGACACCCTGCTTGGTAAGTCCCTCCCTGGGTGGGGTCAGGCAGATGAAGGCCAGCCAGCCTGCCCCACAATTGGGTGAAATAGCGTCTCTGTGTTCACCTCTCACCTTGTGGGCCTGGCCACTCCCCTCAGCTCTGAGCAGCCCTCTGTGTTCCACAACAGTGCACTCTGCCCTCACATGCTGCTCGCCCTAAGTGAGAAGGAAGAGAGCAGTTGGCCCACAGACAACTACACAGAAAGATAGGGCTCACGGCTGGTGAGTGCAGTGGCAGTGGCGGGAGCCTCTCCTGCCTTCATGACAGCGCTAAGGAACAGCAAGCTGAGTGGTAAAAAGCAGCGAGCAGGCGGGCGGTAAGGAGTGAGGGGTCCGGACTGGGAGAGGGATTTCTAACTTTCAGCTTAGGCACGCAGACATCTCTTGAGGGGTCCTGGACTACAAGCGGGTGCAGGCCAGGCTGAGGGACCCCCCGACCCCAGTGCATGAATTTAGTGCACTGGGCCTCTAATATATATATATTTAAACACATATCTATCTATCTATCTATCTATCTATCTATCTATCTATCTATCTATGTATCTACACTAATAAAAGAGAAAAATGCTAATTGACTGTACCTTCGCTATGCCCACAGCCAATCAGAGCAAGTATGCAAATTAACCCAACAAAATGGTGATTAATTTGCATACATGGAGGGAGGGAGGAGTGAAGACTGAAGACAGCATAGAAGGAAGAGGGAGGGAAAGCAGAAAGGAAGGTGGCTGCAGGAGGAAAGTGCAGGCATCGGCAGCAGCGGTGGGCAGTGGCAGGAGGAAAAGCGTGGGATGGGGGGTGAGGGAGCAGAGGTGGCAGGGAAAGCTGGGGGTGGGGCGAGAGAGGTGGCGGTGGCGGGAGGAAAGCCCACCGGAAGCCCTGTACTTGCAGAAATCTTCCTGCAATGGACCCCTAGTGTGTGTGTGTGTGTGTGTGTGTGTGTTTAAACATATATATATTGAAGTATATACAAACAATACTACACATTTTTTATGGACATACATTATTATAGTAAATGCATAAAATCAAGAGCTGATGAATAAACATCAATGTTAGGAAAATGGTTCTCTCTGGAGAGGGGAGAGGGAGAAAGAAGGGTTGGAAGTGGCATTGTACCTGTAATAGTAATGTTTTACCTTTTTAAATATTTTGTTATTTCTTTTTTTAGAGCTCCATAAGATAAAGTATTTATATCTGTTTTATGTTAGTGGTAGGCACAGAGGTAGGTATATGGTATATTATTTTCTGTAATTTGTGTGCTTGAATTCATTCATATTTACAATTTTACTAAAAAGAGGGAAATATTTGATATTTAATCACTACAATATATGACTGCCATTTTTGGGGCCATGACTGACAATAAAGATTTAATGCATACTATAAAATGCACCCTTTTAAATTGTGCAGTTTGGCCCAGCTTGTATGGCTCAGTGGTTGAGCATTAAACTATGAACCAGGAGGTCATGGTTCAATTCCCGGTTAGGGCACAGGTCCCGGCTGTGGGCACAATCCCTGGTAGGGGATGTGCAGGAGGCAGCCTATTGATGTTTCCTTCTCACATCAACGTTCTCTCTCTCTCTCTCTCTCTCTCTCTTTTCCTCTCTCTCTAAAAAGCTTTAAATTTTACAGTTGGATGAGTTTTGACAAAATATACATCCATGACACCATCACCACAATAAAAATGTAGAACATAACATGGACATCACTCCAAAAGTTCCCTCATGCACTTTTGCAGTCAATACCACTACCTCTGGCCCCAGGCAATCACATATCTGCTTTATGTCACTATGAATTAGTTTTACCTTTTATAGCAAATTATGTAAGTGAATCATACATTAGGTTCAATTTTGTGTTTGGCTTCTTTTGTTCAACATAAGAATTTTATGATCAATATATGTAATAAGTGCATCAGTAGTATGTCCCTTTGTATTGCTCACTAGTATTTCACTGTATGGATACACATTATTTGTTTATTCATCTACTGTTAGACATTAAAGTTGTTTCCTGTTTTTGGCCATCTCTACTAATAAAAGGGTAATATGCTAATTAGACTGGGAGACCTTCCGGAAGTCCTTCCAGACAAAGCCATGGTGGTGGGGCTGAGGCAGAGGCAGTTAGGGGCAATCATTCCAGCTGGGGAGGGCAGTTGGGGGTGATCAGGCTCGTGGGGGGGGGTTGTAGGGGGTGAGCAGGCCAGCAGGGGGGCCAATTGAGGGTCAGCAGGCTGGTGGAGGGCAGTTGGGGGTGATCAAGCTGGCTGGCGAGGGGGGCAGTTGGGGGCAAAAAGGCTGGCGGACTGGGCAGTTGGGAGAGAGCAGTCTGGCAGGCAGAGTGGTTAGGGGAGATCAGGCAAGCAGGCAGGTGAATGGTTAGGAGCCAGGATGTCCAATATCCCTTGAGGGGTCCCAGATTGAAGAGGGTGCAGGCCAGGCTGAGGGACACCCACCCCATGCATGAATTTCATATACCAGGCCACTAGTTATCAATAAAACTACTAGGAACATTCATAGGTAAGTCTTTTTTTTTTTTTTTTTTTTTTTTTTTTGTGGACCTTGGTTTTTATTTCTCTTAGGTAAGTAGCCAGGAGTGGGGTTTCTGAGACATATGGGAAGTGTATGTTTAACTTTACCAGATGCTATCAAAAATTTTCCAATGTGCTTGTACCATTTTATATTTTCTACCAGCAGTATATGGGAATTCTAGTTGATCTACATGCTCGCCAACACTGGGTATTATTAGTCTTTTTAGTTTTAGCCATTGAAGTAGGTAAGTAATGGTATCTCATTGTGGTTTAATTTGCATTTTGCTGATGACTAACACTATTGAGCATCTTTTACATGCCTATTGGCCATTCCTATATGTTATTGTTAAATATTTGTTTAAATCTGTTGTCTATGAAAATAAAATTAGATTGTTTTCTTATTATTGAATTGAAAGAGTTCTTTATATATTTTAGTCTTACATCAAGTATTTGGATTGTGAATATCATTTTGAGTTTATTATTGGCATGAGGTAAGGTTTGAGGTTCATTTTGCATTGTGTATACCCAATTAATCCAGTACATGATTGGATGTGCTTGGAGTATGCTCTACTTCTGGACTTCCTATTATGTGAAAGAATAAATAATAACTGTCAATAATTTAAGCCAAAAAGGTATCTGTATTGATCACCTCCCTGTTTTCTCAATAGCATTTCCATTCATAAAAGCAGGAGAAGGCAAAGGGGAAATTACCCAAGTGTAATAAAACAACAACAACAACAACAACAACACACACACACACACACACACACACACACACACACACACACACACACAGAAAGATTCTCATTTCTGTTTACCAGAAAGCAAAGACATATAGCATTATGGTTACTCAGCGACCAGTAACAAAATTATTTTAAATCGAAATTGTCTAATGCTTCTTCTTTCAGCTCTGGTGCATTTTACCCTGCTAATTCTAGTTATCTTTTCAACTATGTAATCTAAGCCATCATATCTCTTTCTGGGTGCTCCATAACCACCTCTTTTCTGGTGGTTTCTCTTCTAAGTCCATCCTACCTAATTTTTTGCAATGTTGCTTTCCCTAAATTGTTCCTAACCTCATATGTTCATTATGCCTTGTTCTCAACCCCTTTCTGGCCCACACTCTTCTGGCTGGCTCTTAAGGCCCCATATATTTGAACTATTTTGCTAATAGGCTGGTGTCTTCTCTTTGTCATAAATGCCTGTATTAATCCCTGTCACTGCACCTTTTGTTCATGCAGTTCTCCTTGTCTTTCTTCACTTGCCATCTCCTTTACAAAAACTTCATTGATGTCTCTAGCCTGACCACTCTCCTTTAATTGTGAATTCTTATCACATTTTTTTTCACTTAGCAGCTACATTTTCTTATTTTGTTTGCTATTATTGACTGTGTACATTTTGTCTCCCCAAATGTATTAGTGGTTGTGAGTGCAAAGACTATATCCTATATCCTCTGCCCCCTGTGATGCTAAGTACATAAATGCTTCCTGGCTTATTTTAGCATTTTTTCACTGATTAAAGTAAATGTTAATTTAAAATAAAAAGATGCCTTTTACTTTTAGAATTGCCTTATCATTTTATCTGTTGGCATTGATGCCTTTGTTTTCCTGGAAGAGGAAGGACTTCCATGGAAGGACAACTATGGCAACTCAACCCAATTTCTCCATTCTTTCCATGGGTTAGGAAGTGAATGGGAAGTCAATATACCTTAATTCCATGTTAGAAGGTTTTTTGTTTTTTTTGTTTGTTGTTGTTTTTTTGTGCTAGAAGTTTGTCCCTAATTCCAGAGGCAGATGGCTGGAGAGTGAATATTCTCTTTCTCAGACATCAGGAAAAGGCAAGAAAATGGTCCTCTAATTTAACCCATGGTTGCCCTGGCAAAGACAAAGACCACTCTCTTCAAAGGACTTTTTCCTGGCTGCAGTGGTTGCTGTTTTCTGACTTTAACTGAGTGAAGGAAGAAACTTCATTGGGAAAACGTTTTTAAAATTATTACTTTTTAAAAATTGAGGTTGGGAATGGCCAGGGAGAGCTAATTGGGGGGAAAGGGAGACATAAGTAATACTTTAAACAATAAAGAATTTTTTAAAAAATTGAACTTATTGGGGTGTCATTAGTTAATAAAATTATATACTTTTCAGGAGTACCATTCTATAATACATCTATATATTGTATTGTGTGTTCACCACCCCAAGTCAAGCTTCCTTCCAACATAATTTACCCCCCCCCTTTACTCTCTTCTATCTCCCACTACCCCCCCCTTCCCTTTGGCAATCACCATACTGTTGTCTGTATCCATGAATCTTCCTTTTTTATTCTTTGTTTAATTCCTTCATCCTTCTCATCCAGCTTAAGGGGCACATAGGAAATACACGAGGGAAAATATATGTAAGGAAACACTGTTGCAGAGTTCTCGAACAATCAAACAACGCAGGAGGAGAGTTTGGAGAAACTCACTTTATTCATCGCGCGATGGGCTTAGAGAAAATGAATTCAAATTCTAAGCAAAGCTACGAGCAGAACTTCTCTTTTTATTAAAGAGCCAGCCTTATGTACATTTAGTGGTTATCTCAATGCTGCCTTGAAAACAATACAGTTCTATCCAATTAAAAAATGCACCTGGCATGGCATTAAGATTATGGGCATATCTAGTCTCCGGCCTACAAGGTCATACAGCTAAGTTTATCATCATTCTTCAAACAGGCTAACTCAGACTAAAAAGCAACATTTTATCTAAGAATAACAGCAGAAAATTCCAAACAGCAGTTTGTTACAAATAGGGGTTTCCTTCTCAACACAACACCACTTCTCTTTTTCTATTCCCATGATCAATGGAAGAGGCTCTCACTGCACTCTCAGCTCCCAGTTGAGCTAGTAAGGATAGCACACACCAGGGGCCTCCTCATACATCACGGTGGAGCTTGAAAGAGAGTGATACTTAGTTCTACATACTTGGCCCCATATACATGCACACCTGATCAATCTCCTTAACCTTGCCTTTCCCTATCCTTGTTCATTAAAATTTCAGTCTGATGTCGTCAGTGATTTCATCTATGCTGTCCATCTCCCAGAGAAACTGACTCTTTGGTTCCAACCTTGCTGGTGAGGAATTTTAGCTGTGCGTTGACATAACACATAAGCTTGATAGACCAGGAATTATCTGTTATTTTCAATGGTGATTATAATAAACTCTCAATGGTATTAAATTCAATTTTGACATACGTGGAGTTTCACCATTTGAAGGAAAAAAAAGGCTATAAGCACAATGTTTTCAAATGAAAGTGGTGATTAGTATTTGACTGTCATTCACTTTTTTTTCTGCTCTGTGGATTACTTCAGTTAGAATTTCTGGTGCTGCAGAAAACCAGTTGAGAAAATAACAACTATTTATGAGCAATTTCAGGCTTACTAACCATTTTGCAATCTTCGGCTTTAATTTCTTTTCCGTTAGTACATGCTCAAGTGTAGTGAAAAGAAGGAGCACTAAGCTGGGAGTGGGAGATTAAGAATGTTTCAGCTCTGCTAGTCTCTCACTGTACGACCACAGTCAGGTCATTTTCCCCTCTATGGGCCTCAGTTTTCTCATTTGTAAAAAGAGGGGCTTGAACTGGAGGACCCCTCCAGCTTTGGTATTTTGTGATTCCAATCAAATATGCTATTTTCATAGATATTTTTAGACAAAACTGAACTGGTAACACTGGCAATAGCATGTTTTTAAAAAATTATTCTTTTCTCTCAATAATAAGTCTCAGAGATGGGATTTCAAAATTAGAATTTCCTACAGGCTGCAGCCATAATGATAGAACCACCACACGAGAACTATCAGAGTTAATATTCCTTTTCTATAGATAGAGAATCAAATGATGTTTGAAGATCTTTTTGCTGTTTCTCTGTGGGTTCTTTATCCAAAGGTGTTTATATAACTGATATAGCTTAGTGTTAAAAAAGTGGGAATGTAATGAGTGAAAGAAAATAAAGTCTCCTCTTTTTATGCTTGTCCCAACCCATCTTGGTGATTGTTCTCAGGGAAGCCACTTGTATTTTACTATTGGAGGCATTGGTGTATGTGCTTGCATTCATTCACTGCTAATAGGGGCTGCTAATAGCATTCCAATCCCCTGTCAGGGCTGTCACTTTTTTCTTTTTTAGTTTCTGTGAGTTCCATCAAGTTTAAGAGCTGAAAGTCAAGCCCATTATGAAGCTTCCTAAGTATTTCAGAGTGAGCTAATTTTTTTTAAGGCCAGGCTTGGACACATAATTGGGTGAAGGTACTCTAGAAATGGATAAAATAAGAATCAGGGACTTTAATATTCCTGAAACTTTGCAAGGAGGGAGAAAATTGAAAAGTAAATGGATGCCCCAAATGATGTCAAAATTGCCTGATAACCTCAAGTACTCCTCCAAGTTCCGTGCAACTTCTTAATATACTGACATGTATTGTACATAAAAGCAAGTCAAGAATGGTGAGACACCTATATGATCAATTAATATTTGACATAGGAGGCAAGAACATGCAATCTATTCTATGAATAGTGTTGAGAAAATTAGATACATATCAAAAAAAGAAATTAGACCACCTTTTTACACCATATACAGGAATAAACTCAAAATGGATTAAAGACTTAAGTGTTAGATTCAAAACCATAAAAATCCTAGAAGAAAATATAGATAGTAAAATCTTGGACATTTCTCATAGCAGTATTTTTTTTCTGATATATATCCTTGGGCAAGGGAAACAAAACAGAAAATAAACATATGGAATTACTTCAAACTAAACAGCTTTTTCAGAGCAAAGGAAACTATTAAGTAAAGGAAATGATAACGTACTAAATGGAAGGATATACACTGAGTGGCCAGATTATTATGATCTCTGAATGCATAGTAATCTGGCCACTCAGTGTATATCCTATCTAATGAAAGAGTAATATGCAAATTAACCATCATTCTGCTACACCCAAAAACCACGCTCATAAGCCAATCAGAGCGAGTATGCAAATTAACCCCAACAAAGATGGCTGTGGCCACTAAGCGAGCAGGAGGGAGGCTTGGGTTTCCCTGGCAATGGAGGAAGCCAAGTTTTCCACACACCCTGGCGGGCCCAAGCCTCCATTCAAGGGTACAAAGTTTCAATTATAAAAGATAAGGAAATTCCAAGAGAAATGGCAGCAGCCATGGAGCTTCAGAGAGCAGGAGGCTAGGGTTGCCCCTGGCAATGGAGGAAGCCAAGTTTCTGCAGCCCTGGCCAGCCCAGGCCTCTGCTTAAAGCTACAAAGGTTCAATTATAGAAGATAAATTAATTCCAACAGAAATGGCGGCAGCGCAGAAACTGGTTTGGCTCAGTGGATAGAGCGTCGGCTTGGGGACTCAAGGGACCCGGGTTCGATTCTGGTCAAGGGCATGTACTTTGGTTGCGGGCATATCCCCAGTAGGGGGTGTGCAAGAGGCAGCTGATCGATGACTCTCCCACATTGATGTTTCTGACTCTCTATCTCTCTCCCTTCCTCTCTGTATAAAATCAATAAAATATATTTAAAAAAAGAAATGGCGGCAGCCATGAAGGGAGCAAGAAGCTTGGCTCTGCTCAAGGCTATAAAGTTTCAATTGTAGCCGGGACCGGTTTGGCTCAGTGGATAGAGTGTCGGCCTGTGGACTGAAAGGTCCCGGGTTCGATTCCAGGCAAGGGCATGTACCTTGGTTGTGGGCACGTCCCCAGTGGGGGCTGTGCAGGAGGCAGCTGATTGATGATTCTCTCTCATCGATGTTTCTAACTCTCTATCCCTCTCTCTTCCTCTCTGTGAAAAATCAATAAAAAATATATTTAAAAAAAAATAAATAAAGTTTCAATTGTAGAAGATAAATAAACTCCAGATACCAAGGTCTCCAGCCTGCAAACCACCACAGACCCCTCACCCGGGCCACCCCATGCCCCAAGGGAACCCCCACCCTGATCCAGGACACCCTTCAGGGCAAACCAGCTGGCCCCCACCCATGCACCAGGCCTCTATCCTATCTAATAAAAGAGTAATATGCAGATTGACCATCACTCCAACACACAAGATGGCTGCCCCCATGTGGTCAAAGATCCTGCCTCCATGTGGACACAAGAAGGCCACCACAAGATGGTCAGCAGGGGAAGGCAGTTGGGAGGGACCAGGCCTGCAAGGGAAGGCAGTTGGGGGCAATCAAGTCTGCAGGGGAGGGCAGTTGGAAGGGACCAGGCCTGCAAGGGAAGGCAGTTGGGGGCAATCAAGTCTGCAGGGGAGGGCAGTTAGGGGTGATCAGGTCTGCAGGGGAGGGCAGTTAGGGGTGATCAGGCCTTCAGGGAAGGGCAGTTAGGGGCAAACAGGCTGGCAGGGGAGTGGTTAGGGTGTGATTAGGATGGCAGGTAGAAGCGGTTAGGGGAAATCAGGAAGGCAAGCAGGTGAGCAGTTGGGAGCCAGCAGTCCTGGGTTGTGAGTGAGATGTCCTACTGGGATTAGGCCTAAATGGGCAGTCAGGCATCCCCGAAGGGTCCCAGATTGGAGAGGGTTCAGGCTGGGCTGATGGACACCTCTCCTCCCTGTTCACGAATTTCATGCACTGGGCCTCTAGTCCTATATAATAAAAGGCTAATATGCAAATTGTCCCCTCAACCAGGAGTTTGATCAGCAGGCAGGCTGGCCAACCATCCATGTCCCCTCCACCTGGCCAGGATGGCCGGACCCCACTTAATGCATGAATTCATGCACTGGGCCTCTAATATATATACTGAGTGGCCAGATTATTATGCGTTCAGAGATCATAATAATCTGGCAGTGTATTTGCCAGTGATACATCCAGTAAGGGGTTAATATCCAAAATTTATAAAGAACTCATACAACTCAACACAAAACAAACAACCAAACAATCCAACTAAAAAGTGGGCAAAGGATCTGAATAGATACTTCTCCACTGAAACACAAGTATCACATGATTGCACTCACATGAGGAATCTAAGTTAACAAAATAAACTGATGAACAGAGTGGATCCAGAGACTTGAAGCATGGAACGGAGTGTGGAATCTCAGAGGGAAGGCGGGGGAGGGTGGGAGGTAATCAACTAAAGACCTTGTATGCATATATGCATAACCCATGGACACAGACAATAGAGTGCTTAAGGCCTGGGACAGAGGTGGGGTTCAGGGGCAGGCTGGAGGGGGTTAATGGAGGAAAAGGGGGACATATGTATTATAATACTTTCAATAATAATTTTTTAAAAAGTGGTCAGAGGATCTGAATAGATACTTCTCAAAAGAGTACATACAATTGGCCAATGAAAAGAAGTTCAATGTCACAAATCATCAGAGTTCACAAATATACAATATTACCTCACACTTGTCAGAATGGCAATCATCAATAAATCAATAAACAACAAGTGTTGGAAAAGATATGGAAAAAAGGGAACCCTTGTGCACTGTTGGTGGGAATGCAGATTGGTACAGATGCTATTGAAGCCAGTTTGGAGGTTTATTAAAAAAAAATAAAAATGGAACTTCCATGTGATCCAATGATTCCACCTCTGTATATGTATCTGAAGAAACCCAAAACACTAATTCAAAAGAATATATCCACCCTATTGTTCATTGCAATGTTATTTATAATAGGCAAACTATGTAAGCAATCCATCAATAGACAAGTTGTATAAAAAAGTGGTAGTATAGCCTGGCTGGCATAGTTCAGTGGTTGAGCATTGACCTATGAACCAGGAGATCACAGTTTGATTTCTGGCAGGGCACATGCCCCAGTTTCAGACTCAATCCTCAGTGTGGGGTGTGCAGGAAGCAGAGTGGCCAGATTGTTATGATCTCCAAATGCATAATAATCTGGCCACTCAGTATATATATATTAGAGGCCTGGTGCATGAATTCATGCATGGATGGGGTCCAGCCAGCCTGGCCAGGTGGAGGGGACATGGACGATTGGCCAGCCTGCTTGCTGGTTGAACTCCTGGTCGAGGGGACAATTTGCAAATTAGCCTTTTATTATATAGGATATATATTGAGTGACCAGATTATTATGCATTCAGAGATCATAACCTGGCCACTCAGTGTGTGTGTGTGTGTGTGTGTGTGTGTGTGTGTATATATATATATATATATATATATATATAATTTTAGAGGCCGAGTTTATATATAATTATATATATAAATTTTATATATATAATTTTAGAGGCCGAGTGCATGAAATTTGTGTAAGGGGAAGGGGTTGTGTCCCTCAGCCCAGCCTTCACCCTCTCCAATCTGGAACCCTTCTCACAATCCAGGACTGCTGGCTCCCAACTGCTCACCTCCCTGCCTTACTGATTTCCTCTAACCACTTCTGCCTGCCAGCCTGATCACCTTAACTACTCCCATGCCAGCCTGATTGATGTCTAACTGCTCCCCTGCCAGCCTGTTTGCCCCCAACTTCCTTCCTCTGCCGGCCTGTTCGCCCCTAACTGCCCTCCCCTGCAGGGTTGATTGCCTCCAACTGCCCTCCCTTGCAGGCCTGGTCCCTCCCAACTGCCCTCCCCTGCTGGCCATCTTGTGGTGGCCATCTTGTGTCCACATGGGGGCAGGATCTTTGACCACATAGGGGCAGCTGTCTTGATCTTGGGTGTTGAAGTGATGGTCAATCTGCATATTACTCTTTTATTAGATAGGATAGAGGCCTGGTACATGGGTGGGGACCAGCTGGTTTGCCCTGAAGGGTGCCCCGGATCAGGGTGGGGTTCCCATGGGGCGGCCTGGGCGAGGGGCCTGTGGTGGTTTGCAGGCCAGCCATACCTCTGGCAACCCAAATGGAGGCCCAGGTATCTGAAATTTATTTACCTTCTACAAATGAAACTTTGTAGCCTGGAGTGGAGCCAAGCCTACTGCTTGATCCCTGGTTGCTGCCATTTCTGTTTTGATTTGTTTACCTTCTATAATTGAAACTTTGTAGCCTGGAGTGGAGGCCTGGGCCCACCAAAGTGTATGGAAAGCTTGGCTTCCTCCATTGCCAGGGAAACCCAAGCCTCCTTTCTGGTAGCCATCTTTGTTGGTTTTATTTGTATACTCGCTCTGATTGGCTTGTGGGTGTAGCAGAGTGATGGTTAATTTGCATATTACTCTTTCATTAGGTAGGATAAACTATGGACTATTACTTAACCATGAAAAGGAACTCACTACAGACTGATTCATTTGCCTCTCAGCATAACCATTATGGCTTGTCTCAGTTTAGGTTCTTACAAGGGTCTTTCTTGGATCACATGATCTCACACATCTAGAGGAAATAATGAACAACATAAACTGATGAGCAAAAACAGGCCCAGAGAAAGAGAAGCAGCGATCAGACTCTCAAACCTCAGAGGGAGAGTAGGGGAGGGTGGAGGTAAGAGGGAGAGATCAACCAAAGGACTTGTGTGCATGCATATGGGCCTAGCCAGTGGCCATGGACAACAGAGGGTGGGGCATATGTGGGGAGGGGTTTGGGATGGGAATGGGGAGGATGAGGACAATTATGTGATACCATAATCAATAAAATTGAAAAAAAAGGAATGAAATCTTACCATTTGCAATAGCATTGATGGACCCAGAGGGTACTATGCTACATGAAATAAGTCAGAGAAAGACAAATACCATATGATTTCACTTATGTTTAATCAATGCCCAGAATAGTTGTCAGCATGTAATAAGTGCTCATAAATATTTGCTGAATGAACGAATGAATAAATAAATGAATGGATTAGATATATGTACATTAATTTACTAAAAAATAAACAGTGGTTAAATCATGCATTGGAAGTACAGATAAAATTTTGCCTTTGGGTGTGGTATGAAATGGAGTAGATATAAAGGTTATAAAATTTGAAATAAAAATTTGAGTCGTAAATCAATAGTTTTCTCTGATTTACCTTCTGATTCTTTACTCAATTATCTCTTACTTAACTCTAAGTTCTTTGCAGGCTTGATGATGGCTCCTAATCTAGCACACACACACACACACACACACACACACACACACACACACACAAATCAAAGAAGATAAAGAAGAGTTTTAATCTGAAAATAGATGATCTCCAGGGTGAGAAGGGCTAGATGGCTGCTTGGCCTGAAAGATTAAGATGGAAATCCTAAATTGTAGGCTTAGAACGTATGGTACTCTACAAGCTAATAGATTTTTTTTTTGTTGTTCTGCACTCAAATATTTTTTTACAAAATTTTTCTGATTTTAATACTAATGTATATTCAATATAAAACATTTGGAAAACAGCAATACAGTAAAAAGTCCCCTCTGCCTAACCATCTGGAGACAACCACCGCTAACAATTTGTATTGGCCCTTTCATATCACACATGTCCAAATATACATACTGTATACTAGCACATTTACATACTTTATTTTATTAAATTTTTTATTGTTGAAAGTACTACATATGTCCCCTTTTCCCCCCTATTGACCTCTCTCAGCTTTTCCCCTCCCTCCAGCCCAGGCCTCTGCCCCCCTATTGTCTCTGTCCATTGGTTATGCTTATATGCATATAAGTTCTTTGGTTGATCTCTATAACTGTCCCCACCCTCACACCTTGCCTTCCCTCTGAGGTTTGACAGTCTGTTTAATGTTTCTATGTTTCTGTTAATCTATTTTTTGTTAATCAGTTTATGTTGATCATTATTATCCATAAATGAGTGAGATCATGTGATATTTAATTTACCTTTCTCTGACTGGCTTATTTAGCTTAGAATAATGCTCTCCAGGTCCATCCATGCTATTGCAAATGATAAGAGTTCCTTTTTTTTGCATCTGGGTAATATTCCAGTGTGCAGGTGTACCATAGGTTTTTAATCCATGCATCTGCTGATGGGGGCACCTAGGCTGTTCTCAAAATAGCCTGGCAGTGGCCTAAGATCAGACATATAGACCAATGGAACAGAACCCAGAACCCAGAGACTGACCCAAATGATTATGCTTAATTAATATTTGATGAAGGAGGCAAGAGTATACAATGAAGTCAAGACAGTCTCCTCAATAAATGGTACTGGGAAAATTGGACAGATACATGCATAAAAATGAAACTAGACCACCAACTTACACCATACACAAAAATAAACTCAAAATGGATAAAGGACTTAAACATAAGATGGGAAACCATAAAAATCTTAGAAGAATCCAAAGGCAGCAAAATATCAGATATATCTCGTAGCAATATGTTTACTGACACATCTCCTAGGACAATGGAAACAAAGGAGAAATAAACAACTGGAACTACATCAGAATACAAAGCTTCTGCACAGCAAAAGAAACCATCAACAAAAATAACAAGAGAGCCCACTGCAATGGAGAATGTGTTTGCCAATGTTACACATAAAGGGTTAATCTCCAAAATTTATAGGAAACTCATACAATTTAACAAAAATAAGACAAATAATTCAATGAAAAAATGGGCAAAGGGACTAAATAGACACTTCTCAAAGTGGACATACAGGTATACTGGTTAATAATGTGGATTTTTTCAATAAATGGAGTTACACATATGTTGATATATATGTGATTTAATATGTATGCTATTTTGTTGTATTGAAAACAAGCTTCAAATGTCATATGTCAAATTTGCTGAAGATGTTTACCATCATAGATATTTTTACACTTAAAAATGTTGAATTTCGTGCCAAAAAAAAGCATTTGCAGGAAGTTTTAATTCACTTTTATTTTGAAGAAAAGCGCTGCTGAATATTTTGGGAAGCTTATGGTGAACATGCTCCATCTCAAGATACTTGTGAATGCTGGTTTCAACACTTTAAAAGTGATGATTTTGATGTGAAAGACAAAGAACATCCAGGTCAACTGAAAAAGTTTGAACACCAACAATTACAAGTATTATTGGATGAAGGTGCATGTCAAACTCAAAAACAACTTACAGAAAGATTAAACATTGCTCAGCAAACAATTTCCGATTGTTTACAAGCAATGAGAAATATTTTAAAGGAAGGAAAATCGGTGCCACATCAACTGAATGAAAAACAAATGGAAAACTGAAAAGTCATCAATAAAATGTTGCTTCAACGGCACAAAATAAAGTCTTTTTTGCATCAAATTGTGACTGGTGATGAAAAGTGGATTTGTTTTGAGAATCCCAAATGTACAAAATCATTGTTGATCCAGATCAACCATCAACCTTGACTGCAAGGCCAAATTGCTTGGGAAAGAAGACAATGCTCTGCATTTGGTGGGATCAGGAAGGTGTGGTGTATTTTGAGCTTCTAAAACCAGGTGAAACTTAATACTGATATCTACCAACAACAAATAATCAATTTGAACCACGCTTTGATCATGATATGATCAGAAGGGGCCAGAAGACATGGCAAAGTAATTTTGCTTCATGATGACGCACCATCATACCCTTCAAAACCAGTTAAAGACATGTTAAAAAATCTTGCCTGGGAAGTATTAACCTGCTGCTGTATTCACTCAGGCCTTGCTCCTTCAGATTATCACTTGTTCAGATCGATGGCACACACACTTTCTGAGCAGCACTTCAAAAGGTACGAAGAAGTGAAAAATTGGGTCTCTGAATGGCTTGCCTCAAAACAAGAAAAGTTCTATTGGGATGGTATTCATAAATTACCTGAAAGATGGGGAAATGTGTAGCTAGCGATGGACTTTACTACTTTGAATAAAGCACTTTTGATGTTTCTCTTGAAATATCATGTTTTCTTTTATTACAAAATCCACATTATTAACCGATACACCTAGTACAAAAGGCCAAGAGGCATATGAAAAAAATGCTCAAAGTCACTAATCATCCAAGAGATGCAAATCAAAATGACAATGAGGTACCACCTCACACCTGTCAGAATGGCTATCATCAACAAATCAACAAACGACAAGTGCTGCAGAGGATGTGGAGAAAAAGGAACCCTCCTGCACTGCTGGTGGGAATGCAGACTGGTGAAGAACACTATGGAGATTCCTCAAAAAGTTAAAAATAGAACTCCCATTTGACCCAGTAATCCCACTTCTAGGAATATATCCCAAGAAACTAGAAACACCAGTCAGAAAGGATAAATGCACCCCTATGTTCATAGCAGCACAACTTACAATAGCTAAGATTTGGATATGTTTACATATTTTAAAACTTATATTGTTCTGTGCAAATATGAAATAGCCCAATTTTATCACTTAACAATAAGCATATTATGAATATTTCCCAAAGTAACATTAGTTTTAATGGTTACGTGCTATTAATCTTTATTTCGGATATCTGTATTGTTTCTCATTGTTTACTATTAAGTATTATTGTTACAGCCCTGGCTGGTGTTTCTAAGTGTTTAGAACATTGGCCTGCACACCAAAGGGCCATGCGTTTGATTCCTAGTCAAGGACATGTATCTGGGCTGCAGGTTTGATCCCCAGCTCTGCTTGGGGCACGTGAGGGAGGAACCTATCAATGTCTCTCTCTCACATCGATGTTTCTCTCTCTTGCCCTCCCTCCCTCCCTCCCTCCCTCCCTCCCTCCCTCCCTCCCTCCCTCCCTCCTTCCCTCCCACTCTATCTAAAAACCAATGGGAAAAAAAATCCTGTGGTAAGGATTAACAACATATATACATTTATCTTTGCACTTTTCTCACTTATTTCTTTAGGGATAGATTTCTAGTAGAATTGTTAGAACAAATGATTACACTTCTTAAGACTTCTCCCTTCTGAAAGGTTTTACTGTTTTCATACTTCCATCAGCAGAGAGGATATGCTTATTTCCTTCTGCTCAGGATAACATAATTTTTTGTATTCATTTTTATTTTTTCTTATGTTTTTCTTGGGAGTTTTTAAGGAAACTTTCAGAATCAAAGGACTCAGCTAATCCTGCCTGCCTTGCAATCCTTGGTTGAGAACTGGGCTTTCCCTTTTTCTGTGCAGAATCATACCCTGAAGATGGCCTTGCTCATCTACATCAACCGCTGATGTCCTGGGGACAGTGAGAATCCCAACATGATTGACCTGCGCTTCAGCATGTGCTAAGAGATCTGTGAGAACCAGGAGGCAGCTACCTGCATCCAACTGAGTTTGACTGTTTTAGCCCTGGAATGAGCAGAGGTCACAGCAATACCCCAGCTGTAGTGGTGTTGGTTAGGAAAATTCTTAGGACTAAGAAGGGCAAGAGTCCATGAGATTGGCTATTAGGAGCTGAAGTGAGTATCATTCATCA
This sequence comes from Pipistrellus hanaki, assembly GCF_964339955.1. Lineage (NCBI taxonomy): Eukaryota > Metazoa > Chordata > Mammalia > Chiroptera > Vespertilionidae > Pipistrellus > Pipistrellus hanaki. Next base: position 26,351,306 of record NC_140524.1, on the reverse strand, counting down.
GGGACCCCGCTGGGTAGATAAGAGATTTTCATCTCTTGGCATCTGTAGTCTATGCATACAGGGTATCAGCCATCAGGAACCAATGTGTATATTGATGCCATATAAGCATATCTTGATGTTTCAGAGAGAAATGAAGAACTGAATCTTTCAGAGTGTGTGCACTTTTGGCCCAGTAACCTTTATGTGAGACATATTTGTTTCCCGGTGAATATGAGCTGGGATGTTTCTATTCCAGCCCACTGTCAGTATAAGTGAATGAGATGAGAACAACATGCCTTGAAGTCAGACTCAACAAGTGTTCTTTACTCTTCTGTAGAGGATATACTCAAGGATGGACACCAGCTGCTGCAGCTGCTGTTAAAAGGCCCCAAGTTTGATGCTGTATACAGCAGAAAGTTATGCCAAGGTAATCGGAGAATCTTATTTTAGACTGGCCTGCGAGCTTGGTGTCTGTAGTAGGAGTGGTTTTATTTGGGCCCTGTGTTCTTTAAGTGAATAAGGTGGGAGTCATGGGGCAACTGCGGGCAGAATGGGTGAGTACATTTGTTGTAGGGTTCACATGAATGATGGTGACAACAGTCTTTATGCCTTCTTCTGTCCTTGCCCTTCAGGACTCCTGTATGCCACAGGCCTTTCACTGTCAGTGCAAATTCACTTTCTGAACACTGGCCAGAACAGTCAGTATCCTCTCTCCTTCTGTCCCACTCATTGGATTAGATGTTGAGTGACTTCCCTGAGGTCTCAGGACAAGTGACAGAACTAGGAAGTCCAGTTCTCCTGACTTAGCTGTCTGATAAACAAAATTGTCTTTATTGGTAGTATTTCTTACTATTGTATTTGGGCAATGGTTGGAGAATGATGAGTCAATGCTCTCTCCTTTCCCCCATGCTATTAGGCCAGCGACAGACACCTTTGTCCCCATAGGGGGTCCTGGGAGCATCTCTTAGCCCTAGTGTTCTAGAATGGTGTCTAAAGTAGCATAGGGAGTCAGTGCTGGTGGAGGCTGGTTCTAGCCCCTTAATGAGGAAGGATGTTTATTGGGAAATCAGCCCTTTTACTGTCTCAGGTACAGTAGATTTAGCAGGAATAATGGCTTTTTCAGCATTTTTATCACAAATAATGTTCTTAGTGGCAATATGAAGTCATGGTGGCAAGGTCAAGACCGTATGTGTAACAACACAAGAAAACATATTAAACATTTTAGAAATGTTTGCATTTAAAATAATTAAAATCAAAAGACTGGTACTGGAAGGGACATGTTTCAGTTTTCTGGTCACTTATATTAAATATCCTGATGTCTTCTCTTGCTGAATAAGCAAGACATGATTGTAATACTGGCTTTACCAAGTGCTGAACACACTGCTGCGTGTGTGTGTGTGTGTGTGTGTGTGTGTGTGTGTGTGTGAGAGAGAGAGAGAGAGAGAGAGAGAGAGAGAGAGAGAGAGAGAGAACTTATTAGTTGGAAAACATTAAATTCATCATTCCATGTTTTTCTCTCTTGGACTATATGGTTCTGGTCCAGATGGTAGAATGTGCTTTGTTAATGTATTAAAATCTACCCATACTCTTGATTCTTTGACTTCCTCCTTAAATTCCTTAGGAGCAAGTATCATGTCATATTCACCATTGCATCCCCTATTGGCTGGCAGAATGATTTAGACAGAGTAAGCACTTGGATAACATCTAAATTACAATGTTGAATTTCGTGTTTTGAGGCACAGCCAAATGAAACACACTGTTTTCTTGGTGGGGATACAAACTTTTTAAAATAAGGAATAAGATAATGTCTTATATTTTTGTTTCTATTTTTTAAACTGTGTTTAGAATTTGTTGCCTTTTTATGATTCCAACCATACATCGGACAGATGTCTTCAGGGACTTCTCTCCAACAACCCCCAGATTGCTTTCCTGTGCCAGAACTGATGGCTTGGAGACTAGCTTCTTATGAATAGTTTTTGGCTCATTTTCTCCTAAATGCATTACATTGTATTTGCTCACATTAAAGCTCATCTGCCACTTCTTTACCCAGAAGTTCAGGCTTGAGGGCCATTTATGCATTGAGTTAGTGTTTCAGTTTCAAAATGTGCAAAGAATCAGTATCTCTATCATTTATAAAATGTATTGTTTTAAAAATATTTCTATTTAATGAACATATATAGAGGTTACTATGTGATGGGCATTGTTGTAAGTAATTTATAAATATCAATGTATTTAATTAAATTAATCCTGACCCCATTTTGAGAGTTCTCACCTTACATTTCATCAACATCTTCTATCAGGGGTTCTTTATCTACAGACTCTGGGTAGAATTAGGAAGCATGTGAATTTGGAGGGAAAATTATATTTAGATTTTCACTAACCTGTAATTGAAATTTGGCATTTTATTCTACTATAAATGTAAGCAATGAAGTACAGAGGTATTGGTAGTAACTATGACTTTTTCTTTTACCAGTATGATAGTATTACAGATACTTTCATATCATAAGATATTTCAGATTTATTGAAATATTTATGTTCATCAATACTTCAAAATTACAGTGGTGCCTCACATAACGAACGCCTCGCACAGCGAACTTTGGACAGGTTTTTCATGAAACCATCGGCCAAAAAGCAGAAAATGGATGAAGATGTGCAAGATTCGGTAGACTCTACTTAGTCTGTCTTAAAATTAAAAAAATGTGTGTTTTTTTTTAAAAAAATTATGTTTTTAGATGTATCTAAATAAAAATATGTCATCTTAGCATATTTTTTTTTATGTCATCTTAGCATATTTTATGCTACAGAACGAATTATTTTTTTTAACATGTATTGTTATGGGAAAACGCGTTTCACATAACGAACTTTTTGCATAACAAGCTTGCTCCTGGAACAAATTAAGTTCGTTGTGTGAGGCACCACTGTATAGTAGTTTTTAGATCTGTCATTATATATTGCTATTTGTGTTAAAGGAGTATATATGTTACTATATCATAAATGTGTTTGGATAAGTGTATAATTTTAATATAATTGGTTTCTTTATTATTTTATTGCATGCTTTAAAATCTTATTCTAAGGAGAAACCAAGATGGCAGGATAGGTAAACACCTAAACTGCTGCCTCACACAATAATTTCAAAACTATAACTAAAAGACAAAACGAACATCATCCAGAGCCACAGGAAAGATGGCTGAGTAGAAATTCTACAACTAGATGGAAAAAGAAAAGCACATCAGAGGAGAATCAGAGGGGCTGCAAAAGGCTGAGGTACACAGACACATGTGCAGGCGGCTGAGTGCCTGGCTGGCTTTCTCTATTGGGAAGGAGACAAAAGCTCCCAATTGTGCTGATCCTCAGTCCCGACTGCACTGAACCCCAGTTCTGAGTGAGAACCTGGGGGCCTAGGCTTATATGGGGGGAATCTGGACTGTCATGCAGAAATTCAGGGGAGCTGTGAAAGGCAGAAGTCTGGAGGCACACGCATGAGTGTGCAAAGAGAGGACTGACTGCTGAGTGCTGCTGGCTTTCTCTTTCAGGTGGGAAACAGAAACTCCCCACTGCGCTGAACTCCAGTTCTGTGCGAGAATCTGGGAATCCAGATTCATTGGGGGAGAAACTGGACTGTCTGGCAGCAGGCAAAACTCGAGGGTGGCTTACTCTTAGATGTGCTTGCAGCAATTACAGAGGGACACTGAGACCCAGGGGCCTCATAGGGCAGGGCCAATGGGAAGCCAAGACTGTCTGCTCAGCCCTGAGACTCTGCCCCATCCAAGCTGAGCACAGAGGCTTTTGCAATTTTGCAAGTCTTGTCCCATAAGGCTATCTCCAGCACAGAAGTTCTCCCAGCGCAGACACAACTGATCCTCACAGCCAATTGGCCTGGAGGTCAATTCCTCCCAGTGATACCAACAATAATCAAGACATAACTACAACAAGGCTGTACACACAGTTTACAAAGGCGTGCACCAAGAGTGTCCACCTCAAGTAACTGGGGAAGCCGAGCCACTGGGCCATATAGGACACCTAGCACACAAAGCTACCCTACCAACTCAGGGAAGCAGCAAAAATGCGGAGACAAAAATCTTATTTTGATAACGTGGACTCAGATACAGAGAACAGACTGGTGGTTGCCAGGTGGGAAGGGGTTTGGAAGGTGAATGGAAAAAGTGAAAGGATTAAGAAATATAGATTGGTAGTTACAGAATAGTCACAGGGATGGCAAGTACAGCATAGGGAGTATAGTCAACAATATTGTAATTATGTATGTTATCAGGTGAGTACTTGAAATACCAGGGGGATTACTTCACAAGTTATATAAATGTCTAACCCATTATGTTGTACACCTGAGATGAATATATTGTATATCAACTATAATTGAAAAAATAAAAATGTTATTTTGATAAGAAGTTCACTGGCTTCACCAGACTTCCCAAGGGATTCATGGCACCAAAAACTGTTAAGAACCCCAACTTTACATTCTCTCAGCCATACTAGGCAAAGACTGGAGCTATAGTGGGTGGAAATTGGGAGGACTCAGGAGTTTTATATTCTCATTCCAGCTTCACTATCCACTGAGCTGTATGACCTAGGGTATGGTGGATATCAAAGTACATTTCCCACAAAGAGTCATTTATGAGGCTTTGCTCAGTGTAAATAACTCAGTAATAATTATGCCTGACAAAATAAGTGCTCAATAACTGGCTGTAATTATTATTCAACTAATAATCATATTAAGAATGCTTTAATGACACCAGAACTACTTATCCACTATTGGGGATCCCATAAGTCCACATGGTAACTTAAAAGAAGAATGATACTTGCTACTTCAGAAAAATCCAGATTTTAATGAACAATGCTCCATTAGACCTAAGTAATGCATTGCCAAATCTGACAGGGAAGAAACTTTCTTTTGTTGTGTTATGATATAGTGTCCAATATCCTTCCTATTTCACAATAACAAGGAGGCCAGAGTGGCCCTATCTTCTCTCCAATATTCCAGGATTTATAACACCATTCCATACTTTCAGCTTGGCAAGAAACTTTGAAGATCTCGGCTTGCCCTGAGTGCTCTATCTGGGTGGAAGGTCTGAAAAGCATACTGAAACAATTATTTGGGGCAACAGAAGAAAAAAGAATTTATTGCCGAAACCGGTTTGGCTCAGTGGATAGAGCGTTGGCCTGCAGACTGAAAGGTCCTGGGTTCGATTCCGGTCAAGGGCATGTACCTTGGTTGCGGGCACATCCCCAGTAGGGGGTGTGCAAGAGGCAGCTGATTGATGATTCTCTCTCATCGATGTTTCGAACTCTCTATCCCTCTCTCTTCCTCTCTGTGAAAAATAAATAAAATATATTTAAAAATAAAGAAAAAATAAAGAAAAAATAAAGAAAAAAGAATTTATTGCACACAAAATTGAGCATTCAAAGCTATAGAGCATTATGGAGATTATCTCAGATATTGGGTAGAAAATGGGATGCAGAGCATATTAAAGTGTTCTACCTAACTGTATTTACTCCAAGTCTGTTTGAATGTTAGACTACCCTAAAATTATAATAGTCATCCTCTGGAGTATCAGATTCCTTAACTCATTAAGAGTCCTCAACAAATACCATATATTGTATTTTAAAAGCAACTCTATACACAGACATTATGTTATCTGATCTTCCCAACACCCTGTGAACTAACAGGGGCAGGTGGTTCCCTCACCATTGTTCCCTCACCTAAGGAAAAGAAGTCTCTGAAGGATGAAGAGCCATATCCTAGGCCACACAGCTAAGTGGATAGTGAAACTGGATGAGGAATGCAGGACTCTTGAGTCCTCCCAATTCCCACCCACTTCAGCTCCAGCCTCTGACTAGTATGGCTGAGAGAATGTAAAATAAGGGTTTCTAACAACTTTTGGTGCCATGGACCCCCTTGGGATGAAGTCTGTGAACTTCTTATCAAAATGACATTTTTTAATTTTAATTTTTTTTCAATTACAGTTGACATACAATATTATATTAATCTCAGGTGTACAACATATTGGTACTTGTAGCACTTATACAAGGCTATCCTTTAACAGGTATCTCTAGGAAACTCTTGAGGAAAGAGGTTATGTTTCATTCCTCTTTGAATTTCTAGGACTAAGACTTGTACATATCAAGTGCTCTATAATGGCACTAGAGTGAACAATGTAGAGTTTATAATAACACCATTTAGGTTGATATGAAGGTTAAATAAAAAATAGATGAGTAGAATGTTTTGAGTTTGCAGGTGGACATACAAGACTCAAATCTCATCTTTGCCTTTTAGAAATGTAAGCATGTTATTTTACATCTCAGAGACTCAGCTGAAACAGAATACTGCTATATGCTTTTCACAGTTACAGTAAAAATGAATGAACTTCTCTCTATTCATTCACTTCTCAACAGAAACTATGAAGGCCAGAAGGAAGTGGCAAGAAATATCCAAAGTGATGAATAGCAAAAACCTACAACCAAGATTATTCTATCCAGCAAAGCTATCATTTAGAATTGAAGGTCAAATAAAGAGCTTCAGACAAGAAAAAGCTAAAGGAGTTCATCACTACCAAACCAGTATTATATGAAATGCTGAAGGATATTCAATAAGAAGAGGAAGAAGAAGTTAAAGATAAAAATTATGAACAACAAAGTGACAACATATCCATATCTATCAACAAGTGAATCTAAAAATCAAGGGAATAAAAAATCTGATGAATAGAATAATGTGGTGAAATAATAGAATTAAGGGCATAGAAAGGGACTGGACTGACAATTCTGAGGGAGAAGGGGTTGTGGGGATGTAGGAAGAGACTGGACAAAAATTGTACTCCTATGGATGAGGACAGTGGGGGGTAAAGACAGGGCATCTGGTGGGAACCGGGTGAAGAGGAGTTATGGGGGGGGGGGGAGCGGGGAAGAAGAACTACTGTAATAATCTGAACAATAAAAATTTCTTTTAAAAAATGAAATGTTTCAACAAACTTATTCAACTGAATAATGAAAAATCCTATCTAATAAAAATGGAATGTGCTAATTGACCCTTATGCCATTGCAAAGATGGTGGTGCCCACAGCCAATAAGGAGGGAATATGCTAATTGACTGCCTCATCCTCAAAGATGGTGGTGCCCACAGCCAATAAGGTTGGAATATGCTTATTGACTGCCATGCCCTCAAAGATGGTGGTGCCCACAGCCACAAGATGGCAGTGCCCAGTCCCCTCAGCCCCCCAGCCCCCCAGGGCTGGTCCGAGGCGCAGGCAAGCCTTGGATGGCAACTGCCTTGCCACCCAGGGCCACCCGAGGCTCAGGTAACCAGGGCCCACTGAGGCTTGTGCTGCCAGCAGTGGCAGCCACAAAGGTGTGATGGGGTGTCGCCTTCCCAATTGCTGGGTTGCCTTCCACCCCTGAGGGCTTCTGGACTGTAAGGGGGGCAGGAGGCCTGGCTGAGTGATCCCCCTCCAGTGCATGAATTTTCATGCTCTGGGCCTCTAGTATTCAAATAAAACATGAGCACTGCAAATTATGTTAAATACAGTGCTAAAATTTAGCTCGAGACTCTGAAAAGGGAAGTAATTCATCTTCAAAAATGCTTAGGACTTTCTTTGGGGATGGAATGGGGTGGATGGGGGATTAGGCGGCTTGCAGTGGGAGGTCAGGGAGCAGAGGAGACAAGAAGAAAAACATTTAAAGTATAGCTGTCCTGAATAATCCTTTCTGTTTCAGCCCATGTAGCTATTACCAATCCCAATCATACACTTGTTATTTTTTCCCCAGACATCTTTAAAACAGATGGTGAGACTATAGTAGAAATGTGTCTTTGAATTTACAACAAAGTTGTATGGTCTCTCCGAGAATCACTTTTGTTTTCCTTTTTTCTACCCATCCATTCAGAGAGCCTGCTTACCAGCATAGCAGGAAAGAAGAGATAAATACCTATGGCCAAGGCAAGACTCAAAGGAAGCAAGATTAGAAAATTGATATGTGTGGAGAGAACATTTGAGCATAATAACGTGGTCAGTAGTAGGAAGAAACTGTTTCAGGTTTACATACTGAATTATCTCATGTTTCAATTGTCATAGCTAATTAATTTTCATGTGCTAAAGCAAATTTGCATGTATTAAGCATGTACCAACTGAGAGTTTTATTGAAAATTGAAGAGCTAGATGGTTTTATTCCTGGTGTGATTGAAGTTATACTTCCAGAAATGACTTTAAGCCCTTTCTAGTTGCAAAGCCCTTGGGAAGCTCAGCTCATGAATAAGCACCAGCTTTGGAATCAGAATGCATAGGTTCCAGTTCCAGCTTGGTTATTTTCTTGCTCTGGAACCTGTAACTAACCGAACCTCTTAGGGGTCCTTTCCCCAACCAGCAGGTTAGGTTAGGTCTCCCTGTCATCCCACTCTATCCCGCATCCCCCCAATAGTTCTCTTTCTCCATATTAGCATCTATTACACTAGAAATGATGTTCTTTGCATGGGGGAAGGAGCATGGGGAGATGTTTGTCCCCTTCACTGAATTAAAGCTCCTCAAGGGTCTGCTTTGAGTTCATCTCTGTATTACTACCTCTCAGTTCAGTGTTAGTGGATAGGTACACATAGATTTTAGCAGATATTGGTGGAAATTTATTTAATTTCTCTAAGATTTGGGTTTCTCATCTATAAAATGGAGCTACTACATGTGCAGTTTATATTTTGAGAATATAAAGATCCTATGTAATAAAGAGGAAATATGCTAATTGACTATCACACCCTGACAAAAAATGGCAGTGCCACAGCCAATAAGGAGGGAATATGCTAATTGACTGCCATGCCCTCAAAAATGGTGGTGCCCACAGCTACAAGGCGCCCAGTTCCCTCAGCCTCTCAGCCACCCAAGGCCAGCCCGAGGCACAGGCAAGCCCAAGGGATGACCAAGCGACTGAACAAGCAGGCTGCGTGGGGCAACCAGGTTGGCAAGGGGGGTTAGTGAGGGACGACCAAAGGATTTTACAAGCAGGCTGTGTGGAGCGACCAGTCTGGGAGGCAGGTTAGTGAGGGACGACAAAATGACTGAACAAGCAGGCTGCGTGAGGCAACTAGGTCGACAGGGGGGTTTGTGAGGGACAACCAATAGACTGAACAAGCAGGCTGTGTGGGGTGACCAGGCCAGTGGAGGGGCTGTGAGGAATGACCAGGCTGGCAGGGGGACCTGAGAGGGGTGACTAAGCCTATGGGGGGACAGTTGAGGGCAACCAGGCCAGCAGTGGGGGACAGTTAGGAGCAACCAGGCCAGAATGGAGGGGGCAGTTGGAGGCAACATGACTGGCAGCAGGGGACAGTTAGGGGTGACCAGGCCAGCAGGGGGGGGGCAGTTAGGGGCAATTAGGCTGGCACACAGAGGCAGTGAAGAGCGATCAGGTCAGTAGCAGAGGCAATTAGGGGTGACCCACACTGACATTGCAATCTGGAGGTGTCCCTGACACTTCAGGTGGAGCTGACTAGCAGGGTCACCTAAGAACACAGATATTTACATTATGATTCATTAACAGTAGCAACATTACAGTTATGAAGTAGCAACGAAAATAATTTTATGGTTGGGGGTCAGCACAACATGAGGAACTGTATTAAAGGGTCATGGCATTAGAAAGGTTGAGAACCACTGTAATAGAATGTTTCACACATCTAGAACAAATATATCCTAAGAATTCTGAACACCAATTTGAAAGAATATATGCACCTCTGTGTTCATAGCAGTATTATTTACGATAGCCAATATCTTGAAAAAGCCCATGTTCATCAGTAGATGAGTAGATAAAAAGGCTATTGTACAATGGAATAGTATGCGGTCTTAAAAAGCAAGGAAACCTTACCTTTTGCAACAGTATGAATGTACCTGGGAATTATTTTGCTAAGTGAAATAAGGCAGTCAGAGAAAGACAAATACCATATGATGTCACTTATATGTGGATTCTAATTAAGAAAATAAACTGAAGAGCAAATAGAAACAGAGGCATGGATAAATGGAACAAAAGTGAGGAAGACTGGATAAAAGCCTGTGAAGGGATCAGCCAAAGAAAACCCATAGAACCAGACAACAGTGTGGTGATGGCCAGAGGGAAGGAGCGGGGCGAGGTTTGAGTGGAGGTGGGCAAAGGGGTGGGGAATGGGGATATCTTTAATCATGTCAACAATAAAAATAAAGTTAAAATATCTTTTAAGCATGTGTAAAAATGAAATAATTGATAAGTGGCAAATTTCCCTTGAGTTCATAGATATTGCTAAAATAATACATTTCAGGACCCTTTAGAGTCTAAAGTTTAGACAGATGGATAAAAGCCTTCTGTAGTATTGATAGGACAGAGATGCTTCAGTGAGGCAGCTAGTGTAAAAATAAACCTACCCTGTTTCCCCGAAAATAAGACAGTGTCTTATACTAATTTTTTCTCCCAAAGTTGCGCTAGGTCTTATTTTCAGGGGATGTCTTATCATTCCATGCGCTAGGTCTTATTTTCGGAGAATGTCTTATTTTCGGGGAAACACGGTAGTTTCCTGCTGGTGCAACAGCTGGGTGCTTGAGGGTGAAGCCAGCTTCAGCATGAATGGGCTGTCATGGAACCCTATTTCTAGTTGTCAAGGCAGCAAGTTTAGCATCTTCTTCCAACATCCTGGTAACTGAAAGAAACTGAAATGATTTACTGAAGGATTACTTAGAGAGCAAGTAATTCAAAACAGAGTACCAAAGTGAATTATAAAAAAGGAATATTTATTTTTCAAAAATACAACTTTGAACACTACTGACATCTCATTTACAAAGTGTTTTCCTGAAATACTCTTCATCAGCTTTGCTTACTTAGTACATTCAGTGATTTTGAATCAAAGTTCAAGGGAGGGCATGCTTATGTTCTTATAAGCACCACCAATACCAAAAAAGAAAAAAGACCATCTATGCCTCAGGATATTAGCCCCAAATCCTCATTTTCCCCTTTCTCTTCCACCAAGCAGGACTTCCTGACTGGTCCACCCCACACTGACATTGCAATCTGGAGGTGTCCCTGACACTTCAGGTGGAGTTGACCTATTTGCAGGAAGCCTCAAACACACTGGCCCAGTATTCATTCATTACCAAGAGTTTTCTACTAATACTCATATCAACTCTTTGCAAACATTCAGCATGAAGTAAACATAGTATTTACAGCAGTACACACTTTGTAATTCAACACTGACAGTAGAAGAAAAGGGAGCAACAGATTCTGTACAAAGGCCAGAGGGAAAACATATTAAAATAAATCCCTTTTGCAAATGCGTGTGTGCACATGCGTACATGCACACACGTATTATAACTCATAGAAAACTAAACATTCCCTCCTTTAAAAGCAGACTATTTATAGGGTGATTCTAAATAGCACATACACATGCCAGTCATACTGGAGACTTGCTTTCTGCACATACATGGAGATTTGTGGTTGTTTTTTTTTTTTAAATTCTGAAATAAACTTTTACTTGCTATATTAGAGAAAATAAGTTCAGAACAGTTGTCAACTTTTGACAGTAATTTGCAAAAGCCACATATCATGCTTTGTCTTTTAAAAGGTGAACCTGGTCAAAACCTTCTAAAGATGGATATGTTATTCACTTACTAGGGATTGGAAAGACAACATCAGTTATGGAGTATCTAGTGCTCCTCACTTTCCTCTCACCAGTAGCAACATTAATATGAAGAGAACTTTTGAAACACAAACCACGCACAAATCATCCAAATATTTCCGTTAACAGTTTAAAAAAATACCGAAGTTTACAACAGTAGTACAGACATCAAAAACACCCCAAATATTCTTTGGCCTCAGGCCTTTTTCAATACTACTAATTAAAAAGACAATTGACAGAAAGGGAGAAAGTTACAGCACTTGAGGTTTGAGTAAATTTCTTTTTAGGGCCTGTAGCTTGAGGTGCTGCTCTAGGATCCTTATTTTAAGTCAAAATAGAATCCAGGAATGAATTAACAATTTTAAAGTAATTTCCACTGGAAACCATTGAAAATACGAATCACTTTCTAAGCTTGTTCAACACATATTTGTTTTCAGGATCCCAGGTTGTTAGGTAGATGAATTTAGGTCAGTTTCAAGCCCTCAAAGCCACAGAACTTCCATCTCTTCTCTAGACTGGCTCCAACTCCAGTCAGTTCTTGCTTGAAGGTATGCTGAAGTCTGCCCATGAGAGATTCCACATCACTGGTGCAGATCTGTGGAGAAGAGAGCGCACCTCTATTCAAAACCAATTTTACCTTCCTAATCTGGTTCTCCCTCCCCCCCAATGTTGCTTACTTTAGGATGCTGATGCGTACATGTACATTGGAGTGGGGTTGACCTTGTTCCCCTCCTTAAACATGTGTATGTGTTGGGTGAGTGGCTTCTGGATGGCAGCCTTCTTCTGTTGTGACCACTAGACAGATTTACTGAGCTTTCTATTTGTTTATATATTTCATAACTGCTTTACCAAATAAAGCATAAAGTATAATTCACATATAGTAAATTCACTTATTTCATATATTGATTGATGAGTTTTAGTAAATTTATACTACTGTATAAATTTTTATATAATATAAAATTTTATATATGTACCACCATTTTTATTCACTCATCTACTGATGGGCACTTGGGTTGCTTCCATATCTTGTAAATAATGCTGCAATGAACATAAGGGTGCATATATTATTATGAATTAGTGTTTTGAGTTTATTTAGGTATATGCACAGAAGTGGAATGGCTGGGTCATAAGGCAGTTCCATTTTTTTTTTTTTCAGGACCCTCCATACTATTTTCCAAATCTGAGATTTCTGTTGGAAAAAGCTGGTATCAGTCATAATGGAGAGGCTTGTGTTTTTAATCAGCTGAATGGCAGCAGATCAATGTTAGTGATGCTATATGCAGGCCTACCGAAGCTGCAAAGCCTTTTGGGAAGGGAGTAAGGCATAAATGGCTGCTCCCAGACCAGAATTCTCCATACATGCATTGGTTCACAAAGGAAAAGTGAACTAATTCTGTGTATTACCCCCCTCTACCATCCTCTCTCTCTCTCTCTCTCTCTCTCTCTCTCTCTCTCTCTCTCTCTCTCTCTCTCTCTCTCTCAGACACACACACACACACACACACACACACACACACACACACACTCACACACACACACACTCACATCAGTATAAAAACAAATCTGTGGACCCCTTTAGGTCTTGCTTGACATGGTCATGATCATCTTTAGGCTGGTAGCAACATTCCTAACTGTGAACCTGGGCACTAGGGCTTGACAGAAAAGCAGCAGGGAATCCTTACAGAAACCCCAAATTGACACCACACTATATATTCCTGGAGCTAAAGGGAGGGTCCTCCTCAGTTCTGTTGGTACCACTGTAGGCTCTCTTAGGGAGGGCCTGGCATTACTCTGGCAGGAAACTGCTCAGGAAGACCTGGGTCTGGAAAGGAGGGAGATCAAGTTTTCTTCCCAGTGCTAGTAGTAGACTATACTCCAGATAAGTGAAATCACATTGTGAAGTATCATACAGAGTTGAATACCCATTTCAGAAAACACAAATACTTAATATTTACTCACATATACAGATGATATAGGTGAGGCATACATATAGAAAAGGGTCTGAAATAAAGATATGCCTATTAATAGTGGTTATCATGGAGAGGTTGGATTGTGAATAACTTTCCTTTTTACTATATTTCTATATGAATTACATTTTTATTATAGATAACATGTATGCATTATTTTTACAATTTAAAAAAAGAACCAGATCCTTTGTACTGATATGTAGTTCAATTTTATACCCCTTCAACTGGCCACTTGGTCCTGGTGCTCACATTCCATCCTTCCTTTCAGTGCCAAATGGGCTATTTAATTGCAGAATAGCATCATTTCCCAGAGAGTAATGAGTGGAGTGCAAGCTAGAAATGAAACAAATGGGCCAGTGCCTCTCTTAGAGCACATATGCCTAAATGACTTAACATTTTGGACATCTAAGTGCAGGAGTCTGCATTCCAATGGCACTTCTCAAAAGGCTTTGATCCTGTGAAATAGTGAGTACAATCAATGAGCAGGTTTAACTGAATGCTGCTTCTAAAAAAAAAAAAATCTATGATGAGTTGATTTATCTAAAGCAGTCAAGAGTTCCCTCTTCCTTCAGTAAGGCATCCTTGACTTTCTAGGGAACTAGCACTTACTCTTTCTTGCTCCTGATGCTTTGTGAGTTCCTCCACAGGATGTCATCCAGGGAAGGAAGAAGCCTATGAGATTGTCTGTGAGCAAATATTTAGTCTGTTACAGAGTTACTGTTCCATGTTTTGTTGCTGCCTTGATTGCTTCATCATAGACAATGGCCGTGGTGATGGTGATGGTTGGGGAGGTGGTTGGAGTAAGACTTCCAATTTGGAAAATTAACATTTGTTCATTGTGTTTATATATATATATATATATATATATATATATATATATATATATATATATATATATATATATAATTGATTTTTTACAGAGAGGAAGAGAGAAGGACAGAGAGCTAGAAACATTGATGAGAGAGAAACATCGACCAGCTGCCCCCTGCACACTCCCCACCGGGGATGTGCTCGCAACCAATGTTCTTAACCGGAATCGAACCCGGGACCTTTCAGTCCACAGACCAATGCTCTATCCACTGAGCCAGCCAAACCGGTTTCAGCTACATTTGTTCATTGTTATAGGCCCAGGGCAAAGGATTGGTTTATGAGAAATATTGGTTAATTTATAGCTTAAAGTAAATTAAGAGAAAGGACATTAATTCTTTTAAGGTGTATTTTGGAAGTTTGGTGGACAACTTATTCAAGGTTTCCCCAGTTTTAGCATTGGAAGTCCCAAGTCCCAGGAAACCCTTCAGTCCCAAGCAAACAGAGATAGATGGTCACCCTACTTGCCAGAATGAGGCTTCACAATGAATCACAGTGATAGAATAGGTGAGGGACATTTTCTTAGAGCAATTACTAATGACTTATCTATGTGTGAAGAGAGTAAGTTCCCCTCTTCACAAAGAACTCTACATTCCATTCCAGGCTCCCACATACCTTATTATCTAGACGGTGCAAGTAGGAACAGATGTATTCAATGCTTGCTCCAAATGGGTGAACATGAAGGAATGTGGAGATAATCCCTATAAAGACAATACCATGGAGGTTACACTTGAGATACCACATGATAATGTATAGCAAGAGCTAACTTATTATGTACAAGCACGTCAAACTCGTGGCTGGCGGGCCACATGCCTCTTTTGGCTGTGAGTTACAATAACTATGTACTGGGCACTATTCTAAGTTTACATCTATTTTACTCATTTAATCTTTACAACAACCTGTGAGATAGGTATTACCATCCCCATTTCATAGATGAGGAGACACTGAGGCACAGAAAATTTAAGCAGTTTGTCCAAGGTCACACAACGGGTAAGTGGCAGGGTTAGTATTTGAACCCAGACAATCACTCTTAACATACTGCCTCTCACTACACTACATAACGTATAGAAAAGCTGACATTTGAGAATGAATTTCCATAATTTTTGATGGCTAAAGGTGACCTGAATTCTACATTTTACAAGGAACTTAGAATTTTACAATGACTTTAGATCTGTTGAGTTTTTAAAGTTCCTCTGAACAGTCTTTAAACTGGACTATAGCCTCTTGTTGTGGTAGAAGTACCTTGCCTGACTACAGTGTGCCTCTCACAAGAGAATTTGCTGATTATATTTGAGTTTTAGTCTGTGATTATCTCCATAAGTCAAACTTTTGTTTTCTGTTCAAGTGATCATTAACATTTTGTTTGTGTTCAAAGCACTGAATCTCCGCAAAACTATGGGGTGATTGGCAGCTACACATATTGTCTTGATTGTTCTGTCCACCAGGTTAATTGCTCTAATATTCCTTTTGTTCAAAAGTCTACTATCTCTTTCTTTACATTTTTTAAAAATTTACATCCTTTTACAAGATCTTAGATATCTCAAATAGATCCAGACTTGAATTTACTGAAAACTGCCAGGAAATAAAAGCTAAATATGACTTAGTTCATAAACTCCAACTTATCTGTCCCTCTTAGAGATTGACAAAGAATATCATAAGTTTAAATTGTAGTTTGAAGTTCAAATTAGTTTTTTGTGAAAATCTTCCCAGTATTAGATGTCATAGGAGTAGGTTGGGGGATCTAGAAGTAACTGATGATAGGGCTCAAAATCTCTTCAAAATAGATATTATTACTTTATAACACTCCTTTATTCTTCAATGACAAGTCAAATTGAATTTACAAACACTGACTCAAGCTGAGAAACTTAAATTCCGAAGAAGACAGCCCATGTTCAAAGGAATTCTAGATGCTTTGGTGAAGATAGGCTGTCAAATGCCAAAAAACAACTTCATGCGTTTTAAAACACTGAGCAGTTTTTGTTGGTTCATACCTAAAGAGCCAATTTAAAAAATAGATTTTCCATTCTCTCTGTAAGCCCAAAACTTCTTTAGAAAAACAAAACAAGCAACACTTATCTTAAGAATCTGTTTCTAGAATTATCCATTTACAGAAGCTTCCTCCTACCCCCAGCTTTTCTCTGACTGGTCTCTGAGTTGCCATGCCAATTTGTTAAAGAACTTTGAGATGGAAAATGAAAATAAATTGTCACTTTTCTCGAAGGTTCAATGGCAGATCCCTCAGCACATCTTTATTAAAATATCAAATTGTTAAATCCGAGTATAATATCCATTACCAAAGGATGTAGATATTTTAAAAATATGCAGAAGCCGATCAGTGTGGAGAACTTTTGAGAGAGGGATGGCACTATTGTGTGGCTCAGCTTCCTAGAAGGCAGCTAGGATTATCTGCTGAGGCCCTAGAGCAGCCTCTTTTAAATGACAAAATATTTCATAGGATCTCAATCTGACAGTTCTCTAAATGGAATTTAAGTAAATAAGCATTTGTGAATAGTGCTGTTAAGTGCAAAATGGTTCACATTTATTAAGGTCTTAATATGGGCTGGGTATTATGTAAACTGATTTAGATGAAATATTATATTTAATACTCATAGCTGCCCTTTGAAATAGGTAATATTATTATGCCCATTTTGCAGATAGAAGAACTAAAGATAAGGATGGAAATGGTGAAGTCAAAACAGGAAGCCAGGTCTGTCTGATTTCTTAACCATTTGTGCCATCTTGCCTCTTTGAATGAATTTCTATGTAAAGAGAGCAATTCTAACATTTATTGCATCTTAGTCCACTAGTGTCCAACACTTATAGACAGTCTTTTGAGTCAACTGCATGTAACCTGGAAAACTTAAGAGAGGTATTGTGGAGAGTGCCTGGGAAGGCACATGAGCATTTCTTTAATTATTGTTAGCTGAATCCAGTGGCATTGGCAGAGCTGTCCAGGAAACAAGCCTTGCCAGAGGCAGGAGTGTTGTTAGCTTGACCTTCAGCCCAGGTGCCAGGGGTTGAGTTTCGTTATCTAAATCCAGCCAAGCACCAGTAATGAATATGACTTGGGCCCACTCAAGAATGCACATAATCTCCTTTGTCTTGACATTTAGTAAAACTTCCTGGTTTTTGCTGTATAAAATAAACATGCTGTATTGGCTCTGGGTCCCTGTCTCTCCATCAGAGGACAGTGGTCCCACCCAGTCCCAGCTTTCCCTTTAATTAGTGTCTATCTCTTTCATTTTCTCAATTCCCTGTCACCCCTATTCAGGAACCAGACCACTCTCTAGGCGCGCTGGACATGGAAAAGAGACAATATTTATAAGGTAGACACTTCCTCTGGAGGCTTACCTGGAAAAGCTCTCTGCTATGCAGTGTCTGCACTGTCCCTTGACTAGAACTTAAAAAGCCTCAGTTAACCTTGCATAGAGATTTCAAAAAATCTACAAAGTGTTTCTCTAGTGGACCCCCTATTGGCATAGTGCTTGTACCTTCACACTTAATGTGGCAGTGGCCACAAAAAGCTTGAAGAGGGCTGGGAGCTGCTGTCACCATTTTTTTAATTGAAATCTGTACTTGTTCTTATCCAGTAGTTTTCAGGACTCTGTCATGCTTCATAAATGTGTGGTGTGTGCTTTTTCATCTTATGCAAACCCATTCTCCTCTGCACTGCACACTAAACATTGTATGTGTGTGTTTGTTAGCTTCCTTACCCACTAGCAGTGCTTCACGTTCAGATTTGATAGGACTGCTGTTCAAGGTCTTCTCAATAGGGTAGTCACTATCCTGGCTCGATGCACACAGTCTAGAAGCACAGTTTTCCTGTGGAAATAATATGCTTCCTGAGTCAGTTCACTTTATTTGATAACAGGCTTGGGTTCACTTACACAACAGGAAACTTCTGTAACACAGCACCCTAAAAGCAATACTGTCCCATTTTGATTATTGAGTGGGAAGAAGGAAAACAGCATAAATTACAAAACCATCCCAGATAATCCAAAGCTCCTATATACTATGGCTTCATAAGGAAGTGGAAAAAATTAGACAATCATCTTTACCAGCTTTAGTTTTCTGCCTTCATCATTCACTCTATACAGGTATTTAGAGGACCAGACTCAACATTTACTATTTCGTAGATGCCAGGCACTGTTAGGCATGCATTATAACTATTCTACAAATGAGAAAAGTGGAGCTCAGATAAATTAGGTAAATAGGTAAATTGCCTAAGATCCCATTGCTAGGAAGTGTTAGCCTAGATTTTATCCCAACCCATCCACTGTTAAAAGGACCATTCCCCGCCCCCGCCCCCCATTTTAGGCCCACATTCTGCTAAAGGTAAGTACCATCTCTGAATAGAGAAACTATAATTTAGCTAATCCAGTTGCAGGCAATCAACTTTCGGCTTTCAAACTAAAACACAGAGTCTCCATTTATTGATTATCCTCTCTCTCTCTCTCTCTCTCTCTCTCTCTCTCTCTCTCTCTCTCTCTCAGACATTATCAGTAAGGATATTCCTGACTTGACAGCAAGAAATGGCCATGACTCAAAATATCATTACTTAGTGGCATTCTTTATTATTGCAAGTTTCCTCTTTCTAAGCAGAGCAGGCATGTTTCTTAAGAGATATTCGTAAAATTCACGACAGGCAGTAAAATTGAAAAATACCTCCAGATCTTTCATGGATCTTTCTTTCTCTCTTTGGGTACTGAGAATATCTTTTTTTTGGTATTATAAATGTGAAGGAAAGCCTTCATAATAAGGAATAAAAGAAATCACTGCTTCAATATCACTGTGATTGCAAAAGGAAATGCTGGGAATATGCACCTAGGGGAGATCGGGGTGGGAAGATCATGTCACTTTTCCCCTTCCACAAGCCCTCAGCACAGACAGATTTCCTTCTGTTTTCTTTAGAGATGTCTTCAAAGCTTCTAGGATGCTGCCCCTGAACAAAACGAATGTTCTATGCTGCCAGGCATGTTGTTTTTTGGATTTACAGGCTTCCTGGCTGTAGTTAGACGGGAAACCTTTCTTGATGACCTACTCAATCTTTGGCCTTTAGAATACAATTCAGGCAGTAACTATCATGCCAAGTTTGATTTAGACTACTGGCTCACTTCTAAGCCATGGGCTGTACATCTGCTTCTAATCCTCTTAAAACATTAAATGATCTAGTAAGCCAGTTCTTAAGTGTAAGTGTTTAACAGATCTTGGGTGATTTAAGATATGAAGATATCCTGAGAAGTTCTAGCCATCTTAAAAAGAAATGTAGCCTTACTGAAACTTGACTTCAGTTTTATAATATAGCTGGCATTTAAGAAATTAGAAGGCATATTGAATGGATACTTATCACCTTAAGTTTTATTAGTAGATTGAAAGAGGTAGTTCTTTTTGTGGTAAAGCAGATATAAGTTATACTGTTATATTGCAAAACACTGACAATAAGTCACACTGTGGTTTACTGTCAAGCAACCTAAAAAAAAAAAATCCCTTCTCACCAGAACTTATTGTTTTCCTTTCAACCTAAAATTACTTTTGCAATCTAATGTGATGGTACTTTGCTTCTAACCTAATTGTGTCAGGTTGACATATTTGATCACAAATCAGCTTCCCAGAGAAGAACAGTTTATAATGAACTGTTGTGACTTTTTCTAAAAGTAGTTTTACTTAAAACACACACACACACACACACACAAAAAAAAAAAAAAAAAAAAAAAAAAAAAAACACCAACAGGAAAAACATATTCTGACTCACATTTTCCTGATTATCAGTTGGGTTTCTTTCCTTGTCCTCTTTAGTTTGTATATCATGGTGTACCCAGTTTCAGAATGGGAAACACTTAGATACATACAATATGGCAAATTTCTTCTATGTAATTTGACCTCTTGCCTCTTTAAATGAAATACTTTACAAAGCAGAAAGCTGTTTACAATAAATTACTAAAAATGCCCTTAAGTCAATTTGTGATGTCAATCTTAAAGGGTGATTTTAAGCATAATGCCACTAGCATAATCCCATGTCTATCTGTAGTCTTCTGCCTACATACTCCATTTTATGCAAAAAGCAAAACAGCTATGTATCTGCTCTGGGACATTTTTAGAAGCTCTGATAGTATAAAGAAAGTCCTGATAAATAGAGTCGCTTTGGTAGTTTTCAATTAAAAGCTTAATAAATGAATTTCTCTGGGATTATGCTTGTTTCTTTAATAGCACGAACAAACTGGAAGGTGATTTGATATTATGAAATAGATGAATTAAAAGGTAGGGGATGCTGGGGAAAGGTCAATTGGGGAAAAAAAGGAAAAAAAGGAGACATATGTACTACCATTTGTAATACTTTAAACAATAAAGAAAGAAAAAAATTGAAAAAAAGCATATTGCAAATGGTATCCAGAAGAAAACACTTTCAATCATTTGTTTCAACTACACCATGGTTGCCAGTTCTTAATGGTACTTCGTGGGAAGTCACTATGATGGCACACACACCCAGTGCACCTGTATGCATTGCATCTTTCGGAGCTGATATACAAAATAAAAAGCATAAGCTTTTGTGGATCTATAGCATTGTTGATTTTTCACTGTTGATGTAAGATCCTAATCTTCTCTTCCTTCTTTTTTTAAAAATTTAAATATATTTTATTGATTTTAGAGAGGAAGGAAGAGGGAGAGAGACAGAAACATCAATGATGAGAGAGAATCACTGATTGGCTGCCTCCTGCACACCCCCCTACTGGGGATTGAGCCTGAAACCCGGATAGGTGCCCTTGACAGGAATTGAACCTAGGACCATCCCCGCCCCTCCAGTCCACAGGCCAACGCTCTATCTACTGAGCCAAACTAGCCAGGGCTTCTCTTCCTTTTAAGACATTAAAATCAATCAATTCCGGTCAATGAGCCTTTTTTTTTTTTTTTTTTTTTTTTTTTTTTTTAAGAGAATAACTTCAGGCATAAAAGAATGTTCAGGCAAAAAAGAAATTAGAGAGGTATGATGGAGACACCATTAGTAGACTTTATACAACCTTAAATAGACTGGTCACCTCATTCATGGTTGTGATACATTAATTCATTTGAGTTTGACATGCTTGCACTAGATGAAGTGTGTGCAAAAACAATGTCAGTATTCTAGTTGCTTTGTGTTTCTTCCTTTAATGAAATGCTTAATTAAAGGTACTCTGTGTCACAGGAGTTTTCTGTATTGTTATTTGCTTGACAAGATGAAGTGTACACCCTGGTCTTGACAAGATGAGGTGTACACTAGTCTTTTTCAAGAGAGAATACCGAGGAATTTTAGGGATGTATTGATTTGAAAAGCATATTCTCCAGAATACTTAGAAATGTCAAGGACTCACACTTACTGGTAAAAGCAGAGCCCTTGATTCAAGAATTACCCTGGAGATGGGGCTTTTTATCCTCAATCAGCCCCACATTCCAAATATTTTCCTATTGCAGCAACTTCCAGGGCATTTTCATTGTTACTGGAAAGAAGTGAATTGGGCAAGGGAAAAGGTTCACTTAGGACTCATGTACCTGTTCTTTAAGATTTTCCAACATTTTTTCCACCTGTAACTTTTCATCTTTGATTTTTTCAAGTTCAGCATCTTTCCTTTTGTATTCCTCTTGGACTTTGAGTAGGTGCTACAAGAAAAACCAAAGACAATCAAATCTTAAGGAGTCACACTTCACTTTAAACCTTGGCTGAAATTACACATTAGGCTGGTCTACCTCACTTTACACCAGCACACATAATCATTTCTCCAGGCAGAGATACTAAAGGAAAAATCAAGATACTTTTTATTTAAAGTTATTTTTATTTGACTCTGATGGACATTCTTTGTTAATATTTTAGAGTCTGAGGAACTGACTGATCTAATCACTTAATTTTCCCATTCCTGCCAGGTATAAGGGAAAAGTGCAGTTAATTCCATGTGGACAACATTTTGATTGCTGCACACACTGAATTAGATGTTGGAAAGCATCCTTGCAAATAGCCATTTTCTAAGTCAAATTCAATTTCTTTGAAAAGAGTAGTAAAAAATCTAAATATCAAAAATATTTGTTTCCATAATGGTAGGCAAGGGGCTAGATTCATCATAATTTATGATGATAACATATACTAGCTATTTAGCATTTTACTTGGGCAAAGGGTTTTACATGCATGATCTCATTTAAATCTCACAATTTTCCCTTGATACATAATACTGAGGCTTATAGAGGTTTAGTGGCTTGTCTAAGGTTATTCAGTGGCAAAGTTGGGATTTAGGCCTAGGTTGCCACTGAATAATATAGGAACAAACCTTATATTCCAATCTTGCAATCCCCATATTAGATTACACATCATTTTGGGACAATATGGGAAAAATTTTATAATTGTTTATAAGGCTATTTTCTAATAAAAGTAATCAAAATGAGTAAAATTAAATTTTCAGTAGCTAGAGACCAAATTGTTTCACTGACGTCTTTGAAGAGATAAAAAAAAAAAAAAGCTCATCATTTTAAAATTGCACTTAAATTGCAGAACTGTCCTAATGTGGAATGGTTTCAAAATCAAGGTAAGAGAAAACAACAAGAAAATTCTTCCAAAGTCTTGCATCTCAGAGGTTTGCAAAAGACCATTGGAAGGGCTAAAAGACACAGTACAATGTACATTGTCAAAGTTCTTTGAAGTTTAGCTGAGGAGATGCAATTTTGGTACAAAGATCCCTGATGTAATTCGCATGTTCTAATTAAACTCCATGGTGACAGTAAAAGAAAGGTAAATGTTCCTTCACACATTTTGCTAATAGGAAAGGTGAAATATTAATGTGATATTGCTTGTCACATACGAAGACAATGGTAGCATATGTAATAGGAATATAGGGATCTTAGTGCCAGAAGAGACTACCTATTTACAATTTTTCCAACCAGCGATAAGCTTTGCTCTAGATAATTCCAAGGCATACAATTAAATATTATTGCACAATTTAAGTTGGAAGGAAAATGAACAGTAGTCTGGCAAGATAGAAGAAGGTATATACTTCTTAAGGATATATAAGTATACTTAGAAGTACTACTCCTTTACTATAATGAGAACAGTTGTTGATATCTTTTAAATTGTAGGCTCACTGTGGTGATGATTACATGAAACCTCTAGATATTGAACATCTATTACACAATGTTGTACTTATGCAATTACAGTGAGACACACTTATTTATAATAGTTTACTTTTTATAACTGAAAAATGTGCAGGTAAACTCACTCACATAAATGACTGTGATAACAAAATAAAATAAAAGCAAATTTGTATTATATGCCTGAAGCACTGATACTAAAAAACCCATAACACCTCTGCTTCTACCCAAATCAAGGGTAGGATTCCTGCCATTTCTTCTAAAAGGCTGTATTTTTTCAGCTTTGTTTCAACTAGATACTTACCCCCCAGCACTTTTTTATAACTAAGTGTCGGTGGTTCTTAAGGACCCTGAGGCCCTTCCCAGATATCAAAGTAGATTATGTTCAGTGCAGTTTTATTATTTTTCACTGAATTTTCATTCTTTAAAAATTGGTGATTCGTTGCTATCACTGTATTAGCAGAATATATCATTTACCACAACATATAATCCCTTCCTCACCTATGCCAGAAAACAGAACATCAAGAATTATAAGAGATTTGCTCGCAGGGGACCCTTTTACATGTGAGGAGCTGATGCTGTTTATTCAACAGGTTCAAAAGCCAGAATTCATTTACCTGTTGCATTCCTTGAAGGGCTTGTTGCAGGAGTTTCAACTGTTGTTCTTTGTTTGGGTCATCTTCTTTCTGAGCTTTGCCTTGTTCTTGCTTAAGTAGTTCTACTTCATTCCGATAAGCATCGAGCTGCCAACGGAGGCTGTCATTTTCTTCCTTCAGAGCTTCTGCCTGTGATACTAAGGCTAAACAATCAATATAAAGTAGTGAAACCATATATCCAGATTACTTTGCGCCTCATCTTATTACCATGAAATTGACATGTATAAAACGTCTCTCAATGAGAAACTTTGGGTCTGAGCTGGCCATGGCAGCAAGGGATGGACACAAGAGCACACAGGCCCATTTTTGCAAATGAACACAGGATTACAACACATGAAAGTTCTTATCATGCTTCATTTTCTTCACCCCAGTTATAACTAAGGTATTTTCAGGTAACATCAGTTGGTTTTATTTCAATTGCACTAAATGATAGGAGTTCTGTAATAAGAATATATAGAGCAAAATATTTTGAACTAATGATTGTCCACACAATATTTCTGATGATAGTTGTTTTGAGAAAAAAAAAATAGCCTTGACTGATCGTACAGAGGAAAGGTAAATACAAAAATGAAGACAGAAGACTTTGGTTTTTAGTATAGCTTAGATGTTGCCACTCCATCCTAACAAGATGTAAAAAACTGAACAAACTGAAAACTCAATAGCTCTTTGTTGATTCATCAGGATAGTTAAAATAATAGGGCAAACAGCTACCCACAAAACTGGAGAGAGAGGCGAATTCAGAGTATCTCAACCTACCAGACCAGAAACCCATGAACAAAAACTTCCACAGGAACCAGTGCCAAAGTAAGAAAATCTAAACTATAATTGGCAAATTGCTGGATGCTCCACATGGACAAGTTTCAGGCCTAAAATGTCAAGGGCAATTCAGTCATAGTGAGGTCCCTACACTTTTGTGAGCTTTATTTCCAGGAGCTCAACAAGATCCTCACAGTGAACAGCTGAGAAAAATCCCCTTGTACTTCCAGCAGGGGTTGGAGATAGAAATCACTTTGTATGATAAAGCATTCTGTTCTGCTTCAAAAGGCCAGCCTTCGGAAGAAACTATTTTATCAGAGTCTAACCTGCTTGGGTTTTGCCAGAGCCTAAATCACCTGGGGAAGGAAAATATCCAACTTTAGATCCTTCTAGTCATTCTGTCCTACCTAAGGGGGGAAAAAACAAAAAACGTGTGAAGTTCACAGTCCAGAGACACAGGCTCACTAAAGGACTGAGACCAATCTTAGGACTGTGGAATGCTTCCCCTCCCTCACTACTGCTGCACTACTAAAGTCCCATTTATTAGTACATCATATTCAGATTTTTTAAAAAAAAGTACAAGGCATTCTAAAAGGTAAAAAAACAAAATTGTAAGAGACTAAACTGGGATCAGAATCAGAGTCAGATATAGCAGGAAAGTTGGAATTATCAGACCTTGAATTTAAAACAACTAATATTAGTATGCTAGGCTTTAATGGAAAAAATAAATAATATGATAAAACAGATGGCTAATGTAATCAGAGTATTGGAAATTCTAAGGAAGAATCAAATAGAAATCTAGGAATAAAAAGACATCATAACAGAAATGAAAAAATTTCTTCAACAGGTTTATTAATAGACCTGTGGGGGGAAAAATCTCTGAGCTTGAGAAGATGACAATTGGAACTGACTAAAGTGAAAAGGAAAGAAGAAGAAGAAGAAGAAGGAAGAAGAAGAAGAAGAAGAAGAAGAAGAAGAAGAAGAAGAAGAAGAAGAAGAAGAAGAAGAAGAAGAAGAAGAAGAAGGAGGAGGAGGAGGAGAAGAAGGAAGAAGAAGAAGAAGGAGAAGAAGGAGAAGAAGAAAGAAGAAGAAGAAGAAGAAGAAGAAGAAGAAGAAGAAGAAGAAGAAGAAGAAGAAGAAGAAGAAGAAGAAGAAGAAGAAGAGGAAGAAGAAGAAGTGGAAGAAGAAGAAAAAAAACCAACAATCAGAATATCCAAGAACTGTGGGACAACTAATTACAAAAGATGTAGTATACATGTAATGAGAATATCAAAAGGAAAAGAAATAAAGGAACAAAGCAATATTTGAAGCAATAATGACCAAAAATTTCCCCAAATTAATGTCAGACACCAAATCATAGAGATCAAATAGGATAAATGCCACAAAAAATAGACCTAAACAGATACCTCATCAAAGATATACCAAAGTCAAGTGTCATCATATGTCATTAGAGAATCGCAATTTAAAACAATGTGATATCACTACATACCTAATAGAATTGCCAAAATCCAAAACAAAGATAATACCAAGTGCTGGTGAGGACGTGGAACAAATAAGAACTCTATTGCTGGTGGGAATGCAAAATGGTGCAGCCGCTTTGGAAAAACAGTTTGGAAGTTTTTTAAAATTTAAATCTTTATTGTTCAAATTATTATAGATGTAACTCCCTTTTCCCCCCCATAGCTCCCCTCCACCCAGTTCCCACCCCACTCCAGGCCCTCACCACCCTACTGTCCATGCCCACATGCATATGCATACATGCATATAAGATCTTTGTCCTATCTCTTCTCCCACCCCCCCATTCTCCCAGAGAAATGTCAGTCTGCTCCATTTCCATGC
The DNA here is from genome assembly GCF_964339955.1 of Pipistrellus hanaki. Classification (NCBI taxonomy): domain Eukaryota; kingdom Metazoa; phylum Chordata; class Mammalia; order Chiroptera; family Vespertilionidae; genus Pipistrellus; species Pipistrellus hanaki. Next base: position 26,324,517 of record NC_140524.1, on the reverse strand, counting down.
CCATGATTCTATTACATTTATCAGTTTACTCTGTTCATCAGATTTTTTATTCATTTGATTTTTAGACTCACTTGTTGATAGATATGGATTTGTTGTCACTTTGTTGTTCATAATTTTTATCTTTACCTTTTTCTTCTTCTTCCTCTTCTTAAAGAATACCCTTCAGCATTTCATATAATACTGGTTTGGTGGTGATGAACTCCTTTAGCTTTTTCTTATCTGTGAAGCTCTTTATTTGACCTTCAATTCTAAATGATAGCTTTGTTGGGTAGAGTAGTCTTGGTTGTAGGTTCTTGCTATTCATCACTTTGAATATTTCTTGCCACTCCCTTTCTACATAGTTTCTGTTGAGAAATCAGCTAACAATTGTATGGGTACTCCCTTGTATGTAACTAACTTTTTCTCTTGCTGCTTTTAAGCTTCTGTCTCTGTCTTTTGCCCTTGGCATTTTAATTATGATGTGTCTTGGTGTGGTCCTCTTTGGATTCTCTTGTTTGGGGTTCTCTGTGCTTCCTGTGCCTATAAGTCTATTTCTTTCATCGGGTAGGGGAAGTTTTCTGTCATTATTTCTTCAAATAGGTTTTCAACATCTTGCTCTTTCTCTTCTTCTGGCACCCCCATAATTCAGATGTTGGTAGGCTTAAAGTTGTCCCAGAGGGTCCTTACACTATTTTCATATTTTGGGACTCATTTTTCTTTTTGCTCTTCCAGTTGGGTGTTTTGCTTCCACATTTTTCAATTCTTTGACTTGATTCTTGGGATCCTATAGTCTACTGTTGAATCTCTGTATATTATACTTTATTTCAGTCAGTGTATGGTTAATTTCTGACTGGTCTTTTTCCTTTTCTTTTTTTCTTTCTTTCCTTTTTTTTTTTTTTTTTTTTTTTTTGGCATTCTCATTAAGATCCTTGAAGGTCTTACCAAGTTCCCCGGAGGTTTCTAGAAGTCTTGAGTAACCTTATAACTATGGTTTTGAACTATCGAGTGTTTTGGTTTCTTCAATTTCTTTCATTTGTGACATGTTTCTTTGTCACTGCATTTTGGCTGCTTCCCTGAGTTGACAGAGTGGCTTTGTGTGCTAGGTGCCCTATATGGCCCAGTGGGTCAGCCTCCCCAGTTACTTGAGGTGGACACTTTTGTTGCATCCCTTTGTGTGTTGTGTGCACAGTCTTGTGGTAGTTAAGCCTTGATTGCTGTTGGTATCACTGAAAGGAATTGACATCCAGGCCAATTGGCTGTAAGAACAAGCTGTGACTACAGTGGGAGAGCTGCTATGTAGGAGACACCCTTATGAGGTAGGACTTGCTTCAGTGGGGCTTTGGTATTCACTGTGTCTGCCCCTTGAGTGTGTCACTTATGGATGTGAAGAGTTGTAACCTGGATGATCTCACACTGACCACTGGGTACACTGGCTGTTGGATCTCCAAGGAGGTGCAAAGTCAGCCACTGCCTGGGGCCACTTAGAAGGATCTACAGAGAGATATGCACATCCCTCCTCTTTGTATGGAGTTTGAAAGTGCCCAGATGAGCCCCATTTATAAAGCAAGGCAGGCTGAGGTGCTGGCCTTTGCCTTCTTTTGATAGCTTTGGGGCTCTCTGACTGAGATGCAGTTTGACAGGCTGAGAAAGGACTGGCCATTCATATGCAAAAGCCACTGTGCACAGCTTGTGTGGGGTTGTAAAATGGATGGGGAAGAGTCTCAGGGAATCTCCAGGGCAGAGCAAACAACAATGGCTACTAGTCAGCCCTGCACTGGGGAGGTTCCGGCTCAGGAACAAAGACCATTGCGAGTCCTTCTGTCTGGAAGAAAGCCACCCCTGCTTTCCAGCCCCTATGTCAGACAGTCTAACTTCTCCCTGTATGTGTCTGGGTCCCCCAAAGTCTCGCCCAGCACTGGAGCTCAGTGCAAGTGGGAGCTTGTATCTCCCGCTCGATTGAAAAAGCAGCATACCCAGGTGCTAGCTTGTGCTGCACCTCTGCACCTCTTAACAGTCTCAATGCGCTTTCTTGTTTACTTCTAGTTGTACTTCCACTCAGCCAGCTTTCCCATAGTTCTGGATGATAGTTGTTCTGTTTTAGTTGTAATTTTGATGTGGTTGTGAGAGTCAGCAAATAGAGGTGTTTATATATGCCACCATCTTGGTTGATCTCTCCTTGTTAGTTCTTAGAAAATTAAAAGTACTCTTATATATGATCCAGCAATAATTTTCCTTGGTATTTAATTATGTGAAATGAAAACTTATGTTTCTACAAAAACCTGCACATGGATTTTATAGTAGCTTTTTTCATAATTGCCAAAACTTGGAAACAACCACAATATTCTTTAGTAGGTGAATGGATAAACTAATTGTGGTATATTCAATGTACCATTACTCATGAAAATACCTGGAGAATGCATATCATTCAGTAAAATAAACCAATGAAAATGGCTACACACTGTATGATTCCAACTATATGACATTCTGGAGAAGGAAAAACTATGGGTACAGTATAAAAAAAATCAGTGGTTTCGAGGGGTTAGAGGGAATGGGAAGGATAAACAGTCAGAGCACAGAGGATTTTAGGGCAGTGAAACTATTCGGTATGATACTACAATGGTGGATACATGTATTTTGAGCATTTGTCCAAATACATACAATGGAAAACTCTAAGAGTGAACTCTAATGCAAACTACAGATTTTGGGTGATAATGATGTATACATTGATTGTAACAAATGTATCTCTGTGGTGCATGATGTCAATAGTGGGAGCACCTGTATGGGGGGTAATGGGTGTTTGGGAACTCTGTACTTCTTGTTCAATTTTGTTGTGAACCTAAAACTTCTCTAAAATTTAAAGTTTATTAATTTAGCCAAAACCGGTTTGGCTCAGTGGATAGAGCATCAGCCTGCAGACCAAAAGGTCCCAGGTTCGATTCCGGTAAGGGACATGTACCTTGGTTGCAGGCACATCCCCAGTAGGGGGTGTGCAGGAGGCAGCTGATTGATGTTTCTCTCTCATCACTGTTTCTAACTATCTCTCTCCCTTCCTCTCTGTAAAAAAAAAATCAATAAAATATATTAAAAAATAAAGTTTACTAATTTTAAAAAACCCAAGACACATGGGGAAACCTAGGTTAAGTTTAATTATTTATTGTTCTGGAACATTTTTCAAGGTCAAAAATCATAAGAGTTATTTCAAAAATATTTAATCAGATGATTTCTTTCACTCACTAAACATTTGTTGAGTACCTTTCATGTTCCAGGCTTATAACTATGGTAATAAATGTGATTCCATTAATCTCCATTGTTTACACTCCAATTAATGGAAAAATTTATAGTTTATTCTTTTTATGATTCCTAACACGGCATAGGCCTAGAAAAGAGATATTATCAAAATGGATCAAAATTTCAAGTTTATATATTCTCTCTCTATAAAACCCTATAATGCAAATAGACCCAACGGCGGAACAACCAAACAACTGATTGCTATGATGTGTGCTGACCACCAGGGGGTGCATGTGAAACATGGTGGGCGTCAGCTGCAGCAGGATGGTGGAGCAGATGCACAGGGGCACCAGACCAAGGCAGGGCACTGGGCGCTGTCATCGGAGTGAGCCTGAGGTAGTTACTGAAAATTCTTTGCTGTCAACGCCTGGCTCTGGTCCTGATTGCTCAGTGCAGTCAGCAGGTGTGAGTGGCAGGTGCTGGCACCATTGGCCCCTGAGGGCTTCTCCAACTCCCCCTGTTCCTGAGGGATGATCGGGGCTGGTAGCTTCCTCTCACACCTGCTATTGGTACTGGCACTGCTAGCACCCACTGCTGGTGCCAGCCCCAATCACTTCACACTGTCAGGAAGCAGCGGTGGGGGAGTGAGGCTGCTGGCAGACAGGGGACAGGGGGCGTGGTGGGAGCAGCTGGGTGGGGGCATGGAGGATGGACCAAGATCCGCCCCTGTGCCCACCACAGCCTCGTGGCCCACGGTTCCTTTCAAGGTGCATGAATTCGAGCACTGGATCCCTAGTTAAATGTATAAGAATGTTAAAAGGCAATTTGACAAAGGTAGAGATTTTGTCAGCTACCTATGGGAAGTGACTTTGTGTAGAAAAAAGTAAAAGAAAGTAATGAAAATCAAATCTTCAAGATTATTAGTTATAAATGGTGGAACAAGAGTTTTCTAAAGGGATTTCAAAGACTCATATTCTATACTATATATTTACCAAGATTAAATATATAGAAGAAAGCCATATTCTGTGGGTAAAACATTCATCATTCCTAAAAGGAAGCTGTCTCTTATGGAGTTACTAGGTTTAATTCAATGCCTTTAACTAGAAGGTCTTCCTAAAACAATCAGGTACTGATGTAGGATGATGTGATCAGATTGTCTGTCCAAAGCAAAGAATGCCCATGTAATAGGAAGGGCCTGGTGAGAAATATTTTCTGGTAGTGTTGAGACATGCTCTCAGTGTCCATATTTTTTTGTGTGTGTATTGCCACAAAATTATCCTGATATGCCTCTTTTAAAACTAAAAATTTGTTTAAAAAATTACAAGACATTTGGCATGATACATTCAATATTTTAAAATATTTTATTGATTTTTTACAGAGAGGAAGGGAGAGAGATAGAGAGCTAGAAACGTCAATGAGAGAGAAACATCGACCAGCTGCCTCTTGCACACCCCCTACTGGGGATGTGCTCGCAACCAACGTATATGCCCCTGATCGGAATCGAACCTGGGACCTTTCAGTCTGTAGACCGATGCTCTACCACTGAGCCAAACTGGTTTTGGCGATACATTCAATTTATGTTTGGTTTTAATTTCTGCTGTGATCACACAGATTTCGTGTCTTTGAGAAGAAAGCTGTTATACAGAGACTTGGACTCACAGCACTCCAAATAATAGCTATCCTTGTCATCTCTCCCAGCAGCTGGGATACTTGTCATCAGACAGCATGTTCCTAACAATAACAACACCAAAAGAAGATGCTAAAAGTGAAAATGACTGTATATAGCAAACTATATGGAAAAAGGGACATTAACTGCCAAACAGGGAAAGAAATATTCGATTTGCTTGCTGGTTCAGTACCAAGGATATCATCTTGAGCTGGAGTTTCGCTGAATAGCAGAGGTTAGTTACTCTGTAAATCAAGTGAATGCTACAGATGGAGTTACTTATTTTTGCTTTGGTTTGCATGTTTGTCCTCTGGCAAGCCACATGGTTCAATACAAAATAGCAATATTTCATCTTCCTTCTTTTGTTTCTTCTTTTATAGCAGGCCAGTAATTATGCTCAAGTCCCACAACTCATGTGGAGAAACATGGAAAGGAAAAGGACAAAGATATGGAGAATGGTTTGAGGCATATTCTCCAGTTTAAATGTGAAAATATTTTCCCTTTGAGAAAATGAGTACATGTGTCCCTCCTGGGGAAAAGGGCATGTTGATGAGCAGAAATGGAGACCTACCCACAGGAAGGAGCAGATAATAATCTCAGTTTGGACCTGTCACCAAGCAAAAGAAAATGTGACCTCCTATAATTCTACTAGGGGACCCCACTTACAAAATGTATTTCCCACTCTCTGAAATTAGGGATTTCTTTTCATTTTAATGAGGACTCCAAGTATTCACTTTTATAGACTTAATATTAATTGGGCCCATTTCTGAAGTTGGAGTTCTTTGTACATTGCCATAATATTGAAAAGTTCAATATTACCTTTTAATAATATGTTTGAGTAGGTGAATTTATCAGTTCTGATACTATAGAGCATGTACACTGAATTAGTCCATATCCTGCCATCATTACTTTTGGGATTACCGTTTTTTTTTTTTACTATGCCTTATGTGGAGAAAATCATCCCATTTTATGGGGGTTTCTGAAGGCTATCAGTTCATCATAAAAATATGTAAGTATGAAGGCAGTTGCAAACTCCTTCTCTTAGAGGAGCCACTTAGAGTAAAAATCTCAGACATGCTTTCTATAACAAAAAAATCTAAAAGGAGTTTATGCCATTAAAATATTAATGCCTGACTATGAAGATTACATTAATGGGAGGAAAGATGGCGACTGGCAAGCAGTTAGAGAGGGAGAGTGTGTGAGAGAGTGAGGAAGTGATAGAGGTGTGCGTGGACTTGAGTGGGTGTGTGTGTGAGTTAAATAAAGACAGTTAGACCCTGCATTTCTTCCAGGGAGCTGCCAATCTGGGCAATCTTAGACTGCAAAACCCTGCTGTCACCGCAAACACTCTGGGAGGACACTGGCGGCACAGAGACCACACCATCTTGAAGAACAGAACTGCTTGAGACTAGGATCCTAACCTTGCCAACACCTAGTCTGGTCTCAGAAGCAAACCAGGACCCTATAGCCACTCTGGTAAAAGATCTGCGATTACTACTGCAGACCCAGGGACACCAAGACTCCAGGCACCAGAGCCACAGATTTCTGTGAGTCACAAAGCCAATCCCCCGTCCCCGCAGTAACAGCATAGGAACTGTCAGATCCCAGGTGCACAATAAGGCTTTCTGCACACACAAAGCAGTGGTGACTCTGCCTGACTTTGAGCTTTGGTGTTAGACACGGGAAGTTTGTTTCCTGTGACTAGTCTCTGCGTCCAGGCAGGGAGACTGAGCTGAATTTGAGCCTAGCTGCTCATCCCTAGGGAAGTAGTTTTCTGTGACCAGATCCCATGCCCATGCAGGGCAGGGAGACAGCGCTGAACTTGAGCATGGACCTGTAAACTATGGAATTTGTTTCCTGCGACTAGTTTTCATGCCCAGGCAGGGAGGCAGTCCTGAATTTGAGTATAGATGCATGAACTTGGGGAGATTGTTTTCTGTGACCAGATCTTGTACCTACACAGGGAGACAGAATTGAATTTGAGCCTGGGGGTGCAAATCCGGGGAGTTTGTTTTTCATGACCAGACCCTGTACCTTAGCAGAAAGGCAGCACTGAATTTGAACCTGGATGGGCAGACTCAGGGAGTTTGTTCCCCATGACCAGACCCTGTGCCCACACAGGAAGGCAGCAGTGAATTTGAGCCTGGGTGCGTGGACATGGGGAGTTTGTTTTCCACTGTACACACTCAGGTGACCAGACCCACACCTATACTAAGTGGCAGTGCCACCTGACTTTGATTCAGGGCAAGTGCACACAGAAGGCTTTTTACTGCAGGGTAGAAGTGGACCTCCTGCCAACACAGTGTGACTGAGCAACCTGGTCTCTGAAGCAGTTCAGGGACCCTGAATCTCCACTCAAGAGGCAGCAGTGAGCACCAGTAACTAGACTCTGTTCCTCATTGCATGTGCCTGGGATCCTTAATTCTCGGTACATTCACACCAAGAGCCAGTGACTCCAATTCTTGGCGCATGTGCACACAGGGACCATGATTCTCAGCACAAGGTAGCACCAAGCAACAGAGACTCTGGTATTCGATTCCTGGCATGGACACAGGGAGCCTCTGACTCCTGAAATGCAATAGTGGACTTTGATTTTTGGCACATGCCAGTGGGTCCTCTGTTTCAATGTGGTGCAGTCCACACTAAATCCCTGATTCTAGGTGCATAGACAAGGCCACACTAAGCACCTATGACTCTGACTCAGTGTGAGCATGGCTCCCACCAACCCACAGCAACCAAACGTCTTGGTGTCACATCTCTTCAGTGACACTTAGAGGGTGAAAAATTCCCACTGCACATGGCCCAGGCCCCCACAACTCGACATTTGAACCTTTTGGTGTTAGTCATAATGGGGAGACAATGAAACAATCCCCAGAGGAAAGAAAAGGAGGAATCACCAAGAAAGGAAATAAGTGAAACAGAAGCATGCAACATGACAGAAAAAGAATTCAGAGTAATGGTGATAAAGTTCATACACTGGATAGATGAAAAAAAAATCAACAACCTATGCAAAAATCAGGAAGAAATGAAAAATGATATATCTACAATCAAAAACACCATGGCAGGCTTCAACACTAGATTAGAAGAAGCAGAGGACCTAATTAGTGAGTTAGAAGATCAGGTATGGAAACTAAGCTTAATCTGAACAGCAACTAGAGAAAAAAAATTAAAAAGCAAGAGGAGAGCCTAAGGGAGCTTTGGTACAATGCAAAACAAAATAACATACGAATAATATGGCTGCCAGAAGGACAAGAAGAGAAGCAAGGATTAGGAAATTTATTTGAAGAAATAATGACAGAAAACTTCCCTGGTATGGAGAAGAAAAAAGTTACTCAAGTACAGGGAGTCACAAGTAAGATGAATCCCAAAAGACCCACACCAAGACATGCCATAATTACAATGGCAAATGTTATTTACAAAGAGATAATATTAAAGGCTGCAAGAGAGAGACAGAAAGTTACCTACAAAGGATCCCCTATCAGATTATCAAATGATTTCTCAATAGAAACACATCAAGCTAGAAGGGAATGGAATTATTCAAAGTGATGCAAAGCAAGGGACTGAATCCAATAATAATCTATTCAGCAAGACTATCAATCAAAATTGAAGGGGAAATCAGGAGCTTCACAGACAAAAAAACAAAAAACAAACAACAACAAAAAAACAAAACAAAAAGAAAGACAACAACAAAAAAAACTAAGGGAGTTTATCACTACCAAGCCAGTAATGTAAGAAATGCTAAACGGAATGCTGTAAAAAGAAACAAAAAGGTAAGAAGGAACACTGCTTCAAAAAATAAAAATAGCTACAAACAAGTACCTTTCAATAATAACTTTAAATGCAAACAGACTAAATGCTCCAATCAAAAGACATCAAGTAGCTGAATGGTTAAAAACACATGACCCATATATATGCTGTCTGCAAGAGACACACCTCAGAAGAAGGGACTCAAACAGACTGAAAGTGAATGGATGGAAAAATATTGTTCGGGCAAATGGAAATGAAAAAAAAAAAAAAAAAAAAAAAAAAAAAGCTGGGGTAGCAATACTTATCTCTGACAAAATAGGCCTCAAAGTGAAGGTCATAACAAGAGATAAGGAAGGCCACTTCATAATACTAAAAGGGATCAATATAATGAGAGGATATAACCCTCATAAACATATATGCACCCAATGCAGGAGCACCCAAATCCATAAAAAATTTCCTAGAAGATATCAAGTGAAAGATCGACAACAATACAATCATAGCAGGGGACTTTAATACACCACTGACATCACTGTATAAATACACTAGATAAAAAATCAGCAAAGAAACAACAATCCTAAATGACTCACTAGATCAGGACTTAATTGACATCTTCAGAACATTTCACCCCAAAGCTACTGAATATACGTTCTTCTCAAGTGTACATGGGAAATTTTCAAAAATAGACCAAATACTGGGTCAAAAACAAAGTATCCCCAAATTGGAGAAGATTGAAATCATACCAAACATCTTTTCAGACCACAATGGCATGATATTAGAAATAAACTATAATAAAAACAATCCAAAACACTCAAACACCTGGAAGCTGAATAGCATATTATTAAATATTGATTGGGTTACCAATGAGATCAAAGAAGAAATTAAAAACATTCTTGAAACTAATGACAATAAAAACACAACAATTCAAAACCTATGGGACACAATGAAAGCAGTCCTGAGAGAGAAGTTTATAGCTCTACAGGCTTACATAAAAAAAAAAACAAAAAACAAAAAACAAAAAACACCACAAGATAAAATGGTAGTAAATCATCTAATGCTACAACTCAAAGAATTAGAAAGAGCAACAAGAAAAGCCCAGAGTAAGCAGAAGGAAGGCGATAATAAAGATTAGAGAAGAAATAAATGACATACAGACCAAAAAAATAATATGAAAGATCAATGAAACCAAGAGCTGGTCCTTTGAAAGGATAAACAAGACTGATGAACCTCTAACCAGGCTCACCGAGAAGCAAAGAGAAAGGATTCAAATAAACAAAATCAAAATGATAGAGGCAAAATAATAACAGACCCCACAGAATTATAAAGGATTGTTTAAAATATTACAAACAACTCTATTCCAACAAACTAGACAACCTGGAGGAAATGGACATATTCTTAGAAAAATACAACCTTCCAAAACTCAATCAGGAAGATTCTAAAAATCTCAATAGGCCAATAACTATGGAAGAAATTAAAGCAATCATAAAAATGCTTCCTTTAAACAAAAGCCCAAGGACAGATGGCTTCATAGGAGTGTTATACTAAACATTCAAGGAAGAACTAAAACCTATCCTCCTCAGACTATTCAAAAAAATTCAAGAGGAAGGAACACTTCCAAACTCCTTCTATGAAGCCAGCATCACCCTAATACCAAAACCAAAACCAGATAAAGACAACACAATGAAAGAGAATTACAGGCCACCATCCCTAATGAACATAGATGCCAAAATCCTCAACAAAATTCTAGCAAATTGGATCCAGCAGTACAACAGAAAGATCATACACCATGACCAAGCAGGATTTATCCCAGGGATGCAAGGATGGTACAATATTCACAAGTCAATAAACGTGATACATCACATAAACAAATTGAGAGATAAAAATCATATAGTCATATCAAATTAGGCAGAAAAAGCATTTGACAAAATCCAACACACTTTCTTGATAAAAACTCTCAGCAAGGTGGGAATAGAAGGATCATACCTCAACATCATAAAAGCTATATATGACAAACCCACAGCCAGCATCACACTCAATAGACAAAAACAGCCATTTACCCTAAAAACAGGAACAAGACAGGGATGCACTTTCTCACCACTCCTGTTTTACATAGTACTTGACGTACTAGCCATAGTGATAAGACAAGAAGAAGAAATAAAAGGCATCCAAATTGGAAAAGAAGAAGTAAAACTGTCCTTATTCACAGATAACATGATACTGTACATAGAAAATCCTAAAGACTCCATAAAAAATTATTAGACTTAGTAAATTAATTTGGCAAGGTAGCAGGATACAAAATTAATGCCAAGAAAAATATGACATTTCTATAATAGTGAACTTACAGAAAGAGAGACTAAAAAAGCAATCCCATTTACCATCATACCAAAAAAAAAAAAAATTAAGATACCTAGGAATAAACTTAATTAAAGAGGTAAAAGACCTATATGCAAAAAACTAAAGGACACTGAAAAAAGAGATAGAGGAAGACATAAACAGATGGAAGAATATACCGTGTTCATGGATTGGTAGAATCAACATCATCAAAATGTCCATACTACCCAAAGAAATCTATAGATTCAATGCAATCCCCATTAAAATACTAAGGGCATATTTCACAAACCTAGAATGAACTCTCAAAAAATTCACTGGAATAAAAAAAGACCCTGAATAGCTGCAGCAATCCTGAGAAAGAAGAACCAAGTAGGAGGTATCACAATACCAGATTTCAAGCTGTATTACAAAGCCACTCTTCTCAAAAAAGCCTGGTACTGGCACAAGAACAGACATACAGACCAATGAAATAGAATATAAAACCCAGAAATGGACACAAACTACTAGGCCCAATTAATATTTGACAAAGGAGGCATGAACATACAATGGAATCAAGATAGTCATGTAAATGGTGTTGGGAAAATTGGACAGATACATGCAAAATAATGAAACTAGATCACCCACTTAAACCATACACAAAAATAAACTCAAAATGGATTAAAGGACTTAAACCTAAGACACAAAACCATAAAAAATAGTAGAGGAATTTACAGGCAGCAAAATTTCAGACATATGCCAAAGTAACTTCTTCACTATTACTGCTCCTAGGGCAAAAGAAAATAAAGTGAAAATAAACAAATGGGACCACATCAAAATAAAAAGCTTTTGCACAGCAAAAGAAACCATCAGCAAAATAACAAGAAAGACCACTTCATGGGAGAACATATTAGCCAATGTTATCACTGATAAGGGTTTAATCTCCAACATCTACAGGGAACTCATCCAACTCAACAAAAGGAAGATAAACAATCCGATCCATAAATCGGCAAAGGACCTCAATGGAAACTTTTCTAGAGAAGACAGAAGGAAAACCAAGAGACATATGAAAACATGCTTAAAGTCACTAATTATCTGAGAGATACAAATCAAAACAATAATGTGGTACCATCTCACACCTGTCAGAATGGCTATCATCAACAAACCGACAAATGACAAATGCTAGCGAGGATGCGGAGAAAAGGGAGCCCTTGTGCACTGCTGGTGGGAATGCAGACTGGTGCAGCCACTGTGGAGAACAGTATGGAATTTCCTCAAATAACTAAAAATGGAACTTCCATTTGACCCAGTGATCCCACTTCTACAAATATATCCCAAGAAACCAGAAATATCAATCAGAAAGGATATATGCACCCCTATGTTCATAGCAGTACAATTTACCATAGCTAAGATTTGGAAACAACCTAAGTGCCCATCAGCAGATGAATGGATTAAAAAACTGGTACATCTACACAATGGAATACCATGCTGTGCTAAAAAAAGAGGGAATTCCCACCATTTGCAACAACATGGATAGAACTGGAGAGCATTATGCTAAGTGAAATAAGCCAGTCAGAGAATGATAAATATCACATGATCTCACTCATCTATGGAAATAATTAACAACATAAACTAATGATCAAAAACGGATCCAGAGACAGGGAAGCATCGATCAGACTGTCAAATCTCAGAGGGAAGATAGGTGTATGGAAGTAAAGGGGAGAGATCAACCAAAGGACTTGTATGCATGCATGCATGCATATATGCCTAACCAGAGGACACAGACAATAAGGGGGCGAGGGCATGAGTGGGGGGGGGGGGGTTTGGGAAGGTAATGGGATGAGGACAAATATGTAATACCTTAACCAATAAAGAAATTAAAATGTAAAATAAATATTAATGCCTAAATTTCTTCAATGGTAGAAAGAAAACAAAATAATGGAAGTAAATTCAGGGAGTTGACTCTTACAAAGCCAGAATATAAGAGAAACTAAAAAATTGTTACTAAATTAGAGAAGGAAAAATGGGCCACATCCCCCTAAAGGTTCATAAAAAATTTGAGTTGGAATGATGCACAAAGAGAAAATGACAAAAAGAACAAAGAATGTGAAGAAAGGAGAGGGAGATGATATGAACATAATCCATTGGGAGTGGCTACAGGCCAGCTCAGGTAAAATTTCAAATGAGTTTCCTGCCTCATGATGCTTTGCTTCTCGCCTCTGCAGGCCATTACTCTAATCAAGTTTCTATCATAATGGATCTATCTGGGACACAGTATCTTCACCTATGACTTATTTCAATGCCCCTCATGACCCAAAGACATCGCTCTCTTCCTTACTGGAATTTCTAAACTCTAGGAGTGGCCAACTTTATCCAGTCCATTGATTATTTCCTGCCTAAACAGATTCCATTGCAAATTCCTTAGTCAGCAAATTTCTTCACCCTCATGAAAACCGATGGCACGGTTTACCATATCTATCTTAACTCATGGTCACTTGACTCTAGTTTCTCTGCTTCTTACCCTGGGCTGCAGAAGACTCTCTCATAGGAAGTTGCAGAGCTGGGCATTCCTGGTCAATACAGATTCAAAGTGATCCTTGCTCATGGGTCTTTCACTTCTTCTTTTTCTTTTACTTTACTGGGGATAGCCCCCAAAGTTCTGTATTCATCCCTTTGTTCTTTCTCATTTGTCTTTCATACTCATTCACATTTGGCCAACATCTCTGTATTACCATTTTCAACTCCTATTTTCTTCAATCCTGATTTGTATACAAATCCTTTTAATTCATTTACTAACCATCAGCTCTAAAGCTGATCTCATCACATTCTGCCAATCAAGCCCATCCATCAGTCCATTTATGTCAGTTCTACTATAGTGGGTTGAATTTGTGTCCCCCCTCCAAAATATGTTGACCTTATTTGGAAATATAATCTTTACAGAGGTAATCAAGTTAAAATGAGGTCATTAGGGTGTATTTCCACTTATATGACTGATGTCCTTACAGATAGGGGAAATTTATACACAGAGACAGACATACATACAGAAAGAATGCCATGGGAACATGAAGGCAGAGACTGGGGTGATGCATCTGCAAGCCATGGAAGGCCAATGATTGCCATTAAACCTTCAGAAGCTAGGAGAGGCATGGGGCAGATTCTCACAGCCCTCAAAAGGAACCAACTCTACTGACATCTTGATCTCAGATTTCTAGCCTCCAGAACTGAGAAAATAAATTCCTGTTGTTTCAACCATTCTATTTGTGATACTTTATTATAACAGTTTTAGTGAACTAATAAAAATACCAAGCTTCCAATCTCCAACACTAGAAAACCTGGGCTAATTCTGGGTTCTTTCATTTTCTTCATCATATATATCCAATCTGGCACCAAAGATTTCATTTATCTCCCCCAAATGACTCCTAGCATCTTTGATTCACATTTTCTGTTGTTTCCTTTTCTTCTACCATTTTAAAAACAAGTTTCTGTTGCCTTCACTGTTGTCCCAACCTTCATCATGTCATATCTCAATTCCTATAAGTCTTTGGCTGGTCTCTCATAATCCAAAATTATCTTCTAAAATATATAATTCATGTTGCTTTTATCATACTAGTACCATTGTTGAGACATGCTTATAGTGCCATATTACCTACTATGCTAAATCTCAGCTTGACATTCATGGTCCCCCATAATCTGGACACATCTTATCCACTCAATATTTTATTCCTCTATATACATCATCCTTATTTCTCTCTTTAATCTAAGCTCATTCTCCTTTACCTCTCTGCATCAAGATGCTTTCTTACTTTCTTCCTCTAATCAAAACCTATTCATCTTTCAAGGCCCTCATCAACTTTCACTGACTATGAATAGTCTGACCCATGCTAATAATCTCTTACCTTTTACTACATTCTAATCAGTAACTTCCAGGTTAGCACCAAGTGATATTTCTTATATTTTATTTGGATTTACATATATTACATCTCTATTTCTATCAGTTTATAGGGTACTAGAAACGTGGTGCATGAAATTCATGCATGGGGTGGGGGGTGTTCCTCAGCCCAGCCTGCACCCTCTCCAATCTGGGACCCCTTGAGGGATGTTAAAATGGTCAGTCAGACATCCCTCTCACAATCCAGGACTGCTGGCTCCCAACTGCTCGCCTGCCTGCCTTCCTGATTTCCCCTAATCGCTTCTGCCTGCCAGCCTGATCACCCCCTAACCACTCCCATGCCAGCCTGATCGATGTCTAACTGCTCCCCTGCCAGCCTGTTTGCCCCCAATTTCCCTCCTCTGCCGGCCTGATCACCCCTAACTGCCCTCCCCTGCAGGGTTGATCGCTTCCAACTGCCCTCCCTTGCAGGCCTGGTGCCTCCCAACTGCCCTCCCCTGCTGGCCATCTTGTGGTGGCCATCTTGTGTCCACATGGAGGCAGGATCTTTGACCACATGGGGGCAGCCATCTTGTATGTTGAAGTGATGGTCAATCTGCATATTATTACTCTTTTATTAGATAGGATAGAGGCCTGGTACATGGGTAGGGGACAGCTGGTTTGCCCTGAAGGGTGTCCTGGATCAGGGTGGGGCATGGGGTGGCCAGGGAGAGGGGCCTGTGGTGGTTTGCAGGCCATGCCCCCTGGCGACCCAAGTGGAGGCCCTGGTATCTGGAATTTAGTTATTTACTTTCTACAATTGAAACTTTGTAGCCTGGAGCAGAGCCAAGCTCCCTGCTCACTCTGGCTGCGGCTATTTCTGTTTGGTTTTATGAATCTTCTATAATTGAAAATTTGTATCCTTAAGTGGAGGTCTAGGCCAGCCAGGGCAGGTGGAAAGCTTTGCTTCCTCCATTGCCAGGGCAACCCGAGCCTTCTCTTTCCAGCTCCATGGCTGCTGCCATTTTTCTTGGGATTTATCTTCTATAATTGAAACTTTGTATCCTTGAGTGGAGGCCAAGGCTGGCTAGGGCAGGCGAAAAGCTTGGCTTCTGTTGCCGGGGAAACCCAAGCTTCTCAACTGCTCTCTGTGGCTGCAGCCATCTTGCTTGGGGATAATTTGCATACACCCTCTGATTGGCTGGTGGGTGTGGTTTGAGCGAAGTGATGGCTAATTTGCATATTACTGTTTTATCAGGTAGGATAATGCTATTAATTAATTGATAAAACTCCTTAAGTAGGAATAATGGGATGTTTGAGGACAGAAGGAAGGAAATTGGATACCAAGGGAAGAGAAACTTGGCTAGAACAAAGGAAAATTAGTCTAAGTCAATGATTGCCAGATGTGCTCTCTGGACCACTAGCATCTAAATTATTTAGGATGCCTGGTAAAATGCAGATTACCAAACCCCATTACAGACCTATTGAGTCAGATTCTGAAGCCCAGAAATTGAAAATTTTAAAAGAAATTCAATGATTCTTATATGTACCAAATCTGAGAATCCCTACTTTAATTGAACAAGGCAAAAGATTGATATTGAAAGGAAACAGATGTTCTTATGTTTATTGGGTCCATGTACTTTCCATCAGGATAACAATAAAATGAAATAGTTTCATACTATGATGATTTGCTTTGATTTTATTTTCCCTCTTCAACCTACTGCTTTGAGCACAGAAACCCTTTCTTTTATGGCAAGAGTATTTCCAGTAGTGCCTCACAAATATGGACTGGCTAGTACAGAGTACCTTGAAGAACAGAAACGCTGTGGCACTCCAAGAAAATGTAACTGAGACTGCTGGGCTAGCTTTAGCTCTTAGTTTCTCTGGGAAGTAAAATTTAACCAGAAGCAGGCTATAGACTCTTGGAATTCAACTTTGGTAGCATGGAGAGAGAGAGAAAAAAAAATCAACTTGGGAGATCTATTGTAGTTGCTTAAGCTTTTAATTGGAACCAAGTGATAACTACAACATGTAACTGATTTAGATTAAAAATTGAAGACCTGCTTACTAGCTCATAGTGAACAGGATTTCTGCAGTTGAATACTACAGAAGCAAGATAACAAAATTAGATACGTTATAGGGGAAGAAAAATGTGCAAAAGTCCTAGAATTAAAATGAATTGAAACCTCCTGGGAGAAAAGCTATTTGGTAAGCCCCATTAAGTCTATTGTAGATAGCTTTATTTGACAAAGCATCCTGGCATGTGGAACAGGAAAGAAAATAGCTATAAGATGATCTGTCAGGGAGTTTCTTGTCTCTAAACGAATAAGATTCTGTGCAGTAGCCAATACAGCTTTTAACTCAAAAGAGATACAGAGTAAAATGCAATTATATAAACCTAGTAAGTGCATTCAGTCTGAATCTCCCATACACCACTCTCCTCTAATGACTCCTGAAACTCAGCAATTTATCAAGTGGATGCTCAAATTTATGGTTGTATGCATTTAAGGGTAACACTGGATTAACACTGTATACAATACTTCAGGATTTTTAGGTGGAGACAATACTACAAGTAAAGAATTAATCACCTCTAAAACATCCTAAGTACTTAAATAGTTTGAATAGCTCAATTATCCTTATTTTGTTTATCTTCGTTATAAGTTTATAGTGTGTGTTTGCAGTATTTAGTATGTGTTAACTGTGCTAAAGTGCTAAGTATTCACTTAATACAAAGGATGCATTCAATGTATATGTAAGTTTATATGTTAGGGATATAACATATGGCCTAAATCGAGGAAATTCAGATGTAACTGCTAAGGAATGCCTTTTAAAAAGCATATACTGGTGGTTTTCTCTCCTTAATATTTTCTGCTTCATGGAGTGAAGATTTTAGGATCACTCAAGTGGCTATAGAACTGGTGACTTCAATATGCAAGTACTGGAACAGAGAAATTCTGATTTTCATGATAACCAATCTGGGGTCTCTGTCTCTGTCTCTGTCTCTGTCTCTGTCTCTGTCTCTCTCTCTGTCTGTCTCTGTCTCTCTCTCTCTCTCTCTCTCTCTCTCTCTCTCTCTCTCTCTCTCTCTCACACACACACACACACACACACACACTCACACAGTAGGGGCAGTATCTCTAATGTCTAGTACATTATCATATCTCTAATGTCTAGTATGGTTACTGGCATGTAATCATTATTAAATGAATAAATGAATTCTTGTAACCACCATAAAATCCCTGTTTGTAATGTACTTCTTACAAGAGTGGAAGCTGAGGCTCAGTGAGAAAGAAGTCCTTCCTATGCCAAGAAGAACAGAATTGTCACTAGAAATCAAATGTTCTAACTTTAGGTCTGGTGCTTTTTCCACTGTACATTTTTTACTCCTAACATAGCCTTTTGGCTGATATTTTAATCTCTCCTATGACACTCCCTCAAAGATCGTTTGATATGAAATTGAAGAGTATGGTGTTATATTGTTAAACAGACTTGCCTTATGAGTTCCAACCGGGGACCCTCGCCATGGCTTCTGTTTCACAGTAAGGTCCTGACTATACTAGGCAAGAGCAAAAGTCTTTACCCAGACCAGTCTTTGCAGATTCCTGTTTGGTTCCCAATAAACCTCCAAGTAACCACAAGGGAAGGAATCAGATAGGTAGACTCATATATTGTAGATATTTCCCTTTAGTTTGTAAATTTTCTTTGACTTCTCTCTTTGGAGACCTTCATACCAAATTATATAACCAACTCCTATATTTTCTGGAATTTCTTTTGCTATATGTATTTTTTTTTTTTACATTTGAATCTCAAATTTATTATTATTGATTTTGGTGTAAAGTATATGTGATGTAGTAATCTAATGATTTTTCCTAAAAGTTTGGCTATTTAACCATCTATGAATAAGCTCTCTTATGGTTTCTAAATAATAATAATAGAATAACATATTATTAATGTTATTTTGTTCAAATTTCAAGTATAATAATAATAATAATAATAATAATAACAATAACATATTATTATTAATGAATCCAAACCAAATATAGAACAATGCTGGCTAAATGTCCAGTGTTCCTAGGAAAAGAAAGTTTTAATTAGTTATTATGATGGAAGATGGTGGGGGTGGGTCAATGGAGACAATACTGTAAAAAATCCTGTAGCCACAAGATTGATATTCAGCCAGTTTGTACTTATATGTTTTTCATCAATTGTTTTTGGCTAGTTCCAATCTAATGGGTTTGTGCCCATCACTAACTGGGTATTAATGCTTTTAAAATACCATCCCTGTGAGTAGATGTTATTTAAATAAAACAAAGCAGAATTATCTTTACCTGATTCCTCAGTTTCTTTTGTTTCTGATTTTTCTTCTATTTCATCATCAGACATCTCCATTTCTTCTTCTCTCCTGATTCCCATTAATTCATCATTATGTATGTTACGGATTTCCTAAAGTTAAAAAGTATGTTTTTTAGGTGGGAAAACCTTAAAAATGTTGATAAAATGACCAGAGTTAAGGATAAGATAAAGCAGGTTTGTTGACATATAACAAAACTTCAGAGTACTCTTAAGGCAAAGGCAAAAGGTCATGTTGAGGCTAAAATAATCTCAATAGAACACAGCAGACTTTGTACACTCTGTCTTGCATTTGGATTTTTTTCCATACCCAGAGTTATGTCAGTTGATGATTTTTATATCCCTCTCATGTCAGAAAGTACTTTTTTTCAAAAAAAATTTTTTTTTGTAGAGTATTCAACAGAACTCTTACTCAAACTTTTGCAGGTTTAGAACTTATAGCAAAAATGAGTAGTCAGGAATGAGCTTCTACCAGATCACCCCTTCCATGCATAATAAATATACTTTGCAAGCAAAACACAAAAACCAAAGCAAACCAAAGCAAACCCCTAACTAATTAATGGCAGTGGAGAGTGAACAAAAGCAGGCATATTATGAAGAGGAGCTAACACTTGGAAGAAGGGTGTGGGTCTCTCAGATTTTAAAGGGCCTTTTAGTCTGGGAGCAGACCACCTCACAGGGTGGCTAAAATTTTAATAGAAAATCCATGGTCTTTATATCTTAAGGAAATAAAGAAGAGAATGCAGGGTAATTACAGTCTCAGAAAGAAGATAGACAAAGATAGAGAAATTCAAATTCTGTGAATAAGATCTGTTCAAATTTCTGCATTACCCATGAATCATAGAAGCACAGTGCAGATTCCAAACAACACAGCTAAAAGAACTGAATTGTGATTTGAGCTGCCATCGAAGACAGATAATTTTTAGCTTAACTCTAATAAAGAAAATTAACCATTTAAAACAGAGGGCAAAGTCAACATTCTTTGGAAGAACATAAAAGAATCCATAGTCTTAAAAGAAAAAATATTCATCCCAACCAGTGTGGCTCAGTGGTTGAGCGTCGACGTATGAACCAGGAGGTCATGGTTCGATTCTGGTCACGGCACATGTCCAGGTTGTGGATCCCCAGTGGGGGACATGCAGGAGGCATCCCATCAATGATTTTCTCTCATCATTCATGTTTCTATCATCTCTCTCCCTCTCCCTTCCTCTATGAAATCAACAAAAATATTAATATGTTTAAAAAGAGAAAAAAATATTCACAATGTGCAGGAAAAGCCCCGAGTTACATGATACAAAGAACTAGGATGAGATGATCCATCTTTAAGAAAAAAGACAATAAACAGAGACCAAACTTGAAATTAACCAGATATGGCATTTAACAGACGAGTTAAAGCAGCTATTATAATTATCTCAGTGATATAAAGAAAATATATTTATAATGAAAAGATAGAAAATCTTAGCTGAGAAATAGAAACTTTTAAAAAGAATCAAATGGAAATTCTAAAACTGAAAAATACAATATCCAAAATAAAAGTAATTGGATAAATCTAACAGGAGAATGCAGATGACAAAATAAAGAGAGAACTTAAAGAAAATAATACACAGTTATCTAACCTGAAGAGCAGAAAGAAACTAACTGGGAATCACAGAAATAGGGGAAACTAAATTATTCAAAATCTTTGAAGAAAAAATAGTTGAAGATTTCTCAAATTTGATGAGATACATTACTCTTTAAATTCAAAGAACTCAGTGAATCCAAAGCAGGATATGTGTGAAAAAAGTATATCTAGGAATATCATAGTAAAACTGCTGAAAACCTTTTACTCTTTAACTAAACTTATTGTGATAATCACTTCAGAATACATGTAATTAAAGTCATTAATTACATCTTAAACTACAGTACTGTATGTTGCTTATTTCTTAATAAAACTTAAGAAAAGAGAGATAAGTCTTCAAAGCAGCCAGAAAGAAAGACCACATTAAATGCAGGGCAATAGCAATAGAATATTTTGATTTTTTTTAAAAGAAACAACAAAGGCCAGAAGTCAGGGGAATATCTTTAAAGTATAGGAGAAAATAAAAACATCTATTTACTCAGAGTTCTATATTCAGAGAAAATATCTTTCAAGAATAAAGATAAGATAAATATATTTTCAGACAAATGTAAATGCAAGAATTTGTCACCCAAAGACTTGCACCATTAGAAATGCTGAAGAAAGTTTTTCAGGCTGAAGGGAACTGCTACCTGATGTAAAAGCGGGTCTTCAGGGAGGCATGAAAACATTGGAAATGACCAAGATCACACTGAAGATTTACTCTTCAAAAAGAGTAAATATGAGAATTGTGTATTTTGGAGCAGCTTATAATCATTTAGAGGCCACTTGCTGCCTGTTAAAGTCTCCTCAGCACTGAGCTGTGTATTCCTTGCCATGTTAGCTCCAAATGGGCCATAATACAGGAAATATCCAAAGCTGTCTGGTGAAAACTACTTCCGATTAGAGGGATTATAAATATTTCAAAGATATTTCTTAATAATTAATGCCATAGTTAATAACTATCTAAATTAATATTCTCCTTTGTTAATCCCTTTATCAGGAAAAATAATGATTTCTATATCAAGTTAAGTTTTCAGTAAAGATAAATAAAAGTAACTTTGAAAAAAGTGAGTGACTCAATGTTATCATTGATACTTAAAAAGTAATAGAAAAATAAAAGTAATAAAAAATAGAAATATTAACATAACATTCTTCATGTGCTACAGGGACATTACATAAAAATAGAAGAAAATAATGAGTTGTTTGAGAAAAATGAACCTTAAAGGGCTGTGACTAGAGAGACATTTGTCATGTCTGATTTTTAGCCATTGTGCAGAGAAAAATAAATAAATTGCTTATTTCTAAGAATTTATTCTCTCTCGTGAGTCTGGGTTTTAGTTATCATCAAAGAGCTATTCCTAGAAAGGTGATTCTAATAAGGGTTGACATTGACAAATTCAAGTATTATAAAACTTACTACACCCGGAAAAGTCATGGCTCTCCTAGTTGTTTAACAAAAATGTAAACTGTCAGAGGGCATAAACAAAGACCAACTCTCAATTCACAAGCGTGATGTTTAACTCTAGGAAAGTTACTGTGTTTTTCAAAAGAGTAAATAAAGTTCATTCTAGGGAAATGCCCCAGGACAAGAAGATCTTACTGAGAGCTAAGACATGCCCTGTAGCTGCTCAGCATCTACATGGCATCTTTCTGTTTCCAGCTGGGCAAGAAAGCATAATATCTTCTTAGAAGTATACAAAGTTTAATAAATAAGTGATACAACTTATCTACAGGTACCTCACATCTTTTTAAAAATCCCTAGAAATATACCATACCTATTGACAACTTTTACCTCAATGCCTCAAATTACTTCATGAACAAGAGTTACTGGGGGGATAAGGACACATATATAATACCTTAATCAATAAAGAAATTAAAGAAAGAGTTACTGGTTCTTTTAGTTGATAATGAAATAAGGATAGGAAAAACTAAGAGTATATATGCTCTAAGTTATTTAGTCTGGCATGCAAAATGGTTAGAGCCCTCAAACCACTAGAGAATCTTAGGCAGGGGGCATGGCTTGAGGTTCCCCAGCCTGGTGTCAGGGTGGGGGGGCACAGCCTGAGATCCCCTGTCAAGCACCATACGGGTGGGAGTGAAGGGGGTAGGGACAGCAGCCTCAGGTCCTTGCTGATTGCTTGTTAAGGCTCCTTATGGGAACTAGGCCTCTGCTGTGGGTGCAGCCATCTTGTGTTATGGATCCCCCCGCCCCCCACCTCCTCTGTGGGCGCTGCCATCTTTGTGGCAGAGTGACAGTCAATTTGCACATTCCCTCTTTATTATATAGGATGTGGTGTGAAAAGGGTGAGATGAAGGAATGGGAAAGAGCAGGGGATAAGTAGGTAGCTTCTACACTTACATAGAAATTTGTTTCTGCGATATCATTCAGTACAATGAAGCAAAGCACAAACAGATTCTTATTCAATGCCTATTGTATTATACATAATAGAAATAAAATTAGGTTGATCCAAATTTTGTTTTATGTGTTTTGATGGCTGAAAGGCAATAGCTAGTGTTAATGCAAATGAGCCTTAAAACAAGGGTATGCAGATGACTTGAACATCTATCTGTAAACAGGTCTTCAGAGTTTGGAATGGTAAACCTGGAAATCTAGAGAGAAAGTTATTTTAGCAATCACAGTATTTCATTTTACAAGAATGCTAGTAATCACCAAGTCCCCTTTCCTCTGGCTCAGTGGTATAAATCATATATTAGGGAGCATGCAATGGGTATCTTTTAGTGCCTACTGCCATTGCTCTAGTTTCAATATGTTATCCAAGGTTTAACTTCTAATCTGTGCCAGCTTCTCAGGAAGAGAAACATGCAGGTTTTAAATGATCTTGTAGAAAAAGAGTTCCCACAACACAGAACTATCAGTAAAGTCATTACAGACACTAACTTTTAGAAAGGGGAAGGACTTTAGAAGTCTTTCATTAACATTTCCAATTGTATCAGCAGGAGCCTCACACACATGTAAATCAGGAAAAAAGAAAAAAAAATAATGAAAAAGACTCATTAGCAAACTAGTCTGCCTGGCATATGCTAACAAAGTGAGTGCCTAAACTCTCTGCCTTCAGGGACTTTATTCTTACTCCATAACCTATCTTTAACCAGAGTAAGTCAGTACTGGCCACTAATAGGAGAATGACAATTAGACAAGGAGTAAGTACTTTTTTTGACACCAGGAGGTCACCAGCTGGCATATTTCCAGAGGCAAATGGTAAAAAATGCTCAATATCAGGAACTTTCAACTTGAAGACACTCCTGATTTAGGAGTTGTAGCTTCAATGCCTGGTTCAATGCCTGGGGGGGAGGGGGGGGGAAAGAAAGCAAAAAAAAAAGCAAGTCTAGTTGTTGAAGTCACTGAGATGTTCTGATTCTCAGTGGGGTGCTATGTGGCAGCCTAAATTCTAAATTTAAGAGAACAGTTTTTCACTTTCTATAGGATTCCTCTTTTTAGTCCTCAGAGTTGCCTGTTATTAAGTGAAAGTATGCAGAGGTTAAGAAAGCTATGACTTAAAAAGGCACCAAAGCCCCAGGCAGTGTGGCTCAGTTGGTTGGGTGACGTCCTATGCAGTAAAAAGTTGCCAGTTTGATTCCTGGTCAGATCACATGTCCAGATTTTGGGCTGGATACCTGGTAGGGTATGTATGAAAGGCAGCCTAATGATGTTTCACTCTCATATCCATGTTTCTCTCTTCTTCTTACCCCCCCTCTTTAAAAATCTATAAAAAAATCTTTTAAAAAACGAGGCACCAATATATAGAAGAGATCTTATAGGTTTAGGGAATACAATACCACAGGAAAATGATAAGCTATTTCAACCACTTTCAGTTGTTTTACTTATCAGGATGGAGGTATTCTAGGTAGACACTTAATTTAGTCCAATCCAATAGGCAGGAAGCATTTTTTTCTGGGCTTCTACAAATTCTACAAGGCACATTGTGAAACATGCAGCTCTTGGTATTTCCTGCTAGCCATATAGTTTACCCTCATCACTGTGCCAAGGAAACTCTGCTACAATATTAAGTGATAGAGTATATAGCTCTAAGTTGTATACAGACCCAGAGAAATGTTCAGCTCACTGGCACAGCTGTTTTTTTGAGAAAGTAATTAAAATGAAATATACATATATCTACCAGATAGGTGTGATATAACTGCAGAGAGCCTTGATGAATAATATTAATGAAGAATATTTTATTGCAAAGTTGTTTATAAAAGAGTTGTGACCTAGGTACCTCGGTGCACCAGCCAGAGGCTGCCTTCTTCCAATAAGAAGGCAATACAGATGCTTCTCCACTTATGATGGGTTATAACCTGATAAACTCATCCTAAGTTGGAAATTTTGTATGTCAAAAATGCATTTAATACACTTAACCTACTAAACACATAGCTTAGCGCAGCCCACCTTAAATGTTCTTTGAACATAATATCTAAAAAAACAACAACCAACCAAACAAAAAGAAAACTCTGGCAACACAATACATTGTAGAGTGTTGGCTATTTACCCTTGTGATCATGTGGCTTACTGGGAGCTGTGGCTGGCTGCTGTTGGCCAGCATCATGAGAGAATACTGTATCACATATCATCGTAAAGTAAAAAAAATCTTAAGTTGAACCATTGTAAGCTGGCACCATCTGTACTGTACTGGCAGGGCTTCTGGCAATGAGTGGGGCAGTTCAGATAGCTTCTTTCCCCCCCACTAAAAGGTGGAGACTTAATACTACTTTTCTATAATTGTAAGACACTGGGCATTTTCTTTCCAATCTTTATTCTTCTGAACTATCCAAACTACATTTAAAAAGTTTGGATATTTTTATTTTAGGGTACTAAACTCCACTCCTTCCCTTGATCCCTTTGGCTATCCTTCTAGCTCCCTGAAAACAAATACCTTCTCATCTTACATTGCCTGTCATAATGCTTGAGATAGAGAATTGCTCAGTAAACATTTGAATTGAAATGCTGAATTTTGTTTGTCGAAGCTCAAAAACTTGAGTTACACCCTAGGATTCTAAAATCGTTTTGAGTTAGTGTAAGACAATAGCTCCTTTTAAAAAATTCCTAATTCCTTTTTAAAAACAATTCAAACATTACTGGCTTTTTATGACTATATACCCATCCCTTTGGCTGATGTCTTCAGGAATTTCATCCCAGTGACTCCCAGATCCCCTTGCTGAGCCAGAATTGATGGCTCAGAGATATTGGGTCGGCAACTAAGTAATTGCGGATTTTTTAAAGAAAATCAAAGACAATTTTTTCATGGAACTAAATAACTTTATTCTGTAATGTATTGCCCATTTTGATCAATGACCTTTTGCCATCTTTCAGGCAGCATCATAATCCCACGTTCAAAAAACTTCTGGTTTTTATTAGCAAAAAACTGAATCAGGTACGATTTGACATCATCATCATTATTGAAATTTTTACCATTCAAGGAGTTTTGTAAAGATCGAAACAAAATGTAATCAGATGGTGCAAGGTCAGGACTATATGGTGGATGTGGCAAAACATCCCAACCAAGCTCCATTAATTTTTGCCGAGTGACCAAAGATGTGTGTGGCCTTGCATTGTCATGATGGAATACAACACCTTTTCGATTTGTCAATTCGGGCCGCTTTTCTTCAACTGCATTGTTTAATTTCGTTAGTTGTTCAATGTAGACATCAGAATTGATCGTTCGGTTGGGTGGTAAGAGTTCAAAGTAGACAATTCCTTTGTAATCCCACCAAACTGATAACAAAACCTTCTTTTGATGAATATCAGCTTTTGATGTTGTTTGAGTTGGTTCACCTGGCCTGCTCCACGATCTTTTCCGCTTGATATTGTTGTAAACAACCCATTTTTCATCGCCAGTTATCAGTCGTTTTAAAAATGGATCATTTTCATTACGTTTCTTTAGCAAATCGCAGCTGCTAATGCGTTGTGTTAACTGTGATTCTTTCAGTTCGTGAGGAACCCATGTATCGAGTTTTTGAACATAGCCAAGTTGTTTTAAGTGATTTTCAATGCATGTATGTGATACATGAAGCTTCTCTGCAATCTCACGTGTTGTACTGTGACAGTCCGAATTGATTATTGCTTTGATTAGGGCGTCATCAACTTCAACTGGACGACCAGAGCGTTTTTCATCTTTGAGTGAAAAATCACCAGAACGAAATTTGGCAAACCAATTTTGACACTGCCGTTCTTTTAAGGCTTCGTCACCATAAACAGCACATAACTTTTTATGAGCTTGTGATGCGTTTTTCCCTTTGTGGAAATAAAAAAGCAAAATATGACGAAAATGTTCCTTTTGATTTTCCATTTTTCAACGAATGCCAAACGAAAACTACAAAACAGATCAAAAAACTTTTTTTACTGATTAACAGCTGGATAGCCAACTATCAAATAACAAAATGTGTTTTACATTTGTACTACATCTGCAAACCTAAAAATTCAACTGAAGCCATATATGTGTGAAACCCGCAATTACTTAGCTGCCGACCCAATAGTATATGAACAGGGTTTGGTTTATTTTCCTCTAAATGCTCTTCACAGTTTTCATATTATTATCACACAAACTATGTCATGTATTCTCACGAAGAAAGAATGAATAGATTATTATCTTCATATTATAGGTTAGAAAACTGAGGTCCACAAAGATTAAATGACTTATTCAAGACTACAAGGCAGTTTATATCAAAGTGAGAATTTCTAGTCTTGAATTACCACTTACTAGCTATGTAATTTTGTGTGCATCACTTAATACTTCTGTCTCAGTTTCCTCACATGTAAAACATTAATACTATGGAGTTGTTAATGATAAATTGAAATAATACTATTTATCATTTATATAGTATTTACATTTTCCAAGCTGTCTACACATGTCTTACCCCATTTAATCCTATAAGACTGGTTTCACTATTAACTCCAATTTACAGGTGAAGAAATAGTGACTAAGGAAGGTTCACTTGCTCGAAGTGACACAGCTATAACATGTCAGAGTTGAGATTTAGATTCATATTTGCGCCCAAGTTCTTTCCAACTACACCACATCTATTGGGAGGTAGGTGAGATAACCAATGTGAAAATGCTTTATAAAATGTAAATGTCTTACAAATGCTATTTAAATGTGAAGGAATATGATAATATGCCATACACACACACACACACACACACACACACACACACACACACACACACTGTTATCAGACTGGCAGGAAGGACTCAGAAACAAAGTTGAAAAAGTTGCTGCATACATAGATTGAATGTGTCAGTGCCTGGTAATGAAGCTGTCCATAGAAACAGAAAAACTTGACATATATGTAACATCATTCCAAAGACATATCAGTGAAAACAAACCTCCCATCTTGGTTTTTAATCTTGGATTCAGAATAACAATTCAATCACACAGATATACTCTAATGTTACGCTAAAAATGTCACTTCAGCACAAGCAGACAGGTATGTGTCAACCTGAATCTGAAATCAGAGTCCTCTGTTATCTTTAAAGCTGAGACCTACAGAGATGGCTGAGCAGGTTTCATAAAAGAAGCTCAGAAATTTCAGTGCTTCCATGTAACACCAGGCAGCTTTAAGCCCAGTGTCAAGATGCTCTAATAAATGTAAGAGAGCCCTAATAATACTAACACAGAATTCATAGGTTAGTAATTATTGTTGTATCTGAGACCAGCTAGCACAGAGAAATAAACTTATAATTATCATAGCTACATTTCACTACTGAGATTCTATCTAGCAGAATGTTCACATTTATTACCCTTTTGGTGGCAGGTGGTTTGGACACAGTGGCAGGTGATATAATACGTCTTAGTGTTTCGTTAGTGCCTTGTTGTGACCGTGGGAGCTTGGCACTATTTAATTCTGGCTAAAATCCAAATCAATAACCTGTTAAAGGAAGAAACTATTCCCCCCAGGGGTTATTAGAGTAAAGAGTTACCAACCTCAGCTTGTTTGCACCAGACGCTGATGTTTTTACGCTGGGCTTTGGTGAAGTGGTCCCACGCCTTTTGTTTGGAGGCAGAATGGTACACAGCAACTATCTGCTCAACTGCAGCGTCAGATCAGCAGTTGAATTAGGCCAGAGTATCATCCAAGATGGCAAAAGAGAGGACAAAAGAAATAAGAAAAGCATCAGGTGTGTTGTATCTTCTCATATGACACTATTAAGCTACGGTATGTGTGTTGGGGTACCATGATTTTAAAGGGGACTCAGACAGAGATATCAATATACAGAAAGAGAAAAGGGAATTCCAGAGGGCTTGGGATAAAATGGGGACAAAGTTTTAAATACAGGTGGTTTGTATCCATTCAGGCAGGAGAGGCAAAAGTCCTGGGTGAATGTGATTTAGTGCTACTGACTCTGCACAGCATGGTGGCAAGCAGCAAACTGTAACAGCTCCTTTTGACCACCTGCTTCTTTCATAAACCAGCCCTTCAAAATGAACCTGGATGCTTCCCTTCAACATAATCCATCTTTTTACTATTCTGAGGTATGTTTAACCAGAAGCAACATATCAAAACCTAAGATGGATGGAATGCATTTTAAGCCTACAGAAATATAGGTTTTATGGAAGGATACCATGTACATACAGGCTTAGATAGTATTTTTCAGGGTCTCTTAAAATGTTAAAAGGGGGCGGAGACCGGTTTGGATCAATGGATAGAGCGTCGGCTTGGGGACTGAAAGGTCCCGGGTTCGATTCCGGTCAAGGGCATGTGCCATGGTTGCAGGCACATCCCCAGTAGGGGGTGTGCAAGAGGCAGCTGATCGATGATTCTCTCTCATCGATGTTTCTAACTCTCTATCTCTCTCCCTTCCTCTCTGTACAAAATCAATAATTAAAAAAAAATGTCAAAAGGGGAAATGTATACAAATATTCTGGGCTTTATCCTAACCAGTTTAAGAGAAGGGAAAGGTAGACATGACATTTTTGGGAAACGAAAAGGACAAGAGACTCTGCTTGGTTGGGTGTTCACAGTAAGAAAATCCAGAGGTTCTATTTCTTTCTTTATAGCACAGTTTGCACTCTGTGTATTAATGATTTAAGAATTTATATTGCCATGATACTTGCTCTTCTCTTTTTCTATATCCTTTAGTCGTACAAAAATGTGATTTCTCCTTCTGGATTCTATGCTCATATATATTTTCAAAATAAAAATGGAAAATGATACAACTCTTCCTTAATTCCAATTACATATGAGTAAAGTATCAGAAGAGTGGGCCATAACTGCTTAAAGGCAAAATCATAAATTTGTACTCTTATTCTTAAGGTGAATATAGCTCCTTACTCAAAAGGTAGGAATGCAGTATAGTGAAGTAAAGCATTACTTGAGAATTTCTCTGATCTGTTTCATTTAAGGGACTTCGAGTAGGTTTAGAGTAGCACTTCGTTTTGAAAAATGGCCATTTCAGTGGCTTCTCATCCTGTGCCAGTACCTATGACATTCAGTAAAAAAAAATGTAGAAGAAAGGAAACTAAAAACAAAAGATTGAAATAGCAAATTTGGCTTTTATTCAATCACCTTGCCAAACATGGCTACATTGATTATTAAAAGTAGTTACCTAAAAAGCATATTATACGATAAGAATGATGCAAATCTTACAAATGCTGCATTTTAACTTCAGCAAGGAAATTCTGAATGTTCACTGAGGCCTGAGGCTCTTATTATAACTTGAGAATAAGCCAAAGTAGAAGCACAGGATTGTGGTTTAAGTGTCAGTGTTTGTTTCTAAAAAGCTGAAGTAGGTATGCCAGAGGAAATACACAGAGGAGGTCCCCACATGTATCCTGTGAAGTTGGAGCTTTGTCACTTGGCACTATAAGGAGAGCAGATGACAATGAAGGAAGCCTTGCCCCTTGACACAGAATGGCTTCATAGGCCTGGCTCCTGTGCAGAGAAAATGGTGACTAAGTGAAGTGCCCTCTCATCTTTTCAGCACAACTCTGATTTCCACTCACACTGAATGAGAATTCCAGAAAGGGCCTGCTTGAACTTCTCCTTTGCTTCTTCCATGTCTTTTTCATGGGCAACTTTCTCATTCACTAGGCGACGGATGTGGCTGTTGGCCGACTGGATCATGGAGTAAAAGTTGTTGGCACTGCGACGGTTCACCTCTCCCCGCTCAATCCAAGTGAGCAAGGTCTGCACGGCTTCTGAGAATTTGGAATCATCTTGAAAAAAATAATTTATTTTTAGAATCATCAAAAGTAACCAAATCTTGATCTATTTTCCAAACATGCCAGCAATGAGGTCACCATGTCTTTTGGAAGTGGTTCTTTAATGACTGGTGAGGATGAGGAGCCACACATGCATATACATGTACACACAGGTAGCAGGCAGGCAGACAGACTGAAAGAACCAAAGACTCATAAAATAGATTGGTTGTAGTCAATGAAGAATTTTCAGACAGGCAATTGTTTATTCTCTTTTTTGAATTTTTCTCTATCACCATTTATCCCCCTATACCATTTTCCACCTCCACGACGCCCTCAATCACTACACTATTATCTATATCTGTGAGTTCTTCCTCTCTCTTTTTTCTTTTTCAATCCCCCACTCCTCTGACAGCTGTTAGTCTGTTCTCTATGACTCTGTCTCCATTTTGCTTGTTAGTTAAGTGTATTTTTTCCTTTAAAAAGTTTTCTTTACTGATGTAGTTTTCACATATTGCAAATTTCTTAATCTCTGATGGTATGTATGTATGTGTGTAATGTATGAATTAACAGTGAGAGAACTTCAGAATTCTACAATCCTATTTTTTAATAAGGAAAAGTAAATTTGAGTCTAACTTGAATTTGATAGTTACTTTTTCCTTGATCTGCAGTTATAGTATAGGAAGGAGCCTTAGGGTGGAGTTAAATGGGTAATTATTTAAACACATCTTTGACCTTTTATAACATCACTCTTGCATTCTTTCCACAACCACATGCCTTCCACTCAGTCCAAGTCACAATCTATTTTGATGTAATTCATTCTGTTTCTATATTTCTTCACCGCCTGTTTCACTTGCCTGAGGAAAACTCCAAGTATATTTCTGCAACTAGTTAGGAGTTATTCTCTAATGTTAAAACAGTAGCAGAGCTCTTCCAAAACTTCTGATACAGCTTTCAGATCTAGCCACTTACACATTCTGCTGTTAAAAACTCCTGAGAGGATGAGTCCGTTAGCAAACCATTGAAAGACCTTTCTAGGGCTCCATGTCCCTCTTTGGCCAGAAACCCTTATGTACAGTGGAAATATCTCTCACTGCAATCTGAATCTCTTGCTTCTTGACTTTTTTTTTTTTTTAGTGTAGACATATAATGAGAGGCCAGCCTGCTCTTTATAGCAGCATTTCATTTTAGTACTTGCATATAATCTTTATGTTAATGCTCACCTTATGCTTGATGTCCACATGATGAGCAAATTCATTAAAAAAAAAATCAAATGGATCCATTTGGTGTCATGTGAACAGGTCATTCTTGAACTGGCATTTTACCAATAATTTCATCTTTTCCAGTTATTAAAAATGTAGCATTATTTCTGTGTCTCTGTTCTATACTATGTTTTCTGCTTTTCTTTTACAGAAAGACAAAATCAATGCAAACAAAGGGTTTCTTAAATGTGTGAATCCCTTAGGTCAGCAATTTTCTACCTTTTTCATGTCATCACACACATAAACTAATTACTAAAATTCTGCACCATACTAAAAAAGATATATTTGCCAATCTGACAAAAAAGGTATAATTTTGATTCACTCAAATATTGTTGTGTTGGTTGTTATCATTTTTTTTTTTATTTGACAATCTAAGTGAAAAGGTGTCAGTGCCTCTGAGTAAATAGGTATTCTTGCAGCACACCAGCATGCCTTTTGTGGCACACCAGTTGAAATTGCTGCCTTAGGTTATCTGGTGCAAACAAGTTTGGTAAATGAGACCTATTGAAATTAGAATTAGCAGCGCCTTGCTGAGCCTAGAGCACAGGAAGCAGGGGAAATTCATACCTTTAAACCTGGTTTGGTGTCATCAACAAGATCAATGGGACACCAGCATTTATCTGATAAAATCAACCATACTCAAGAATGAAAAGACTGAATTTGAGTACTAACACAGGAGAGTAGGCAGGGAAATTGATGTTAAATAAGCAAAATGCTTCAGAGGGTCAAGCAAGAAATACAGGAATCAAAATTAAAAGAGAAGCAGTCTCATTTAGCAATGTCTAGAAATTTCATGGACACTGTGTGAAATAAGTTGAGCACTTTAAGTGATAAACAAGTCCTCTTTTGTTGGTGGTAGCTAAGTCTTTGAGTAATCTAAGGAAAATGTACACTATGACTACTCTTGGGGTCTCCATTTTCTTATCTGTAAAATGGGGATTTTTACCAGAGTTTTCAAGGGTCACATCAAGTTCCATCATTCTAATTTATTCTGATTTAGAACTCTAACTTGTTATAAGTGATGAAAGGAAGGGTGCTTACATATCCAAAGTCATGGATTACAGCTAAAATTCTCTGATGTGGAGAGGGGGGAAACTTGTTTCTTTCTAGAAAGCTGATGTTGTTGAGAGAAAAGCACCATTCCTTGAGAGAGTAAAGGAATGAAGACAGGTAGGACGAACAGATTTTCTGGCTCTTGAATTACTAAATACAACTCTCTATCTATAAGGTTCAAATACAAGAAATGTCTAAAATTTATTAGTGGAAAATTCAAATGATAATTGCACAAACTACAAATATTTTCATTAATTTTCCAGAGAGGGAAGAGTTATTTTACTCACAAAGCTTAAATACTTTCTATACCTTTGAGTTTTTCAGCAACAATGCTGCATTCATGATCTGAATAGTGGACCACTGGGGGTGGAGATGGTGGGCGCAATCGTTCTTCTTCCATCCTTCTACGGTGGCGCTCCTCCCTTGCTAGCATACGCTGTTTGCATTCCCACTCATACAGGTCATCTCGAGCTTGTGCAAAATCAACGTGGATGCGGCCTGTGTCCTTCTTGTCAGTGCTAGAGCCCAGGCGAATGCGGTAACCTAAATGCACAAGAGGAAGACAGAGGAATACAAGATCATCCAAATGCATGAGCAACTGTAGGTACCTTTCCAAGTTTAATGCTTCAGATGCAGTTACAACAGTTCAAAGTGACTATATGACCCCAAATTCTCTCCCCACTATTAGCAAGGTGAACTATCAAAAGACTTGGATTATAGTCTCATCTCTGATAACAGTTTACTATTCTATGGGTTAGGTCAGTCTTGTTTGTAGAATATCCATCTACAATCTTACCTCTGGCAGAGAGAGGCTCTGTGGATAATGGTATCAAGAATGAGTCTTATGATGCCAAAAGCACAACTAACAAAAATATCAACAAATAGGAATACATCATACTCAGAAGAAATAATAATAAAAAAAGATAATTTACAGAAGGGGAAAAATTTTTGCTAATCATACATCTAATAAGGGGTTAATATCCAAAATATATAAAGAACTCAATGAACTCAATAACAAGAAAATATCCAATTATTGATAGAAAGTAGAACTAAATAGGCAATTCCCCAAAGAGGGTATCAAATGGGCAACAGAAACATGAAAAGATGCTCAATGTCCCTAATCATGAAGGAAATGCAAATCAGAACCACAATGAGATGTCACCTCACACATGTCAGAATTGCTATAATCAACAAGACAAGTGACAACAGGTGCTGGCAAGGATGTGGAGAAAAGGGAGCCCTTATACATTGTTGGTAGGGATGTAAATTTGTACAGCCACAAAACAATATGGAGGTTTCTCTAAAAATTAAAAATAGATCTACTATACCATCCAGCAATTCCACTTCTGGGTACATATCCAACAGGATTTTGTTGAGAAACAGGCACTCCCATGTTTATCACAACATTATTCACAATAGTCAAATACAAAACAACCCAAATGCTCATCAGTGGATGAACAGATTAAAAAAAAAAGATGTTATAGTTTTACATAATGGAATATTTTTCAGCCATGAGAAGAGAAGATATACTCCCACTTGCAACAACACGGATGAACCTTGAGCACATTATGCTAAGTGAAATCAGTCAAACAGAGAAAGTCAAGTACTGTAATGTTATTATTTATATATAGAATCTAAACAAGTTAAATCTGTGAAAGAAGAGAGTAAAATGATGGTTACCAGGGGGTAGGTTTAAACTAAACACTCAAGTGAGTCTCAAAAATACAGATAAGGAGGGATAAGAGTGTTGGTGTTTTGGGGTACAAATTTGTAACAAGTAGTAAACAAGCCATAGAGATCTAATGCACAGTATAATGAACATAGACAATTAATAGGGTGCCCGGGGCTTGGGGTAAGGCTTGTTAGCTGTGCCGTTAGCTCTAATGAGGATGCAGCTCATGCCTCCCACCCTGGCTCTAGGGTCCTGCATGATAGGCCAGTCATGAGCAATGGGGGAAGCAAATACTGAAGGAACTAGATGAGTATTATGAGTTTAAACAGAAGAGGAGAGTGCTATACTGCATTCAAAAAAACCCTGTTAGGAGCTGGGCAACCAGAAGATCCAGATTGTGAGTCAGATGGTGGAGCTGGTGGAAAACCGGAACAGACAGGTAGAAAATCACATGGAATTCTCTGAGATGCACCAAGAGGTCAATGATAGCACTGGCCACAGTGGCAAAGGCAGCCATGTTAAGTACAAGAATGAGACAATCACACAGGCAGAAAAGCCCAATAATAAGATATCTCAGCAACAGAGCAACAGTGCAAATCAGGAGAATGCATTTAATAATCACAATCACAGTGACATCATCTCATAAACATACAAGGAGAAGAAAGCAAAGGCCTCTAAGAAAAAGAAATGCTCCAAGGTCAAAGCAGAGGGGTAAGCATCCCCTTCAGACCTTCCCATTGACCCAAATGAACCCATGTACTATCTGTGCAATCAAGTCTCTTATAAGAGAAATGATAGGCTGTGACAACGAGGACAGAAGCCCCATTGAGTGGTCCCACTTCTGTGTAGGACTGAAATCATAAACCAAAGGGCAAGTGTCAAGGGGAGAACAAGAAAACCGTTGACAAAGCCCTGAAGAAATAAAAAAAGGAGAGGGCTTATAATAGGTAGTTGGTGGACCTTGCTGAACAGTGAGGAGTACTAAGCCGGTGAGATGCCAAGACTGTACAATGTATATTTTTTAAAAATGTTAGAAAAGGAGCCATTCCTTTTGTAGAGATGGCGTGATTCTCTGCATTTTTTCCACATTGGTACCTATATGTAACAAGAAAGTGGTCTGTGGATAAACATTTTAGAAACTACAAATACAGGTTTAAATTAAACACTTGAGTCTAAAAAATACAGACAATAAATTGTACTATAAATATGTAATGTGATAAATACTGCTATATCAGCAATCACATAAAATATAAAAATATATCAAAGTAGCACATTGTATATCTTAAACTTACACAATGTTACTTATAAAATTTATTCAATTTAAAAAATGAATGAGTCTTATATAGCACCATGAGCTGGGAAGAATGGAAAAGGTACCCTCAAAGTATGGTGCCTTTGAATAACTTCAAGAATGTCAGTCATATCACCCCACAGAATTTTAATAAAATTTACTTTTTAAAGAACAAAATACAATTTTTATTGTGGTAAGAACACTTAACATGAGATCTGTCCTCAACAAATTTTAAGTGCATCAGACTGGCATTTCAATCCTGAAAAATGTTTCCTAGATGTATTTGGTGACTCTGAACCAATTTTTTGGGGGTGGAAAATAGATATGATAAAGAGGTATATGATCCAGGTGACACATATTTTGGGATCCTTAAAAGAAATCGCAGTGTGATTGTAATATAATGGTACAGGACTAAGATTCAGAAAAACCAGGGCTCAAGTCCATACCTCCACTTTTTGTGCCCGCTGTACTCCCAAAGCTAAGTCAATTAACAAAAAATGAAAAAACTAAGTTTATACTAACTTTTAAAGTTTCAGAAGCTAAGCTAGTTGCTTCCATACACATGTGTCTCATTTCATTCTCAGCACAAGCTTGCAGAGTTACTCCTGACTTAAACAACTAAAAATATGGGCAAAGCATACAAAACAATAGTTTTTAAGACATTGGACATCAGGCAATGAAGACAGAGATCATTGAGAGACAAGAACCAAATGAAATGGTCCCTATGATTTCCCCAGCTTATTGCCTGAAGAGAGATTCCAAGCCTCAGCACAGAGAGGGGAACTCAAGCAAAATACAGTGATCTCCCTGAGAGAGGGAGACAATGGTAGATAGATTTTGTATGGCAGAATACTGGAGGAAAAAGCTACACAGAGAAAGAACTTTAAAGATCTGAAGAAAGTCCTCTACTACTACTTAACTGGATATTAGTGTGTGTGTGTGTGTGTGTGTGTGTGTGTGTGTGTGTGTGTGTGTGTAAACTACCTGAGCATTAGAGGTAGCAATTCCTGGACTTCACATAGGGCTGGGAATAACACTTTAACACCAGCCAGAGCAGAAAAATTAATAATTTACAGAGTAATCAAAGGGTTTTGCCTTAATTAGTGAAAAATAAAAAACTAGCCCTAGACTAAACCATGCTGCATCCCAGAACTAAGCTCAAGAATATTTATAGGAATAAAAATGATTTGGCACCCAATAAGTGAAGTTTCACATTGTCTGATATCAATAATTACCCAATGTGCAAAGAAGCAGGGAAATAATAAATATAAAAAGTTAATTAATCAAAACAGACCCAAAAAGTAATATAACATAATGATAGGTAAGGACACAAAAAACAACTATTATAATTGGATTTCATATGTTTAAGTAGCATATATTTAACAGATTAATTAGAAATACAAAAGACATAAAAAAGAACCAAAATCAAACTGCTAGAGATTTTAAAAAATATATATTTTTATTGATTTCAGAAAAGAATGGAAAGGAAGAGAGAGATAGAAATATCAATGACGAGAGAGAATCATTGATTGGCTGCCTCTTGCATGGTCCCTACTGGGGATGGAGCCTACTACCCGGGCATGTGCCCTGACAGGGAATCTAACTGTGACCTCTTAGTTCATAGGTCGATGCTCAACCACTGAGCCATACTGGCCAGGCCAAACTGCTAAAGAAATTTAAGCTACAAAGTCTAAATTGAAAAGAAAAAAATAATCACTGGATAGTACTAACGGCAAATTAGACAATGCAGAAGAAAAGTTTAATCAACTCGAAGACATAGCAATAGAATCTATTAAAAACGAAATATATAGAGAAAAATGACTGAAGAATAAACATAGTACTAGTGAGCTGTGGTTCAACTTCAAGGGAACTAATATATGCCTAATGGAGTCCTGATTGAAAAAAGAGGAAGGAATATAAAAATATTTGAAGAAATAAGGGCAGGAAACTTTATAAATTATAGAAAACTCAAAGATCTAATAATTTCAATGAATTTACAAGCACAAGAAACATGAAAGATATTACACTAAAGTAAATCATCATAATTTTGCTCAAAACCAGCTATAAAGAGAACATCTTAAGGCTGCTATAGACAAAAGACACATATACAGAAAAGCAAAAATATAAGGATAACATCATATTTCTTATCAGAAACAATGCAATCAAGAATATAGTGGAGCAACATTGAAGGAGGTGGAAACCTGTCAACCTAGAATTCTATACCAAGAGAATATATCTTTTAAAAAGAATGGTAGAATAAATTCTTTTTGATACAAATGCTGAAAGAATTCACCAGGAGTAGATGCATTATTTTTAAAAAGGTTAAAGAAAATTCAAGCACCAGAAAATGATACCACATGTAAATATGGATCTATGCAAA
The DNA here is from genome assembly GCF_964339955.1 of Pipistrellus hanaki. Lineage (NCBI taxonomy): Eukaryota > Metazoa > Chordata > Mammalia > Chiroptera > Vespertilionidae > Pipistrellus > Pipistrellus hanaki. The sequence continues at coordinate 26,285,966 of NC_140524.1, read as the reverse complement.
GAAAGGAAGAGCATACATAATATATAATTACTTTAGAAAATGCACACTAATTAGATATAAAAAGGATAAGTGGTTGCCTAGAGAGGAAAATCAAAAGTTGTAGGAGGACAGGATTACAAAAGAAGCATAAAGAAAGCTTTTGAGAAAAAAAATAAAAAAAGCTTTTGGATGAGGTGGACATATTCATTATTTTGATGCTAATGATGGTTTCACAGCAGTATGTGTCAATATCAAATTATATTTTTAAAATATACTAAGTTCAATATATGTCAACTATTATAAAGCTGTTATAAAGAATAATATCTATTAACACTAAAAATGCCACACATTCCTTTTAGAAAGAGGAAGAATACATACATTTCATGAACAAACTTCGTTAGGGGCCTTTACAGTTTACAACCCACTTTCACACCCATTCATCTTATTTGGTCATATGAACTGAGCCATCAGAAAAATGGAGTTATTAATGATTATACACATATAACCTATTTGGTTAGGATCATAGAGAAGATAAAATGAGAGGATGATAGGAAAGCTTTGTGTACACAAACAAAATAAATACCGTGATGCTATGATAGTATCATGTGCACAGGGCCAACTCCCAAAGCTGTTCAAACTCAAATAGAACAAAATTATTATTTCTATATTCCTAGCCCCCTTTCCTAAGAGATTTTTTTTTAACCTCCTTTTTTTTTTTTTTTTTTTTTTTTTTTGCTTCTCTTTTTACAGTGTGGGAGAACAGCCATCCAATTCCTAGCACTTGTAAACTTTTATTTAAATGAAAAAATTTAGTTGTTTTCACATCACTGATTGCAATTTCCTTTCCTTTGGCAGTTTTGAGAATATTACTAGCGAGCTGATTTCAATGACATATAGATGGATGCCTTTTGAGCAGCATGTTGTCTTTTATGATACAAATGCTGAAAGAATTCACAAGGAGCACAACTGGTCAGAGCTTTTCAAAACCTTAATGTTCTTATCAAAATAGTCTATTGTGGGAGGCTCTTTTATCATTGCTAAGTGCTGTCGAATCTTCAGCAGTTAGATTTGATAGCACCTAGCAAATTTAATCAGTGTATTCCACATCTGTCTCCTCCTCTTCTTTCCCATGTTACTAGTCCTACTTTTTCAAACCCTGATTACATTTTCCCTGGCTTATTGCAACAGGAGTCTACTGACCTCCTCTTTTTTCTTCTCTCCTCTAATTCATTTTTATACAGAGCTGCCAGATTAATCTTTCAGAAACAATCATATTCCTTGTTCAATTTTTTTCAACAATTGCTATTACCCAATGAATAAAGACCCAACTAAGTCATTCAAAGTGTGCTAACAATTTATGATTTTCCTCCTCCTTTAATGTCTACTCAATACACGAACCACTACTAATTATTTCCTTGAATGTTTACCAAAAGTTACCACCTTTGTACCTTTGTTCATGCTGTATGCATGCCCCATTGCTTACATCCAAATCTTTTCTCTTTGACAAAGACTTGGTCTAAATGCTACCTTTCTTTCTTGCCCTGGTGGGTTTGGCTCAGTGGATAGAGCATCAACCTGTGGACTGAAGCGTTCTGAGTTCGATTCTGGTCAAGGGCATGTACTTCAGTTGCAGACTCCATCCCTGGCCCTGGTTGAGGTTTGTGTGGGAGGCAACCAATCAATGTTCCTCTCTCACATAGATGTTTCTCTCTCTCTCTCTCTCTCTCTCTCTCTCTCTCTCTCTCTCTCTCTCTGTCTCTCCCTTTCCTTCCTCTCTCTCTAAAAATCAATGGAAAAATATTCTCTAAAAATGCTACTTTTCTTGGTATTCTCTCTCTCTCTCTCTCCTACCTTGGTCTGCTGTATAGTCAGAAACCTATTCTGCCCAGCACTCAGCAAGTATTCAATAACTCACTGACTTCCATAGGTAATTTTGAGCATCTATGTTTGTTCCAGACTATGTGCTAGATGTAGTGGATTCAAAGTTATATAAGACACAGTTCTTTCCCCCAAGGAGTTCACACTCTGGTTTGGAAAACAGATGTAGAAAGAGACAGTTCTAGCATGGTTATAAATGTCATGTTTGGAGAATGCAGTGGGTGATGTGGAATCATTGAGGAAGGGGTGACTAAACCAGCTTGGGGCAGAGTGGGGAGAGAAGTTAGAGAAAGCTTTCCAGAAGAGGTTATGCTTGAGCTGGAGTTTTAGGGTGTGAAGATGTGTGTATGGTGGGTAAGTGGGGTGTGTGAAAAAGGTAATTCTGTTCAGAGGAAAAGGCATAAAACACCACAGAACATTCTAGTGTGGTTGGGACATGTGTGTGAGGAGATTGGGAGATAACTGAGGTAAAACTGGTAATTAAGGCCTTTAGATGCTACAAGTAGTTTAGAGTTATCCCATAGAAAACTGAGAAGTATTAAAAAAAAAACTTTAAGGAAAGAAATTACTAGATGGTAACATGCATTTTATTTCTCTGAAGGCAAGAGGGGTTACTATTAGGCCCAAACTTTAGTTGCCACAGATGCAAATACATTGATTCCAAAACTCTGCATTGTGCTGTGATAGGCAGAATCCTCATGACTAAATACCTACCAGAAAGATAAAGGGCTTTGTCCACCATGAACTCCTCAGCAAAGCGAATGTGACAAAAATTCTTTTTGCTCTTCCGAATAGCAATGATCTCTCCACACTGTTCAAACACTTCCACGATGATCTGCTCTGTCCCATTTTCAGGCAGGCCACCCACAAATACTGTTTTACATCCTGGTGGTCGTTCTCGGGTTGCAGGAGGTGGAAGATCTTTATGTAAGTGAAAAAACATTTGAAATTAAAATGCGTCTTTGAGATAAACCTCTTTGAAACCTATCAGATCCCAGAGATAGCCTTACTGTCCCCCCCACCAGACTTAGCTGAAGAGTGCCAGAAGCAAGCAGCCCCAAAGTGCTCATCTCGGATCCACAGAAAATTGGTTGCATGAACCTGAAAATCATTTTATTCAATGGTTTGGTGCCCATAATGGCTACAGGATATAGACTCAGACCTGTTTGTCTGTCCCATGCAGAGCTTTTTAATTATGTTCTTTACTTTTGTTGTGACAACAATCTAGTCTCAACTTTCAGTAATTTTATTAAGAAGACAGTTCTTTGGGGGAAATCACATTTAGTTTAAATTCTTCGGTTTAGGAATTCTCAGAACCAGGGTCCCTGAGACAAGGGTTTGTATAATTCAGTTTGTAGTTGCCATGTTCTCTCTGTTCATCCTTACTGAAAGAACTGTTTTAGGATTAATTTGATAATGATGGGTGAACATTTACAAAAATATTTATAGATCTCAGAATGATTTGATTGACAATGTCAGCCAGGGTACTGAGAGGGCAGGGCGGGGTGAGGGGGCAGGGCCGGGTAAGAGGGCAGGCAGGGTGAGAGGGCAGGGTGGGGCGGGTCCAGCTCCAGGTAAATGGACCCTAGGCCTAACCCAACCAATCAGGTCAGCCAAGGTAGTGGCACCACCCTCCCTATAAAACCCATTGATATGTTAAGTTCTTCCTCCTTCTTGCCATGCCCTCATTGGTGTAAGTGGGACTGAGCTCGGACTAGTCCGAAATAAATACAGGCTTTCTGCAATTGCATCGGATTCGGCTCCCTGGTAGTCTTTGGGGTTTATGACACTTGGGCATAACAGTACAAATGATCTTTTTAAGTTTTTTTTTATCTTTAAAAAAAAAAATAACAGTGAGCTCTTCCTCAAATTCATTGATGGAGAGAGCTGAGGTCTCAAGCCAACCATGTAGCATTTAGAGGAAACTATGAAAGAAGAAAAAGTAAGTCCACCTGGTTAATCACTAAAGTGACATAAAATTGGCTATAGAAAGACATTATAAACCTGCTTAATGAGATGATGCTCTCTCTGCTTTAAAAATATGGGCTTACCAGTCACTCATTTTATATATGAAGCCTGTGTATTTGTCAGCTCCTTACTGCTATTTATATGTTTCAAAGCATTTTCCAAGCAAAATCCCACAGTTTACAGTCCCCAATACAAAGCCTGATGGTCAAGGTTTTTCTAGTGTTGTTTTGATCTGCAAGGATTTATTTTGTGTAATCCGTTCTCTCCATGTAGCTCGTAAAAATAATTCTTCCTGCTCAAGATTTAGAGAGCACAACAAGTAGTGATTACAGCTCACATATAAAAATAAGTGAGTCTCACTTGTGGATTAAGTCCAGGCCTCCACCTGGCTTTTATCTAAGTTAGCAAGCAGGTGATTTTGGAGCTTCCTTGGGTATTGGCATCTCTAGCTTTGTCATTTTGCTACTGCTGTCTGTCTTATCATGTGGCTCGGAATAATCAGGCTCTCATGATGTTTTCTTTCCCTCTCTTTAGTCAATAAAAGGGGAGAGAGAATCAGGGAACTTACAAAGTTTCTGTTAATTTTTAAAATGTCAGTAATTTTAAGAACTCACTGTATTGGTTTTTTGATCCATATGAGAAACTTAAAGGGAAAAAGAAGATAACCTAGTGAGGAATCTGAAATGTCTTAGTCATGGACACTAGAGAGGTTATAGTTTTAATCAAAAGGGGAAGATGAGGTCAGAATCTCTTGAGATTTATGCTTTTTAGTTTTTAAGAACCGGAAAGGATTCTAGGTATCACACTTCCAGTGATTCTCAATTTTGGCAGCACGTGAGAATCAAGCTGGGAGTCAAACAAAGAAACACACAAAAATACTTAGGCCCCACTCTAATGAATCTGATGCAATTAGCCTGTAGCGCAGCCTGTGTATTATTTTTTAAAGCTCCTCAGGCAAGTCTAATGAGTAGTAGGATTAAAAACCACTGACTTGGTTGAGACAATTATTACAGAGCAAAAATCTTAGCTGAGTGAGGCGGAGTGTCTCACTCAAAGCCATCAAGTTTGATAGAAAGATAAGGAGCATGAACTTGGAGCAGGCAAACATGGATTTAAGCCTTAATTTAATTACCCACTGCCTGTATGACCATAGGAGAATCTCTGACACCTCATTTTTCATCTCTAAAATAAGGATACCTTATAAGGTTTACTGTAGGATAATTAATAATCTACTTCTATATTGCATGTGGTACAATGTGTAGTACTTGATAGGTTCCCAATAAATAGTAGTTACTATAGCGTTATTATTATTTATTATTATAGAACCCAGGTTTCCTAATTATCAATCTGGGGCTTCCTAAAGCCCTACCACAAGTCTGGAGTAGAGTGGTAGCTAAGACCTGGATTACTAAACTCATAGCTTCTTGCTTTATCCAGATTTTTAGATAAGACTGGGCTTGCGAAGGAATGACTCTTATGGACAGAGGAATCTACAGCTGTGAAGACACATATGGTTTTGACCATGGAACATAACCCACTCACTGACCATACAGGTAGAGAATTTGCAAGAACATACATATAGTTAGAGCAATGTTTTCAAATAAAAGACTTCAGAATAATTCTGTTTCAGTAACCTTCTGAAATCCACTGTGGAAAGGAATTTGGTGGTAAAGAATCTTGTTGTGAAACAAATGATCATCTTTTTATATTATATTAGAGGTCTGAAGCACAAAATTCGTGCAAGGGGTTCGGTCCTTGCAGCCCTGCCCCCCACCCACTGGTCATTTCAGAAGGTCATTTCACCGTCTGGTCTAAATAACATATTAGTTCTTTATTACATAGGATGAGTTTGCTTAGTTAGGTCTACCTTTAGATTTGTTGAGAGGCTCTAAGGAATATCTGTTTACTGCTGCAGTTACACGTAACACTGCAAATGGTGGGATTTAAAAATTCTGTGATGGCCTGGCCTGTGTTGACTCAGTGATTGAGCATTGACCTATGAACCAGGAGGTCACAATTCAATTTCTGGTTAGGGCACATTCTCAAGTTGTAGGCTTGATCCCCAGTGTGGGGTGTGAAGGAGGCAGTCAATCAATGATTCTCCCTTATCATTGATGTTTCTATCTCTCTCCTTCTCCCTTCCTCTCTGAAATCAATAAAAAATATTTTGAAAATAAAAAATTCTGATGAAGTCATGATCTATTTAGATGCTATGATTATTCTGTGGTAACTATCTGCTAAGGAAATGGGCATAAAAATTACTAAGAGTAGTGTCAAGAATTCTGGGGATTTATTTATTTTCATTGTGTAAATGTAGAAAGTCTCTTTGATAGCATCTGCTGAGATTTAGTTGTATGCCACCAAGCAAGGCAACTAGCTATACTATCTTCCTTAATGGATAGTGCTTGTTCTTTAATCAACAGCTCAAAGCACTTCGTTGTCTGGCCCTGATTTTCTAATACCACTGAAATCTGGGCATAGTGATCTGGGCATAGCAATGATAACTCCATAGAAAAGCAAATTCCAAGTGCTAAGCTATTAATCAGGTAATGTGATAAGCTCTTGTAAGACCCCAATCACCACTCTGGATGGAAAAGAAAACTTCCATGTAAAAAGATTCCAGATAGCTGGGAGTATAAAGAACTATAAACTCTGGTAATGGAAAAGGAGGAGCTTCTAGCAATTCTAATTACAACTAAGCACCCACTTTGGGGAACTGTGAGGCAATTAGCACTAAGATCACTCACTGCTGATATTTGAGGTAAGAAGCAGCATAGAGGACCTTTAAACTACTTGCATTTTGCTTTTCAGAGGAGCATCGCAGATTATTCAACTGGTTTGCCAGAATTTTTCATACTGCAAATCTTTGAATAGATTTTATTAGATAGCCCCAAATTGAAGGCCCCCTAGACAATTAGCAGAAGTCAGATATATTTTAATGTATTCCCAACTGATTGGAAATAATCAGAAGGCTGGCAAATCTTTACTGATGCTCAATTTACCCACTTCCTCAATTTTTTAAAAATAAAACCCATTCCTAGAAAACAAAATGAATGAGGTAGGCCTGTTTTAAGATGCTAAAATGAAAATAATTGCTCTTTTCTGGCTCCTTGGGTGCTTTCCCACATGCTGTGACACAGATAGAAAGTGATATTCCACTATTTATTCCACATGTACTGTTATTTCACAGTAAACTCAAAATGTAACCTTATCAATACAGAACATCTATCAGCTGGAGTAAAAACTCTTGGCAAAATTGAGTTTTCTGGAGAGATGGTGCTGCCCTCTTATTCCACCAAATGAAAACTGATTGAGAATGCAGAAAATCTCTAATAACCACCCTTGGCAGAGGCAGAGTGGGGGGAGAGTAACTGTGTTTCAGAAAGCTTTCTTTTGCTATATCTCTGACTTCTGGAAATCAGGGGATTTTGCTTCTAGGACAATGCGGTACTCGCCATTTATCTTTAGAAGATTGGTGCAGAGTCAGTTTCAGTTTGACCCGTTGCATTTTTAAACCAGAACTGATTTTGCCTAGTCCAGATCAGAGGGCTTAAGTTACTTACCCAAGATCTCATAGTGATTAATGGTAGATATCTGAGATATAAAAGCAAGACCGTGTCACTTCAGGGTGTATACCGTATTTCCTGCTTCAATGAAGGTACAAAGTTCTATGTGCTACCTACCAATTTCCTCTTGCTTTTCCTAGTACATTTTTAGGGGGTTTTGCCTAGGTGAATAATTATTGTGGTGGCTACATCTTTAAAGTCAAGAATCATATTTTTAGATCTGGATGAAACATTGGAAGTATCTAGGTTAATCACTTCACAGACAAGGAAATTTAGACCCGGGGAGTTTATAAAAGCCCAAGATTTGGTGACAGAGCTGGGAGTAGGACACAATCCTCTTGAATTTTAACCTGGTAGATTGTCCACTAACACATAATACTGTTTTATATATGTCTGAAGCTAAGAAGGGAAAGATGGACTGAAAACATAGATTTGGAAATTGTCAGCATGTGGGGTAATTACTCCAGGCTCTATTGGTTTTCTTTCTAGACCTCTGACCTCTCCTTTTGTACTTATCCATCCACCCAACCATCCATTACTCTAGAAATATTTATTGAACATCTATTATATGTCAGATATTTTTCTAACTGCTAGGAATACATTAGTGGAAACACAGACAAATATAATTACCTTTGTGGGATTTACATTCTATAAATTACATAGTTTGTTAAAAGATAACATGTAAAAAATAGAGAAGGTAAGTAGGATTGGGAGTGTGGTAGGGAGGGTTGCATTTTTAAATAGGTTGTCAGAGTCACTGACAGAGAGACATTTGAACAAATACTTGAAGAAAGTGAGTTAGTAAGGCAGCTATTTAGGGGAAGAGTATTTCAGGAAGAGGGAAGAGCCAATTCAAAGACCCTGTAATAGAAGATTGCCTGGTGAGTTTATGGAATAGCATGGGGGTCAATATAAATGTAACTGTGAGTGATGGGCAGGAGAGTAGTAGGAGACAAAGTCAAACAGATACTATGAGAGAGTGAGGAAAGATCATAAAGGGTCTTCTAATACATTAAATTGACATTAGCTTTTATTATGGGTAAAATACGGAGCTATTAAAAGGTTTTGAGTGGGCCATAATATGACTCAGGCTCTTTTAAAAGGACTACTCTGCTTAATCTCTTGAGAATAGACTGTGAGGGGCAAGAGTGAAAGAGAAAAACAATTAGGAGGCAGTTGCAATAATTCAGAAAAATGTATAGTTGTATATATAAACTGGGTCATAGTAGTGGTTATCTTCAGGGTAATAGAATTCTAGATTTATTTATATAAATTTGAAGGTAGATCTGATAGTTTTCTAACAGATTAAATATAGTGTGTGAGGGAAATAAAGTAAGTAAGGTTGACCTTTAAGTTTTAACCTGCGCCACTGAAAGGATGGAGCTGCCAGTATCTGATATGAAGAAGGATACTAGTGGAAATGGTTTGGAAAGAAGATTAGAAGTTTAATTTTGAACATATTAAGTTGAGATATCTACTAGACATATAAGTGGAGATAACAGGCAATCAATTGAACTATAAATTTGGAGTTCAGAGACAAGGTCTGAGCTAAACATATAATTTAGGGTCACTGACATATATATGGTTTTGCAGCCATGAGATGATCAAAGCTATGAGTGTAGCTAGAGAACAAGTCCAAGGACTGAGCCATGGGGCTCTCTCCAATGATAAAAAGACAGGGAGAAAAGAAGGGCATAGGCAAAGGAGACTGTGAGGAACGAATCAGTGTGGTGAGAGAAAAACCAATAGTTTTCCTGGAAGTCGAGTGAAGAAAGTGTATCTATAAGTATGGAGTAATTGACTGTATCATATATGGATATTAGGTTAATTAGGAAGATAATTGAGAATTAACCCCTGGCTTTAGTATTGTTAGGCCACCAGTGCCTTTAAACAAGGGGTGGACCAAAAGCATAAATGAAGAAGACTTAAGAGAGAAGAGATAAATTGGAAAGATAAAAGTCTTTTGAGGACTTTGAGCTAAGGGATGTACATAAGCAAACTATTCTTGCTTCTTTAAATTTTGAAATGTTAGGATTACTCAGGGTGCTCTGGTTGGTTGTCTTCCTTCTTGATCTTTATAATCTCTCTGGTTGTCTCATTCTCATTCATTCTTACACCTTCAAATGACCTAATTTTTCAAGAAAGATGAAGGGATCATTAGCACTAAATAGAGCAGAGATAAAGGAATTTAAGGAATAAAAAGTATCCATTGGATTTAGCATCCAATATTTAAAAGGAAATACATTAGAGTGATGAATGATTAATGTTTTATTTTCAGGATCTTGTTTGGAAGTGTTTCAGGAGAGGGTAGACTTGGATTCCGGCTGGAGAGGAGTGTAAGATCAGGAAGCAGTTGAACTTAGCTAAAGAATGGGTAAGTGGCAAGTAGAAATGATGGATTGAAGATAGTCACATGAAACGTATCAGTGAAAGACTTTTGGAATCAAGTTGGACTCTGAATTTGTAGTTACTGGGAACCCCAGTACTTTGAGAATTCTGTATATGTGAAAAGTACCTGGATGAAGTGTTAGTTGGGAGAGAGGGGAAGGAATTGATGCTAAAGATACTTTCTAATGAAGCAATAAGACATAAACAGCCACTATATCACATGACCTTATTGCTGAGAGGGCTGTTAACAAAAATGGCACTTTTGCTATGATTTTAAGCTTCTGCATTAGTATTTCCCCCACTCAATTAAACCGAGTGCCCTTTTAAACAAAATTCAAGTTCTAAAAACGAAATAGAACACCAGTTTATTTTAAGCTATGTCAGGAATGTTATTTTTCCGAAAAGGAGAGAGAGAGATAGAAACATCAATTATGAGAGAGAATCATTGATTGGCTGCCTGGATCCCACTGGGGATCGAGCCCACAACCCAGGCAAGTGCCCTTGACCAGAATCAAACCTGGGACCCTTCAGTCCGCATGCTCTATCCACTGAGTCAAACCAGCTAGGGCAGGAATGTTATTTTTTAAAATCCAATTCCAAAGCCATGTTCCTTCGCAGAAGCCACTACTTTACTATTATAGTACTAAATGCCCTGTCAGCATCCTTATAACAAACCTGAAGAATTAAAGGATTGAGTCCTGAAGGTAAAATGCTTCCCTCTTGCTCTGTGGTCCTTCCAACTCATTAAGTGAGAAGGAAATCTGTAGGTGGGAAAATATAAATGTGTTTGAGAGTTGTCTGTTTCCTTTTATAGAGACTATCAAAAGTTAGAGTCTCTTTAAGCCATATATTTCTACATTCATTTAAAGACTCAGCAAGGAGGTTTATGTGTTATACACAAAATATCAGTGCTAATTGTGAAATTCAGGAACTGAATATACTACAAAGTAATCCCTTGCACCCAATATAGACATTGCAGAGTATGAGCCATTCTGTTAGATTAGACTTAAGACTATGGGAGCCTAGTGCAGGCTGGTAATGTGATAAATGAGTGATTAAGCCAGTAGGGCTCTACTTTTATATAAGCAGGAGGTTTTAACACTGTAATGCCTAAATTCATGGCTTTTGAAATTAAAAAAAGGTAGTGTCAGAGATGCACAGCTTTCTCTATTCTAACAGCAACAAGTAGAAGAAAGGGAAAAAAGTCCATTGCCCATTTGTTGGGACAGTGGCACTAAGAGTAAGAGACAAGGGTGCAGCAATGCCATTCATTGAGGCACTAAACACAAATCTAGAAATGGCCAAATGAGCTGGCAGGTAAGGTGTACTAGGGTCATCTTATTCTCCATTCCCCAATTCTCCTGTGACATGCTAATTATTCTCCTAATTCAGTCCTCTGAGATGCTGGACTCCTAAGTTTCTTACTGGACTGGAAGGAATACCCTGCTGACAAGTTCAAAGATTGGAAGAAGGTATAAGAACATTTTTCACTAGCAAGAAGATTTGCTCAACCAACTCTGACCGATTCTAAAATCCTCTCAGTTCTGAGCAGACCATACTAAGTAGAATCTGGGTCCCTGGCAGGGCCTGATTCCATGATTAACTGGTTCCTATGTAAAGTAGGAAATATGAAAAAAATTTTGGACTTCAAACATGTCTGAAGTCACATGTGAAAGATTCATGTTTATTGTGTTAGGCAAGTTCATTTGATCTATGGCCTAGACTCTTGAGTGTGTCCCTTAACAGTTAAAAAAATATTTTTATTGATTTTTAGAGGGGGGGGGGGGGAGCCGAGAAACATCAACGTGAAAGACTGGCAGTCTTTCAGTGCACGGGACAGGGCTCAACCAACTGAGCACACCAGCCAGGGCCCTTGACAAACAGTTTTAGTAGCACTATAGTGGTAGCTCTCTTAAGTAGGCCACCCAGTATCACTAGAACTGTGGGAAAGGCTTTAAGGAGGCTTAGGTTATGTGAAGTTATAGCTTTTGATCATTTAAAGTAAATAAAACCCTAAGTAGATCTGGAAAAAAAAATGAGTGAGTCAATTATTATTGCAGCTACATTTACTAGTAAACTGAAAAATGGCCACCATGTATTTGAAGATGTTTTTAAGAGTCTAAGGAGAAACCTATTAATTACTGGCAAGATAGCCATCTAGATCATTTCCACATGAACTGCATTGACTGAATAGCTGCAAGTAGTATGATTCAGTCTCAATATTCCTCTTTGCCCTCACAGTAAATTGAACCTGACCTCACTGCCTATTGCAGTCCATCAGTTGAATAGCAGTAGTTTGAGTGATGTGTGAATAACTCATAGCATTGGAGGATCTTTAGCACCAGATTTACATTCTCATGTGCCTCAGGTATTGCTTAAAACACACTCTATTTATGCCATCATCAGAATGTAAGCCAGTTATGAAAAAGAGAGACTGCAAATGACAGTGTTGAGCAATTTGTGTCAGGTGCCTCTTTCTGTTCCAACACACTAGAATTCTTTACTATACGATATTAGAAATACGCTTTATCATTTGAATTGTCACCAGTACATATAAATCTACTGCTCTGTGCATAAAAATCAGCCTTGCCTAGTAAGAGAAAATTTTTCTGTCTTTAATTTTCTATGTGAAACTTCTGTACAGACATTTATGAATCTCTTGAATATTTTTTTTTAAAAAGAAAAAGGTGTTCCTAGATAAGAAAACATGATTATTTATGTGGAGAAAAAAGCAGAATATTACTTGGATTTGGAGGGAAAAGTGTGCAGCTTTTACAGTGTATGATCTCTTTTACTACTGGCATATCTGGTGGAATTGGAGGAGGTACTATTCCCAAGCCAGGCATCATTGGAGTTATTGGTGGAATTCCGGTCATCATTCCAAGAGCAGGATCAAAGTCTAAAAGAGGAGAAGGAGAGAACAATAAATGATACCAGGAAAAGTCAAGTGGAGGCAGAATGTCAATTTATAAGCTTCACACCAAACATCTCTCTAACACAGAGGCAGAATATTTAAGATAACATGGTATTAGCCCCAGGTCTTAAATACTATATTAAACTATACTTGTGCATTTTCCTTTTGGGATGGGGCTTTTTAGTTATATTTGACTAGTGCCTATTCATCTTTACATCTCATTTTTATATCCAACACCTTTAATAATATGACTGTGCCTTGTCTATTGGTCTTGCCTTCCACTGGTTTTCAACACACACACTCTGTTCCATTCACACAAGGCCTCTACTGTCCCCTGCAACACTCCCTGGCTTTCTGCAGAATAGCATGGTGTTAAGAATATGCAGTTTTGCAGATCAGGCAGACCTGGGTCCTAGTTATACCATATGTTTAGCAGAATGAACCGTTTGAACCTCCATTTTCTCTTTTGCAAAACAGGGTTAATTCTATCTATTATACTTTATCGGGAGTTGTGAGGACTAAATAAAATGATGAATGTAATGTGCTTAACATAATGTATAGCACAAAATGCTCAATAAAGAACTATTTTGTTTTTCTTCATGTTGATCTCCCTGTGTGGAATCATTTGAGCCTCCTAAAATTCTAATCCTGGCCACAAGCCTGGCTTAAGACCCAACCTCCTTAAAGAACCCTTTCCAGATAATCCTGGTTCATTTTTAACTCTATGTCTAAAACTGTTTTACACATGTTGCCACTGAATTTTATTTTATACCATGTTTTGTTTCACTCAAGGATGCTTCTAGGATGTATGGGGGTCCCCAATCAAATATTATTGTGGGGCTTGTCTATATACACAATTTGATTCACTCCAAAGAAGCATCTATTCTGTTGGCACAATCTCATGTGATAATATTAAAGAAACTAGAGGCCTGGTGCATGAAATTTGTGCATGGGAGGGGGAGGAGGGCGGAGTTGTCCCTCAGCCCAGCCTGAACGCTCTCCAATCTGTGACATCCCTCTCACAATTCAGGACTACTGGCTCCCAACTGCTCATCTGCCTACCTGCCTGATTGCCCCTAACCACTTCTGCCTGCCACCCTGATGACCCCTAACCACTCCCTTGCCGGCCCGATTTCCCCTAACTACCCTCCCCTGCCAGCCTGGTCACCCCTAACTGCCCTCCCCTGCAGGCCTGGTCGCTCCCAATAGCCCTCCCCTGCTGTCCTGGTCACCCCTAACTGTCCTCTCCAGCAGGCCTGGTCACTCCTAACAGCCCTCCCATACCAGCCTGGTCACCCCAACTTCCCTCACCTGAAGGCCTGGTCACCCACAATTACTCTCCCCTACAGGTCCGTTTGTTCTCACCTGCCCTCCCCTGTTGCCCCAGTCACTCCTGACTGTTCTCCCCTGTAGGCCAGGCCCTCTCCCCTCCTACCCCCCTCCCCCCCCCGCAACTGTCTTCCCCCTGCAGGCCTGGCTCCCCCCAATTTCCCTCCCGTTTAGGCCTGGTCCCTCCCCTGCTGGCCTGATTGCCCACAACTGCCCTCCCCTGCCAGCTACCTTGTGGTGGCCATCTTGTGTCCACATGGGGGTGGTCATCTTTGACCACATGGGGGCAGCCATCTTGTGTGTTAGAGTGATGGTCAATTTGCATATTACCTCTTTATTAGATAGGATACCATATCAGGCAGCTGGAGTGATTTACTTGCCAGGCTTTTCTCCTGGAACTAAGACTCTGGGAGAACCCATAAGCACGAATTCTGAGGCTTCTTGGGGGCATCTAGATGACTACACATGTTGGATAGAGAAGTAGAGAGTACCTCCAAGAGAAGATATGGGAACTGGTGTCCATGTACAATAGGTTCATTTTGAGATTGGAGCTCCTTGCTTAGATGACACTGCAAGTCCTGGTCAGTGATAGACACTGGAGGGGAACTTAGAAAATGTCAAGAAAGGTGCTTCTTGCTATAAAAATCCTACACAGGACCTGATCTGGATGGACTTGGGGCACTTACCCTGATGGCATTACTTTCCTGGCCAATGCTTAGTACTGGAAGGGAACTTAGAAAATATCAAGATAGGCATTCCAAAGAATGGGGTGCCCTAAGGTGTAAACCCAGGGGCCCTGCTTACCTGGGTTTAAAGGTGGTATTTCACTGTTTACATTTTGTCTCTATATCTAAATGTAAGTTATTCGAGAGAAGGGCATGCATTTTACCTCTTTATTTTCCCATCTCTCAACCCTGCCCTCTGCTAAAGAATGCACAGTGGACTGCAAACAAACTATTGAATAGTATAAGGACAGTTGCATTAGCAGTAGCAGGTCCTATGCCTGAAAACTTGACTCTGCTCAATACACACAGGTCTGAGGGGCGATGCCTGTAAGCATGACCCTAAGGTGGCTCTGAATCCCCTGAGTGCTTCTCTAAGATTTTGCAGGAAGTAGATCTAAGCAGTGGGAAGAATCTGTGGTTCTTACAAAAGCAGAACTTCAGATACAATGGTCCCAGTGTGAGGGAGTCTTGTGATTAGGCAGATAGGTGGTAGGGGGTGACACATGGGCATCCCCCATTGCAAGCCAGCCAAGAGAGTTTAGGCATTCCTCATCCTCTCATATGTCTGTCATGCTGAGAGGTCAAGACCCTATATATGTATGGTATGAAAAAATTTTCTTCTAAGATTAAATCTTATTTGTCTGAAAACAAATTTACTTTTAGCCCATATATGTCACTTCACCCAACATACATGTGTCCACACACCCACACTCCTTCCCTTCTTCCCTGTGATTCTCATATCCCCACTCTCCTCCACATACTACAATAATTATGTGACCTTGAGGCAGGTTTCCTAATAGCTGTGTGCCTCCATTTCCTTTTCTTTTTGTAAAAGTGGAAATAAATAATGAGGTTTATATCAAATAATAAAAGGACAGAACAGATAAGAAAACTACTGGCATGATAGGTGTTAGTCCTAATAGGTAACTTTACTTCTTGTCATTCAAAACATGCATATATGCACTAATAAATTCACTTATTCAGGCATTCATTACCACAGCCTTCAAACATTTGTGACAGCCTTCCATATTTCAGGCTCTAGGCTAATGGAGATGGGGGTTCAGGTCTTCCTTTGAATTTTTGAGAACTTAAGGCTCCTGATACTCTGTTCCTGTGCTGTGGAATATGAACATTGAAAATTTCATTCATTGTGTACAAGATTTTGGAAACACTGTTAACATTACTTTACCCATTTACAAACTGTTAATTTTCAGTAGGAAAAGATTAGATTAAATCGTGTGCCAACTAAACAATCCCATCTATTTCTCCCTCCTACTGAAATGTTTGTCTTTCTTTTATTCTGTCTGCCTCCTCATTGTTATTCATATAGCTCTGTCACTCACAGCTCTACTTTACCACAGATTACAGAAACATCAGTTCATTAAACAAGTTCTCCCACTTCAACTGAGAAAGAAATGCCTATCTCCATGTACTGTCTACTAATAAATGGAGACAAACAAAAAGCAAATACACAGGATAAATATAACTCCTGACTAATGTACTCACCACTCTGCTGTTTGGTATGATTACATTAATATTTTATGAAATTCATTTAAAAGAAAATGTATTCATGACATATGGCCGAAGCCAGAGAAGATAAATTCCCTTTCTTCCTTGTGTTCAATATGCCAAGAGTTCCACAGACTATACTGCCTGGCAGAGCTTGCTATAAGGCAAGTTGTACATGAAATTTCAAAGGTTCCTAACACATTGATTACTTCTTTATTTTCAAACAGTAAGCAGCAAAGGAGACGTGAATTTTCAATGCCAACTAAGAAAATAACCATTTAAAATCATGTGTCTTTTATAACATTGAATAACCCGAAAAATCAAAGAAGTCCAACAATTTAAAACACCTTGGGAACAGAACACCAGAGAAATTCTCTTCCTTTTCCATATCCCTGACCTGGATTGAGGAGTACTATCGGCAAGTACTTAGTACTACCACTTATGCTAGGAATTTAATCTTATGAAGGAGATTTAAAATCACTTTATAAAATATTGTGGAAAAGGCCAAGATGCATTCCTTCAAATTCCTTTTCATAATAAATACCCTGTTCTATTTTGCTTTTACCATTTCTTTTTCTAGCAATTTTCCCAATGCTTTATTGACTCTTGGCACAGTAATTGGTGGCAGTGTCATAAGATGTTGGTTTGTACTCCCTTTTCTGAACTGTGTACTTCCCCAAATCCCAGCTTACCGGAAATGCTGCAAATGCTGTGTGCTAGTTGTGCTACCTAGTTCCTCAGAGTTAAAATCATGTAATGTATTAGTGTAGCCTTAACCCTTTGTGCTGGTTAGGAACTTGTACTTAACTCAGCCTAAAGTAGTTACCTGGGAATATTATCAGCCTCCATTCTCTGTACAAATCTGAGCTAGGGAATCACAAAGGAGGCAAATGCCATTTTTATGCTGCAGTTAAATCATCCATTTGTCCATCCATTTAATATTTTGATGTCACACCCTCTACCAGGTGTTCAGTTTGGAGACATGAGTAAGACAAAATCCTTGACCTCATAGTTTAGTTTGGAAAAAGTCAAGCAAACAGTTGCAATGTTGTATCATTAATAAATGTGATCAATATAATTGTTTATTGGGTGCTGACAAGGTACTAAGCATTGTGCTAAGTATTTTATATAATCTCACTCCAAAAGACCTGTGAGCTAGGCATTCTTCTCTTTTTCATTTTACAGATAAAGAAACATGGGCTCAGAGGGGTTTAGTTACTTGCTCAAGGTTACACGGCCAGTAAGGGGCAGACCAAGGATTCAAAGTCAGGTTAGTCTAACTCTGGTGCTCTTAATCACTGAAATGACACTCGATGTACTGACAATTGTTTTAATGAATTAATTTAATTGCATGTATAAGGTGAAGAAGATGTGCTACAAAAACATGGCTGATGAATAACAAAATACTTCTATATAATTAATTTCCCCAGAGCCACTGTATTGAGCAATTGTTGTCACGGTACTATTGCTCTGTGGACCGGCCAGTAGGAATAATGCCAGATGATTAACACTGTGCTAGATGTATAGTACACTGCACCCTCTCCAATCCAGAAACCCTTGGGGGATGTCTGACTGATGCTTTAGGATTGGGCCCTGTAGGATCAGGCCTAAACCAGCAGTCAGACATCCCTCTCACAATCTGGGACAACTGGCTCCTAATTACTCAACTGCCTGCCTGCCTAATCATCCCTAACTGCCCCCCGCCCTGCTGGCCTGGTCACCCACAACTGCCCCCCCACTGCCAGCATAGCTGCCCCCAACTACCTCCCCTACTGGCCTGGTCACCCCCAACTGCCTACCCCCCGCTGGCCTGGTTGCCCCTAACTGCCCCCCTGGCCTGGTCGCCCCTAACTGGCCCCCTGCCAGTCTGGTCACCCCTAACTAGCCCCTCGCTAGCCCGTTCATCCCTTACTGCACCCTCAGCTGACATGGTCACCCTTAACTGTTCCCCAACCAGCCTGGTCGCCCCTCATTGCCCTTCTCTGTAAGCCTGGTAGCCCCTTCCTGCCAGTATTGTCACCCCAACTTCTCCCCTCCCCCGCTGGCCTGGTCACCCCATGCAGCCTGCTGCTCAGTTGTTTGGTCGCCCCTCACTAACACCACTGCCAGCCTGATCACCTCATGTAGCCTGCTGCTGGATCGTTTGGTTGCCCTTCGCTAACTCCCCTGCTGGACTGGTCACCCCACGCAGCCTGTTTGGTCATCTGTTTGGTTGTTTCAAATGCGATAGTTACTTAGCCTTTTATATATATATATAGATAATTCCAATTCAGCTATACATTTCCAGGACATTATTGCTATTTCTTTACAGTTGCTAAAAAATTCACTGGAAAATTAAGTATTATGCCTGGGTATCAAGATATTTTAAC
This sequence comes from Pipistrellus hanaki, assembly GCF_964339955.1. Classification (NCBI taxonomy): domain Eukaryota; kingdom Metazoa; phylum Chordata; class Mammalia; order Chiroptera; family Vespertilionidae; genus Pipistrellus; species Pipistrellus hanaki. Next base: position 26,267,341 of record NC_140524.1, on the reverse strand, counting down.
TCATTACAGTCCTGATTGTGTCATCTCTATGCAGATCCTTAAAAAGACTTTTTAGACAGTCAACCTGAAGAGAGAACACAGATTTCTATGGACAGCTTGGCTGAGCTGCAAGATGACCTTGGACTTATCACCAGCCCTTTTGGAAATAGGGTATAAGTTTCCAAATTTTTGCACAATGAGACTCAAAATCTATCAGCAACTATCCTGCTTCTCTAGGAGGTCATAAAAACCCTTGTTTCAGACCAGCTGTAAAGCTGAGGTAGGACCTGGCTCATATAACAAGTTAGTAAACTGAGCATGGGTATGCCCTCAGGAATTATTCCCAATAAATTTTTTTGAGATAACAATACGAGAATTTCTAATGGACCAAACTCTGGACTAATTCAATGGGGGTGGGGAGAGAATGATCTAAATTACCAGTTTTTTTTTTTTAAAGGACAGCAAAGTATTACTATTTTCAAAATATATGTTAATTCAAAGTACCTATTAAATGTTAGCAAGTAAAGTTCTTGCTAGAATTGTTTACATGAACAGACAAGGAACATGTGTAATTAACAGCATTATTTTGCTACAATGAACTTGGTTCTTAAATTCATAAGGAGTTCTGCCTTAAATGTCTTTCTCATCTCCCTCCCCTCCCCCAACACTTATCTCTACCTGTCAAATCCTACTCATTTTTCAAGGGTCATCTCAGTGTCACTTTGCCTATGAAAACACCTCACTGGAATTAATTACTCCCTTCTATGTGTTCTCATAATATTGTATCCAGAATTTGATTTTCATATGCTTGCTTATTCTCTCACTCTTCCCCAAACCAAACTTATCTATACTAATAAAAGCCTAGGTGGACCTCGCATGTGATGTCATTACAAGATGGCCACCACAAGATGGCTAGGTGCACAGTGGAGGCGGGTCCCTGCAGAGGTGGGTTGTGGCAGGGGAAGAAAGTTGGGGGCAATCGGGCCAGCAGGGGAGGGCTTTTGTGGGCAATTGGGGCTGGCAGGGGAGGGCAGTTGGGGCCGATCAGGCTGATAGGGGAGCAGTTAGGCATCAATCAGGCTGTCAGGGGAGCAGGTAGGGGGTGATCAGGCTGGCAGGCAGAAGTGGTTAGGGGCAATCAGGCAGATAGGCAGTGGTTAGGAGCCAGTGGTCCCAGATTGTGAGAGGGATGTCCAACTGCTGGTTTAGGCCCTATCCACTTAGGGGTCCCAGATTGGAGAGGGTGCAGGCGGGCTAAGGGACATCCCCCCGTGTGCAAATTATGTGCACTGGGCCACTAGTTTTACTATATGCCAGTTTTGTGCTAGTAACTAAGAACACATAGACAAAAAAACCAAAACAAAATAAAAATCTCATTAGCTACTATGGAAGAACTCACAATACAATGAATCTCCTTGGGGCTTGAGGGTGCAGGTGTGGGATGGAGGGGGTCAATGGGGAATAAAGGGGGATATATAATACTTTCAACAATGAAGTTGAATGCTTGCACCATGAATCTCCTTGGGGCTTGAGGGGGCAGGTATGGGATGGAGGAGTTTAATGGGGGAAAAAGGGAGCATATATAATACTTTAAACAATAATTTTTTTTTTAAAGGACTGCCTTCTTAAGAAGTACAATGCTCATAGAAGGGCAGGGTCTTGCTCTGGGAATCCTATCTAATAAAGAGGGAATATGCTAATTGACCCTCACATGGTTGCAAAGATGGCAGTGCCCATAGCCAATAAGGAGCAAATATGTTAATTGACTGCCCCACTCTCAAATATGGCAGCAGCCACAGCCAATAAGGAGGAAATATGTTAATTGACTGCCCCAATCTCAAATATGGCAGCAGCCACAGCCAATAAGGAGGAAATATGTTAATTGATTGCCCAGCTCTCAAATATGGCAGTACCCACAGTCAATAAGGAGGGAATATGCTAATTGAATGCCATGCCCTCAAAGATGTCAGCACCTATAGCCACAAGATGGTGGCCCCCAGTCCCCTAAGCCCTGCCAGGGCGGCAGGCACATAGCAAGGCCAGGCTCATCTCCAGGCGGGACTGGCCACTCTGCACACCTGCTTCTAGAGTCTACCAATCCCCTCCACCCTCAGCCACCCAGGGCTGGCTCAAGACTCAGGCTAGCCTCAGATGGTGGCTTCCCAGCTTCCCAGGGCCACCCAAGGTTCAGGTAAACAGGGCTGGCCAAGGATTGTGCTGCTGGAAGTGGCAGCAGCAGCACCAGAGGTGTGATGGGGCGTTGCCTTCTACTGATCACCAAGTCGCCTCTTGCCCCTGAGGGCTCCCAGACTGTGGGAGGGGGCAGGCTGGGCTGAGGGACACCCCCCTCCAGTGCATGAATTTTCATGCACCAGGACTCTAGTAAGTTCTATAAGTTCATATTTTCCAACATCTCTCATTATGGATGAGGCATAGTCAATACAGTGGAATCACATAATGAGGGACTCTTTTCCTCCTGGGACTTCACAAGCTCCACATTTAAATACTAAGGATATTTTAATTGAGGGGAAAATAAAGGAAGCAGCACAAAATATTCAAAGGGTGCCCCTTAATTGGCCCATTCTTAGATTTATCTGGTATGATGGGGAGAACAATGATTCCTAAACAGAAAGCTTAACTCCTTTTGGTGCATCTTTTCATGTGAAATCTAACATTAGTCTTATTTGACTAGTTTGGAAAAGCAAACATCCTTTCAGGAAAGAAAGCCAGCAGCCAGAGGAGACCTCCTAATCTGCCATCATTGTAGATTAACTTTATTGAACAGCAGCTGTAAAAAACACCATTTTAGATAAAAGGAAGCTCCACACCACACCCTAGAGATGGTCTGTTTCTGCTCCCCATTCAATGAATATAATAAGCCAGACATTAGTCTGATGACAGCTATGAGTCTAAAAGACTCAGCATCCATGTTAATATGGATTTGAGCTCTGGGGGAAGACAAGCAAGCTTATCTATCATTTGTTTTAATCAAGTCCAAAAGACTTTTCTATTGTTACAGATAGGTCAAATAAGACATGACAAAGAAGAGTATAGTAGCTCAATATGAAATCTTCTAAGGGACAGAAAAATAGCTGAATTACAGGGCCATTGCAGCTTTTTACATTTTAAGGAATTTTATGGGTGGGAAGAGAATTGGGGAGATGTTTTATCCTGTTCAGTTAAAACATCTATAAAAATAAAAGGGTATATGCTAATTAGACTAGGTGACCGGCCATCTTCCGTACATCTGACTTCCTTCTGTACAAAGCCACATGGTGGGGGTCGAGGCAGAGGTGGGTAGGGGTGATCAGGCTGACAGGGGAGGGCAGTGGGGGAAATCAGGCTGGCAGGGAGGGGCAGTTGGGGGCCATCAGGCTAGCAGGAGAGGGCAGTTGGGGCCTTCAGGCGAGCAGGGAGGGCAGTTGGGGGCCATCAGGCCAGCAGGGAGGGCAGTTGGGGGCCATCAGGCCAGCATGGGAGTGGTTAGGTAGCAATCAGGCTGACAGAGGGGGTTAGGGGTGACCAGGTTGGCAGGCAAGTGAGTGGTTAGGAGCCAGCAGCCTGGATTGCCAGAGAGATGTCAGACTGACAGAATGAAGAGGGTGCAGGTCGGGTGAGGAACACCACCCCCTGTGCACAAATTTTGTACACTGGGCCTCTAGTTACTTAATAAAGATTGCAGGGATCCTGTTCCTCAGACTTTGGCAAGAAGAAAGTTAGGCAGTATTGGAGTATGGTGCCAATCTGTCATTTTTGAGAAACCACCACATTTATAGGGAACAGTCATTAGCACTGTCAGATATACACTGTTCTCTTCACCTGCCATTGTCCAGTCTTCTCCAGGGGGGAAAAATTCACGGCTGCATTCATTATACTTTACTGTTATTAAGAATACAAATGAGCCATAATTCAACTTTTTGTGAACTATATATCACATGTGAACTTAAAACATAGACAAATTCATTGAGAGATTACTGTGAGCCAGACATCATTCTAAGACTTTACATGTATTAACTCATTAATCCTCATAACAACACTGTGACAATGGGGCTATTATCTCCATTTTATAAAGAAAACTGAGACACAGAGAGGTAACTTCTACAAGTTACCCAGCTACTTAATGGCAGAGCAGGGATTTACTTGAACCTACATGGTATAGATTCAGAGCCTATGTTCTAATCTTAATGGTAAAACTGTCTTCCTAAAATAATACAGGGAGGAGAAAAATCAGTTTACACATACCTCAAGTGATTTTACAAAGTATGTCTCAGTCTAGTCTAGCTATATTGCCACATGTACTTTTATGACAAGAAGGACACTACTGAACTAAATATCAATATTTCTAAGACCAGGTTTTCAAAAAATCAATAAGTTTTCCTGAAGCATAGCTCAAAGATCACTGGATCACAAGGTTGAAGGGGCTGTTGAGAAGCCATTTCTTCATAGTCCTTAAGAAAACAAGATGTTAACAAAGGGGGCTAGTCACCTACAGTTCATGGTATGAATTATAGTTTGATGAAACAGTTCTTTGCCTCTGCTACATATGGAATCCAAGCTCCTTTTTTTCTTCACCCATTTCTTTTGCACATATTTTTTTTCATGTTGGCTGTTCTGATGCCTGCCTGTTTCAAAGCTTTCAATGTAATCATGTTTCTTAATTGATTATGAAGATTATTATGTATCATTGTTGCCTACCCTACCTTAACATCATTATAACCTACAAGAATTCAAAATCTAGTCTGGAATTGTGAAGTTATTTTTTGGGGGGTAGGAGTTGCTAATTATATAAACAAATGGCACAACAAAGTGGTATCACTCTAGATCCATTTCTCAGTTTTTATGTGCTTATGAATAACCTGGGGAATATGTTAATGCAGCTTCTGAGTCAGTATGTCTGGGCTGGGGCCTGAGATTCTGGATTCTTAACTCCCAGGTTATGCAGAGCACATTTTGAGTAGTCCTAATTTGGCCTGTTCCTGTCATGCTTTAAAGTAGGACCACAATTAAATGAATCTGGGGAGATTAATATTTAGGATGTTTACAAAGCATGTCAAGTTTCCTGAGATGGCAATTCCCTAATAAATGTCTTCGCAAATCCATTCCAATAGTTAATTGCTCTGACAGTCCAGGAAGATTTTTTTGTGTCTAAACTATAAACCCTTCAGGTGCTGGGCATTTTTTTTCCCTGATTTTATCTTTATGAAGATAGATTTAGGGACACCATGACCATTCTCTTATGGGTTAACTTGTTTAAAAAATATAAAAAATTACCAAACGTTCCTTTCTTTCCTTTTAGGAATCTCAGATTTTGGGGGATGACTCAGCCAGTTCTTATTCCAGTTCCATGTTTATTTGCCTCTTCTAAGAAATCAATAATTTTAGATAAGCTGCATAATTTCTTGCCAAATCCTGTTGTTTAAATGTTCAATGACCATGCCATGCCTCAGATATACCCCCTACTTGTTCATAGAGCAATAGGGAGTACACTAGTAACTACTGGCCACTAAGACTTGATAAAGCTCATGTTACAAAAAAAAAATGTACACTCTAGGCAGAATATAGTAAATGTTAACACCAAAACAAATTGTCATACTGTTATATTTATGACCACATGGTCAATAAAAATAAATATTTGTGAGGTGATTAAAATAGCATACCAGGTAAAATTGGTTGTCCAGCAATTCCCAGTGGTGCCATTCCAAGATTATTCATTGCTGTGGCCCATGCAGTTGGATCAGACACAGGTAGGGTCATTGCAGTGGAATCCACATTCACAGTTCTACTATTATCACCTAAAAAGAAATGACAAGCAAAATAATTTGTTGTATTACAGTTTCACTGCCTAGATTACTTATCACTGTACTCTCTGGAAAACTGTTTACAGAAATTGATCATGGGCAAATGGTAGGTAAGGCCTTAATTCCAGCTCTTTACAAGAGTTAAAACAATGTAGCTTGAACTGGCAGAAGTCATAGAATCTGAAAAGAGTTCACCAGATGGCATTCTAGTGTGTTTCTTTCCTCTCTCCCTGCTCCTTTCTTCACTTCCTTTGTCTCCTTTTCTCTTTCCTTTTTCCCTCCTGTTTTTTCTTAAATAAAGACTTTTTTTTTAGAGCAGTTTTAGGTTCACAGTAAAATTGAAGGGAAGGTACAGGGTAAATAACCCCTGCCCCTACATATATATAACTGTCCCCATTATCAACAACCCCCACCAGAGTGGCATACTGGTTACAACCATGAACCTATATTGACACATCATAATTACCCAAAAGCCCTATGGGGTTCACACTGATGGTATACATTCTATGGGTTTGGACAAATGTTCATCATTTTAAATATAATACAGAATATTTTCACTTTTTTAAAAATTTAATAAATCTTTATTGTTTAGATCACATGTGTCAAACACAAGGCCCGCGGGCCAAATCCAGCCCGCCAGGCCTTGCAATGTGGCCTGCACCGCGCTGTCATCACTGCACTCCGCTGTCAGTTTATGACATTGTCAGTTTATGACTGTTCAGTAAACCATTCGGCCCGCGATTTAGGCTGGATTTTAGATTTTGGCCCCTTCTCTGATTGAGTTCGACACCCCTAGTTTAGATTATTACAATTGTTCCTCTTTTTTCCCCTCTATAGCTCCCCTCCACCAGGTTCCTACCCCACCCTCTGCCCTAACCCTCCACCCCCCACTGTCCTCATCCATAGGTGTACAATTTTTGTTCAGTCTCTTCCTGCACCCCCACTCCCCTTTTCCCTGATAATCATCAGTCTACACCCTTTCTATGCCCCTGATTCTATTATATTCACCAGTTTATTCTGTTCATCAGATTTTTTATTCCCTTGGTTTTTAGATTCACTTGTTGATAGTTGCGTATTTGTTGTTCATAATTTTTATCTTTATCTTCTTCCTTTTCTTAAAGAATACCTTTCAGTATTTCATATAATTCTGCTTTGGCGGTGATGAACTCCTTTAGTTTTTTTAAATTTTTATTTGTGAAGCTCTTTATATGGCCTTCAATTCTGAATGATAGCTTTGCTGGGTAGAGTAATCTTGGTTGTAGGTTCTTGTACATCACTTTGAATATTTCTTGCCATTCCCGTCTGGCCTGCATAGTTTCTGTTGAGAAATCAGCTGACAATTGTATGGGTGCTCCCTTGTAGGTAATTAACTGTTTTTCTCTTGCTGCTTTTAATATTCTCTATTTGTCTTTTGCTCTTGGCATTTTAATTATGATGTGTCTTGGTGTGGTCCTCTTTGGATTCCTTTTGTTTGGGGTTCTGTGTGCTTCTTGGAATTGTAAGTCTATTTCTTTTCCCAGGTGGGGGAAGTTTTCTGTCACTATTTCTTCAAATAGGTTTTCAGTATCTTGCTCTCTCTCTTCTTCTGGGAACCCCATAATTCTTATGTTGGTACACTTGAAGTTGTCCCAGAGGCTTCTTACACTATTTTCAATTTTTTGTATTCTATTTGCTTTTTGCTTTTCCAGAGGAGTGTTTTTTGCTTCTTGGTATTCCAAACCTTTGACTTGATTCCTGCAATCCTCTAGTCTGCTTTTAGGTCCCTGTATAATATTTTTTATTTCAGTCAGTGTATGCTTAATTTCAGGTTGATCCCTTTTCATATCCTCAAGGGTCTCATATAATTTATCAGCCTTTTCTAGGAAATTCTTGAAAAACCTTATAACTGTAGTTTTGAACTCTATATCCAGTCTTTTGCTTTCCTCCATTTCCTTCAACTGAGGCCTGCCTCTTTGTCTCCGAACTTTAGCTGCTTCCCTGAGTTGATGGAGTGGCTTTGTGTGCTAGGTGTCCTAGCAGGGCCCAGTAGCTCAGCCTCCCCAGTTACCTGTGGTGGATCCTCTTGGTGCAGCCCTTTGTGGGCTGTATGAGCAATCTTGTTGTAGTTAAGCCTTGCTTGTTGTTGTTATCATTGGGGAGAGTTGATCTCCAAGGCAAATGGCTGTGATGATCAGCAGTGTCTTGCTAGGAGGGTTTCTGTGCTTAGCTTGGATGGGGTGGAGTCTCAGGGTGGTGCAGACAAGCTTTGGTTTCCCATCAGCCCCGCCCTAAGAGGGGCCTGTTCTCCGAGTCCCGTGGCAGTGGCTGCTGGCCTTTGAGAGAAGGCTGCTCTTGAGTTTCACCCACTGCCTGACAGTCAGTTTCTCCCTGACCAGAGCTGGCTATCAGTGCAATTGGGAGGTTTTAGCTGCCTTCCCTCTCCACACGCACCATGAGTAAGCTAGCAGCATATTCAGCCACCTGCCCTTTCTGCACACAGGGATCTCCGCACCTCCACAGCTCCTGAGGCTCAGCGTCCTTTTCTCTCCCTCCCTCTCTCTCTCTCTCTCTCTCTCTCTCTCTCTCTCTCTCTCTCTCTCTCTCTTTCTCTCTAGTTGGTAGGGCTTCCACTCAGCCAGCTTCCTGGTGTTTCTGGACAATGTCCACTCTGTTTTCCAGTTGTAATTTTAAAATTGTTGAGGTAGGCTACATTTAGGTGTTTACCTTATGCTGCCATCTTGGTTTCTCCTCTTTTTTCACTTTTCTAAAAATCCTCTGCTTATTCATTCTTCCCCACCCCAACAAATATTGACCTTTTTTAGTGTTTCCATAGTTTTGCCTTTTCTAGAATGTCATATTGTTGGAATGGTGCAGTAAATAGCCTTTCCAGATAGGCTTTTTCAACTTAATAATACACATTTAAGGTTCCTCCAGGCCTTTTCATGGCTTGATAGCTCATTTCTTTTTAGTGTTGAATAATATTTCATTTTCTGGATATATCATATTTTATTTATCCATTAATTTCCTGAAGAACACTGTGGTTGCTTCCAACTTTTGGTAATTATGAATAAAACTACTGTAAACATTTATGTGCATGTTTTTGGGTGGGCATACATTTTCAACTTCTTTGGGTAAATACCAAGCAGCACAATCACTAGATCATGCACTAAGAGCATGTTTAGTTTTATAATAAACTGTCAGCCTCTCTTCCAAAGTAGCTGTACCATTTTGCATTTCAACCAGCAATGAATGAGATTTCCTGCTGCTCCATATTCTCACCAGTATTTAGTGTCAGTGTTCTGGATTTTGGACATTCTTATAGGTATGCAGTGCTAACTCATTTTAATTTGTATTTCCCTGATGACATGATGTGGAGCATCTTTTCATATGCTTATTTTCCATCTGTATATCTTCTTTTTTAAAAATATATTTTTATTGATTTTTTACAGAGAGGAAGAGAGAGGGATAGAGAGTTAGAAACATCGATGAGAGAGAAACATCGATCATCTGCCTCTTGCACACCCCCTACTAGGGATGTGCCCGCAAGCAAGGTACACGTCCTTGCTTAGAATTGAACCTGGGACCCTTTAGTCTGCAGGCCGACGCTCTATCCACTGAGCCAAACTGGTTTTGGCTGTATATCTTCTTTGGTGAAGTGTCCATTAAAGTCTTTGGCCACATCCTACCAGTTTGGCTTAGTGGATAGAGCATTGGCCTGTGGACTGAAGGGTTCTGGGTTCGATTCTCCACATGCCTGGGTTGCAGGCTTGACCCCCACTGTGGAGTGTGCAGGAGGCAGCTGATCTATTATTCTTTCTTATAATTGATGTTTCTATCTCTCTGCCTCTCCTTCCTCTCTGAAGTAAATAAAAAACATATTTTAAAAAATAAAGTCTTTGGTTAGTTTTTAATCAGGCTGTTTTTTTTTAATCATTGAGTTTTAAGAGTTCTTTGTATAATTTATATAACAGTCTTTTGTCAGATGTGTATATTGCAAATATTTTCTCCCATTCTGTGGCTTGTTTTTTCATTCTCTTTCATGGAAAAAATATTTAATCTTAATGAAGTTCATCTTATCAATTATTTCTTCCATGGACTGTACCTTTGGTGGTGTATCTAAAAAGTCATCGCCATATCTATGGCCACCTCGATTTTCTCCTCTGTTATCTCCCAGGAGTTTTATAATTTTGTATTTTACATTTAGGTCTTCAATCCACTTTGAGTCAATTTTTGTGAAGGGTGTAAGGTCTGTGTCTAAATTAATTTTTTGCATGTGGATGTCCAGTTGTTCAGCACTGTTTGTTGAAAAGACTATTTTTGCTTAACTGTATTACATTTGATCGTTTGTCAAAGATCAGATGACTATTTATGAGGGTCTATTTCTGGGTGCTATATTCTGTTCCATTGACCCATTTATTCCTGCACTAATGCCACACTGTCTTGATAGGTGTAACTTTGTAGTAAATTTTGAAGTTGGGTAGTATCAGTCTTCCAAGTTTGTTGCTCTTCTTCAATACTGTGTTAGCCATCCTGGGTCCTTTGTCTCTCCGTATAAATTTCAGAATCAATTTATTGACATCTACAAATTAACTTGTTTGGATTTTGATTAAAATTATATTGAATCAGTTGGGAAGAAATTACATATTGCCAATATAGAGCCTTCCTACCCATGAATATTAAATATCTCTCTGATTTTCATATGCTTGCTTATTCTCTCATTTCTCCCCAAATAAAACTTTTATTTTACAATATGCCAGTTTCTGTGCTAATGACTAAGAACACAGAGATAAAAACAAACAAACCTCATTAACTACTATTGAAGAACTCACAACACAATGAGAGACATGACATATAAGCAACCAATACAAATTATTGAATAAATGCTGTAATAAATCTATGAATAAAGTGCTTTGGGAGCAGAGGAGTAATTAAATCTGCTGGAATGGGTTTTGATATATGTGTTTGGGGTTGAAGGTAGGTGGGTGGAGTAGATGAAGAATGCCAGGAAAGCCTAGACTGGCAAATAATAATTTGGAATGAATCTTTAAGGATTTTCCTCCAGGTAGTGAATAGAGGATTATGTTGAAGAGCATTTCAGGAAGCAAGAACAACTGAATATTTATCATCTAATACCTTGAATTGTAGTTATCGGATACATGTCTCTCTTCTGCTAGCCTGCATGCTCCTTTAGATCCTTGTAATTTTTTGTGTTTCTGTGGTGTTGACTTTTTTTAGTTTATGATTTTATTTAGATCAAGGATTGTGTATTGGGCATTTTTGTGCCCCCATTTCTTAGTTCAGTGCCTGGTATACAATAGGTATTCAAGAAACATATGAATAAATAAAATCAACTTACATTAATTTGGGGCACAATAAGAAATCTATGCAACAAAACTCATTGATTATTTGTGTGCCTTTTTATAATGATAACTTGTTTTAAAAGGAATGGTATAATTGCTAAACTGATTTTCTCTCTAGGACAACTGAATTTACAAGTAGGATTTTACTTAGAGTTATAACCAGATATAGATTCACCGAACTAATAATCAGTTTAATCTCAATAGTGTTTTGGTCTTCCACCAATTCCTCCACATCATGATCCACCTCCAAGCACCTAGACTTACAAGGAAACACAATATCCTCCACATCAGGCACATGCTCATCCTCAAAGTCCTCAGTCTCTTTCAACCACAGACTCAGGCCACAATTTCTTTCAGGCTGAATTCATATTCCTGTAGGACACTTGCCTCATGCTTTGACTATGATTCTCAAACAAGTGAGGATATTTAAATGTTCTTTCCAGAACTCCCCGAGAGTTGAATTAGTTTCAGAGGTCACCTGAAAACACTTTTTTTTTTTTTTTTTTTTTTTTTTTTTGTGTGTGTGTGTGTGTGTGTGTGTGTGTAGATATTCTTAAAATTAGAAATGACCTGCTGGTCCATGGGCTAGATGACAGGAGTTGTGTTAGGTGGTAAGAACCTAACAGTGATGAAGCTATACTCCTCCACCAACTAGGCCTCCAAGCCTGGAGGTGGGCAGGAGCAATGTCCATTATAACAAGTGCCCTGATTGGCAGTTGTTTTCCCTGGATTTCTTCATACTTGGGCAAATACTTCAATAAAACATTAATATCAAAACTGGCTACCCAAGGTTTGATATTAGCCCTTCAAATCATATTCAACTTGTTCCAAAATATTATTTTTCTTGAAAAGTTTTGGGTTTTCAGAATGGTAGACGAGTAGAAGATTCAATTTAAAGTCCCTACTCGCATTTCCACACAAGAATGACATCAGCCTGTCCTTCACTGGCTTGTATCCTGGTAATGACTTCTCCTCCTGTGTAACATAGGACCTCTTTGGCATTTTCTTCCAAAAGATGTCTTACTCATCGCAATTGAACATTTGTTGGTGGGGGTGGGGGGGATCCCTTGGCCTCTATGTAGTCTTGACATTCTATAACAAAATAATCAGCAAGTACTTTGTTAGAACTGGCGTCATCTTTATGCTTCATTACATTATGAATGCCATTCCTTTTCTTAAATTTATAGAACCACCTCGTACTAGCCTTAAACAAATCACTTTCAGCACTCATTCCAGGGGTGTCATTCAGGAGGCCAGCATGCAACACCTTTGCTTTTTCACATATCATTGCCTCTGAAATGCTATAATCAGCTAACTGTTTTTCATTGATCCAAATCAACAATTTTTCTATCTCTTCAATTGCTTGTGATAATTGTTTAATGAGCTCTTTCAGACCCTTAGCAGCATAGGCATTTTTGATGGCCTCTCAATATTTTAAAATTGTGCTAATCATCAATTTTGCCACGCCATATTCAGTATCCAGAGCAGACATGTGAACAATTCAATCATACTTGGCAATTATTTATTTTTTAAGTTCTATCACTGTTCTCACAACTTCCTTTTCTCTTTGCTGCTATCACCAACTTCCTTAGGACACATAGTGACTTACTATACATATTTATTAATAATAAGCAGCAACAAAAGCAAAAAAAAAAAAAAAAGAGGAAAATATTCACAACACAATTTCCTGAGATATTAACAACATGAGGTTTAGAAGTAATGGAACTCATACTCAGGCATTCATTCCTTTGTTTGTCACCTGAAAGATACGTCACTGATAATACACGCATCAGCATGAAAGGTTTGTCGGATTATTGAGAACTGAAGTTTTGTTCAACAACCATTTTCCCCATGAAAAATTTGGTCAAGACCAGAACTGTTTAAATGGGAGATGTTGCAGAATTGAGGTTTGATTCTACCTACAAAGGAGATCCCACAATATAGTCAGGTGACTTCTCAACAGAAACATTTCAGGCCAAAATGAATTGGCATGAAATGTTCAAAGTGATGAAAAGCAAGGACCTACAACCAAACGAAAATTTGACAAAAAGGAAATGAACAGTAAAAAAATGAAAATTTATGTGCAGTTAGATCCTGATATGCCAGCAAGGCTATCATTTAAAATTGAAGGAGAAATGAAGAGCTTCCCAGAGAAGAAAAAGCCAAAGAAGTTTGTTACCAGCAAAATGCTATTATAAAAATAATGTTAAAGGGTCTGCTTTAAAAGTAGTAGTAGTAGAAGAAACAGAGGAAAAGAGTTAAAAGAATAAAATGGCAATAAATACAAACCTACCAGTAATCAATTTAAATATAAATACCTTAAGTGCTCCAATTAAAAGACATAGGCTAGCTGAATGGATAAGAAAATAAGATATATATATATATATATATATACACACACACACACACACACACACACACACACACACACACACACATATATATATATATATATATATATACTGTCTACAAGAGACCCACCTAAGAATGAAAGATATACATAGAGTAAAAGCAAAGGAATAAAAAAAATATTTCATGGAAATAAAAAAAAAATTGGGGTAGAAATACTTGTATCTGACAAAATGAAACAAAGGTTATTTTAAAAGACAATGAAGAACACTGCACAATTATAAAAAAAGCAATATAATTCTGGTAAGTAGTTATGTACCCAACATAAGAGCAATCTTGATGGACATAAAAAGAGAGATTGAGAATAATACAGTCATAGTATGGGATTGTAACACCCCATTTACATCAATGGATAGATTGAGAAAGAAGAACAAAGTTGGAGGTATTAGAATACCTGGTATCAAACTATACTGCAAAGCCACTATAATCAAATCAGACTTGCACTGGCATAAGAACAGACAAATAGATCATTGCAACAGACAGATTGCACCAAGTGAAATAGACATATTACAACAAGTGAAACTGAAGCAGTAGTAAAAAATCAAAACAAAAGCCAATTTGACTGGATGGCTTTACAGTCAAATTTTTCAATCTTTCAAAGATGAACTAACACCTATCATCAAACTACTCCAAAACATTCAAGAGGAATAAAAAATCCAAGTTCATTCTACCAGGCCAGCACTATCCTAATTCCAAAACCAGATAAAGACACTACAAAGAAAGAAAATTATAAGCCAATATCCCTGAACATACATGTTAAAATACTTAACAAAATATTAACAAACATGATCCAGCAATACATTGTGAAGATCATACTCCATGTTCAAGTAGGATTTACTCCAGGGAAGCAAGGTTGATATAATATCCACAAATCAATAAACATGATATATCATATAAAATGAAGAATAAAAACCACATGATCATATCAATAGATGTCAAAAAACGTGATAAAATCTAGCACCCATTCATGATAAAAATTCTTAGATAAATGAGAATAGATGGAACATACTTCAACATAATGAAGGCCATGTAAGAAAAATCGATAGCCAATATAATACCCAATGGGCAAAAACTAAAAGCATTTCTCTTAATATGAGGAACATGACAGGATTGTCTATTTTCATCATACTTAGTCAACATAGTACTGGAAGTTCCAGACATAGTAATCGGACAAGAAGAAACAAAAGGCATTTGAATTGGAAAGGAGGAAGTAAAACTGTCATTACATGATATTGTACATAAAAAGCCCTATAAATTTCCACCAAAAAAGCTACTAGATCTAATAAATGAATTTGGCAAAGTAGCAGGATACAAAATTAATATTCAGTGGCATTTCTATACACCAATAATGAAAAACAGAAAGAGAAATTAAGAGAACAATCCCTTTTACTATTGCAAGAAAAAAAAGGTATATAGGAAAAAATTTAACCAAGGAGGTAAAAGACCTGTACTTGGAAAACTATAGGACATTGGAGAAAGAAACTGAAGAAGATACAAATAAATGGAAGCATATACCATGTTAATGTGTTAGAAGAATTAAATCATTAAAGTGTTCATACTACTGAAAAGTAATCTATAGATTCAACAGAATTCCTATTAAAATACAATAGTATGTTTCACAGACCTAGAATGAATATTTCAAAAATTTATAAGGAATCAAAAAAGAGTCTGAATAACCTGAGTAATCTTGAGAAAGAAGAACAAAGTTGGATGTATCAGAATACCTGGTATCAAACTATACTACAAAGCCACTATAATCAAATCAGACTTGCACTAGCATAAGAACAGACAAATAGATCATTGCAACAGAAAAGAGACCCCAGAAATAAGTCCACACCTATATGGTCAATTAATATTTGACAAAGGTGGCAAGAGGATACAATGGAATAAAGACAGTCTTTTCAATAAATGGTGTTGGGAAAATTGGACTGGTACATGCAAAAAAATGCAACTAGACTAGCAACTAACACTATACATGAAAACAAACTCAAAATGTATAAAAGACTTAAATGGAAGCTGTGAAACCATAAAAATCTAGGATAAAATATAGGCAGTAAAACCTTTGACATCTCTTGCAGCAATCTTTTTGTCTATATGTCTCCCAGGGCAAGGGAAACCAAGGAACAAATAAAAAAATAGGACTACAGCAAACCCACAAGTTCTGCACAGCAAAAGAAACCACCACAAAATGAAAAGGGAACCCACTGTATAAGAGAACGTATTTGCCAATGACACATCTGATAAAAGGTTAATTTCTAAAGTATATAAAGAACTCATACAACTCAATAAAAGTGAGACAAACAATCCAATTAAAAAATGGGCAAATGACCTGAACAGATGCTTCTCCAAAGAGGACATAAAGTTGGACAGTAGACATTTGAGAAAATATTCAACATCACTAATTATCAATGAAATATAAATTAAAACCACAATGATATATCACCTCACACCAGCCAGAATGGCTATCATCAATAAATTAATAAACAAGTGCTGGCAAGGATGTAGGAAAAAGGGAAACCTAGTACACTCTTGGTAGGAATACAGACTGGTATCGTCATTATGAGAAACTACTTGGAGTTTCCTAAAAAAAATTAAAAAAAATGGAATTGCCTTTTGACCTAACGGTCCCATTTCTGGGACTATATCCTAAAAATACTGAAACACCAATTTGGAAGAATCTATGCATCCTTGTTCATAGCAGTGTTATTTACAATAGCTAAGATCTGGAAACTGTCCAAGTGCTCATTATTACATGAGTTGATAAAAAAGTTGTAATACACTTACATGATAGAATACTATATGGCCATAAAAAAGAAGGAAATCTTACCTTTTGTGACAGTGCAGATGGACCTGGATATTATTATGCTATGTGAAATAAGCCATTCAGAGAAAGACAAATACCATATGATCTCACTTTTATGTGGAATCTAATGAACAAAATAAACTTGCAAACAAAATAGGACTAGAGGCATGGATTCATGAAACAGACTGACAGTTCTCAGAGGAGAGAGTGGAGGGGGGAACTTGATGAAAGAATATGAAGGGATTAGCCAAAGAAGATATATGCATATCCCATAGACACAGAGGACATTGTGGTGATAAATAGAGAGAAGGGGGAAATGAGGGCCAGGTGGGTATGGGTAAAGGAGGGGAAAATGGGGACATCTTTAATAATGTTAACAATAAAAATAAAGTTGAAAAAAGAAACAAGTTTAGTATGTTGGTATTATCTCACCAACTATATTCTTTATTAAGACAAAAGCTCTATTTCTCCAGCAATTTACTCTTTATAATTCTCTTTCTTCTGGCCAGGGTTATTTCCATTGGTTTTTATGCTTCTTGTCATTTTTTTAAACATAGTATTGTACAAAGTTGATAGAGGATTTTGTCGACAAACATCTACTGAAAGTCTGCTAAGAGCAGGAAGCAATCCTGGGCAGTGATGAAGAACATGGATTTGGGAGTCTGATTGCTCTGAACTAAGGTCTAGCTCTTCTACTACAATATAATGTGCTCATTCTCTTTCTCTCTTTTCTTTTCTTCTCTTTTTGTTGGACTGCATTCCAGCCTTCTTTTCATATTTATTGTTCATTAGTTGAATATTCTCTATGTGTCAGACACAATTCTAGTTGTTGAAAACATTATGGCGTGTCAAACAGGTTTCATCTTTGGTCTTACCAAGATATACTCCAGTGCAGGAGGGAGACATTAAAATACAAATGATTATAAAGAAATACATATTATGATAAGTGTTCTGAGTAAATAACTGGGTTTGATAAGAAATAAGGTAAATGAAAAAGTTAGGAAAATGATAATATCTACCGGGTAGGTTTGCTGTAGATTAAATTAGAGAATGTGGGTAAACAATTTAGCATGGTTCATGGCTCATACTGAGCCCTTGGTAAGTGGTAATAATAACATGGTAATAGTTAGGATGATGACAATGAAGTGGTCCCAGCCTTTAAAGGGTTTAAAGTCTACTGAAAGACACAGTATATATGGATATGAAACTGAGGCACAAAGCTTAAGTAATCAGCTCAATACCACACAGCTAAAAGTGGTAAAATAGAAATATGAACCCAGGCAGCTCTGATGCCAATGACCAGTGTTATCTGTCACACTGAACTCCCTCCCAAAGACCTCCTTTATTTTCTCTGTTCTCCTAGCTCACTGAGCACATACTATTATAATAATTACCATATTACATTTTCATTACCTCTTTATATATCTAAATATCCACCTAGACTCTGGAGTCCCTTATTTCTCCTTGTTATTCATAGTATCTAGACACCCATGTCTGACATGGAGATGTTCAATAAACTATTTTAAACAAATAAATGACTAAATATTTGAATATATTAGAAAGTCCTGCACAGACATTCTTCATCCCAGAAGCAGGTGCCAAGCTATTCAGAATGGGATACTACTCTGTTGTTGCATTAAGATAAAATCTCTTTTAGAGGTTTTCTTCTGAGTACAGAATATTAAACATTTTAAACGAAGAGTAAGAGGAAGATAAAATGGTGATAAATTGAGGTATTATAATCCTAACATGCTGATAATATGAGAAAAATCACAATTACAGAGATACAAAATTTAAGGTAGATAAATCTGGAGATGAGAAAATAATTTTCACAAAGGAATTCTTCATCGGTAAGAAGGAACTGATTGGAATTTCTCTGAGAATTTAAGGTAATTAAATTAACGAAAATAAATGTGCGTGTAGTAGCTATATTTGTTAGTTCCTTAAAGGCAAAGGATATAAACACCATTTACTTTTGTATATTCTACAGTGACTAGCTCAAAGTAGGTGCCAATAAATGTAATTTTAAATAAGTTAACTCTGAAAGAACTTAGCAACTGTACAAAGTGTGGCTTACCTGCAATGCCTATTTCATAGACCCACATCCACATAAAATCTCTTTGCATTGAACCATGCACTTAGGGCTCTAGAAGGAAGATAGTGGTCCAAAGCTGGGTGAGACATTAGACCTCTGGAATATACCAGGACTTATATAAATGGTGAATAATAGTATAATGATAGTAATTATAGCAAGATTAATAATAGTTAACACATTTAAATACTTATATATGCCAGGCATTCTTCTAGGTACTCTATGCACATTAATTTAAAACTCACAGCAATTGATAAAGCACAACTTCTCATTATTCTTGTAATTATTCCAATTTATGGCTAAGGTACCAGAAATAGATAATTTAATTAACCTGTTTATGGTCATATAGCTAGATTGCAGTGGAGCCAGGATTCAACCCAGGCAGTTTAGCTCCTTTGCTACTATCCTATACTCTTAACTACTATGCTATACTAAACTAGGGAAGTCAGGAAGTTATAGAACATTTGAGCTGGGAGGGCTATAGAACTCATCATTATAGAGATGGGGGCTCCCATCTATTGCAGTGATTCTTAACTGGGGCTAAATTTGCATCCCAGGGTATATTTGGAAAAATCTTTGGTTGTCACAGATAGGGGCTGGGCACAGAAGCCAGGGATACCATTAAACATCCTACAATGTATAACACAGCCACCCTCATCCCCACCAGCAAACAATTACCTGGTGCAAAATGTCAATAGTGCCAATGTTGAGAAACCCTGCCTTGCTATAGCAATTTTCATGTGTTCTTACTGGAGAGTCCCTTATATCCCTGATTTTTCACAATCCCTTCCCATTCACCACATGTGCAGCCAATCCCAACATCTGCAGTTTATGTTCTACTCCTTTATGCCATCATGCTAAAACTAAACTGATCACCCCCTCCCAACCAAGAACATGTTTAGCATGGTTACTTTTTTGCTTCACACGAAAGACATGATCCTCTTGGTAGGGAGTCTAGGTGCCATGGAAGGCTGACAGGTACTTGTTTATAGAGTGGTCCTGGGAATAGCGCTAGGAATATCATGACAAAGGAAAGAGAGAGGAAGTTTAGAAAATGCAAGACAGAAGAAATCCCCACCTCTAGCATATCACATTCATACTGTAGGCACACAGGAAGCATTTCCTGTGAAAGATTACAGCACAAGGGTACGATTTGGTGTCCTAGAACTAATAACAGTGTGCTTCCTGTCTCTGGTTAAGAAAAAGGTATCAGCAGGATAAATCATGTTTTTGGTCTCCATTAAGCTTAGGGCTCAAGGTTTTATCTTCTGTTTGGTATTTATTGCTCATGAAGCAATATATTGTGCATTGTAGGTGTTATTTTGAACCCTTCTTCATTTTCTTTGAAAAGTAACAATCTATCATGGTTTGTGATCAATGCACTGCAACTACACTCTTTCTTTGACCACAAACGTCACCAATAGTGATGCCACAACTTGCAACATCTCTATGCAGGGTGAGACAACTGACAGAGGCTTTTGTAAGGCAAGGTTCCCTGGTGACAAGGTTCCCACGTGGTTTAAGAGAGATGACACTATAAGGCAAGCAAGGGCTTTGTCTCCTTGTGGATGTTACCAAGGAAATATCAAGGAGCCCTCAAGGGGGTCCAGATGTTACAGTGTATTCTTCCTTGGGGAAGGGGAGGGAAAAAGAAAAGGAAGAATAAAAGGGAAGGTTTTTATACAAGCCTATATAGTAGAGAATCATTCTCACATGGACTGTGAGTATGGTGGGGTGCAGCGTGGGAGACAGCAGCTTGATCCTCATGGTATGCAAATAAAAACTTCCAGGTAGAGGGTACTTTCACAAACTGAGACTCGCCCAACTGGGAAGATTTACTATTCTAGGCTAGGAAGATTCACTACCCTGGCTCCTTGGGCTTTTGAAATCCAGTGTTTCCCAAAGAGTGGTACGCGTACCCCCAGGGGCATGGGAAGAGTTTGGTGGGGGTACACATTGCACCGGAGTTTGGTGGGGATATGCACTGCACCGTGCTTAGCTGCGCCTAATTCTATGTTCTCATGAGTATGAGGGGTACTTAGTGTTACGAAAATTATAGAAGGGGTACACATATGTCAAAAGTTTGGGAAATACTTAATAAGCTGGGGGATCCTAGAGATAGCCACATCCATATTAGAGCAGTTATAAGGATGTTTAATGCTTTTAACTAGATCTATAAGAAGCTAGGGCATCAAGCCAGTCTTCCAGATGGCAGTTAAGGGTAGTGGGGCTGTATCAAGGAAGAAGTCCATAGGTTTTGGCATGTGCCTCTCTAAGGAACTCACAATATATACTCTACATTTATGAAGGCAACAGGGTATAGTGGAGAGAATACAGACCTTGGGGCCAGACAGATCTAAAATCAAATCTGGGTTCTATTATTTACTGGCTTTGTGACCTAAGTCAAATTATGCAAACTTTTCAGCCTGTTTATTTATCTATAGTTGGGGATAATGATACTTATCTCTCAGGCACTAAGGTAATGATAATAATGCTGATTTCTAATATTGACTTAAATCCTTATTATGTGCCAAATACGGTTTTAAGTTTTTATACATTTATATAATATAATCCCCAGAAATCAATGAGAGGCAATATTTATCATTAGACCCATTTTATAGATAAGGAAAATGAAACACAAAAAAGTTAGGAAGTTTCCCAAGGTAGAGTTAAAACTGGAATTGAAATTAAAATCAGGCAGTACTGCTCCAGAGCCCACACTTTTAGCCACTGAGCTAGATATCATCACTACAGAATAAAGAATTCGGAGCTGGATATCTGACATAGAGCAAAATACTCAATCATGATCTTAGTTCCACTTTCTTTATCTTTCCCTTCCTTTTGACCAGTTAGGGAAGAAACCATTCATTTGCCCTATGGGGGTAGCCTTCTCTCTGAACTGAAACCAGGGGTCTCCTTTGTTATTTTGGGATGGGCTGGCACAGGTTGAAGAATCTCAAGGATACTTCTTGTCACTTCCTAAGGTCATTACCTAAATGTGAGCCAGGTGAATAGATTGAGGTTGGATGCAGGCATTCTGGAATGCTGGTAGGCTCACCCATGGGGACCTTGGAAAGCTTCCTCAGTAAGATTGGTGGCAACTACACTAGAGAAGTTCTCTGGACTAAGGTTCAGAATTCCCTACTTCTGGCTCCTTGGGCTTTTGAAATACCAGTGAACTCACATTACCTAGCTCAAGGGTGAATGGTTGACTGTGGCTCTCTAATCTTTAAGACTGCATCATCACATCCATCCCATATTTCCTCATTCAATATTTAGATAAAGAACACTGAAATAAAAAATGGATGGCAAAAATGCTACCTTACCTTAGATTTTTGAACATCTGCATTAATTGCCTAAGTCACATAGTCATTTTCCTGGTTTTGAAACAGAAATATTAATATTACTGCCAGGATCCCAAATGTTGTAGCTACTGGTTTTCAACTAAAATTTTTAATATTTATCAAATCAACTAATTACATTTCATATTCTGAGCATGCTCTTTAAGTTAATGGCATGCCTGGTGGTAAAGCGGGGATGGAGAAAGGAGTGATAGAAGAATGAGCTCTGTAAGTTCCCAAAGTTCTGTAATCTATGCTTTTCTAAGGTAGGTTGACTTGGTAACCCTGCTTCTATGCTATTTGAAATTTGGCAAGATGTTTTGGAGGGAAAAAACTAATAATATTGGGGTGAATCCACAAGCCATTTTCCTTTAGCTCTTATTGCTAATAATCTTTCAAACATGTCTCAGTCCACTTCCTAGCCATTGGAGATAGAGTACAACAAAGAGAAATATAGCATGGACTAGATATGGAAGTAGGAGGGCTGAATTTGAGCTCTGGCTTGACCATTCACGCAGTCCCAATATGAACATCAGAATCACCTTAATATTATATTAACAAATATAATATAATGTGTTAAATTCATCACTATTGGGTGGTATCAAGGTGAAAAATCCATGTTTTCCTGCCCATTGAGGGGCTCATCGACTAGCAGGAGAGACAGACATGAAAAGAAAAAACTATTATATAGTTTGATAATGACTAAACAGAAAGATATGAAGAAGGGAAAGGTAGTTACTCTGCTAGGAGGAGAGGTGGTAGTGAGGGATGAAGAACATAGAGGAAGTGATGTGAAGCTGGAGAAGGTGACTTTAAAGTAAGTTTTAAAAGATAAGTCAATTATTATGGTACTCTGGTTATCTTAAAATGTGTAGGAAATAAGGCTGTATTTGTGCTAAGTCTAAAACCTGGAATAGAAATTGTTATTGTTTGGGGGATGGGCATTCGTGGCAAATATTTTTCATATCATTTACTTATTATTTCTCTCTCTTACAAGTAGAATGTTAAAAATCTGGAATCATTTTGTATTTTCCAGCCGGTTGGACTTTGAGAGGATGAGAATGAGACTATACTATTAACTGGCTTTTCAAGTCACTAACTACAAGGCCATGGCCTAAGTCATTGGGGTGCAACACTGGCCATGACCACTATAAATAAGTTAAGTGTTAAATCCGAATGATAAAGGGAACTTCGGCTTGAAACTAGCTGCCTCAGCAAAATTATCCTCAAATATTAAGGGCAATGCTATATATACACATACAGACACAGGAGGCAGTGACTAATGGCCTGGACCCTTTCTAGCATCTTTGTCTCTATAGGCAGCCTAACTCGAGTTTTCAAATTCTACGTCAATTTGACAAATAATCAGGAATTTTTAGTATACAGAACTTAACACTGCTGCCGCCAACCTTTATGTTTTAAAGTGACTTTTTTTTTTTTCTGAAACACTATTATATATATCTTTGACTAGACCAAGCATGTGGATTGCTCCTCAAGTAGAGTAATACAGTGAATGTCCTCTGCCCAGCTGTGACAGAGATCTATTATATATATCAAATCTATTATATATATCTTTGACTAGACCAAGCATGAGAAATTCTCAAGCCTTAATGCTATGTGACCCTGAAAGAAGCAAAATGTGATTATAACAATAGTTAAGATCGTGGTCTTTGGATTAGGTGAGTTCTAATCCTGATCTGCCACTTATTAGCTGAATGATGTTAGGAATGTGACATAATGTCTCTATTCTTCATTTTCCACATCTGAAAAATTAGGACAATAATAGTACCTATCTCACAGGGCTGTGGTAAAGAGTAAAGGAGGAAAATGCAAAAAAGGGGCCCATTACAGTGACTAGCTTCAATAAGTAGTTGTAGAATACCAGTAATTATTATTAATATATTAACCACAGTATACATCACATCTGATAGCTTATGGAAAACAGGGGCCACTGCAGGTGGAGACAGTGTTATAATTCCTTTAGGTGAAAAGGAGAGGACAGTATCAATATGGGAACCAGTCATTAATAATAATGGGGAATGTGTTTAAATAAAAAAGAACAAGGTGGCTTTTCTTTACCAAGAATTCTGCCACAAAGAACAGTGGGACTAATTTTATGACTGATGCATTTTCCAAAAGTGGTACTGCAAATAAAATACTCAAAATATTTTTTCTAGTGTTACCCTCACCCTCCACTCTATATAGCCCCCAATTTATCAGACCTGATGCCAAAATCAATTTTGATCTTTTCTCCAAAAGCATGGATGGCATTTGCATCTGTGCTCTTTCTCTTGTAATCACCCCATCTGAATAAGGATGGGAGGCAATGGGGTAGAGGCAAGAGAAGTTGCTATTCATCACTAGCTTTCCAATAAAACAGAGGAAGATTACAGCCATGGCTATGATCTCTGTCACAGCTGGGCAGAGGACATTCACTGTATTACTCTACTTGAGGAGCAATCCACATGCAAGTGATGTGATTGTTTGTGGTTCTGAGAAAGTATTAATAATAGTGCCTATCCAGAAAAAAAATTCTTATATATGATGTACTTTGCCATATTTGATTCAACAGTTCTGAATATTTTAAAATATATTTTTATTGATTTCAGAGAGGAAGGGACATTTTATATATATATATATATATATATATACACACACACACACACATATCCCTTCCTCTCTGAAATCAATTAAAAAAAAAAAATATATATATATATATATATATATATATATATATATATATATATAGAGAGAGAGAGAGAGAGAGAGAGAGAGAGAGAGAGAGGGAGGAAGGGAGATGGAAAGATCAATGATGAGAATCATTAATCGGCTGCCTCCTGCATGTCCCCTACCAGGGACCGAGCCTGCAACCCAGGTATGTGCCCTTGACCTGAATCAAAACTGGGATCCTTCAGTCCACAGGCTGAAGCTCTATCCACTGAGTAAAACTGGCTAGGACTCTTTTGAATATTTTAATACAACAACATAGCAGTCCAAATAACAAACACATGTGAGTTATTGATTTTCTTTCTTTTTACCCATTTTGCCATAAATTAAATTTTCTTCTTGAGTGAATTTCCAGGACACTAGTGACATAATTTTTTTAATCTATTGGTGTGGTTTTTTTTTTTAATTGTTATTAACATGGAGGAGACATAAGCTGTTAAAAAATAATGCAACTAGGTTGGTGATGCTCTTCAGAGCAAACCTTCCAGGGAATGGTAGAGCAAATTTGATTTGAAAATGATTACAAAGGGTGAATTCCCTATAAATAATGAATTGGAAAGAAAATCAGGCTGGGAGTATTTGCTTATGCACTTATTTCCACATGGAAGAAAAGCAATAATTCCTGCCAGCCTGTGCTTACAGCATGCCTAGACTGGCCAGATAGAAACCAACCAATGATGAAAATAAATACACAAGCCCACCTGTTCACTGCCATTTTTTTTTTTTTTTTTGTCAGATCCAACACCAAGGAAAGACATAAAGATAATAAGTCTTTGGGTAACAACCCATAAATCCATGGCTACAGTTCAAGAACTTAACTTCAAATTCCCAGATGACCATGCCTCTGTTCTTTGCTCTCCCAGAAGCTAGAAGTTCACTGTTAGAAAGGGGAAGAAAAAAATGGGGGATGCAAGGCAGCTGGAGGGAACATAAGCTGTTAAAAAATAAGACAAGTAGGTTGGTGATGATCTTCAGAGAAAACCTTTCAGGTATTGGCAGAAAAGCCGTATTCATTGACCACGTGAAAATTCTGGGAATGCATGTTCTCCTCACAAATCACTTCTTGAGAAACTAACTGATATGTCACTTGGAAACACAGTCAGGGCAAATGGGCTGAGGTGTTTATCAAAGTGCACCTAGCTTTCAAGAGTACCATTCCTTAAAAATGTAAAGCTAATTTCTGTATATCAAATCCTACTTCCCACTGAATCATGCTGTCTTTCCTCTTTGTTTATATTAAATATTAAGTAGATACAAAGGGGAATTTATATTACAAGTGTAAAGTAAAAAACAATGATGCAATGAGAATTGTATATTCAACATGCAGTTTAAGGAAAATAATATAACCATTACCTTTAAAGGTCACCATGTGCCCCTCCCTGATTTTGTCAATCTCCCCTCAGAGATAACCATTGTTCTGAATTTTGTGCTAATCATTTCTTGCTTATCTTTATAGTAGTACTAGAGGCCCAGTGCATGACATTCATGCATGGGGTGGGGGGAAATGTTGTCCCTAAGCCCAGCCTACACCCTCTCCAATCTGGGACATCCCTCTCACAATCCAGGACTTCTGTCTCCCAACCATTCACCTGTATGCCTGCTTGATTGCCCCTAACCGGTTCTGCCCGCCTTCCTGATTGCCCCTAACTGCCCTCCCCTGCTGGCCTGATTGCCCATAAATGCTCTCCCCTGCTGGCCACCTGGGGGCGGCCATCTTTGATCACATGGGGTGGCCATCTTCTGTGTTGGAGTGATGGTTAATTTGCATATTACTTTATTTTTATTTATTTATTTTAATCTTTATTGTTCATATTATTACAGATGTTCCTCTTCCCCCCCCCTCCGTTGCTACCCTCCACCAGGTTCCCACCCCACCCTCTGCCCTTTCCCCACCCATCATTGTCCTCATCCATAGGTGCACAGTTTATGTTCAGTCTCTTCCCACATCCCCATATCCCCTTTCCCCGAGAATCGTCAGTTCACTCCCCTTCCATACCTCTGATTCTATTATATTCACCAGTTAATATTCATCAGATTTTTAAAAAAATTTTCTTGGATTTTAGATTCACTTGTTGATAGTTACATATTTGTTGTTCATAGTTTTTATCTTTATTTACTTTCTCTTCCACAAGAACCCCCTTCAGTAAGTCATATAATTCTGGTTTGGTGGTGATGAACTCCTTTAGCTTTTTTTTATTGGTGAAGATCTTTATCTGACCTTCGATTCTGAGTGATAGCTTTGCTGGGTAGATTATTTTTGGCTGTAGGTTCTTACTATTCATCACCTTGAATATTTCTTGCCATTCCCGTCTGGCCTGCATGGTTTCTTTTGAGAAATCAGCTGACAATCGTATAGGTGCTCCTTTATAGGTAACTACTTGCTTTGCTCTTGCTGCTTTTAATATTCTCTCTTTGTCTTTTGCTCTTGGAATTTTAATTATGATTTGTCTTGGCGTGGTCTTCTTTGGATTCCTTTTGTTTGGAGTTCTGTGCACTTCCTGGAATTGTAAGTCTAATTCTTTCACCAGGTGGGGCAAGTTTTCTGTCACTATTTCTTTCAGTATGTTTTCAATATCTTGCTCTCTCTCTTCTTCTGGGACCCCCATAATTCTGATGTTGGTTCGCTTGAAGTTGTCCCAGAGTTTTCTTACATTATCTTCAATTTTCTGGATTCTCTTGCCTTATTGCTTCTGCGGAGGAGTGTCTTCTGGCTCTTTATGTTCCAAATCTTTGACTTGATTCGTGCGATCTTCCATTCTGTTTTTAGGACTCTGTATAATATTTTTTATTTCAGACAATGTATTCTTTATTTCTTGTTGATCCCTTATTATTTCTAGTCGATCCCTTTTCATATCCTCATAGGTCTCGTTTATTTTATCGGCATTTTCTAGGAGATTCCTGAACAACCTTATAAGTGTGGTTTTGAACTCTATATCCAATCGCTTTTTGTCCTCCATTTCTTTCGTTTGTGATCTATTTCGTTGTCTCGGCATTTTCGCAGCTTCCCTGATGGGGCGGAGTTTCAGGGTGGAGCCTACAGCCTTGGCTTCTGTCAGCCACGCCCTATGCGGCTCCTGAGTCTCAGTATTCCTC
The DNA here is from genome assembly GCF_964339955.1 of Pipistrellus hanaki. Taxonomy (NCBI): domain Eukaryota; kingdom Metazoa; phylum Chordata; class Mammalia; order Chiroptera; family Vespertilionidae; genus Pipistrellus; species Pipistrellus hanaki. The sequence goes on along the minus strand of NC_140524.1, from coordinate 26,239,760 downwards.
AGGGTCCTTCAGTACTCGCTGCAAGCACCTCTGAGAGTGAGGTGCCCTCGAGTTTCGCCTGCTACCAAACAGTCTAGTCTCTTTCCCAATGGGCCTGGAACTGGGGTTCAGTTCAGTTGGAAGTGGGATTGGAGGTGGCGTTCAGAGCAGTCTGGAGCCCCTATCTCCTTCCCGCCAGGGCAATCCCGCGGCACAGCCAACCATCCCTTCTCTGTGCGCAATGTGTGCGCCTCCAGGGGCTCTGCCTTTTGCCGCTCCCCCAGGTTTCCGCCTTACAGCCCAGCTCCCTCTGGATGAGCCTGAGTCCCCAGGGTCTGGCCTAGAACTGGGGTTCAGATCAGTCGGAACTGGTGCTCATCACAGTCCGGAGCTTTTGTCTCCTTCCCGCTAGGGCACATGTGTCAAACACAAGGCCCGCGGGCCAAATCCAGCCCGCCAGGCCTTGCAATGTGGCCCACACCGCGCTGTCATCACTGCACTCCGCTGTCAGTTTATGACATTGTCAGTTTATGACTGTTCAGTAAACCATTCGGCCCGCGATTTAGGCTGGATTTTAGATTTTGGCCCCTTCTCTGATTGAGTTGACACCCCTACGCTAGGGCAATCTGGCAGCAGAGTCAACAGTCCGTCCTCTGTGCGCAATGTGCGCGCCTCCGGGGCTCTGCCTTTCGCCGCTCCCCCGGGGTTCTGCCTCACAGCCCAGGCTCCCTCTGTTTGGCCTAGAACTGGGGTTCAGAGCAGTCAGAACTGGGGCTCAGCACAGTCCGGAGCTTTTATCTCCTTCCCGCTAGGGAACACCAGCCAGGCACTCAGCCGCCCCTCCTCTCCGGCTCCGTCCTCTCCGCGCACTGCGTGTCTCCATACCTTAGGCTTTTACAGCTCCTCCGCTCTTCCTTCTGGTTTTCTCCTTGCTTCTCGTTGTAGAATTTCCAGTCAGTTGACTTTCCTGTAGTTCTGGGTAATGTCCATTTTGTATTTTAGTTGTATTTTATTGAAATTGTTGTGTGTGGCTGCGGTTAGGAGTTCACCTGTGCAGCCATCTTGGATCCTCCTGCATATTACTTTATTATATAGGATTACACATGCTAAGGCTGTCCCTTCAGAAATGCTTTATCTGAATTTCTGAAGGATTCTTTAATTGCTAGAAGCTTTAATTTGTGCTGTTCTCCCTCACATTTCTTCCCTCTCCCTCAATTCTCCCACCTGTTAGTGATCTATGAACAAACACGAGTGTCAAAGGTATCATTTTGTACTGAACCCACATGGAAAGACTAATTCTTTTGTAACATTGCTACCTTCATTTTATTTTTCAAGAAAATCCATACATAGGCCTTAATTTAATTACCTGGAAGTTTGGCTATATGGAAGTGGCGGTAGGCTAGAGACCAGAGAGGGTGATAGGACTGTGTATATTGCCTAGCATGGTTACTTGAGGGATTTGGAGTCAGAAGACGATGATGTGTGACTTTGGGCAAGTCACTAAATGTCTCTTGGTTTCCTCATCACAAAAATGCAGACAACAATAATACTGCTATTATAGGGTTGATGAGGTGGTTAATCAAGAGATTATTAATTATAAAAATGTTTTTAAAGCTGCAAAATACTCTATAAATGTTAGTTGTTAATGATTCTGCTTTTCTTTTGCTATTGTTGATGCTGTAATATCAGTTCTGTTAAAGTCAAGCAAAGGACTAGACGGTTATGAATTTTCAAAATCTGAAGCTAATTCACAGATTTATCCTGGCAAGCTATCTGACAAAGCGGGAACAACACAGACAAAATTAAATTTTCTTTTCCAAATCTGTATTACCAGTTTATGTGGAAACTTTCCGCCTAGTGAAACATCTTTCTTAAATCCCATTATACCTGCTCAATTGGCATGTGTGGGAGTTGTGTTTGTTCTAAACTACGTCAGTGCTGAAGCCTAGGGGAGAAAGTAAGTCACATATTACAGGCATCTAACATTACCTCTTCTTAGTCATTTCTCAGAGGAAGGTGCTAGCTGGTAACTCAAATAGAAATGTATGCAAGATTTGCTCATCACCTGATTAGTTTAAGCCTGAGGAACTTTCTGAAGGTCCTGACTTTTGCCTGTGTGATATTACCATAATCATTTGCATGTCATTTCCTTTTTGTTTTTCAAAGAGTTTCAAGTTTCTCCTTGAAGAGCTAAAAGAATGAGAATAAACAGTGGAAAAAGCCACGTTTCCATTCTGCAAAAGAAATATTCAAATCTGTAAATGGCAAAAAATATATATGAGACATAAAACTGCTGGTAATTATTTCAATGAACAGATGTAAGTTGTGCATAATTCCTCACCCCTGCCACAGGCATTGAAGGAAGAGCTTCAAACAGCAGAGGTGAAATATCCATCATCTTTTTTAAAATGGAGCTAGGCTACCTGCTTGGGTGCCCAGGAAGGGGTTAGGAAGGAAGAGTGTGGGTAATGTTCTCACATATTTCCCAGCCTGGAGGCTAGATAGCCACATGCCCATCTGCTGCTAAGAAAAAAAAAATAGATAGGCTGTTTGACCTCAGAGGTTTCAAGGCTCTTGCCCTCCGCCTAACAGCTGACGCCTGGAACAAGGCGGCCAGACACACATGGACTCTGCAGGGGCTAGCACTATATTAGGGCTCCAGCTGAGTGGGCGGCTGCAGCTATGGCAACAAATTCCCAGGAATGAGTTAATGCCAGCCAAAGGGGTTAATGGGAGAGGCAAGGGCTTTTATACAAATGCATTAGGGAGACACTCAATACAGCAAGAATGAGATCCATTAATAAAGGTGAGTGATAAATTGGACTTGGCTACTTAAACTGTGTGTCTAAATCAGTCTCCTGGAGGAGGAAGATGGCTGCCAACAGGAAAGCAGACTGCAAGATAGTGTGTGAGTGAGAGAACGAAAGGAGTGTGTGGTTGCATGGAGAGTGTATATATGTGGGTGAGGAACAGCTATACTCCAAGGGACTGTTGGGGATTGCCTCCACTGCTGCTGAAATCTCTCCTGGAGCAAGTGGTTCTGACACAGAGACTGCACCATCTTGAAGGGGATAGTGACTGTTCTCAACACCCAGGAACACCGGACCTCAAGCAGTGCAAATACGTGCACTCTGATGAGCTCTGTACCCTCTCACGGAAAGGTCAGATTTCGCCTAGGAAAAGGTGAGGTCTGCGATCCAGGCAGGAGAGAGAACCAGGCACAATGGGAGCTAGAGGCTCTGGGGAAGTCTGTGCCCCACAAAAATCTGCGGCCTTTGGGGCTAGTGGGATCCATGGAAGGGGATCTGCAGGACTGCTAACAAAAGGGAACTCTAAAAAGCAACTCATAGCTGGACTGGGTGAAAAAGGTGGCCTAAAAATTTAACAGTGTGCTGGCTTCTTAGTGCCAGGGGAAAAAAGACTGCACAGACTTGTATGCAGCACCAGAGGGTAAAAGTCGTGAGTTTGTGCATTTACTCTGGCTTTTTTCCCCCCTCTCTTTAAATCCTTGCTTTTGATTACTAAGTCCAGTACATAGGATCACCCAATTGGGGACACTATAAGAGGCTGCAGGGGAAAGTTGTTTTTGTGGAACCTGGGGATCAGAGTAGGGAGTAACCATCAGAGAACTAGCTCTGGGGCAGTCCATTCTCCCAAACCAGTATTAAGTGTGACAGGGAAAACAAAATCAAAATACTGGCTAGAGAGAACATATATCCGCAGGGGTCAATCCAGAAACACTGCCACCCAGTAGTTTAATCACAAATTGACTCTTGGTGGAAAAACATTGTGGAGGAGGAGAAAATGGCGACAGAATAGACAGATGTGTTCTGAGCCTTGTCCAGGAGCAGAAAGAAGCAGCTGAGGGTCGCAGGGGGAGTGTTTGTTGGCAAGCTAAGGGACAGTTAAACTCCAGGAGAAGGTGGAGGACTGCTGGATGAGGTTTCTCTGAACTGGCAGGCCCCACTGTGGCTGAGGCTGGGTCCCCTCCCAGAGCTATGGGCTCGGACTGGGAAACCTCACCGTCTTGAAAGGGAAAGTGAATCCTATCGGAAGCATGAAAATCCACAACTGCAGCATCTACTGAACAGCTGGGAGCCCCAGAGCACCGGTCCCCAATTGATGCAAACATGCGAATTCAAATGAGCTTTTCACTCCACCACGGAAAGGTCAGATTTCACCGGGGAAAAGGTGAGGTCTCTGGTCCCTGTGGGAGAGAGAAACGCGCGTGCTGTGGGAGCTAGAGGACTAGAGAAGTCTATGCCTAGAAAAGTCCGTGGCTGTTGTGGCTGGCGTGATCCATGAAGGGATCTCTAAAAAGCAACCCATTTTGATCCGGTGCAAAGGGATAGCCTAGGAGTTTCAAAGGGGTACAGGCTGCTTAGACTTGAGTGAGGACACATTGCTCGCACACTTGGGCTTTTTCTTCTTCATTTCCCTGCTTCCTATTACTAAGTAAGTATCACCCAGTTGGGGATGCCCTGGAAGACTGCAGGAGGAATTTGTTTCTCTGGAACCTGGGGACTGGAGCAGGGAGCGACCAAGGGAGAGCCAGCTCTAGGGCAGCACACCTCCACAAACAGGTATTGAGTGCCACAGGGAAAGAAGGATAGAGAGACCATAGAGAACCGGAAGTCAATCCGGAAACACTGCCACCTAGGAGCTGAATCACAAATTGATTTTTGTGTAATAAAAAATAAAGGAATATGAGAAAATAAGATTCCACCTGCTTAAAAATCAGGACTGGCTTACAACACTGAGGAGCAGTGGAACGCAGGGAACTTGCAATACTGTCTGGACTGGGAAACAGGCATGCCAAACAGAACAACAGAGGAACTGAATGACCTTCACTACTGCACATTTTATTTTTTTGCATCTTTTCCTTAAGAAACGATTTTTCTTATTTTTTCATCACTTGATTTTACCTTTTTAATTATTACATTTTTTTAAATATATTTTATTGATTTTGTACAGAGAGGAAGGGAGAGAGATAGAAAGTTAGAAACATCGATGAGAGAGAGTCATCAATCAGCTGCCTCTTGCACACCCCCTACTGGGGATGTGCCCGCAACCAAGGTACATGCCCTTGACCGGAATCGAACCCGGGACCCTTCAGTCCCCAAGCCGACGCTCTATCCATTGAGCCAAACCGGTCTTGGCAATTATTACATTTTTATTTTCAATCAGCATTATGACTACTACTATTTTACTTTTTTTTAAGTGTCATTTTATTTTCTCTTTATTTTACTTTGGGATTAGTAAAAATATATTCTATTTTTATCTTTCCTTTAGCATCATTTTACCCTATCTCAACTCTACCTTTATGCCATCACTCTCTTCCTAACTTTTCCCCGTTTGGTGTCCTGTTTATCTTAACCTTTTCCTGCTTTAGATTTTCCTTATTCTTCCTGTTTACCCCCAGTTATTCTCTCTGTCCTTTTGTTGTTGTTTGCTTGAAGGTTGATTATATCAATTTTTTATGCTTTTTTATGAGATTGTATTGCATATTCTGTTTTGTTTGTTTTTTTGTTTGCTTTGTTTTTGTTTGTTTTTCACTACTGTTTTCCCTTGCCTCATTTGACATTAGTTGGTGTTGTAGTTTTTATTAATCTCCAGGTACTTGTTTCTGGCATTTTCTGGGATTAGTGGTTGTTCTATTGGAGTTTTCCCCCCATATATATAGTTTGTTCCCCCTTTCTTTCTTAGTCTCTCTCTTTTTTTTTCGTTTTCGCAATTTCATTTTGACAGCCCTTTTTTCTTTCTTTTTTTGTTCTTCCTCTTCTTTCTCTCCCATTCCCTAATTTGTCTTTCTCTGGTTGACACCTTTATAAGGGGCTATTAATATCATGAATACATTTCTGTTCAGTGACTTGTGTGTAGTACCTGATTGTAATGTATTTTGTACCTTTAAATCAACACACGAGAGAGATAACTATATAACCAGACATCCTGAGAAGAGAGCCCCTGGGGAGACAAAGAAACAGCTGCATATGAAAGAAAAGCAGGCATCACCAGAAAAGGAAGTAAACGAATTAGAGGCAAGCAATGTATCAGAAAAAGAATTCAGAGAAATGGTCATAAGGTGGCTGAAAAGAATGGAAGAAAAATTCGACAATATGAGAAAGAACAAAGATAAAATGAAGAAGAACCAAGAAGAAATGAAAAATTATATTGCTGCTCTAAAGAATTCAATAGAAAGCATCAAAAGTAGATGAGAAGAAGCAGAGGACAGCATCAATGAGGTAGAAGACAAGATGGGAAAAAATAACCAAGTAGAGCAGCTTCTAGAAACAAAAATTAAAAAGCAGGAGGAGAGCCTAAGGGAGCTTTGGGATAACATGAAACAAAACAACATATGCATAATAGGGGTTCCATAAGAAAAGGAAACTGAGCAAGGAATAGAAAACCTGTTTGAAGAAATAATGACAGAAAACTGTCCTGATATAGGGGGGAAAAACCCACACAAATTCAAGAAGCTCACAGAGTCCCAAGCAAAATAAACCCCAAAAGACTGATACCAAGGAACATTATAATTAAATTGGCAAACACCAACGACAAAGTAAGAATCTTAAAAGCAGCCAGAGAGAGACAGAAAGTTACATACAAAGGAACCCCCATCAGACTAGCAACTGATTTCTCAACAGAAACTCATCAGGCCAGAAGGGAATGGAATAAAATATACAAAGTCATGCAAAGGAAGGGTCTGAATCCAAGAATACTGTATCTAGAAAGGCTATCAATCAAAACTGAAGGTGAAATCAGGAGCTTCACAGACAAAAAAAGGACTAAGGGAATTTATCACCACTAACCCAACAATGCAAGAAATGCTTAGGGGTCTGCTTTAAAAAAAAAAATGAAGCAAAGAAGGAATACAGGGGTATAGAATAAAAATGACGACAAATAAGTACCTATCAATAATAATTTTAAATGTAAATGGATTAAATGCCTCAATCAAATACATAGGGTAATGAATTGCATAAGAAAACAAGACCCATATATCTGCTGTCTACAGGAAACACACCTCAGAAAAAAAGATGCACACAGACTGATGGTGAAAAAGGATTGTTACAAAATAGTACGAACAACTCTATTCCAACAAACTGGACAACCGGAGGAAATGGACATATTCCTAGAAAAATATAACTTTCCAAAACTCAATCAGGAAGAACCTAAACAGCTCAATAGGCCAGTAACTATGTAAGTAATTGAAGCGGTCATCAAAAAGCTACAGCAAACAAAAGCCCGGCGACAGATGGCTTCATAGGAGAGTTTTACCAAACATTCAAGGGAGAACTAAACCTATCCTCCTCAAATTATTCCAAAAAATTCAAGAGGAAGGAACACTTCCATGCTCATTCTATGAAGCCAGCATCACCCTAATACCAAAACCAGATAAAGACAACACAATGAAAGAGAATTACAGGCCAATATCCCTCATGAGCATAGATGCCAAGATCCTCAACAAAATTCCAGCAAATCGGCTCCAGCAGTGCATCAGAAAGGTCATATACTATGATCAAGTAGGATTTATTCTAGGAATGCAAGGATGGTACAATATCTGCAAATAAATAAACGTGATACATCACATAAACAAATTGAGAAACAAAATCAAATAGTCATATCAATTGATACAGAAAAAGCATTTGACAAAATCCAACATACTTTCTTGATTAAAAACTCTCAAGAAGGTGGGAATAGAAAGATCATACCTCAACATAATAAAAGCTATATATGATAAACCCACAACAAGTATCATACTCTATGGGCAAAATCTAAAACCATTTCTCCTAAGAACAGGAACAAGACAGGGATGCCCACTCTCACCACACCTGTTTGACATAGTACTGGAAGTATTAGCCATTGCAATTAGACAAGAAGAAGAAATAAAAGGCATCCAAATTGGAAAAGAAGAAGTAAAGTTGTCCTTATTTGCAGATATCATGATATTGTACATAAAAAACCCCCCAAAGATTCCATAAAGAAACTAAAAGACTTAATAAATTAATTCAGCAATGTAGCAGGATACAAAATTAACACCAATAAATCTATGGCCTTTCTATACACCAATATAAACTTACAGAAAGAGAGACTGAAAAAAGCAATCCCATTTACCATCACACTAAAAAAATTAAGATACCTAGGAATAAACTTAACTAAGTAGGTAAAAGACCTATATGCGGAAAAGTACAAAACACTGAAAAAAGAGATAGAGGAAGACATAAACAGATGGAAGAACATACCATATTCAAGGATTGGTAGAATCAACATAATTAAATGTCCATACTACCCAAAGCAATCTATAGATTCAATGCACTCCCCATTAAAATACCAATGGCATATTTCACAGACCTAGAAAGAACTCTCCAAAAATTCATCTGGAATTAAAAAAAAAAAAAAAAAGACCCCGAACAGCCATAGCAATCCTGAGAAAGAAGATTAAAGTAGGAGGGATCTCAATACCAGATTTCAAGTTGTATTACAAAACCACTGTTCTCAAAACTTCCTGGTACTGGCACAAGAACGGACTTATAGATCAATGAAATAAAATAGAGAATCCAGTTATCGATCCAAACCACTATGCTCAATTAATATTTGACAAAAGAGGCATGAACATAGAATGGAGACAAGACAGTCTCTTCAATAAATGGTGCTGGGAAAATTGGACAGATACATGCAAAAAAAATGAAACTAGATCACCTACTTACACGATACAAAAATAAACTCAAAATGGATACAGGACTTAAACATAAGACAGGAAACCATGAAAATACTAGAGGCATCCACAGGCAACAAAATCTCAGACATATGACAAAAGAACTTCTTCATTGATACTGCCCCTAGGGCAATGTAAGCTAAAGAGAAAATAAACAAGAGGAACTATATCAAAATAAAAAGCTTATTTATTTATTTATTGATTGATTGATTGATTTTTTTTGCCCCCCTCCCTCCCTCCTATACATACTCTCCCTCTCCAGAGTTTTATGTCCATTGGTTGTACTTATATGCATATATACAAGTCCTTCGGTTGATCTATTATCTCCCCCAGATCTCCCTCCCCTCCCCACTGTAATTTGACAGTCTGCTTGTTCCTTTACTGTCTCTATATCTATCTTTTGGTTCATCAGTTTATGTCAGAATGGCCAACATCAACAAATCAACAAACGACAAGTGTTGGCGAGGTTGTGGAGAAAAAGGAACCCTCGTCCACTGCTGGTGGGAATGCAGTGTGGAGTTTCCTCAAAAATAAAAAGCTTTTTACAGCAAAAGAAACCATCAACAAAACAACAAGAAAGCCCACTGTATGGAAGAACATATTTGCAAATGTTATCACTGATAAATGTTTAATCTCCAACGTCTACAGGCAGCTTATACAACCTAATAAAAAGAAGATAAATGATTCAATAAAAAAGTGGGCAACGGACCTAAATAGAATCATTTCAAAAGAAGACAGAAGGCCAAGACACACATGAAAACATAATCGAAATCACTAATTATCTGAGAGAAGCAAATCAAAATACAATGTAGTACCATCTCACACATGTCAGAATGGCTATCATCAACAAATCAACGAACAACAAGTGTTCGAGAGGATGTAGAGAAAAAGGAACACTCTTGCACTGCTGGTGGGAATACAGACTGGTGCAGCCACTGTGGAGAATAGTATGGAGTTTCCTCAAAAAACTGAAAATGGAACTCTCATTTGACCCAGTAATCCCCTTCTAGAAATATATCCTAAGAAACTAGAAACACCGTTCAGAAAGGATATATGCACCCCTATGTTCATAGCAGCACAATTTACAATAGCTAAGATTTGGAAACAGCCTAAGTGCCCATCAGCAGATGACTGGATCAGAAAACGATGGTACATCTACACCATGGAATACTATGCTGCCATAAAAAGAAGGAATTCTTACCATTTGCAGCAACTTGGATGGAATTGGAGAACATTATGCTAAGTGAAATAAGCCAGTCAACGAAAGAAAAATACCACATGACCTCTCTCATTTATGGATAATAAAGAACATTATAAAACTGATGAACAAAAAGATAGATACAAAGGCAGAGAAGCTTGGAGCAGACTGTCAAATTACATCGGGAAGCCTGGGGATTGTTGCGGGCGGGGGGGGGGGGGTAACAGATCAACTGAAGGACTTGTATGCTTGCATATAAGCATAACCAATGGATACAAGACACTGGGGGGAGATGGGAGGGCATGTGCTGGGGATTAGGGGAGGTCAGGGGAAGGTCAATAGGGAAAAAAGGAGACATATGTACTACTATTTGTAATACTTTAAACAATAAAAAAATGGAAAAAAATAAATAAGTCTCCTGTGTTCTAGCTATTTGATGAGATACTACACTTGTTTAAAGATTAAAAACAATGCCTGAATATGCAGTATAATAGGAGAAAATAAGATAGGCATAATGGTGTAAAACTATACTTGCCAACAATGATAGGGGAAGAAAAACAAGAAACGTGTATGTTTTGAACATGTTCAAACAGCTTGTTATTACTACCACCGCCTGACAAATTACCCCCCTATATGTGGATTACAAGGTGCAGTATTATGATGCGTTAGAATCAATCGGAGAACTAATGATAATGGGTGGTTGGGTGGCTAAACATGGCCCTCAATTACTGCTGAGTGCACTCTCCTTTTGTGGCTACAAAATACTATCATCAATATTCTCCCATATAGAATGCTTTCTTATCAGCATTATGTCTTCAAAACATCCTTGGAAGACAGGTCAATATTGATGGACTTTCAAAAAAAGAAAAGAAAAAGAAAACAGGTAGGCATGGTGAGGTTAAGTGAAAATTAGCAGAGGCAGCACAATCATTTCATAACAGAATATGGGTTATAAAGGGAGCCAAGGCACAGAGGCAAAGTTTGGGCTATTCTTACAGTGATGACAGTGCCTACTGAATGCAGTGGGTCAGATTTTCAGTCACTCTTTCATCTACAGAGAAACTAGAGACCACTTAAGCCACTACAGTAGGAATTTCTGATTGTAGCTAAAAGCACAGAAACACAAAAGTACATTTTTACTTCTGGAAGAATATAATACAAGCTCAGAGTAAAATGTTACTTCTGAGAAAGAAAAAAGGATACACTGGAATAAAAAAAAAACAAGTATAATCCATTTGGTTAGTATTTCCTAGTTTCACAAATTAACAAATGGAACTTATTGAGCCTCTATTATGCTTTTTGTTAGTGTCTAAGAGGATACAAGAGAAGCAAAAAAGTTACCTCTCTCAGAGAGCTTATAATTTACTAAAGATCCAGTGCACAAAATTTGTGTATGGAGGGGTGTCCCTCAACCTGATCTGCACCCTCTCCTCGGGGATGTCCAACTGCCAGTTTAGGTCTGATCCCACTGTGAAATTGGCCTAAAACAGTAGTTGGACATCCCTCTCACAATCCAGGACTGCTGGCTCCTAACCACTTGCCTGCCTGCCATCCTGATCACCCCCAACTGCCTTCCCATGCCAGCCTGATCGCCCCCAAATGCCCTCCCTTGCTGGCCTGATTGCCCCCTAACTGCTCTGCCCTGCTGTCCTGATCACCCCCTAACTGCTTGCTGCCCTGTGCCAGCCTGATCTCACCCCTAACTGCTTGCTCCCCAGCTGCCCTGATCGCCCCTAACCATCTCTGCCTTGGCACCCCGCCACCGTGGCTTTGTCCAGAAGGAAGTCAGATGTTCAGAAGATGTCCTGTAGACCCAGTCTAATTAGCATATTACTCTTTTATTAGTATAAACTAGGGGTGGAGGTGGGCAAAGTCACACACAAAATAAAGACCAAACTAGACTCCATAGAAGGCCTAAGTACAATCCTCTTTGTCCTACTGGTTAGAGAAAAAGAATGAGAAAACCTGAAAAGTGTTAAGTTGGTAAATTCTTACCTGAATATTACCAGAATAACTTAAACTGACACTTCCATCAGCAGTGAATATACAAATACGGGTGGCCAAAATAAAAATAAAAAAAATGATCAGGAGAGTGCATGAAGTAAATTAGAAGAACAACTGAGGTTTAAGAGAACCAGATGGCGGTATCTGCCATTATTTGAACATGATCATGACATTTTTAAACCAAACTGCACTGACAGGCCCTGATTCCCTGGGGACAGTGCTTCTCAGGTAAGCACATCTGATTGGCATATCCTTATATACAGCTAAGAGCTAGAGGGCAGATAAATCAAGATGGTGTGCTCTGGTGAACATATGAAAGGCAGATCATCAACGTTGTATGCTGAAGAGAAGCCCACGTGTTTTAGCTATCAAATATACAAGTGGCTAAGCTGTTAGTCTGTTTAAAAAATTAAGGCGTTTGACTTGTGTGCTTGTCCAGATGAAGTGTTAGCCTCCTCCAGGAGGGATTACATTTTCCTAGAAAAAGTAATTTTGAATCTGTTTTAGTGACTTAGCTGTATTCATTGATATTCCAGATGATGCCTTCCTAAACCACTTCACCCTCTACTCCCCCCTTCCTCTGCACCTCAGCCTCAAGCTATACATCTCACCTGCCTTGTCTTGCCAACTCAAGTAGCTGTAGGAGACTTGGGTAAGGAATGTAGATTTCTCTACAAAACCCAATCACTGAATACACACACTGCCCTGCATACAGTGGGTGAGCAGTCTGACTATCACAGGTGAAAGCTGAACATTATAGGGAGCAACAGGCTACAGAGCTTTCCTAGATCTACTAGTACAGTTCTCCTTGAGATGAACTAAATGCAAAATTGAAACCTGACTACATCTCTGTCTATAGAACCTACTCTCTAGAATAGAAAATTGACCATTGTTATTTCTTTTAAGGACATTTGAAAGAGACCACAATTATGCCCAAAGGAACCATCATGCTATAAGAAGTTTGTGACCCCCAGCCCCTGTAAGCTTAAAGGTATTATACAATAGCTCTTATAATAGCCTGGATGCTACTTTATAGCCTCAGAGCCCACCCTTGCTTTTTTGAAGGAATATAAATGGAAAGTTATCACATGAATGTTACTTGTAGAACTTGAACTGATGAGTATATTAGACACATACATCAGGAGAACGCAAACGCACAACAGGTTTGGCTAAAGAAGGAGAGCTGGAAAGAGGGCCCATGGTAAATTAGGAAGACAGATGAAGGTTACAGGAAATCAGGATGAAGTATCTGCCATTATCTGCATATAATTTTATCTTTTTTTCAGCCAAACTCCACTGATAGGTCCTGCTTCTCCAGGGGCTGCATCTCAGGCAAACAAGCTTGGAAGTCATTTGATAAGAAATATTTATTTCCTTTGACATGAGCAGTTAGGTGTAAACGATGACAGACACTTGCTTTGGGAGCAAGAGGTGCTGAGCTTAATGCCCATCATCCCAGAGATGATGATGTACTGTATATACACATAAAATCACTGCAGCTGCTTGCTAGTTCCAGGGGGTCAGAGTACAGTCTTTTATCTCCAAATGTCTGGTTTTCAATCTGGATATATTTTGAAATCTGTTTTGAGTACTTGAACAGACAGGAAGGTGTTGGTCAAGCATGCAAGGATTAACCTTCAAGCACAACAGAATGCTAGGAGAGCAGCCTGACCTTTGCAGTAAAATTAATTTGATGCTTACAATATAACCCAGAGTCCATAGTTTTTATTCATATGACAGAGCCACAAGACAATTTAGCAGGGATTATTAAATTCCACTTAAACTCATCAGAGGGGAGAATTGAGGTTGATGCATTTCAGGATGCCAGCGAATTGGCCAAACCAAGTGGAAAAGAAAAGGAAGACGAACTTCCAGGAATAAAATGAAAGGGGCTACACTTGGTGCACAGCAGGCACTCAGTGAGAACTGATTCAATGAATGAGGCAAAGAGTAAGTCAGATCTGATGTCTGACAGCTAGGGAGTCCCTTCTCTAGCACCCACTGATGCAACATCAATCCCTATGAGCTTCTCATATAGGGAAGCCATTTGGCAAGTGCCAGAGACCCCATAGTTAGCCTGGAAAGTGAATGGGTTAGGGATGGTACAAGATATGCCATCTTGCATTCCACTCCCAATCCAGCTGGTGGTAAGAAGTCTGGGGCAGGAAACTGCTAATTAGAAATGAAGAAAGTCAAATGGATACCAACGAATTAAGGATGCATCCTCTCCAAGATGGCTAAGATAAGAATACTTCAAATAAGAGACCTCTGTTGGGTTTTCAGAAAGCCTTTGCAACAAGTAGTACCAAACTCCAGCATTACCCAAGAGAAATCAGTGTTCTCCTCAGTGCACTTTAATAAGTGTGTTATATACAAAGGCCTGTTGACAGTGGGATATTTTGGTTGGTTTTATTTAGGCAATATAATAATGTAACTTTCTGAATCTGATGCTTTTTATTTGAACATTCAATATAATGACTCATCTCTGCTCTTCTTTCTTTACCAATGATATTTGTATTTCATTTGCAAATATAATTTTATGTGGCAGGATAAGGGAATCAAAATTACTCAATTTGCTTCTATCATAGGAACGGAAGGAATCCTTCAATGGTCTGTTTTGCATCATTCTACTGATTTCAGTAAGTTTTACCTTTTTTTGTTGTTAATCCTCACCTAAGGATATATTTCTGTTGATTTTTAAAGAGAGTGGGAGGAGGAGAGCCAGGGAAAGAGAAACATTGATGTGAGAGACACATCAATTGGTTTTTCCCCACACAGTCCCTGACCAGGGCTGGGGATTGAGCCTGCAACCAAGGTACCTGCCCTTGATGGGAATTAAACCCTGGACCCTTCAGTCTGTGGGCTGACACTCTATCCACTGAGCCAAACTGGCTAGGACAGAAAGTTTTACTTTAATATTAATTTAATATCACATAGATAATCTGGTTTTGTCTAAATGAGCCTCCTCTTATATTTTTCCTACAGAATGATGACTTGTACTTTTCTAAAAGACATCACTAATATGATTCTCTAAATGGTTATCAGCATTTTACCTCATATGAACAGTGAAATGGGTGCTTGTGATATTTTCCCTGATGGTAAAAACTTTCAGGGCAGGTTGGTAACTTATATACTATTTACTTACCCCCAGATTATGGCACAGTGAATGAACAAATACCAAATATAGCACTATTAATTTTTTACCTTTTTCCATTTGCTGATAGCACTGTAATCCCTAACAATAATTGTGGATAATATCGATGCTTATGGAATATACACTGAAAATAATGACTTGGGATTCACAGTATAGAACTCTGGCAAGCTCTCCCAGTGGAATAGACTGACTGGAGAGTTACAGATTTCTCCAACTTTCACATCTACCCTTGCTTCCTGTTAAGTTGCCTGAGCTTCAACAACAAAGGTTAAGATACCTTATTCAGGAATTTAGCTTATGTAATAGTCTAACCAAATATTTATACATGAATATAAATGGATGCTTGTGAAGCATCTGAAGTTTTTTCAATAAAGGAGTTTGTATGTGTCACTTGGTCTGCACCCTGCCGGGGGCACATTGCGCTGACATTAGAAAAATGTGTTCTTTTCAGGAAGATTTAGTCTCATTTCCCTTTTCTTCCCAGCCTCTTTCTAATGACTGGAAGTAGAAGGAGACTTCGATTTTAGGATGATTTAGAGGTTTGTGAGTTGGCTCTTTCTTCCCTTGGTATGTGGCCAAGTTCAAAGAAGCAATTGTGTAACTATTAAGGAAATTAGTTATTTACCATAGGACAGAGACCTTTTGTCATAAGCCAGAATGAATAACTAAGCCCTTCTGTCGCCATCTGAAGAGGGCCTCTGGGCTGAGAGGAATATCTGGCTGGTGGTCTAGGGTTGCTCACTGAAGCAGCAGACAGCCAGATGCTCAAGAATATTGGAGTTAGGAGGCTGGAATGGGTTTTGGGAAAGACAAAGGAAATAGGACAGTAAACAAATTAACAGACATAAAGTATATAGCATGGGTGTGCCTGCCTGATGGGCACACCTCTACATATAGCTACTGCTTATTGAGTACCTTCTCTGTCTAAATTACTGTACTAAACAATTTATATGCATTTTATGCTTACAACAACCTTATGAGGCAGGTATTACTATCATCCTCATTTTATGGAGGAGCAAACTGGGTCTTGGAAGTTGAAGTAACTTGTTCAAAGGCTTCACAACTAGTAAAATAGAGGCCAAAATTTAAACCCAGGTTTCTTTCTTTTGACCTCAGGTGCCAGCCATTATGTTTGGCACACTACATATGCCTAATCATCACAATACTTTTGAGATGCAGGTATGATTATCTCCATGAACAGTTGAAGAAATGGTTTTTCAAATAAGTTAAGCAACTTGCCCAAGATCACACAGGAAGTAAATTACAGAGCAAGGATTGTAATCCAAGCCTGACTCCAAACCCTATTCTCTTAACCACTAAAATGTCACTTCCATTGCAATCTGATATATGTTAGACATTTGGTAACTGTCCCTATCCTGACTGGTACAGTGAAAGTAGTGGAGGACAAAGAGTTGAGGGTAACCTGAATTTGGTAATCAGAGCAGGAGAAGTTGAGTAATGGAGCTGGAGGTACAGCATCTATTTACTTTGGTATTCATAGGGTGTTGGATGGGCGATGAAAGACATAGGGAGACAAAGGGTAACGGATTTATATTCCCTCAGGCCCAAACTTTAATAGGAACAGAGGCCACTTAGAACATGTGCTGGGGCTAGGAGCTAAAACTATTAAAGAATTACTATTACCTGAGCTGGTTGCTTCTTAGCTCCAAAGTCACCGTTGTTGCTTGCTCTGTGAAAGGGTTCTGGGCCCTTTAAATATTTTACCTTTACCAGCAGGCACAATGTTAAGCTTTGCCAGTAGTGGACACAAGAGAGACATTTCAAGAGGAAGGGGCTCTTCTTCCTGGTTTGGGTGTGCTGGAGTGTTTGCTTTTATCATAGCAGGCTCCTGCAATGCCAGCACCTACCTTCCCCAGTGTCTAGTTCTAGCAGCACACACATCTTCCCCAGCACCAGGTTCCTGTAGTGCCATGGTTCTCAACCTTTCTAATGCCTGGACCCTTTAATATAGTTCCTCATGTTGTGGTGACCCCCAACCATAAAATAATTTTCGTTGCTACTTCATAACTATAAGTTAGGTGACCCTGCTAGTGATTCTCAACCTGTGGGTCGTGACCCGCAGGTTAAGAACTGCTACTGTAGAGTCTAAGACCATCGGAAAACATATATTTACATTATGATTCATTAACAGTAGAAAAATTACAGTTATGAAGTAGCAACAAAAATAATTTTATGGCTGGGGTCACCACAACATGAACTGTATTAAAGGGTCGCGGCATTAGAAAGGTCGAGAACCACTGCTGTAGTGCCTGCTGCTTTTTCCAACATCCAGTTCCTGTGGTACATAGTGCTCAACAGCACCCAGCAGCTTCTCCCAGTATCCCCTGCTCAGGTGTTTTTGAGTGGAGGGCCTATCCTGAGATACCTCCCTGTGAACAGCTTTCTTTGGCGCTGTAGTGGGTAGGTTTACTACAAGTTGCAGAGGGCAGATTTCTAGAATGTTTTAGAAGGCAGAATTCCAGCAAGTTCTGCTGGCACAGCACCACAGCAATTTCCCTGCTATCTAGTGAGCCACATCTGTGACCTTTCCTCTAAGTTGGATCTTATCCCTGAGAGAAGGGTTGTCCTTTGGGTGTCTAACTCAGCCCTAGGGTTAGAGGATGCTCTTTATATCTGCTATCCCTACATCGTTACTGTTCTCTTTAATTCTTATTAGCCAATCCCATTATATTTAATACTTACATTAAAACTTCTCTGTTCAAATTACTGTGCGGTTTCTCTTTCCTTATTTATCCCAGAACAATAAATTAACTCTCTTCCCAGATCTCAAAGTAAGGTGATTCCTAGGGCAAAAGAATGCTTCTAGGAGAAGAGTGCAGGCAAGGAGGATAGCCTTTTCCCACAGACAAGGTCAAAGAGAAAAGAACAATCTTATTTATTTAGGAGGCAGAAGATTACTTTTCTGTCTTGCTTTCCAGTACAAGAAAATTAATTGAACAGCTGTGGCCTCTCAGTTGCTGGAATTCATTCAATGAAGAGGAAAGAAGCTGTTAGATAGGAGAGAAACTAGAGTCCAAGGACTGCTTGGACCATGAGACTCAAAGGGATGGATTAGGATCATTCCTAGTCCAAATTGTACTTGAAGTTCTTTAGCTTGGGTGCTTCAAAGGGGAAATGGGTATTTATGATGACAGCCTTAGAACAACCACTCTCTTTAAGAAAAGGACAAATATTGAAGTCAAAATCTTTATAATTGCCCACAGAATCCTCTTCAAATTTAAAGGTATGTTACCTCCACTGCCAGAGAGAAAACACTTTCTATTTTGACTTGGATTTCCTGTGCACATATTTATAGAAATTTCCATACAGCTTAAATGTTATGTATTCTGGAAAGACTTGAAACGTTTGGAGTTGTTGTGTCAAGATGTTTTCCAAGTGCCACAAAGAAAAATGGTTTTCACCAGTGAAAAAACACCAACATAATTTTTATATTACTCATGGATTTTTGCAGTTGAGTTCTTTTTGAATTTAAATAAAATGTTTTCTGAAACACATGCTGGTAATTAACCACTACTTTGTACTTTTGTCCTCTCTCTTTCTCTCTCTCTCTCTTTTTTTCCAGTCCTCACCGAGGCTATGTTTACATCAATCCACTGCCTCTTACATGCACTCTGAGTAGGAATGGAACTCAGAGCTCAGATATGTGCCCTGACTGGGACTCAAACCTGCAACCTTTTGGTGTAAGGAACAATTGCTCCAACCAACTGAATAAACTAGCCAGGGCTACTTTTGCTCTCTTTATGCCTCCATGCATCCTCCTTCTTCCAACCACCTCAAACTACAATACTGCCTCCCCAAAGCTCAATAAATGCAAAATAAAAGGTAAGCATTTAAGAAGGAGAGAATAAGGAAATGTAAATCTCAAGGTCTGATAATTAACTAAAATGCTCCCTGTACATGATATAAGGTCACCTTTGGAGAATTTAGGAAGCACTGACCCAGATAAAATTCAGACACACTAAAAGCATCATAGTTAATCAGCCAGCCTGTTTAATTGCTAGGAAGTTTCCAGTATACACTTCCCATATCTTAGAGGCCTCACAGCAATAACAACTGCATTTGGAGTTGTAGCAGCTTTCAATAACGGGTGTTAATTCAGAGTTGGCTGTAATACCAATGGACTTTGAGAGGTTTCCAGGTGGCTCACTAGTTAACATCAGGGTACCATGTGTTCATGTTTTGGTGAAGATACCAATCAGCATGGGTGGAAGAGACAAGTTAGAAACCTTCCCTAGCCTTTCCTCTTTTCCTAGCTCCCCATACACACACACACACACACACACACACACACACATATACATATACACGGAGGGATCACATAGTCAAGAGAATGGGAAAAGGAGTAGTGCCTCAGAGCAGTTTGATAGTTTATACTGTAGCAGCTGGTGGTGACAGGTAGAACTGATGATATGTAGGGTTTTTTTTTTTGCATTAGTTAGAACTTCTTCCTGTAAAGTCAGAAAAACATTGATATAAACCCAGGGTCACTGTAAAGCAGTGCTGACTTGCTTTCACTTTCAAAATAGGAATCTCTCCTCTGTTGCTGCCATTATAATGATTATAGATTAGAGCACCGGTTCTTACCTGTGCTTGGATGGTCTGGCACATGAAGAACTGGTTTTGAGAGAAGTGATAGCCTAGTGTTTATGAAGGGGTCTAAAATCAAGACCTGGATATGACTCACAGATTCACCACTAACCATGAATAAGGTAATTAACCTCTCTGAGTCCATTTTCCCTTCTGTAAAATAGTGATAATAGTATGTGTAATAGAGGATGTTCTGAGAAATAAATATAATAAGATGTATAAAGTTTTTGGCTTACAACACAAAAACTTAATATACATTATCTACTGTGGTTTCTACAGTATTATTTACTAAAAAGCACATTGTCATAACATCCTTGATTGACTTGCTCTCTTTTGCCAATTTTAGAGGTATAGATGGAGTTGATGTTGCCAGGAGTAAAAATATGTAACCCACACAGATATCCACAATTGATTTTTTACCTTTGTGCAAAACTAATTCAAGGATTTTCAACAAATGTTGCTGTGGCAATCGGACATCTTAGGGGGGAAAAACTTGACCTAAGTAATATACCTTATATAAAAATTAACTCAAGAGAAAACTTCAGGAAAAAACAAGGGGATAATCTTTGGAATCTGGTGATAGGCAAAGAGTTCTAAGACTTGATTCCAAAATGAAGACCCATAAGCTGTATTTCATCAAAATTAAAAACTTATCTATGAAAGACCCTGTTAAGCAGATGAAAAAATGCTACAAAGTGGTAGAAAAATATTGGTAAGCCACATATTTGACAAAGAACTAGTATCTAGAATATACACTGAGTGGCCAGAGTATTATGCCCTCTGAACGCATAATAATCTGGCCACTCAGAGTGTGTGTGTGTGTGTGTGTGTGTGTGTGTGTGTGTGTGTATTAGTGGCCCGGTGCATGAATTTGTGCATGGGTTGGGTCCAGCCAGCCTGGCCAGGGGAAGGGAACATGGGTGGTTGGCTGGCCTGCCTGTTGGTCGAACTCCTGGTGGAGGGGACAATTTGCATATTAGCCTTTCGTTATATAGGATATACACTGATTGGACAGATTACTATGCATTCAGAGATCATAATAATTTTGTCATTCAGTGTATAAAGAACTCTCAAACCCCAACAGAAAAACAAAACAAAATGGGCAAAAGATGTGGAGACATTTCACCAAAGAGGAAATATAAATAGCAAATTTGCACGTGAAGAAATGTTCAACATTATTAATCATTAGGGAAAAGCAAATTATAACCACAATGAGAGATCACTACACACTTGTCAAATGGCCAAAATTTAAAAAATAAAAAGGACTACATAAAAAACTGGTGAAGATATAAAGAGACTGAATCATTTATACTATGTATTGCTGATAGAAACGTTAAATATTATAATACAGCCACTCTAGAACTGTTTGGCTGTTTCTTTAAAAAAATAAAAATTCAGCCCAGCCTAAGTGGCTCACTGGTAGAATGTCAACCAATGAGCCAGGAGTTCAAGGTTTGATTCCTGGTCAGTGCATAGGCCTGGGTTACAGGCTCCATCTCCAGTAGGGGGCATGCAGGAAGCAGCCAATCAATGATTCTCTCTCATTATTGATGTTTCTATCTCTCTCTACCTTTTCCCTCTGAAATCAATAAAAAATATTTTTTAAAAATTAAACATGCAACTACCAAACAAACCAGGAATTGTACTCTGTGCACTTATCCCTTCCAAAATAAAAACTTATATTCACACAATAGTATATACCTGAATGTGTATAGAAGCTTTGTTCATAATAGCAAAAAACTAGAAAAAAAAATAAGATACTTTCAACAGCTGAATGCTAAATTGTGGCACATCCAAATAATGGAATACTACAAAATCAACTATTGAGACACACAATTGTATGAATGAATCTCGAGAGAATTATGCTGAGTGAAAAAAGCCAACCAAGAAAGGTTACATACTGTGAGATTCCATTTATATAAAATTATTGAAATGCCAAAATTTTAGAGATGGAAAACATATTAGCGGCTGGTGTAAGGTAGAAGGGAGTAGGGCAACATGAGGGATCCTTATGGTGATGAATTGTTCTGCATACTGACTGTACCAATGTCAATATTCTGGTTGTGTTATTGTACTACAATATTGAAAGATGTTACAGATGAAGAGTATATGGGGTCTTTCTGTATTATTTCTTACAACTGCATGTGAGTCTTCAATTATCTCAAAATAAAAAAAAAATAATTTAACAAAACAAAAGAAAAAAAGATGTGGATAGAAAACGCAGAGTAGAAATAAAGTTTGTTCTTTCCAATAGAGTCCATGTATGTGTCTAGATTATGGCAGGGGTTCAAGATTGGTAGGCTACTGCAGAGACCCACTGGTATAGGAAAGCAAGACAGAGTTTTCCTGCAGAGATAGCACTTGCTCCTCTAACTGGGGCATTAGGTATTGCTCTTACAAATTTGAAAACTGGGAGGCACACAACACAATTAATGAAAGTTAAAAAGCTCTGGGTTAGAGTCAGAATTAGTAAAGTTCCTGAAAGTCCTCCAAGCAGCTCTCTTGCTAGTACCTAGGCTGCTACTGAATAAGCCTCCTTTGAGATCATTTAAGAAGAGGGGACCTCAGAAGAAATAGTATTCTTTTGCTTGGCCTCTGAAGAAGAGAGATAAGGTAGAATAGCCATAGGGTGGTTCTCTTCTTCTTGTTGTTGCTGGTTGTTGTTGTTTTTTTTTTTCTTTTAAAGAGGTCCCATGTTTTTTGTTTTTAAAAATATATTTTATTGATTTTTTTTTACAGAGAGGAAGGGAGAGGGACAGAGAGTTAGAAACATCGATGAGAGAGAATCATCGATCAGCTGCCTCTTGCACACCCCCTACTGGGGATGTGCCCGCAACCAAGGTACATGCCCTTGACTGGAATTGAACCTGGGACCTTTTAGTCTGCAGGCCTACACTCTATCCACAGAGCCAAACCGGTTTCCGCTGGTTCTCTTCTTGAAGACAGCGTGGAGAAGGAAAAGCGAAGCCTGAGAGTGATAGCAGAGAAAAGACTGAGGATCACAGGCCTGACAAGGAAGAAAACAAAGATTTCTCTCCCTCCATGAATTTGGGTAATTGGACATCTCTTTATCTATCATGGATGTCATGCAGTACTTCAGGCAACATGGAAGAAAAATGTTGTGTAAAGACCAACTGAGTGTTGACATTTCATTTTTAAAAGCTAACTGTTCACAAGTGAATGTGCAGAATATTGAACACCAGTCTGCTTTTTCCTTCTGGACAATGGATCACTACAGGAATAATACATTTCTACCACTGGCTGAGCACTTTCAAATGGACATACTAGTTTTTATTACTATTCTCTTCTTTTCTGTGAAGTCATTAAACTATTTGATTTGATTAGCACCGACTTTAAGCCTCCTCACATACTGACTTCCCTGTTTACCAATCCACAAAAAAATGCCCAGTTCAGGCAGTCTACCTACAATCAGCAGAGTTCCTTGGGGTCAGTGAATATCCAATGTGTCTGAATTAAGGTATTCTAAGGTGAACTGAGAGCCCCCATTCATGTATATGGCCTTTTGTAGCAATCAGATATAGTTGTCTCACAGGAGCAGGATGGGATAGCTCTGTTTCTATGCTCATTTCCCATCTTCTCTAATGCTCCAAGGGTAGAGAGGAGCTTCTTATGTTTCAAACTGCATTTTGTGTTCAGCCCATTTTCACAGCGTATAGTATCTTATGGCCTTTTCTACCTTCTTTTCTGGCTTCCAGAGCTAATATCTACATCAGAAATTTAATCCTGTTAGAAGTGCTATCGTTTTCTTTTTTAGGAGGTGGGAGGGGGAGTCTATTTCTTAAATAGAGCCTTTCAGTTTCCTTTGGGCCATTATGTTCTCCTGAAGTAATGTTTTGTCATCAGTCATTAATATTTAACGTAACTAGAAGCTTTCACAAAACCTATTGAGGAGCACATGCTTTAAGTGGCAAAACTGTTATTCAATGATATTGGGTGGGTACACTAATTCAACCTACTCATGAGAGAAGGTGACCTCCTCTACTCTCTCTGGCTCTGTGTCTACATTAATATAACTGAAACCTGATGCCAGTATGAAAACATCTGTTTGCCCTAGAAGTGAGGGCTGTAGGATTTTTTTTCTGACATCATCAAAGTAACTGATGATTTCTAAAAACATTGGAAAAATACAAAAAATAAAAGTGTGAAAAGACCTACATATGACAACTGTATTATGGTATTGCTGTAAGGAGAAAATAAACTAGGAACAACTCAACTGTCCAGTAATAGAGGTTTGGTTAAATAAATGATATATTTATATAATGAAATATCTTATAGCCAGTAGGACTGATGATGCAGATCTATGTTTACTGACATAGGAAGATGCCAAGATACATTAATAAGTGAAAAAAATCAGGCTAAAAAACAATATAGTCATCTCTTCTTATTTGTGGAGGATATATTCCTAGGACCCCCCGTAGATGCCTATAATCATAGGTAGTACCAAACCATACACACACACACACACACACACACACACACACACACACACACACTGTTTTTTCCTAGACATACATACTATGATAAAGTTTAATTTACAAATTTGCACCATAAGAGATTAACAAGAATTTATAATAATAAAATAGAAAAGTTACAAAATATGCTATAATAAAAGTAACATAAAGTGGTCTCTCTCAAAATATCTAATTATACTGTATTCATCCTATGCTTGTTGTGATGATGTGTGATAGCAAAATGCTGAAATGATTAAATGAGGTGAATGACGTAGGCATTGTGATGTAGCATTAGGCTACTATAAGTGTTACTTGAACACAAGCACTGCAATACTACGGCAGCTGATCTGATAACTGAGATGGCTACTAAGTGACTACTGGTGGGTAGCTTAAACAGTGTGGATATGCTGGACAAAGGGATAAATCATGTCCTGGAAGTGACAGAATGAAGCAGCACAAGATTTTATTACACTACACAGAATGTCGCATAATTAAAAATTTAGGAATTTTTTATTTTTGGAATTTTGTATTTAACATTTTTTGGACCATGGTTGACCACAGGTAACAAACCGCAGAAAGTAAAAGTGTGGAGAAGGGTTTACTATTATATATACAATATGATTAAATTATTTTTATTAAAAAGTAGACACACTGGCCAAAAAGCCAGAAAATGTAGAAACCAAAATGTCACAACATATTCTCTTGAGTGTTGTGATTTTCATTTCTTTCTTTACTGTTTCAATTTTTTAAAAGCATGTATACCAAAATTATTTTGTTAAAACATACTATGGGACAACTCAACTGTCCAATAATAGAGGATTGATTAAATAAATAAAATTAAATATTTACATAATTTAATAGATTATAGCCAGTAGAATTGATGTTTTCATACCTGGCAACATGCTTCAGTTATAAAGCAAAATTATTTTGTTAAAACATACTATGGGATTATAGCTATACAACTTACAAATTACTTAAAATCACAATCCAAGTGTCCTTTCTATTTCCATTCAAGCCCCAGGGTTTTTTTTCTTTTCTTTTGTTGTGTGTGTGTGTGTGTGTGTGTGTGTGTGTTTTAAATATATTTTTATTGACTTCAGAGTGGAAGAGAGAGGAGGAAAGAGAAACATCAATGATGAGAGAGAATCATTGATCAGCTGCTGCCTGCACGGCCCCCACTGGAGATCGAGCCCACAACCCGGGTATGTGCCCTGACAGGGAATTGAACCATGACCTCCTGGTTCATAGGTCCACGCTCAACTACTGAGACACTGGCTGAGCTAAAGCCCCAGTTTTTAATCTGAGTAGTGGTTGGCAAACTTCTCTGTAAAGGGCCAGATTGTAAATTTTTAGGTTTTGTGGGCCATGTAGCCTCTGTTGTAACTACTCCACCTTGTTCCTATAGTGATAAAGCAGACAATATGTAAATGATTGGCACGGCTATGTTCCAATAAAACTTTATTTATAGAAATAGGCAATGGGCCGGCTTTCACCCACAAGTTGTAGTTTACTGAACTCTGCTTTAAAGTGCTAAAAGAGGAGGCTGAAGTCCCATGAACGTTGAGAATTAATGTTTAACTCTGTTCTCCTGGGTTAAGACAAGTTATATTACTATTTGCTGCTCTCCAAAGTTGAGGCAAAAATAGCTTGGAGACATAACTGGAAGTCCCTATTTTTTTTGTTACTTGGGTGGAGAATTTTCCTACTCCATACATGGGCCTTGCTTTATTTAGGGCTACCCTATCCATCAAAGTGAACCTTGGATCTGCCATAGATAAAGCCATGGTTACAGAAGCCAACTAAGCACTCAAAGGGGTTGAATAATTCACAACCACTATCTGAGTGAGTTTAGCTAGAACCAGAAATCCCAAAAGAATTGGTGTTTCCTATAGCCTACCAGTATTAACAGACTCCATCAACCAATTTTCTGAGGTGGATTATTATAATTTGTCCACAGGAAAGCTTTTAAAGTCTTAAAATGTTCAACAACAGCTTAATTTAGGAGTTTTAAAGACTTACATAGCTGAAGAAAAATACACATGAGGAAAAAAGGAAAGTTTTAGCTGAGATGGTCAGAAGATGATCAGGCACTCCTAGTCATAGACAGCACCCCTGATTCCCAGAAGATCAATGGAACCAGGTTAACTGTGTGGAATTAGTTCTTGAAGCCACTTTTCTCAAGGTGCCTTTGCCTTAAATTACAATCAGTAGTGTGATTTCTCTTTTCTAAAATATGTTTTTATTGATTTTAGAGAGAGAAACAGTGATCGGTTGCCTCCTGTATACACCCAGACTCGAAATTGAACCCGCAACATGGGCAGGTGCCCTGACTGGGAATTGGACCAGCGACCTTTTGGTGCATGGGAAAATGCTCAACCAACTGAGACATACTGGCCAGGGTAGTGGTGTTATTTCTTAAAACAGTTTATTTGACATAGGTAATCTATAAAAAAATATTTTCTACTTTTTTACTCTTCAAAGTAAGAAAGATTAAATTATTGCTTACACACACACACACACACACACACACACACCTAAAATGCTTCCAAATTACATCACTTGTTGCTATCTAAAATATTTTTCAATCACACTTAAATGGTCTGGCCACTCAAAAGAAGTCACATAAGAATACAATGTATTAGGCATTTGATCCAGAGAACCATAGCCAGATACTCAGGATTCCAGGTTACAGCAAAGCTATGTATTCTGAATTCCTAACCTGGGAAAATCTGACATAAAGCACCAACAATTTACTAACAGACTCAGGACCTGGAGACAGCCCAAGGCACTTGGGGAACAGTACATCACAACAGGACATTCAGAAAAGTGGGAAGTTGGCTATGGTTAGGGGATAAAAAAGGAAGCAGGAAAAAGTCTTTAAGAGAACAACAACAATAGAATTCAATGGACAGTGTTTTAAAGATTCAAAAGGGAATGGGGGAATGGAGTGAAGGTGCTGGTTGAGATAAATGTGATCTCAGGGCGAAAGGGAGGACCAGAGAAGAAACACAGACATATAATAGCTACCGTAGTTTCTATTTGACAGAGGCAGGGTAAGTGACTTGTCCAAGGTCCCTGTCATTTATCTTGAAATGTAAATTCACTCAGTTTATACTCTGATTTTATAGCCCACCATGCTATCCATTACTAAGCTGGTGGCTGTTCATTTCCCTGAAGATTTAAACAATTTAGAAATACTATGTAGTATGTAGGTATGAAATTATTACTTGACTCTATGGAGATGGCAGAAATGTTAAGGTGTGCAAACTACTTTGAAGCCTGTGTCTTATTCTGAATAATGGGGATGGGACATTCCAGCTGTTCCATGCTAGTGGATTAGAGGTAGCATTTCCAATTTAGAGAATGACATTAAAATTGATATCACTTCTTAGAAAGTTTCCAATGTTTAATTTAAATTAACTGATGTAGCTGAAAATACAGTGGACAAGAAATGTGGAGGCAAGGAATCTGACTTCTAGTGACAGCTCTGTCATTACTTTGATTGTGTGATCTTGACTACTCACTTTCACTTGTTAGCTTCTTCACCTGTGAGATGAGGAGGATGGACTCCATAATCTTTAAAGGATCTTTCCCTTTCACATTTTATGATTCTGTAATTCCTGGTGGGTTTTCTCACCTGACATTTATTTGCAAGGGCCATTTCTGCCATCTACACAATTTAAGTTTTCAGTAAATCACAGATGGTCTTAAATAAAATTCTCTGCCTTGAACAGGATATTTGTGGTGAAATGGCTCATGTCAGGTATGACCTTTTTAATTCAGAACAGCTCTCTAATGGTTCATTAACTCACCCCTTGGGCATCACAGCAAGCAAGTACTATTACAAAAGGCCCCCACTGTGCAGCCAGAAAGAGCTGCCCTATTACCTAGTGAAAACAAAGTGGTTTCCTCTTTGTGCCCACAGTGGTCAATTTTTAGATCAGAACATATGATTCTATCACTGAAGGAATCCTGGACAACTCACAGAAACCCTGTGCCAAGTCTAACACTTGCTTTGAGGACTAAGCTGAAGTTCTTTCCATAGGAAATGATGAAATTACTTCTAAATAATTGATAAGAGCAGCTCTCTTTCCTAGATATATTTTTAATTATCTTGAACAGGATATAATCATGTTCAAGAGGTAATCCTATCTAATAAAAGGGTAATATGCAAATTGACCGTCACTCCAACACACAATATGGCCACCCCCATGTGGTCAAAGATGGCCACTCCCATGTGGACACAAGATGGCCACCACAAGATGGCCAGCAGGGGAGGGCAGTTGGGAGGCACCAGGCCTGCAAGGGAGGGCAGTTGGGGGGATCAAGCCTACAAGGGAGGGCAGTTGGGGGGTACCAGGCTTGCAGGGGAGGGCAGTTGGGGGGATCAGGCCTACAGGGGAGAAGTTAGGTCTTGATCAGGCTGGTAGGGAAGTGGTTAGGGGGTGATCAGGCTGGCAGGCAGTTGGGGATGACCAGACCTCTAGGAAAGGACAGCTGGGAGGAGACCAGTCCTGCATGGGAGGGTAGGTGGGAGGGACAGGCCTGCAAAGGAGGGCAGTTGGGGGAGACCAAGCTTGTAGGGGTGGGCAGTTGGGGGGACCAGGCCTGTAGGGGAGGGCAGATAGGGGGACCAGGCCTGCAGGGTATGGCAGTTAGGAGAGACCAGGCCTGGAGGAAAGGGCTGTTGGGAGGGACAAGGCCTGCAAGGGAGGGCAGTTGGGGGGGGGGCAGGCTGGCAGAGGAGAGCAGTTGGGGATGACCAGGCCTCCAGAAAAGGACAGTTGGGAGGGGACCATTCCTACATGGGAGAGCAGTTGGGAGGGACAAGGCCTGCAGGGGAGGACAGTTTGGAGGAATCAGGCCTTCAAGGGAGGACAGTTAGGAGCAATTGAGTTAGTAGGGGAACAGTTAGGTATCAATCAGGCTGGCAGAGGAGTGATTAGGGGATGATCAGACTGGCAGGCAGAAGCAGTTAGGGGCAATCAGGCAGGCAGGCAGGCAGGCAAGCAGTTAGGAGCCAGCAGTCCTGGATTGTGAGAGGGCAATCACGCATCTCTCGAGGGTCCCAGATTGGAGAAGGTGCAGGCTGGTCTGAGGAACACACACTCCCCCATACACGAATTTCATGCACTGGGCCTCTAGTTGTAATTATAGTAGCCCATTTTTTCATATACTTCCATATTTTATAATCAGGCCAATACATTTATTTTTTTCATTTAAATTTTCTTAATAACCCATTGTGGTAAATAAAATAAGCATTATCTCCATTTACCAAATAAAGAAACTAGGGCTCAAAGAGGTTAAGGACTTCTCACAGATCTCTTAGTAAGTGGCCGAGCCAAGAATAAAACCCACATATTGACTGGTTCAGCTAGCTAATTCACCAAAACATTTTGTCAATTCTCCCATTACACTAATTGTGAGGTGTTGTCAAGAATGCAAGTAAAAAATCAGAAATTATAGAACCGTGTCTAAATATTGCAAAATAATTTTCTACTAATCTGAAGACTTCTGACATAGGTTTAATTTCTCACAATGGGATCAGTAGCCAGGAGAACTCTCTGAAAAAATACATATTACACAATGAATTCAATTGATCATTATATTTCTACTATAGTCAAAACAAATATTTTTTGAACATCCATATAACTGGCTTTGTACAAGGTGATATGGAGATATACAAAAGTATAAAACATGATTCCTCACCTCAAATAGATTCATAAACACTAAATAGCATATAATAAATAGCTCAATATTATAATCACTAATAAAAGAGAAAGATGCAAATTGACCATACCTTTGTGATGCCCTCCAGCCAATCAGGAGTGAGTATGCAAATTAACCCAACAAAGATGGAGGGTTAATTTGCATACATAGGCCATGAGCAGCAGGGGTGGAATGCTTGTGTCATTGCCATGGCGACAATGCAGGGGTTCTGCACTGCCCCAGCTGCTCTGGGCCTCTGGGCAGCATGGGAAGGTGGAAAGGTGGCTCTAGTTGGAGCAAAGGCAGCGTGGGAAGAAAGGCCCATTCTTGCATGAATCTTCATGCATCTGGCTTCTAGTAAGTTTTATAGGGATGTGGGTAAGGGAGAAGTTAGTGAGGAACGTCTTCATGAATGAAATAGAATTGAATAAAGCATTTAAAAGATGGGTAGAAAGGTGGAAGAGGATAATTTCAGGTTAAAGGGTAAATGAAGGTTGTAGAAGAGAATAGCATGAGCTAAACCAAAGGGATGGCATATATGACACTGAACATCTGTGGATAGGATAAACCACAGTTCATCTTAAGTGTTTAGGGAGAAGGCTGCCAGCCCTTCTTAGTAAGTATTCGATTCACTCATGAATAAAATGACATTGAAGGTAGAAATAAAAATTTGTAAGAGTTTGGCTATAGAGGCAAACAGACCTGGGTTTGAGTACAAGGATTACTATTTACTTACTGTATTACCTTGGGTTAATTAATTAACCTTTGTGGGATTAGTTTCCTCCTCTGTAAAATAAGGCTATAATGTGGAGCCTACAGCATAATGCCCATCAAGTACTCAGCAATATTTTGAGGCATGGTAAATATTATTAAAGAGAAACTGTAAAGAAGGTGATCCATTGAATGAGACTTCATTTGTATACCTTCTTTAAGTTCTTCATAGGGATAAATTACAAAGTGAAAAGTGTTTTTGGTTCAACCACTTGTTTTATTTTTTTGTTCAAATTTTTACTTAAAAACATGATGACCATAATAGTGAGGACAGAGTGAGAGATAATGTTGAATAGGAAGTTAAGATCAGATATGGCATGTTGATCTTAAAGAAATTGCCCTGTGGGGAATGAATGTGCCTTCTGACTAAGGAGAAGTTGCCAGAGGAATCAGATCAAGGGCACTTAGCCAACTGCTAGCAAAAGTATCCCAAACTTGTAAACTGCTTATCCTTACTTTCATCTACTCATCTACAATATTTGAGAATCTTGGCTCCTCTCGGTATGTTGAGCACATTTGCCTTCCTTTATATGCTTTCTGATGAGTGGGAATTTTGGATCAGCATTTTGTCCTGGAGGCTCTGGGTATACTCACTTTCTAATAAGAGGTCAGAGATGTCTAAACAAAGGGTCAGATTCACAGAGGAGTAGTCTGAGTAACTCTAGAGAAGTAAATTCTTAGCTTAACTAAAGAATGAGGAAATAACATGTGCCAACAATGATAAGCAACAGAATCCCAGGACAGAATGACTGTTCCCTGAGCCTAGAAGGTCATGAATGAGGGTGCATTTTCAAAATAGGAGCCCAGGGACATTGCTGTAATTATCAACCAATGAGCCTCCTCTTAGTACCAGAAAAACAGATGGATACATTAATTAAAGGGGGATAGAGAAGGAGAAACAGAGAACAGTATATTATTTAAATGTGAGAAACTCAAGAGAGTCAAACTACCTCTGTTTCTGATAAAGAAAATTATCATGTTAACTCCAGGTAGATCTAACCACTCCCTAAATACCTATGCCAAGTTAAATGTTTGTGAGTAGTCCTCATATATAGTTTTCCTTGTTCCAGGGTGGAATAAAGTGCTGCTTTTGAAGTAAATAAAGCTTGGGAAGCCACCCTCTATAACCACATACATGCACCATCTTTCTTATTTTTTTCCTGTTCTTTTTCAAAGGAAGGGCTAACAGATTCTAAAAATGACAGCTCATTGAGATTGTTGACTGTAACTGTTAAAGATAAGAGAAATAAGCCAGTCAGAGAAAGATAAATATCACATGAACTCACTCATTTATGGAATATAATGAACAACATAAACTGGTGAACAAAAACAGATACAGAGAAAGAAAAACATCGATCAGACCAACAAATTTCAGAGGCAAGGTAGGCAGGGTGGGGGTAAGGGGAGAGATCAACCAAAGGACTTGTATGCATGCATATAAGCCTAACCAATGAACACAGACAACAGGGGGGTGAGCGCATGAGGGGGGTGATAGGGGGGTCATGGGGGAATAAGGACACATATGTAACACCTTAATCAATAAAAATTTTTAAAAAAGAATGACTTATTAAACATTTGATGTAGAAGCACTTAGGAAAGTAAGTAGTGACTAGAGAAGCCTGCGTAAGAATGTGTCTAATTAAGTAAAATAATTGTTTATTTTTCCTTTGAAAAAGATACTATAATGACAGCTTTATGGCAAATCATTCACAATTGCCTTATAAAAAACAGTAAAATATGAATCAGATAACTTAGCTGGACTCCTATTTGGTTGAAGAATTGCACTCAAAGAGTGGTGATGAATGGTTGACAACAATTTGGGTGGAGGTCTCTAACAGTTGCTATACAGCCTTCTACCCAGGTCCTGTCAAATATTTTAATCTATGATATTTGGATGAGGTATATAACAGGCTTGCTTGTTGAAACTGTAGATAAGACAAAACTAGAGAGCATATTTAACTTGATGATAGAACTGAGTTTCAAAAATAATTATCACCACCATTAATTGAATATTTTCTAGGCCCTACTGAACATATGCTATCTCATTGAAATCTTAAAGCCATAGTAAACTAAGTTTTAGAGAGACATTAAGTAGCTTGTCCAAAGCTACACAGCTAATAAGTGGCATTGCCAGGAGTTAAACCCAAATCTGTCTGCTAGCAAAGCTCATGCTTCTTCTCATATACTACACTGCCAGCCACTATTCTACATTGTCTTAACAAACCAGACTATAATGATTTTTCCTGAAGACAGGACAGAACAGAGTAGAGGGTGAAAGCCCTGGAAACTAGGAAGACTCAATCAGATTCACTATGGCTTTCTTGAAGGATCAGAGTTGTGCTAAGTTGGTGGTGAAAAACAGCACTTCGACTAATAAATTGCTGGGAATATTCTGAGCTAGAAGATAGTGACTGTCACTATTTCTTGGTTTTGTTATTATATCTATCTTTATTTGTATGAGAAAAGTGGCTGGAATGATGAGCCCAAAACTATGAAAATGGAATATAATACAAGATCGAAAGGGGGTAGCTGTGGAAGAACAGAATGGAGGAAATATGACTTCAGTGTAACTCATATTGCAGACAGAGATCTATGGGTTTATTTTCAACTTTAATATGAAATGGCAATATGAATAGCTTCATAAAGATCAGATATAACTCAGGCTATAGTAACAGAGGCATTAAGTTGACTAGATTCTGAGAACGTTTTACACACTACTTCTGCTCTGGCCACTGTGTTCTGTTGTGATGAGCAAGCAGGCAATAAGAGCAACATTGAATGTTACCAGAGGGAAATGACTGAGATGAAGTGTTTAGAAACCATCTCTTACTGAAGTAACTAGAAAATTTACCTTAGGAGAAAACATGGGAACTGTATTCAAATATTGAAAGGACAATCATATGAAAAAAAAAAGATTACACTTGGTCTGATATAGTTTATAGTGAAAATCTTGAATCCAGGAGAAACTTAAGTCTTAATATAAAGAAGAAATTAATAATAAGTAGAGTGGTCCAACCATGTACCGATAATAGATAAGATTTAGATACCCAGTACTACGGTCTACTGTCAAAATATTATATGATCCCCAAGAGCACATGAGGTTCATGGAGAGAGAAGTGGCTACATTGTAAAGCAGTGATCTTAATGTTATTTGGAGCATTTAAACACATGCTTGATGAATGTCTGTCAGGAATATGTCACATGCAATTTTGTATTGAGATGGCAAGGTAGGGAGTGGCAGTTGAATTAACTAATTGTGTAAGACCTCATCCAATCTAAAACTCAGTAAATCTTATACTTTCCCTGTTTTCAACTTCATAATATTAAACATTGTAATCTGATGGTCCAAATATAGCATTATGAACTATCAATATTTTGCTATGTCTCTATATGCACACACATATATACACAATATACATTTATTTTTTAATCATACACACACCAGAGTTTAAAGAGAAAGATAGGAGTCTGGATATGTGGATGTTTTGAATAATTTGTATGCCTAACAATACCAAATCTATTAATTAACCCCATGCAATAAAGTGAGAAAATAGAATATGCTGCATTTATGATGGTCGGGATTGAAATACACCTCACATTTTCAAAAACAGACAATGAGAAAAAAATACAAAATGTAAATTTCAAAAGGATTTAATCTCAATGGCTGAATCACACAATGGTTCTCTTGCTCTGTCTTTGTAAATCATAGATATAATAATTTATAGAGCCTTAACTTTGACTTTGTGTCCATCACTGTGCTAGTGGACGTTAGTGTATTGTCTTATTTTAAACTTTCAACAACCTGACAAGGTTAGTATGAATATATTATTTCTATTTTAAAGTTGAGGAAGCAGATTCTCAAAGAGAAGCAAGTAATTCTATATCACACATTTAGGACACAGCAGTGCCAGGATTTGAGCACAGGTATTTCTGACTTCATACTGAAGCAATACCCTTTCCCCCTTTTCTTCCCTCTGCTAGCAAAAAGCAGTTTGAAAATGTAAAGTATAGCAGAAATGGTAATAGCTATCATTGATAAATATAACATTCAACATTCACATTCACATAATCTTTGCCATGAAAAAAATGTTCATTCTAACAGAAAGCTTGGTTTCTTTAGCACAGGTGGGGAGAAATTTGGAGATTCCTGACCTGATCTATGGGGTTGATTTTAAAATCAGAAGAATGTACTTGAAGAACTATTAGAGGGAAAAGTCATAGTAATAAGTACTCCTGTATTTCCACAATCTGGATTCTAAATTGGGGGAGCTAACTGAGGGAGCTCCCCATCAAAGGTGCCATTAATGAATGTTCTAAAGCAATGCAGTGAATTTCCTGATCAGTCTGAGGTCTAATGCTACAAAGCTAGTTATCCTTTTGACGAAGCTTCATGATAACCCTCCTTCCCCCATTAATATTGATAGATCCTCCCTTCTCCCAACTGATGGATGGAGAATGATGTAAACTCCACCTGCAGCATAGACATTCCTAAGCACCTAACAAGGCACCTTATATGGACTGTACTTTGAACCACCAATCAGCACCTGCCAAATACCCTAAGCCCCCCCCCCTCTTCCTAAGTCCCTAGGTCCCTAATCATGTGCTTTACATGAAACCACCAATCAGCTTGTGCTGAGTGCCTTAAGCCCCATCCCTTTCTTTTCCTCCCCTCAAAAGGCCTGTTCACCCAGGCACGTGTGTTCTTTCCCCTCTGGAAGGTAGCCTGGCAGGGGTCTTTTCCTCCAATAAAGCCTGTGTCCTGGTATCCTGGTTCTCTGCCACTCCATTTCATCTTTCAAATATAAATTAATAAAGTTTACAGGAAGTCCTGAGTTCAACTGATTCTTAAATAAGAGTTAAAACAGACGCAAAAGATGGTAATTGTGTAAGAAAAGAGCCACATGCTAACCTGACAAGCTCAGGGGAGGCCTGCATAGCAGTCTTGCAAACTCAGAGACCTAAATAACCACAAAAGATGGTTTGAAAATTAAATATCTAACTACAAACAGGTTATAGTGGGTAGTCATGTCCTACACCGATATTTCACCTGACAAAGATCAACTTAGATCTTCTTTACTGAGCCCATTTGCCTTCCTGCCTCTAAGATAACATATCTGTGAGATGTCTGGGTAACTTGTAACTTCCTTTTCACCCTGGACCCCTCAGGGCACAACAAATGGCCTGGAGACATTCCCTCATTATTATTGTTATCAAGTTAATTGTCAACTGTTAATTAGTTAAAGTATCCTGTATCCATCTCTGTAAAAGAAGCTCATGTCCATCATTTCACCTTTTACCCAATCCTAGAGGTTTCCTCACTTTGCTCTGTCCCACCTCCCTAATCTATCACCAATGAATTTCATGTAACTCACCTATGTCCCTTTCCTTTGATTGCAATGTATAAATATAGATGTAACCCTGCATTCTCTGGAGCATTATCTCAATCCCTTGGAGGTACTGCACAGTTTGGCTCAAATAAACTCACAAAAATTCTTTACAGGTTTCAATGTTTTTTTTTTTTTCTCCATTAACACAATGAAGTACTAAAAACTGCTAGGAAAGATTTGGTTAACTAGCTCCAACTTTAAGCCCTTTTTCAGAACCTGTCACTTGTTCTCCACAGCCTGTGATGAAATAGAATCCCTGAATCAAACACCACAAGTTCTCATTTCTGAGAAGGCATAAGTGGTGTGAAAAGTAATTGCTACTGTGACAATTCAAGCAATTCGTGAAAGGGCAGTGTGTTTCCCAGCTTACACATTCTCTTAAGCTTCCCGTTAAAGAGAGTCAATGGGCTTACCAGCAGACAGTGTTTATACTCACCGTTTTTCCCATCCAGACCTGACATTCCAGGAATAATTACCGAATAATGAACTTAAGCCACACCCCTACCCTCACATGGCTTCATTTCCCTGGTGGATTAATGTGTAACTGCTTTACTGCCAACACAAGAGTCCTCATAAACTTATAGCCTAATAATCGTTCTTTATATTGGGATCTTGCTTTTTGCCTTTTCTTAGGTTTTAGGTAAACTGCCTCCTTGTTTTAGGTAGTAAAGATAGTAATGTAACAGCTGCAAACCAGTTCTTGGTGGCTACCAGAGGCCAGATTTATTCCTGCCTTAACTAGCCCTGCTTTTAAATATTCTTGCCATCATCTCCAAGTTGATATGAACCTAGGATCCCCATTTCTCTCCAATAAGGATTTCCCATGCCAAAACTGCCTACCATAAGGGAAAGCCTAAACAATTGAGATAGACTCTAAACATGAAGCAATCCCATTTCCAACTAGCTGATAAGGATTGTGAAAATGAGAGTCAGGTGAAATCAAGGGAAAATAGGGAAGATGATTATATTTGGTTGTGTCCACATGGGGCAGGCACTGGCACAGCCAGAACCAGAGTTCCAATGAAGGTCTCTCTTCATCACAAAAGAACAGCTGTGTGCAAACCAGAGATGAGTAAACATCTAGAGGCCAGGAGGCCAGTTAAGAGGCTATAGTATAACATAGGCTGATAACAGTAAAAAGTAAAAGGATTGCTATCCATGCTTATCTCCCACTCTTTTTTTTATTTTATTTAATTTTATTGATTTTTCAGAGAGAGGAAGGGAGAGGGACAGAGAGTTAGAAACATCGACCAGCTGCCTCTTGCACCGGGGATGTGCCCGCAACCAATGTACATGCCCTTGACCGGAATCGAACCCAGGACCTTTCAGTCCGCAGGCCGATGCTCTACCGCTGAGCCAAACCGGTTTATCTCCCACTCTTAAATACTAACTATTTAAGAATGTGAAGAAAGAGACTGGCACCATAGAGCTGATCAAACTGGTCTTAAAGTTTGTGTGGAAGGGTGATTTTATGCACTTTCCTTGGCCAGTGAGGCAGAGGAATCAAGATATGAAAAGATCTAAATGAAGCTCCTATAAATTACATGTAGTTTTAGATTGTACTCTCCTAGCAGACAGAATACAAGTCCACCATGTTTCAATTTTTTTTCCAATACACCTAAGACAGCAACTAACACTTAGCAGAAAGTTTGAATTTTCCTAAACCTCTTAATACAAGCAATGGCTTTTCAAATGAAAAAGACTGAAATATAAAATAAAAAAAAGTACTACTGGAATCAATTCCCAGCTTAAGACCCTTTCAATACTAAGAGTTTCAACTTTTTTTTTCCAGAATTTGATTCCCCTGTTCAACTTTGAAATCCATGCAGATAAAAAGGAACCCATGTGCCTCCAAGTTTCAGCAGAATATCGATCATTATCTCCCTGAATTTATTTTGGAGTTTCAACCCTAAGGTGACTCTAGACACAGTGTACAGATGACCTGTTTTCAGACACAATGCAGCTCTGAGCTGTGGAGCAAGTGCCCCTGAAGCAAGGCTTTTCAAAGAGCTTCACTGCTGAACAAGCTCTTTGCACACTGCAATTAGGCCAAACCAGCAATTCCCCATTGTACGTGTCTTCCAATAATAGTTTGCAGCAATGTGTACCAGCCTTGGAGTATTACTCAGATCCACCAAGTTCTCAATTGGGCAAGTGGCTCTCTTTAAGTCTGGAGTCTTCAGTTTCTTTGGACAGATGTATTTATTCAACATTTGGAGGCTCATAGACAATTGAGATTCTAGCTCAGGCTGTAGCCACCACTTAAGAAGGCCTGCAAACAATACCCAAAGATTAGAAGCAAATGTGGAGTGATGTATTTAGAGGAAAATATTCATTATGATCTTGTTTCCACCAAAGTTGTGAGAATTCTGAATAACAGTAACAAAGGGCAATGAAGGTTGCTGCTGCAAAGATGGAGTGCATATTAAATACATCACTACAAGAAAAAAATGGCAGCAGAATAAACAGATGGGTCCTGAGCCTTGTCCCGGAGCAGAAAGAAGGAACAGCTGAGGGTAACACAGGGAGTATTTGTTGGTGAGTTCAAGGACAGCTAAACTCCAGGAGAAGGTGGGGGACTGCTGGACAGGGTTCTCTTGACTGGGCAGCACCCACTGCTGCTGGGTCCCCTCCTGGAGTTATGGGTTAGGACATGGAGACCACGCCATCTTGAAGGAAAAAGTGGATTTTATTGGAAGCTTGAAAAAGTGCAACTGAGGCGACCACCGGACAGCTGTGAGCCCCAGAACACCGATATCCAATTGGCAGAAACATGCGTTTTCAGAGATCTATACTCCACCACAAAAGGTCAGATTTAGCCTGGGATAACGTGAGGTCTCTGGTCCCTGCGGGAGAGAGAAACGCATGCACTGTGGGAGTTGGAGGACTGGGGAAGGTCTGTGCCTAGAAAAGTCCATGGCTGTTGGGGTTGACGTGATCCATGAATGTGAAAAGGGGTCCTCAGAGCTGCGAACAGAAGGGATCTCTAAAAAGCAATCCATTTTGTTCTGACGCAAAAGAAAAGCTTAAGGATCTTAAAAGTGTGCTGGCTACCTGGACCCAAGGGGGAAAGGAGGATACGCAGACTTGCCTGCAGCCCCATTGTTCACACACTTGGGCTTTTAGCTCTTTAAATCCTTGCTTCTGAATACTAAGCCCAATACATAGGATCACCCAGTTGGAGACACCTTGGGAGACTGCAGGGGAAAATTGTTTTTCTGGAACCTGGGGATCAGAGTGGGAAGTGACTTTCGGAGAGCCAACTCTGAGGCAGCCACTCCCACAAACTGTTATTGAGTGCCACAGGGAAAGAAGGCTAGAGAGGCCATATAGACCTGGAAGTCAATCCAGAAACACTGCCACCAAGGGGCTGAATCTGCACCCCTATGTTCAGAGCATCACAATTTACAATAGCTAAGATTTGGAAAAAGCCTAAATGCCCATCACCAGATGATTGGATCAGAAAACTATGCTACATCTACACAATGGAATACTATGCTGCTATAAAAAAGGAATTCTTATAATTTGCAGCAACCTGGATGGAACTGGAGAACATTATGCTATGTGAAATTAGCCAGTCAATGAAAGAAAAATACCACATGATCTCATTCATTTATGGATAATAAAGAACATTATAACCTGATGAACAAAAAGAAAGATACAGAGATAGTAACACATCAAACAGACTGTCAAATTATAGTGGGAAGGTTAGGGAGATGTGAGGGAGATAAGAGATCAACCGAAGGACTTGTATGCATGCAAATAAGCATGACCAATGGATGCAAAACATTGGGGGATGAGGGCATATATGGGAGTGAAGTAGGGGGCCAATGGTAAGATATGTACACATATAATATCTTAATAAGAAAATGGGGGGAAAAATACATTGCTACACATTCAGTGTGTACTCCATACAGTCTAGTTTTCAAAGAGAACTGAACCAGAGATCGAGAAGCCATAGTTCTATCAGGTCACTTCTTTCTAAGCTAATAAGAGCTAATATATTAAACCCCTATTATGTGCCAGATATTGTGGGAAGCACATTAATCTTTGCTTACATTATCTCATTTATTTCTTCACTAGAGGCCCAATGCATGAAATTCATGCTAGGGGCTATGTATGGCCTTTCAGCTCTGGTTTTGTCCAGAAGGTCATCTGGAAGGTTGTTTGATTGTCCAGTCTAATTAGCACATTATGCTTTTATTATTATAGATAATCACCCCATGAGTTCTATTATTTTCTCCATTTTACAGGAAGCACAGAGAGGTCAAACATTTGCTAAACATAATGCAGTTTATCCAGAGTCTGATAAACTGATGCCTAACCTCTCTGTATCACTGCCTGTCTTCCACACTAAAATAACTACTCATGAGGCTACACTGACTATTTACTATGTTGTTACTCTTCCTTAGTTTTCTCACTTATAAGTGGGACTCATGGACTGGATGATGTTAGAACCTTCCTAAATCTAAAAATCCAGTAATTTCATTGAGAGTGAAGAAAAACTATCTTTTTTTTTTTTTTTTTTTTGTAAGTTTGAATACAGTTTCAGTATACAGGGTTCCAACATGGATCTTAAATCATATTCTGTGTGACTTTTTCTCCTTTGAACAGTAGGCGCTTGATGCCTTCGAGGAGTCTTTCCTGGTCGTCTCATTATAGGGTGAGTGATATCCATAAAGCAGGCCGGGGAACTTTCTAGGAGGCCAGGCTAATTCTGTTCCCGGTACCCATCTTAGCAAAGAACAAACCAGGCAGACTCCCTTTCGCTCTTCAGTTCCCTCAGGCCAATTGACAAGTGCTCAGGGGTTCTAGGAGGAAGGCTGATCTGGTCTTCAGCTATTTCACTTTCCAAAGCTTTCTCATGGGCAGTGTCTGGACTGACTAAAATCACCTGAGTGTCTGAAGCAACAAAAAGGCCACCTATGGAGTCCATATTATTTATTTGCGCATTATTTATCCATTTGGGGCAGCCAATATCAGATGCCAGTCATAATTAAGGAAAAGTCAGAAGTTCCTTGAAGACATCTAAGGTTAAATGCCTAGAAGAAAAGTTTCCCCTAGATTTTTCATTTGAAAAATGAAAATAATGTGAAACTCCTTGAAGCTACAGCTGAATATTAAATACTAGAAACATCTTAGAAAAACTTGCCTGAGAGCTATGTGAATTCTAAACTATGAAAACAAGACACTGAATAGAAAACTGTAAAAGTGATAAGTGTGCTTTATCAAAGAAATAGTATTTTCCTCCAGGGAGGAAGAAAGCATGATGGGAAATCTGCAAACAATGGGATTTCTTGTGTTTGTTTAAAAACAAAAATAATAAGTCAAACCTCACGGTATTGACAAAGGACAAAAGCTCACAGCATTAACATGGGGCAAGTGCTTTCCTACCTAATACCAGCGCATGGACCCTGGGATATTTTCAGAAGGCAAAGTTAAGATGTCACACCCTTCCCAGCATGATTTGAATCTTCCTCCAAATCTCTACCATGTTGCAAATACTGTTCTAAAATTCCTCCCTGTTGTCTCTCATCTAAAGCTAAACAATAAAGGGCATTTGTGATGATGATGGCCGGGAGAGTTGGGATAAAGCATGAAAGGGTGCCTCTCTGTTTTTTAGTTTGGTTCTTTGCCTGTCTCTGTATCAGCATGTCTGTTATTCTGTCTATTTTTATTTGTTCTGTCTCTGTTCCCCAATTTCTCTATTGTCTCCCAGTTTGTCTGTCTTTTCTTGTGTGTTATGACACTCGGCCAAACTTCTTGCTTCCTGATTGTATGTCTGTCTTTCAGGTTCTGTCTATCTGTTAGTCTTTGTCTGCCTGTTGCTGAGACTGGCAGTCTTCATTGTGCATTTTCCTTTCAAGTTCTCCTCTTCTCTGCTCCCTCCTCCTTCTTTCCTCCCCTCTTCTTCCCCATCCCTCCATTCCTCTGCCTGATTTTAGCCCAATTTGTCTGTCTGTCTGCTACTGTGTCTTTGCCTGACTGCCTTTTGGTCTGTCTCTTGTTATCTGTTTCTGACCAATGACCTTTGACCATCTCTTTCTATTTCTTTTTCTCTATGTGTTTGAATATCTGTCTCTGTTTAACTGCCCATGTCTGGTTCTTAGTCTGTCTTTCAGTCTGACATTTTGATGCTGTATATACACCTTCCTATCTCTGTCAGTCTCTCTGCCACTCTACCTCTTTCTTTTTGTTCATTTGCTTCTTTGTCTCTGTCTGTTAATTATTTCTGTTATTCTATCTCTACATATACCTCTTTTTGTTATTCTCTCTATGTCAGTTTCTTTCTATACCTGTCTGTCTGCCTCTCTGTGCTCTGGTTATCTGTTCAATATGTCAGTCTGTCTCTCCATAAGCTGGTCTCTGTCTGCTTACTTCTTTGATTGCATGTATTTATATCAGTGTCTTTCTCTTTGCCTAATTATATTTCTCTGTATTTTTTCTCTTGCTCTTCCCCTCCCCTATCTGCCTTTCTGCCTTTTTTTTGGTTGCTGTTTCTCTTTTAAGTCCCTCTATCATGCTGTTTTGCTCTCAACTCCTGTATTTGTTATCCTTTGGTCTATCACACATTTGTCTCTGTTAGTTTCCCTCTGTCTGTCTGTCTTCCTGTCTCTGTCAGTCTCTTCTCTGTTGCTTTCTCTCTAATAGTCTGTTTTACTCTCTTGGTCTATTTATTTATTTCTCTCTGTCAGTGTGTATGTCTGTATCTGTCTGTCTCTCTCTGCCTGTGTCCCACTCTTTGTATCTCACTACATTAGTTCTCTCTGCATTCTTCTGTTTTTACATGTGCTGTGTCTCTATATCTCTGTTTTTTTACTCTCTTTGCTTGTCCCTCTGTTTTTGTCATTATCTTATTCCATCTATTTCCTTCTCTCTGCCTGCCTGGCTGTGTATCTAAATGTGTTTCCCTTTCCCTTTGTTAGTTTGAAAGTCTGTCTGGCTCTCCTCAGGCTGTCTTCCTTTCTGTCAATGTGTCTATCGTTTCTCTCTGTATGTCTATCTTTCTCTGTGCAAATCTCTGTCTCCCTCACTCTTTTACTCTCATTTTTTCTTCTCTCCCTTTTTTGAGGTGAGCTTAAGATAACATAAAATTATTCATTTTAAAGTAAATAATTCAGAAGCATTTAATACATTCATAATGTTGTATAACCAATATTCTATCTAGTTCCAAAATGTTTTCATCACTCCAAAAGGAAAGCCAGTACTCATCAAAGAGTTGCTCCCCATTTCCTCCTTCCCAGCCACTGGCAACCACCAATCTGCTATTTGGTTTGCCTATTCTGGATAGTATATATAAATGGAATCATATAACCTGTGAATTGTGAGTCTGGCTACTTTATTTTTTTAATTTCTTTATTGATTAAGGTATTACATATGTGTAATTGCTATAAACATCTAACTTTTATCTTGGTCATTTTGTATCAATCTATCTTTGTTGTGACTCCATTTGTTTGTTCTTTCTCTCTGTCCCTCTCCTCCCTCTTTGTTTCCTTTTCCCATTCTCCCTCCTCTCCTTTTCAGTTTCTTTGTGTTCCTTTCTAGTCTCCATGTCTGTCACTGGCTCCCATTTGCTCACTATTTTTCTGCCCCCCACCCCCAAGTTTTCAGTCTCTCTCTTTCTGACTGACCATTTAGTTAGTTCTCTTTATATCTCTCGATCCACTTTTTGTCTTGCTCTGTGTCTTTCTGATGATCTCTCTGTTGGTTTGTCTGCATGTCAGTTAGTTGATCATTCACTTTCTCCTGTCTCTTTTGATCTGTCTCTTCCATGTACACCTACCTATCTCTCTCTGTTTGCCTTTCGCTCTGTCTCTGTCCCCCTAAATATCAGTCTCAATATGTCTCTCAATCTTGTTCTTTGTCATATTCCTTTTGACTTTCCTATACTGTTTTTTTCTCTCCCTGTATCTGTTTCTGTCTCTATGCAATAATTTCTTTTTGTCTCTTTCTGTTCCTCTCTCCTTGACTATTTCTCTTTCTCTTTCTATTTCTCTGTTAGCCTCTTAGTCTGTCCCTCTCTCTCCCCATCTCTCTTTCACTATCTCCCCCCCTGCTTTTCCAATGTATCTCTGCCTGGCCACTATCTCTGCCTGATTATTACAATGGATCTCTCACTATTATTTTCTCTCTTTTACTCCCTGTCTGCCTGCTTCCTTGTCTTTCTGTCTCATAGCATCTCTGGGCTCTGTGCTCTCCTTATTCTCTTCTTTCTCTGTCC
Organism: Pipistrellus hanaki; assembly: GCF_964339955.1. Lineage (NCBI taxonomy): Eukaryota > Metazoa > Chordata > Mammalia > Chiroptera > Vespertilionidae > Pipistrellus > Pipistrellus hanaki. The sequence goes on along the minus strand of NC_140524.1, from coordinate 26,195,544 downwards.
CTTGTTCCTTCTCCCTCACTCAATCTGCATATTCTCTCTGTGTCTTCCTATTTTCTATCTATTTTCCTTTGTCTCTGCAACTCCCTTCCCCACTTTTCTATGTCTTTTAGGCTGGCTTTCTTTATGAGTTTGTGTCTCTTCCTTCTCTCTCTGCATCAGTTTCATTGTATCTTTTCTTCTGGATTTTCTTCATTCCTCAGTTTCTGTCTCTTTGTTCCGTCTGGTTCTTTATCTGTTTCTGGGACTCCTTTTCTCTCTCTCTCTCTCTCTCTCTCTCTCTCTCTCTCTCTCTCTCTCTCTCTCTCTCTCTGTAATTGCTATAAACATCTAACTTTTCTCTTGGTTTTCTCTTCCCCCCCCCCTCTCTCTCTCCCTCATCCTATCTTTTCTGACTGTTTCAATCTCTCTCACACTGTTCCCCACTATTTCTGTCCCTGTTTACTTTTTCCCTTTCCTTTTCTGTCTCCCCATTTGTCTACATATTCTTATCTAGAAAAATAGGATATATGTCTCTAGTTTTTCCACCTCTCCACTTATCTGCCTCTGTGTCTGTCTATCCATCTCTTTTGATATGCTTCCATTTCTCTGTATTTGTCTGTTGATCTCTATCCCTATATCTATCTACTAGTATGTTCTCCCTCTCTCTCTCTCTCTCTCTCTCTCTCTCTCTCTCTCACCTCTCTCTCTCTCTCTCTCTCTCTCTCTCTCTCTCTCTCTCTCCTCTCTCCTCTCTCCTCTCTCCTCTCTCCTCTCTCCTCTCTCCTCTCTCCTCTCTCCTCTCTCCTCTCTCCTCTCTCCTCTCTCCTCTCTCCTCTCTCCTCTCTCCTCTCTCCTCTCTCCTCTCTCCTCTCTCCTCTCTCCTCTCTCCTCTCTCCCATCTGTCTGTCCCTTTCTCACTTGGTCTATTCTTCCCTGTTTGCCCACCCCTTCCTCTGTCCAACTCTATCCATTTCTATGCTTGTTTGTCTATCTGGCCATCTGTCTGTCCAGCTCTGCCTCCCCTTTGAAACCACTACAAAGATTGATGTTAATGGCACTAGTCTTTTATAAATGCTGAACTGTAAATCTCTTCTGAACCTCTGCCAGTTGAACACATGCATCTCAGAAAAATGACTTACACTGTCCCTGGCTTTCCAAAAACAAATGGATTTATACTGATTTTCTGAAATATAAGTCTAATGTCAATTGGGTACTTTAAAGCACAGGTATATACTAATTGATATAATTCAAACAGTATTATTTATCTGTCCATTATCGAAAACTATAACAAAATCTATGTGCTCTAAGCACATCTTATAATCCTTTCACTGGGTTGATATCTTAAATAAGCTTCTAGAATTTAAGAAGGATGAGAAACTCCATTCTAATGGGAACAGGAGTTAAGGACAGATCACATAAAAGTATAGACCTTGAAAATTATAACTTTACTGAAACATATAGCAATCCAGAGTTTGGAAGAGTGTATTACATCAGAACAATCACTTGATCTTTGCCTGACAGTCTACTTTGCTAATCTTATGATCTAAGCCCCAATACTAAGGAAATCTTTAGAAGCATTATGGAACAATGACATTAAACCTCTCTGCATCTCAGTTTCTTTGTCTATAAAATGGGGTTTATGATAATCAATGACCTCAGAAAGTTATGAGGAATAAATGAAATAATCCATGTAAAGCTCTTAGGACAGTGCCTGGCATAATAGGAACTCAAAAATGTTAGTTACCATTACTTCATTATTGTTATTGCAGTTGTTGCCATTGTTATTTTTTTTCAAAATATTTTTATTTATTTAACCAATGTTAATTTTAAAAATGTTTTATTGTTGAAAGTATTACATATGTCCCCTCCTCCCCATTGTCCTCTCCCAGCCTGCCCCCACCCCCACACCCGGGCCTTCAACCCCTCCCATTGTCTGTGTCCATTGGTTATGTTTATACGCATACAAGTTCTTTGGTTATTATTATACTAGAGGCCTAATGAACGAAATTTGTGCAAGAGTAGGCCTTCCTTCCCCTGGATGCCATCACCGGCTTCCCTCTGGCACTGGGACCTGGGCTTCCTCTGGCTGCCGGCAGGCACCCAGGATCCGGGCTTCCCTTGCAGTCCTGGCTTCATCTAGAAGTTCATCTGGAAGGATGTCCAGAAGGATATCCGGTCTAATTAGCATATTACACTTTTATTATTATGGATAAGCATCCACACGTCAAGTCTGCTCTCTGGACAGTTCCCTTATCTAATAAATGAAAATGTACCTTTAAGGTTGTTTGGTTCTAGAATCCCATGTGCTTCTGAATACTAAGCGCATGGGTTCATATCTTAGATAAAGCTCCATGATATACTTTTTATGCTCAAAAGTTTGTCACAGCTGTAAATTACAAAGGAAAGAAAAAAGCATGAGGATAAACTTTTGATTTTTCAAGCCTTTCTAAAGTCAACCTGACATCTGAAAACCTCTGTTTTCTCCATTGACTTATCTACCCTACCACTCACAGAATCATAAAAAATCAGTTAACATATTTCTTTATAATTATTTTGCCAATGCTGCCCATATAAGAACAGTTGGGGTTCCTGACATTTCCACAAAGAGATGAGGACTTAGATCTCTACATTAACTAGAGTGCCATATTTTTTAATAAGGATATAGCACTTTGCTTCAAATTGCCATAATAGATCCAGAGACATGGAATCATGGAACAGACTATGGAATATCAGAGGGAAGGTAGGTGGGCGGGAAGAGATCAACCAAAGAACTTGTATGCACATGTGCATAATCCATGGTCACAGACATTAGGGTGCTGAAGGCCTAGAGTGGGAGTTAGACTAGAGGAGGTCAATGGGAAGGGGGAAAGGGACATATGTAAAACTTTCAATGATAAGTATTTTTTAAAAGTTGTTATCTGTGGATGTTGTACTTTTCCTAGGAACTGTATTCATAGATGCTGTGTATCATCCTTGGAAATGTTGTATATGGATATTCTACCTTCCCCAGAAATGTATTTTATGGATATTATACTTTGCTTTGGAATATTTTTTGTGGAGAGTGTACTTTACATTGGATACAATTTGTGTCTAAATCATCTCCCATGCTGAAGGACCCTTGAACATGGTTCAACATTGATCTCCTCTTCAAAGCTGCCACTCTGGTGCAGCTTATGAAAAACTGTATTAGTACAAACCTATGTTTTATGTTTCTGATATTTTGAGTTTGTAACTTGATTATTGGCAAGCTTATTAATGTTTTCTCTAGAATGAATGAATTTCATTCTTAAAACTATGTTCAAGAATATCTCTTGCACACTGTGCCCATTTTGGGGAAAAGGAAGAATATTAATCAGCAAATTGACCTTGGACCTGGGAAAACAGCCCATGGCATAAAAAGTCAAACTTAGTAGTTGGGCAAAGCAAATGGGAATAGTTGCCTCTAAAAAAAGATGAAAATTATGGAAGCACAAAACATATTTATTCAGTCAAAAACTCTTACATTGAAATGTCTTGGCATAATGTTCCCTGCACTGTGGTAAATGAATTTTCACCTTTGGAGGCATAATGCTACAATTTTTTTTCAGAATATTTTCTATGACTAAAGCGTAATATTTCCATACATTCTATACGAAGCCTCAGATCTAAATTACCCACTTTTCTATTTTCTTCATCTTCACTATTTTCCTTGGAATGAGGAAGTCAAATTCCCTGTAGGTATGTGGCAACATTCATTTATCCTTAACACCTATCTGTCTTGTCCATGCTCCTCCAATCTTGCCAGCATTAGCGTACCTGTGCTTATTCATATACATGCTTGCTCCCTTATAAATTCATACCCCTCATCTCTGTAGTCAGTCAGAATGCATTTTGTCCAAGCTGTACAGGTTAAAGAACAAGGGGATATTGGCTTTGGGGGACAGATCCATACAATTTATACAGAATACCTCCAAGAAGCATCCTGCTTAGTTCCTACAGCTTCACATTTGCTGCAATAAGGGTAGACAGGCAACAGCAAAATAACTGTTGCAGCTGAATTATTTGTCCATGTCTTAAAGTGGACAAAAGAAGAAAGGTGAAGAAGTCACCAATTAAAAAATAGCTCTGTTCAATTCTTGTTTCTTTTCTTTTTTTACCATTGCTTTTCAGATAGGGGATTTAACTGTACTTAAGTGTTCTGACACTTGGGTGGTGATTCATTTGCTTTAAATTTTTCTTTTTAATTAAACATTTAATTAGATATAATTGTAGATTCACTTGCACTTATAAGAATCAGTACAGAGGGATACTATGTACCTTTTACCCATTTCCCTCCAATGGTAGCATCTTTCAAAACTATAGCATAATATAGCAATCAGGATATTGACATTAATGTGTTAGGTACAGAACATTTCCATCACAAGGATCCCTCATGTAGATCTTCTATAGACATACCCACTTCCCTCTTTAACCAACTCCCTTCTTAACCCCTATCAACCACCAATCTGTTCTCCATTTCTTTAATTTTGTAGTTTCAAGAATGTCATATAAATAGAATCATATTGTATATAACCTCTAAGAATTGTTTTCTTCCCCACTCAGCATTATCCTCTGGAGATTTATGCATGTTGATGTATTTATCAATATTTTGATTCTCTTTATTGTTGATTAGTATTCTATGGTATGAATATACCACAATTTGTTTAACCATTCACATTGAAGGACATTTGGGCTGTTTGTCATTTTGAGTTATGAGCTATTAGAAACAGATCTGCCATAAACATTCATGTACAGTTTTTTGTGTGAACATAAATCTTCATATCTCTGGTGTCAAGGCACAAGAATGCAATTGCTGGATCTTGTGGTAGTTATATATTTAATTTTTTAAAGTAACAACCAAACTTCCCCACAGTGGTTGTACCACTTTACATTCCTACCAGCAATTTATTAGTGATTAAGTTTCTCCACATCGTGGCAAAAATTTGGTATTGTCATTATTTTTATTTTATTTTAGCCATTCTGATAAGCGATATTTCATTGATGGTTTGCATTTCCTGAATGGCTAATGATATTGAGATATTTTCAAGTACTGATCTACCATCTGTATATATTCTTTAATGAAATATGTTAATGTCTTTTGCCCATTTTTCAATTGGATTATTTCACTTTTTACTGTTAAGTTTGAGAATTCTTTATATATCCTAGGTATTAATCCTTTGTTAGATATATGGGTTTCAAATATTTTCTCTTAGTCATTAGCTTGTCTTTTCATCCTATGAAAAAGGTCTTTCATAGAATAAAAATGAAATTTTGATATACTCTAATATATTAATTTATTCTTTTATGGATTGTGCTTTTGGTGTCATCTAAGTAAATTTTTTGCTTGGCCCTAGGTTTTAAAATTTTTTATCCTATTTTCCCACAAAAAGTTTTAAATTTTAGTTTAAAATTAAGTCCATCACCCATTTGAGTTATTATTATTTTTTGTATAAGGAGTATATATATATATATATATATATATATATATATATATATATATATAAATTTATATATCCAGGTTAGGTTTTTGGTGTTTTATTATTATTATTATTTTTGCAAATTGTTTGAAAGTTTCCTGCTTCTTGGTATGATGGGTGATTTTCAACTGAAACCTGAACATTTTTTATTCTATGTTATGAGGCTCTAGAGCTTATATAAACCTTATGTTTTAGTTGGCATTGTATAATATCATTCTAGCAGAAGGAATGGGGAGCTGCCGCAGTACTGCCAAGTGGAAGTAGAAGTCTAGGTTCCCCATTAGCCTCCATTGACATCTGAGGAAGGTAGTCTCCTCATTATTGATAAGCAGTGGTGTGAGTTTCAGCTCCCTATGTAGTCTCCACTGACACTTGATGGGGATGGCCTTGTTACTGCTGGGTGGTGATGACAGTCATGAATCTCTACTACTTGTTTCAAAAATTAAGGCGTTTGATTTGTGTGCTTGTCCAGATGAAGTGTTAGCCTCCTCCAGGAGGGATTACATTTTCCTAGGAAAAGTATTTTGAATCTGTTTTAGTGACTTAGCTGTATTCATTGAAATTCCAGATGATGCCTTCCTAAACCACTTTACCCTCTACTACCCCAATCCCCGGCACCACAGCCTCAGGCTATACATCTCACCTGCCTTGTCTTGCCAACTCAAGTAGCTGTAGGAGACTTGGGTAGAGGATGTAGATTACGCAACAAAACCCAATCACTGAATACACACATTGTTCTGCATACAGTGGGTCAGCACTCTGACTATCACAGGTGAAAGCTGAACATTATAAGGAGCAACAGGCTACAGAGCTTTCCTAGATCTATTAGTACAGTTCTCCTTGAGATGAATTAAATGCAAAATTGAAACCTGACTACATCTCTGTCTATAGAACCTACTCTCTGGAATAGAAAATTGACCATTGTTATTTCTTTTAAGGACATTTGAAAGAGACCACAATTATGCCGAAAGGAACCATCATGCTATAAGAAGTTTGTGACCCCAGCCCCTGTAAGCTTAAAGGTATTATAGTTCTTATAATAGCCTGGATGCTACTTTATAGCCTCAGAGCCCACCCTTGCTTTTTTGCAGGAATATAAATGGAAAGTTATCACATGAATGTTATGTGTAAAACATGAACTGACGAGTATATTAGACACATACATCAGGAGAATGCAAACTCACAACAGGTTTGGCCGAAGGAAGAGAGCTGGAAAGAGAGCACATGATAAATTAGGAAGAGAGATGAAGGTTAAAGTCAAAGAAAGACAAGTATCACATGAGCTCACTCATATGTGGAACCTAATGAACAAAACAGAGACATTGAAGCATGGAAAAGACTGTTCAATCTCAATGGGAAGGTGGGGCGGATGGTTGGGTGGGAAGAGATCAACCAAAGAACGGGTATGCATATATGTATAACCCATGGACACAGACAATAGGGTGGTGAAGGCCTGGAGTGGGGGTTGGGTTTGGGCTAGAAGGGGTCAATGTGGACAAAGGGAGGACTTATATAATACTTTCAACAATAAAGGTTTTTAAACAAATCTCTATCTTGCCAAATAGAAAGACTACTCATCATAGGGATGCCCCGCATAATAAATGACTCACATGATGCCAGGGAACTAATTTGGGGGAAAGAAGGCAGATTCTTAACTTGATCTCTCCTCTTCCAAGTGAACACAACCAAGCATCTTCTGAAATTTTACCTCCTCCCTCCCAAAGCTTCCATGATTGACCAAAGAAGCAAAGATGTATTCATTTACCTCACCCTGATCTGAAATAAAATTCCATGAAAATGCTTCCATTCTTCATCCAATTGTGCACTTGCATTCAATTCTCTACCTGGCATAGTACCCAGCACTTAGCCGCTGAGTAAACATTTGCTGTTGTTTACTGAGTATTCACTATAAGCAGCCATTCTTTCATCGTACTTAGCATAATTGCAAATAATTATTTGCTTAATGACAGTCTCCCTCGCTGGACTGTGAGCATCACAAGGCCAGGGCTGGAGTTTGTCTTATTCACAGCTGTCCTTTTAATGCTTATTGTAATGCCCCACACCTATTAAGACTAAATTAATATTACCTGAAGACAAGAACACCATGCGCCAATCACTATTAATTTTCTCACTTAATCCCTAAACAACCTGTACACATGGTAGTATTATCACTATTTTATAGGTGAGGAAATGAGGCTCAAAGAGCTGCAATAACTTGCCTTAGGTCAGAGCCAGGATTCTGAGCATTTGTTATCCTGCTTCCCTCTTTTTTTAAAAAAAATCTTCACCTGATTTCTATTGATTTTTAGGGAGTATAGAAGAGAGAGGGAAAGACAAAGAGAAACATCAATGTGAGAGAAACACATCAATTGGTTGCCTCCTGCACACACCCCGACCAGGGCCTGGGCTAGGGAGGAGCCTGCAACCAAGATACATACTCTTGACTGGAATTGAACCTGGGACCCTATGGTCCGCAGGCCCACTCTATCCACTATGCTAAACTGGCCTGCCTCCCTCTTTTTAAGTCCTGTTCCACTACTTACTAGTGGTAGCCTAGAAAAGTTTTTGAAGACTTTTAAACCTCAGTTTTGTTATCTATAAACAAAGAAAAAATGGAATCTATTTTATAGATTGTTTATGGAGCCTGCTTGAGTTTATATATGTAAAGCACCTAGTTGTAGTCGTTAGCATACAATCAATAATAAAAGCTGCTACTCCTGTATTGTTATTGAATCAATATGCAGACGAAAGTCACTAAAGCTAGGGAATGCCACCTGCTTGCAAGCTCTCCCCATCCCTAAGATGGTACATTGCATTTCAGCAGTTGGGCATATCTCACATGACTTTCTGTGCCACTCTCATCAACTCTCACTCACCACATTCCATAAAACAGCTTGCTTTTGCTTAAAATTCAAATGTAGAATAAGCAAAATATTTTAAAATTAATTCAATTACACAAACAATTGTTCAATGTGAAATACTACAACTTGCATGGTTTAAATGGAATAGCTCACATTATCAAGGAAATTGAAGGTTGGGGAAAAAGGAAGATTGTTTCCTAGCCCATTATAAGAAGGAATTTCATCATCATGGATTTTTATTTCAATAGATAATAAAAATAAAACAAAGAAGGAGAAAATTGCAAATTAGGCAGTCTCTGTGTTGAAATGCAATTTCAACAATTACACAACCACATTAATTGTCACCTTTTGATCTACACTGTTACTTCAGTTCTTGATAGGAGATTCTAGACATACTCAGTCAAAGACTATTACGAACAGCCAACATTTTGAACCACAGTGGCCTAGGGACACCTACTTACTCTAATGCAGAGGGGTTGCTGCACTAGTTTTAGCCTGGCTGCATATTGGAATCATTTGGGTGTGCTTTTAAAAACAATGATGCCTCCCTCCACCTGAATTCCCATTCTGATTCAATTGATTATGAACATTGACTTTAGAGCTACTCTGCCTGGGTCTGGATTTCATTTCCTCTAGTTACTATTTGGACAAATTCTTAACTTCTCTGTATTTACGTTTCCTTATCATTGAAATGAGTATAATCATGGAGTTGCTGCAATAGTCAAATAATGTAATACATTGTCTGACACACAGATGTTTCATAATATTAGCTATTATTAGTAGCAGTAATCAAGTATTTTAATTATTATACTTTGGTGTCTTAGAAGAGAAAGAAAGATTTGTAGAGTTTGCAACCCCATATGAATGACAATGCTAAAATAGCAGCAGAGGTGTTCCATGGTTGAAATTTGTGAAAATAAAATCTCTTCACCATAAGGTACTACTTTTAGGTAAATCAGATGATATGAGGTTGGTCATCTGGAGTCTGTCTTGATTTTATACATGGAAAACTAAAAAATATAAATGCAACACATTTATATTAGAATAACCCTATTTATTTGTACTGTCATTGCTAGTTTCCCCTGGTTAAAAAAAAAATTCTAAGGAAAGGACTTCAGAATCAAAAGTCATGTTAAATATTCAAATAAAGAGCAATGTTGTCACTGTGGGAGTTCTTGTCACACCATTTCAGGGGCAGGAGGGAATATCCATTCTATTTGTGGGAGGGAAGACAGTACTAAAGAAACTTCTCTGGGCTTTCATACCACCCCTGCTTGCTCCTTGGCATAGGAGGACGATTTTTTACTTAATCCGATTAGTAAAATTAGAATAAAATAAGTGCTCATGCATGGCTTAACCTCTGCATTCTGGCTTTCAGGTCAGAATGTCCTTGAGTTGAGATGACTGTTTTTCTCTAACAAAGTGAGTAGAGCTTAGTTGGGGCACAGGCATTGTTTTCCATTAGCTGACCCACCTTGCTCTTAATTTCTAGCTTACAACTGAATTGTGACACAGGCCATCACTCTCAGTGACATGGAAAGGTTAAGTAGTCTGCTCTGAGGACTCAATCTTCCCCACAGGTAGGTATGAAGGTATATATTTGGAGCTGGAGGTGGTAGGAAGCATCATTAGACCTTAGCCTCAAGCCACGCTCTTCAATCTAGTTTTACTTATAATAAAGCTGATAACACATTCTTCTCCCTCACATGGCTTTCGTGTTAGTTCTCAGTTTGATGCAGAATTGGGAGAAGAAAAGCACCCACACTCACACTCTCAAACCCTAACAAGTAGCAACAGTAACTGTAAGAATAGTATTTGAGTTTTCAAAACACTTCATTTAACAGATGTAGAAACTTGACTCGGGGTGGTCAACATACAATACAATATACTGATGATGTACACCTTATAGAATTGTACACCTTAAACCTATAAATGTTATTAACCAATGTAATCCTAATAAAGTCAATAAAAATAAAATGAATTAACAGATGTGGAAACTGAGGCTTTAAAAAAGTTTTCTGTGATTTACCCAGGGTCAAAATAATAACAACTAGTGGTATATCTAGTACTAAAATAATAATCTTCAGTATTCTTTTTACTATATGTCTGAGTATGCTCCTTTCACTTATTAAGGCCACTGAGGTCCTTACAAACCCCAAGGTCAAGAATGACAGCAGCTTTGATAACTTTACTAACCTAACAGGAGAGAAAAACAAAATCTAAGAATCCTCTTACTCTGAAATTGAGTTTTACTGACCTAAAACAGATTTTTTTTCAGATAAGTCTTACCTAAAAATTGAAAGAGATCGTTAGGTGATAGTTGAAACAAAGTTTAAATCACAGATAAAATATGATAATACTCCCCCCCCCCAAATGGAGTGGCCCTAACGTTGGCCTTGGATGGGGAACAGAAACTTTCCACTGACAAGTAAGCAGGGGTTACAAAGAATTTCTTCTTTGATTTGCTGAGCTGTTGGAGTTTAGCTCCACAGAAGCAGTTCCCTCAAAAGTGTTTTCCAGTCTCAAATTCCATTTCTAGCTTGAGATCAAAAGGTCTACCCTAACACACAGAAGAGATATTAGACCACATATGCGCCTGGGCTAGCGTGCTACAATTATGTGATACTATTAGCATGATAAAGGCAGCTCCTCTAGGATATACATACACTTTCTGGAGTTCAAATGAATCAATCACATGCCACAGTGCTAGCCAAATTGAAATGATTATATAGATCCGGTAATAATTAGTTCTGGTTCTGTCACTAATTAATCATGTGACTTTACACAATTTCCATCTCTGGGTCTCAATTTATTCATTTGTGAAAATGATGAAGTTAGACAAAGCTGCCTTCAATTCTACAATACTATGGTTCAACATCTAGCAAAAGACTCTATTACCGACACATGAAGCTGACTCACACTTCGAGTCTGCTGAGAGAAGAGCTCCTAAAGATTTAGGTGGATGAAGTCACAAAATCATTTCAAAGCCATGCCACAGTTGGAGTAACTTAACAGGAAGTATTTGTACTTTTCTATCCTGCTTCTTTGTGCCACTCTCAGTCACCTCTCCTACTGATGGTTCCATTTTAAATTTGATTTATTGTTTAAAATATTACAAATAGTAGAACATATATCTCATTTTTCCCCTATTGACCTCCGACGGCTCCCACAGAGTAAGTGGGACTTCTCCCACTCTGGCTGCCAACCTCCGGACACCACAGTCACACAGAACCAGTGCATGCGGGGTTCCCTGACTCCCTTCCCCCAAAGGAGGTTTCCCGATGCCTCTGGCAGCTTCTGCTAACACACGTGCATCCAACCAAGGGCACATGGCTCCTGTAGCAAAAACTCAAACTTCCCCCACTCTAGCTGCCAACCTCAAATGCCAAGGTTGTGCTGCTCGAGTGCAGGGGCCCCCTATAGCCTGCCACCTCAGTAGGCAGTTCCTGGGTATCTCTGTGAACTGCTGCAAGGCACAAGCATACCCAACCAAGGGCGCAGGGCTCCTTCAGCAGAAGCTGGATCTTGTACCTCCCTGGCTACCAGCATCCAGTCTTTATGATCGCACCATTCCAGCACGCAGGCCCCTTGAACCCACCACTTCAGCAGGCAGCTCTTGGGCCCCTTTGTGAGCTGCCAATAGGTGCATGCCTTCGCAACCAAGGACACACAGCCTTGATCACCTCCCCCTCCTGCAGGCCCGGCCCCTGATCAGCCCCTAACACCCCAATTGGGGTCAGGGCTGCAGGCCAACCACCTGCGGCCCCTCCCCCCCAGCCATCCCCACCCCTGATTGGCTCCCAACACCCTGTTTGGGGGTGGGGCCAGCTGGCCAACCTCCTATGGTCCCTCTCCCCCCCTGGCCTGATGGACCTCTATTGAGGTGGGTCAGCCAGACCCCTCCCATGCGCAAATTCATTCACTAGGCCTCTAGTGTGGAATAAAAGTCTCAGCCCTGTGATACTGAGTTAAAATAAAGGGCTGTATGTATCATAGAAAAGTTTCTGGGTTCACTGTCCCTCTTTTAGCTAAAAAAAGGAAAAAGTACTCCCAGACCAATGAGTACTCATTTCATTTTTATATTTCTCTTCCAAGTGGACTTAAACAACTTCCCCTGATAACTCATTTCAATATAATTCTTCCTTCTGTCTGACTGAAATTCTCCATGCTGCTCTGCAGTTCCACTTCCTTTTATTAATCTAGCATTAGCAGTACTAGAACTGTTCACTGTCTTTCATATTGTCAAGTCTCATTTTGAAATTCTAAAGGAAATCCTGAGAACTGGGGGGTCTATAATCAAGTTTAGATACAACCCAGAGGTCCTTATCATATCATAACATTCCAGGTGATGCTAGTCCTCCTTAGTCAAAGTCATTTCTCTTCTCTGGTTATTAGCACCTCATCTGTAAAATGAAATTAAAATGAAAAGAATCACCATACCAGTTAAGAGAAAGAGTTACCACAACAATGAAAATTATTATTGCATCAAAAGTTCTTCCTGCAGATATTTAACTCTTGGGATTCAATCATTATTACAAATTGAAAATGGTTGAAGATCTCTCTTTTCATACTGAGCTACTAATCATTTACATGAACTTTGAAATTTTGATTAGTACTAGGAATCACACATTTAAGTGCAAACCTCTTTCAATACAAGCCTATGAGAGAAGACAACAGAAATAGGACTATATTTACATCTGAATGATTACTCTGGTATCATAATTATACCCATGTTAGTTGCCCCTCTTTAAGAGAATTGACACCTTCTTTGAGTATTAGTGATGTTACTTAAAAAAATGTATTCAATTTTATTCATCATCTGGTTGGCCTCATGATTCTTCCACTTTGTGTGGAAGTATTTGAGAAAAGGGTTAATATATCTTATTCCTACAAATCCATGTGGAGATCAAACAAGGATACAGCTCAAATCTTATGGACAGAAACTTGGCATTAAAATTTGATAAGGGGTTAACAATCTTCTACTCTTTGGCCATAAAGTATCATCCGTATGAGTGGAATTATTGCAATCATTGACAATTTGTGTAGCTGCAGCATCGCTGAGAAAAACTTTCCATGGGGAAAAATGAATTTGAGCAAATACACTTTGAAGAGTTCTGAGCTTACCTTAAAAGCTGAAAAGCAGCCAGATCCACAAAGAAAGAGATTTTGGTCAAATATTGCAGTAATATCTAATCAAGATTACAGATCTACTTCACAGAGGAATTGGGACACGGCACCCAAACTCTACCTATCAGATTCTCTTGGCCACTCATGAAGTTTCATCTAGTAAAGAACCAAAGATCCCTTTAGGGCCAGGTATTCTCTTCACAAGCACCAGATTTGATTTGTGGCTGATCTAAGGATGTAATTTCACAAATGTCTGAAGTTTGACCTTTAGGGAGAAGTGAGTTGGTCAGTTGATTAACAATAGATAGCAAGTGCTCAGTTTTGCACATAGCTCCACCTTGGGAGTTGACAAGATAATAATAGAGAAGATCAAGGCAAAGAGAAAGCAATTATTCAGCCAAATATTTGATTAATCAACAAATATTTCTTGAGCATCTATTGTGTGTAAGACATATGAGTCAGGGGCTTTTCTAATAAGGGGCTGAAGACTGAGTTGAAAGACTAAAACATATTTGTATAAACAGAAAACCAATAGTTCAAGGTGGTCTATAATCAGTATCATGTGATTGGTATGAATATAATAATCATGGGGTTTCAGAGATACAAGTGAACAATTCACACTATGATGATCAAGAAGGCTTCCTGCCCAACCAATATGGCTCAGTGGTTGAGTGCTGACCAATCTATGAACCAGGAGCTCAGGGTTTGATTCCTGGTCAGGGCACATGCCTGGATTGCAGGCTCAATGCCCAGTAGGGGTTGTGCAGGTGGCAGCCAATTGATGATTCTCTCTCATCATTGATGGTTCTCTCTCTACCTTCCTCTCTGAAATCAATAAAAATATATTTAAGAAAAGAAGGGTTCCTGGAGATGGTAGGATGTATACTAGGTGCTGTCAGTTGGACAGAATTTTCATAGGTGGAAGAAGAGGAAGGATATGCTAGGAAAAGGAAATGGCATGAACAGGTACTGTAGTAGGCAGGCACAGTGCCTTTTTGAAGAAAGTAGCAGATAACCTTGGCTGAAATAGACTTTGTTTAGATGATTAACAGAGGGGTGGGGAACCTTAATTGAAAGAACCATGGCATCTAAGCATTTTGAGAGATCTTAGAAATGATCAAATCCAAGCTCTGCTCACTTTATTATCACACAAACATAAATTTCCCTATTGTGACACCAATGTTTAATTTACATTTTAGTAATGGATCCAGATTACTAATATCTACAGACACAGCAATTATTGTATAATTAGAGGTCCAATGCATGAAAATTCATGGAAGAGTAGGTTTTCCTTCCCCCGGCTGCTGGCATCAGCTTCCCTCGGGCACCCAGGACCCAGGTTGGCTTCTCTTGGGCTGCCCGCAGGCACCGGGACCTGGGCTGGCTTCCCTCAGGCCCTGGCTTCATCAGAAAGGACGTCCAGAATGATGTCCTGTCTAATTAGCATATTACCCTTTTATTATTATAGATAGTTAGAGATAGGTTTTGGAGTTGGAGGCCTGGCCAAAGTACTTGCTAGGTGTTCATCTTTGGGTATTATTTAACCCTTATTTCTTCATCTATAAGTATGGATAATAATACTTAAAATGGAGGCAGTAAGGAAAGCAGAAAGAATGCTTGAAGGAGACAAAAGAAAGATGATTCTGCAAAGTGTATTGCCAAGGAAGGCAGAAGTAGAGAGAATTCAAAGGAGAGATTAGTAGCATCAAATTTAGCAGGCAGGTCAAGGTGGTTGAGACCTGCCAAAACGCCACTTACTTTGACAATTTGGAGGTCACTTAGTGACCTTTAAGAAATTACTTTTAGTATAAAAGAAGAAAGGCAGTTTGCAGAAAACTGAGATGGGAGGGATGTGAAAGGAAGAAAAATTGTATAGTGAATGACTGGAGCTACAGGCCAAGACTCCTCCCTAATTTGCAGTGATGACAGAAAGGGAGAGGGAGAGAGAGGGAGAAGGAGAAGGGAAGGCAGGAGGAAGATGAGGTGGGGGATGGGGAGGGGAGGGAGAGGGAGAAGGAGGGGGAGAAGGAGAGAGAGGAGGGCTTTGAGTTCAATGGCTACATGTGTATCTCAGCTTAGAACTGAAATGGTTTATAGCTCCTGTAAGAGCTTCCAATCCTAGCTTTCCTCCTTGCCAAGGTGCAGTGAATGGTGACAAAGAAAAAGGAGTTTCTACTTACAAAATATCTTTCCTCTTCCTTTTCTCTAGCATTACGTAGGAAGAAAATACTATTATAAAGCAATCTGCACATTTATAATTCCATAGGTTTGCCAACTGAACTCCCTGTATATTAAAACCTCATTAATTTGGGCTATAGTAATATAAAATTTGTGGTAATTTAACCTTGGCTAGTTACCTTTGTACTTACAAAGAAAGGGTTCAGTAAACAAATAGTGTGAAAAATATTTATAGGGAGCTAATTTTGTCTGCCAGGGGCCCATTTCGCCTATTTTAAAGAACATACTATTTTTAAAGAACTTCAGCTTATTATTTGAATGTAAACTGATTCTACTTATTATAGATTAGAATAATCTACTGCTAAAATCCTATATCAGCACCAGATACTTTGGAATATGCTCATTAGAAATAAAACTGCAATTGTTTAAAGTTAGTTCACAGTTCAGATTAATGCATATCCTCTTCCCCCACCCTCATGTGTTAAATACAGCTCAGGAGGTATTACTCTAACACATCACTTATCATGAACACAGTGGAAAAAGTAATAAATGATCAAAAAAGGTCTTAGATCAACCAACAGAGATGTCTTAAATTCTGTACTCTCTCCATAGCAAGTTATCTTAGAGCTGATTTAATTCTTAACATATTATTCTGTCACACCAACTTGGGGAGATGGTGGGTTGTTCTTTTTTAAGTTCCTAACTGATTAGGAGAAAACAAGCTGCTACTTGAAAGGACATGGAGAGAAACTAGAAGTGACTGCAGACTGTAGAAAGGAGATAGCACATGTGTAAAATGTGCCTGTAAATAAATTAAAAAACACCAGTCTAGGACAATTTAGTGTAGAGTTACGAGAATATATTTCTTATAAAACCCTGAAAACTTTAAGAGAGTATTATAGTGCAGTATAACCGCTAATAACTAAAATTATGCCTTGAAATGATCAAGAAAAATTTAGATTATATTAAATATATGCTTTAAAAAGGCATACAATTTTATAGTGGGGTGATCACTTAGTAAGGTATATAAATGTCTAATCACTATATTGTGCACCTGAAATTAATATAACTATACACTGAGTGGCCAGATTATTATGAGCTCTGAATGCATAATAACCTGGCTACTTGGTATATATGCTACATAATAAAAGCCTAATATGCAAATTGACAAAACAGCAGAACCAGTGATGTGCACTGACCACCAGGGGGCAGATGCTCAATGCAGGAGTTGCCCCTGGTGGTCAGTGAGCCGGAAGCCAGGCTCATGGCTGGTGAGCACAGCAGTGGTCCCGCCACAGCAGCACCACTGGGAGCAGGCCTAAGCTGTCAGTCGGACATCCCCCAAGGGCTCCTGGACTGCAAGAGGGTGCAGGCTAGACTGAGGGATCTCCCCTGAGTGCATGAATTCATGCATGGGTGGGGTTCAGCCAGCCTGGCCAGGGGGAGGGGAAATGGGCAGTTGGTTGTCCTGTCTGCTGGTCGAACTCCTGTTCGAGGGGACAATTTACATATTAGCCTTTTATTATATAGGATATACACTGAGTGGCCAGATTATTTTGTGTTCAGAGATCATAATAATCTGGCCACTCAGTGTATATGTCAACTGTATTTGAAAAATACATTTATTTTTAAATGGCAGATACATTTATACACACAAACATGATTTGTAACCATAATGATTCACCTGGAAATGTTAAATGTGTTGATATTTAAAAAGATGAAGTTCATAGTGTTATCATATAATAATCACAAAATAAAAGCAACATTTATGCAGTGGTTAATATGTGCAGATATCATGCTAAGCTCTTTTCTTGCATAATTTCATTAAATTCAACTAACAATGCTAAGAGGTAGCTTTTATTTTTATTTTCACTTTTTAAAAATTAAATTATGGGGCTAACATTGGTTAATAGAATTAAATACGTTTCAGATGAACAATTCTGTAATACATCATTTGTATATTGTATTGTGTGTTTCCCACCCAAATCAAGTTTCCTTCCATCACCATTTATTGCCCCCATATCCTCTTTTACTTCCACCCACTCTCCTTTCCCTCTGGTAATCACCATACTATTGTCTGAGTATGAGGTTCTCTTTAATCCCTCCACCATTTTCACAAAGCACAGTAACACCCTCCCCTCTGAGAACATTATGCTAACTGAAATAAGCCAGTGAAGAGAAAGACAAGTACCATATAATTACATTCATATGTGGAATCTAATGAACCAAATAAACTAACAAACAAAATAGAAACTGACTCATAGATTTTTTTTTAAAGTAGGTTTTAGTATCATTTATATTTTAGAGTTGACGAAAGTGAATCTCACAGAGGTTAAGGAACCAAACCAAAGCCACAGAGATAGACTTAGGATTAGAACTCAGGCCAGTTCCTTAGCTATAAACTATGACTTTTCAGTGGATCAGAAAATACAGCTCTCTAAGAAACACTCCTTTCTTGAGGTCTCCAGCTCGCTAATGTTTTACTGTATTTTTGTTTTCCAAATTTCTATTTAACAAACATCTTGATTTATACCTTGGTACTAGCACAAGAACAGGTATATAGATCAATGGAACAGAATAGAGACCCCAGAAATAGACCAATGCCATTATGGTCCATTAATATTTGACAAAGGAGAAAAAAGCATACGGTGCAGTAAAGATAGTCTCTTTAAAAAATAGTGCTGGGAAAATTAGACATGTATATGCATAAAAAATGAAACTAGACCACTAATTTATACTGTACACAAGAATAAGCTTAAAATGGATAAAAGACTTAAATGTAAGTTGTGAAACCATGAAAATCCTAGAAGAAAGGGTAAGTAGCAAAATATCAGACATAACACATAGTAGAATTTTGCGATACATCTCCTAGGGTAAGAAAAACAAAGGCAAAAATAAATAAATGGGACTACATCAAACTAAAAAAGATTCTGCACAGCAAAAGAAACCACCAACAAAATGAAAAAGGAATCCACTTTATGGGAGAACATATTCACCAATGATAGTCCTGATAAGAGGTTAATTATATAAAGGACTCATACAACTCAACAAAAGGAAGAGGAACAATCCAATTAAAAAATGGGCAAAGGACTTAATAGACACTTCTCCAAAGAGGACATACAGACAGCCAACAGACATATCAAAGAATGCTAAATGTCACTAAATCAGAGATGCAAATTAAAACTACATCCCTGCCAGAATGGCTACCATCAATAAATCAAGAAACAACAAGTTCTGGTGAGGATGTGGAGAAAGGGAACCCTCATGCACTGTTGGTGGGAATGAAGACAAGTCCAGCCACTATGGAAAAGAGCATAGTTTCCTCAAAAAACTAATGATGGAACTGCCATTTGACCCAGTGATCCCACTTCTAGGAATATATCCTAAGAATCCTGAAACACCAATCAGAAAGAATATATGCACTTCTATGTTCTCAGCAGCATTATTTGCAACAGCCAAGATATGGAAACATCCCAAGTGCCCATCAGTAGATGAATGAATAAAAAAGCTGTTGTACATTGACAAAATGGAATACAACACAGCTATCAAAAAGAAGGAAATTTACCCTTTGTGAAAGCATGGAAGGACCTAGAGAGTTTTATGCTAAGCGAAATAACCCAGTCAGAGAAAGACAAATATCACATAATCTCACTTATATGTGGAATCTAATGAACAAATTAAACTGATGAACAAAATAGGTCCAGAGGCGTGGATGCATGGAAAGACTGACAGATGTCAGAGGGAAGCGGTTTGGGGGAACAAGGAGAGATTAACAAAAGAACTTATATGCCTAAATGCATAACCCATAGACACAGATAACAGTGTGGTGAAGGTTTGATTCCTGGTCAGGGAACATGCTTGGGTCTTGTGCTCAATCACTGGTAGGGGGCATGCAGGAGACAGCTTATCATTGTTTTCCCCTCATAGCGATGTTTCTCTCTCCCTCTCCCTGTATCTCAAAAATCAATTAAAATATTTTTTTTAATCTTGATTTATAAGTAGAAAGACCTATGATCTAAGAGTCAGATTTGATGTTATATGTTTGTAAACATGTTTCATGTTGTAAGTTGTATGTAAAAATAATAGTAAATAGTAAATAGCTCAGTTGGTTGCAACCTTGTCCCATGTACCAAAAGACTGGGAATTGTTCTTGCCCCACAACCTAAGTATGTGCCCTAACTGTTAGGGCACATACTTAGGTTGTGGGTTCGATCCCTGGTTGGGGCAAGAACAATGTTTCTCTCTCACATTGATGTTTCTCTCCCTTTAAAATCAACAAAAGCAAATCCTTGGGTGAGGATTAAAAAAAAATAATGGTAAAAATACAGAACAAAACAGAAACAGCATGAATTAGCACATCCCAAATTTTCAGATCCGTCTCTAAATAATAAGGATACTGTTTTCAAATGAATAGTCAAGCAACAGAGATGAAATTTTAAAGTATCCACTCATCAGTTAAGATCTGGTTTCTTATTGTTTGCCCCTTCATTTTGGAGAATTTAACATGAAATTAGGCCATTGGAGCCTGAAGGAGAGGAAGGATTGCAGGGGTAGCTATTATAGAGGTTCTAGGAAAATCTGTTCCTCAGCTGTTCTAAGAGAGCAATGAAGGCATACAATACATGTAGGCATAGGGTGTACTGGGGGAGAGAGAGGGAAGGTGGAGAGAGGCAAATGTCTTCATCAGAAGTAAAAGTGAGGGTAGCCTGACACATGTACATATAAAGAAAAATGTACAGTGAAGCAATTTACTCATACAATTCCTTCTACCTAAATCAATGTTCTTTACTTATCTCTTCCTGTCTCAAACTATATCATTCAAGGGCCAGCTACAAATGTCACTTCTGCACGATGCCAATAGTCCCCCCCCCTTTTACACATTTATGTTTTTATTTATTAGGTATTTATGTATGTGTCCCTGTTTCCCACATCTCACAATGAGTTCCTTGAAGGCAGGGGACTCTTTCTCATTTCTGTAGTTCCTACAAATTCTAGCACAAGGCCTGTCACATACTAGGCTCTAGGAAAATGTTGAATCAATAGCACTGGCTTCAGAGAGTGCATTATATCCTAGCTTACCTGAAGGAGCACTTGTTCTCTTTCTTTTCTTGCTTGATTCCCCTCCATTCTCATTGAGGCCTTCTGTGACCAGAGGGCCACTGGCACTAGCAAACTGCAGGGGTTCGTTGTTGTTGGCAGGGTCAAAGGGCAGCTGGTTCAATCCTAAAGAAGAAAGAGAAGCCAAATTCCAGACTCTATTAAGGACTGGGATGTCTCCAGATTTTATTTTATGAGCCACTAGACTAGAGGAAAACTCTGTATCTTAAGAGTCTAGGAGTAACCAGTGAATTCCTGAAACTAAATGCCCTCTGTAATTTTTATAGATCTTATTGACAATTCAAATTAAAATAAAGATTTCTAGCTCTAGCCCGTTTGGCTCAATGGATAGAGAGTTGGCCTGCAGACCAAAGGGTCCTGGGTTCGATTCCTTGGTTGCAGGCTCCTCCCCAGCCAGGCCGGCAACCAATCAATGTGTTTCTCTCACATCAATGTTTCCCTCTGTCTTTTCCTCTATCTTCCAATCTCCCTAAAAATCAATGGAAAAAATTGTTGTGTGAGGATTAACAAAAAATAAACAACAAAAGGTTCTTATAAGACTGTGGCTCTGTCATTTGTAAGATCCCCCATGTTTCTTGGAAATTAACATGTTTGGTCAATTATCTTCTTCCTTCTCCCTTAAATATATAGGATCCTCTTCAAATGTGGCTATGTATAGTTGGATTCACTCTTTCTTTGGAAAAGCTTAGCCACATATATCTTAGATTATCTCTTGAAATTTTCCCATGATTTCATCACAAGGGCTGTTGAATTGATGCAGATATACTCATTAGAATATCCTGGTGTCAAAGCCTCTTACAATGATGGTATAGGTTTCCAAAAAAGAAAACCATAATCACATAGCAAGTGAGAAAATGGAACGAAGACATAGACCCTGCAAAGAAGGATTATTTAG
This sequence comes from Pipistrellus hanaki, assembly GCF_964339955.1. Classification (NCBI taxonomy): domain Eukaryota; kingdom Metazoa; phylum Chordata; class Mammalia; order Chiroptera; family Vespertilionidae; genus Pipistrellus; species Pipistrellus hanaki. The sequence continues at coordinate 26,173,891 of NC_140524.1, read as the reverse complement.
TAGATGAAGTGTTGTGGAGTTATGACTCAGGTTTGGAGACTGTTTACCACATTCTTTTCAAATGATGTCAGAAGCAAGATCACTTTACTGGTAGCTGTTATATCACATGAAATGGCAAAGGGCATTTTCTACTCTCTAAGTGTTACATGATTCAGCCAGGGATGAGCAGAGATAGTTCGTTACTCTTCTGCCTGAATTCTCAAGTGCTTCAATTTAAAACTCCCTGCAATGTGGAATCAAAAGCTTTGCTAAAGCCCAATGTTAGGGTATCTCTCCTGAGCCTTTTATTCACTGATTCTCTAATCCTATCAGAGGAATTAGGTTGGCCTGCCATGGCTCATTTTTTAACCCTCAATATTTCTATGATACAGAGCTATATAATAGTTCTCGAGGCAATGTTGTGAAATATCCATACAATCTTGGGATCCAGTCAGGTAAAAGTCAATCAAGTTTCAGTAAAATGAATGCTAAGGTTCTTACAGAATGACTTTACATTGTAGTATTTAATAAAAAGTATTCCTATTCTAATGTTTCAGCCCACATAACAAGTACTATTTCTTCAGCAATCAGACCACTTGGACCAACTCTGTTAAATGTCTTCTGGGACTTGTCAAATATTCTTCCTTTATATCATCTGAGTAACTAAGTGAAATAATTGAAAATTTGTGTTTGTGTCTTAAGTCAACTATTCACTGCATCACATCTATATCCTATTAAATCTCTACCATGTCTAGAATTAAAGAAACAAACACCAATAACTTTGTATTAGAAAACATCCAGATCATAACTATTTTCAAAGAACACTAGACATTTATATAATTTACAAATAAAGATGTTTCCTTCACCCAAGTAGTTCCAGAGTAAAATATGCTTAGTATACTATTTTAAACATTTCTCAATATTTTTTTATGGAGTATCATGCTGACAGAAATAAGTTCCATGGAAGATTGAATAGTATAGTGGAAACATTATGTGCTTCAAAGCCTGATATATCAGGGTTCAAATACTGGCTTTGTCCTTCACTAGTTGAGTAGCTTTTGGCAATTCTTGTAATTTCCCTTAGTCTTAATTTTCATAACGTATAAAGGGGGGTTTATAACATTGCATAGGGTTGCTACAAAGAAACTTACTATATACATATATAATACTTTGTATAACATATATACATATTTAAAATTATGATTATCTTATTATTCTAAGTAAATTAAAAATATTTCTCTCCCTACACACACACAACTGTATCCCTGGTGCCTAGTACCATGCCTATCACATGTGAGTGTTGAATGAATGAATTAATACTCAATATTGTCGGGAGAGGTGATTCATTCTGTTAACTCATGTAGTGAGAGTAAAGACTTGATGGCTGATAATCAAGAATTAATGCCACAATTTAAAAGTTCTGATGCTGATTATATGAACATTACTTGAAATAATTAGATTTCAAATGCATCTTCATCACTTGAGTACTATGCCTCAGGATGGTAAAATCTTGATCAAAAGGAATGCTCAGGAATTAGGAGGTTCTGATTAATTATGATTAATCAGGGAATGTTTTGTAATTTTGCATATGTTAATTTTACAGAATAATATATTAATTCATTCCTCTAGCTTATTAAGTAGACAAATAAGGATCTCACAGAGATTCAGAGCCAGAGCCATGATTTGTAAAAGGAGGTTAAGAGCAGTACCTTACTCATAGGCCTGTTAAAAAGATTAAATTAGATCATGTACACTAGTATAAAACAATCTTCATCAAATCTGGCATATAGCATATGCTCAGTAAATATTAACTATTATTATAATTTTGAATTTCTATTTTTAACTTACAGAATTTTTGTATAATATCAGGAGATTGGTCTGAATTGGTATATACTGATCTAAGGATATACTTACACTACCTTCCTCATTAAAACTTCTCATTATTGTTTGTACCTTTTAAAAAATATATATTTTTTATTTTTTTACACAGAGGAAGGGAGAGGGATAGTTAGAAACATCAATGAGAGATACACATTGATCAGCTGCCTCCTGCACACCTCCTACTGGGGATGTGCCTGCAACCAAGGTGCATGTCCTTGATTGGAATCAAACCTGGGACCTTTGAGTCCACAGGCTTTCTATCCACTAAGCCAAACCTGTTAGGGCTATTTGTACCTTTTTCTAAAGGTTAAATGGGTCCAGGAAAAAAATCTGATGAATTAAAAGTATTCAGTTATAGACACTTCACTATAATCATTCTTGCCTTTTCCTTAGCTCCAGGGATTTCGGTATTTTGTTCCTCATACAGAACTTTTGTTAGGCACTGAATAAGTTTTTCAAGAACTTTCTGTGTATCCACCCCACATATGATATAGATCTTGATGATTCAGCATAGCATCTCAGGCCTTGTTTCTTATAAGAGAAGATCTCATATCAAGGAGAAAGGGACATGCCACTCAGTAAGCTGAGTCACTTCATACAAATCCATATTTTATGTTGTCCAGTTTCCAAAGATTTGCAGTTGGAGAACAAGAGCTAGAGAAATAGCAAAATCATGTGATACTGATGCTCCCCAGTTACTTTCATTTTATTGTTTCATTCCTTCTTTAGGACAGCACTAAATAAAGCAATAAATCAGGAAATCAATAGGTACTAATAGGATCTTTTCTGTGTTGTGTATATGTGATCAATGCTGAATGTTATTTTAAGTAAAACTGCATCATTAAAACTATTTAAATTCTAAAAAGAAAACCACTTTAATTTCAAGAATCCTTGTTGCTAAAATTTCAGTGATGATTTAAACTTAGAATATTATCAATTATATTTTACTTCTCACTCAAACTACAGAACTGATCTTTAAATCTCTTATGGTAGTTATTTCTACCATTTTCTACTATACATGATGAAACTGAAAACATATGAGATTAGGAAAAAACTTTTGAGGTTATATAGTTCATTCTTCTATGCAAAATAGGAATCATCTATGAATTCCTGACAGGTCTAATTCCAGGGGGCACTTCTTAGCCTGGGGATTCCTTGCAATGCTCCTGGGAATTCAGCTTGCTTTCTTTAACTTTGAAAAAAAATTACTACCCATTCTATTTTGAGGGGTACTTCCATCTTATAAAAACTGCCTAGGATGCATTTTGTTTAACTGTTAACTCACTTGCAATCCTTAAAATAAGCTCATGAATGTCTACTTTTTAAGGGTTCTATTGCAAGCAAAACAAATGAGGGAGTCACAAATAACAGAGCAAAGTTAGAAATTTTCTAAATTCTTATATATTTCTCACGGTCCCTGCTTTTATTCCTGAGGATAAAGTTAATAACACTTTGAAACTTGATCATTCATTTCTCCTCATCTCTGTGCCCTCATTGCCAAAGCCTACAAAATGTACAGTTTTCTAAAGAGAAGCACAATTGATATGATAAAGGAAAATGGACAATAAATATTAGTGTTATAGATTTGTGTATCTTATTATGTTCACAATTAAATAAGTCCATGTGGTAATATAATTTCATCTAGAACCAGGTTGACCAGTTGTTATTTCACGCCATGTCAAAATACAGATTATCTGAGTTAGTAACACATTTGAAGCCACCTTAGAAAGTACTTTATGTATATTGGAGAAGGATGGGGCTGGGGACTTAGATAATGACATTTCTTATCCAATAGAACCAGGGGATTTCAGATTTCAGAATGAAATGTGGTTCTCAGTGAATCCTCCAATCTGCAGGTCAAGGAGTTCATAAGCAGTGATATCTGCCACACAGATGCAAACTATTCCTAGGCTTTGAGGAAAGCACTGAAGAATTTTCATGATTCTTGTGAAAGATCAATGATCTCTTTGTGCCCAACTGCTATAACAGCTAATGTCACAATTCACTTTACAGAGCTTTCTACTATCAGGTCAAATTAGGACTAACCTTCATGATGGAATCTAACACTTTTAATGACTGCTCCAGGTTATAATACAGAAATGTGACCCTGAGGGTCCCTGCCACCTTTCATTTCCATCTGTGGCCCACAGACTAAAGATGGTATACCCGTATCAAAAAAAAAAAAAAAAAAAAAAAAAGGCACGCAATTCTACTCTGGATTAGTTCCCTTTCAAAAAAATAGTAAGGTCCTGAGAAATCTGGTAAATTCAATTCAAGGCAAAAATCTCCCAACAGATATTTATGTTGAAAAAATATAATAAGAATTTTTTTTGTGTAAAAGGAATATTATAAGTAATTTGTGTATAAAATAAACTTACATAATGTGAGTCCTATTTTCCAATTGACTTCAGTTTAAAACCAGGTATGGGACTCCATGGTAAAGGGAAGAAGAGGGTCTCCAACTTAGTTTTTTAATTCACAAGGCTTAATTTTGGAGAAATAAACATTAGAATAATGACCAGGTGCTTAATCTGCTGAAAGAAGCTCTTATAAGATTTATCCACTTCTGGGAGCCCTTCCTCCTTCCTCAATCTAGGCAGAAAAAACTCTGATTCTCTATTTTCAGTTCTCACTACCCAGTGGATCCACCTGCTATTTCTGAGGGAATATTTATAATGTCTAAAAGAGCTGGACTGCAATATCGCTTTCTAGCCACAGAGGTTAGCGGCCAAAACAAATAAACATTTCTCAATTCCAGGTCTGAGCTGATATCAAACAAATGAAACTTACTTTGTCAATTTCCTGAGTTTACTATTCTGTATAAGTGGTTTAGCTGCAGTCAGGTTAAACTGTAAAAGATTAATGGGTAAGTGAAGGTGAAGGGAAGTGATGAGACAGAAAAGGGCCAAAGTCCTCTTCTACTAAGAGGCTTGCTTGAATGGTGGTGAACATAAGACCTTCAGAGCAAAATTTACACTTAAGTTGCCTTTTTCAAGGTGTTATCAGGTCATAGTGGATTTCACTGACAGTGATTTTTTTGGCAACTTTTAGAGACTCCCCAAACTATGTCGTCAGGTATTAAGGTCCTTCATAATAAAGGTCTATGCATTTCAAGCCTTGTCCCCTACCATGCCCCAGTTTATACTCTACCCCAACACTTCTTGAACTTTAATGCGCACACATGTTCCCTGGGGATCTTATTAAAATACAGATTTTTTATTCAGCAAGTCTGGGTTGTGGTCTGCTTTTCTAACAAGTTGCTAGATGATGTGCGGATTCTGGTGGGAATCGCACTAGAGTAGAAAAGGCTGACACTTTAGCAAAATGGAACTTCCTAGAATTCGTCGAATCATTATAGTATTTTCCTACCTCCACACCTTTAGCTCACACTGATCCTCTATCTTCTTGATTTCCAACCTTCAAAATACTATCCTTCCTTTAGGGTTTATCTCAGATGCTAATTCCTTCATGATGCCTTTCTTTATCCACAGCCACCCAATCTAACACATACACAGCAATAGGGCAGGGCCACTGGGGGAACCACCATTCACTGGCTATTAAAAATGTGCCCTGTTTACATGCATTATCCCATTATTTTATTTTCCAGTTATTATTCCCATTTTACAACTGCATGTAGAAATCCCATATATGGATCTTCTCTAAACAAGTCTATGCACACAAGGTTCAGATTCCTGCATTATAAATTTCAGTCAAGGAAAGGCAATCCCTAGAGATGTACCATCTAACACAGTTGACTTATCTACATGTAACCATCCTATATAATAATAGGCCAGCCACCATAAGTGTAACGACCAGAATGATCAGAGACCAGAACCACCACTGCCCCTTGCGCAGCTGGCCCTGCCCACAAACAAGCAGTTAGTGGTGATCAGGCAGGTAGACAAGTGGTTAGGAGTGATCAAATAGGCAGGAAAGTGGTTAGGGGCGATTAGGTAGGCAGATGGCCCCTCGCAGGGCTGGCCCAGCCACCCAGCAAAGAAAGAGGGAGGCCCAGGCCAACGGCAGCAGTGACTCTATGGGAGGTGTACGGCTGGCCAAGCCATTGCACCCCATGCCTGTCACCTGCTGAGGGAGGCCACCAGTGGCAGGGGAGGAAGGGGGCAGTGCTGCACAGATGGCAAGCAGTAGCAACAGCAGGGGTGAGGCCAGTTGCCTGCAGCCAGGGGAAGGAAAGTCCCAATAGGCCCTGATCTCAGGCCAGGCCTAGGGACCCTAACTGAGGGGTCCCAGATTGTGAGAGGGTGCAGGCTGGGCTGTGGGACCTCCAACCTCCGAGTGCACTAATTTTGGTGCACCAGGCCTCTAGTTTAAATATATTTAAATTAATTGAAATAAAACAAAATGAAAAGGCCAATTCCCCAGTTATACTAGCCGCATTTCAAGTGCTCAATAGCTACATGTGGTTAGTAGCTACTTTATTAGACTGCATAGAATAGAATATATATTTCCATTATCACAAAAAATTTTACTGGAGAGAGTTTCTCTAGATTCAAACCCAAATCTACCACTCATTAGGTATGCCACTTACAAGGGGTATAAAACAATTCACTTGAAATCTCTGAGACTGTTTCTGTACTGTAAATGGGGATGATAATGCCCCCTCCACTGCCTGATAGGGAAGGGAGAAAAATTAAATGAGAATGTATGTTTAGGATCTAGCACATACTAGCTCCCTTCTAACTCAATCAGGGAGTTATATGAATTTGCCTCATAAACGGAATAAGAAAATTTGAGTAGTGTAGCTTCTTAGGCCCCCAGACTAAATCCTATTTACAGTTTGGAAGATGTTAGCTTTGCATTAGTTTTATAACTTTTTTTCAGATAAAGTAAAGCATTAATAAATAATGCTGGGAGTAGTCAGTGATTGCTCTTTGCTTGTACTATTTTTAGGAGAAGAGACTATATTCGTCACCACCATGAACTTTCCAACATGAAAGAACCACATTTTCCCCTTACAACTGAAATGCCTACCCCCAAAGCTTTAATCAGTGCTCAGTTTCAGCTGGGTGTTTTATAATTAGAACACTGCTAACAGTGACACTAGAGCTGGGATGGAGAAGGAATATTTCTCTCTAAATCGATATTTTCCTAAGCTCAAACTGTTCTCTGTGTGTTTTCCTATGGGACTGAAATATCCCAGCCCTGGAAAAGGTAAATTATTTGAGAAAAGTTTAAACTAAATCTGTTAAAGTATTTGAGTTCCATGAGCAGAAAAACAAAATACATATTTCCAACTTCAAGAAGAAGAATGCTTCAGACTCTTTCCCCCTGTACAATTCAAGGTTTGGAAAACAAAGCACAATCATATTCCTCAATGAAAACAAAGTTCAAAAAATGTTGATTTGATAGAAGTTCAAAGTGACAGATGGTAGACAGGCAATGCATCATTTTCCTTAGGATAAAGTCTGGCAGTCTTCAGAGGAATTGAGAAAGCCTTATTTTTCTGTAGTTTAGTCCTAAAAACAGTTATAGCAACTACTCTCCTTGCTATATCGTTGGGAGTGGGGGACTAAAAAGATGGTTTTTCATCAGTGCTAACTTTGTGCTGGCTCTATGGCATACTGCAATTCCTTTTGGCCAATTTTCCATTTGAATGACAGGAGTAGGGCAGGTTCTTAACACACTGACCATTAAGTTATCTGTTTACTACTTGTATGAGAATGTGCCCAGAGGTATTGAATTATGGGTGTCTCTGTCTAAATAAAATAAATAATAGCAGATTTCAGAGCCTGAGGACAGAGAATTGTTCTGGTATTGAAATTGTAGTCTATCTTGTCAGATTTGTAATGAGGTCTTCCCTTCAGGCTGATTGATTTCATAAAGCTGAGGTAATTATCAAAAGCAAGCACAGTTCTCCCTGCAGAAACCACTCTACTGCTTTTGAAAACTAGGTAGTCAGCTGGATCTGGTCAGGAGCCTAGGCTGAGCCAGCCATTTCAGTAGGAACAGTTATACACATACAAAGTATAGCAACCCACTGTGATAGATTCTGAAGACAAATGTAAATAAGTGGTAAATAAGGTTCAGCAAAAATAATTTCGTATGCTGTGAGTGGCAGTCAGATAAATCTGCATTTCAGTGCAGGATGCTTTAAAGGGGAAGAATGAGATCTGAAAATCTTTCTGGTTTTGGAGAGTTAATTCTATGAATCAATGCTAGGATATGTGTATCCTTTAAGACTGGTGCACTGCACTGCAGGAATAACATTTGTATCTTTGCTTTCCCTCAAGTGTACACAATAATTTCATCAGATTTCCTTTCTTCATTCATTCAGCCTTCATTAACTATTTATCCAATTTTAATTATCTTCTAATTAACCAATGAGTTTGTGATTTAGCAATCCCTAAAGATAGCCCTGCATAAATACAGTAAATCTTCATTTACATGTTCAAAAATGCTATCCTCCCTCCTTTCCCCACCCCATTAATTTTGCTATACTGTATCATTAATGTTCTGGAGCTATGCTTTCTGCATTCCTAATCTTAGATTCCTATTTGGACTAGTTTTTCAAGAATGCATGATAAACAACTCTGCTTTTGGCTGTGAAATTAAACACGCAGGAGGCAACAGAGATTCATATAATATGCCAATGCATCTTTGTAGATCTATATCTTCCCTTTTAATAATTCCACTTCAGAAGTATCAATAAAGGGAACTGATAGGTGATTAACTTATTTAGAGAGGTCTCTGGGCTGAAGTTAAGCTACTACTGAGGAGAAAGTTAGAATCTACTTGAGAAGACATGTGAGTGTAAAGAAAAAGCCTGCAAAAAATAGAATTAATCTGTGTTTAAAACAAGTCTTACTATTGTTGTTATATAAAATAATATGTAGGATCTTAATTTTGCTCTAGGCTAGAGTCTAATTGAGTATTCAATATGTATTGGAATAAATTAATCCAGTTAATGAAATAAAATTGACAGGTAGTCTCTCTCCTTATTCATCCAATTCATTCAAACAATTCTGTGTGCCTGGCAGTATGCTAGGCCCTCCATTTATAAGAGTTAATAAGACACAACTTTCTTTCAAAAAGATCACAAAGAAAGGCTGATAAATACACAGAAATTCTGGCCCAAATTATTTTATCAGCTTCATCTCTTGCACCTTCCCCCAAATACCATTTACTTCATTCCTACCAAATTTCTCAAATCCTTCAAATACACTATGCTTTTTCATGTCTCTGTGCTTTGAAAAATTATCTTAATATATAAAAAGCCAGTGGCTGTCATGACTGAAACAACTGGACAGATGATCGAACAGAAGGCTGCATGGGGCGACTGGGCTGACAGGGAGTTTAGTGAGGTACGACCAAATGACTGAGCAGCAGGCTGTGTGGGGTGGCCAGGCTGGCGGGGGGGCGGGGGGAGCAGTTGGGGGCGACCAGGCCAGCAGAGGGGGACAGTTGAGGGTGACCAGGCCTGCAGGGGGGGGGGGAGCAGTTGGGAGTGACTAGGCTGGCAGGCAGAGGGGGTTAGGGTTGATCAGGCTGGCGGGGGGGGGGGGGAATTAGGGGTGATCAGGCAAGCAGGCAGGTGAGCAGTTAGGAGCCAGCAGTCCCAGATTGTGAGAGGGATGTCCAACTGCTGGTTTAGGCCCGATCCCTGGGATGGGGCCTAAACCAGTATTCAGACATCCCCCAAGTAGTCCCAGATTGAAGATGGTATAGGCTGGGTTGAGGGGATTCCCACGCCCCCCCCCACTCCTGCACGTGCACAAATTTTGTGCACTAGGTCTCTAGTTTATGTGATAATCACACTTAACATGAGATCACACTTAACAAATTTTTTTTATGTATTTATTTATTTATTTATTTATTTTATTTATTTATTTAAAAATATATTTTATTGATTTTTCACAGAGAGGAAGAGAGAGGGATAGAGAGTTAGAAACATCGATGAGAGAGAATCACATCACTGGGGATGTGCCTGCAACCAATGTACATGCCCTTGACCGGAATCCAACCTGGGACCCTTGAGTCCGCAAACCGATACTCTATCCACTGAGCCAAACCGGTCTCAGCACACTTAACAAATTTTTAAGTGTACAATATTATTATCTGTAGGCATAATGTTGTATAGAAGATCTCTAGGATTTATTCATCTTGCATAATTCAAATTTTATGCCTATTGATTAGCAATTTTCCATTTCTCCCACCCCTCAGTCACTGGAAACCACCATCATACTCTCTGATTATATAAGTTTGACTATTTTAGATACCTTTTGTGTCTGTCTTCAAGGTTCATCCATGCTCTTGCATATTGCAGGATTTCTTTCTTTTTTATGCTGAATAATACTATTGTATGTATATACCACATTATTTGTATCTATTCATCTGTTGGACATTTAAGTTGTTTCCACATTTCAGCTATTGTGAATAATGCTGCAATGAACATTGGGGTGCTAATATCTTTTTGAGATCCAAACTTCAATTCTTCTGGATAAATATTCAGAAGAGGCACTGTTGGATCATATGGTAGTCTTTCTTTTTAATTTTTTGAGGAATCTCCATATGTTTTTTATAGCAGCTATACAATTTTGCATCCTCACCAACAGTTTACAATGCTTCCAATTAATCTACATTCTCACCAACACATCTATATATACATATAAAAGCTTAATTTGACTGAAAGACCAAATGACCAAACAACTGAACGACCAGTCTACAGGTCGCTATGATGTGCACTGACTACCAGGGGGCAGACGCTCAATGCAGGATTTGCCCCCTGGTGGTTAGTACACTCCCACAGCCAACCTCCCATAGCTGGCCAACCTCCCACAGTCCTTCCCCCTGGCTGTCTGGCCCTGATCAGGCCTGCCGGGCAACCTCCCATAGCCCCACTCCCCGACCGGCCAACCCCATGCAGCCCCTTCCCCCAGCTGGTCAACTTTCCACAGCCCCTTCCCTTGGCCAATCTCCCACAGCCCCGATCAGCCCCAATCGCCAGCCAGGCTGAGTGACCCCACCTGTACACAAATTTGTGCACTGGGCCTCTAGTTTTTTTATAATAGCCATCCTTATCAGTGTGGTGATATCTCATTGTAGTTTTGATTTGCATATTCCTGATGATTAGGGACATTAAACATATATTCAAATACATGTTGGTAATTTGTATATCTTCTTTGGAGAAATATCTAATAAAATCTTTAGCCCATTTTTCAAAGTCCCTGAATAGATATGTCTTCAAAGATGACATACAAATGGCAAATAGACATATGAAAAGATGCTCTACATCACCAATCATCAGAGAAATGCAAATTTAGATCCCAAAGAGATATAACTTCACACTTGTCAGAATGGCTATCATGAATAAATCAACAAGCAAGTATTGGCCAGGATGTGGAGAAAAGGGAACCCTCATGCACTGTTGGTGGGAATGCAGATTATTAATACAGTCACTATGGAAAACAGTGTGGAGATTTCTCTAAAAAATTAAAAACAAAACTACCGCCAATGGATAGAGCATCCGTCTGTGGACTGAAAGGTCCCAGGTTTGATTCTGGTCAAGGGCATGTACATTGGTTGCGGGCACATCCCCAGTAGGGGGTGTGCAAGAGGCAGCTGGTTGATGTTTCTCTCTCATCGATGTTTCTAGCTCTCTATCTTTCTCTCTTCCTCTCTGTAAAAAATCAATAAAATATATTAAAAAATAAATAAATAAATAAAAATGAAACTACCTTATGCCCCAGTGATTCTACTTCTGGGTATATATCAGAAGAAACTCCAAACACGAATTCAGAAGAACATATGCACCCCTATGTTCATTGAAGTGTTATTCACAATAGCCAAAATATGGAAGCAACTGAGGTGCCCATCAATGGATGAGTGGATAAAAAAACTATGGTAATATATATAGTGGAATATTACTTGGCCATAATGAATGAGTTTTACCATTTGCAACAGCATGGATGACCTAAAGGGTATTATGCTAAGAGAAATAAGCCAGTTTAAGAAAGAGAAATACCATTTTAATTTCACTTATATATAGAATCTAAAGAACAATATAAATAAATAAACAATCAAACAAAAACCAGACTAAAAGATACAGAGATCAGCCTGATGATGGCCAGAATGGAGAAGATTTAAGAGACTGGATGAAAAAGGTGAATGCATTGAGAAATATAGATTGGTGGATAAAAACAGTCATTGGGGACATGAAGTATAGCATAGGAAATATAGTCAATAACATTGTAATAATTATGTATGTTGCCAGGAGAACAGTGGAAATATCAAGGGGAACACTTTTTAAAGTATATTATTGTCTAACTAGTGGCCTGGTGATTGAATTTCGTGCATATTTAAAGGGAATTAGTTAGACGAAATATTTTAATATTGCTATTTGCCCTTTCTCTATAATTGAAGTGTCAGAGATGAAAGAAAATTAGTAAAATGTATATGAAAACCTCCCTGCTGTCAGAATCTAGGGCACGCCGTGGTACCCAGAGTCAAGTTCCCATTCTCCCATGTGCACCTTGAAATCACGCGAGACCAGACCTAGCCAATCCCAGCCCTGTCAAGCCCCACAGGGAAGGGGGCGCAACCTCAGGTCTGCCTTCAAACCCCACGGGTCGGGGGGGGGGGGGGGGGGGGGGGGGGGGGGGGGGGGGATAGTCTTAGGTCCCGTGGCGCAGCCTCAGATCCCCAAGCCCAGTACCGGGGTGGGGGGCACAGCCTCAGGTCCCATGGCCCCGCTGCATGAGGGTGGGAAGGTGCGAGGGCATGATGAACATTTGCATGTTAGCTCTTTATCATATAGGATACCTATGCTGTATACTTGAAACTAATATAAAATAATATTGAATGTAAACTGTAATTGAAAAAAATTTAAAATTGTTAACCTCTTTTTAAATTGGGTTATTAGCATCTTTTGTTTTCTATTGAGTTGTAGGAGTTCTTCATAATTTTTTGAAATTAACCCCTTATATTTTCTCCCATTCAGTAGGTTGCCCTTTTTGAAATTGTTAACTTTGTGCTGCTGAAGCTTTTTACTTTGATGTGATACCACTAGGCTATTTTTGCTTTTGTTGCCTGTGCTTTTAATGCCATATCATAAAACCACTATAAAGAGCAATGCCATGAAACTTTCTATGTTTTCTTCTAGGAATTTTACAATTTTAACTTTCACAGTTAAATGAGTTTATTTTTCTGTATGGTATAAGATATGGGTACAAATTCATTTTTTTTTCTTTTTGCATGTAGATAGTTTTCTTAACACCATCTTTTGAAGAGACTATCTTTTTCCCATTGTGCATTCTTGACATCATTGTTGAAGATCAATTGAAAATATATGCATGGATTTATTTCTGGGCTCTCTATTCTATGCTTCTGTACATACCATTATCTTGGCTTAAGGTACAGTTTTCCATTTTTCTACATGAAGAACTTTTACTCATCCTTCAAAACCCTGCTCAAATATCACTTGTTCAGTGAAATGTTTCCTAATTCCCAATGGCTCTCTCCCCAGAGACGTTTTATCCCCTATCAGAGCACTTATTGCAGGACCTCAGCATTCATTCTGGATGTTTATGGGTTTGTTTGTGTTCTGAGGGGGGGGGGAGAGGGTTTGCGAACACCTGTTCTGTGCACTAGAAAGCTCACACTTATGGCAGAATAAAGAATGCATTGGAGGTGACAAGTCATCAGAGGCAGAGAAGCCAGTTAGAAATCACAGTGATGCAGTGAATAGATAACAGTAGTGTCATCTGAGACAGTGGCAATGGATGGAAAGAAATGAATGGATTTAAGAAATACTCATGAAGTAGAATCATCTGTATTTGGTCTCATTGAATTTAGAAGTTGGTGGCGGAAAGCAAAGTCTGAAATGACTCCATTTTAAAACTCTTGAATGTTTTAAAATCAACCCTGAATGTCTTGCAAGGTTTGTGGGCTTTGGTATGAGAAAAAGTACAGTCCATTGGAAACATATCCACAAAGCAATGAATAAAAATAAAGCTGCTTCCAATCTCTATTGGCCATGACATAAAGGCTGCCAGGAAACACCAACAAATGGTGTACACCTGACCTTTACTATGTATTCCTAACAAAACCTGTCAAAAGATAGAAATTTCTCTGGAAAAAAAATAAAGTATAATCATCTCAGAGACAGGGTAACATACTATTTCGGCTAAGGAGAGAGAAAAACATTTTAATAATAGGTCTCGGCATTCACTGACAAAAGTGTCTTTGAAGGTCAGGAATACTTAATAGATTCCTTCCCTTTCTCCCCTCATACCTTTTCCTTTTCTCCTCCTCCTCCACAACTCCTTAAAATAGTCTTATTAGAAAATCTTGCATCTTAGTATCAGTTGACTTTTGATTATTATAGTATGTTAGATTACGCTGACAATTCTCCTTTTAACAACACCCGGAGAAAGCTTGGAAAAATTAATTTAATTGTTTCCTGGAGAAGAAGCACTATAATCATCTTAACTTTAAAGTAAATTCATTTCAGGAACATGCTTCAAGACAAACAATTGACAAAGGAAATCAGGACTCCTAGGGGATTGTGAAGTGATAAATTGAGTAGAAGATATCCGTTCAAATTCATGAACATTTTAAACTTGAGTTTCTCTGCAACAAAATAGCATTGTATGGGAATTAGAGCCATGCTATGCCGTGGGATAAAGCTTTTAAACATCACACAGATTCTTAATACCTAAGAATTCGAGGCACCCCAGAGACAGCAAGCTTACAACCCAATTATTCAAATTAAACAATAGAGGAAGCTACTGTGCCAGGTGAGTCAGACTGGGAAAGCATAGTAACTTTCCAAAACTGCCTTTTAGTAGAGTTCAGAATCAGAAAAGACCTAAAAATCTTTTCAATCCAACTAATGTCACTGGAATCTTGGAATAGATTCCAAAATCCAACGTATTACTCTTATTTTGAAGATCATTTCAACTTTCATGCCCTTCCTAATTGAATTCATCTCCATCTTCCATTGTACTTGTTTTATTATTTTTTGAGCCCCTCCCCATTAGGTTTAGAGAAATTCATCCCTTAAGAACAGATTTTCATTGGTGAGTATGAAGCCTTGGGAAATTACAGGTTCAAAATTTTCTGGATATTGGGCACTTGCCTAGCATGATGGTGAAAGGAAGAAATGGAACAGCAATGAACTAAGGCCCTAAATATATGACCAAGCAGCCTAATCTGGGCAGATGAGAAGCATGAGTATGTAGCTGTAGTGGATAAACCCATTTTATTTAGGAGTCCTCCTTTTTGGCTTCTAGAAGGCAATAATTTTCTTTAATATGCATGTGCCTCAAATGTGATTTTCTATAAAGGGAACAGTACCAAATGCAGCTCCCTTATTCTTTTGTTCTTCATCAGCTATTGCCTGCCTCAACCAGACCTCACTCTCACAGATTTATTAGGAATATCTGTAGAAGAGAATGAGACTTTAGGGCAGTATGTCTCATCCCTGACTACACATTAGAACCAGCCAGGGAACTTTTTGAAAATACCAATGCCTGGGCTCCACTCCCCGCAGCCCCCCAAAATTCTGATTTAATTGCTCAAGGTGAGTCCTAAGCATCTAGTTTTTAAAAACCACCAGGTGATTCTAATATGCAGCCAGGACTGAAAACCACTAATGTAAATAAAGCAAATGAGTATGCCTGCACTGCCTAAAGTGTTATTTTTATGTTAACATCAGGTAACACTTAGAGGGTAATATCATTTACTCATTACCTACAATATGCAGGGAACTATATTAGTTGTGTAATATAAATAGTTTAGAGCTAAACTTATTCAGTTTATGATGCCTCTCTGGACAAGACAGGAAGATTATAAGGATTGCTGGCAAAAAAAATTTTTAAAAGCCTGAAGTCTTGGAAAAATTTAGGCAAATTATAATTACAAGATTATGTTCCTTTCCTTGATCATCAGGAGATACTAGCTAAAATACTTCAGAAATATTGTGTCTGCTTTCTTATTTCCAGAGAAAGTTTCCAAACTGCCTTTGGGATTGGCCTCAAATCTCACAACACTTGGGATCTCAGGCCAGTCACTCCGGCCCTCAAGGAGATCACTAATTTACTCCACTACATGTACAATATCATGAAGGATGTTGGGAAGCAGTCCATCTAATAAAATCAGTCTGCAATGTGGTTTGTCTATGTCACCTGTCTCCTCAATGATTCCTCAGTGATTCCACTGAACTTTAGGAAGGATATGGTAAAATGTTTAAAATGCAAACGAGACAGTTAAGTATAGTGGAAGAACAGGCCACAGAGACACAGGCTCTTTGCTCTGCTCTTCCATCAACCCAACTTGGCAAGTCATTCTTGGTTGAGGTTTTTTCATCTGAAAAAAAAAAATGAGACTTGAATCATATGATCTCTAAGCTCTGCGCTTAAGAAAACAACAAAAAGTCTAGAGGGAAGACAGTAATAACATCCTGATGCTAAACTTAGTAATGGGTAGAAAATGAGAGAGGAGGGAGGCCTAAAAGAACGTTTTCCTACTACCACTTACTCAAAACTTGTTTCACTGTCAGTAAATGAATTAATAGAAGTACATTTAAAGCATCCTGAAAAAAAAAAAAAAACAACCAAAAAAAAAAAAAAAACCCCAAAGAATTTCCAATACTGCTCCAAAACATCTTCTTCAGAATTTTGCTAATTATAAACCAGAACTTGTAAAGAAGTGCAGGAAGTTGTTTTTTAATAAGATGCTCAAATACCAATATATGTTCTCAGAAATTTGTTATCAATTAATCTTTAGAGCACAAGTATTATGAAAGTCAGAATAAGAATCTAATGCTGAAACGCTAAAAGCATGTCCTGCATATTAGAAATAAATTACATTAACTGACCAAAGCTTTGCTCACATGTGACATTTCAAAATGTAATGATGCACTAACAAATCTTCCTGTCTCCCTCTGCTATAGCTGTAGGGAATGCTATTAAATCCAAGCACGGTATTTGTGTACATGTAAGAGCAGGCAACAATTACAATCTAGAGATATTTTAAATTTAATTTTTATTTGTTAGTATTGTTATACAGCAGTGAACATTCAGTAAAAAAAAAAAAAAAAACAACCAAAAAACAAACACACACACACACCTAATCAGTGTGCATTATGCAACAATCAGACAAAATACTCCTAATCCTCTGTCATTCTTTTACGTTGGCCCCTGGGTACTCATTAAAAGTTAATTTATTTAAATCTCTCCAACATTCATTACAAACTACTTTAATAAACTAATGAATCTTTGGAACTTTGCCTAATCAGTTTGTTTTCTATTTAAATGCATCTACAAAATGTCTTTTTTTCTAAGCTCATTCTTAATAGTTATCTACCCTCTTGGGATGGGATTTTGCTTCAGTAACAACCTGATTTGAGCATTTAGTGACAAACAACCTCATTCAACATACAGGTAATGGCTGTGGCTTGCCTAATGTCCTTAAATACAGTTACCTTTTAGAGCAGAGGTGGGGAACCTTTTTTCTGATAAGGGCCATTTGGATATTTATAACATCATTTTCAGGCCATATAAAATTATGAACTTAAAAGTTAGCCTAATAATATTTGGCCAAATATTTAATTAATTCAACCCTAATGCCCTGGCAGAGCCAGACCAAGTGATTTTGAAGGACTGCATGATATATTCCATGTGGATTGACAAATACAAGTGAAGTTCGGAGAAGTTTTCAAAAGAGTGGGACCATCTAAATGGAGTCTAAACTTGTACCTTACCACCTGTTTAACTATTATATTAAACTAGTGGCCTGGTGCATGAAATCCGTGCTTGGAGGGGGGTTCCCTCAGCCCAACTAGCACCCTCTCCAATCAGGGACCCCTTGGGGAATGTCTAACTGCTGATTTAGGCCCCATCCCTGTGGGACATCCCTCTCACAATCTGGGACCGCTGGCTCTTAACCGCTAGCCTGCCTGCCTGGTTGCCCCGAATTGCCTTTGCCTACTTGCCTGATTGCCCCGAACCCCTCTGACTGCCTGCCTGATCTCCCCTAATCTCTCTGCCTGCTTGCCTGATTGTCTCTAACTGCCTCTGCCTGCCTGCCTGATCACCCTAACTGCCCTCCCTTGCTGGCCTGATATCACCCCCAACTTCCCTCCCCTGCAAGCCTGATCTTGCCCCCAACTGTCCTCTCGACCTGGTTTCCCACAACTGCTCTCCCCTGCTGGCTTGATCTTGACCCCTACAGCCCTCCCCTGTTGGCCTGATTGCTCCTAACTGCCTCTGCCTGCCTGATCACCCCTAACAACCCTCCCTGCTGGCCTGATCTCACCCTCAACTGCCCTCCCCTGCAGGCCTGATCTTGACCCCAACTGCTCTCCCCTGCCGGCCAATTTGGTTCTGATTGATCAGTTTCTATGCCAGTTTGTGTCAAAGGCTCCACCTCCTAGACAGCCATTGGCTCCTCACAGTTCATTCATATTTAGTTCTGATTGGTCTGTTTCTATGCCAGTCAGCATCTCTGGGCCTATCGCAAGGCCTGATCAGAGAGGCTGGGCTAATCAGCAGCCCCTGCAGAGGCCTGGAGAGACACAGAGGCACAGCTGCTGGTGAAGCTGGTAGAGAAAGAGAGAGGAAACAGCTGATTAACAGCTGCCATGGAGGCTGTGGATCAGACCCTGCCTCTCTGGGCCTGATTCACATCCCCTTCAGCAGTTAGTGCTGGGTGGCCACGGCAACCCAGCACTGACTGCAGGACTGATTTCTGGTGTTCGGTTGTTTTGGACATTACTGACCCTGGCTCTTTATATGCATAGATAGATTTTCTTTAATGGCAACTTTGAGAAATCTTTTTATATTATGATCTTTATCTTAAATGCTCTCAGGGTGGTGGCCAACATTCAGGGACACCACTCCACCCTCTACATCAGAATGCCAGAAACTAAAGACTTAGAGCATTCGGACATTATTTTTAGCTCCTTCTCTAACATTACTAAAATTATTATAGAATTTTACAACTTACCAAGTGCTTCTACAACATCACAAATATGGAGGAAGGGTTACAAAATAATAGCTCAGAGAAGCTTCAGTGATTTACCCAAAGTTATAACGTGTGTGGGAGAGCAGAATCTAAATCTTCTTACTATAAAATTTCCCCCTGTACCATGTTACCTCACCTATGGGTTTTTGTTGGGATTAAAGTTTTTACTGATGCATGGTTCACAGCTGATGAAGGAAAAGTGCAAATGTTGCCTCCAAGATGTTTTGGTAGGAAATAAATCAAATTTATTAAAAATAATTATGATAAATTATTCAACATAACTTATATCTTCATAATAGAGGCATTCACTGAGTGTAACTTCACATATAAGAACGAGTTCTTAATTTAAAAAATTTCTTTCATTTTACATGTAAATTAATGAAAATAATAAATGTATTACCCACTGTGGTCTATATTTCAAGTATTTAAATTTCTAGTGGAAGTAGATGCTTGACTCTAAGTTATATACTAAAGGTTTTAAAGTTGTCACCTCTGCTTTTCCAAATAGTAAATTCAAGAAATTGCCTTTCAAAATTCATTGTTCATTCATTACTTGTATGTCCACCCAGTCATTCATCCATTCATTTAATTAATGCCTACTTGGAGCCAAGTAACAAGACAGATGTAGATTCTGCCTGAAGTTCCTGCTGCTGTCATACTTCCTTAAACTAAGAACTCTTGGAAGACAGGAATCCTGTCATTCTGCACAAAACATAGCCAGTTCTATTTGCAGAAAATCACTTAAACTCTTTTTTTTAAACAGTGAGATTTCTGGCTCTCCCTGTCACCTTCATACCCCTCCAGACATAAAAGTTATGGAAGAAATAGCACAGTCTGCTTATCAAGTCTGACCTTTGGATAATGATCACAGTTCTCCCCTCTAAGCTTGCTGTGGTTCTGCCTTGTGGTCAACAAATTGATTTGGCTCAAAATGGCAATATATCTGTTGCTGCTTCCCAGATATCTTCTAGCTAAGCTACATTTTTTAAATGGTTGCTTCTGCCCCTCAGCATAGTAGTGAACTGTATCACCAAGTGTACAGTCTATATTATTCAGTAAGAAGTTAGAGTTTACAGATAAGATGTAGATAAATTTGAAAAAGCTGCAAAAGCAGAAAAATTCCCTCACTGCTATCAATATGTAAATGCCTGTTTTTCTTATTTAAATAATAACATATTCATAAACTTCTATTACCTTCTCTTTTGTAGAATATTTTTTAATTTTTCAATGAGTTGACATATAATAGTGTGTTAGTTTCTAGTGTGCACCTCAATGATTAGATATTATATGACTTACTAAGTAATTATCCTGATAAATTTTGTACCCATCTGACACCATACATAATTATTAGAATATTTCCTATGTTGCACTTTACATCCCTATGACTATCCTGTAACTACCAATTTGTACTTCTAACCCCTTCACCTTTTTTATGATGTTTTTGAGATTCACTTGTTGATATGTATTTATTGCCATTTTATTGTTCATACTTTTTAACCACTCCTCCTTCTCCTCCTCCTCCTCCTCCTCCTCCTCCTCCTCCTCCTCCTCCTCCTCCTCCTCCTCCTCCTCCTCCTCCTCCTCCTTCTTCTTCTTCTTCTTCTTCTTCTTCTTCTTCATAAAGAAGACCATTTAACAATTCATGAAATACTAGTTTGATGGTGATGAACTCCTTTAGGAGATTGGCAAGAAATATTCAAAATAATGAAAAACAAGGATCTACAACCAAGATTACACTACCCAGCAAAGCTATCATTTGAAATTGAAGGACATATAAAGAGCTTCCAAGACAAGAAAAAACTATTACCTTTTCAACTCTCCTTCTCATCAACCTGACAACTACCATGTGAAGTGACCAGAGAAGGTATGATTATACAGTTCACATATGAAACTAAGATTCAAATGGCTGAGTTGTTTAAAGCTCCACAACAAGCCAGTGGCGGAGTTGTGTCTCTCACTACCACTCCAGGGATCAGGCTATTAGGGCTCCTAATCATCAGGAGAATTGTATTTTAAAAATTACTTGGAGTTGAGAAAAACTAATCAGTTATCTCAGTTTGTGCCACTGCCTAGTTAATGATTTAGAAATGATTTTCTAAGAATAAGAAGGTAGAAGACCATCATTGTAAGCAGAAAATTCTGAACAAAAAACTTTTTTTCAAGCAGACTGAGACTTAATTGCAAATCTTCCAAATTGAACATTAATTAAACTGGAAAAAGTAGGATTTAAATAAAGAAAAAAAAGGGGGGGGGGGGCTCTGACTGGTTTAGCTCAGTGGATAAAGCATCGGCCTGAGGACTAAGATCCCAGGTTCGATTCCAGTCAAGGGCATGTACCTTGGTTGTGGGCACATCCCCAGTAGTGGGTGTGCAGCAGGCAGCTGATCAATGTTTATAGCTGATTGATATTTCTAGCTCTCTATCACTCTCCCATCCTCTTTGTAAAAAATCAATAAAATATATTAAAAAAATAAAAATTATACAAATAGTTTCTCTGTATTAGAATACTTTTTTATTCTGTAAGAATGAATGTAGTTATGCCTTGATAAATCGTTTACTCACAAATAATGAAAGCATGGCTAATATCACTTATGAGGCATTTCTGTTATTTCTAAACGCCCTCAAAAATATGAGTATTGGCTTCATGTATATTTGACACAATTTTTTGTTGGTGCATATATAATATTTTTTAAAGTTGAGAATTTATTTTTATAAACCCTGAATGTATATTATCATTTTTATTTGATTCTATAAAATAGTTTGGCCCAACACAGTTTTTTTAAATGTTTTATTAAAGACAATTATACTTCATCTTTCTAATCCTTTTCTTCTTGAAGATTATCTAGGATTTTATTAACTAACTAGAGGCCTGGTGCACGAATTTGTGCACCTGTGGGGTCTCTCAGCCTGGCCTGAGGGATGGGGCCAAAACTGGCTTTTTGACATCCCCCGAGGGGTCCTGGATTGTGAAAGGGTGCAGGCCTGGCCAAGGGATCCCATTGGTACATGATTAGGGCAGGGGAGGGATGTGGGAGGTTGGCCAGCTGGGGAGAGACAATGGGAAGGATCCAGGATGTGTCCAGTCCATCTTGCTCAGTTCTGATCGGCCAGACTCCAGAGCAAGCTAACCTACTGGTTGGAGCATCTGCCTCCTGGTGGTCATAGCAAGTGGTTGAGCAGCCTTAGCATATCATTAGCATATTACACTTTGATTGGTTGAACAGCTGACCATACAACCAAATACTTAGCACATTAGGCTGTTATTTATTTAATTTTATTTATTCTTTCTTTATTAATTAAGGTATTACATATGTGTCCTTATCCCCCCATTGCGACTCTCACTCATGCCCTCACCCCACTTGTGACTGTGTCCATTGGTTAGCCTTATATGCATGCATACAAGTCCTTTGGTTGATCTCTCCCACTTATATCACACTCCCCTACCTTCCCTCTGAGGTTTGATGATCTGATCGATGCTTCTCTGTCTCTGGATCTGTTTTTGTTCATCAGTTTATGCTGTTCATTATATTCCACAAATGAGTGAGATCATGTGATATTTCTCTTTCTCTGACTGACTGACTTTGCTTAGCATAATGCTTTCCAATTCCATCCATGCTGTTGCAAATAGTAAGAATTCCTTCTTTTTTATAGCAGCGTAATATTCTATTGTGTAGATTTACCACAGGTTTTTTTAAAAAAATTATTGTATAAATTATTATAAATAGTAGTACATATATTCTTTTTTTTTTTTTCACCACTGACGTTCCCTGGGCCTCCCTTACCCCTCCCGCACTTGCCCGCTTTCCCCCACCCCCAATGTCTTGAGTATGTTGGTTGTGCTTATATGCATTCATACAAGTTCTTCAGTTAATCTCCTCCCCTCAACAATCCCCTACCTTCCCACTGTAGTTTGAAAGTATGTTCGATGCTTCTTTGCCTCTATTTTTGTTCAACAGTTTGTAATGTTCTTTATTATCTATAAATGAGTGAGATCATGTGGTATTTATCTTTCACTGACTAGCTTACTTCACTTAGCATAATGCTCTCCAGGTCCATCCATGCTGTAGCAAATGGTAAGAATTCCTTCTTTTTTACAGCAGCATAGTATTACATTGGATAGATGTACCACAGTTTTCTAATCCACTCATCTGCTGATAGGCATTTAAGCTGTCTCCAAATATTAGCTATTGTAAATTGTGCTGCTATGAATATAGGGGTGCATATATCCTTTCTGATTGGTGTTTCTATGTTCTTGGGATATATTCCTAGAAGTGGGATTACTGAGTCAAATGACAGTTTCATTTTTTATTTTTTGAGGAAATGCCATATTGTTTTCCACAGTGGCTACACCAGTCTGCATTCCCAACAACAGTGAAGAAGGGTTCCTTTTTCTCAGCATCTTCTCCAGCACTTGTCATTTGTTGATTTGTTGATGATAGCTGTTCTGACACGTGTGAGATGGCACCTCATTGTTTTTTTGTTTGTTTGTTTGTTTTAAAAATATATTTTATTGATTTTTTTACAGAGAGGAAGGGAGAGAGATAGAGCCAGAAACATCAACCAGTTGCCTCTTGCACACCCCCTACCAGGGATGTGCCAACAACCAAGGTACATGCCCTTGACCGGAATCGAACCCGGGACCTTTCAGTCCCCAAGCCGATGCTCTATCCACTGAGCCAAACCGGTTTCGGCCTCATTGTTGTTTTGATTTGCATCTCTTGGATGATTAGTGACTTTGAGCATATATTCATATGTCTCTTGGCTTTCTGAACGTCCTCTTTTGAAAAGTGTCTATGTCCTTTGCCCATTTTTTTTTATTGGATTGTTTATCTTCCTTTTGTTAAGTTGTATGAGTTCTTTATAAATGTTGGAGATTAAACCCTTATCGGATATAACATTGGAAAATACGTTCTCCCATGCAGTGGGCTTTTTTGTTGTTTTGTGGAAGGTTTCTTTTGCTGTGCAAAAGCTTTTTATTTTGATGTAGTCCCATTGTTTATTTTCTCTTTAGTTTCCATTGCCCTAGGAGCTGTATCAGTAAAGATATTGCTACAACAAATGTCTGCTATTTTGTTGCCTATGGCTTCTTCTAAGATATTTATAATTTCCCATCTTTATGTTTAAGTCCTTTATCCATTTTGAGTTTATTTTTTGTATGGTGTAAGTTGATAGTCTAGTTTCATTTTTTTTTTTTGCAAGTATCTGTCCAGTTTATTGAAGACACCGTCTTATCTCCATTGTATGCTCTTGCCTTCTTTGTCAAATATTGATTGAGCATAATGGTTTGTGTTGATTTCTGGGCTCTCTGTTCTGTTCCACTGGTCTTTATGTCTGTTCTTTTTTCAGTACCAGGCAGTTTTGAGAACAGTGGCTTTGTAGTATAGATTGATATCTGGTAGTGTGATCCATGCAACATAGGTTGTTGATTTTCTCATTCATCTGGTATATGAACTGTATGACCATTACTCTTAATTATTTTTCTGTCACGTTGCATACTTCCATTTCACTAATTTCCTTTCTTGGTGATTCCTCATTTTCTTTCCTCTGGGGATTGTGTTGTCTCTCCAGTCTATCATCAGAAGGTTCAAACGTCGAGTTGCATGGGCCTGGACCATGTGCAGTACGAGCTTTGCACCACCCAAGTGTCAGCGAAGAGCTTCGACACCAAGACTTGTGGCTGCCATGGGTTAGTGGAAGTCATGCTTGCCCAGGATTATAGTCACCAGCGCTCAGTGTGGCCTCGTACACATACCTAGAATTGGGGGCCCCACCTGCACCATGTTAAAACAGAGACCCTGCTGGCATGTGCCAAAAATCAGAGTCCCCTAGTGCATGCCAGGAGTCAGAGTTCCCCTGTGCTCGCATCAAGTATCTGAATCAAGTATCAGAGTCTCTGTTGCTTGGTGTGGCTTCGCGCCAAGAATCAGGGTCCCGTTTTGTACATGCTCCAAGAATTTGAGTCACTGGCTTTAGTGTGGATGCACTGGGAATTCAGGGGTCCCAGGAACATGTGATGAGACACAGAGTCAAGTCACGGATGCTCAGTGCTGCCTCTCACATGGAGAATCAGGGTCCCAGTCAGTTTGGAAGACCAGCTGCACAGTAGAACTATGTCCGCAGGAGGTCCACTCCTGCACTGTGGAAAACAGACTTCCATATGCACTTCCCCATAATCAAAGTCAGGTAGCACTGCCACCCTGCATGGGCATGGACATGGGGTTTGGTCACCCAATTGCATTGCGGGGAACAGATTCCCAGTGTCCGTGCACTCCCAGGCTCAAATTCCTGTAGTTGCGCTGCACCCATACAAGGGGAGGGTCCAGCAGTTCCTATGGCACTGTCGCAAGCCTGTGGGGAAGGGGATGGGCTCTGTGACTGGCAGAAATCTGCAGCAGGGATATCTGGATTCTTGGTGTCTGTGGGTCTACAGCAATGGTGGCAGGTCTCTGACTCCAGTGATTGCAGGGTTCCGGTTTATGTCTGAGACCAGACTGGGTGGTGCTGAGGCCAGTATCCTAGTCTCAAGCAGCTCTGTTTTTCAAGATGGCATGGTCTCTGTCTTGGCTTTTATTACATATGATTTTTCTAACCTTCTGATTGCTTTTTCCCTCACCATAAGTAAACCACAGGCTATATTGCAATGTACATTTATTGAAATAAATGTCCACTTTTATTGCTTCCTGGACCAACACAAATGATAGCCCTCTGTGATCCAAGTCAATTTATTGATGCTGAAAACCATTTTATTTTCCAAAAACACCTATGTTTATAGCAGCATACTTCACCATAATTAAAATTTGGAAAAAGCCTAAATGCCCATCAGCAGATGTGTGGATTAGAAACTATGGTACATCTACACAATGGAATATGACGCTGCTATAAAAAATATGGAATTCTTACCATTTACAGCAGCATGGATGGAATTGGAGAGCATTATGCTAAGTGAAATAAGCCAGGCAATGAAAGAAAAATACCACATGAGCTCACTCATTTATGGAAAATAAAGAACATTATAACCTGATGAACCAAAAGATAAATACAGAGGCAGTAAAGCATTGAACAGACTGTCAAATTACAGTGGGAAGGCTGGGGAATGCTGGGGAGTGAGGAAAGAGATCAATCAAAGGACTTGTATGCATGCATATAAGCACAACCAATGGACACAAGACACTGGGGGTGGGTGGGATGAGGGCATGTGATAGGGGGTTGGGGAGGCTAGGGGAAGGTAATGGGGGGGGAGGAGATATATGTACTGCTATATGTAATACGTTTAACAATAAAATAAAAAGTTAAAAAAGAGAAATATGCAAATTGACCACACCTCTGCAACACCACCAGCCAACCAGGAATGAGTATGCAAATTAACCCAACAAAGATGGTGGGTTAGGTTAATTTGCATATGCAGACATGGAGCAGCCAGGCAGGCCAGGATGCCTGCTATGATGGGGAGGGGCAGAGGGAGCTACAAGAGAGGTGCTCTGACCAGAGCAGAGAAGAATGAAGGCTCCGGCCAGAGCGAACACTGAAGGCTCTGGCCAGAGCGAAAGCCTAGGTCCTGGGTACTGGAGGAAAACCGGTGCCGGCAGCCAGGGGAAGGAAGGCCTATTGCATGAATCTTCATGCAATGGGCCTCTTGTGTATTATAACATGATTAGATCTGTACTTCATAAATAAGCCAAAAATGACACATATGTCTTAATTACCAACTCCAAATAATTAGTGTGGGATATGGAAATAAATTAAATGGAACATAGCCCAGTCATCGTAGCAAAAGGAATTACAGATTGAAGCTGAAGTAACTGTGAGAGTTATAAAACATGTATGATAGTGCTAATGAATATAAACCTTATTAAAAGTGAGTCAGAAAAATAAAAAGTGCTGACCACTGCCACCAAAAAAATAAAATCCACAATATATTCATTGTAAATGTCACATTAAATTGTTTAATTTACACTCCTCCCAAGGACTGATGGAAGCTTTCTGGTATAGTAGATTTTCTAGCCAAATATAGTGACAAAAAGGGCCTGAAAAGAACTTTCAGTGCTTTCTTTAAGGGGCTGACTTGTCTCTCTTGCTGGGGAATTTTTGCCAGAAGCTATTCAATTTATTCACGTTTTCACAGGGTATAGAGCTTATGAAAAGAATAAAATCTATATAGTTCTCAAATCTCTCATTTTGTCCATTGGTTTCTGCCTCCTTCCCTATCAGAGTCTTCACTAGAGCATTAATAGGTAGCAAAATTGGCTGATAAAAGTGTCACTCCACTATTCTTTCCTTGACCACCCTCCAGCAAAAGAACTAATGAGCAGCAAAAATACCAAAAGACAGACAGAAGAATGGAGAATAAAGAATACCAAGGGCATGGATAACCCACAAATCAGATAATCAGCTCTTAAATAATCAAGATTTAACTAAACCTCAATTATTTCTTACATAGACCCATCATCCTATACTTTTCGTTAGCATCTTAAACAGATTATAATTTATCCCTAAGTCCTTGTTTAGAGGAATGAAGACAGGGAGTGATGGCCAAACTTTGGTACTGGGACCAGTGTTAGTAGAGTCTCTTGACACTTCCTCTGTTGTTTCCCTTATCTCGGGCACCCAAATATATTTCTAACCTTTGTAAGTGCTCTGAACAATACAAGAGGTGGTTTACAACTAGAGAAGTACCTCTTCTTCCCTTAAGCAAGGGTGAGTGGATCTACTAGGATTCAACATTTCAGAAACATCAGTATATTGGTATAATGGATAATTGCCTTTTAAGAATTAAAAATCAGATTTCCCCCTTAGTGTATATACTAGACTTTAGCTGTGGAGTATTTGTTCTTTTGCATTCACCAAAAATACTTTTCATTGATTTTTCTTTAAAGCTTTTTTCCTTCTACTTCTGATTCCTTAATGCACAAAGTACTATCTATCCCTGCTACTAAGTAGTTGATTTCATCTTTAGCATTCATGTCAATCTACGGCAGCCTTCCTACTTTACTCATTTTTCAAATACATTTTCTCAAACCCTGCTACATAAACCATTAACATCTTTATTCCCAGAGATCTTACACTTCCTGGTAAAACTGTCTGTTCCACTACAATGATGGGTTTCAATTCAGCTTTGGACTTCAAAAATGCTTTTTCACATTTTAAAAAATGTTCTTTTTGCAAATAATGCCATCAGTAAAAGGAAAAGTTTCTTCTGGAAGAAATTTAATCTGAATATGGTGGAAGTGCAAGAAATAATAGTCGCAGATTCCTTAATTTATACAAGTGCAGATTCTTAGGGAAAATGTCTGAGATGGAATCAGTAACTAAGTATTTCTTATGAACATGCTGATCCTATTAGGAACTTTTACTACCCTGACTGCCAATTTCATGTCTACCTGCATCCCTTCTCATTTTATGATTGTAGCTTCTTTCTCCTAAAGAGATGATATTTTTCCTGCTCCCCATGCTTCCAAACCCAGCAAAAATGTCCACACACCCATTCACACATTGCAGTGCATCACACCATATTCAATACATGCAGTGCATCACACCATATTCAATACATTAGTGACATATTTCATAATGGTTCTTTGGACACATTTTCCTAGTAATAATTCCTTCTCTTCCTACCACTCCTTATTGTCATTTCCTTAGAGACCTGGAACTAAGGTAGATATAGTGAATATATTTACTGTCTCCTTCACTTAGGAAGCAATGTTAAAACCCAATGCAGAGTTCTACTTTGTGATGACAATTACTATTCCTGCTTACAGTTGAAGGGGAGAAGAAAAGCAAATGGGAAACGTTTATCTCCAAGGCAGTTTTACTGTAAAGAGATGAGCAATTTCATAAGAAACAAGTGATCCATAATTTGCCATACATCAACTGCAGTAATATGTTTAATGGTAGACTTCACATGGACATACTGGCATCGGTAGATGATTCCCTTTACCAGACTGTACAGTGTGTGGTCCTCCAGTACATCATCATTTTAAAAAAAAGATGTTAATGTATTACAGTGGATAGAACCAGCCAAATTTCCGCTCTAGCAAACAAATTTTCACTGATATTTAACCTTTGCTATTGGAAAAGGAAAAATTTACAACTAGTCATGCCAGCAGCCTATGTCACACTAATTTATGTCATTCAAACCTTTGTATTGTTACAGAACATCACCATTGTTAATATTGCCATTGTGTAACTGACTACGGAATTGCTATCTGTGACTTACTGAAAAAAGCATCTTCCACTTAACAGATTTAAATAAATTTAGCACCATGTACAAACTAAACAAACATAATTAGAAATACATGAATAATGAATGAATAATTTCATAAATATTTCTATTATTCCATGGGGAAAAGAAGATCAATGAGTAGTCCATAAAAATGTTAAAATATTAACAATGCATCAGGAGAATTTTTTAAAGAAGTCTTTCTAAATCATTAAGGAATACATATGGGTACTCAATATTTGTTGACTGACTGACTAAATGAATCATACTACCTCTCCTAACTACATTTTCTCATTTACAAACAGTGCTATTGCTACAATCCAGAACAGTTGACAAGGTCATTTACTTTCCAATAAAGGAGCAGAAAAACATCGTGAAGATTAATGCAGCCATGTATTTGGTAGCATAAGTCTTGTCAGCTCAATGTCCAGCCATTGTGAAGTTTGGAATAGAGTTGGTGTAAATTGTGTAGGGTGTTTAAAAAATGATAAACCAACTATCATTATTTTGTGGCAATGGGATTTTTCAACAAGACTGAACAGGAAAAGTAAAAGTTGGAAAGGCATTTGAGCTCCTGATATGAAAGTAAACAATGCCTCTTAATTTTATGCCTTCCATTCATTCACAATCAGAGAAAAGAAGTTTTATAGTTGGCAGGGGCCTTGAGAGTCACCTGATCTAACTCCCACAACCATCTAGGGTAGCTGAAAGGGAAGTCATGGCTTGTTAATGGCAGATCCAGGACTAGACTCATCTCCTTAATGAAAGACCTCCTAATGAAAGGAGTTGGAAATTCTATCTTCTCTACAAGTGTACTCTAAAGAGACTTCCTGTCTTCAAAAGTCTTTCCCTAACCAAGGTGACCATTTTATAGCCCTACTTGGGAACATATGATCCCCTTAGAGTACCACATAAGTGGTAGCAGGTTATATTACAGATAAACGCTTCCCTGGCCTTTCCAGAAGATCAGAGTAGTGTTGTAGAAAAACAAAGACTCTAGGTTCAAATTGTCTAGCATAAAAAACCAACACCGCTACGTACTGACTGTGCAACTTTGAGCAAGATAACTAGCTCCCTGAACATTAATTTCTTTATCTATAAATGAGAATATAATCTAATTCAGAGAGGTTTTGAGATAACCTAGTAGAACATAATTAACAAAGGATGTGAACTAGAGCAAATTACTCAGTGAAAATAAGTTAGTAACATTTTACTCATTTTTCTTTATTTGTAGTTACCTTAGCTACCTAAGCTAACATTGGCCTCGGTGATACTTGGATAACTTTCTTTTCATTCAATTAAGATATTTATTGAGCCGAAACTGGTTTGGCTCAATGGATAGAGCGTTGGCTTGGGGACTGAAAGGTCCCGGGTTCGATTCCGGTCAAGGGCATGTACCTTGGTTGTGGGCATATCCCCAGTAGGGGGTGTGCAAGAGGCAGCTGATCGATGACTCTCTCTCACCGATGTTTCTAACTCTATCTCTCTCCCTTCCTCTCTGTACAAAATCAATAAAATATATATTTTTAAAAAAAGATATTTATTGAGCAATTCTTATTTACTAGGCTCTGGAAATAAAACAGTCAACAAAAGAGATAAAAGCCCCTGCCCTCGGAGAAACCAAGATGGAGGCATAAGGTAAACACCTATATTGCTACCCACCACAACAATAAAACTACAACTGGAAAACAGAATGGAAATTTTTCAACTAGAAGAAAAGAGAAGAGGGCACTGAAACTCAGGAGCTGTGGAGGTGCTGAGACCTGTAAGCGCGGAAAGAGTGGGCGGCTGAATACATGGCTGGCTTACTTGCTAAGCGCGGAGAGGGCGGGCAACAAATGCGCGGTTAGCTTTCTCGATCAGGAGGAAAACAAAACCTCCCGACTGCACTGAAATCTAGCTCCAGTCAGGGAGAAACTGGACTGTCTGGCAGCGGGCAAAACTCAAGAGCAGCCTTCTCTCAGAGGTGCACCCAACCATTGCTGTGAGACACTGAAAACAGGGCCCTCTTAGGGCGTGGCTGATGGAAAACCAAGGCTTGTCTGTACTACCCTGAAACTCTGCCCCATCCAAGCTGAGCACAGAAGCCCTCCCAGTGGCTACCTTTCTTGTTTGGGAGAAAAACAAAACCTCCCAACTGCACTGAAATCCAGCTCTAGTTGGGGAGAAACTGGACTGTCTGGCACCACCCTGAGACTCCGTCCCATCCAAGCTGAGCACAGAAGCCCTCCCAGCGGAGACACTGCTGATCCTCATAGCCAATTGGCTTGGAGGTTAACTCCCCCCAGTGATACCAACAAAAGCAAGGCTTAACTGCAAGACTGCACATACAGCCCACAAAGGGGTTCACCAAGAGTGTCCACCACAGGTAACTGGGGAGGCTGAGCTACTGTGCCCTACTAGGACACCTAGCACACAAAGCAACTCCATCAACTCAGGGAAGCAGCTAAAATGTGGAGGCAAAGAGGCAGGTCACAATAGAAGGAAATGGAGGAAAGCAAAAGACTGGATATAGAGTTCAAAATCACGGTTATAAGGTTTTTTAAGAATTTCCTAGAAAAGGCCAATAAATTAAACACGACCCTTGAGGATATGAAAAAGGATCAACTAGAAATTAAGCATACACTGACTGAAATTAAAAAAATATTATACAGAGACCCAAAAGCAGACTAGAGGATCACAAGAATCAAGTCAAAGGTTTGGAATACTGAGAAGAAAAAAAACACTCCTCCAGAAAAGCAAAAAGAAAAAAGAATCCAAAAAGTTGGAGATAGTGTAAGAAGCCTCTGGGACAACTTCAAGCATATCAACATCAGAATTATGGAGGGGTCCCAGAATAAGAGAGAGAGCAAGATCTGAAAACTATTTGAAGAAATAGTGACAGAAAACTTCTCCCACCTGGTGAAAGAAATAGACTTACAAGTCCAGGAAGCGCACAGAACCCCAAACAAAAGGAATCCAAAGAGGACCACACCAAGACACATCATAATTAAAATGCCAAGAGCAGCCGAAACTGGTTTGGCTCAGTGGATTGAGCATGGGTCTCCAGACTGAAAGGTCCCAGGTTTGATTCCGGTCAGGGGCATGTATTGTACATTGGTTGCAGGCACATCCCCGGCCAGGGGTGTGCAGGAGGCAGCTGGTCAATGTATCTTTCTCATCGATATTTCTAGCTCTCTGTGAAAAATCAATAAAATATATTTTTAAAAAATTAAAATAAATAGAAAATAAATAAAATGCCAAGAGCAAAAGACAAAGAGAGAATATTAAAAGCAGCAAGAGAAAAAGTTAGTTACCTACCACGGAGCACCCATACGATTGTCAGCTGATTTCTCAACAGAAACTATGCAGGCTAGACGGGAGTAGCAAGAAATATTCAAAGTGATGAATAGCAAGAATCTACAACTAAGATTCCTCTATCCAGCAAAGCTATAATTCAGAATTGTAGGTCATTTAAAGAGCTTAACAGATAAGAAAAAGCTAAAGGAGTTCATCACTGCCAAACCAGAATTATATGAAATGCTGAAAGGTATTTTTTAGGAAGAGGAAGAAGAAGAAAAAGATAAAATCTATAAACAACAAATACATGTCTATCTACAAGTGAATCTAAAAACCAAGGAAATAAAAAAATCTGATGAACAATATTAACTGGTGAATATAACAGAATCAGGGGCATAGAAAGGGAGGGAACTGACAATTCTCGGGGTGGGGGGGGAGAGAAGGGGAGTAGGGAGTGCGGGAAGAGACTGAACAAATGGCGTACACCTATGAAGGAGGACAGCGGGAGGTTGGGGGGTAAAGACAGAGGGTGGGGTAGGAACCTGGTGGACGGGAGCTATGGGGGGAAAAAGAGGAACAATTGTAATAATCTTAACAATAATGATTTATTAAATTAAAAAATAAAATAAAATTGTGGAGATGATTTGGGAAAAAAAAAAGTATGAGACGTCTAAGTTTATTAAACATGCTAATGAGGTACAAAAAAGAAAAAAGCTCCTTCCCTCATGGAGCTCACATTCTGGTAGCAGACACAGGAAATAAACAAAGTAAACAAGTAAAATATATTGTATGTAAAAAAAGTGATAAAGTGTTTTGTTCAAATATATAAAGTAAATTAGATTAGGTTTATTAGAAAAAACATTGACTAGGAAACATTTGGTGTCTCTTGTCTTCACTTGTGTTTTGTTTTTAAGAGTAGGGCAACAAAAAGCTAAGACTTATTTACATACTCCCGTTTAATCTTGAGGTGTAAAGATGAATGGGATAGCATATGAATAAGTGAATTATATATATAAACAGATTAGAAAATGTTTCTGGTGTACTGAATTAATAGGAAAGCAGATTCTAGTATTTAGCCATAAAATTGGAATAAACAAAAATGTGTACAAAACCCCATCAATTAGGTATAAAAAAGGGCATATGCAACTTTAGGGATACATTTCAAAATTTGTTAACATCTGCAAAGCTCTCAGCTATCTGCTTTTTCATTGTAGCAGAAAGAGTAGATCCCAAACTTTGGCAAATATGATTTGGGTAGCAAAATAAATAGCTTAAAAGGATGGGGAGTGGGGGGAGAAAGCCTTCTGGGAATAACCTTGTATCATAAGAACTTTATATCATAATTTATATTCTACAAGCACTTGCAGTTTCAATCACCTTACTGAGCTGAGAAATGTTCAGATTTTGTATATTGTTGCCCACTTCACAGAACTAGAAACTAAACTATTGTTACAAAATAGATGACAGGTCCAAAATAAAGTCACTTTTGCTAGGCCCCACAAACCAAGATTGAATACTTAACCTATTTCAGCTTCCAAGGAATGTAACCTTTAGCACAGCGTTTTTCAACCGCTGTTCCGCGGCACACTAGGTGCAGACAAGACAAGAATTTTATAATTTTTCACTATTTTGTTTACTTAATATTTCATAATAAAGTAATTATAAAATACTTTCTTTGTGTTTATTTGATTCCTATTCAAGAGAATTACTTTATATATAGTCAATATAGGCACAGAGTTAAATTTTTTAACATTTTCTAATGGTGGTGTGCCTCATGATTTTTTTCATGAAACAAGTGTGCCTTTGCCCAAAAAAGGTTGAAAAACACTGCTTTAGCAGATCAGCATGGAATTACCTGGTCAGTACTAGTGAGATAATCTACCCAATAGACCCATTCTGTTCTCCCAAGAATCCTGACCTTGCCTGAAATAATGCATTCTTTGCTAATCCCCCTCACCTTCACCCCCTACCTCCTTTCTGCCTTTAATCTTCTACAGCTCTGTGGAGCTCCTTTCTATTTGCTAGATGGGATGCTGCCTGCTACATATATGAATGGCTGAGTAAGGCCAATTTGATCTTTAAATTTATCCAGCTGAATTTTAAGTTTTAATACTACCAATTTTATACCTCTCTTAGCATACCATGGAATGCACAATTATGGTAGGTTCCTAATTGCCCTGGTGTGTGATATAAAGATAAGCAGGTTTTTAGTTGTTTTTGATTATCTACGACTGGTCAAATTTTCTTCAGAATTCCCTGGCCTTGGAATTCCTATTATGTTCCTATTGACAAATAAGAAATGGTGATAAAGGTGACAAAAGAAGCAAGTGAAAATATTCATGAGACTTCTAAATTTATTAAAAGACACATGCTACTTTAGTTAGCTAAATATATCAGAAAAGTATAATTTGTTTCATGTTTATTGGTAGCTGCACTAGCTATTCCATTAGAGGAGGAGTTGATTTATGTGCAGCTGTTGCAAACACAATGAAGCAGTCAGCACAATTTTAAGAAGTGTTGATACTGGAATACCTACTTCAGATAGCATCTATAACACTGTCATGAGGAAAGTTTACAGTACACTACCTAAAGTAACGATAATAGTTCTCCATTTGCCAAGGTTGGTGTCACTGCGATAGAACTGGGTTCTACTGGAGTGGCAAGGAAAATTCATTGTTTCATGGTCATTTAAATAAGGCCAAGGCATATGTCTAAGAATGCTGTTTTTTATTTTAATTCTCTTCTCATGGTATAACTCTTACACCATTTGGACTGGGCTAACACAAACTTTGTTTTGATTGTCAACAACTAAATCACTCCTTATATTTGTCCCCATTTTCTCATTCTTTATGTATTAAAATTGTGGGTAGAACAATTTACAAGGAAGATCATAGTTACTATTAGGAAACGGGTACATTTTTATTACAAGTGGAAATTAAGTCTCCACCCACAAGAAGTTTACAGAATGTGTGCAGTGTGTGTTGGTGGACCTGCAGAACAAATGTAAACAAGTAGTTTTAATGCAATTTAATACAAGTAGTTTGGCATGCATATTAACAAAGTATGCCAAAATGGAGTGACTAATTCTTTGGTGATTTCTTCACTTAGTCATACTTGAGCTGGTTCTTAAAGAATAAGTAAAGCAGAGGGGGGAAGAAAATAGAGTATTTCATGCAAAAGTGATGGCTGGAGCAAAGACCAAGAAGGCAGAGAGTGCAAAAGTAAATTCAAGAAAAAGTTAGGGTCATGTGTAGCTTGATTATAAAAGGATGTTGAGGAGCAGAGCAACCATGCCTATCTTTTTATTTTGCTACCAGGGTTGGATACTATCTGATTTTCTTGCATAGTTATATTAGCATCAACCTAGAAGAGTTACAGAAGAATGTCACACACACTAAAAGTCTTTAATGAAACCAGGCTACTGGCAGATAGACAAAGGGGCAGAAAAAATGTGAAGTGAAAAGGAATCAAGAAAAAGAAACTGGACAATGGAAGTAGGAGAATGATTTAAGGATGCTCAGATCAAACACACCTGAGACATTATTGGTGTGTAGCAACAAATCTTAGGGATAGGATGGTTGTTTCTGAGCTAGGATTTGGGATGAGTATCAGAAGCACAATCACATAAAAAATCTAGTAGTGGTTTTGGCTTCAAATCAGGGGCTAGTTTTCACATTGAAGCAGCATCTCCAAAAGGCAGTCATTTGCCAACAGAGATCAGTAGCCATGATAAGGGTAATCTTTAATTATCAAGGGCAGTGATTTTTAAATCAGATACTGCTGATGAATGCATTTGACCAAGATCCACATGTTTGACCAGTTCACTTCCACATAGTAGACCTTGTATTCTTTATCAAAGTAAAGACACTTTTTTCCTGACTTTTGGAACAAAGGAAACCAAATGATAGCTTTGGTGTTATAGAATACTCCTGAGGCTTCCCCTACAAATACAAATCTCTCTAACTTCACTCTTTCTTTTTTGATCTTCTATAACTTATCTTTTCTCTTTATTCTTTCCTTCCTCTTCTCTTAGCTTAGATCTTCCAAGAGCATGTATGGAAATTGTTTTAACACTATCAATGCTACATCTAAAGTCCCCAGGTTCGAAAGGGACTCTAGATGTGTACTAGAAGGCCTATAAGAAATACTAGTGGAATTATTGAAAATCTGTATGATCTGAACTTAGGAAAATCAGTGGATACACTTAAGCCATTCTTTATTTATACATACTACAGAATTTTTAGAGCTAGAATGGGTTTTAGAGACCATATAATACAACTTCCTCACTTTATATATGAAAAAAATAGAA
This sequence comes from Pipistrellus hanaki, assembly GCF_964339955.1. NCBI lineage: Eukaryota > Metazoa > Chordata > Mammalia > Chiroptera > Vespertilionidae > Pipistrellus > Pipistrellus hanaki. The sequence continues at coordinate 26,137,244 of NC_140524.1, read as the reverse complement.
GAGAGCTGAAATAACTTATCCAAGGAATATAGCTATTGATAAAGGAACTAACACTTAGATTTCCTATAAAATTACTGTCTTTAAGGCTGGAAAAACATGTACTAAATTATTTGGTTTCTTTTTATTGTGACAAAAACATTTAACATGAAATCTACCCTCTTAACAATTTTTAAGTGTACAGTGCAGTATTGTTAATTATTATACAACCTATACATTCTTGAACAGCAGATCTCTTGAAATTCTTCATCTTGCATAACTTTACTAAGTTTATTTAATGGTCTGTTGAAGTTACATTTTGAGTGATGGAAACTCCTATGCATTTCTATACAAACTCCCAAGTTTACTTAACCTATTTGACTCCATATTTATATGAAGTCATGTAAATATAATCTAGTATTTTACTTCAATTTGCTTCATTTTCATTTAATGGGCACTCCAGGTTGTATGAAAATGACACTCTATTCCACACAGCTTCATATTTAAAGAATAGGGACCTTGGTAATTTTTATTCAATTCAAGTTTTTTTTTTTAAACTTCTGTTCAACAGAGGCAGCATAAGAAAACTTAAAAGACAAGATGCAGGCTAGGAGGTGATACTATCAAAGCATAAGGGAATAGTATCAGAATAGGTAATTCCTTCAAGTCAATAAGAAAAAACTAACAACCAAGCAGAATAATATGAAATTATCTAAATAGGCAATTCATAGAAAAGAAATCCACATGGCCAATAAACACATGGAAGGTTACTAAACTTCATTAATCAATGAGAAAATGAATATTAAAACAGTGAGGCATCATTTTATACTCACAGAATTGACAAAATATTTTTAAGTCTGACAACACTGAATGCTGGAGGATGTGGAGAAGCAGAAACCCCATACACTATTTGTGCAAGTATAAAATAGTTGTTATATAGATTGAATGTTTGCCCCCCATTCATATGTTAAAATCTTTACCCCCAATATGTTAGTGTTAGGAGGTGGAGTCTTTGGAAGACCTAAAAGTAGAGCCTTCATCAATGGGATTATTGTCCATAGAGAGCTCTAGCCCTCTTTTCTGCCAGGTCTCTGAAAACTGGAAGAGGGCCCTACCATGCTAGCACCCTAATCTCAGACTTCCAATCTCCAGAACTGTAAGAAGTGAATTTCTCTCATAGATGAGCCATTCATCTATGGTACTTCATTATAGAACACCAAGCTGTAAGAGAGTGGTATGACAATGGCACTTCAAGGTGAAAAATATTGCTCAGGTACACAGAAGCAGACATGTACAACAGTGTGCATTTAGAGTACATTTTGAAATAGAGAAAAGTGAGAGAGAGAAAATCTAAAAAGTCCATCAACAAGGAAATAGATAAATGTATTGAGAAATAGTCATTCATAAAATGAATTACTCTACAGCAATTAAAATGAAAAATGAATAAGTATATATGTCAATATAGAGAAATCTCAGATATATTAATATTTAGTGAAAAAATCAAGTTGATTCATTATGTACATAATTATATACAGTACCATATAAATGTCATAACCATTAAAACTATACTAAATACTGTTTCTATATGTGTAGAGACATATAAATGGGAAAGACACATGCTAACCTCAAAACAGTAGTTCCTCTAGGGAGAAAGGGAGGAAAGTGTGACCACAGAAGGGGAAAAACTTATCAACTTCAACTACTGAATCATATCTGCATTCTTAAAGGACTGGAAATAAATGTGGAAATATTAATGTTCAGCAAATCTGTATGGTGGATATAACTGTATATCATGTTTCTTTAAATCTATATTTGAAGTTTTTCATAATACAATACTTTTAGGAGAGAATAAAAAAGTATATCTCCTTATAACTATCAATTCTCACATTCAACACTAAAGTTAGCCTTATATTAGACATTACGTCAACTCTGAACCCTTTTATGTCAGCCAGCAGCTTATGCAGTCCAAACTGAAAGAGCTGGACTTAGATGTTCTTTTTTATTTTAAACAAAACACCACAAAGAGATAAGATATGTAATTACATATCATAAAGTTTCACTATATATACTGTAAAGTGCATACCACAATCACATTTTTAATCATTCATTTGTTATGCTTCAAAAGTGACAGCTCTCACCTGCCAGAATGGCTATCATCAAAAAATCAGCAAATAACAAGTCCTGGCGAGGATGCAAAGAAAAAGGAACCCTCCTGCACTGCTGGTGGGAATGCAGACTCGTGGAGCCACTGTGGAGAACATTATGGAGTTTCCTCAAAAAACTAAAAATGGAATTCCCATTTGACCCAGTAATCCCACTTCTAGGACTATATCCAAAGAAAAGAAGAATGCCAATCAGAAAGGGTATATGCACCCCTATGTTCATAGCAGTACAATTTACAATAGCTAAGATTTGGAAACAGCCTAAGTGCCCATCAGCAGATGAGTGGATTAAAATACTTTGGTACATCTACACAATGAAATACTATGCTGTTGTAAAAAGGAAGGAACTCCTACTATTATATTTGCAACAGCATGGATGGTCCTAGAGAGAAATAAGTCAATCAGAGAAAGAGAAATATCACATGATCTAACTCATTTGTGAAATATAATGAACAACATAAACTGATGAACAAAAACAGATCCAGAGACAGAGAAGCAGTGATCAGATGCTCAAACCTTAGAGGGAAGATAGGGGATTGTGGGGGTAAGGGAGAAAGATCAACCAAAGTGCTCATATGTATGCATATAAGCATAACCAATGGAAGTTTCTGAAGACAGGGTGTGAGGGCATGAGGGGGGGGTTGGGGGAATAAGGACACATATGTAATACCTTAATCTATAAAGAAAGAAAGAAAAAGTGACAGCATCTGCAAGCATTAGCTCCATATTCAAACTAGGGAAATGAGTCACCATGCCCTTTGTTAATTACACACAGATTCTCTACTTCCAAGTGAACTTTTCTGTGCTTAGATTAGGTCCAGACATTAATTTGGACAAATAAACAGTTTTTAAATTGAGGTAAACACAAGGCAGTGGCCCAAAGCTTTGCAAATGGTATAGAAAAATTCTTAAAAGTCAACAAGAAATAGTTCAAACATACACAACTGAAAGCTCGTTAGTAGCCAGAGCTCAATGAGAACAAAAAAATCCTGGAAACTGTGAGAGGGAAATGACTTCAACTAATTTAGAAAATGATATACATGGTATTAAAAATGGTTTATAAATAAATGGTCACTATGCAAATCACAGGCTAGTAATTTCTTAGTCTATATTAACATCAGAAAATTATACATGCTTGATGGGTCTTAAATTGATAAAACAGACTGTGTGTTGATGGACACAACTCTCTAGACTAGCCCAACCAAAAGGCAGACACTCATTAAAAGCATTTAAATTCATGGTAAGTGAAAACGTGCAATTATCTGCAATTGTGGTAACCAAAACAAACAACACTCCGAACCATAAAGATGTCCTAATAAAACATTTGCAATTGAGAACTTGACCTTTAGGAATTAAAAAAGTAATCAAAGGGCAAAACCAGTTCATGCTAGGACAGGGTTTTATTCATGCAGCACAACCAGGAACAGAACCAATAATCCACAAGGTTCAGGAAGCCATGAAATTCCACCAAATTTAGGCAGAGACACAGCTACTTATAAATGGGATGAATTCTAAATGTGGATACACACTCCAAAATACTGAAAAGCGCCAAAACCGGTTTGGCTCAGTGGATAGAGCATCGGCCTGTGGACCGAAAAGTCCCAGGTTCGATTCCGGTCAAGGGCATGTACCTTGGTTGCGGGCACATTCCCAGTAGGGCATGTGCAAGAGGCAGCTGATCAGCGATTCTCTCTCATCGATGTTTCTAACTCTCTGTCCCTCTACCTTCCTCTCTGTAAAAAATCAATAAAATATAAAAACAATACTGAAAAGCTTTTCAGTGATATTGTCCCCTTTGATTGGAATACCCTTTGTCACTCCTCTTTGCTAGACTATAATTAATCATTCTTTAAGTCTCAGGATGAACATCACTACCACAGGAAGTCTTTGCACCTTTTCCACTCTCCAAATCTCAGGTTCAGTACTCCTGCTAGATATGCTATTATACTCTAATAATCACCCATTATAGTACTTAAACTTTATTTTAACTGAATGTTGTCTTCCATACTTGATCATAAACTCGTGGGCCAAGAATCAGTCCCGTCCTGTCTCAATTACTATATTTTTTCCCCAGTACAGCGCAGTACCTGGAACATAGTAGGAACTTGACAGATATCTGTTGAATATATTATTGAATGAATGCATGAATGCATAAACAGATATAAGTCCATTAATGTATTAATCAAATTCTACACAGCAGGTGTTTCTTTAAATTTGGTGGTGATGAAGTGTATCATGCACATGTTTATGAGAGGGAGGGAGTTTCTGAAGACATAAATACCAATACACCTAAATTATTCCTTAGGAGTCATAATATTTAGATTTATGTATTTATGCTCAAAATGCTTCCATCCATGTTTTATTTATTCTTACAACACCTGAATAAAATAGATAAGGACAGATATTATTTTTTTGTAGGGGAAATATTATAGATTGAGAAGTGATATGAACTTGCCTAACTGCAAATGATATCCCAATATCTGAGTTGATGCTCGAACCACTAGAAGAGGCACCCTAGTATGATCACAATTATTATCACAGTCTTTTTTAGAGTAATAGAAACAGATATGAGAAAATATCTGAGACAGAAAAAAAGCCCATAATTCAAACTGTCTAATCTGTTTTGCAGGTTTTAGTAAAGGTAATTCAGGTTCTGAGTTCAAGTTACTTAACTAGCATGTGTAAGGAAATATTAGTCCTGAGGTGAAAAGTTTATAAAATTTTCTATCAACATCGATCATTTAGTTTAATAGAAGAAATCAGCAATCTGGTAATATTAATTGAATTTAAGAAGAATGAACAAGATTTTGGCTAGAAGAATTAAATCTAATATTTTTTCTAAAATATAATTAATAAGAAAAATTTGACTCTGATTTATCTTTGTAATTAATACCTTGGAAAATAACACTGAGATTACCACAATCTATAACCCTAGTTGGTTTGGCTCAGTGGATAGAGTATCAGCCGGTGGACCAAAGGGTCCCAGGTTTGATTCCGGTCAAGGGCACATACCTTGGTTGCAAGCTTCTCCCCAGCCCGGGGCCCTGGTCAGGGCTCATGCAGGAGGCAACCAATTGATGTGTTTCTTTCACATTGATGTTTCTCTCTGTCTTTCCCTCTCTCTTCCACTCTCCTTAAAAATCAATAGAAAAATGTCCTTGGGTGAGGATTAAAAACAAACAAAAAATCCATACCAATCTATAGTAATTGAGCTCCTTATTGAGTCCTATATATTCTAGTTTGATTACCATTCCTTAAAAGCATTAAAATGAGCTGCCCTTATCCATATTTATTTCCCTTAAAAAAAACACACACACATAACAACAATACAACTCAATAAGGTGTTTTCAAACACAGGAAGCAAAGTAGGTGTGGCTTCCAGATCAGTTCTGAGGGTCAGCTATGAATGAGATTTTATTATATTTTTAGACTCACATGATACCTTTCCATAAAGGATCTCAAGGGCCTCATGGGAATGACATTTTCCCAGAGCTTGATCAGCATGGATCCAAGGAAGGTGCCTTTGTCCAAAAGTGAAAGGCAATGGTGACCTTAAACTGAGAGTAGAGAAGATTGGGCATATTATTGTCTTGGGATCTATTAAGCCCTTCTCACTGGAAGACAACATTTTAACTCTAATAGAATATTTCAATTTTAAAAGAAATCTATGTGTTTACAATATTTGTTGTAACAAATCACAAAATGCAACGCTTTATTCTAGCCCTTCTAGCTTTACCCTGTCTCTAATACACTGGCTGATTCTACTATTTTTTCAGGTCTTTGTCTCTTATGGGCTATTTATTGGTCCTCTGTATTCCAGGAAAATAACAAGTAACAAGAACAAAGTTGCCTGTAAGTCAAGAACTGATATAGAAAGTAAATATGAGAGCAGGTTACTATAATCCTAATAATTATTTTGATTAAATGTCTAATTTGTGCCAAACCCTGTACTATCAGGTACTTTAAATTCATTGATTTAATTTGTGCAACAATCAGATAAATATTACTATTGTCCTCATTTTATAGAAGAGGAATTTGAATATTAGCTCGTTAATTATTTACCCAAGGTCTCAAGGCATAGCAGACTCAGAATATAAACCAAAGTTCATCTGGTTCCAAAATCACTTTTTCTAAGCCACACTACCAAACCTGAAGCAAAATGATGTACTCAAATGTGGTGTCAGGTGGTATGTATGCCTTCAAGCAGAAGAAATGCCAATCTTTCAGAAGTTTTATTGCCAAAGGGATGATATAGAACCTGAGCTAATAATAATGCCTAACAGTTTTTGAGTGTTCAGTATAGGCACTGTTATAAGAGCTTCACAGGCATTGGCTGATTTAACCCTACAACAACCTATTGAATAAGGTATTTGGTATTTTAATGTCCATTACAAAGATAAAGAAAGTGACAGTGAAAGGTGAAATGACTTACTAATATTCAAAGTCACACAGCTGGGAGGTGGTGAAGCTAGAATTCAAATTCCAGTGATATAGCTCCAGAGTCTACACACTTATCCACAACACTATATTAATAAAAAAAAAACTGGTTGCAATTAGGAACTGGCCAAAGAGGAAAAAAAAGTAAGCATATAGCTTTAGATCTGGAAAGAATCTTAAAGATTATTTAGCCTAACCTTATTTCACCAATGATAAAAAGGGAGGCAGAATAAGGTTAACCAACTTGCCTAAGGTCACATGGTTTGCAAGTAGCTTGAGCCTGAATTACAGTCCAGGTCTTCTAAAAACTAGTCAAATGTTTATTGCATTATATTATATTATGCTCTCCCAGATATACTCATACGGGAAAATATGAGTAGGATGCAGTTAAATTGCCCTTTCAGGGCCTGCACCTGAGCTATTGAACAAGGCTGGGAAAATTTACATAGCTGAGTTGATGGGCTTCACTTTCGCTTAAAGTATTTATGATCACAAGCCTCAAATGAGCACTCATCTTTGCCCAGCAATGCTGCTTCTGCATTAAACTTGCTTTCCCACTCTTCAAAGTGACTATGATATATCTTCACCTTTCTCCTCTATCTTCTTACATCTTCCCCACCCCTCTTCTACTTCCTGCCTTTAGCTGATGATCCTGCCTCATATTTTATGGAGAAAACAAAAGCCATCAGAAAGAGCTCTCTCATCTTCCCACCACAAAATCTACAAACTGGCCTACATCTTTATCTACAGTCTCTTTCTTCTTTTCTGTTAAAATAAAAAGAGTGTCCCTGAATCCCACCCTCTCTTGCCTATTCAAAGACATTGCTCTTGCAAATATCCCTTTTCTTTTGCATCAACATTTTCCCCTTTTTACTGGAAGTTAGCCTCAGGCTCCTACTTTTTCAACATCCTGTATTTTGCAACCATCAGTAAATCCTGCCTTTTGATCCTAAATTCAAAATACATCTTGAATCTCTCCATTTCCCTTCATCTTTGCTAACCTCATCTTTATCCAAGTCACCATTTTCTCTTATCTAGATTCCTGCAATAAATAAATAGCCTCCTAATAGGCTGTCATTGTTCCATTCTTGCCCACTTTTAAGTCATTCTCCACAGAGTTTCCAAAGTAGTCTTTACAAAAATATGAAACAATTTATATTACGCCCATGCTTAAAACCTTCCTATGGATGCCCACAGCTTTTAGAATAAAATTCAAACTTATTGAGGCCCATAAATCTTGTATGATTTGGCCCATTTTCCTCTCCCAACTTGTTCTCATGCCATGTTCTCTTTCACACAACTATGCTGGCCTTTCTGCTGTTCTTGTAACACACTGAGTCTTATTTTGCCTCACAAACATGTGCTTGCTCATTCCCAGGCACTTTGTGCAACAGATGTCTGCTCATTCATCATATCTGAAATGCATCTTTTTGGAGAAACATTCCTTTCATGATATCTAAGTAGTTCCTGCCTAATTTTCTTATCCACAACTGTTCTAGCAATATACCAACACCATTAACATTTTATGCATGCATGTATTTATTTATTTATTTGTTCATTTATCTGCCTCAAAACTCAACAAGGGCATGGATCTTTGTATATATTTTCTTCATTGTTGTGTTTACAATATCTAACAGAGTATCTGGCAGGTGTTCAATATACTTTTGCTGGATTATAAGTGAATTAATTCCTGGATCCCATTGAAAACTATCTGAGACAATGGTCAAATGAGGATAAGACATAGTCCTTGGAATAAATTTTTTTAAAAGGAAGAAGTTGCCTAACTGGTTTGGCTCTGTCTCAGTGGTTGAGTGTTGACCTATGAACCAGGGGGTCATGATTCGATTCTTAGTCAGGGTACATACTTGACTTGGGGGCCCCATTCCATCCCGAATAGGGGTTGTGCAGGAGGCAACCGATCAATGAATCTCTCTCCCTCTCCCTTCCTCTCTGAAATCACTAAAAATATATAAAAATAAAAAGAAATCCATAAGTGCATCCAAAATATTCACCTGGGAGTTCTTCTTTAGGTCCCTTAAATCACTTATCAACACACTGCTATAAAATAAAAACACTCTAATGAGGGGAATAAAATTCTGACTTCTTTAATAAAAGAATCTGGTCAGTTTCATAATCCAAAACCTTTTGCCAAAATGTAATCACCAAATTCTGATCTCCTTCTGTGGTGGTGATCTCTTTTGGAATAATAATACAAAAAGAATATTTGCAAAGTTGACCCAGATGAGGGATAGGACCTTGAGAATGATAACTATTTAAGGTTTTCTTTGTCAAATATGCTCTCTACACACACTTGAACAGAAAGTGGGAGTTACATTTTACTCTGTTATTTTTACCCCAAGTCATCTATCTCTCTGCTAAGTACTTTACTGATTCTTTAACATCAATTTAGATAGCTAGAGTTTATAGCACTCCCATCAGAAATCTTTTAGTGCTCAAAATGAATGTCTTACCCAAACAATACCATCTCAGTTGTTGAAGATGTAACTCAGGAGAACAAATGCACCTGAAGGTAGAAACTAAATATAGATACCTTATACACACACACTTGAGTTATGGCCTTTCTAAGAACAAAAAAATCTATAACATGAAAAATCAGTAGTATAAGAAGTCTAATAAGGAAAATGTTAGAATTCAGCAAAGCCTACTACCTCCTATGAATGTTCCATAAGTTATTTTAGACGGGAAGCACAAAGTTGCCAAATGTTCTTGTTCTACGTTTCCTGTACAAATTTCACATCCTACACATCTAATGTAGTATTAAAAATATTGCCCATGATATTTTACTTCTTGTCCTCTAGATCAGGAGCCTTCAAGACTAACCTATAAACCTTTCGAGATTCAAATTCCAACTTTCATCCTGTAGAAAGCACATCCTCCCTCTTGTAGCAAAATGTTGCCTATGTTCAAATACTTTGGGATTAGGAGCAAGAAAGTATTGAATTACATATCTAAATATAATACATTAATTGATATACCAAATACAAGAAAGATACAGTATCATCCCCAGTGTAAGTATTCATGTATAATGACATATTTCTTTTCACCCTATAAGGAAAGTAGGTGCTAAACTTTCTTCAGTCTTAGCAATGACATTTAAAATAGCTACTTTACATGTTGATTTGAAGTTGCAATTCATCTGACAGACACTTAGGGGATTCCAAAGTGCACCGGAATTTGAGTATATATATTTTACATTATTTTCCATTAATTTTCTCCATTTTTCTCATAATTGCTCTCGCTGATACAGCCCTATGTTCTTGGGGATTGTGGAAAGAGGCCACTGTGTGGTCTTTCAAAACAACATGAACAGGCAGGGTCATTCATTCAATAAATATTATATTGAGTGCCTGCTAGGTGCCAGGTACTGGTTTAGAAACTGGCATAACAAGCCCACGGAGGGATTGCATAGGTTTAAATGAGCTTAATATAGTAATGGTGAGAGATAGTTCTGATTTCTAAGGATGTTTGTTTGTTTGTTTGTTTGTTTGTTGTTTTGTTTTTAATCTGGCAATGGATCAGTACCTGCCATACGTTGTCAGTAGTCAAATAGGAAGTCTCTTCCTCAGAGTAATCTGACTTCTGCTTACTTCCTTTCTAATTCTACCATAGCACACCTCAAACTCCAGAAAAAGGAAATCTGTAAAATGAAGGCACTTTTGTACTGAGTAGTTGAGACAAATGGAACACTCTTTAAAGGCAGTTCTCCAAACCATCCCGGCCCTGAGCCCAGTCTCCACTGTCTCTTGCTTTACATCTTGCGTTCAATGTCCTTCTTTACCTTTTTCTCCCCATCACTCCAATGCAGCACAGGAAGGCAGTTCAAGTACACAATGATCTTCTCTAGATGGGAAGAAACCTTAAAGTAAGTTTATTCATCCATTCAACAAAAATTTATTTATTTATTTATTTATTTATTTTAATATATTTTTATTGATTTTGTACAGAGAGGAAGGGAGAGAGATAGAGCTAGAAACATCGATGAGAGAGAGAGTCATCGATCAGCTGCCTCTTGCACACCCCCCACCGGGGATATGCCCGCAACCAAGGTACATGCCCTTGACCGGAATCAAACCCGGGACCCTTCAGTCCCCAAGCCAACGCTCTATCCACTGAGCCAAACCGGTTTCGGCTATTCAACAAAAATTTAGTGAGTACTTATTATATAACCCAGGGATGGCTTTTGGTGCTGGGGATATATCCATAAACAAACAGAAAATAACAGCGATACTCTCATGGAGTTTATATGCTAAATGGAGTTAAGATAAATCAGTCAATCTTGCAATAATCATATAGCTTTATGCTGGTTTGGGTGATTAAAGTCCCTCCTGTTCCTCCTTTCTCTAGTATCTACTCTAGAGGCCAACCTTTGGGCCTATATTTTCTTGATACTTTTGATGTTTCTATCTTCCACTTTCCACTCCTAGGTCTAGCCTTTATACTCTCTTTCAGTTGCCTCCACTTCCCTCTCAGGTCCTCAGGTATGCCCCCTTTAGTTGTGACTATCCCTAATGAATGGAATTCCCCTTACAATGATACTCCCATCTTTCTTAAATCCGGGTGACAGCAATTTGACCAAAATCACCAGGGCATTGGGTTCTTGAATCTGGTGTTGGAAATCTCTGATTAATCTTTTCTTAGCCTCTTAGCTGAGCCTCCAACTCCATTAACAAATCATTGTTTTCCTTAATGCCTGCCTAATCTTTTCTTTTTGCTTACTTTTGTATCTCTGTTTCTCCCCTCCCTCCAAAATACTTCTCAACAAAGGTTAGAAAGGAAGATAGATGGAAGTATGAAAGAGCAGGGTTCAACTTAAATAAATATATTTGTCTTAAAAATTCTGGATTGTCAAAGATGATTTCAAAAAGAAAGCTTTTGGGGCCAGGACAATATATATATACTAGAGGCCCAGCGCACAAAATTTGTGCACTCGGGGGTGGGGATGTTCCTCAGCCTGGCCTGTACCTTCTCACAGTCTGGGAGCCCTCTGGGAGCAGGGAGCAGGCCTAAGCTGTCAGTCGGACATCCTTAGTGCTGCCATGGAGGTGGGAGAGGCTCCCGCCATTGCCTCTGTGCTCCAACCATAGCCTGACTTCTGGCAGAGTGGTGCTCCCCCTGTGGGAGAACACTGACCACCAGGGGGCAGCTCCTGCATTGAGCATCTGCCCCCTGGTGATTAGTGTGCATCATAGTGACAAGTTCTGCAATTCAGTCAATTTGCATATTAGCCTTCTAATACCGTTTCCCCGAAAATAAGACAGTGTCTTATATTAATTTTTTCTCCCAAAGTTGCGCTAGGTCTTATTTTCAGAGGATGTCTTATTTTGGGGGAAAAACGGTAGATAGGATATATATGTGTATATATATATGGCTAATATGCAAAGTGTGTCCCCTTGGGAGTTCGACCAGCAGTTTGATCACTTTCTATGATGTATGCTGACCACCAAGGGGTGGCATGGAACAAAGGAAGGCCCCAGCAGCCAGCAGCCAGCAGCCAGAGAAGGGAGGTTCTGGCCAGCAGCCAGAAGGCCCCAATCAGCCCTGATCACTGCCTATGGACTCTACCCATGCTCTAATTACATGCACTGGGCCTCTAGTGTATTCATAAGACACTAATGTCATATATACACTGTTGTTTCCTGTGGATTTCTCCAAGCTTTCTTTAAAATAATTGTGTTGTGTGTTTCTAAGGTTTGTATGGGGTTTTAACATTTTGAAACCACTGGGGCAAACAGGAAAAATCTTAAAATGTGATTACTCAGTAGTCAAATAAAATGTTATAAGACACTTCTCCATCTTACCCACTCTCTATTTTTATCCCATCTGAATAGAAAACAAATTAAAAATATTTCAGTCCAAAGGGTAATTTTGTGAAAAAGCACATAGGAACAAAGGCTTATAATAGAAGTATCTCTTCTACCACAGAACAACACCAATGTAATTCAATAAACTTTATAAAACCATCCCTGCCAATCAAAATCTAGAAAAGACAATTTCCTGTTTGTGGAAATAGATGTTATACTGAACAAAACCAAATCAGGATGCAATTAACTTAGAAACAAACTTGATATGCTAGATTCAGGTTAGCTAGAAAAATGCTGCTGTATTTTAACACATTTGCATACTAGTTAAATAAAATTAAGATTTCCAAGAGACTTCTTATCCTAGGGAGTGGGGAGGGAGTACTGAATGAGTTATTGAGAAAAAGCTACACAATAAGAATAACTATCATTAATGGAAAATTTACTATGTGCAAAGTACTTTGCAAAGTGATATATCTTCTCATTTAATTCTCACCATAATTTTAACAGATGGGTGTTCTTATTATTTCAGTTTTACAGATGAGGCAAATGAAGCTCAGAGATTATTGTATGTATAAATTCACATAAGTAATGAGGGGTAAAATTCAGACCCACTTTTTAAAAAATATATATTTTTATTGATTTCAGAGAGGAAGGAAGAAGGAGAAAGATAAAAACATCAATGATGAGAAAGAATCATTGATCAACTGCTTCCTGCATGCCCCCCACTAGGGATTGAGCCTGCAACCTAGGCATGTTCCCCAACTGGGAACAGAACTGTAACCTCTGGTTCATGGGTTGACACTCAATCACCGAGCCATGGCAGCCTGGCCCATGTTTATTCTTAATTGATAGGCTATGTTGTTGCTATTCCTATATAATAAAAAGATAGTATGAAAATTGACCCTAATGGTGAAATGACCAGAATGACCACTCAACCAGTCACTATGAGGCACAGTGACTACCTCTCAGTCCCTCTTCCCGGCTGGTGAACAATGGGGAACCAGGGGTGGATGGTGACAGAGGGTGGGGCCAGCTGCCAGCAGCTGGGGAAGATGGTCCTGATCACAGGCCAGGCCTAGGGACCTTACCCACGCAAAATTTTGTGCACCAGGCCTCTAGTAAAATATAAAACAGAAATATCTATGTCATATATACTGATATATAGTCACGTGTACAATGATGGAGATACATCCTTAGAAATGCATTATTAGGCAATCTCATCATTTTGCAAACATCATAAAGTGCACTTACACCTAGATAGTATAGCGTAGTTACACACCTAGGCTAATTTATTATTGAAGAAAATATATTTTAAATTTAGTGTAAATGTATAGTATTTATAAAATCTACAGCCTAGTTACACACTTAGGCTATATGGTATAGCTTATTGCTCCTAGGCTATAATAAAAAAATAAAAAAATAAAAAAATAAAAACACCTTAGCCAAGTTATTAAAAAACAAAACAAAACAAAACAAAACAGTATGGTGATTTTAAGAGGAAAATGGGAATGGAAGAAGGTAGGAGAGGGTAAAGGCGGGATAAATGGTCATTGAAGGAGACTTGACTTGGGGTGGTGAATACACACACACACACACACACACACACACATACATACAGATGATGTAACATAGAATTGTACACGTGAAACCTATATACTTTTATTGATCAATGTTATTGAAATTAATTCAATAAAAAGTGTTCTAATAATATAAGCCTCATACATTGTTTCTGAAATATTATTGGTGCTTTAAGTAAAGTTGCATTGAGAGAAGGGCTAGCTGTGAAATGAAACCACAGTTAGGCAATTCCTTTCTCTAGGGCAGTGTTTCCCAAACTTTCGACATATCTGTACCCCTTCTATAATTTTCATAACGCTGAGTACCCCTCATACTCATGAGAACGTAGAATTAGGCGCAGCTAAGCACGGTGCAGTGCATATCCCCACCAAACTCCGGTGCAACGCGTACCCCCACCAAACTCTTCCCGTACCCCTGGGGGTACACATACCACACTTTGGGAAACACTGCTCTAGGGCATTGAGCATCTGGGAATTTTATAAAAACTTCATATAACTTTGGCAAGACACCTGGACTCACAATCAGTGTAGGTTGAATCTAACGTTTTATTCTTAGTACAATGCACAATGCCAAATTCATCAGGGAGTCTCCAGAAAGAATGGGCACATTCAAAAATTCAACTGGCCTACTACATGGATTCCAGCCACTTTGAGGAGTAACTGATTGAAAAATCTTAAGCTTTTATGTTTGTATTTCTCCAGAGAAGTTCTTGAATAACTTCTCTCTGCACCTTGTTGCCTTCCCAAGTGACCCATCCACTGTCATCTTTGACATAGGAAGTAGTGATAAGCCATACTAGCTGCCTTTCAAATTCAAGAGCCACTGAGCAAAAGAATTAATGATAGTGTCTTCTCACTTCTAACAATGGCAGTAACAGAATTCCTCAACAGTTCATTTTTCTCTTGAAATACTTTATTTTTATTATTTTTTTTTTTTAGAAAGGTAAAGAAAGGCTGATAAAGAAGGAGAAATTGTTAGCTATTTAGCTATATTTTTTAGGTATTTTCCTCATGACATGGTACATTTTATTTTTAAATTAAATGAAATCCTTTGTGCTCTAGGTAAAAATGCTATATAAATCACAGATGGCTTTTATAATAGGCCAATATTATAAATACAATGGTGCCTGAATGAGTAAATAAATGATATTGACACAAGATTGCAAGGAAATAACTATATGGCAGGTTAATGAAAGGAATTTTTATGATAAAGTGAAGGAGTTGGAATTTGAATGTGGGTACTAAATTCATTTAGATTATAAACTCTTACAATTAGAAAAAGAATCCTTGAGACTAATCAATTTTCATTAATAGATTTCTTTTGACCTTGTCCAGTGATTGCTAAATTTGTTCTTGCAACAGATCCTTAGAATGGTTCTCTCCATTTGATGGACCAGGGCATAAATTCATACTTCTGTGCTAAAAGCTTATATAAATAATAAAAGAAGTGAACCTTGACCATCTATGAGATGAGTACCCATCTAAATCCCTAAAAGGCCTAGAAAGAGCACAGCTGCTTGCAAGCTAGTAGATGTGCCAACTTAGATTCATATAATTTTAGAATTGGAATTGGCCTCTGAGTTTATTTTACAGTGAAGAAATCTTATGCACAGCATGCCTATCTAGTAGCATCTAGACAGTGATTACTTAATCAGGCCTTACTTTATCAGAAAACTACTGTACTGCCTGCCATATAATTTGAATAGAAAGGTTTTCTCTTTGTGCTAGTTTAAAATCTGCCTTCCTGCCCAGCCGTTGTTGCTCAGTGGTCGAGCATCAACCTATGAACCAAGAGGTCATGGTTCGATTCCTGGTTGGGGTATGTGCCTGGGTTTCAGGCTCGATACCCAGTAGAGGGTGTGCAGGAGGTAGCCAATCAATGATTCTCATTATTGATATTTCTGTGTCTTCTCCCTCTCCCTTCCTCTCTGAAATCAATAAAAATATTTGAAAATCTGCATTTCTATGGCTACCTCATTTAAGGTTGGATGTGTTATTTAATCTGTGCTTCAGCTTCCTTACATGTAAAATGGAAATAATACCTATATCATATGACTATTTTTAAAATATATTTTTATTGATTTCAGGGAGGAAGGGAGAGGGAGAGAGAGATAGAAACATCAATGATGAGAGAGAATCATAGATCAGTTTCCTCCTACATACTCCTTACTAGTGATCAAGCGTGCAACTGAGGCATGTGTCCTTGACCGAATCGAACCTGGGACGCTTCAGTCTTCAGACCAATGCTCTATATATTGAGCAAAACCAGCTGGGGCATTGAAGGGATTACACATGTTAATATAAGTCAAGTGTTTAGTACAGTTTCTGACACAAAATAGGCGCTCAATATATGTCAGCTATCATTTTTATTGATAATGCTATTTTTATTTTTACAACTACTACTATCATGACATCAACCCTCAATCCTCTTATTTATATCAGCTCTTCAAATATTTGAAGACTCCTATTTAAAGCATGAGCTTTAGAGCTGTGTTTCAATCTCTGCTCCTTATTAACTCTATAATAGGCAAGTTATCTGATGAGTTTAAACCAGATACCTCCAAGAAAGGTAATAGAAAGATAAGTATTACATGATTTCACTCACATTTGTAATCCAATGAACAAAAGAAACTGATGAACAAAATAGATCTAGAGACATAGAAGCATAGAACAGACTGCAGAATTTCAGAGGGAAGACAGGGAAGGGACGGTGGAAGGGGAACTTATATGCATATATGCATAGCCCATGGACACAGACAATAGTGTGGTGAAGGCCTGGGAGGAGCGGGTGCGGGATGGAGGGAGTCAATGGGAAAAAAGACAAAGGGGATATCTGTAATACTTTCAACAATAAAGATAAATTTAAAAAAAGAAACATCAGCCCAACCAGTGTGGCTCAGTGGTTGAGCATCCACATGTAAACCAGGAAATCAGAGTTCGATTCCCAGTCAGGGCACTTGCCCAGGTTGTGGGCTCTATCCCCAGTGTGGGGTGTGCAAGAGGCAGCTGATCAATGATTCTCTCTCATCACTGATGCTTCTATCTCTCCCTCCCCTTCCCTTTCTCTCTGAAATAATATATATATTAACCAAAAAGAAACATCAAAAAAAAAAGAGAAAGTTAATATCTCCTGCATATGATGGTATGAAGATAAAATGAGATAATATATGCAACATGCCTGACACACAGTAGGTACATAAAAACACATCCGTTCCCATACCCTTCTTCATGCTTAAGTTTGCCCTCTCACAGGTATTAAAAACCCCATTTTTTAACAGTTCTTTATATGATAGGTTTTTCTAGTCTCTGACCATCTTTGTTTTACTTTAGTTTGTTAAGTGTCTTTTTTAAGATGTAGTATCCAGGATAGAAAGGCTTATTCCAAATGTGTGACCCAAGTATGCCATGAGAGTAGTGGAACTTCAATCTTAAGATTCTTTAATCTTGGGAAGATACAGCTCAGCTAAAGGCATTTGTGGGCAAGATGGGGATTAGGTATATTCTCTTATCACCATGATTTTTTTGCTCATTGATTTCCATTTTCCTGGCTCACAGGCTAATGAGTGATTGATCCCATCAAAACTTCAAGTTCCTTATTGAATTAGAGCAGTTGTCCTGGCCCGCTCTAGTAGCTCTCTCCCAGGAATCTGCCTTCTTAGCAGGCTGCATTGCATGCATAATGCAGAGAATCTAATTCCTGCCACATATATTGAGGGGCATTACTGCCAAAGTGTCTCTTCCAATCCATTTCATGTGGTTGCTTTCCAAAGCAAACTATTGAATTAAAAAGATAATTTTAATCTTGTTGGTTGGTACTGATTAAGTATCTCTAGTCAAGTAGAGAGATAGAATACATGCTTTGAAAGTATAAAGAGATAATCCACCTTTCCAATTTTCTGGAGGCAATACAGAATATTGAAATCAGTAAGATTCATGAAATCTACGATGGAGCCCTATCTATGACATTAATTGTATGATTCTAGATAAATCACTTGGCCATTTAGATCAGTTTCCTTATCTGTAAAATGAGAGGGTAGGTTTATGTTTTAATATAATTCTGGGCCAAACAATGTGTAGTTCTATTCTCTAGCTTTATATCTAATTAAATAATCATATTTCCCACACCACAATTGCCTGTTTAAATCAGTTATTGCTGAGGAATAGCCCAGACAAAATGGAATATTTAAACAAATTTTGTAATTTTAATAGAAAATTGAAATAGTTGAATACTTCTTTTCCCAACCTCTTACTTATATAATTTTAAAGCAGTTAATTACATTGCATTTTACAAAGATTATAATGATATATCCAAGCTGAAGGGAAGAGTTCAACATCTATAATTGAGGTACAACAGAGAGAGCTGCATTGAGCAAGAGCATTTATAACATATTAACCATAAGAATAGCTTGAAAGCTGGCCTTGAGTATACACAGCTCAATTTAGTAATATGCTATAAGAGTGCCTGAGAACATACATCATTCATGACTTTGCATCAGCAATCATATCATGAGCACGTTTAAAAATGTTGTTATTCATTTAACTGTTAAGGTAGTAGTCAAAACTACTGTGAAGCAATGCTTTGGCCCCTAGTACATATAAAATTATTGGGTTACTAGTATAAGAGGTTCCCATATGCAGACTTATCTTTCAGATAGGCTACACTCTTTTATGCAATCCTTTAAAAAAAAACAGTCTATTAAGAGAAACCAAGATGGTGGCATAGGTAAACAACTGAACTTGCTGCTATGCAGAACATCTTCAAAACTACAACTAAAAGACAAAACAGACATCATCAAGAACCACAGGAAGGCTGGCTGAGTAGAAATTCTACAACTAGAAGGGAAGAGAAAAGCACACTGTGACTCAGAGGAAGTGCAGAAGTAAAGGCAGAGGTACGGAGGCGCCCGCACGGAGAGGGCTGGCTACTGAGTACTCAGCTGGCTTTTTCAATCTGCAGAGAGACACATGCTTCTGACTGCTCTGAACTCCAGTTCCAGGCAAGACTCTGGGGACCCAAACTCAAACTGAACTGCCTGGCAGTGGGCGAATTCGAGGGCAGCTTTCTCTCAGAGGTACCTGCAGTGACTACTGCAGGACAATGAGACCTGGAGGCCTCTTAGGGCAGGGCTGACAGGAAGCCATTGTTGTTTGCTCTGTCCTGAGACTCCACCCCATCCGAGCTATGTGCAGAGACTTTTGCAAATGAATGGCCTGGTCCTTTGAAATCTAAACTTACCTAACAAATTGCAGCTGATTCAGAAAGAACCAGAACATCCAAAAGAAGGCCCAAGGCCCCACAGCAGCTTGTATTGCTTCACATCTGGTCCTCATCTGGGAACCTTCAATATCCAAACAAAGAAGAGAAATCTGCAGTTCTCTCCATAGCTCCTGCTGGGTGGCCTCAGGCAGAGGCTAAATTAACACCTCCTTGGAGATCAAAGAGGCAGTGTACCCAGGGGTCAGAGTAGGACCATCCAGATTACAACTCCTCAGATCCATAAGGGACACACTCAGGGCGGGCAGACTCAGTGAGCACTAAAGCCCCACTGAAGCAAGTCTTGCTGCATAAGGGTGTCTCCAGGACAGAAGTTCTCCCAGCATAGACACAACTGATCCTCACAGCCAATTGGCCTGGAGGTCAATTTCTCCTAGTGATACCAACAACAATCAAGACTTAACTATAACAAGACTGTGTACACAGCCCACAAAGGGGTGCACCAAGAGTATCCATGTCAGGTAACTGGGGAAGCTGAGCCACTGGGCCCTTAGGACACCTACCACACAAAGCCACTCTATCAACTCAGGGAAGTAGCCAAAATGCGGAGACAAAGAAACAGGTCACAAATGAAAGAAATGGAGAAAAGCAAATGACTGGATATAGTGTTCAAAACTAAGGTTATAAGGTTTTTCATGAATAGCAAGAACCCACAACCAAGATTACTCTACCCAGCAAAGCTATCATTCAGAATTGAAGGTCAGATAAAGAGCTTCACAGATAAGAAAAAGCTAAAGGAGTTCATCACTGTCAAACTAGTACTATATGAAATGCTGAAAGGTATTATTTAAGAAGAGGAAGAAAAAGAAAAATGTAAAGATAAAAATTATGAACAACAAATACATATCAACAAGTGAATCTAAAAATCAAGTGAATAAAAATCTGATGAACAGAATAATCTGGTGACTATAATAGAATCAGGGGCATAGAAAGGGAGCAGAATGACAATTTTGGGGGGAGAAAGGTTGTGGGGGGTGCGGGAAGAGACTAGACAAAAAGCATACTCCTATGGATGAGGACAGTGGCGGAGGGTAAGGGCAGTGGGTGGGGTGGGAACTGGGTGGAAGAGAGCTATGGGGGGAAAAAAGAGGAACAACTGTAATAATCTGAACAATAAAGATTTTAAAAAACAGTCTATTAAAGATCTTACTGTGCTTGAACAAAACCTATAGCTACATTACCAACAGAAGTCTTAAGAATCAATGTCACTGGTTATATTTATTATTTAAAATGTTCCATAAAATACTGATAAAACTTGTGGGATTTTTTCTTTTTTTTTTTTTGGCTTCTAACTTAAGAAACACCATATTGAGTCATGGCTATGAGTTCTGGTATATCTGGTAAAACAGAGATATATGACTGTTTTAAAGAGCATTATTCTTTCCTTCTATGTGCATATTGCGTGCACACACACACACACACACACACACACACACACACGGGTGGGGTAGGAGCTCATATAGTATTTTTCAGTGTATATTCTATTTGCTATCACCTATTTTTTCCATCAGCCTAAAAAGGCAGCACACAGGAAAAGAAGGAAATCTTGAAAAACATCCATTTTCTATATTCTGGCATTCCTCACTTAGATTCATGCAGTGGCTGAAAGACAAATGTAAAATAGTGGGGGGAAGGATAAAAAATAAAATACTGGGGAAGATAGAAATATTGGTTCACCACACCATCATTTATGCCATTCCTAAATGTGAAAAAATTTAGATTCCTACTCACTTCCAATCATTAATTTACTCCAACATGACAAAATACTTCCATGATGACAGTTTCCTAATAATCTTATCCGTGGCTGGAGGAGAAGAAATAGCAGAGTTTCCAAAATGCCTATGATATTACTATGCTTTTCCCAGATGAGATCCTTGCTGTTACCTTGAACTGTGACTGAGAGGCCACTACATAGCAGATGGTAAGAAAAGAGAACCAAAATTTAAATGAACAACCATCATCACCAACATTAAGCCTTCCTTTGAAACAATGGGAACTGTGAAATCTGGGTCTACATTTCTGTTGAATATAACAAAGAAGGGCGTTCTTAGTAGAGACATGGTTTACTGTCTTTCTTAGCATAAATACACCAAGTAAGAATACATCAAGCAGAAGATAATAGTGCATCCCTAATTCAGTAATTGTCATAGGACTCTTTCCTTCTCCTTAATTAAACAGTTAACAGGGAGCTGGGATTCACACAAAGAAATTCACTCCTCCTGCCCTCTTTCCCACTTTGATTTATGCATAGCCCCTAGGGACACAAAGTAATGTCTTTATAGACTAAAAGCCCCAGCTGTTTTTGGAAAACCTATGACAAAGCTTAACTAAGGTTCACACATGCAAACATAAAACCCCCACAATTACTAAGCTGGGTATTACAAAGCCAGCCTTATTGCCTCTCTCATCCCTAGCCAAGCTGACCTGAATACACCTATAGTTCTAATTTAGTACTGCCTAAGGCATTGTGGCTTCTGGGTAGATAAACACTTTATTAAAAAGCCAAGAAAGAGATATAGAACTGTAAGGATTTAAAACAAGTCATTATTTATTAATATCAGATTGAAGCATTGAAAATATGTGAAATTCCATTTTATATGGACCCGATTTCTTTAGTTTATTTTTCTTTTTCTAGTGGTAAGAAATCAGAAAATGGCATGAGAAGTTAAAATAAAATCCTGAAACACCCTCAAGATCCTCAGTTTGATCTTAAATGAACAAAGGACTTCATGGACTTCTCTTCCTGTACCCATTTTAATCCTGGTGTTTAATTTTCTTGTCTCTTTTCTTCTATTCCACAACCAGGGGTTCTTAATCTAAACATCATAAAGGTTCATAGATATACTTCAAGAGGCCTATGAGCCTTCTAAAATTGCAGGCAAAATTGCATATGTATATTTTATGGGGAGAAAGTCTATAGTTGTCAGATAATTAAAGGAGTCAATAAAGTGTAAGGGCTATTTTCTCAGACTTGCTCTGAGTGATCCTGTGACTTCAAATCAAATCTTTATATATGAAAAGGAGAAAGTGGAATGTCCAAGGCTGCAATCATGGCACAGGAAGAGGAGGATATTCGGGACTATAATTTGAATGAGAAGCAGAAGGCGACCAAGGCCAAGTAACCTCCAGTCATTCGGAAGTATGAGTATTTGGACCATACAGCAGATGTCCAGTTACATGCATGGGGAGATACTCTGGAGGAAGCTTTTGAGCAATGTGCAATGGCCATGTTTGGTTAAATGACAGATATTGACACAGTGGAGCCCCTCCAAGCAATAGAAGTAGAAACATAAGGAGATGATTTGCAGTATCTTCTGTTTCACTTTTTGGACGAGTGACTTTATAAGTTCAGTGCTGATGAATTCTTCGTACCCCGGGAAGTGAAAGTACTTAGTCTTGATCAATTAAATTTCAAATTATGGTCAATTGGGTGGGGAGAAGAATTCTCATTGCCCAAGAATCCTCAGGGAAATAAAGTCAAGGCAATAATGTATACAACCATGCAGGTCTATACTGAAGAGAAGCCAGAAGTGTTTGTGATCATTGACATTTAAGATAAAGCAAAAAACTCCTATGAAGAACTGTTTTGTTTTGTTTTTTCTCTTGTCCTTTTGAGAAGATACCATAATATAACTTCTACAGTCTCTAACAATATATGATGGTTTGGGTTTGCAGAACATAAATTTTTGACTTAAAGTATGACTTTCCCACAAATGGAAAATTAAGGCATAGTCTTGGTCTATACTAACCAGATATTCAAATGTTAAAGAATTCTTCAGGTGGCAAGTATGGTTCTTTATTTATTAATTCCTCCACACTCTTATCAAATTCAATTTGGGGGGGGGGGAATGATAATTTGAGAAATTTTACAATCAAGATTTTGTTTTTCCTACAAATTGGTTAAGACATATATTTTCAATATGTATATTAATAGGTTGTATTTTAGATCGCTGTAGGACAGAGCCATCCTATATTCCAGTTGGATATCTTATAAGAAATAATTATAATTGAACAATTGGGAGACTTCTCTAGAAAGAGCCCTGACTTTCTATCTACCGTATTTTCCAGCGTATAAGACGACCCCTAATTTTACAGTTAAAACATAGGTTTAGGCCTATATTCGCTGTATAAGACTACCCCCCACTTCAAAGAAAAGACTTACTTTGCCGTCAAGATCTGCAGGTAATTTTTGTGCAATTTTGGTCTTTTGCCCCCGATTTTCAGTTGACTTTTTTCCGTTTCAAAAGTCGTCTTATACGCTGGAAAATACGGTAACTTTTCTTTTAACACTGATATATTGACATTTTCTTGTTTTTCCACAAGAAAAATTTAATGCCCTTAAAAATGGGCCCTTCTAGGAGAAACCAAGATGGCAGCATAGGTAAACACCTAAACTGCTGCCTCGCACAACAATATCAAAACTACAACTAAAAGATAAAACAGACACCATCCAGAACCACAGGAAAGCTGGGTGAGTGGAAATTCTACAACTAGAAGGAAAGAGGAAAGCACATTGAGACTCAGAGGAGCTGCAAAAGGCTGAGGTATGGAGACACATGCATGGAGAGGACAGGTGGCTGTGTGCACAGGTGGCTGAGTGCATAGCTGGCTTTCTAAAACGAGAGGGAGACTGAAGCTCTCGACTGCTCTGGACTCCAGTCCCGGGTAAGAACCTGGGAAACCAGATTAATTTCAGGGGAATCTGGACTGTCATGAAAAGAGAAGGCACACTGAGACTCAGGAGCTGCTGAAGGCAGAGGTCGGGAAGTGCGCGTGCATAGAGGGGACTGACTGCTGGATGCATGGGTGGCTGAGTGCACGGCTGGCTTTCTAAAGCTAGAGGGAATTGGAAGCTCCCAATTGCACTGAACACCAGTCCCAGGTGAGACTCTAGGAAACCAGACTCATTTGGGGAGAATCTGGACTGTCAGGGAAAGAGAAAGCACACTGAGACTTGGGAGCTGCGGAAGGCAGAGATCCTGAAGCACGCGCTTGCTGAGAGAAGTGACTGATGAATGCTCTGGCAGCTAAGTGTGCTGCTGGCTTTCTAAAGCGGGAGGGATATGGAAGCCCCCAACTGTGCTGAACTCCAGTTCCGGGTGAGTTTCTGGGAACCCAAAGTCATTCGGGCAGAAAATGGGACTGTCTGGCAATGGGCGAAACTCGAGGGAAGCTTTCTCTCAGAGGTGTTAGCAGCAATTACCAAGGGACACTGACACCTAGGGGCCTCACAGGGCAGGGCTGACAGGAAACCAAGGCTGTCTGCTCTGCCCTAAAACTCTGTCCCATCCAAGCTGAGCACAGAGGCTCTTGGAATTTTGCAAGTCTTATCTCATAAGTGTGTCTCCAGGACAGAAGTTCTCCCAGCATAGACACAGCTGATCCTCACAGCCAATTGGCCTGGAGGCCAATTCCTCCCAGTGACACCAACAATAATCAAGACTTAACTACAACAAGGCTTTACACAAAGTCCACAAAGGGGTGCACCAAGAGTATCATGTCAGGTAACTGGGGAAGCTGAGCCACTGTGCCTTAAGGACACCTACCACACCAAGGTACTTTACCAACACAGGGAAGTAGTGAAAATGTGGAGACAAAGAAACAGATCACAAATGAAAGAAATGGAAGAAAGCAAATGACTGGATATAGTGTTCAAAACCACGGTTATGTTTTTTCAAGAATTTTCTAGAAAAGGATGATAAATTTAGTGAGACCTTCGAGGATATGAAAAAGGGCCAACTAGAAATTAAACATACACTGACTGAAATTAAAAATATTATACAGAGATCCAATGGCAGACTAGAGGATCCCAAGAATCAAGTCAAAGATTTGAAATACAAAGAAGCAAAACACCCAGCCGGAAAAGCAAAAAGAAAAAAGAATTTAAAAATATGAAGATAGTGTAAGGAGCCTCTGGGACAACTTCAAGTGTACCGACATCTAAATGATGGGGGTGCCAGAAGAAAAGAGAGAGCAAGATACTGAAAACTTATCTGAAGAAATAATGACAGAAAACTCCCCCCACCTGGTGAAAGAAATAGACTTATTAGTTCAGGAAGCGCACAGAACCCCAAACAAAAGGAATCCAAAGAGGACCACACCAAAACATATCATAATTAAAATGCCAAGAGCAAAAACCAAGAGAGAATATTAAAAGCACCAAGAGAAAAACCTACAAAGGAGCACCCCTACAATTGTCAGCTGATTTCTCAACAGAAACTATGCAGGCCAGAAGGGAGTGGCAAGAAATATTCAAAGTGATGAACAGCAAGAATTACAACCAAGATTCCTCTATCCAGCAAAGCTATCATTCAGAATTGAAGGTCAGATAAAGAGCTTCGCAGATAAAAAGCTAAAGGAGCTCATCACTGTCAAACCAGTATTATATGAAATGCTGAAAGGTATTGAAGAAGAAGAAAGGGAAGGAGGAGGAGGAGGAGGAGAAGGAGGAGGAGGAGGAGGAGGAGGAGGAGGAGGAGGAGGAGGAGGAGGAGGAGATAAAAACTATGAACAGCAAATACATGTCTATCAACAAGTGAATCTAAAAACCAAGTAAATAAAAAATCTGATGAACAGAATAAACTGGTGAATATAATAGAATCAGGGGCATAAAAAGTGAGTGGAATGACAATTTTCGGGGGAAACGGGTGTGGGGGGTGCGGGAAGAGACTGGACAAAAAGCATACACCTATGGATAAAGACATTTGGGGGGAGGTAAGAGCAGAGGGTGGGATGAGAACTGGTTGGAGGGAAGCTATGGGGGGGGGGAAGAGGAACAATTGTAATAATCTGAACAATAAAGATTTATTAAATTAAAAAAATCTTTATATATGCTGATAACTCTGATATCTAAATCTTCAGTCCAAATTGTTCTCAGTCTGGGCATCTTAATGGTACCTCAAATTTAACCCATGTCAGTAAATGGCTCACAACCCACCTAGTTGCTCAGTCCAAAAGCCTGGGATTTATCTATATTTTTCTCTCTCCCTCATTATCCACATCCAGTAACCAAGGCCTATGAACTCTACTTCCTATCTCAAATATGAAACATTTGCTTCATCTCAACCACTATTATCTCAGTCCAGGTAGATTACTACTACAGCCTCCTCACATGTCTTTCTGCTTCAATCAACTCTTTAGTTACAGGTAGAGTGAGAAAAATATCATCATGTCTCACCCTGAGTTAAAATTTTGTCAATAACTTCTTTATTGATCTTTATCACAAAACTTCAAATTCCCTGACATGGTAAATAAGATCCTTTATGACCTGGCTCCTGCTTAACTCTACAGTAAATACACTACAGACTCCTTAACCAATCCCCTTGCCACCCTTTCTTTCAACCCTTAACTATGCTAAATTCTTTAGCCATATTGAAGTATTTTCAATTCTTGCCTCAGGGATTTTCATATACTTTAATATGAGCCTGGAACACTCTGCCCCATCTTGGCCCAGATAACCTCTGTCAGGAAGCTATCCCTAGCCTACTAAAGCTGGTTTAGGGGGCACCTCTTATATGCTCTGTTAGTTCCTATGTGTGCTATGGAAATATATGATTCTATGTTATTATTGCCTATACTTCTTTATTTCCAACTAAAGTTTGGTGAATAAACTGTAGCTCCTTGAGGTCAGGGGCAATAGGATATCCTGAGTACCTGGTACAGTATCAGGCACATCATATTTGGTCAACAAATACATGTTAATTAATTGAATGAATAAATGGATGGATGGAAAATTCAGGACTTTGACATTGTACCCTACATCCCTACAATCATTGCCTTCAGCTTGATATTGGAAACAAAATAGTGGGCCTTGGAGAAGTCAGCCAATTTAGGCATTAATTCCCTGGGCTTCATTTTCCTCATTTGTATAACAAAGGAAATGTTCTCCATGATCATGACTAGGGAATTTTCTAATTCACTGCTTCCTTAGCATATCTAATTCTAATGCTCCAAATGCTACTTCAGGTCCTCCACTCCATTTCCTACACGCCCAACCCCATCCATATGGCACCATGAATATCTGGTTTGACATAAGGCCAGTGTGTTTGTGTGTGTGTGTGTGTATGTGTGTGTGTGTGTGTAGAGAAAGGAAGGGAAGAAATGAGGGATGTATAGATGAAGGGAGGGAGGAAGGGGAAAAGGGAGAGGAAAAAAAGATATGTTGAGACAATTTCTGGACATCCTTCTTTTCCCATTTCTATCCTTTGTAAAAAACAGTAGTAGGTTTCAATGACTTAATTTTAAGATGTTAAATTACTATATGGTAACAAAATTCCTAAAATTTCTTAAGAACACTCAGAATAGGGGGGAAATGAAAGAAAAATGTTAGATAGGGCCAAGTAGACATAAGTTATCTTTTAAAAAATATATATTTTATTGATTTTTCACAGAGAGGAAGAGAGAGGGATAGAGAGTTAGAAACATCAATGAGAGAGAATCATCGATCAGCTGCCTCTTGCACACCCCCTACTGGGGATGTGCCCACAACCAAGGTACATGCCCTCAACCGGAATCGAACCCGGGATCTTTCAGTCCGCAGGCCAACGCTCTATCCACTGAGCCAAACCGGTCTCGGCAGACATAAGTTATCTTAAAAAGGCTGAATCCCAATAACTTAACATAGTTTGGTAAAATAAGGCTTTCCATAAGTTGAAAAGGAAATCTCCTTTGAAATGAGATATAACCTGAACTTTTCTGGCCAAGACAAGTGGAAGAACTATATAGTTGCAGAAGCATTTGAAATTACCGCAAAGCTATGTGAATATGAAACAAAAATAACCAGCACTAAAACTATAACAATAGAAGGACCAATTCTCTACTGGTCCCTGAGGCAGAAACCATATGGCCTAAAAGACCAATTCTCATCTCTTCATTTCTTTGATAAGGATGGATACACTTCTATTTAGTCCTCATAAACAGTGACCCCTTTTCTCCTCTGTAGATAAAGTTGATACACTACCACTTTTGCTTCCAGATATTAAACTCATATTTAATGATATGTGTGCTTGGTAATGTATGAATCCAAAAACGTTCACTGACAAAAATGGCCCTGCATTCATCTATTTGTCTTTCAGTTGCTATACACAAATGCAGCAGGGAAGTGGAGAATTTAAATGCATAGCAGACAGCTGATGTATTTCTCCATAAAGTAGTCTATATATCATGGCAAAAGTAGAAGCAAAGAAAACCTCAGGTGAATTCTTCCTCATAAAGTGGCAAATGAAGCCAAGAGGCAGAGTAGTAAGGAGGAAAATGAAAGGCTAAAACAAGATTACTAGTGTATTAAAAACAAATCAAAATTACCATTATCCTTGCCAACACTGGAGATGAATTAAACTCTTTCAGTGCAAAAAAGAAGAGTGTCCACTTTTCATTATAAATAAGACCAATAGCATTTTCAATAGTTAGATAAGATGTCATTTCACTTCAGAAGTAGTTACATTTCAGTAGTGAATAGAGTTAGTATGTCATGTAAAAAGTTAAGAAGCAAAATAAGAATATTTAGAATAAAGAGCAACATAGAGAAATAAAATAGAAAACTCTAATAATATGGACTGTGGAGATCATGGAACTTGGATAAATAGGTAAATGTATATGTTCATAGGGTTTCTATACAAATTACTGCTATGTCTCAAATATAAATATATAAGTATATAATTATTTTATATGCATATATGATAGCTAAGCAGAGATCAGGGGGCAGAAAAGTATACTCGAGTCACTAAGCTAATGAAGTTGAAAGATACTGTGTGAGATCAGGTTCAGAAATCAGGCTTTAGCAAAGAGGTCATTCCTTCATAAACTATTTGAAGATACAGAGAAAGGTGTGCCCTATTTTAAGAAAACCCATTATTCCCACCATATCCAATCTAACATTGCAAATTTAAGTAAGACTTGTTTTTAAAATATGGAAGTTACCTATTCAGTTTATTAGAAACATATTTTTCTTTTTATTGGGGTGACAATGGTTAATAAAATTATAGAGATTTCAGGTGTACAATTCTATAATACCTCATATGTATATTGCATTGTGTGTTCACCATCCAAAGTCAAGTTTCCTGCCATCACCATTAATCCCCTCTATACCCTCTTCTAGCTAGCTCCCAGCACTCCACCTTTTCCTCTGGTAATCACCATGCTGTTGTCTGTATCTATGAAGCTGTGTGTTTTTCTTTTACTTAATTCTTTTTTTATTAAATTCATTGAGGTGACAGTGGTTAATAACTTAATATACTAAGTTTCAAGTGCACAATTATATAATTCATCGTTTGTATATTGCATTGTGTGCTAACCACTCACTGTCTAGTCTCCTTCTGTCGCCATATATTTAACCCCCTTACCATTTTCATCCTCTGTACCCCCATTCCCTCAGAAGCACATTTAAAAGAATAAAGTTAGGTATCCCTATACCACCAAGTTTCAAGTAGACTTGCTTTTGATTTTTCTTTTTTAAATTTGAATATCAGCATACTGCATATCCTTAAAGCTTGGAATGCATAAGTTTTGCACTGTAGGAGGCAGACAGAGAAAGGAAATTAGTAATCCAATACTAGGAGGCTGAGACTATGTTAAACAAGTCACTGTCCCTATAGAGGAAGTAGAGTTTCAAGACAAAAGTTAATTAAAAAACATTCTTGAAACATTTTAAATACCTGAGGACAAATGCAGGAGAACATAATAAATTTAAGTTAAGGTCTCTAAAACTCTTCTGAAAAGGGTGGATTTTATTGCATATATTTAGAAAGAAGTATGTATTCACATATTATTTGAAGAAGAATCTCTGTGAGAACTCAAAGTGAGGTGTGCACTGAAGTCTAATTTAATGAAAGATAAAGTGTTTTTTACACTATACTAACTATAGGTCTGACATACTTAAGGTCTATTAATAAATAAGTAAATATAAATAAGATTGTTTTGAGGAACCCCTGAGTCTGTACTTAATTGTATATATGTATAAAACACACACACACACACACACACACACACACACACACACACTCACACTCATAATCTCTGGTTGTGTGTGCAGCTGGAGGCTTTTATCTGAATACAGTATTTTTAAAATGTCTTAAGTTTTTTTTTTTTTTTAAATGTACCATTTCCTTACACAGAAAGAACACTTAGATATTAATTCCATTTGTGATACATTTTTCCTTGAGTACAATTATAAGAAGTAGTCAAGCTAATGCATTAGCAAAGTGGTATTTATTAGGTGATCTCTAAGAAATAAAGGCCAGAAGACAAAGTATCCATAGAAAATCATAACTAAAACCTAGGCAGCTGCCTATTTTTCTGCCTAACTCAGACACATATCTTAAAAAAAATAATCTATTTAGCCTTATGGGCTTGGCTCAGTGGTTGAGAGTCGACCTATGAACCAGGAGGTCACGATTCAATTCCAGGTTAGGGCACATGCTGAGGTTGTGGGCTCAATCCCCAGTGTGGGGTATGCAGGAGGCAGCTAATCAATGATTCTCTCTCATCATTGGTGTTTCTATTTTTCTCTCCCTCTCCCTTCCTCTCTGAAATAAGTAAAAATATATTTTTAAAAAGAATAATCTATTTATATAAACAATATAAAATCTTGAATTAGTAATAGAAAACATTTAAACCAGATATTGTAAAACTATTATCTTAACTCTGAAGATGAAGGGTCATGGATAATACATGTTTCAGGCATGGATATGATAAATGCAAACTACTATTTTACTTTATATAATGTTCAAGAATTTTATTGTGTTAAAGATAAAAGCCATTCTAAGTAAGTCTTAGTTTCAGCATGATTCTAGGGTAGAACTTCAGCTTTTAGTCTGATAAACCACCCAAGTTTGTAACTCAGTCATAGTTTTATACCTTTAAATCATCAAACAACCCCAGTTTCAAATCTCTTCTAAAAAAAAATACCTGGGTCATCATCTAGCTAGAAATGATGAAACTAGTTCAGGTTTCTCCAAAACTCAAGATTTAAAAAATGATAACTGCACAATAATTACAATCAAAAATAGTTAGAAGATTTTATCAGTATAAGATAGCTCTATTTATCAATGTCACCAAATAAAAATGAACACCTGAAAAGGCTGAATTATAAACTCGACCCATAATATCAAAATCTACATCACGATAGATAACACTGCTCTATGAAAATCTATGCATTTAAAAATAATGGACAAGGATAGGATGTACACATTATTCACTATAACAAAGTCAACCCCAAGGCAAAAAGGAGAGCAAAGAAAACTTGGAAAGTAGCCTTAAATTAAATATTACAAACTTAGCATAAACTTTTAAAGTGGAGTTCCTATTTTTTCCCCAAATGGAGACTGAAGTTCTACCTTTGAATTCTAAACTTTTGTTATAATGCTTTTCTCTATTATTAGAATGCTAATAATAAAGAGGTAATAGACACAGGGAAAGGGGAGTGGAGGTAGTTGAGGTGGGCAAAGGGGACATAAATGGGAATGGAAAAAGACTTTGCTTTAGGTGACAGGCACACAATGCAGGGTGCAAATGATGTTTTGTTGTTGTATACTTGAATCTGCGAACCAACATCATGGATAATCACCACCAGTACAATTCAATTATAAATTTAAAAAAAAGACAATAAGAAAGAGGCAACAGCATCCAAGAGGAAAAATACACTGGAAAAACAAGCAAAACCCAATTCTGTCTGGCCACTAAGCCAATCCACTATTTCCCATTGCACTGGCAATAGTATAACAGCAGTGGCAGATGGCAGCAGACTCTCCCTAAAGCAGTCTTCATATCTGTGTCAGAGGAAAGAAACATTCTGGCCAAACTGGTTATAAAGGATCTCTCTGCAAAATGTGAAAAACTGCAATCCTAAGTAACCTCCCCTTGAGGAAAGCTCAAAATCCTTGTCAGTAATATTGGTAATCTAGACTGGAGAGAGCATGCAACTAAAACACAGAGTGACCAGGCAACAGGGGAGGCAAAGTAAGAAGGAATCAGCTAAACCCACAAAAGTAGAGAAGCTACCACAGGAATAGCTAAAAGCACTAATTAAAACTTGCATCTGTAGATATGCTGTAATAAGGACAAAGTAAAATGATAGTACAACAATATTTAAGTTTTAAAACAAACACTCAACCTAACTCTCAATAGAATTTTTAGTCCAACTCATGTTTTACACTTTTTTATTGTCTTAATCTTGACACTAGGCAACTATTAACTTTTGCATAATTAAACATGTAAGCTAAAAGCATTTCGTGGTAGCTGTGGTTACAACCAGTTTCCACATCCAGTTCAACCCAAGGACTGCAGTCAGAGAACAAGAGTAGGAAAGGAGTTTTAAGGAATGGTGGTGAGGCAGGGCTTGGGGGGAACTGTAAGAACAGACTAAAAGGATTAGAGTGCATTAATCTGGAAAGATAAAACAATCAGTCATGGATAATC
The DNA here is from genome assembly GCF_964339955.1 of Pipistrellus hanaki. Classification (NCBI taxonomy): domain Eukaryota; kingdom Metazoa; phylum Chordata; class Mammalia; order Chiroptera; family Vespertilionidae; genus Pipistrellus; species Pipistrellus hanaki. Next base: position 26,104,582 of record NC_140524.1, on the reverse strand, counting down.
ACCACCAGTACAATTTCCACCATTAAGCATTTACTGTGCTAAGTGCAGAGATATTGAGCTATGTTCAAGGAGAAATTAAGTACTGTCAGTTTAACATTCCTTCTGTCAGTTATGTCATCTATATGTTAAGCATTGCATTTATCATAAAACAGTTGTGAACTAATAAACAGTAAAAGGACATAGAAATAATCTCAGAATGGAAATTAGAAGGTTTAAGTTCTAAGAATGTTTAATAACTTTATCTGTGACCTTGAACAAATTACCTAACCTTCTTAGGCCTATCCAAAAGATCTTTAAAATGGTATGCTAGACCAATCAATGGTTTTCAGCTGTTTTTAAGTTGTCAACCCATTCTTCAAATAGATGGGATGCCCTATATATAAATAAGTTGAAAGTGCAAATCTTATGCTTGAATCACAGTGGTCATTACAGTCCTACAATTCTTCTCCGGGGCTTCCCCCGTTCTCTGGAAACAGCTCTATACAGATACTAGTACATTTTGAAAATCTATGGGCTAGATGATCTTTAAGGTCTCTTATAAACCTAACATTCTATTACTGACTCTGAAATTTTCCTCACTTACATCTTCAAAAATCTTAATTTAATCTAATCCAGCAAGTATTTGTTGAATGTACCAATATAACCTCATAGAAAACACAAGACAGAACTTCTACTCTGGAAGAGCTCATCATTTTACGGGGTTAAACAAAATAAATAAAATGAGGATGCACTTCAAAGGAAAGAGTGTTTTAAGGATCCAAACACCATAAAGATCAATTTCTCTATTTTTTGTATGGCTGTATAATCAGTTCCTGTCGTAGCAGGTGCTTCATAAATATGCATGGATGAATGGAGATACAAATAAGTGGATGGATGGGTGAATGGATGGGTAAGGCTGTTATCGTACTCATATTCAATGAAATTCAGCCAAATGATATAGTTAAAAGTACTTTACATATTTTAGATAATTTTTCTTATAAGCACAGTGTTATAAGAAAAGCAGCCTAATTTCTTAATTAGTCACTTTACTATACACTGCCTATAATTACTTATGAATGATGGTATCTTATTAGAATAAAACCGGAGCAAAAAAGTGCACCTCATTATGGTAGGCCCCAACTAGAGTCAGCAGAGCAAATAAAGGAAACTTCTATCTAATCATTTGAAATATAATTTTGTGGGAGCAAATGACACTAAATTTTGCTTTGGCAGGAAATCATTCTTTCAGTGAACCTGTTTTTATGGAGGTCATGCATGTGCTGCAAGCAAGCAAGTCTCCAAAGTAGGTAAATCAAGTTAGAAATGAGGGCCATTTTCTCTGTCCTTCTCATCCCCATTAGTACTAGGAAAAAGCCTGGGAGGTCAAGAGGGAAGCTGCTTCTCTTTTTTCATCCCAAGCTTAAATTCTGTCATGTAAGATATGCTTTGTCTTCTTAGAGTCAAAGTCAGCCAGCAGGCACTTAAGTAAAATTAAGGAAACTGCACCAATGACAGAAAATTTGATAGAAAGCTTGTTGGAGACAGCTCATTTGTATAAAAGCTTTGCTTGTTTAAAGAACGATATAATTTCTGGAAGAAATTTTTCTGGAAAGGGCCAGGTGGCTCTGTAGTTTTATAGCTCCTGTGATATCAGTTAACCAAGAGAAGTGTTATATATAACTTCTGTTCTCAAAACTGAATTGTGTTTCCCTAGAAGGCTATTACATTTGAAACGACATTACAGTGGATTTAAATTCCATTTTTGTTTTATCATAGCACTAATATTTTATTATGGTATAGTATTCCTATTCTGGATATGCCTTATAAATAGACATATATTTATAAACATCTGGGAAGGTTTAAAATGTGTGTGTTTTTCAATCTATGGCACTTGATACCTGAGTTGCTTAGAAAGATATCAAACTAATAAATGAAGTGAAAAATATATCCCCCCCTTTCTAGTCTTCCTTGAAGGTACAATAATGTATCAGGGAAAAGGTTGTATCCCTTTCTCTGCTATAAAAAGTAAGAAGACCCTAATATTTGTGGGGCTCCATAAGTAGCTACAATGAAAGCCATACTGAGGAGAGAAATATGGTAGGTTTTGACTGCAGAGATTACATCACTGCTTTCTTCTATTCGTTTTAGCTATTCCTCTGTAAAAGCTGGATTCAATTCAAGGTCTTGAGATTCATTTAGAAGACTGGCATTTGGAATGAGTCCAGTTACTCCAGGGACCACGTGAGTTTTAATGTACCTGTGACAGCTGGCCCAATTGTCATTTGCTTCCATCATCTAAGCAAAATGCGGAAATCTCTGGTTAGGAGTATTCAAATTTTAAAATTGTCATTTTCCATTAGAGGGCTACATCTGTCAACTTTAGAAAAATGTTGCTCCTATGCTAAATTATTTCCCTAGAAGAAGTAATGTGACATACACTGAGTGGTCATATTATTATGATCTCAATGCATAATAATCTGGCCACTCAGTATATATCCTCTATCCTCTATAATAAAAGGCTAATATGCAAATTGTTTCCTCGACCAGGAGTTCGACCAGCAGGCTGGCCGGCCAACTGCCCATGTCCCCTACCCCTGGCCAGGCTGGCCAGATCCCACCCACGCACGAATTTATGCACTGGGCCTCTAATACACACACACACACTGAGTTTCCAGGTTATTATGCATTCAGAGAACATAATAATATAAGTGTATATATAGAGATCATAATAATATAAGTGTATATATATTAGAGGCCCGGTGCGTGAATTTGTGCATGGGTAGGGTCCAGCCAGCCTAGCCAGGGCAAGGGGATATGGGCGGTTGGCCGTCCTGCCTGCTGGTTGAACTCCTGGTCAAGGAGACAATTTGCATATTAGCCTTTTATTATATAGGATATACACTGAGTGGCCAGATAATTATGTGTTCAGAGATCACAATAACCTGGCCACTCAGTGTAGATGAGAGGTGAAAAAAAGAGAAGAAAGTATTTTTCTTCCACTCACACATTTTGATCTAAGTTTGGTTAGTATATATCTACTCTGGAGATTATTGTCTAGTACTGAACAAATTAGTTGAAATTCTTCAAACTAAGTATCCATAATTTTTTGTTCTCTCCTCTATCTTTTGCCCAAATCCCTAGTGAAGTGTTTATTCATTCAACCAATCAATTAAAATACTTTTTTAGAATCCACTATATGCCAGGGACTTCTCTAAGCACTGGAGATACAACAGTGAACAAAATGCAGCCCCTGCCCTTATAAAGATTTTATATTTGGGGGAAATGATCAAATACATAAATATAAAATATCAGCAATAAGTGGTTGAAGAAAATAAAGTGGAGTAAGTATGCATAGAATGGTTATAAAAGGCCACTTTGAAGGGGTGACATTTGAGTACAATTTTGAATGAAGTGAGGACTGGTCTTGGTTTTCTATTGATTAAAAAAAAAAATCCAGGAGGTCACTAAAATTACTGTGTTCAGAGCCGGAATTAAGAATAGACAAAGAGCTGATGAATTTGGGAAATATCATTGGGATATTCAAATAAGTCATAAAGGAGCTAAAGATCATCCACTGAAGGTCAATTAAATGATCCTAAGGATAAAAGAAGGCTGATAGAGGAAATGACTGAAATATATTATTATAATGACCATTATAAATGGAAGTCTATAAGCTGATATATCCAATTCTAGAAAAACACTTTATAAATGGTAAGTAAGAATAATGACAAGTAGATCTGAGTTTCTGGTTCTAGGATGAGTTAAAGAGATATACTTTTCCTTATTTCTCCCACTAAATACAACAAAAAACAAATAAATAACAACAACAACAACAACAAAAACAACCTGGGAATTATACCTAAAACAAAGAGAAGATTCTGAAAGGTAGAGAAAAAATGGCAGACTGGATAGAGGTTTTGGGACCCAAGGAATGACAATGTTATTTTGGATCTTCTTCTACTTTATATATCCCTGACTAGTTATTGGAGAAGCCAACACCCAGAGATGCCAATGAGCACAGATAAAAATAGTTTCAAGAAAGCCTGTTCTCCCTAACCTAAAGCTACAAACAGCAATTCAGAAAACTTTTAGACAATAACCACCCTACTGTTCCCAAACAATATAGGAAAAACTTGGGCCTTACTCTCACCCCCATCAGCAAAGGCTAAGTGGGAAACCTAGACTTCCACCTTCTCCAGATTCTAATGAGGTGACTCAACAAGCCTACTGCGTTGGTGTATCAGAGAAGGCCAAATGTATCTTTCATTTCCAACCAGCAATGTCAATAGAGGTCATGTGGTGAGCAGGAATCAGGCACCCTTTCCTCTATCAGCTAGGAGTAATGTCAGAAAAAGGTCTAGTGGGAACTTCAACTTTTACATCAACCAGCAGTAATGAGGTTCCCCTCTACTTCCCTAGTGTGTCAATGGAAGTTGAGTTGAGAACATGGACTTCTCCTTCCATGTGGTAAGAATAAAGTGGTGACCACTTCCCCTGCCAGCATAATGTCAGAGTAGACCTACTAAAATGGGAGACTTAAATAAGATCCAGAGTTTTATAACATAATATCCAAAATATCAAGGATTCAGTAAAAAAAATCACTTGTCATATGAAGAACCCAGAAAATCTCAACTTAAAGGAGAACAGATACCAACTCCATGACACAAATGCTGGAAACACAGGGCAAGCATAAAAATGCTTAAAACAAATAAAAACACACACAAAGTTTTGGCAAAGAAATATGATAGAAGATATAAAGAACCAAATGGCTCTGGCCAGTGGTACTCAGAGTTTACAGCATTGGCCCACACAGAAAAGGGTTGCAAGTTCGATTACCAGTCAAGGGCACTTACCTGGATTGTAGGTTTGAACCCCTACCCTGATCAGGGCCCGTGAGGGAAGCAACCAATAGATGTGTCTCTCACATTGTTGTTTCTTTCTCTCTCATCCTCTTTCACTCCCTTCCTTCCACTCTTTCTAAAAATCAACAGAAAAAATATTCTCAGGTGAGGATTAACAAAAATCAAACAAACAAAACACACACATAACACACACACACACACACACACACACACACACACACACACACACACACACCAAAGCAGAAGAAGAACCAAATAGAACTTTAAAACTGAAAAACACAGCAAACAAAATAAAAAGTCACAGGATAGGCTCAACAATAGAATGGCGATGACAAAGGAAAGAATTAATGGACTTGAAGATAGAATAATACAAATTGCCTAATATGAGCAATAAAGGAAAAATATAAACAGATCCTCAGGGACTTATGGGACAATAACAAAAGATCTAACATTCGTATGATTGAATTTCCAGAAGAGAAAAAGTAGAGTAGATATTCAGAAAAATAATGGGTGAAATTTTCAGAACTTTCTCCAAATACATAAACCTACCAAATAAAAAAGCTAAGCTAAAACTCCAAATAGGACCCAAAAAAAGTCCACACTTACATTCATAATAATTAAACTACTAAAAACTAAAGACAATTTTTTTTAATCCAGTGAGAAAGAACACTGCTGGACAAACAATAATGATAGCAGATATATAAGCAGAATTATACATCATGTCCATGTGAGGGGCTATTGGGGAATGCTGGGCTGGTTCAATATTTTAAAAGTCAATTAATAGAATCCATTATAGGCTAAAGAAGAAAAAATCACATAATCATATCATTTGATGCAGAAAAAGCACTTGAAAAATTCAAAAGCAATTCATGATTTTTTTAAAAAAGTCTCAGAAAACAGGAGTACAGGGAAAGTTCCTTAACTTAGTAAAGAATATTTACAAAAACCTACAGCTAACATCTTACTTAAAGGTGAAGGACTATATGTGTTTTTCCTATTATTAGGACCAAGGCAAATATATATTCTGAAACCACTCTTATTTGACATAATACTGGAAGTTCTAGCTAGTAAAAAGGCAAGAAAATTAAAGAAAAGGCATACAAACTAGAAAAGAAGAAATAAAACTGTCTCTATTTGCAGATAACATGATGGTCTATGTAGAAAATCTATTATACTACAAGCCAGTCAAAGAAAGACAAATACCATATGATTTCACTTAGTACATGTGGAATCCAGTGAACAATATAAACTAATAAACGAAATAGAGAAAGATTCATAGATACAGAGAACAGACTGACAGCTGTCAGAGAGAAGAGGGAAGGAGGCTGGGTGAAAAAGATGAAGGGATTAAGAAGAAGAAAAAAGAAACCTCATACACAGATAGGAGTACTTTGATTACTAGAGGGATTGGGAAATGTGGGAAGGAAGAAGAGAGTAAAGAGGGCAAAATGGTGATGGAGGCAGAAGTGGCCTGGGGTAGTGAACACACAATGCAATATTCAGATTATGTATTAGAGAATTGTACCCCTGAAACTTATATAATTTTATTAACCAATGTCATTGTTCAATAAAAAATAAATGTTAAAAGAAAAGGGGAAAAAATGAAAACCTCCTAAAACTATTTTGGAATTCAGAAACATCAGCTAAGTCAGTGTTGGTGGTACAGTAGTGAGCATAGTTGCCTTCCAGAAACATCAGCTAATATACCAACAGATAGAAATCAAGTGTATTTCTACATACTAGCAATAAACATTTGAACACCAAAATTAAAAATATATCATTTGCAATCATTCAAAAACAATATTTAGTATAAATCTAATAAAATGCATACATGACTTATATGCTAAAAATTATACAAATGATGAAATAAAAGAAGATATCAATAAATAGAGACACCAACTGTATTCATGAACTAAAAGACTTAATATATTAAAGATGTCCATTCTCCCTCAAAATGACATTTGGCAAGATATGGCTGTCAAAATTTCAGCAAGATTTTTTCTAGCTATAGACAAACATCCTAAAATTTATATCAATAGACAAAGGAATTAGAAAAGCAAAATCAATTTTGGAAAAGAAGAATAACATAAGAGAAATTGGTCTATCCAATTTCAAGATTTGTAAAGCACCAGTACTCAACAAATGGTGCTAGAGCAAGTAAATATTTAAAAATGAACCTGATGTAACTCTGACATATTAAGGAAAAATTAATTCAATTTGTATTATGAACTTTAAAAGTAAATTTTTTTAAAAAATTATCTTTATTATTGAAAGTATTACAATGTGTACAAAAGGAGATAACTTTAAAACGTTAAGAGGAAAGCAGGGGAAAATCTTTGGGCTTGGTGAAAATTTCTTAGACATAGAGTCAAAAGTAAAACCCATAAAAGAAAAAAAAGTTAAATTATATTTCATCAAAATTTTAAACTTTTGCTCTATAAAGACTATTAAGCAGATGACAAAAACAAGCCACAGATGGGCAAACCTCAAATATGTTCAAAGCACATATCTGACAAAGTAACTCATGTACACAAAATATATAAAGAACCCTCAAAGCTCAAATTGGATCACTCAAAGCTTAACAATAAAAATAAAAACAATCCACTTAGAAAAAAAAAAAGTCAAAGGACATGAAGAGATTTTATCAGAAAGGATATTCGAATGGCAAATAACCAGATAAAAAGATATTCAACATAGCTAGCCCTTACAGAAATGCAAATTACTATTGCAATGAGATATCACTCATACCTATGTAAATAGCTAAAATAATAAAAAGTGACACTGCTACATGCTGCCAAGAATGCAGAGAAATTGGATCACTCATATTGCTAGTGGGAACATAAAATGGCATAGCCACTCTGGAAAGCAGTTTGTCAGTTTCATAAAAACGGATGGAATGCCTATCCACTATCATGGTATCCCACATAGAATCCATTTTAATCAAGGAATTTATTCACAGCATATGAAGATGGTAATAATCCCATGCTCCTGAGATTCATTAGTTTTACCATATTCCCCACCGCATGGTATGATCCAGACTTGCTACAGTGGTAGAATAGCCTTTAAAAGATTAAAGTAGCCGAAGCCGGTTTGGCTCAGTGGTAGAGCGTCGGTCTGCGGACTGAAAGGTCCTAGGTTCGATTCCAGTTAAGGGCATGTACATTGGTTGTGGGCACATCCCCGGTAGGGGGTGTGCAAGAGGCAGCTGGTCGATGTTTCTCTCTCATCGATGTTTCTAGCTCTCTATCTCTCTCCCTTCCTCTCTGTAAAAAAATCAATAAAATATTTTTTTTAAAAAGATTAAAGTACACAGTACTAATTTGGTGGTGATGCCTTCTAGGATACAGTATGTTCTTTAAATCAATGTCCAATATATGATTCCACTTATGTGAAGATTAGTAACAGACAATTAACTTATGGCAATAGGAGTCAGAATAGTGGTTGCCTGTGTTAGTTAGAGATGGAGTGGAAGGGGTTATAGGTAATCTTTCTGATATGATGCAAATTATTTATGTCTTCATTGTGGTGATGATAACCAAGTGCATGTGCGTTTTTAAAAATCATCCAAATGTACACTTAAGTTTGTGAATATCACTATGTAAATTTTATCTCAATATTTAAAAACCTTTTTAAATAGCAAAATGTTAGAGAACTCTTTTGTCTCAAATGTAGAAGTAAAAAAAAATTACAAGTTAAAAATTCAAATAACTTGAGATAAATTCACAAATAATATACTCATAATAGACTACAGAAACAAATCATTTTTTTTCCTCCCAGGGAGGCATATGATGATTTCCTAATAAAGCACTCTCAGAATCATGTACAGGCTGAATAACAGATATGCCTCATCATGAACATTTTTTTACATTTCTACCTATGAATTAAAGTCTACCAATGGGAAAAAATCTAGCTTTATCCTTTTAGCTTATGATAAATGAGTAATAAATACCCTTTAAAAAGTCCATGATGGCAGTACCTTCTTCTTTTTCCCCACCAGTACAAATTTCAGTCTTCCCATAATAACTTATTTTACAGAGTAAAAGTATTCCAGATCTAACTGGTAAGAATTGGCTGTACTACAATAACACAGATGTATATTGATTACCCTGGGGGAGATGATATCCCAATACTATCAAATGCATAGCATATTGTTATTTGATATGTTGCTCCTGCTTCTGAGATGCAAATCAGTTATTCTGTTCCATAACTAGTAATATTAGAAGTATAAGTGTAAGAATTGGAAACAATTCAAAGTTGTAGAGAAAAATTTATAACTCTCTAAACTGAAACTGGCATAAAAAGTAACCACTCATTCATCTCTTAAGTATTTATTAAGTGCCTACCATATGTCAAAGCCTGTACTAGGTGTCCAGCATTTAAAGATGGGTAAAATAGCATCATTGACTTCTAAGAAGTAATAGCCTAAATGAGAGAAACAAATAAATGAACATATAATTATAAAGTAGTATCATCATGGCAACAATAAAAATATGAACAAGACATAACCAAGTACAGAGGAAAGACAAGGGAAGGTTTTCTGAATGAGATAGTACCTGAACTGACTTTGAAGGATGAGCAGGCATTAGCTAGGTAGGTGATGAGAAATGTAGAGAGGGCCTTTCAGGCACAATGGACTACATAAGGAAAGGCAGAGACATGGAGGAGAGAAGCAGAATAAACTATGAATAGATTAAGCATTTTAAGAAAGGGAGTGACAGGATCCAATTTTAAATAGAAAGTCTGGCAATGTGAGGGATGCATCAGAAGGGACAAAAGGGGAGGCAAGAAGAGCTAACTAAGAGACTGTTGTAGTTTAGAAAGCAGTAATGTGATGTTGAACTAGGGAGGGCAATAGCAATAGAGAGAATAGAGCAGATTGTGGTCAATGGTGAATTTTACTTAACTTGGCTTTCAAGATGCCATACTCTCTTGATTTCCCTCCTACCTCTCACTGGCCATTCCTTTTCAGTTTTCTTTACTGATTTCCCCTCTATTCCCCAACTTTTAAAAAAGAGGATTAACTCAGGACTCAGTCCTTGGATCTCTTTCTATCTTTACTCTCTTGACTTTAGATTCTATGTATGTGCTAAAGACTGCCAAATGATGGTTCATGCCCAGATCTTTCCATCATACTCCAGACTCATATACTCCCCTACCTGCTTGACATTTCCACTTAGATGTCTAATCAGCATCTCAAACTAATATGACCAAAACTGAACTCCTGCATGTCAAGCTTATTCTAACTATAGTCCTTCCCATTTCTATAAGTGTACCTCCTTCCTCAGACCAAATAACTTTGAATTCATCCTTGACTTCTTCCTTGCATACTTCATATCTGATCTATCAGCAAATCCTATTTATTGTACCCTAATAATATATCCTAAATCTGTCCAATTCTCATCATCTAATACTGTTTCCACCCTGCCTCCAGCAGCCATCATCTCTTGTTTGGAATTTTACAGCTGCTTCCTATCTAGTATCCCTGATTCTACCTTGCCCTTACACTTAGAATCTCTTTCCAAGACAGGAGCCATCACAAAGCTTTGAAATGCCAGATCAAAACACTGTTGTGCTCAAAATCCTTGGAAGTTTTCTAGTTTTATTCAAAGTAAAAACCAATGTCCTTACTATGGTCTCAGGCCCTATAATATCAACTCTCTTGTCCAATTATTCACTTGTAAATTAACCTCCTATCTCATTCCCTTGCTCATCTGCTCTATTTAGCCACACTAACTCCTTGACTGATTGATAGTCCCTTGAACAACTCAGACACTCTTGACCAGTGGTTCTCAATCTTTCTAATGCCGCAACCCTTTAATACAGTTCCTCATGTTGTGGTGACCCCCAACAATAAAATTATTTTCATGGCTACTTCATAACTGTAATTTTGCTACTGTTAATGAATCGTAATGTAAATATCTCCCTCGCAGGCCTGGTCCCTCCCAACTGCCCTCCCATGGTGGCCATCTTGTGGCAGCCATCTTGTATCCACATGGGGGCAGCCATCTTGTGTTGAAATAATGGTCAATTTGCATATTACTCTTTTATTAGTAGGATTTGTCACACGTTTAGTCTACTTTTCCTATCTCCGCCTTGAAATATGCACTAAAATAATATATGGGACTGCATTTAACTGTAGTTTATATCTTATTTTATATTAAATTATACTAATTGAATTATAGCACTAAAATTAAAATGTAGTTACAGTTAATGTCAACCATTTTCTGCTATTTTTCTGTATGGTTCTATAATTGTAGGAATCATAGATAAATTTTACCTTTTGATGTTAACTTTTGTTCTCACATGGCTTTTCAGTTTCTTGTACTGTTTCAATAAACAATATCTTTAGAACTCATATGTGTGTATATAATTACATATAAATTAATATACATGTATTTAAGCTTTGACATTTTTCTAAAACTCTTTAATTATGGAAGAAGATATAAATTTTCATACTTTAAGAGATAGGATATGTTCCTGGTTTCATAAATAAAAAGTTGGCTTTAGCTCTGTACCTTCCCCTTTTGTAAAACTTCAGTTGTGTCTTTTGAAGATAAAACAGGTATCAAAAAATCTGTAACAGAAAGTTTCTAAGATGATTCCCAATAATCCGTGCCTCCTGGTATTCACAAACCTTTCTGCAATTAGCTCTCCTTGAATTTGATCTGAATATATTGATTTGTCATAATTATATGGCTAAAGTGATGGGATGTTACTTCTGAGATTATGTTTCAAATGACTGTATTAGGATATAAAATGAGCATTCTTTCTCAGGCTCTTGGATTGCTCTCTTTGGGGTAGCCAGCTGCCATATCATGGGGCAGCCCTCTGGAAGCCTATGTGGCTAAGGTCTGTGGTTGGCTAACAAGCACACACTTGAAAGCCAACTCTCCTATCCATCCAATCCTTAGATGAGACCACAGTCTAAAATCCTAAACCAAAGGCATCTAGCTAAATCATGCCTAGATTTCTGACCCACAGAAATGGTGAGATAATGTTTTCTGTTTAACATGCTAAGTTTGAGGGTAATTTGTTACACACAAGTTGATAACTAATACAAAAGTCCAAGCTCAATAGTCATTACTATATAACTACTTTATGAGGAAATCCACAAATATCTAATAACTTATTTTCTCCAGTAAAATCACATATATTTCTCCTTTATAGTTACTTATACAAAAAAAAACAACACAAAAAAAAACGAAATAAAATTATTTTAACCATAAAATTGGACATAGTCTTTTCAATCCAACCAACTCACTGGTCTTCTGAGGGACTTGCAACTAAAATTTATGAAACAAGACCAAAACAAATGTAAACTAACTCAAACTTCTTAATGGCTATGATTATGACGGCTTAAATTCCAAAGTTGTTATTAATTTAGATACAAAATTATTGCATCAGACACCACCAGAAAAAAAGAATATATCCTATACAGATTAATAGCACATCCTAATAGGACTGGAAGGTAAGGCTATCAGTAGTGTTTTAGTCTATAGAGTTCTGCAAATACACATACATCATTTACCTCTCTCTGGCTGCCTCACATGCAAGTCAGCAAAGCTAACAATCCACCTCCATTTTCAATGTGCATGCATATCTACAACATTATGCTAGCTTCCAATAATAGTGCCTGAGAAGCATTTAGAGAGAATTGATATATCTGCAGATGTTTGTGTCTGAAGACATGGATCATTAATTATTTCCTTCAATGTGTTTATATTTATAAAATTTGCAAAACTTTTAGCAGCATTAGCCAAACATCTTCATTTAGTTATTGATTACCCACTTTATGCCAAGTATAATTCTAGGCACTTAGGAGGCATTGAGTAAGATATACAATACAAAGATCCCTGCTTTCACAGAGCTTGCTTTATTTCTTAAATATCTTTTCTATGAAATGTGACATGGTTGATTTTCATCTCCTTCTTGAAACCCTATCCTCCCTTGGCTTCTGCAATCTGATATTATTTTGTTCCCCTAATAGACTTCAATTTTTTTTTCAGTCTTCTTCACTTGCTACTCCTATCAAAAACTACTAGCTTTATCATAAGGTTTAGTTCCTGGGCTCCTGATTTATATAATTTGTTCCTCAGAAAATGCATTTATTTCCTTAAGCCCAGTGATCATCTCTTTAATGTAGCCTCTCAAGTTTATAGTTCTTGTCCAACTTCTTATATGGTGAGTCTTTATGTACACATACTAGTATTTATATTAGGATAATCCCACATCTTCAACAAAAAAGTTAATAACATAATAATCTACTACTTAAAATGGATTTCTTATGCTCTTTTATAATCCATCAATGACAGAACTATTCTTTCTGTCATCTAGTCTTAAAATTAATCCCCCCTTTCTAATCAATCAAGTCCTGTTCATTTTGCCTTTATAATATCTCTTATAGCCATTATTTATTTTGCATTCCCATGACTAGGTCCTCATCACTTCATGCATGTATGGCCATAATATTGTCCTAATTGATTTCTAGTATTTCTATTTCCAACCTCTAGATTTATTTTCATAAAATATCACTTTTATCATGCCATTATCCTGAATCACAAATGTTTACTACTTTCCCATTGTCCATAAATTCTAAATTCTTCATCCTGACATTTAAAGCTTCATAATTTGGCTGTAGTCTATTTATATAACTAATTTCTTGTTATTCACCAGTGAAAACTATTTACTCTAGTCAAGATGACCTCCTTATAGTTCCTAGAGCATATTATGCTTGTTTTGTTCTCTAGGATTGCTCATAATGGTCAGCAAGCTTGGAAAGTGTTTTTCCCACTCTTGTTCTACAAAACCCTAGCTATGCTTAAGTCTCTCATTTCAACAAATCTTTTACCATTTTAGTTCACACTCTTCATTCTTATGGTTTAGTGCTTACTGTCTGTGTAATTAGGTTTGGCACTTAGTCATATTTTCCCATTTTATATTTTTCATTATTTCAGTTTCCCTTACAGGAGTTTAGGCTACTTAACAGTAAGAAAACAAGTGTCCTCGTTTCTTCTTCCCACCATTTTTTTTAATAGTCCATAATAGCAGTTCTAAAACTTTTTGGTTAAGATGCCTATAATTTTTTTGAAAGTATTGAGGATCTCAAAGGTTCTTTGATTTTTGTCAGGTATATCTATCAATACCTTATACTAAAAATTATATCTGTGACTTTTTTAGAGTATTGTTTAATTAATTTAAATATAACAATAAATCTAACACAAGTTAACATAAATGTTTAGAAAATAACTATATTTTCCCAAACAAAATTTAAAAAATGTCTTTGTTTTACAAATTTGCAAATATATTTTACAGAAGTTTCCTAGAAGACAACTGGATTCTTATGTCCACTCTGCATTAATCATTTGTGATATGTTCTTTAGTATATGAAGAAAATCTGACATCATGTAAATATGTCATTGAAAATGGAGGAGTACTTAAATACTCTTTTCAGGTAATTATGGATATTCTTCTTTAACACTGCACCAAAATTTGACAATGATAATGTCTTTAAGATAAATGGAATGGGGAAACTGAATCTACATTAATGAACTTTTGAAATTTTGTTATATTTAAACCCAATGGTCAATCTCATACTTTTAATAGATCTTTTTATCCAGGCATGACTTTACAACACTGATCATTTAACAAACATTGTTTCATTGAGTTATGCAGATCTTCCAAATGGAGATACATTTCACCATATGACATTTTAAAAATCACAAAAGTTAATATCACTGCTGATCTCGTCAGAAAAGGCTGTAAGTATTGTAAGGTCACAAGCTTATGGTGACAAATTACAAGTGTTTGAAAATTCTAATTTTTACTTTAAATCTCAAATTTCATCATTGACAACAAATATTGTCAGCTATTGTTCTTAAAATAATGGACTTACTCTATTTTTCAGAAATGTCTGCCAAACAGCCAAGACTGAATAACCATAGTCGTTAGTTGTTCTTTCAAGAAAATTGGAGTTCTACGTAAAAAAGGTGTTAGTTCAGTTTGCAACCCAATCATGCAAGTGCTTTACCTTAAGACATTATCATGCTTCTGTATGTATAAGAAGTGCTTTAAGCATACTTCCCATTTGAGTTCATAAAATATATGAACTCATCAAATTGTGTACACTAAATGTGTATAGTACTTTGTATATCAATTATACCTCAATAAAGCTGTTAAAAAGATATGTAACAAGGGTCAAGATTTAATGAAATTAATAATATTTACTGTTTTATCAAAGACATTATTAAGTGAAAATGTCTTTCTCTTTTAACTGTGAGTGTGATGGTAAAGAATATAATTACTAACTAGTATGGTTTGTTGCCACTCCCTTGATTTGTGCCAAGACACCAACAGTTTTCCCACCATTCTCTTGCACCATCAGTGAAAACCTCAACAAGGGGAAAACAGCAAGTAATGCCTTAGAATTATTGTGAACATAGTTTTGATCTCTCAGACTCTCTGACAGTCGTTTTTTTCTTTATTGATTAAGATATTATATGTGTGTCCTTATCCCTCCACTGCGCCCCTATCCCCCAACTCATGCCCTCACCCTTTTGGTGTCTGTATCCATTGGTTAGGCTTATATGCATGCATACAAGTCCTTTGGTTGATCTCTCCTCCTTACCTCCACCCTCCCTATCTTCCCTATGAGATTTGACTGTCTAATCGATGCTTCTCTGTCTCTGATCTGTTTTTGTTCATCAGTTTATGTAGTTCATTATATTCCACAAATGAATGAGATCATGTGATATTTATCTTTCTCTTACCGGCTTATTTCCCTTGAGGATACCAAGGGGTATGGACACATACTGGGAACCACTCACAGTGGTGGTACACTTGAATCTACACTTTGAGGTTGACACTATACCTAGAACTCTTCCATTCTTCAGTTTTACCTCTGGTCACTCCACTGTTTTCTTATTGAGCTCAGTTCTCTTCTTTTACCATATACTCTATGAATGATATCATTTACTTAATAGTTTTAGTTACTACCTATGAACTAATGATTTCACCAAATCTATATCTCCAATGTAGATTTGTCTTCTGTTCCGCAGATCTATATTTCTGATTAATATCGTGTAGATACTTACAAATTGATATACTCAAAACATAATTCATTTTTTTCTTGTAAATTCATTTATATTCCTGAATTTTCTATGTAGGCTGTTAGCACCTTTGTTCTTCCAGTCACCCAAACTAGAAATCTACCAGTCATCCTTAACTCTTCCTCACTTTTACCCATAAATGGCCAGCCAGGTAACATCGAATTATGATACTGTGGTAACATCAATATTGTAATACAATGGGGAGTGGCAAAGCATAAATCAAACTAGAGAATGCATGTTCCATTGAAGAGACATTCATATTCAAACAGTGCATGGGCGAAACAAAGCATTTGTTAGTTGCCAGCTTGTGATACTTGGTAACTCTGAAATATCTGTCTTTCCATTTCCACTGCTATTTTTCTAATTTATATCCATATCATCTCTTGCATAGCCTATTGCAATAGCCTTAAAACTGACCCCTCTGTCTCCAATTTCTACAAATACATCCCCTTGCTGAATTATCCAGATTTACCTTTTAGGAGGCAAAGAAAGTGGTCTAACATGCAAATCTGGTCACTTATTTAAAACCCTAGATTAAAATACCATTATAGTTCCCACTCACCTATAAGGAAAAAATACATATTCCTTAGCACAATGTTAATCTATAACCTATTTCCCTTCACTTACTACTTCAATTTAGCTTTTCTCTACTTTTCTATTCTTAGCTATAGAACTAAGACTTACTAATTGGTTCTTATATGCCAAGCACTGTTCCAAATTACATACATTGACTCATTAGTCCTCACAACCATGAAGATATGTATCACTATGAAGCCCATTTTACAGATGAGGAAACTGAAGCACGAAGTTAAATTGAACCATTGGGAGTTCATCACATGTTTCAGGATTCTGTGTCTTTGCATCTGCTATTCACTCTGACTGAAATAGTTTTTGTTTTCTAACAAACTTCTACCACTTTTCAAGATTTAGATCAAATGTCATCTATTTGAGCTACTTCTCTGGCTAACCCATTCCCCAGGTAAAATTAAGTACTAGGTGTACCAGTTAATAATGCAGATTTTTTTTCAATAGATGGAGTTACACATGTGTTGCTATACCAGTATATGAGATTAGATATGTATGCTATTTTGTTGTATTGTCAGCAAGCTTCAAAACTTCATGTCAAATTTGCTGAAGGTATTAACATCATAGATATTTTTACACTTAAAATGTCGAAAAATGAATAAAAATTTCATGCCAAAAAAAAAGAGCATTTGTAGGAAGTTTTAATTCATTATTTTGAAGAAGAAAATATTGTATACTCCAGGAAGCTTATGGTGAACATGCTCCATCTCAAGATACTTGTGAACGCTTGTTTAAAAGTGTTGATTTCGATGTGAAAAACAAACAACATCCAGGTCAACCGAAAAAGTTTGAACACCAACAATTACAAGCATTATTGGATGAAGATGCGTGTCAAACTCAAAAACAACTTGCAGAAAGTTTACATGTTGCTCAGCAAACAATTTCTGATTGTTTACAAGCAATGGGAAAGATTTTAAAGGAAGGAAAATGGGTGCCAAACCAATTGAACAAAAGACAAAGAGAAAATCGAAAAGTCATCAGTAAAATGTTGCTTCAATGGCACAAAGAAAGTCTTTTTTGCATCAAATTGTGACTGGTGATGAAAAGTGGATTTGTTTTGAGGACAGCAAATGCACAAACTCGTAGGTTGATTCAGGTCAACCATCAACATTGACTGCAAGGCCAAATTGCTTCGGAAAGAAGACAATTCTATGCGTTTGGTGAGATCAGGAAGATTGTGGTGTATTATGAGCTTCTAAAACCAGGTGAAACCATTAATACTGATCACTACCAATAACAAATAATCAATTTGAACCATGCTTTCATTGTAAAATGACCACAATGTACCAGAAGACACGAGACAAAGTAATTTTGCTTCATGATAATGCACCATCACAAACTTCAAAACCAGATAAAGACACGTTAAAAGATCTTGCCTGTGAAGTATTAACCCACCAGCTATATTCACCAGATCTTGCTCCTTCAAATTACCACTTGTTCCGATACATGGCACACACACTTTCTGAGCAGCACTTCAAAACACATGAAGAAGTGGAAAATTGGGTCTCTGAATGGTTTGCCTCAAAACAAGAAAAGTTCTATTGGGACGATATCTACAAATTACCTGAATGATGGGGGGAATGTGTAGCTAACCATGGACATTACTTTGAATAAAGCACTTTTGATGTTTCTCTTGAAATTATCATGTTTTATTTGATTACAAAATCAGTCAATATTAACTTGTACACCTAGTATTCTTTCATACTTTTGGAAATATAAACTACATATTACAACTTACCAAAAATAAACATCTGCCTAGCACATAGTACAGCAGAACAGTGGGTTACCAGTAGCAGATAGTCCTTGCTATAAACAGTACACTACAATTTCTACTTTTATGAAAAAGTGAGAAGAACAAGGTAAGGGTGGTTTTGTTCCTGCACCCCATTCCCAACCTCACTCTTCTATAACCCCTATCACATACCCCATGACAGGTAATCCTAGATGACTTGAAGCAAAAGTCATAACTTTTATATATTGGATAACCCTTATCTGGAGCCTTACAATCCATGAGGCTTAACCCCACTACATAATCTCTCAATAAGGTGATATTTATTTGGATAATTGGAACTGTCAAAATCAATAAGAAAAGTTTAAAAACAGCCATGACAAGACATTCTGAAATGAGGAAGAGAATATAAGTCACTGATTACTATGATTTTTACAGAGAAAGCTATACAGTCTTTCCTAAATTGAGCATTAAGGTATAAAAGCTCCTTATTCTCTAACACATTTAGCGTTTGAACATGTGTAATCTAGCATCTTCCACTAGGCAGGAATTTAATGAACATTTTGTGAGAACATCTGTTTGTTATTTATCTTTGTCTCATTCTACACATCACAAATCCCTTTTTACCACCAGGACAGAATAAAAATCACCATTTTATTATATAGTGTTCATAAATTTAAACTTCAACTAGTTAAAGAGAAGCAATCGTCAGCACTGTATTCTACCTGATGTTACAAGGAAGTACAAAGGTGAGGCAGTAGAGGGAAACTATTAAATATATAAATCCTTTTAACACACACTCTGCCAATGGCTACTATGTTTTACTGTTCCAGCTATTGCTAAAAAGAATTAAAAGCTGCTCTATCTTTCTAGAAGGGCATTCTTTTTTGCCCTCTTGAGTCCATGTCCAAAAAAAAAAAAAAAAAAAAAAAAAAGGAATGGTTTTGTCTTAATAACTATTTTTTGCTCTATGTTCTACAGGGAGAAATTTAACAAAGAAACAAATGAGATTATCAGGTATTGATCTTTCCCCCAAAGCTTTATTGAGATATAAATGACATACAACATTCTGTAAGTTTAAGGGGTATAATGTGATGATTCGATATATGTGCATATTATAAAAAGAATGCTACAATAAGATGAGTTAACACTTTGAAAATCTGGGAAACAAGAGAGAGCTACTATATTTTCTTCAATACATCTATCTTATTTTATGAAGCTACTGAATGGAATTTCGAAGTGCTCCCACTACTCATTTTTTAGAAGGAGCCAGACTCAAGGCCTTTGTTATCAGGAATGGCCAGTGTCATGAGCTGAGGCTAGTGCAAAGCTTAGGTAAAGTGACTATAGCCATTTCTGGAAATATATCCATCATAATATCTACCTGAAAACGTTATGTGTTTTAAGGTAGTTAACAGCATAGAATAAAATCTTCAGCAAAACAGTAGTTATAGTTGATTTTTCCTAGATTCAAATATACTATCCTATATGCTACCAAGAATAATAAAGTAAGGAATAAGAAAGGCACAGTCCTTGCCTTAAGAACTTATAATCATTTCTTTCCACTATCCATTTATAATACACAAACATCAGTTTTATATAAGAACAAATTTAGCCATGTAAACTCACTAAAAAATAGGGGGAGATATAATACCCAATTAAACATTGATTCTGATGATACAGCAAATAGTATTGCAGATCATAGAAGGGGAAAATCATTGTATGCTGGCAGAAGAGGGGTGCTTTCTATGATGTACGGAATTTGAATTTGGTAAATCGGATAGGATTTAGAAAGATAAATGTGGAGGACAAGCTAATCATAAAATTAATCTATATCATGCACCTTAATTCTATCCCAACACTTAAGTTCTTTACTACAGAAGTGTTTTGAAAGTCCCTCCCCATAATACCATCAAACAGGTAAGGAACATATGTTCCTTTCTAAGCCACTGGGAAACAGAAGCCTCAGATAGGAATTGATCTGAATATTTGATTTAAGTAATTGATGTTAAAATATGATTGAAGATTAATCATTCCATGAGACATTTGTATCTTAAAAGCAGAGGTCATCAACCAATACAGAATCTCTAATTAGTACAAATTTTCTTTCTGTTAATCCTCACCTGAGGATATTTTTTTCCATTGACTTTTAGAGAGAGTAGAGGGTGGGGAGAGACAGAGAGAGAGAAACATTGATGTGAGGGAGACATATTGATTGGTTCCCTCCCGCACACTCCCTGCCATGGGCCAGAGATCGAGATGCCTGCAACTGAAGTACATGCCCCTGACCTGAATTGAACTGTGACCCTTCAGTCCACAGACTGATGCTATAACCATTGAACAAAATTAGCTAGGGCTCCAATATTACCCCGAGGTGGCATATCCCTTATCTACTTGATTTCAATATCATCCTATACTTAATACCTACCAACTATTACCTACTCAAATTTCCAATCTACCTCTGCCTGTCAGATCATCATACAAACAGGGGCAATGAAGAAAGGAAAGAAATGAAAAGAAGGAAGAAAGGCAGGGAGAATTTATTGTAAAAGCTAGATGAAACCTATAAAACCAGCTTTCTAATTAAAATCCTGATTGAATTCACTTAGTCTTAGGGACTGGATTCTCTCCTCCATAAGAAGTGCTTATCATGGTCTAAAAAGGTAAACACTGTTCCATTTGTAATGCGGAAACACAATCTGGCACTTTTGGCACCATCTGAGTCATAGAGTGTGAGGAAATTAGAAAGGCTCTATAGAACAACTGACTCTTTCGTAGTAAAATTTGGGAAGAAAGGACAAAGGCTAATAAAAGCAGCAGAGCAAGATTGGCAGCATAGGCAATTAGAGGAGTGCACGAAAGTAGATCAAACAATGGAGATGATACAGATCTACATCTCAAGAACAAAAAAGAAAATTTAGAAACTAGTGTTAAGCAAGGGAATGAAGAAAAATAAGGAAAGCAAAGAAATAAAAGACAGATTATAAACACCTGGTACATGTAGGAGGGCCAGATTCATGTGTAGCTTTGAAATCTCAATAAACTTTTTTGTAACACTCTATTCCAATTTCAAAAGGTATCACTACTATGGTTAAAAAGCAAAAACAAAACAGAAAATACAAAAACAATACACATATACATACACATGCATACTTACATAAATACATGGATATGCACATATATGAGCATAAGCATTATAACAGAAATAAATGCATAGACTAGTGTACATACCCCCTCAGCACACACATGAATACACACACACACACACACACACACACACACACTACACACGCATGCACTCCAGGATGAGAGTGAACAAACAATAGGAAACAATCTCTGACTTAGGTAATTTTCTCCTTCAACTTTGTCTCTTGGCTTCTTCACTGAAACAGGAATTACCCTAATGCATTATGTATGTTGGTCTATAAACAGGGCTCTTCATTTTGGTTGTCTTATATTACATATTTCCAACATGGGGGTTCTGGCTACTTCAGAAATAAAAAGATGTAAAAAAAATATAGGCTTTAATTATGAAGTGGAATTACTGGTGAGAAAAGGTATATGGAAATTATATATGGAGTCTACCCCCCTCATTGGGTCCCATTCTAAATGAGGTTTGTAAAAATTAGTAACTCTCTAGACTCAATGCAATCACTTTCAAAAGCCAAGCTGGCTTTTTAAATTTTTTTATTAAATTATTATATGTATACATATCTTACCATTGCCCCCCCGACTCCCATACATGCCCTCCCTCCCCAGAGTTTTGTGTCCATTGGTTATACTTATATGTATTCACACAAGTCCTTCGGTTGATCTCTTATCTCCCCCATATACACTGCCTGGTCTGTGTGGCTCAATGGCTGAGTGTTGATCCCCACACCAAAAGGTGGCTGGTTCAATTCCTAGTCAAGGCACATGCCAGGGTTTCATGCTCAATCCCCAGTAGGGGGTGTGCAGGAGGCAGCTGATAGATGTTTCTGTTCCATTGATGTTTCTTTATCTCTCTCCATCTCCCTTCCTCTCTCAAAACAAACAAACAAACAAAAAAACACACACAAAAAACACATAGTTTTTAAAAAAAGAAATTAACACAGAGATTCTAAAATTTAAATGGAAATACAGACAGTCCTCAGGTTACATCAGACTCCACATGTGTCGTTTTGTGGTTACGTTGCCATCTCCCATTTATTTATAAAAAAGAAACGTTCCATCATTTCGATGTATGTACATATGTGATGTATGTTTTTATTATTTATTTACTACGAAGTCAAGAATTGTTATCTTTCTTTTAATTTTTTTTTTACTGTTTTACTTCATTACTGCTGTGTATGTGCTCCATGTGAGTGACATAGGTGCTTATGGAGGTGGGTCCCAACTTATGGTGAAAATCGCATTACATTGAGCCATAGGAAAGGATCTCCAATGTAATTCGAGGACCTACTGTATAAGATACCCAAAATAATCTTGAAAAAGAAGAACAAAGTTGGAAGACACATACTTTCCAACTTCAAAAATTACAAAAAGCTATAGTAATCAAGACAATACGATACAGGCATAAGGGAAGGTATGCAAAAACAGTGTATGTAATAGAATTGAATATCCGAAAATAAACTCATATTTGCCATCAGTTGATTATTGACAAGAATCATGCAAGGTAGAAAGAATCATGCAAGGTAGAAAGAGTAATCCTTTCCAAGAATGGTACTGAGACAACTGGACTTAAATGTAAGTTATAAAACTATTAAAATCTTAGAAGAAACCATAGACAGAAAAATCTCAGACATCTCTCGTAGTAATATGTTTAGTGATACATCTCTTAGGGCAAAGGAAACTAAGGAGAAAATAAACAAATGGTACTACATCAAAATAAAAAGCTTCTGCACAGCAAAAGAAACCATCAACAAAATGAAAAGAGAGCCCACTGCAGGTGAGAACATATTTGCCAATGATATATCTGATAAGGAGTTAATTTTAAAAATATATAAGGAACTCATACAACTTAACAAAAGGAAGACAAACAATCCAATGGGAAAATGGACAAAGGATCTAAATAGACAGTTCTCCAAAGTGGACATATAGAAGGCCAAGGGACATCACATGAAAAAATGCTCAGTCACTAAGCATCAGAGAGATACAAATTAAAACAGCAATGAGGTATCACCTCACACCTGTCAAAATGGCCATCAGCAACAAATCAAAAAACGACAAGTGTTGGTGAGGATGTGGAGAAAGGGGAACCCTAGTGCACTGCTGGTGGGAATGCAGATTGGTGCAGCAACTGTGGAAAACAGTATGGAATTTCCTCAAAAGATTAAACTGCCATTTGACCCAGTGATCCCACTTCTAGGAATATATCCTAAGAAATGAGAAACACCAATCAGAAAAAAAATATATATGCACCCTTATGTTCATAAGTAGCACAATTTACAATAGCTAAGATTTGGAAACAGCCTAAGTGCTCATCAGAAACTGAGTGTATGAAAAAGCTGTGGTACATTTACACAATGGAATACTACACAGCTGTACAAAAGAAGGGACTCTTACCATTTGCAACAGTATGGGTGGGCCTGGAAAGTATTATGCTAAGCAAAATACTGGGTCACTGGGTCAAATGGCAGGTTAAGCCAGTCAGAGAAAGCCAAGTATCACATGGTCTCACTCATATGGAATCTAATGACCAAAATAAACTTATGAACAAAGTAGATCCAGTGACGTAGAAGCATGGGACAAATGACAAATTTCAGAGGGAAGGTGGGGAGTGATTAACCAGGGAACTTATATGCATATATGTGTAGCACATGGATACAGATAATAGTGTGGTGCAGGCCTGGGAGGGGTGGGTGCTGGATGAAGGGAATCAATGGGAGGGGGAGAAACAAAGGGGACATCTGTTATACTTTCAACAATTAAGATAAATTACAAGAAAAAAAAGAAAATTATAAAACTTTTAGAGGAAAACGTAGGAGTAAGTCGTCTTTGGAACCTTTTAATAGGCAATGGTTTCTTATATATAACACATAAACAACAAAGAGAAAATGGATAAGTTGGCTTCATCTGAATTAGAAATTTTGTATGCTGCAAATCATGAAAGTTAAAAGACAGCCTACAGAGTGTTATAAAATATTTGCAAAACCATGGGATACCACTTCACACCTATTAGCATAGCTTTGAACAAGAGACAATAAGTGTTGACAAGATTGTGAATAAACTGTAAACCTTACACATTGCTGATGATATTGTAAAATTGAATGACCACTTTGGAAACAATTTTGAGGCTCTTCAAAAAATTATACACAAAGTTACCATATGACCCAAGTATATACTCCTAGGTATATACCCAAGAGAAATGAACACCTGTGCCCACACAAAAACTTGTGCATGAATGCTCATAGCAGCATTATTGACAATAGCCAAAAAATGAAAATGATACAAATGTCCATCAACTCATGAGTAGGTAAACATAAGTGTGGCACAGCAATACAATGGCATGGTATGCAGTATAAAAAGGATTGAAGTACTAATACAAGCTACAACATGGATGAACCTTGAAAACATTATGCTATGTGAAAGAAGTCAAATGCAAAAGGACATAGTTTTCATGGTCCTATTAATATGGAATATCCAGAATAGGCAAATCCATAGAGAGATGGATCAATGGTTGCCTAGCTATGAGGAGAGTGTGAGATAGAGGCTAAGGGGACCAGGGTTTATTTATTTTGTGGGTAATGAAAATGTTATAAAATTGGATTTTTTATTATGGTTGCAACACACTGAATATATTAAGGTCATTAAATTATATACTTAACATGGGTAAATTGTATGGTATGAAAATCATGACCCAATATAGCTGTTAATTAGAAATATTCAAGCATAATCTGGATGACCACCTGAGAATGTATTAGACAGTTTAACATAACAGACTGAATAGGTGGTAGAGGGGGGAAGATGTGACTGGATAGACTTTAAGGTTTCTTATAACTCTAACATTCTATGGAAATGCATATATTACAAATATTCATTGTAAACTGTTTTTTCATTCATAATAATTTCCTCATAAGCCAGGAACAAATGAGTACTTACATATTCTCAGTAGATTAACAAGTCCCAATAGTGATAGTCAAAGAAAGAATAAAACTTAATGCTGTGGTTTAGGCCATTTCTATTTATATGCTGTCTCTGGCTCAATCACTTAGCAATGGGTTTACATTTTCAATTCTCTTTTTTTTTTTTTGTAGATAGCTTTGAGGGTAAGCACTTAATAAATATTAATAAAAATAGAATCTTAAATTGTTCTTAATACTGATAATTAAGTTATTGAATACAAATCATTCTAGACTTTCTTTTTATAAAATATGTTTTATTGATTTTTTTTTTACAGAGAGGAAGGAATAGAGATAGTTAGAGACATCGATCAGCTGCCTCCTGCACACCCCCTACTGAGGATGTGCCTGCAACCAAGGTACATGCCCGTGACCGGAATCAAACCTGGGACCCTTCAGTCTGAAGGCTGATGCTCTATCCACTGAGCCAAATCAATCAGGGCCATTCTAGACTTTCTTTTTTCCCTTTCTGCCCTCCTCTGTCCTTTAATCAGATATAGAATATGCAGGCTACTGATTTTTACAAGTTGCTTCCAAAGCTCCATCCAGAATGAACCTTTTGGCTGAAGTTTTTTAATATTTTGGCCTAAGTCCACAAATGCCATAAGAAACTGGAACTCCTTTCTGCAATGCTTTTCTCTCTGACAATAACTTTAGCTTGGAATCATAAAGTAGAACCATTTGTCAGGTGGTCCATTATGCTCTAGATTAAAAACCTCATGGGGTATCAGCCCTCTACATTTTACATTTTAGAATTACTGGCAATGAGTATATACTGAAAAAGAGAAGTTCAGATACATTAAGAAAAGCTGCTATCCATCATCATTTCACAACAGCAAGGATCAGTTTAATATCCTGAGAGGGGCAGCTTACCAATAGACAAGGGATCAGAAATGGCTAAACGGCTTCAAATCAAGTATCTCCCTTATTGAACTGGTCAAGTACAAACAACACATATAGTAGGTGCTAGCTAAGTAGTGTTGACTGATTTAACCTGGCTCATAGCTATCTTAGTCATATATAAAAACCCTATACTGAAAATTTCAAATGTAATGCATTTGCAATGAAATGATATTCATTGTCTAGCTAGTACACTGGAGCCTTAACATAAATCTCAGTCTCAGGGTTCATGCTTTGAAATTGTGTACTAATGTTCTAGAGCTGCCTTTCTGTTACTTCCAATAATAAAGCCCCATGAAGAACTTGCAAGAAGGGTATTGCCGTAGATCCGTGGTCGGCAAACTGCTGCTTGAGAGCCATATGCAGCTCTTTGGCCCCTGGAGTGTGGCTCTTCCACAAAATACCACAGCCTGGGTGAGTCTATTTTGAAGAAGTGGCATTACAAGGAGTTTAAGTTTAAAAAATTTGGCTCTCAAAAGAAATTTCAATCATTGTACTGTTGATATTTGGCTCTGTTGACTAATGAGTTTGCCAAGCACTGCCTTAGATCATATTCCATGTTAGAGTGAGGTTCTTCTCCACAACTTGTGCTTCATTGGGTCTTGATGTGAGGCCAGTAAAGGAAATATTTTGGAGAGTTTGCTGTTAGGAGCGGGTTCTTTTTATTTCAATAGCTGTAAATATTTGATGAACAATTATGTCCATGTCACTTTAATTTCTTCAGACCATTTCTTTTCCTTCTTGTTAAAAGCCTCATGAAGTCCATGGGTAGGCAGGGCACTCGGGGAATGCTACTTGGGAGGGAGAAAGATACTATTGGAATCCCAGGCTTATTCCTCCAATGGTCATATTTCTGTATATGCTTATCCCTTTTTCTGCCAGATTGTGCTCTTTATTGCTCAGACCACTCAAAATAGCCATGAGCGCCAATATTCAGAACTGCTCAATCTGTCTTTTTGTATTTATATTGTATCCCACCCTCATAAACCACTCTCTCTAATCCCTTGTACTTCAATTGCTCTTTTCTATTTCAAGCATTTCAATTCCCGAGAAGGGAAACTTGGACATAGTCTTATTACCAATTAAAAAGAGTGAAATAAGCCAATCAATGAAAGAGAAACACCACATGACCTCACTCATTTATGGATAATAAAGAACATTATAAACTGATGAACCAAAAGATAGATATAGAGACAGTAAAGCAACAAGCAGACTGTCAAATTACAACGGGGAGGGGAGGGAGATTTGGGGGAGATAATAGATCAACCGAAGGACTTGTATACATGCATATAAGTACAACCAATGGACATAAAACTCTGGGGAGGGAAGGTATGTATGGGAGGGAGGAGGCAAAAAAATCAATAAAATATATAAAAATAAATTAATTTAAAAAAAGAAAAAGAAAAAGACAGACTGGATAAAGGAATTGAGCATGTGTTTCCTGGTAAGCTATCAAATAGTTTAAAAAAACGTATGCAAATGTTTCACACCCATCAGAATGTCTAAATAAGTAAGACTGAAAATACCAAAAGTTGTTGAGGATTTGGAGTAACAGAGTCTACTATAATACTGTGAGAATAAAAATTTATAAAATCATTATTAAGAAAAATAATAATAAAAAAAAATAAATAAAAAGAGATTGTCACTACTGTTTTCTAAAAACTTATTTTTCCATATCCATGTCAATTATTCAAAAACATATTAGCTTTTTAAATGCTATATCATATTGTATACTCTTAATATATTTTACTACCTTCTGTCAACTACAGATTTTTAAAAGCATGAATCAAATTTACTTTCAATGGTAATCTATTTGTATGATATTTATAACCAAGAAAAATATGTCACCCAAAAAGCTTTTCTGGAATTGTCTAATTTACTTGCAGAATATTGTCATTTTATTGATATAGATTGTCACATTTCATATTCTTTATGCTCCTTATCACAAATGTAGGTGGAAGCAGACTATACAACTTCCACTGAATAAGCTAAGCAAATATCCTTGACTGAGCAGAGCAGATCAGAGTTGTAGCTCTTTACAGTTTCCCTCACCTCCAAACCAAAAGGCAGAGTTTGGGAAAATGCCAACCATATTTATCAGAAAGAGTTAGAAGACAAGGGTACAGTATGGGAGTGGCAATGAGTAAAGTGTATAAAGAATTTAAAGAAGGCTTTCTTTACAACCTCTTCATCAGAAGCATCAACTATGCATGCCCCAATTCCTATTCTCCGCTAACATAAGAAGCATTTTCTTTACATTCTCCCACTGTACACTGATCTAAGATTTTTGTGAAGGAACACCCTAGTGATGTGAAACCCACCCCTCTCTCTCACAGAGGTGTGTGTGTGTGTGTGTGTGTTTGCGTGTGTGTGTGTGAGAGAGGGGGGGGGAACACAACCATTTGGAGTCTGGACACAGAGCTACAAACAAGGTTGTATATACCACTACAAACAAGGTTGTATATACCACTAAATTAGTGGTATATACAACCTTGACTAGGAAGGGCAACCAATATTTATTGAAAGGGCTAATGAGAATTAAATGAAATAACTTATATAAAGATCCTACCATAGTCCTATAATATATCTTTAAAATACATTTTCCTTCTTTTTCACTCTTGCTTGAATTAAGAAGGGTCCTGATCAGAGTGAGCTTTTTGATTGAAAGTAGAAATGCCTAGCTTCCTAAACAAAATAAAAATGTTACTGAAAATTGTAGACGCAATTTGGAAGAAGAGAGAAGTAAGAGTTTAAAATTTATTTTAGATCCAAATGGGTTTTGTCTTTACACATTTCTTAAAACTCTAGCTGTGGTACTATTAGTCCTCAAAACAAAAGAACCTAAGCTCCAGGGTGGTCCTTCAAAACACCAGCTTTGAACTCTAGGCAGTTCGGTGGGGCTGGATACAACAATAGATTCTGGGAGTGAGTTTGAATGGTACAAAAAAGAGGGGGTGGTTTGCTGTCCATTGAAAACAGAAAGCAGAACCAAAGAATGTGAAGGGAGAGAAGGGAATTTCAGGATGCACTAAAATTTTTAGCAACTGAAAGGTGTACAAACAACTGGAATCTAGGCAATAGCAGACAGGTTAAGCAGGCATAATTATTTATTATATAGTTTCCACAGACAGCAGTAATCAAGTACATTATTCTACCTATGTGCTTTTTCCAATATTATAGATTATAACCCTGGGTTCTTTGTAGAAAGAAACCAAGGACAACTAATACACATGATGAGCTCCACACAATAAAACAGAGTGCCTATGTTTATGTCTCTTTATATAAAGACTACAATCCATTTCTGATTCACAATCTTCCAAAGCATTTTAAATAATGAAATCATCTATAAAAGGTTACACTACTGGTTCAAGAAAGACCTGTCAGAGAAAGAAATGAAAGCTGAAAAGTGTGAATAATGAGTGGCTAAGTTACTTACTGATCAATCCAAAAGAGAGTAAAGGTTCTATGAGAGCTAAAATGTATAAAGGCGTCTATGAACTAAACATCGGAGCTAGGAACTTTTTCTTCTGATTAACTCAACTTTCTTATCCCTAGCTCAGAAATCAAGGCTTAATAGTCACCTCTGAAAAGCAAGCCAATATGATTAGAAAAACAGTACTTATGAGAAATGCAAAGCGTATGTCTCATTTAAATTTAATTGAAATCATAATTTGCTAAATTACTTCTGAGTATAACTCATTTTAGGCCATTTTTAAAATGGAAATTATTCAAAATAAGAAATGCAGTTTTCTAAATGCCAAAGTAAACAAGGTTCCTATTTTATTTCCTATAGATACAATCATCACTGTGGCTATCCAGACCACTAAGAAAATTATTCCTCTGAACAGTCAAGGTTTCTGGACCTGTACTTCTGATACTGCATCCAATAACCACATATAACTATTTTAATCTTAATTTAATTAAACTTAAATAAAATATAAAATTCCATTCCTCAATTGCAGTAGCTACATTTCAGTGTTCAATAGCTACATATGGCTATTGGTTCTGTGTTGAACAATGAAAATATAGAATATTTCATCATCACAGAACATTCTATTGGATAGCATGGGGTTAGACACCAGGAAACCAAGATTTTCAGTTTCAGATAAAAGTATTCAAACCATTTTAATGATAGTTTTCCTACAATGTTATTAATATTCATATCAATGGACAATACAAATTAAGATTAAACATTTTCTTTTTTACTTGGACCATGATTTTCAATGGTCAGTTTTACAGAATAATCATCTGGGGAGTTTTCTTAATGCAGATAATTCAGAAAGTGATTCAGTAGGTCTGGGATGGGTGCCCAGGAATCTGCATTTTAAGCATATGTCCTAGGTAATGATGACATGGATAGTCCCTAAACCACATTTTGAGGAACACTGTGAATATGCATCAAAAAATTCCAATGACTGGTTTACACATTCTGATTCATTTTCTTATATGGATAAATATTATGTGTACAAAGGCAAGCCCTTGTCTCTCTATAAAAGTAAAAAGTCAGGCAGGGAAGGGTGGGAGGTAAGAAATCAACCAAAGGACTTGCATATGTGCATTTAAGCATAACCAATGGACACAGACAGTAGGGGGTGAGGGCATGTGCTGAGGGTGGGAGTGGCTGGAAAGAGTTCAATGGGAGAAAAGGAGACATATGTAATACTTTAAACAATAAAGAATTTAATATTTTTTAAAAGTGCAAAGTGTTCCAAAAAGGCAAAAGAAGGAGCTTTCAAGATATCATTATCTGATCAAGGATGAATATAGAGAAAAAAATCAAGAAGACAGTTGCACTAGAAACAAATCTTTCAACATAACATTCCAGAATATCTATGCAGGGAAAAAGCTAGCTAGCTATTCAGCTTCTGGAACTTTCATACTCTAGGAATAGCTTTGAACGTTGAGCTAGCAGAAGAGAAAAAACTCTTTGGTGGTACAGTTTTTGAAGTGCTGAATATTGCTTGTAAGTGCTGAGTATGTACATGGCACTAGGCTAAGTGCTAAGAGACAAGTACAATAAGGATTTTCATTTAATGGAACTCAGTCTAGTCGGGGGAGACAGACCAAAAATAAGTATAATATAGTAGAAGTTGTCATTTGAGCTTAACCTCAAATGTTGAGTACCTCTAGATTTGTTGGAGATGTGGAAGAATATCAATTAAAATGTAGAGAACAGCATGAGGAAAAGCTCAAGACCTAGAAATTTAGAGTGTACCTGGTGATCTATCTTTCACCATACAACCTTCTGTAAAACCTACTCACCAACCACTCTAGACCACTTTTAAGTTACCAAACAGCTTGAAAAATCGACTTTCTTTGTCACCCACATTGCTGGTACTCTCTTTTGCCAGAGACAATGTGGATCACTGCATCTCCAGCAGCTTCTGAATACTGCCACTACTCATGGTTTTTCTTCAGATTGTCAGCCTTAAAAAAAAATTCTCTTTCATATTCCATTGCTTCTCTTTCAATTCTCAGCTTCTTGCAAGAACAAACATTGCCAACCAGAGTGTGGTTTTTCTTTCATGCAGCCAAATGGCCAAATCATAGCACATCTTCCCTGCATCTATTCTCTCTCCATTTCATTTTATGCCTAGCTGTTAGAGCATTCTTCCTAAATGTAGACCTTTACATATCACTACTCTCCTCAAACACTTTCTTAAAAAAATTTTTTTTCAGCCCTGGCCAGGTGGCTCGACTAGTTAGTATCATCTCATACACTAAAACTTTGCAGGTTCAATTCCAGGTCGGAGTGTGTGTGGAAAGCAAGTGATTGATGTTTCTTTCTCATGGTGATGTTTCTTACTCTCTCTCACCCTCCCTCTCTCTCTCAAATCAATTTACTTTACTTTTTTTTTTTTTTAAACAGCCTCCAAGCCATTCATGGTCTTGTACCAGGCACCCATAACTCTACACTATGTCTTCTGAAAGCATGGACAATGGGATATCTGCTCCAGGAGGCAGACAATTGGGCAAATGGCTTCTTTCAGTGAAGTGCCCTTAAAGGCACACAACATATTATATACTGGTTAAGGACAGAGGTTCTGGAGACAGACTTCCTATGAGTAAATTCTGTTTCTGCTACTTAGTAATTATATGACCTACTATCAAGGTTACTTAAACTCAGTTTTTCTTTTATTTTTATTTTTTACGCCTCATCTGAGTATATTTTTCCATTAATTTTTAGAGAGAGAAAGAGATAAATATCAATGTGAGAGAAACACATCGATTGGTTGCCTCCTGCATGAGCCCCAACCAGGGCCCGGGCTGGGGAGAAGCCTGCAACTGAGGTACATGTCCTGGACTGGAATCCAATCTGGACCCTTCAGTCCATAAGCTGATGCTCTATCCACTGAGCCAAACCAGCTAGGGCTGTGTCTCAGTTTTTCTATGCTCAAAATGAAAAGAATACTACCTACCTCAAAGGGGTGTTGTGAACGTTAATGAGTCCATACAGATATTTATAACAAGGCGTGACACATAGTATGCACTCAAAAAATGTTAACTATTATATATGCACTAGTGGCCTGGTGCATGAATTCATGCACACTGAAAGGAAATTAATTTAAAAATATTTTAATATCACTATTCGCTCTTTATAATAGTGTCAACCATATTCACAATCAACAATGACAGATTGAAGCACATGCATGCAATTGTTGCTAGCAAGAGCTTTATATGTGTCGTACATGCACTATTCAACTTAGCCTTTTATAGACATAGAATAAACTTGCTTAATTAGACCTGCTTTCTGATTTAGCTAAACTTTTTCCAGCCCAGTGAAGCACCCCAACTTCTCTTTCAGGTAATTGTCAGCCACACAGCAGTAAATATCAACACGAAGCAGATTATTATTGTAGCTCACACAGGGAGATGAAAGGGTAAGATATTTAACTGTAGCAGTGTTTCACTATATCCTGCGCAGTGAGAAAACCTGAAGTCATTTTCAAGGTCCACCATTTCTTACCTCTTTTCAGTCAGGTCAAGCTTCTAAACTTTCTAAATCTCCATTTTCCAGCTAATGAAAAGAAAATAGATTCCACCAAGTCTCCTATCTACCTACTCCAGGACTTCTGTGGGAATCAAATGAGATGAGGCACATGAAAACTTTTATAGACATTTGGTTAAAGTGTGCAATGTTTCCATCTATCTATAAAGGAAATCATATTCCTGGGCTGAAGAAACTCCACAGAGGCTAGTCGCTAGGGAGAGGAAGCCAGGTGTTGCTACATGACATCATTACCCAGTGCCCACAGCCACCATTTCCTGACTGGGCTGGACTATGGGATGTATTTTGCACCATGGGTCTTGGCAGTGTTGGCTGCAATTTGGTGGACTGTCGCTCTGGGGTGGTGGCAGGGCCTGTGTCCCACTTGGGGGAAGCCAAGTGTTGCTTTGTGGGCACCAGGTCTGCAATGCCATTTTCTCTGTAAGTGGCCAGTGTGCATCACAGAAGCTACTATGTTGAGCATCTCACCCCTGGTGGTCAGTGCACATTATAGCAACCAATTGGAAGGTCAAACAGTTAGCATATTAGCCTTTTATACAGATACTAGAGGCCCAGTGCATGAATTCGTGCATGGGTGGGATCCTTGGCCTGGCCAGCAAGTAGGGCTGATTGGGGCTGTCTTGCCCAGTCAGAGGGGTGGGGGGAGGGACCATGGGAAACTGGCTGGGTGCAGGAGATTGACTGTGGGAGTGCACTGACCACCAGGGGGCAGCTCCTGCATTGAGTTTCTGCTTTCTGGTGGACAGTGCAAATCATAGCCACCAGTCATAGCAGTTGCTTAGGCTTTTATATATGGATAGATAGACTAGAGGCTCAGTGCACTAAATTCATGCATGAGGGGAGGGGAGGGGCCCTCAGCCCAGCCTGCACCCTCTCCAATCTGGAATCCCACAGGGATCGAGCCTAAACCATCAGTTGGACATTCCTCTCACAATCTGGAACTGCTGACTCCTAACCACTTGTCTGTCTGCTTGATTGCCCCTGACCACTCTGCCTGAAAGCCTGATCTCCCCCTAACTGCTCATCTGCCAGCCTGATTTATGCCTAACTGCTCCCCTGCCGGCATGATCACCCCCAACTGCCCTCCCCTGCTGACCTGATCACCTCCAACTGTGGGGCTGAGGGGACTGAGGCTGGATGAGGCAGGGCTGAGGGGACTGGGCACTGCCATCTTGTGGTGGTGTGTGCTGCCATCTTGTGAGGGCATGATGGTTAATTATCATATTCCCTCTTCATTAGATAGGATAGATATGTTGGGGACACACTTAATTGTTCCATATGTTCCAAATGTTCCAAAATGTTCCAAAATGTTCCATAACCATTGAAGACATCAGTTCTATATCTGAGGGATGGCAGTTAGTATAGTGTAATAGCCCTTAGGGCACCTAAGTATCTTGTCCTGCATATTTAGCATACCTTTACTATTACTCATACTGAGTATGTATCCTAAGTCCTTTTAGAAAAAAAGACGGTAAATTCTTAAATTTGTAAATATTCTTAGTGATTCCCTTCAGTAAGCTAGATTAAGCTGGCTCCAGCACACCACTGGCTGGTGTATATTACCCCTTTCCGTCCTCCCGTGCCCCTATCTCTAAGACTTGCCTTTCACTCTCCTAAAACACACTCAGATGTGTACTGCAAGGAAAATAAATAGTCAGAAAACCAACTTCAGTTCCCCTAAAAAACTAGAACCTAGAATTCTACTCCATCTAATTTATCTTGGCCTCAAACAAAAACATGATTTTGCCAATGAAAGACTTTTTCTTTCACCAATCAGAAAATGTCAGTCTCTTTAAAAGCCCAAATAAGCACTTTTTTCATTTATTTTTAGAGTGTCTGTTCCCAGAAAAAGGAATAGAATTGTGATGGAAGGAGACTTGACTAGGGTGAACAGACAATACAGTGTACAGTTGATGTGTTGTGAAATTGTACACCCGAAACCAATGCAATTATTAACCAGTGTCACCCCAATAAATTCAATGAAAGGGAAAAAAGAATAAAGGGTGTTAGCCAGAGTTGCCAACTGTACAGGAAATTTGCCACCTGAAACCAGGTTTAACATGGAGCTTCCACACACATGTCTAATTCTCCCATTTGTCCTCCCTCTTATTCTAACCCATTCCCCAAAGTTCCCTCCTGTATTATTTTGGTGTCAATTTCCATTTAGGTCTAAAGAATCATAAAAGGGTTTATATCATCATCCTTTCTTTTTGGCACAATAATAAAAGAATAGCTTTATTTTAAGATACATTAAAGTATAAGGATATCATCTTAGATAAGGATAAATTCTAATTACATGATATCTGAGACAATATATCCATTACCAGCTTTCTAAAAGTCTCATAAACAGATCATAACAATATCTGTCCCATCTATGGCACATTTGGTTGACAATATTCTCAAATATTCATTGTCAAATGCTGAAGAATTGTCTATGCTGTGAGCATCCAATCATTTCCCCAGAACCTGAGGATACTTACTAATAAATTCAGATCTAAGAATGACTGCTTTAAGAATGTTACCTGAAGAGGTTTTAAAAGACATTTTACCAGAGAACTAATATGAGTTATGCATTTATCTGGGTTTATCTGCTGAAATGATAATGTAGTTTTAAACAGTACTCCTTTCTTCAGTGGTACAGAAAGTGTTTTTCCCCCTTTTGCCTAATGAGAAACCATTATAATTGAAAAACCATTTGGGAGTTTACAAAGATGGGAAAGCTGGAGGGAAGGGGAAGGAGAAAGGGAATAGGGAGAGGAGGGAAGGGGAGAGGGAAAGGAAAGGGAGGGGGAGGGGGAGGGAGATGAGGAGGGTAAGGGGAAGGGGAAGGAAGAAAAAAGGTGTGAAACTGAGTTAGCCTATATATGTTTTTCTGTTTATCTGGATAAGATATTCAAATTTTAAAACATACAGCACCTCACATTTATGGCCAATGTATTTAAAATGCACATACTTTTACTAAAATAATCATATACTTTTTGCACAGAATACTAAAAACAAACTAGCTTGTTTTAGAAAGAAAATATTCCAATTAACCTTTTGATTTGACGTTTTACTTCCCAATAACTTCACAAGGCTTTCCCTTCACTCATATTAAATTATAAATTAATCAAACTACTAATGTTTCTTTATATATTTATAAAATTAATCTTGAAAGAGCTCACATATTAAAATGTTGGTTTTAAAACAGCTTGAAAAAATCTCTAGAGTTCTATAAATAACATTTCTTAGTAAATGAATGAATGTAGTCTTCCTGACTAGTAGCTTAAGTCAAATTTATCCATCAAGTGAGGGTTAGCCTGGTGTAAGGGGGAGAAAATGCTCAGATTATTGAATTAGATTGTCTAACCTATGAGTTTGACCTCTGCCACTCATTAGATGTGGGACCTTTGGCTACGTACCTTTGAGTCTGTTTTTTTACCTATGAAATGGAGATCATAATGCCACTGACCTTACACAGGGTTGTTATGAAGATAAACTGATTAAGTATATGTTAAATCAGTGTATACATATTTTATTCCACATCCCCTATGAGTCAGTAATCAACAACTATACTGCAATTGTAAAACCATGAAGAAATTAAACGTGTTCACTATTAGCATACAAATAAAATTTAGTCATAAAAGCCACCTAGTTGGATTTGACATTACTCATTAGGTCACTCTGGAATTGAGATATGACAAGGAGAAAATGTCATTATTTTTTAAACATAAACACTTTTATTAGCATAGACCAGTTCTTCCCAGAGATAGTAATTCCTATAGCATAATGAAATCCAACATTTTTCACTTCCAGAAATTTAAACAAGTAACACAGGTTCACGAGAAACCTCCATTTATTGAACACAGCAATATTTTCCATGAAAATGTATCCATAAAAAGAGTCATTCTCTGGTTTTAATCCAAAGACAAAAACCACAACTTCTCACATTAAAAATGTACAGAAACCAATCTTCCAGAGCCAAGCATGCATTGGAGTATGGGAAAAACATCAACAAGCACATCACTTCAACACTTAGTGAAACAAACCATCCGCGACCCAAAGAAGAAACTGAAGCTATAAATTCAAATAAATAGGCTGCAGGGAGACTACACAAACCTGCTGTTGCTTTAATTGTGGACAATTCAATTCAGCAGCTGTTGGTCCAGGCACTAAGGTTCACTGTATGCTCTTCAGCGTAACCTTGAAATATTGTCACTCACTCACTTCTCCACATCATCCGCATGCTGTCCAATTAATGAGGAGCGAAATCAACTGTCAAACCACGCATCAAAACAGACATGATCTTTTAGCTCATAAGAACAGGAGCACAATATTTTAAGGACAATAAACCAAGAATGGAGGTGAAAGTCCTTCACAATAAATTAGAGTTAAACTTATTAAAACATGTGATTGTAGGAACTAAGCTTCTGCTCTGTTCAGCAAGAAAGTGAAACTTTTTCAGGGTGTTTCCCCCCCCCCATTTGGAAGGATCCTTTCTGTCTAATGCTATAAGTAAGTATAAGAAGCCCTTTAAACAATATTTACCAAAACCTGATCAGTCTTCAATTTCTTCATTAGTATGAACAATATATTTCTGAAAGCTTAAGAAATACTGGAACACTTCTTGTTCAATGATATTTTACAATACAAATGATTTTGAGCTGGCATTTTACCCTTGCAATTTCTAGCACTTTTTTTTCCTATTGGAAAAAAAAATAATATATAATGTTTATCAACCTGAGTTAAATAATGAAATAAAGATAAATTTACTGAAAAAAAATGTGTTCTGGTATACTTTCTATTTGAGATTTCCTTACTCTTAACAAATCAAGACAATCAATTAAGAAACACAGGAGTTAATAAACTCAAGAAAAGCACAACATACTGAGTGTTTAAAAATTGCCTTTTTTTTTTTCCTTCTTCCAAAGCACTGTGTCTTCTGGGCAAACACCCTAG
This sequence comes from Pipistrellus hanaki, assembly GCF_964339955.1. Lineage (NCBI taxonomy): Eukaryota > Metazoa > Chordata > Mammalia > Chiroptera > Vespertilionidae > Pipistrellus > Pipistrellus hanaki. Next base: position 26,066,375 of record NC_140524.1, on the reverse strand, counting down.
GCGCTATCACATACTACCAGTTGCAGACATAAGACTTGAGAAATTCAATACAAGAATACAGCAGAGAAGCGTGCACCATTAAGGGATCGGGACTACTAATTTAACAGAAACCCCAGATTTCACACAGCAATCTGCTACAAACATTATAGCTAGGGGAAAGCATGTTTTATGCAGATATTTTATTTAGCTAATTAGAACCTTATTTATCCTTCAGTATAGTTGAACTGGAGGCAAAAAAAGGAGAGGAATGCACTTTTAAACAAAAGGTAAATTTCAGATGAAATAAAGCATACTATACCTGTATACTGAACCAGGAACATCGTGACACTCTTCAAGGAACTGTTTCACGTTGTATCCTACCGTGAGTTATTCTCCCTTTACCCTCTTCTCTCCACAAAAGAAAAGCCAAAGCACCCTAAACCCTCACTACATACTACCCCTAAGCCCAATTGAGGGGGGAGAAATAGCTACAATTCAGCTCAGATCCAATGCTTCTGTTTAGCTCAGCTCCAGCCGAGCAACTGAGCTCTAGCAACGGAGCATAGGGAGGTGGATTCTGATGCCGGTAGCACTTCCATCCACTTCACTTACACAAAAGCAGGCAGTGGAAAATCCAGGAGCCTTGAATACAAGGGCTGGAACGGGCTTTTATGAATTGCTATTACGGCATGTGTCACCATCCATCTCCACTGACGGACACTTACAGGCTGAATTGGGAGTGGAGGGGGTGGGGTGTAAGGGGTTGGAGAGCAGGTGGAGAAGCAATTAGCGGTATGTTCATTGGAGAATTTGTTCAGGATTTCATACATCAGTGCCTAAAGAAACAGCATGCCGTTGACAAATCAGAACTTTACCATTTGCATGCCTTAGAAGAAATCTTAGCTCGCAGCACCAAACAAAATAATGCCTGCCCATTCTTACAGAACATGGAAAGTCACCCCTCTGCTTTCTCTTTCCTCCAGCTACCCTGGTTCCTGGGGAATCAACATTCAAAATGAATATTTGCTAATTTTTCCCTAAAGAATTGCATTTAAAAGGCTGGCAGCAAAGGAAGTATAAGGAAATTAAATTCTATTGAACATGACATCTCTTAACAAAAAGGCAAGAAGCTAATTATTTTAAGTCAACTTTTCATCTTTAGTCCAATTCCCCAGGTGCATCTTTCACACCTAAACCAGTGGATCACAGAACTTTTGTGCGTGTCTTTAGTACTGAAACACAATCTATGTACACCTAAAAATAGTTCAATTAAAAGTCAAGGTGAAAAGCTCAGAGCTATGTACAGGACTCTCCAGGTGACCTTAAGAAGACACTTCACCTGTAAGAGTGTCAGTTGTATTCATCTGCTAAACTGAAGCATATTTTTCTAAACCAATATCAAAATTAATGATGAGTGTGAACAAAAAGGAGACAGAAAGGAAACATCACACAATTGAAGGAAAACTTGGGCTGAATATCAGGAAACCTGGATTTCAGTTCCAGTTCTATAACTTTCTAGCTGCGTTACCCTAGATAAGTCACTTAACTTCTCTGAGCACAAGTTTCTTATTTATAAATTGGACAAAATATTACCTCCCCCTATGGCTTCATGGGATCACTATGAAGAGCTAACGAGATCGTAGAAATGAAAACCCTTTTGTAAATTGTAAAGTGCTATAAAATTATATGGGCTTATTAATATTATACCCTGAAACAAATCTTGACTGAATGACTGAATTGAGCTATCTCCTCCACATAAGGAAAATAAAAAGAAAGGATCAATACAACCTTACAAAGCATTCTCCAATTTTTCCAGTTTAAAATTAGAAGGAAGCACTGTTTACTCTTAAAATTCCACAGAGGATATTTTTTGAAAAGAAAAAAAAATCTGATATATAATACATCAAAAGTTTATTAAAGCGGCTGAAATCATTTGATTCCTTCATTACTTTCTGATAAGTTGGTCCATTTCTTTTTATATGATTGAATATTATATCCCATCTAAAATGCAACTCCTAGACAATATGCATCTACTTTTGTTAAATCTTTCTTTTAACCTGGTACATCCTCACTGCCCAGTGCGAGAGGAAGAATTCAGGTTGATTAACTAAATCTAAACACATAATGTAAAAACCAAAAGTAATGCTTTATGAGCCTCTAATCTGTCTTGATATTATATATACAGTAACCAGCTGGCTTAAGCTGGGACACACTTTCAGCACATGAAGTCCTGGGGTGGCCACACCTGGGGCACTAAATGATCCAGGCAATGTTTGGGGCTGTTTGGTTCAGCCAAATCCCACATGTCCTGATTTCCATTTGTATGGTGGTTACCCAAGTGTGTGCCTGTCCACATGGCCAAATCTAAAGCAGCCAAAAGAAAGGTGGGAGCTATAGCAGAAATATCAGATGTCACTCCCCTTGACCCCCTCCAATGCCATCTGTGTCTTCAAATAAATGCCTAGCCCACTTCCTGTGAGAAGAAAGAAAACTGCCCCTTCTAATGTCACCATCAATACTAAAATGACAGTAAAGTCTATATATAAAATCTATGTTAAATCAATGGATATTTTAAGTGACAAAGAGTTAGGTGACTGGTAGCTAAGAGCAAGTTAGCTATTAAGAGAGGAATGGGAAGGAGAGGACTGGAAGGGGAGAAGAGAAATAGGAGGATACAAGAGAAATAAGGAGAAGGGAAGTGAAGGGAGGAGAAAAAAATGAATCAAAAGTGAGAACTTTTATTTGTAAACAGAAACAAACACACTTGCTGGAATCATCCAAAATCTCATATCTTAGACAACCTTTCAGACCTCACAGACCACCAGTGGTCCGTAGACCACCGGCGGACCACCGGTTGGCAACCACTGCTCCAAAGGTTTCCTTGTGCTTTGAGTTTCTAGGAATGGCCCTTTTACCATCAAGCTGTAATTCTACCCTTCCAAATGCTTAGGTAAACAGTTAAGAGCTTGAAAAAAAAAAAAATCACTGACATCTCTAGCACCAGAACTTACTTTCCTTTGACACGTGGAAAGCCAACCAGGTGGGATACCATTCCTTAGGGGCTTGATCACTTCAACCCGCCACCACAGGCTTACCTGTGGAATGTCTGGCCACAAACAAAGCTGTCAACCCAATTTTAGGTTCAGCAAAGGAGGCTTGCCTGATTTTTAAAACCACATTGGAAAGAAAGGAACAGGGGCTGTAATTCAGAACCAGGCGTTCTGCCTTTCAGCATTGCACCTAAAATGCTTCACATATTTAAGCTTGAAATTCATATTCCCCAAGTTCCTCAAAAGGGGGCCATTCAAAGTAAAGGGGGAAAGAGAGGAAAGGTGATTTTTGTTGTCTCCCAGAGTGAAAAGGTGAGAACCATACCAAGAATATGCCTGACATTGTGTCACAAAAGGCAATGGGGTGAGAAGCATCAATTTCAACCCAAATTAGCAAGAACAGAAATGAAAGCATCAGAGAATCCTGAAAAAAATATATAGTACACAAACATATATACCAAAAATCATTACAATGTTCCCATTATCCTGATCTCAAACTGCAGAATGTAAGCACTAATGGTTCTCTAATCAGATGAGTTCCTTTTCAGCAGCTATCACCAAGCCTGACTGATCTTTTCAAATAAATTCCCATTGTTAACCACCTTGGATTCTGAGTAATTTTGTCAAAAACAAAAATCCCAATGAAAGATTATATAGTACCAAAAACTTGAACCAAACTGTGAATCTAAACAAAATTAATTTGTTAAACCACAAACAAAAATGTTAACAATTTGAAAGGAACAACTAGTGAATGAAATTGAACCAGAACAAAACTTCATGTTTTCTGAAACAATCAAACTTGTACCAAACCCTGCAAGTCCAATAAATTCAAGCTCCTAAGAAGAGCACACACCAAGACTTGGTTTCACCAGCCTTAGAGCCCACAAAGGAACCACAGAATCAACAATGTATAAGGAGTTGGGAAAACTGGATTCTCCTGATTTTTTTTGCTGTTTGTCCTTAAATAAGTAACTTACCCTTTTAGCCTCATTTTGCTTGCCTTGAAATGGCTGGAATTACCAATATCCCAGATCTAACAGTCTATGCCAATTGTGAAATTTGGTCTAGTGACAAAATAGATGATGCCACAATTTGGCCCTAATCTCCAGGAAGCAGAGAGATAGACCACCCCACCTCTCCTAAAGGTTCATGTTTCTAGTTTATTTTGAAATAAAGTTCACATAAGAATTAGGTAACTGTCCTTGCTCATCCTTGGGGATAGTCAGCCTAATACTATTTTTCAGAATAATTTTCTTCAAAATAATGTTTCAGGAACAGTTTGTTTTCCTCAAATGAAAGATACAATTGAGTGGTCTGGTCCTAAAAAGGAAAAAGTAAAAGATAGCGATCTAGAATATGCTGAGCATCTACTGTATGTGAGACATGGCATGATACTTTACATGTTTTTTAATTAGTCCTCACAACACAGCTATTGGTAGGTATTATCCTCATTTTATAGTTGAAGAGACTGAGACATAGATATGTTAAGTGACTTTCTTATAATCACTCAACTGGTAAGTGATGAAACTGGGACTTAAACTCAAGCAATCTCAATCCATTACTATGCCAACATTCTAATGATTACAGTATGAATGACTAAATTTCTTCTTAAGTCAGTGATTCTATTGGACTTGCTTAGTGAATAAATCAGTGAAAGTTAACTTTCTTGAATTTATATTTTGTTGACAATTTTTTAAAAAATTTTTCTTCTGACAATGTGGTTAAGCCACTGGGCTCTGGAGTCAGACAAACCAGAGTTTCTTGTATACTGGCTTATATACAAGGTACTTAATCATGTCTCAAGTTTTCTTATCTTGTAAACAGGGAAAGTAGTACCTACCTTATTGAGTTACTGGAAAGTGTTAATGATGTGATAGCAGCTAGCACAGTGCTTGGCACAAGATAATTATTCAATAAATCCATATTAGAATTAACCTTGCATTCATAAGCAACAGATCAAGAAATAAAATGTTATAATTAAAAATAAAAATGGGATTCATTGAACTCAAGTACTCTTTCATCTGCAGCACAGATTTGGTTTGAAAGAAGTTTCAGTAGCCTACCCATACCCTCTAAAACTAAGCCCCACCTTGCGGTAGATAAGCATATTCATGAAGCAAGATGAATATAATAATTGGTGGTGCCTAAGCAGTAGCAGGAATAGTTGTCATGAGCTCTGCTGAGTGGCAATTGTTCCTAATTTGCAGGAACCTACACTTTTACAGATGTGAGTGGATAAAAAATATATATATAGTATATTTACACACTGGAATACTATACAGCTATAAAAAAGAAGATCCTTTACTCTGTGAGACAGCATGGAGGGACCTACCTGAAGAGTATTATGCTAAGTGAAATAAGTAAGCCAGAAAAAGACAAGTATCACATGATCTCACTTATATGTGAAACCTTATAAACAAAATAAACTGATAAACAAAATAGATCCAGAGACATTGAAGCATACAATAGACTGAGGGTCCACAGAGGAAATGGTGGGGAGGGGGGAGGGAAGAGATCAACCAAAGAACTTATATGCATATACTAGTGGCCCGATGCATGAATGCAGATTTGTGCAAGAATGGGCCTTAGTTCCCTGGCTGCTGGCACCACCTTCGCTCTGGTCGGAATAGCCTTTCTGCTCTGGCCCAGAACTGCCTTTCTGCCTTCCCATGCTGCCCAGAGGCCAGGAGCAGCTGGGGTGGTGTGGAACGCCTGCATCGTTGCCATGGTGACAATGCAAGCGTCCTGCCCCATCCCTGGCCTCTGGACGCCTGTGTATGCAAATTAACCCACCATCTTTGTTGGGTTAATTTGCATACTCACTCCAGATTGGCTGAGGGCATTGCGAAGGTATGGTCAATTAGCATGTTACTTTTCATTAGGTAGATGAATAACCCATGGACACAGACAATAGTGAGGTGAAGATCTGGGGAGGGGATGGGAGTGAGGAGAGAGGGGTTAAGGGGGTAGAAAAGGGGGGCATCTGTAATACTTTCAACAATAAAGATAAATTTAAAAAAAAGAATATCCAGATAAAAGATTTAAAAAATAGAGGGTTGGAAAGTAGCAGGTAGAAGTACTGCTGAAAGTATAAGGTGGGCTAAGTAAATCCCCCCTTTTCCCAGTTCTTCAAGCCCTACCTTTCTTTCTGCCATCTACTTGTAGCCCTCTTCTCATATATATACCATCTTCCTCAGTTTAATCTAGTTTTATTGTGATTCTTCCCCCTGGTTCTAGCTCTATTTCTGCTCATCATCATCAAGTGGTATTTATGGAATTGTGTGTCTGGCACTGTACTAGATGAAATGAAGGAACATCCAAAAGTTAATCAGCCGGGACCGGTTTGGCTCAATGGATAGAGCGTCGGCTTGGGGACTGAAGGGACCCGGGTTCGATTCCGGTCAAGGGCATGTACCTTGGTTGCGGGCATATCCCCAGTAGGGGGTGTGCAAGAGGCAGCTGATCGATGACTCTCTCTCATCGATGTTTCTAACTCTCTCTCTCTCCCTTCCTCTCTGTACAAAATCAATAAAATATATTTAAAAAAAAAAGTTAATCAAATAGACATATGTTCTATGGCCAAACACATCTAAGATACACAGGTAGACCAGAGTTTTGACAAGACAGTAAATGCAGATATAAATGGATGATTTGGTTGATTTCAGAGCACAAAATAGTTTGTTCATCTAGTTAATGATATGCATACTAAATAAGAAGTATACAGTTGTCTACAACTTAATTTGAAATGCATGAAAGGATGGATATGTGATAAAGCAAATTAAAAAAACTGTTAATTATAGAATCTAAATGGTAGATATATGGGTGTTGACTGTACAATTTTTTCAACTTCTCCATATATTTAATATTTGTCATCATAAAATGTTGAAAAAGAAATGAGAGGGGTAAGAGCTACACCTTTTTCAATCTCAAATGTTTCAGAACAAAATATCGTATTTATATAGAAACTAGAAGCCCGATGCATGAAGATTCGTGCTAGAATGGGTTTTCCTTTCCCTGGCTGTTGGCACTGCCTTTCCACTCTGGCCCAGTCCCTTTCTGCTCAGGCCCTGGAGCCGCCTCTTTCCACTCCAGCCCTGTCCTCTCACGCTGCACAGAGGCCCTGAGAGACTGGGAGTGGGGCAGAACACCTGCATCTTTGCAAGATGCAAGCATCCTGCCTCAGTCACTGGGGCCTATGTATACAAATTAATCACCATCTTTTTTTGGGTTAATTTGCATTTCACTCCTGATTGGTTGGTGGCATAATGGAGGTATGGTCAATTTACATGTTTATCTATTATTAAGTAAGATAAGTCACATAGGAATAAATGTTAAAAATTGATAATTCTGAGTGAATGCTATATGAGATTACTTACATAATTATTTTAATTTTTCTATATTTAAAATTATTTCAAAATTAGAAGCTAAAAGATAGTTTGTTGAATGCTGACCCCTTTCACCTAGTGTTGCCCTTTTTAGTAGAGAGGGTATTAGGTCAAAGAGTAATAGAAAAATTGGAAAGAATTGGGAAAACAATAATCAACCCATATGTATACCTTAGGTGCCTACTATATGCAAGACACTATGCTAAGCACTGTGGGGCATTCAAAGAGGTAAACAAAACATAGTCCCTGCCCCAAGAGGGCTTATAGAGTATGTGAGAAAATGCTAGAGCAGTGTCTGAAAGAATAATTGGCTAGAGCAGAGAAATTTTGTAAGAGAGAAATATGAAAATTGGAAAGGTAGGTTAGAGCCAGACTTCAGAAAGAATTGAATGTCAGGCTAAACAGTTTGGACTTCATCCTATGGATAATGGGAAGCCATTTATGGTATCTGAGTTAGAAAAAGAACATGTTCTAAAACTGGCTAGATAGTACAATTTGTTTGGGCATAGATACCTATAATATGCATTTGTTTTATATCATACTAGTGTTCTGGTACACAGATTCAAGTACATTAAAAGGAAATTAATTAGAAGAAATATTTTAATATCATTATTAAACCTTTCTCTATAATAGAAGTATCAACCAAATTCACAATTGACAATGACAGATCGAAACATACACATGCGACTGGCGCCAGTGAGAGCTTTATATGTATCACACATGCATGAGTTAATTTAGGTTTTTATAGATATAGAATAGACTTGCTTAATTAGACCTGCTTTCTGATTTAGCTAAACTTAGAAGAAGCTGGGCATTGCTATGTGATGTTATTACCCAGTGCCCACAGCCATCGTTTTCTGGCTGGGCTGGGTTGTGGGACGCATTTTGCACCATGGGGCCTTGGCAGTGTTGGCTGCAATTTGGTGGGGTATTGCTCTGGGGTAGTGTGGCCTCTGTCCCACTTGGGAGAAGCCAAGTATTGGTTTGTCGGCACCAGGTCTGTGGTGCTGATTATTTTTAAACGGCCAGCATGTGTCATGGCAGCGCCTGTATTATGTCTGCCCCCTGGTGGTCAGTGTGTGTCATAGCTACTGGTCAGATGGACATTTGGCCTTTTATATATATAGATGGCCAGTGTGCATCATGGCAGCTCCTTCCTTGAGCATCTGCCCCCTGGTGGTCAGTGTGCATCATAGATAGCGGTCGGATGGACACTTAGTCATATATATATATATATATATATATGTGTGTGTGTGTGTGTGTGTGTGTGTGTGTGTGTGTGTGTGTCTGTCCATATAACTAACTAACTAACTAACTAACATATATATGTATATATATATATATGTTAGTTAGTTAGTTAGTTTGGTCTCATCTCTAGTTCCCATAACTGGATAATGTCTTTAGGGGTTTACAACATTCTGGAGGCAACTGTAAAACAGCCACTTCTTGCCATCTTTTCAGCCTCTATCCTTTCCTTCCCCAGCCCCCAAAGGGAGCTGACCAGCAATCATGTTAGCCCTGCTGACGCAGTAAGCAATAAATAAGCCTCATGCAGTTTAACTAAGCTGCTAGACTTTGAAAGTCTGATTTTCTTCATGACAATCATGCCCACAATTCTACTAGGATCACTGATTTGAGCTTGAAAGAGTGAATATTCAGCAAAGCAACATGAAAAAGAGCACAGGAAAGTATGTCCCATTTGTAGAAGGAAATAATTGTTCAAAGTAATATTTGCATGCTAAAAGAAAAGTAAGCAGGTACATATAGGTACCGATGTCTATCTCCCACACTTGACTGTAAGCTACTTAAGGGCAGCCAGAGACTACCTCTATTTCATCACTATTCCCAGCACTTAGCATAGGGTCTGTTCCTGTATATGTGCTCAAATGATTTTTGAGTAAATGAACTTAAGTATTAAGTGCTCCTTGAATTCAAACTCAGCATCTCTTGAAAGGTGAAAATTATATTATGTGATCAAAGTAATCCTAGTGAAGTGTGTTGGAGGACTTGACTGAAGAACTGGTAGGAGGGCGTATTATGGGGCCTGAGGGATAGTTTCCACCCCAGGAAGCTAAATGGTGGTTGTTGCTGGCTTAAAAGAAGAGCAGCTGGAACGGATAAAAAGGGCCCTTACTGGGGATTTCCTCATCATTATCTTTTACAGTTCACCACTGAGACTATGTTGTTTATATAACATTCTCCACAAAGCGTTTCAACTATTCTGCATTACAGCCAAGTTTTCATTTGTGCTCTGCCTACATATAGGTACCTTTGGAGCAGCCTTGTTAATGGGAAATCACTGAAAGTTCTTCAGTTCTTATTCTCACTTATCATTATTATACCAAGGAACAGCATTTTGTGGGTAAGGCACCCTTGAAAAGCTGAGCCAAAAGGGGGCAGGATGGAGCTAATAAAAACAATTTTTTTTTTCCTCCTAGATTGCCAATATATTTCACCACACCTCCCATCCTACATTGTTTTAAACTATGTGGCAGTATAGTCAAAAAAAGAAAATGAATAACAGCAAAAGTTTACACTTTGTAGGCAAGTAGAAGAGGAAGCAACGGGGAAGCCTGAAATATGAATCTACAGACATATGATCAGTCGCCACTTCTGGAAAGTCAACATTTTGGCTGTTTTAAACAAATAGCAAAAGCAATTAGCTTTATTGGTAGACTAAACTGAGGTGTATGCTGAATTTAACAAAAACTGAGTCTGTTTTGATCTTCAAAAATGTCAAACTGGTAAACACTTCACTTTTTTGTACATATAAATCTAAGAGCCAAGCCTAGCTTGAGGAAGATTTAAGACACATAAAATTTGTCTGAGGTGTCTGCCAAATCTCTGTAGCAGAAACAGAAACCCTGGAAAAGCTGACAAAGTCATAACTCTCACAACATCATCTGCAGGCTTGTGCAGGGCTGGAAACACCAAAAGTCACTATTCCATCTCTAACACTGTAAACAGATAAGTAGATAATTTGCTTATCAGCTATCTGGTAGCTCATTTTCTCCTATATATCCCACAGAGAAAAGAGACAGAGCAAAAAGAATAAATCCTTCCTGGCACATATCCCAATTTTCACCTGGGTAAATTTTCATTTCTAGAATGGGCCTGATTGTTAAAAATTCTTCTTTTTTATTCATTTATTTCTCTCGCACAATAATTCTTGTATGTATACTAGATTCATATTCTCCCCCCCCCCTCTCTCTCTCTCTCGTCATTAAAGGAGGTGTTAGGAAATACCTACTACAGTACCTAACAGAGTGCTTTGAACATGGTAAGCCCACAATAATTCATCAAATGAATTAAAATTCTATCTTTAATTTCTATGTGCAATTTATTCGACCATGGAGTAGGAGAAATATAAATTATTTTTTCTAGAGTATTTAAAAGTGACCATTTCTTACAAGGTAATGTTTTATTCAGATGATTCATGCTTAGGACTTCTGTACTTTAACGAGCATCTCTTTTTTTCTCAATGGGTATTGTATTTATAAGGAAAATGTAGGAAAGACCATGCTGCAAGATCCTGCATGACAATGAAAACCGATACTTTTTTGTTGAGAAAATCAGATATCCCATATTTACTTGATTTATGTCATTATGGTAATCCACTACATATGTCTAAGGTCACTTAACAGTGCACGCATGGGCTGCATTCTGAAAATAGGATTAACAGTTGAATTCAACCTAGGACTTCCCTGGGGACAGATTGCTAGAAAATACATCCACATGACATTTAAAAAAATAAATTAACCAATGACATTGGCTCCCATGAGACACATTGTTTCTTGTACATTCAATCCTATCATAGATTTCTGTAGCTCTCTGCTGACATCCCCTTCCCAAAAGACATAGAATTTCAAAACAGAAAGAAAAACATAGCATTTGGAGCTATTCCTTCTCTCCTGCATGAAATGTTATGTGCACAAAGGAAATAACTCTGTACATTAGCACAATGTGAAGGGTGACATGGTGAGATCATGTCAGTCTGAACTGTGCTTCTTACACTGTGATCACTCACATATAACTTGCTCAAGGGAAAGAACAGTCCCTTTCCCTGCACAATGACAAAAACTGGGAGGAGCTTCAGGAAAATAAGGAGAGCTGTGTTATGGCAGATGGTTTGGATTTTTCTCTTTAAAAAAATGTTCTTTTGTCCCTTCCCACTTTTTATTTAATTTTCCTCATCTGTAAAATAAAGATAACTTTTATCATTTTTACTCTGAGGATGAAATGAAGTACTAGTGGATTGACTGGCACATAACAGTTAACCCATACAATCCACATTGACATTTGGCTAGCATTCATTAAATACTATTATGTGGCGGGCAGTGGCCTAAGACGCCATAAATTGTAGGAGGAAGAAGTGATATTGGAGAGAAAAACAGGGAGCCTATTTTCAAAGGTTTTATAAGCCAATCTAAGAAGTTTAGATTTTATCTTGAAGACAATGGGCAGCCTTAGAACTATTTTATTGAGCCAAATAGCTTCAGATTTGCCACTTAGAAAAATCATTCTGTCAGCATTGGTGGAGAATGCACTACAAGAGAGGCAGGCTAGAGGAAGTAGACATGCAAACTGTAAGTCATGTGAATGTGTGGGCACAGTACTGTGTCCCAAACTAAGGCAATGATAATAATGGTGGACAAAGGGAAAGTATTTTTAACTAATATTTAAAAATTAACCAATGTATAATTATAGCAGATTAGAAAATAAAATTTGCAAAAGGTTAAAAATAGAATTCATATGTAATCTTAAGATTTACAGCAAACTTCTATCAATTTTTTTGTTTCACATTGCAGGATTTTTCCTATTTATGCATGCAAAGATATGTGCATGTATGTACAATGCCCATATGTGTATGTGTGACATGTGTGTGTATTTAAACTGGGATCTGTTATCACCAATAAGGGTTTAATCTCCAACTTTTACAAGGAACCCATACAACTTAACAAAAGGAAGATAAACAATCCAATCAAAAAATGGGCAATGGACCTAAATAGATACTTTTCAAAAGAAGACAGAAGGAAGGCCAAGAGACATATGAAAACATGCTCAAAGTCACTAATCATCTGAGAGATGCAAATCAAAACGACAATGCAGTACCATCTCACACTTGTCAGAATGGCTATCAACAACAAATCAACAAATGACAAGTGTTGGCAAGATGAGGAGAAAAAGGAACTCTTTTGCACTGCTGGTGGGAATGCTGACTTGTGCAGCCACTGTGGAGAACAGTATAGAGTTTCCTCAAAAATGGACCTCCCATTTGACCCTGCGATTTCACTTTTAGAAATATATCCCAAAAAGCTAGAAACACCGTTCAGAAAGGATATATGCACCCCTATGTTCATAGCAGCACAATTCACCATAGCTAAGATTTGGAAACAGCCTAAGTGCCCATCAGCAGTGGAGTGGATTAAAAAACTGGTACATCTACACAATGGAATACTATGCTGCAGTAAAAAAGAAGAAATTCTTACCATTTGCAACAGCATGAATGGAACTGGAGAGCATTATGCTAAATGAAATAAGCCAGTCAGAGAAAGATAAATACCACATGATCTCACTCATTTATGGAATATAATGAACAACATAAACTGATGAACAGGGACAGATCCAGAGACAGAGAAGCAGTGATCAGACTGTCAAACCTCAGAGGGAAGGTAGGGAAGGGTGGGTAAGGGGGAGAGATCAACCAAAGGACTTGTATACATGTATATAAGTCTAGCTCCATGGTTGGCAAAAGCCTAGCTCCGTGAGCCACATGCAGCTCTTTGGCCCCTTGAGTGCGGCTCTTCCACAAAATACCACGGCCTGGAAGAGTCTATTTTGAAGAAGTGGTGTTAGAAGAAGTTTAAGTTTAAAAACTTTGGCTCTCAAAAGAAATTTCAATTGTTGTACTGCTGATATTTGGCTCTGTTGACTAATGAATTTGTCGACCACTGGCCTAACCAATGGACATGTACACCAGGGGGGTGAGGGCACGAGTGGGGGAGTTGAGTGGTTAATGGGAGGATGAGGACACTATGTAATACCTTAATAAAGAAATTTTAAAAATAAAAAATAAACTGGGATCTGACAACTTTATAAACTAAATTTTCTCTTAATGTATCATAAGCAATTTTCTATATCATTAAATATTTTTTAGTAACGGCGGCGACTTACCTGGGTAATTAGTAATTCATTGTATAAATGTACTATAATTGATTTCATTTAAACCTTTAGTATTGGACATTTAAAATGTATTTTTTTTAAGTTTTTGCTATTATAAACTTTTTTGTTTGTTTGTTATTGCTATTTTAAAAATATCCTGAGAGCTAAATTTTGGAAAATCATGTCTATTTCCTCAATAAAGAACCCTATAAGTTGAAGTGTAGGTTGAAAGCTATATTAACCTTTAATTTTTTTGACACATATTGACAAATTGCTCTCCCGAAGGGCTGTATAAAATTACAGTTCCACTAGCAGTGTCTACAACTAAGAGGAGACCAATTTGAGAGTAATTTCAAGGATGGAGCAAACAGGACTTGGTGGGTGTAGAAGAGGGATGGATCCTTGGCAAAGTATCAGGGCAGGAGCAATGTGAACTCTGTCAAGAGAGCAGAGCATTGGGTAGGCCTAAGGAACAGGCGGCTGGGTGGATAAATGATGAGGGGGGGGGGGGAAGGTAACTATAGGAGAGTGGGTCAAAAAAATGAAGAAAAAGAAGAGATCTGTAGTGGAGTTGTGCATTCGGGTCACTTTAATTTACTGCTTTATTTAGCAAAAGTAGCAAATGCAGCAAAAAGCTAATCTTTTTTGTAGCACTTGGCACTACAAGGTCCAGAGTTATAGTCATGTGAATATGTTGGCCCATTCTTTTCATCCAATAATCATTTATTAGGTGTCTACCATGTGCCAACTGCTGTTTTGGATGCTATGGGTATGGAGATGAATGAGAGCTGGTCCCTCCTTTAAAGGAGCTCACAGTCTAGGGGGGACACAGATATCCACAGATTGATACACTATAGTGGTACAGACTAGGACAGAGGTAAGTGCAGGGTCCTATTGAAGCCAGAAGCCTAGCATTGCTTCATGTATGCATGCATATGTGTGGAGGGGGCAAGTTGGGGAGTTGCAAGGAAGGCTTAACAGAGGTATTGATATTTGAGTTGAGTCTTGAAAGACAAGGAGTTCCTCAGATCACTAAGGGTCATAGATCATACTCATATTCCTTACCAGCATCTCGAATATTTGTGCTACCACTCTCAAGGACACTTGAGATGCTTGTGTGCAATTCAAACCCACTTGTGACAGTAGTTACCTTAATGAATATATGTGCACAATCTCTTTGGGCTATACTATGCTCATCTTAGAATATAAAAGATAATGAACAAATGGCATACTGACTTTTAAAATCATTTTGATGACACTGATAGAATAATAATATTCCTATCTACTATGTCCTATTATTTCCACCTCCTAAATGGCTCTAAAATCTGTTCCTTTCTCTATGTTGCTCCCTCGGCTCCTGAGCACCAGCCTGCTAACTGGTACATTCAGTTTTACCTTTTATAAGACACATCAGTAAAATTTAAAATATTTGTGGGAGTTCAACATAACCACTGATGGTAGACACTTTTAGTTTCAAAAAACACTGGCCTGTGAGAGCACATCCAAACTTCTTAGCCTTGCATTCAAGGTGCTTCACAAATTAGTCTCAACCTCTTTCCAGACTTTTCTACCATTGTACTTTCCTTTTCCCAATCGGCATCCTGGTCATGCTAAATTCCTCAATATTGAATGGCTATGCACTGCTCTTCTATAATCGTATGTCTCTTACAGACTGCTCTCTCTATCTGAAATGCTTCCCCTCCACTCTTCTCTGCCTAACAAATTCATTGTCCTTCAAGACCCATCATGTCACCACCTCACAAAAGCCTTCTGCCTAACTCTCTCTTGCAGTTAGTCACTCCTTCTATCCTTCCAAAGTACTTCGTACCTATCTCCATTACACTACACACTACATTATCTCAGAATTATGGACCTCTATTTCCCCAACTAGAACCAGGGAGAGCTTACACCAACACTTCATATGGGCAAAGGTCATGGAGGAAACCTAGTGACCCAGGTCACCTAAAATAAAAGCAAAAATAAAACCTAAAGTCAGACCAGGCCCAAAGAGCTTAAAGGTATGACGTTTTACAAAATTAATCATCTTATTCAGAAATAGCCATACTGACTATAGTTTTGGCAGACAAAATTAGCTACGGCTGCAATAGCAGTTAAGCTAATTTGGTTTTGGCAGCTACTTTCAGCAGACACACACTAACACAGAAACTAAGAGTGAATCATTTGGGTTTCTGCCAAGATGATCAACTATAACTCACAATAATCTTTTCTTACCACAAGCGGAAGATCAAGAATAAAGTGAACAGCATGACCAGCAAACCATGGTAAACAGAGCCTGGGCTCTATAGTCAGAAATCTATACACCCAAACCCCAAATCAATTCATTAAAATCTACATGGCTTTAGGTAGGTTGTTTAACTTTTATTTTAGTCTCCTCTTCTAGAAAAATGGGAGGAATAGTACGTATTTCATAAGACTATTAAAATAATGCAACAAAATGCTTATGACAGTTCCTGGAACATTATTATGGGTTCAATAAACATCAGTCATTATTGTAACCCAATGAGATGACTACAATTCAGATAATGCAATGCACAGAATAGCAAGTACATTTTTAAGGAAATAAATATAAGCCCTGGACAGTGAAGTTCAGTTTGTTGGAGTGTTGTCCCATGCACCCAAAGGTGGTGGGTTCAATTCCAGGTCAGGGCACATACCCTGGTTGTGGGTTTGATCCTCACTTGAGTAAGGTGACCAGACATCCCGCTTTTGGCGGGACAGTCCTGATTTTTAACAATTTGTCCCGCGTCCCGCGGCGTTTTAAAAAATATTCTTTCCAAAAATCGGGACTTTTTTAAAACACCACGGGACGCGAGACAATTTGTTAAAAATCGGGACTGTCCCGCCAAAAGCGGGACGCCTGGTCACCTTACATGCTTGGAGCATGTGGAAAACAAGCAATTGATGTTTGACATTGATGTTGTTTCTTTCTCTCTTACAGTTAGTCACTCCTTCCCTCTCCCTCCCTCTCTCAAAAATTAATTAAAAAAAAAAGAAATTTGCCACCAGGCTTTAAAACTCACAACTATAGAGTGTAGCTAGCCACAAACAAAACAGTGTATATGACAAAGTTCCTCTGGGGTTTACACTCACCCCTGGAACACACCACCACACTCCTTTGTGTTCTGCAAGAACTGATCTCAAAACCGGTTCTCCTAGAATGAAAAAACAAAAATCGCCCAATCTTAACTTTTTGTCTTTAATTTTATTTGATACAGAATAATATCCAAATCATGTGGATACTTCAAAGTGTCCTAGTATTATGACCCCAAGCTTTTTTAATACCATTTCTTTCCCAGTCTATCATGTCTGACATCTCTTTAAAAAAAACTGAATTTATTTGGGTGACACTGGTTCACAAAATCGTTGTTAAGAGTCTGCTTTTCACCATGAGTGCACAAGGCAGTGTGAAAATGATATTTCCCTGAGTTGTACACTTGAAAACTGCCGACACCTTTTATTCCATTCAGTTAAGCCCAATTGTCACCCAAGTGCTTCCTCTTCTCTCTATCCTTCTTAATTCCAATCCTAATATTATGAGGAAGCATTTTCTCCCTCCTCTTTGCCCATTTCAAATTTCATCTGGAGCCCAATTTAAATTCGCCTTTTTCACAGAGCCTACCATAATTGATCTGAAGACAGATAAATTCAACACTTCCAGGTTTGGCTTGACACTCCATAGGTCACCCCCACCCTCCAACCCATTAGTATACTTTTCCACAAATGCCTCAGAGATTTTTGTTCACATTTGTTATAATAAAATAATCAATAGAGTCTGTTTCGCAAAATTTCCTATATTTGTGCTATCAGTCCTTGCTGGAAACCCCTAAAGCACGGTTTTAAAAATAGGTATACAGAGGGAAGAGACTAGCCAATGAACTTATATGCATAACCTATGGACAGATAATAGTGAGGGGAAGGCTTTGGGGAGGGGAAAAGAGTGGGGTGCAAGGGGCTAGTGGGGGGAGGGGACATTTGTAATACTTTCAACAAAAAAGATAAACTTAAAAAATAATAAATACAAATAAATAGGTCTAACTTGCCCTTCACTCTCATCAGAACATTGCACTGAATCTTAAACACGTATCTTAAAAGTAATATTCCTTCCCTCTTCTGTTTCCTATCCCTTCTGAGAATTAAAAGGAAACCCTTTCTATTGCAAATATCTGGTTAGGGAAGGAGTGGGTGGCTGGAGGGGCCAAATAAGAGATGGCGACTATCTTTATCTCACCATCAATGAGACAGAAAGTGAAAATTTGGCAAAAGTAACGTCCTGGGCGTGGCAAGGAATTCCCCTGCCTCCAGAGGAAGTGGAAAGTGTGCGCCTTGGGAGGGATGCGTGCCCAAGCCTGAAATATAAATAGTGCAGTGAATGCCTGGAAAGGGGGCGGGGATGGGGAAAGAGGGGGGGAGATCTGTAATACTTTCTACAATAAAGATAAATTTTGTAAAAATGTAAATTGAGGGAAAAGAGAAAAGAGATCACCCAACTCTTCCAAGCAATTAAGAGTCCAGACGCTACCTAAGGAAGACGCTGGTATAGAACCCTAACTTCATACATCTGGGGAGGCACAGGGTTAGCGTGTGTGTGGTAGAAAAGAACAGAAGGCGAGTTGGGGGGGAGGGGGGGAAGCGAGAGAAAAAGAGCGCGCTCCCCCGGCTGGAACTGGCTTGGAGAGCTCCGAAGCCCACCCACTCCTGGCAGTCCCCACGCCCCCACTCCCGCGAAGGCGGAACTGGGCGGAGTTAACCGCTAAGGGCAGCAGCCCCGGAAGCACCCTCCTCCCTACACTCCCACAGTCCCCAGCCATAGCCACTCAGGCATTCTGCTTCTCTGACCTCCAGCTCCCCGGCTACGGAAATACTCCTTATACAGCCGCAGAAAATCGGACGGCGTGGAAGCTCCTGGGCAGGAAGTGTCCTCGCTGCGCCGCGCACCACGCAACTGTCTTCTATATTCCCCCCGCCTCGCTCTAGCCGGCTTAGGCCTGACACTGGGGCCCAAGGCTGGACTCTCACCTAATAGGGCGTCTCCTATTGGTTACTGGTCACCAGGGAAGAGAGCCCCCAGTCGTTGTCCTCATGGGAAATGTAGTTTGAGGTCGCTTGAGGCTTTTACTCCTGGAGAGGATCCAATACTGGCATTGGTGGAAAGACTTAAATGATGATAGAGGATTGTGGGAAATGGAGTTGAGACAGTAGTTTCTATATATACCCACAATTCCCATCACCTCCCACCAACTGGCAGTGATTATGCCCAGAGTTCACACAGAGAAGAGCATTCTGGGTATTGTAGTTTGGCGTGCACTGGCTAACAAAATCACCTTTCTTAGATTATGCGGTTGTACTTGGGGAGGCATTTGAAGGTTCTAGATTTATTTTGTTGTTGTCTCAGCTATTAGTATTTGGGGTGGAGCACTTCATATCGTTATTTGAAATTCTCATTAAGTTTTGATTGACTTATTTTTGCTCTGATAAGCTTACAATTTAACTGGTCCTTTAAAACTGTCAGAAGTGTGTTCTGTGTGAACCATCTGTATTAGAATCATTTCAAAGGATCTGGAAAAATGTGTGTATATATATTCTAATTGGGACTCATATTTTTCCTTTGAAATGGTGCTATACATAAAAAGTATAAAAATGTAATTTAAGTCCTAACTGGTTTGGCTCAATGGATAGAGCATCAATCAGCCTGTGGACTGAAGGGTCCCAGGTTCGATTGCAGTCAAGGGCATGTACCTTGGTTGTGGACACATCCCCAGTAGGGGGTGTTCAGGAGACAGCTGATTGATGTTTCTAACTCTCCCTCTCCCTTCCTCTCTAAAAAAATCAATAAAAATATATATTTTTAAAAATGTAATTTAAGCCAGCCCAGAAGAAGCCTATTTAACCCATAATAAAGTTACATTGTTGCCATGAATAGCAGTGGTCACATATACAATTTAGAACATATAAACAATATAACCTGAATACTAAGAAATACATTTCTTAAAGAAGCTATTGTTCTTTTTAGTAAAATTATGTTAAATGAAGTGGATAAAGAAATAGATAGGGACACCTAAGCACTTTTAAGTGATATGAATGCTGAGGAAAATGGTTGTTTATTTGGGCTAATTTCATTTCTAACTTTTGACTTTTCTTTGTTAGAGATAAATCCTTATAGCTGAATTGATCATTACGTTGCTTTAGTACACTTCTACTGATAAGAACAACTGTTTAATTCACAAATGGAATGAAGGGAAAGAAAAATAAATTGCATTCTCCTTAGGTAATAGCATTAAAAAATTTTAAAATAAGTTAAGGAGGAAGGGGATTTAATAGATTCAATAGTTTATTCAAAACTGCTTTGTGCAAAGCAGAGGGATAGGCAGTATTGACACTAATTGGAAAACCGTCCTTGCCCTCAAGTACCTTACAATCTAAGAGGGGAGAAAGAATATACAATGTGAAAATTGTTCTAAAAAGATCTACATAGTGTTCTATAGAACCATAGAGGAAGAAGAATTCATTCCACCTCTGGAGGAATCCATGCTTGAATGATGACACTTGAAGAACTAGTAAGATATTTGTCAGATTTGGGGCAGGGAGGTCAACCACATTTCATACAGATAAATAAGGACATGAGAGAGTGCAGTGAACAAAAAAGAAAGTTTCATATTGCAGGAACTAGATCAGGCAGGAATAGGGGACCATGCCAAGGATTTTTAAAAGGAAATGGTAGGATCATATGGACTTAGTGATAATTTAGGTATGGAAAATGTAGGAAAAGAAGGAGTCTATTGTGACTCCAAAATTCTCATTTGGAAAACTGAGTGTATGGTTGTACCATTCATTGAGATAGGGAACCCAGAGAGAATTACAAAATGTGTAAGGGTTAGGAGGAATCCAGTTTTGACAATTTAAAATTTGAGGAGTATGTGGAACCATTGGGCAGAGGTGCCTGATAGGTTGCAAGGAGATGTAGGTCTGAAGCACAGTAGAGAAATCTGGGTTGGAACTAAACATTTGGGAGAAACCAGTATATAATTGCTAATTTAAAAAGTAAATGTGGCCTAAAGGACTCTCAAGGGCTCTAGCAGTGTAATTGCACAGTTGAGGTGCCTGTGGATCAATATCTAGGCTAAGAGAATTCAAAGCTTCTACTGCTGGAGGGGTGTGCGCCTCCTGCTTGTTCAAGATCGCACCCAAGGCAAGCTCCCAGTGGCTCCCACTAGTGGCTTATAGAGGTCTGCCAGAACTTTGCCTCTGCAGTTGCATATCTGCCCATATGCACTCTCAGGGCTCTGAGCTCAGATGCACACCTAGGGGTCCAGTACTGCGGTTGAGCAGCTGGGCTATCCTCCAGGAAGAGGGCATCTGTACAGAATCCACTCTCGGGTGCTCTTGGCGTCTCCCACGCACTGTAATAAATGCATAAATAAATGGAACAACAAATAGATTTCTTTCTCTCTTCTCCTTTCTATAAAATAAAAATAAACAACACACCTTATATTTCCAACTGAATTAGAAACCAATTTCATCCATTTCCCCCCCCTAAGACTCAAAGTATCACTAGAGAATTCCTTTCTTACATGTCTGTAAAAAATTATTCCAGGTTTTCCATAACTTTCCATAGACCACAAATGTTATCAAGTTCTCCTAATACCTACTTAATTTCTCTCTCTCTCTCTCTCTTTTTTTTTTTTTTTTTTTTTTTTTTGCTATGTGTCATTTTTTAAACTTTTATCAGTAAAAATAATCATGTTCATATTAAAAAAAAAAAAAAAAAAAAAAAGTAAAGGTGGGCCTACAGCGGCTGCTCGGGCGGACTTGGCACCTCGCCGGCTACAGGCCCAGGCAGCCCAGGCTCTCAGCAGCGGAGCTAGGTGAATCTAGGATCCAACTTCCAAAATGTGGCGGCTCTTGCCCACCCTCAGCTGCCTGGTGGTGCTGACCAGTGCGCGGAGCAGGCTGGGCCTCCGGCCCCTGTCAGATGAGCTGGTCCACTATCTTAATAAGCGGAACTCTACATGGAAGGTCGGACACAACTTCCGCAACGTGGATATGCGCTACGTGAGGACTCTGTGTGGCACCAAACTGGGTGGGCCCAAGCTGCCTGAGAAAGTGTGGCTTGCTGAGGACACAACTCTGCCTGAAAACTTCGATGCCCAGGGACAGTGGCCAAACGGCCCAACCATCAAGGAGATCAGAGACCAGGGTCCCTGTAGCTCCTGCTGGGCATTTGGAGCTGTGGAAGCCATTTCTGACCAGATCTGCATCCTTACCAATAGGCATGTAAACGTGGAGGTGTCTGCCGAGGACCTGCTTACCTATGTGGCTTCCAGTGTGGAGAAGGCTGTAATGGCTTTCCCTCTGGAGCTTGGAACTTCTGGACAAGAAAAGGCCTGGTGTCTGGTGGCCTCTATGACTCCCACGTAGGTTGCAGACCCTACTCCATCCCTCCTTGTGAGCACCACATGAATGGCTCTAGGCCCTCATGCTCAGGGGAAGCGGGGGAAACCCCTGAGTGCAGCGAGATCTGTGAGCCAGGCTACACCCCATCCTACAAAGAAGATAAACACATACAGCGTCCCCAGTAGTGAGGAGATTATGGCAGAGATCTACAAGAACGGCCCAGTAGAGGCAGCATTCTCTGTGTATTCACACTTCCTGATGTACAAGTCTGGCATGGACCAACATTTCGCTGGGGAAATGGTGGGAGGCCATGCAGTCCGCATTCTGGGCTGGGGTGTGGAGAATGGCACCCCCTACTGACTGGTCTGCAACTCCTGGAACAACGACTGGGGTGACAATGGCTTCTTTAAAATTCTCAGAGGACAGGATCACTGTGTAATTGAGTTAGAGATCGTGGTTGGACTCCCCTGCATGGACCAGTACTGGAAAAGGATCTAACCTGCTGTGGTCCCTTCGAGCCAGCCAGGGGGCAGGGTTTTCTGAAATGTAGCCAGTGGGTGAGATGAGGGATAGGAATGTCTTTTATTCTTTGAGTACAAATGGGTTTTAGACAGGGCCTGAAGGGCTGGATTGGGCCAAACCTTGTGTCTATTGTGAGAGCAGTCTTCCAAGAAGACACATCCAAGGCCTGACTACCTCCCAGGCCACTCAGTGGACTGTTGTCACAATGCATTTAAACCACTGCTACAAGCAAAGCAGGTCGTTCCCCCTTAGACTAGTGCTGCTCGGCTCTTCCTGCAACCATCTTCACATCCTTCATCCATTTCCATCTGTGTATCACCAGGGAGCATGATAGGCCTACAAGGTTCGAAGTTTTTCCAAAGGAATTAAACGTGTATTTTCTAATGATAGCTTCCCGTGCATCCCACCATCAGCAGCACCTCTGATCAGGCAGCTTTCTAGATTTGGAAATAGGTTGAGAAGAGAAATAGTGGGACAGCCATTTGAAAAAAAGCCACTCTACTGGGGCCCCTGCATCTGTTGAGCTTTGCAATGTTGCTAACCTGCTCTGATCTTGGCATGATCTTTTTGAAATAGAAGTTTTATTTTTGTGTGTACCTCAGCTGATAATGAGAATGAAATAGTCTAATGTTGGAAGAGCTGTACTAGTTTTACCAACTGTCTCCTTAAAACAAACTGGGTGGTCTTGATTTGACTGACTTACTGACCTCTTAATACATACAATCAAAATAGAGAAACCAGCCTTTATTGTTTGAAAATCACTGCTGTGTCCTATTAAAGAAGGAATACTGTGCCAATAAAGGGTTTCTCCTTCAATGCTGTTCTGGTGGGACCTCAAAAAAAAAAGTAAAGGTGGATTAAATTTTACTTAGAGAATGTTTAGAGTAGCTATTTTTAAAAGGACACAGATTAAGTTTGGGACCCTAGAAGATAAGTTTGAGTAGTAGGAGCAGGAAAACGTACCTTTAAAGGATGCTGAGAAGGAATAGCCAGATACGTGAACCAAAAGAAAACAAAGTAGAATTACTAGTATAGCATACAGAGGTCAAGTAAAAGAAGGACAGAAGTGTAACAGGGAACTACTAATTCATTCAACAAGTATTTATTGATTATCTACAATATTCCAGTCACAATTCTAGCTGTGGAAAATAGAGAAGTAGAAAAAAAAAGCAAAAAACAGACAACATCCCTTCCCTTTGGAGCTTATATTTTGTAGGGAGAAACTATCAATAAATATAATTAATAATTAAAATATGTTGCTGTGGATAAAAAAAAATGGCAGCAGAATAGACAGATGTGTCCCGAGCCTTGTCCCAGACCAGATAGAAACAACAGCTGAAGGTCACAAGGGAAGTGTTTGTTGGTGAGTTGAAGGGAAGCTATACTCCAGGAGATGGTGGGGACTGCTGGACAGGGGTCCCCTGACTGGGAAGCCCTCAATGCTGCTAGGTCCCCTCCCAGACCTATGGGCTTGGGCTCAGATGCAGAGACCATGCCATCTTGAAGGGGAAAGTGGATGTTATCGGAAGCCCGAAAATCTACAACTGTGGCAACCACTGAACAGCTGCGAGCCCCAGAACAGCGTTCCCCAATTGGCACAAACACGTGGATTAGAGGAGTGCTACACTGCATCAGGGAAAGGTCAGATTTGGCCTGGGATAAGGTGAGGTCTCTGGTCCTGGAAGGAGAGAGAAATGTGCACACTGCGGGAGCTGGAGGACCGGGGGAGCCTGTGCCTAGAAAAATCCGTGGCTGTTGGGGCTGGTGTGATCTGTGAATGTGGAAGGGGATCCTCAGCGCTGACAACAGAAGGGAACTCTAAAAAGCAACCCATTTTAATCTGACACAAAATGACAGGTTAAAAATTTGAAAAGTGTGTTGGCTGATTATATCCAAGGGGGAAAAAAAGACTGCATAGACTTGCACGCAGCCCCGGAGTTCACACACTTACACTGGCTCTTTTCTTTTTCTTTTTTCTCTTTAAATCCTTGCTTCAGATTACTATGCCCAATACATAGGATCACCCAATTGGGGACACCCTAAGAGACTGCAGGGGAAAGTTATCTTTCTGGAACCTGGGGATCAGAGCAGGGAATAACAGTCAGAGAACTAGCTCTGGGGCAACCCACTACCGAAAACTGGTACTGAGTGCCACAGGGAAAGCAGGATTTAAGCACTGGCTAGAGAGGCCCTATAGATCTGGAGGTCAATCCAGAAACACTGCCACCTAGGGGTTGAATCACAAATTGACTCTTGTGTAAACACAAATAAAGGAATGCAAGAAATGAAGACACACTACCTGCTCAAAAATCAGAACTGGATTACAACACTGAGGAGTAGTGAAATGCAGGACACTGCAATACTGTCCTGACTGGGAAACAGGCATGCCAAACAGAACAGAAGAGGAAGTGAATGACCTTCACTACTGCAAATTTTTATTTATTTATTTATTTATTTATTTATTTATTTATTTTTCATCTTTTACTTAAAAACCAATTTTTTCTTTTTTCCTCACTTCATTTTACCTTTTAATTATTACATTTTTATTTTCTATCAGTATTATTACTACTACTATTTTACCTTTTTTTAAATGTCATTTTATTTTCTCTTTATTTTACTTTGGGATTAGTGTTCTACATTCTATTTTCATCTTTCCTTTAGCATCATTTTATCTAACAACTTTACCTTTATGCCACAACTTTCTTCCTAACTTTTCCCCTTTTTTGTCCTGTTTCTCTTACCATTTTATGCATTATATTTCTCATATTCTTTCTCTTTACCCCCTGTTAAAATTTCACCCTACTTATATATATAATTTCCAATCTCCTGCTCCAAGTCTTTACACACCTCTCTCTTCTGTCTTCACTATCCAAAAAATTTGTTTTTCTCTCTGTCATTTTGTTGTTGTTTGCTTGATTGTTGATTATATCGATTTTTATACTTGTTTGTGAAATTGTTTTTTTTATTTATTTTTTATTTTTTAAAAATATATTTTATTGATTTTGTACAGAGAGGAAGGGAGAGAGATAGAGAGCTAGAAACATAGATGAGAGAGAGTCATCGATCAGCTGCCTCTTGCACACCCCCTACTGGGGATATGCCTGCAGCCAAGGTACATGCCCTTGACCGGAATCGAACCTGGGTCCCTTCAGTCCCCAAGCCGACGCTCTATCCATTGAGCCAAACCGGTCTCGGCGTGAAATTGTTTTGCTTATTCTTTTTTGTTTGTTTGTTTTGTTTTTTTTGCTTCTGTTTTCCCTTACCTCACTTGATATTAGTTGCTGTTTGTAGTATGTATTCATCTCCAGATACTTGTTGCTGGCATTTGTTGGGATTAGTGGCTGTTCTATTGGCATTTTCTCCATATATATATATATATATATATATATATATATATATATATATATATATATATAATAGTTTATTACCCTCTTCTTTCTTATTCTTTCTTTTCTCTCTTACTTTTTTTTTCCTTTCCCCAATTTCATTTTTGTATTCCTTTCTTATTTTCACTTCTTTTTCTCTCCTATCCTCTAATTTGCCTTTCTCTGGTGGTCACCTTTATTTGGGGTTATAAATATTGGGAATACATTTCTGTTCAGTACCTGTATGTGTTGTATTTTGTGCCTTTAAATCAATGCAGGAAAGAGAGCTACATAACCAGACACCTGGAGAAGAGAGAACATGAGAAGACAAAGAAACAGCCTGCATATAAAAGAAAAGCAGGCATCACCAGAAAAGGAAGTAAATGAAATGAAAGCAAGCAACCTGTGAAAGAAAGAATTCAGAGAAATGGTCATAAGGTGGCTGAAAAGAATGGAAGACAAATTCAACAATATGTGTAAGAACTAAGAGGAAATGAAGAAGAACCAAGAAGAAATGAAAAATGATATTGTGATTGTAAAGAACTCAACAGAAAGCATCAAGGGTAGACTAGAAGAATGAGAGGACTGCATCAGTGAGCTAGAAGACAAGGTAGGAAAAAATACCCAGGTAGAGCAGCTTCTAGGAAAAAAAAATTAAAAAGCAGGAGGAAAGCCTAAGAGAACTTTGGGACAATATGTAACATAACAACATCCACATAAAAGGGGTAACAGAAGGAGAGGAAACTGAGAAAGGAATAGAAAACCTGTTTGAAGAAATAATGACAGAAAACTTCCCTGATATAGGGAAGATAAAACCCAAAAAAATCCAAGAAGCTCACAGAGTCCCAACCAAAATGAATCCCAAAAGACCAATGCCAAGGCACATTAAAATTAAATTTGCAAACATCAACCACAAACTTAGAATCTTAAAAGCAGCCACAGAGAGAAAGAAAGTTACCTAAAAAAGGAACCACCATCAGACTAGCTACTGATTTCTCAACAGAAACTCATCAGGCCAGAAGGGGATGAAATGAAATACACAAATTCATGCAAAGCAAGGGTCTGAATCCAAGGACACTGTCCTCAGCAAGGCTACCAATCAAAATTGAAGGTGAAATCAGGAGCTTCACAGACAAAAAAGGACTAATGGACTTTATTACCATGAAACAAGTAATGCAAGAAATCCTAAAGGGTCTACTGTAAAAAAAAAAAAAAAAGAAATCAGAAGAGAAGAAGAAGCACAGGGGTAAAGAATAAAATGACAACAAATAACTACCTATCAAAAATAACTTACATTGTAAATGGATTAAATGCTCTAACAAAAGACATAGGGTAACGGATTGGATAAGAAAACATGAACCATATAGCTGCTGTCAACAAGAAACCCACCTCAGAAAAAAAGATGCACACAGACTGAGGGTAAAGGGATGGAAGAAAGTTTTTTAGGCGAATCAAAATTTTTTAAAAATGGGGTAGCAATACTTATATCTGACAAATTAGACCTCAAAGTGAAGAACATAACAAGAGATAAGGAAGGCCACTTCATAATACTAAAGGGAGCAATCCAACAAGAATAAATAACTCTGGTAAACGTATATACACCTGATACAGTAGCACCCAAATACATTAAAAAAAAAATTTACTGGAGAATATCAAGGGAGAGATCGACAGCAATACAACCAGAGTAGGAGACTTTAATACCCCACAATCACCATTGGACAAATCCTATACAAAATCAACAAAGAAACATCAATCCTAAATGACTCACTAGACCAGATAGAATTGACTGATATCTTTAGAACATTTCACCCTGAAGCCACAGAATATACATTCTTCTCAAATTCACATGGGTTATTATATATATATATATATATATATATATATATATATATATATATATATATTATTGATTTTTCACAGAGAGGAAGGGAGAGGGATAGAGAGCTAGAAACATCGATGAGAGAGAGACATTGACCAGCTGCTTCCTGCACATCCCCAACGGGGATGTGCCCGCAACCAATGTACATGCCCTTGACCAGAATTGAACCTGGGACCTTTCAGTCCGCAGACCAACACTCTATCCACTGAGCCAAACTGGTTTTGGCCACATGGGTTATTTTTAAAGATAGAACATTTGTTGGGTCATAGGCAAAGTGTCTTCAAATTCAAGAAGATAGAAACCATACCAAGCATCTTCTCAGATCACAGTGGCATAAAACTGAAAATCAACTATAATGAAAACAATCCAAAGAAATAAAACACATGGAGACTAAACAGCATGCTATTAAACAATGACTGGGTTATCAAAGAAGAAATTTTTTAAAAATCATGGCCACAAATGACAATGAAAACACAACAATCCAAAATCTATGGGACACAGTGAAAGCAGTATTGAGAGGGAAGTTCATAGTTCTACAATCCTACTGCAAAAAAACAAGAAACAATAGCAATAAATACCTAACCCTACAACTCAAAGAGATAGAAAGAGAGCAACAAGAAAAGCCCAGTGTAAGCAGAAGGAAGGAAATAACAAAGATCAGAATGAAGATAAACAATGTAGAGCCAAAACAAACAAACAAACAAACAAACAAAAACAAAAAACCAAAAAAATGACACCCTCCCCCCAAAACAAACAAACAAACAAACAAAACACAATACAAAAGATCCACAAAACATGTAGCCACTGTGTAGAGTAGTATGGAATTTCCTCAAAAAAACTGAAAATGGAACTCCCATTTGACCCAGTAATCCCACTTTTAGGAATATATCCCAAAAAACTAGAAACACCAATCAGAAAGGATATATGCACTCCTATGTTCATAGCAGCACAAGTCACCAAAGCTAAGATTTGGAAAACGCCTATATGCCCATCAGCAGATGAATGGATTAGAAAACTATGGTACTTCTACACAATGGAATACTATGCTGCTATAAAAAAGAAGGAATTCTTACTATTTTCAGCAGCATGGATGTAACTGGAGAGCATTATGTTAAATGAAATAAGCCAGACAATGAAAGAAAAATACCACATGATCTCACTCATTTATGGAAAATGAATAACATTATAACTTGATAATAAAAACATAGATACAGAGGCAGTAAAGCACCAAACTGACTGTCAAATTACAGCAGGAATGATGGGGACTGTTGTGGAAGGAGGGAAATAGATCAACCAAAGGACTTGTATGCATGCATATAAGCACACCAATGGGCACAAGACACTGGGGGTGGGGGGTGGGGGGATGAGGGCATGCGACTGGAGGTAGGGGAGGCTGGGGGGAAAAAGGAGATATATGTATTAATATGTGTAATACTTTAAACAATAAAAATATATTTTAAAAATTGCCAAAACCAGTTTGGCTTAGTGGATAGAACATTGATCTGTGGACTGAAAGATCCCTGGTTTGATTCTGGTCAAGGGCATTTACATTAGTTGCAGGCACATCCCCGGTAGGGGGTGTGCAGGAGGCAATTGGTCGATGTTTCTCTTTCATCGATGTTTCTAGCTCTCTATCCCTCTCCCTTCCTCTCTGTAAAAATTCAATAAAATATATAAATGTATATATATATATATATATATATATATATATATATATATATATATATATATAAAATTCTCTAGTTCATACATTAAAAAAATAAAAAATAAAATACTTTGCTGTGGCAAGAATATTTTTGCAAGCCTTACTAGAATATGTGTGTGCTTATATATACAAAGGTGAGACTCTTTATTGTTAGTAGAAAATATGCTTGAAAATATATCCAGAAATCAATACTTGAGTATAAGAAGATTAATTTGTGAAAAAGTATTCCAGAGTTAATCAGTCTGGCTAGATTTATAAATCTATTTTTAGGCCAAGGTGAAGGCTCTATGGAGAGCCAGTATACAGCTCAAGTCCTGGCCAGGGATCAGTTTTATAATGTGGAAACTTTTGGCTTCAATCTTTGCTTACGTTAAGACTAAATCAGTCTCTTGCTATCTTGATAAGTCAGTGTGGATCCTTGGTTAGAGGACAATGGAACCAAGGCTAGGGCTCAACTTAATATCAAAGTTAGGCTCTATGTTATAGTCATCTACCTAGTAAAAGAGTAACATGCTAATTGAACATACCTTCACAATGCCCACCAGTCAATCAGGAGTGAGTATTCAAAGATGTTGGGTTAATTTGCATAGGCAGATGCTGAGCAGCCTGGGTTGGGACACTGGCATTCTGCATCATCCCAGCTGCTCTGGGTTTCTGGGCAGTGTGGGAAGGCAGAATGGAGACTCCAGGCCAGAGTGGAAAGACTGCTCCAACCAGAGTGAAGGTGGTACCGGCAGCCAGGGAAAGAAGGCCCATTCTTGCATGAATCTTCATGCATCGGGCCTCTAGTTGTTTAATATCTGACAAGGATCAGAGTGCATTTCTGACCAGTCTGAAGTTCACTCTGGCCTGTATTATGTCTCATTATGAAGTCAATGTACAAGATTTTGAACAGTTGTCCCTCATTATCCACTAGAAATTGATTCCAGGACCCCCATTGAATGGCAAAATCCACAGATGATAAAGTCCCTTGTATAAAATGGTATTGCATTTGTATATAGCCTATGTATATCCTCCCATACACTTTAGATTGCTTATAATACATAATGCAATGTAAATTCTATATAAATAATTGTTATACTATATTGTTCAGGGAATAATGACAAAAACGTCTATACATGGTCAATACAGATGTAACCATCATAGGCCTAACTACATAATACATGTAAGCAACAATGTAACTTTTTTCACATATTTGATCCACAGTTGGTTGAATCCACAGATGCGAAAACCTTAGCTAGAGAGGTCTAACTGTATTAAAATTTAGTCCATATATAGGAAGAGGCCTCATTCTGAGATCAGTGCTAAGTTCCAGCCAGCCTTAGAGATATTAGAATTAAAGCTCAGCTCAAGAATTGACTTTAGTTTTTAGTCAGTGTTGGAAAATTACTTTTATTTCTGGGTCAGCATCATGGCTCTGCCAGGAGAAAGGCTGATTAAGAATTTTAACAGGATTTATGTTAAGTCTTTCATCAGGTGAATTTTTAATTTGTATTCATGGTTAGAGTTTATCCTCAGTACAGCGTTAGGTTTCAGGCTGTATCCAATGTTAAGGCACAGTCAGTGTCTAAATTTAATATTTAGTCTGTTGCATGTTAGGACATTGCTTGTGATGTCCCATAGGTTTTGTCTCAGAGCAAAGATAGCATCTCATGTGTGGACATTATTGAAGTATAGGTTGTGGCCAGGATTTCAACTATGGATATATTAGTAAACAGGATTTATGATGCATATTTGGCCAGAATAAGTTCAAGGTATATTTCTGACTTCAGCCAGTGTCAGGGTTCTGTCTTTCTCAATAGTTCGTGTCAGATGTGGTCTGTGGAAGTAAATCACAGTAGCCAGTGTTATACCTCATTCCATGGCCAGAGCATGGTGTAGTCAGTAAACTGTGTTAGCATTTTTACTTGACTTGTATTATAGTTGATTCTTCTGGTAGTGGTCTGATTTTGACTTTGTGTAATTTCTGTTCACTGACTTGGTGCTATCTGATTAAACTTTTATTTTTGTACCAACATTCTGGTTTTAAAATTTGCAGTATTATAACATACACATTACAATTATTTTTGCTTGTTGAGACATTAGAAGGAGACTAATAACTATTAGTATTTGTATTGAGTGTTGGGACAACAATTTGTCAAAAAATTTTAGGTAAGTTCTTTAAAAATGATATTAATTTTAGGTAACTCATACTACAGCAAATGTTGTTGATTGGTTAACCTAATACCCTAAAGCACCCTTTTCCTTTATCTTAAGATGCAGACTCTAAAAGATAACACTACTTTTCTCAGATCTTTTTTTCATCAACAAGGCACACAAAAAATGTTTCGACTTATAGAAAAATTTATTTTCCTGATTAAAGGAAAGGGACAGAAATGATAGCAATAACCCTTGTGTTTTTTAAAAATCTCCATTCTACTTTATATATATAGGTATATACATATGTACAAACATGAATATATATATATATATATATATATATATATATATATATATATATATACCTTGTTTCCCCGAAAATAAGACCTAGCGCATGGAAAGATAAGACATCCCCTGAAAATAAGACCTAGCACAACTTTGGGAGAAAAAAATTAATATAAGACACTGTCCTATTTTCGGGGAAACAGGGTATATATATACATCACTACAATCAAGGCACTAAACATATTCATCACTCCAAAAATTTTCTTTTTTGGGGTTTTTCTTTGTGAAAGAACATTTAACATGACATCTATCCTATTAACATATTTTAAAGTGCACAATACCATATATTTTTTTTAACTATAGGTACCAGGCACTATGTTGTAGAGCATATCTCTAAAACTTTTTTTGTGCAAAATTGAAACTTTATACTCATTGATCAATAACTCGCCATTTCCCTCTGCCCCAACCCAGCCCTTGGCAACCACTATTCTGATCTCCACTTCTATGAATTTGGCTATTTAGATGCTTATGTAGATGGAATCATGAAATATTTGTCCTTCTGTGATTGGTTTTTTCACTTATCATAATGCCTTCTATGTTTATCTGTTGTCACAACTGGGATGATTTCCTTCTTTTTTTTTTTAAGGCTAAATGATATTTCTTTGTATGTATATGCTACATTTAACTATTCATTTGTTGATGGACATTTAAGTTTTTTCCATATGTTGGTTATTGTGAATAATGCTGCATGAACATGGGAGTCAAAGGTATCACTTTGAGATGCTGATTTCATTTTCTTTGGATGCAAACCCATAAATGATATTGTTGAATCATATAGTAGTTCTACTTTTAATTTTTTGAGGAACTTCTATATTGTTTCCCATAGAGGGTGCATCATTCTCCATACCCTCTAACAATATATAAGAGTTCCAATTTCTCCACATACTGATCAACACTTGTTATCTCTTACTTTTGGTAATAACCATTCTAACAGGTGAGAGATGATTTCTCACTGTGGTTTTCATTGCATTTTCCTTATGATTAGTAACATTTAGCATATTTTCAAATACCTGTTGGCTATTTGTATATATATTTGGAGGAATATCTATTCAGAGCTGTATGATTAATTTTATATTTCTGTTTAAAATGCCATTGGATTTTTATAGTGATTTAATCAGATCTGCAGATCACTTTGGGCAGCATGTACATTTTCACAATATTGATTCTTTTTCAATGGAATGGGATGCCTCTCCATTTATTTGCGTCCATTTTAATTTTTCATCAGTGTACTTTTTACAATATATTTTATTAATTTTTTCAGAGAGGAAGGAAGAGGGATAGAGAGCTAGAAACATCGATGAGAGAGAAACATCGACCAGCTGCCTCCTGCACACCCCCTACTGGGGATGTGCTTGCAACCAATGTACATGCCCTTGACTGGAATTGAACCAGGGACCTTTCAGTCCATAGACTAACGTTCTATCCACTGAGCCAAACCGGTTTCGGCTCATCAGTGTTTAATAGTTTTCAGTGTACATGTCTCTCACCTCCCAAGTTAAGTTTGTTACTATATATGTTGTTATTTTTGATACTATTGTATATGAGATGTTTTATTAATTTTATTTTCAGATAAATCAATGTTAATGTATAGAAATGTAACTAATTTTTGTATCTGATTAAGCTTTTACCAGAGTTTTGGGGTTACCAATGGCTAGTTAAGGCTTATAATGGAGACGGTTTGGGGGCTAAGAGTATAAACATGTTTGTCAGATCATCTGTTGACATTATAGGTCAGTCTGCAAATGTCAGTGTGAGAATGGACAACACATAGGATCCGCCTTGAGTTCAGGTTTAGAGACTCAGGCTGGAATCAGGATTTTGGGCTCAGGCTGTTGCTTGGGTTTGTGTTCAGAGTGTTCATGTTCTGTTGTTGGTATGGGACTTCGACTCTGGCTAGTATAGCAGGCATTCTAGTATCAGTAGTTGAATTCAATTTGTGCTAATTTTTAATACCCTTATGCCCAGTGTCATTGTACATCTCTCCCAGATTTAGAGATAGGCTTGTCACCAGACTGATTGCTCAACGCAATTTGCTATAACTTAGTCTGTGGCCAATAATATAGTGAATTTTGTTTATGGGTGTAAGACTCAGTCTATGACAAAGGTTATTAATCTTAGCCCTATTGTTAGGTCTAATAATATGAAGAGGATCTTGATTCAGCGCTGTGGTGTTAAGAGTCGTATTTTATCCAGGCTAAGGGTTTAGTCTTTGGGTATCAGATTGTGGGAAGAATTTACAGTCTTTTTCCCAGGACAGTACTCATTGTGGCCTAGAATAGGGCTCAGATCTTGGTGAGTTGCATCTGTTCTCAGGGTTAAAGTTAAATCTCTTGCTAGATTTCAAGCAAATAATATGAAAAGTATTTGTTTAGTTTTGTTTTATCCTTAATTCATATTCAAGGTTTGGGTTTAGTCCTTGACCAGTGTTAAACAGTTCAGTTTCTGATATTGGGGATCTGTCTGTGGCTGAGGTTAAGAATATAATCTGGGGCTAGAAATTAATGAGAGAGTTCAGTGTACCTCAAAGTTTGAGGATCAGTCATTAATCATATTGGGTGATCAGTTTTATATTTAGGTTGAAAGTTCAGGTTTGAGGTTAGGCTTACAGGCTCTGTCTGTGATGAGAGTTAGAAATTCAGTCTGTGGCAAGAGACTCAGGTTGTAAGCAGTTTAGAAGCTCTAAGACTTAGGGGCTGACTCCTTAGCCAGTGATGGGGCTCAGTATGTACAGGATTCAGTGGATTATTCCATGGTCAGATTTACAAACTCAGTACCTGTCCAGGTTTAGAACTTGGTCTTTGAACAGGGTTAAGTCTCAGCCTGTGGCTATGTTCAAGGCTCTATCTGTGAACAGGATTAGTGCATATGCTGTGGTCAGCATACAACCTCAAATTAGTAGATTTGGTTTCACTTTTTGGGCAGGATTAAGGCAGTCCTTGACCAGGTTTATATTTCAGTCTCTGTACATGTTTTTGTCTCTGTTTGAGGCCAAGTTTAGTAGTCATTATATTGCCAATGTTGGGATCATTTTCTGGTTAGTGCTAAGTCTGTGGATATTACAGCTGGGTTGGTTTCCAAGATCATGTCTCAAACTATCACCAAGTTAGAGATTCAGTCTGTGGTCATGGTTTAGAGCTCAGTCAGTATCTATGCTGAGCATTCATTTTATGGTCAGTGATGGATATTAAATATATCCCAGAGTTAGATCAGTCTTTAGCTCAGTCTTGAATCTCAGTCTGGGACAGGTTTAGGAGCTATGTCTGATGATATGTTTGATCTCGGTATCATGAATTAAGGGCTTATTAGTGGCCATAGTTAGGGTTCAATAGGACATCAGGGTTATAGACTTAGTCTGAGACCAGTCATAGATACTTCCTCTTTGGCCAGACGTAGGCAGTGAGTATGTAACTATACGCTGGGGCTCAATTTAATCAGGTTTAAGACATAGAAGTAGAAAGAGGCTCTGTTTATAAATACAATTAAATTAAGATCTCCATACGGTGTTAGGATTAAGGACTTAATTTGAAATTAGGGTTTAAGTCTCTAAGTCCAGAGTTAGGCACTCAGACTTCATCTTGGCTTAAGTGTTTGGTTGGTGCCCAGGGTTAAACACAGGTACTGTATTAAGTGTAGAAAGCTTGTCTATAACCAGACTTAAGAGACCTGCTGATCAGTGATAGTGGTTTGTTAATTATAGTTGAATAATATTGCCAAATGGTTAAAATAAAGAGGATTCCTAAAAACAAACTACCAGGCATGATGCAGGGAATTAATGATGGAAAGAGGCTTATTACTGAATAAGGGTCAACAATTTCCTTGGTGTCTCAGAATTTTATGCTTAGGAGGAACAGGGAAAACCCAAAAAGATTGTGGAAAAGGAATTGGTGAACAGGGAGCTGATACCCTAGAGCAGTGGTTGGCAAACTAATTAGTCAACAGAGCCAAATATCAATAGTACAACGATTGAAATTTCTTTTGAGAGCCAAATTTTTTAAACTTAAACTTTTACTAATGACACTTCTTCAAAATAGATTCGCACAGGCTGTGGTATTTTGTGGAAGAGCCACTCTCAAAGGGTCAAAGAGCCGTATGTGGCTCACGAGCCACAGTTTGCAGATCATGGCCCTAGAGAAATAGGCAGATGCTTCTTAAAAAAAAAAAAAAAAAAATATATATATATATATATATATATATATATATATATATATATATATATATATTTTTTTTTTTTTTTTTTTTAGGGAAACCAAGATGACAGGATACGTAAACACCTAAACTGCTGCCTCGTACAACAATTTCAAAACTACAACTAAAAGACAAAACATCTATCACCCAGAACCAAGGAAAAGGTGGCTGAGTGGAAGTTCTACAACTAGAAGGAAAGAGAAAAGAGCATTGAGATGTGCATAAACTCTGAAAGCTGAGGTATGGAGGCGTGCAAATCGGGCTGGTGGCAGGCGACTGGATGCACTGCTTTTTTCAACTTGAAGGGAGATAAGCTTCCAATTACTCTGAACTCCAGCTTCTGGGGAGACACTGGGGACCCAAACTCCTATGGGGAGAAGCTGGACTGTCTTTCCAGCTTTTCTGAAGCTGGAAAATGAGGGTGGCTGTCTTGCAGAGCTACATGCAGCAATTATTGTTTACTGCACTGGGACTTGGGATGCCCAGACTTGGAAACATGAAGATGCAGAGATGCAGAGATGCATAGATAGCTGACTGGTAGCAATCGCTGTTTGCCAAGCCCTAGCCTAGTGACTCCCTGAGACCCTGCCCCGCACAATCTACAAACCCACCCAAGGTCTGCACAGTGGCTTTTGCATATAAATGGCCTGACCTATCACAGCTTAACCTAACAAACTGAAGCTCTAGTCAGACAGCTCCAAACCTCCAAACCCCAAGCAAAGAAGAGAAAATTGTAGTTCTTGCAGTAGCTCCTGCTGGGTGGCCTCAGATAATAGCTGACCTGCACCCCACTGGAGATCCAGAAGCCAGTGTACCTATTGTTCAGTGTGAGATGACACCAGATTTCAACTCCTCACATCCTCTTGACACATTCAAGAGGCAGACTCAGTGAGCACCAAACTCCCACTGAAACAAGTCCTGCCCCATAAATGTGTCTCCAGCACCACAGTTAGTCCATTATAGCCATCAGCACAGGGAAACAACAAAATGTGGAGAAAAAGAAACATGTCATGAATGAAAGAATGAAGGAAAGCAAACAAACAAACAAACAAACAAACAAACAAAAAACTGAACATAGAGTTCAAAACCACATTTATAAGATTGCTCAAGAATCTTCTAAAAACCGGTGAGAAACTTGATGAGACCTCTGAAGAGCTTAGTGAGACCTTCAAGAACCTTAATGAGAATGCCAAAAAATGGAAAAGGACCAGTCAGAAATTAAGCATACACTGTCTGAAATAAAGAATATACAAAAATTCAACTGTAGATCAAAGGACCACAAGAATCAAACCAAAGATCTGAAATATGAGGAAAACAAAAAACACCCAACCAGAAAAACAAAAAGAAAAAAAAGAATCCAAAAATATGAAGATAGTGTAAGAAACCTCTGGGACAACTTCAAGGGTACCAACATCTGAATTATAGGGGTGCCAGAAGAAGAGAGAGAGCAAAATATTAAAAACCTATTAGAAGAAATAATGACAGAAAACTTTCCCTACCTGGTGAAAGAAATAGACTTACAAGTCCAGGAAGTACAGAGAACCCCAAACAAGAGGAATCCAAAGAGGACCACACCAAGACACATCATAATTAAAATGCCAAGGGCAAAAGACAAAGAGAGAATCTTGAAAGCAGCAAGAGAAAAACAGCTAGTTACCTACAAGGGAGTACCCATACAACTGTCAGCTGATTTCTCAACAGAAACTATGCAGACCAGAAGGGAGTGGCAAGAAATATTCAAAGTGATGAACAGCAAGAACCTACAACCAAGATTACTCTACACAGCAAAGCTATCATTCAGAATTGAAGGTCACATAAAAAGCTTCACATTCACTTTATGTTTAAGTGCATAACTTTACCTTAAGTGATCTGCAACCTGACACTCAAAGTGATATGCACTTTGAGGCATCAGGCTGCAAGTAAAGTACAATCTGTGTCTAGAGAAAGTAAAAAATTGATCCCTAACCGCCAAGAAGCCTTCAGTATTGCCTCATTAATACAACTACTTTTTTTCTTTCTTATCATTGAACTACATGACTATAGACCATGACTCATCAACTGTAATTAAAATATTTAGTAGTCTTTAAAAACCAAAAGTTGCCGAAACCGGTTTGGCTCAGTGGATAAAGCGTCGGTCTGAGGACTGAAAGGTCCCGGGTTCGATTCCGGTCAAGGGCATGTACCTTGGTTGTGGGCACATCCCCGGTAGGGGGTGTGCAAGAGGCAACTGGTCGATGTTTCTCTCTCATAGACATTTCTGGCTCTCTATGTCTCTCCCTTCCTCTCTGTAAAAAATCAATAAAATATATTAAAAAAATAAATAAATAAAAATAAAATCCAAAAGTTTTTATTTCTTTGCCACCAAAATTCATTAGGCAGCAAGACTTGACCTGAACTGACATGAGGCTATTTATAGTCTTTATTTAACTTATTTATGTGACTGTCTACTTTGCTATGAAATACTAATGTGTTTGTAACATCTACTATAGGGGTATTATTTACTATTCCATATATTTACCATATTACCTGTATAAAGTACCCCAAATTCTGAATTTCAGAAAACATCTGACCATAAGTATTTTGTATGAGGAATTTTGGACTTATATATCCTTTTTTACTTGCTGCTTCATTCTGATGTCACATTTCTCACTTTATCCCTCATATAGAAGCATCTGCCAAAGCCAGGAAATGGGAACACTAATTTTTTTGCAGTAAAGCTGCATATCATAAAATAACAATAAATTAATATAGCAGGGAATGAAATGCTAAGCAAAATAATTTTTTCCTCCCAGTTTTATATCCAAAAACAATTCTGCCACACCATATTAATAAATTCTCCAGGGTCCTCTACCTAAAGACCCACTTGTAATCAAGCTGGAAGTAGGGTATGGATGTATAGTAGGCATAAGATCAAAACCCATAATTACTACGACTATACTAACCTTGAGAATAACTTGCCACATTCTTGTTCTGAGAGTTAGAATTAAAGCTCTTTAAATGTATAGGCTCATCTTACCTTCACAATAATCTTTAAAAAATGGGTATTATTATTATCAACATCTCAATTTTACAAATGAAACAACTAAAGCAAGGGAAATGAAGCAACTTATTCAAATCCACACAGGTAAGAAATAGCCAGGCAAAGATTTTGATACACCTTCTGCTCTTTGACCCTTCCCTTTCTTTTGAAATTGGCTTATGGCATAACCTAATGTACAGAGTCATAGACAGTGTTGGGGGAGGGGCAGGAGATAGGATGGGATATGAGTCTGGGCAGCCAGCCACCTACCCTCCACTTCCATGATTCAGCAAGGCCAACATATTTTCATACTAATTTTTCCTGTAAAGACAGGATAAATTATTTATTATACAATTTCTTGATGTGATGATTTGGCTGGTAAGGCATACTCTATGGAAATATTCCCTTGTTGCAGAAGACCAAAGAAAAACCAAGCGGCTCTCTAAAGAAAAGGAGTGACACTTTTTATTTATGCCAGCAGACTCAGGGAATAATTTTCCAAATCTGAATAAAGTAATGTGCAGAGGGCTTCTCTTTTATATCTTTCTGGGGTCTTTGTCCTGCAAATATGCATTATGCTTCCAGTCCTTTTTTTGCAAGGACTTTTTTTGCAAGGGTTTGCAAGAAGACCCTCGGGGGGGGGGTGTGTCTCCAGGCCATATCTGATGGTCTGGCCTGGAGCCAGCATTAATAACCCTCCCTCTGGAGCAATGCACTGTTCACAGTAACAGGGTCTGCAAGACCAGTTTCTGGGAAGGAGATAGTGACTTAATTATAGGTTATCAAGAATGTACACTGAGCTTGCTGGCATGGGTTCATATTACTAGCCCCCAAATATCAGGGCTACATTGGAATTCATCCATTTTAGTCTTCTCTTCCCCTCCACCCTTGTCCCACAAGCTTCTCTTAGCCTTGTGGTACAATGACTATGGGATATTATGGTGAACATGGACAGTAAACGCTCTTTAGCTGCTTCCTGATGAAAAGGAGCAATGACCAAGAGGTTAGTATCCCATTTCTTCCTCTCTAGGGGTTTGTAGGGAATTCTTCTGGTTTGTAGGACCATCTGAAGTTTAAAGGCATTCCCGTCCAGTTTGCAGGCAGGCAGAGATAAGCATCAGTCCCACACACGTAGAATGTTCCTGCAAGGGGGCACCAGGGTAGGTGATGTTTTCAGCCTTGAGGGTAGAGTTGCATAGTTCATCTGGGAGGCGACCTGTTGGATGTTAGTCCTGGGTACTGCTAAAACAAATAGGAGCATCATTAGTTAGCTGCACATTGGCCGTGACAAGTCCTATTATTTTTTCCATCCAATACACTCCCCCCACCACCACCAAATGTGCATTTGGTAATGGAGTCATAACATGCCACAGGCTGGTAAGTATAGCTAACAAAAATCTGGCTTGATTGGGTTTTCCCATAGACTACGGGTCTAGCATATTTGGGTAGCGAGTTTCTAAGCAAGGACACATGGCAGTGGCCCCTATGAGAGGCAAGTATGTGCTAGCTAATATTATTAGTGGGAGCATGTTATTCCCTCTATTTCTGTTCAGTGGGGGTCCACAACAGTGAACTGCTAGGACTAAGAGTAGTATTATGACTATTCCTGAAAGGGAGATGTAGCCAAGGATGGCATGACAAGGTGCAGTCCACCAATCCATGATGAGGTCTTTGTTTCCTTGCTGTGTGGGAAGCAGTAATTTTATGGTGCTTCTGTGTCCCAGCAAGAGCAGATGAGTTCTCCTCTTGGTACTAGTCTCAGGTTCCAGTGGTACTCATAAAAAGACAAAATAGAAATTATTAGAAAGATAAAACCAATGATTAACCAGAAATACCAGAGCATATTATCTTTAGGAGGAGATAAGAAAGAAATATTAGTGTTAGGGAGAATTCAACAAGGTGTTTCTGAATTCCTTGGAGCAGGTTGATGATCCAGGTCCTCCGACCTCTTGACTGGGGTGTTTCTGGTTAGAGGTCACCTTCTGCTCAAGCTGGAAGTCACTCGGCTGGTGGGTTGCCTTTACTCAGGAGTGGTGGATCCAGGTGTCTCTCTGCAACCTTGAGAGCTGTGGGGGTGGTTATGACTGAATAGGGTCCCTTCCAGGTAGACTTGAGGAGCTCCTTTTTCCAGTTTTTTTTATTTAATTTTTTAATTTTTTTTTTATCCAAACCTGGTCTCCAGGTTTATAAGGATGTACGGCTTTTTCTAGAGAGATGGGTAATTGTTCAATATTCCATCTGTGGACCTCAAAGACAATTTTTCCAAGTCCTTGTAGTTGCTTCTGAATTTCTAAGTTCCCTATTTTCCCCAAGTCTCTCTTTGGCCGAATTAAGGGAGGGGGTCTACCATATAGAATTTCAAAGGGAGAGAAACCTACCTTGGCTCTTGGGGCACAGCATACCCACAGGAGTACAAGAGGCAAGATATCTGTCCAGGGTAAGGTTGTCTCTTGGCGTAGCTTAGCCATAGCCTGCTTTAGAGTCCAGTTCATGGGCTCTACTTTCCCTGAACTCTGAGGCCTGTAAGCTATATGCAAATTTCATTTAATTCCTAAAGCCTTAGCTACCTACTGTACTATTTCTGCTACAAAGGCTGGGCCATTTTCCGATCCTATGGTCAGATGCATTCCATACCGCAGAATTATGTCCTTCAGCAATGCCTTAGTGACTTCTCTCACATTTTCCGTGCTAGTGGGATATGCCTCAACCCAACCTAAAAAGGTGCAAACAAAGATTAGCAGGTATTTATTTCCTCTGCTAGGCCCTATTTCTGTAAAA
The DNA here is from genome assembly GCF_964339955.1 of Pipistrellus hanaki. Lineage (NCBI taxonomy): Eukaryota > Metazoa > Chordata > Mammalia > Chiroptera > Vespertilionidae > Pipistrellus > Pipistrellus hanaki. Next base: position 26,024,450 of record NC_140524.1, on the reverse strand, counting down.
TCTACTTCCAAGTCCTCAAAAGGAGCTTGCTCACAGTACTGAACTCCTATTGGTCCCACAGGACCCTGTTTGGCATTGTCCTGTGCACAGAGGAGACAATGCTGATGAACTGAGGCACACAAGGAGGGAAGACAGGCAATAAGGTAGTATCTGTCTAACAAAGCTTCTAGATCAGTCTTCTCTAAATGAGTAAGTTCATGCTGCTGGAGGACTACCTTATGGGTTAACTGTTCTGAGACATAGACCCTATGATCTGGAAGTATTCACCAGCCTTTTTTTTTTTTTCCTCTTGTCCCCTTCTTGTCGGGCCCTTTTATCTTTCTCAGGATTGTATTTTGGAGGTTCAGGTATTTCGGGATCCAACATGGTCCATGACGATGCCACTTGTTCTTTAGCAGCCAGCCTGGTTGCAGTGTCAGTATGTTGGTTTCTTTCTGATACTGGGTCTTTCCTTTTCTGTTGACCTTTGCAATGGATGATGGCTATTTCCTTGGGCTCCCAAACTGCTTCTATTAACTTTAAAATCTCATTCTGATTTTTTATTCCTTTTCCTCTGGCTGTCAAGAGCCCCCTTTCCCATGGATATGCAGGGTAGCAAAGGCATAGCATGAGCCAGTGTAGATGTTGGCACGCTTATTCTTACTGAGTTCTAGAGCTCTTACTAGGACCCAAAGTTCTGCCTTCTGCACTGACCATCCTTCAGGCGGGGCTTGTACACATATGTAATACCTTAATCAATAAAGAAATTAAAGATTGGGAAAATTTTCAGCTATTTATCTTTGTAAAAAGAGTGATATACAGAAGTGTAACTTTGGACCAAGCCTTTGTCTTAGGCCCTATTTCTGATCTGTTGGCTAGAGTAATTTATCTTAGAACACTAAATGAGCAATCAGGAGACACTTTTTCTTTAAAGAAAGGCCTTCTGGTCCAAATGCTGAAAGGTGGGAAGATAGAAATACATGGATGAAAAGTATAGATGGGCTGTTACTTGATTTATGGGCTTAGATGGTCCATGCATTATGGTTTTTGTCAGGCTTTAAACAAACAACAAACAAAACTCCTTTCACAAGAAAAACTTGTTTGGTTCTAGAGGAAGCCCCCTCAATTAAAAATCCTCTGGAAAGTTTGCACAGAGCTCAAGGGCTTCCCATATTCTCTGGTGCCACCTGGTGGAGAACAATAAATAATGAACAGGATATAGAAAATTGGGCGGTTAAGTTTGGGGTGGAAGAAGGATCAATAATGCTGTGGTAGGCAGACACTTTGGGGGTCCAGGATACCTAAGGATAATTGGGTGCCTGGTGAGGCTTGTGGGACATGAAAAGGGAACTGAGGAGCGTAGAATGTTAAAGATAATATGTGCAAAATTCCTGGCCTACAGACCTAACTGCATCAAAACGCACTTACCACATGCTGCGACCAAGCTAAGAATTTTACGTGTTTTAAGAAATTCAATCCGTTTTTTTTTTAATTGGATCATTCATCTTCCTTTTATTTAGTTGTATAAGCTGTCTGTAAATGTTGGAGATTAAACCTTTATCAGTGGTATTATTTGCAAATATGTTCTCCCACACCGTGGGCTTTCTTGTTGTTTTGTTGATGGTTTCTTTTGCTGCAAAAAAAGCATTTTATTTCAATGTAGTCCCATTTGTTTATTTTCTCTTTAGCCTCCATTGCCCTAGGGGCAGTATCAGTGAAGAAGTTCTTTTGGCATACGTCTGAGATTTTGTTGCCTGTGGATGCTTCTAGTATTTTTATGGTTTCCCGTCTGATGTTTAAGTCCTGTATCCATTTTGAGTTTATTTTTGTGTATGGTGTAAGTTGGTGATCTAGTTTCATTCTTTTGCATGTGTCTGTCCAATTTTCCCAACACCATTTATTGAAGAAACTGTCTTGACTCCATTGTATATTCGTGCCTCTTTTGTCAAATATTAATTGAGCATAGGAGGGAGGGAGGGGAGCAAAAAAAATCAATAAAATATATAATAAATAAATAAATAAATAAATAAGCACAAAAAAAAAAGAAAAGAAAAAAAGAAATTCAATCCGTACAGCTACCTTTTGCAGTAGCTCCATTTTGAATACAAGTGAAGTGAGGAGCAGAAACGTTAAGTAACTCACATAATTAGAGACAGAGACAGAGTTCAAGTTTTCAAACATCATGTCATAAATTGTAGCAACTTCCAATGGAAATTAAATGATGTGAAATTAGAAAGACCATGGAGGAGCTTAAGTACTTTGAGTTTGGTACCAGATCTACGGAAGTGAAGGAGTACTATCGTACATACCACCTGCTCTAGCATCTTTACCTTGAAATATGGGGAAACCAAACAGAGGTTGATCTGGAATTCCCCCACCCACCCTCTCAATCAATAAGTGAAATATGGTAGCAATCATACTTGGGTAAAAACTGCTGTTTGAATTTTAAACCTGCTAAGGCAATTTTCCTGTGCCTGGGACCATAACCTTTGGAGATTAACCACTGAGTTCTGCTTTTGCAAGATAGGGCCACATTCCAATGTCCAGTAGGATGTGACTGGGAACGACCCTGCGGGCTGGCCTACAAGGTCAGAAAGCAACATTTTGTCTAGGAAGAACAGCAAAAATTCCAAACAACAGTTTGTTGCAAAATAGGGGTTTTCCTTCTCAGAACCTTTAAAAAAACTACCTGCCCCTGAAGCTGTGCAGTCATGTGGAGTCTGCCTGTGTGTGGCTGTCCTGGCTAGATATTTCAATAAATCTTTGCCTGCTTTTTTTTTTTTTTTTTTTTAAATAAATTATCAGCCTCCGGTGGTCTTATTTTGAACCCAAGGTTCAACCCCACAACAATAAGTACATTTTAGGCATTTGCTGTATCGAGGGCTTTGTGGTATATAAGGGCATATTTTCCTAGGAGTTTTGGTATGCTGGCATTACTTGTGTTTCTCCTCTCACATACATTCTATGTCTTTTAAAGACCTCAGGTCAATGAGTGTATTGGTGTATCTTTCAGAAAACACTGTCTCATAGGGAACAAAAGACCAAAAGGAGATGTCATCTATATTGATCAGGAAATTAGGGAATAGCTTGGTCAAAAGGAAAATAGGCAATCAGCAGGCACTGAGCACCTGCTATATGCTGAGTGCTTATCTGCAGAATCTTAGTTAATCCTCCCAACTTCTGTGAGGCAGGTTCTATAACTCTCCCATTTTAAAAATGAGGATAACTGAGGTTCAGAGAGGTTAGTCAAATTTTCCATATTCACACACTAATCAGTATAATCAGTAGGAGAGCTCTGTATGACTATAAAATCTGTGCTCTTTTAGAATAAATGGGTGCCTTTTTTATAATATAATATAAAAGTTCACTCAAATGAAAAGTGGAGATAATAGTGTGATGAAATCCCTTTTACTAATAATTGAGTTTCAGTAATTATTACTACAGTAGAGGCCTGATGCAAGAAGATGCGTACAAGAATAGGCCTTCCTTCCCCTGGCTGCTGGCACCGGGAACCCAGGCCTTCACTCTGGCCAGAGCCTCCTTCTGCCTTCACTCTGGCCCTGCCACCCTTCTGTAGCTCCCTCAACTCCCTCCCTCCCCATAGCAGGCATCCTGCCCCACCCCAGCCTCTCCCTTCCTGCAAGCATGAGCTGCCCAGAGGTCAGGAGTGACCCAGCTGCTGCCATCTTTGTCATGGCAATTTGCATAATCCCTCCTTATTGGCTTGGACACTACCACCTTTTTTGTGTGTGGAGTGATGGTCAATTTGCATATTCTCTCTTTATTAGTTAGGATACTCAGCCTTATTTCATCTGTACTCCCATCTGCTGCCTCCAACCAACTGGATTTTTTAAAGTAAATTCCATATGTAAAGACATTTTATCCACAAATTTTTCAGGATGCACCTCTAAAAGGTATGGATTTTAACAAAACATACTGTTCTCAAATCTGCAAAATTAATACTAATTTTTTTCATATGAGCAAATATACATGTTTGCAAATTTTCAATATTGTTTCATGTCTTTTTATTATTTTCTGTTTTTTTCTTGTTTATTGGCATGTAGCTCAAAAATGGTAAAATGCAGAAATTTTAAGTGTACACCTTGACAATTTTTTAAAAATATATATTTTATTGATTTTTTACAGGGAGGAGGAGAGAGGTATAGAGAGCTAGAAACGTCAACGAGAGAGAAACATCGACCAGCTGCCACTTGCACACCCCCTACTGGGGATGTGCCCGCAACCAAGGTATACATGCCCTTGACCTGAATCGAACCTGGGACCTTTCAGTCTACAGACCGACGCTCTACCACTGAGCCAAACCAGTTTCGGCCACCTTGACAATTTTTTACATGCATATACTTCTGCACCACCAAAGCATATTCCAAAGTGATTGCATTAACTTTACACTTCAACAGCAATGTATGAGAGTTTAAGTTGTTTCACATATTCACTAACACTTAGTATTGCTGGTACTTTTAATTTTGAGACATTCTAATTGGGAAGGGAGTAGGATAAATCTCTCTCTTTTTTATTGATTCACTTTTTTAAAAATTTAATTTAATTTAATTTAATTTAATTTATTTATTTATTTTTAATATATTTTATTGATTTTTTTTACCCCCTCCCTCCCTCCCACACATCCCCTCCCTCCCCAGAGTTTTGTGTCCATTGGTTGTACTTATATGCATGTATACAAGTCCTTCGGTTGATCTTTTATCTCCCCCAGATCTTCCTCCCCTCCCCGCTGTAATTTGACAGTCTATTTGTTGATATACTGTCTCTATATCTATCTTTTGGTTCATCAGTTTATAATGTTCTTTATTATCCACAAATGAGTGAGGTCATGTGGTGTTTCTCTTTCATTGTTTGGCTTATTGATTCACTTTTGAGAGAGAGGAAGAGAGAGAGAGAGAGAGAGAGAGAGAGAGAGAGAGAGAGAGAGAGAATTTTTTTGTTGTTGTTCTGCTCATCTATGCATTCATTGGTTGACTCTTATATGTGCCCTGACTGGGAATGGAACCTGAAAACCTGAAACCTTGGCACATTGGGGCAATGTCCCAACCAACTGAACTACCCATCTAAGGCCTAAATGTATCTCTCTTTATTACTTTATTTTTCTCTGATAAATATAGCACTTTTTTCCATGTCCATTATTAAATCTTTGGTTTGTCAAACTTTTTTTTATTGATACTTAGAAGTTCTTTATATGTTCTGACTATCTTGTCCCACTTGGCTGGCCCTTTTGTGTTTATTTTTATCTTGTGTCTTGATTAAAAGATATTATTAGGTTTAATGAAGTCTAATTAATCAATATGTCCTTTTTGGGGGGAGGTTAGTGTTTTTTGTGCCCTATTTAAGAAAAATGTATCTTCCCAAATGTAATAAGAATTCTATATTTTTTCTAGAATTAATGTTTGTATATGATGTTAGGTAGAGGTGAATGTTAATTTTTCCATATGAATATTCATTTGGTCCAGCATTATCTTTTCACCACTCAGTAGCAATAATGCCTCTGCCAACAAAGTAAGTTACTGTAATTCAGTAAAGAGAAGGTAGAAATAGAATGAGTGAATAAAAAGAAAAGTAAAAATCAAAATATGAAAATAAAAAATAAATTAATATATATATAAAAGATTATATATTTATATGTATAAAAGATTATATATATCTATATTTAATCTATCTATATATGTATTCATTTACTATGTATGCATTTACTATGAGAATAGAGAGGCCTGAGTTGGTGATTGGAATTAATTAATCTACTAGTAGAAGAAGAGAATAAGCAAGGAGAGGAAAAACAGAAGCAAAAATAACAAAAAACAAATAAAAAAATTAAAAGGAACAAACAAACAAACAAAAAGCTCACCAAAAATCAAACAAACAAGTCAGACAGAAAAAAAAAGCCAATAAAAGCAAAAAAAGAGAGAGAGAGAGAGAAGTTTAGATAGTGAAGAAAGAGAATAAAAAAGTGTGTATGGTCTTGAAGCAGGGGAAAGGAAATTAGATCAATTTTTAACGTGGAGTAAAAAGAAAGGATAGAGAAAAACTAAATCAGGAACAGGGTAAGAGAAACAGAACAAAGAAAGGGGGAAAGTGAGGAAGAGAGTGTTGGCATAAAGGAAAAATTGAGATAGAGTGAAATAATGCTAAGGGAAAATAAAAATAGAATGTTGAACACTAATCTCAAAATAAAATAAAGGAAAAATATAATAAAATAAAACTTTAAAAAAGGCTGAAATAATAGTAGTAATAATAATAGTTGAAAATAAAAATATTATAAACAAGGTAAAATCAAGTGAGAAAAATTTAGTTTCTTAAGTAAAAGATAAAAAATAAAAATGTGAAGGAGTGAAGGTCATTCACTTCATCTACTGAAGGTCATTCACTGCTTGGCACGTCTGTTTCCTTTCAGGCAGTCAGCACAGTATTGAAGTTCCTTGCCATCCACCACTCTTCTGTGTCATAAACTACAACCCTGTTTTCAAGCAAGTGGGATCTCTCTGCTCTCTTTGGTTCTCAGCCTGCCTTTAGTTGTATTTACACACGAGTAAATTTATGATACAACCTCTGGGTGGCCATGTTTCTGTCTTAATATTTAGGACTAAAAGGCCTCTCTATCTAGTATTCAGTTTTTGGTTTTCATGCCACACTAAATACTGGATTGGAGGGACAGACTGCCCCAGAACTGGTTTTCTGCTTGTCTCTCCCCACTCTGATTCCCAGTTTCCACAAAAACAACTTTCTCCTGCAGTCTCAGTGAGTGTTTTTAATTGGAAGATCCTATGTACTGGACTTAGCAAGGAAAATTAAGGATTTAAAAAGAGGAAAAAAGCCAGAGGAGGTATGCAGACTCAAAAACCCTTGGCACTGCACACGACATTCCCACCCTAGTCTGTGCGTGGCTCGGGATGTCTTTCTGGGCCCAGTCCAGCTGTGGGTTGATTTCTAGGATCCCCTCCTGCCTGCAGCCCTGTGGGCCCTCTTCCATATTTGCGGGCTCCAATGGCTGCAGATTTTGTGAGTCTCATTCTTCCTCTGAGACACCAAGTTCCCACTAGGTACATCTCTCCATCCAGCCTGGATCCCAAATCTCACGTGATTGATCTCTGACCTTTCCGTCCGTGGATTGCCTAACCAGCTGTGTTTAATTTGCCAGTTCTGGGTAGGTGTTGTTCGATGTAGCTGTTCTTTCCATCCGCCCTGTGAGAAGGTGCAGGGCCCATCCGCAATTTCGCTGCCTCTTTGTCTCCCCCTGAATAGACCTCCCAGGCACCCACGGCCGGGGAAGCTGGAGTCCCGGCGTTTTTGGGTTCGCAGCTGAGGTAGCTGGTCCCTGGACATTGTAGCTGTTAGATCCCAAGAGGTATTTGAGGTCTTCCCGGTTGAAGGTAAGGCTGGGGTTCTGATCACAGCCCATCTCCTGATCACCACAGGTCTCCTCTTTAAGATGGCCTGGCCTCTGCAGCAGAGCTAGCGCTCCAGAAGAGATTTCAGCAGCAGTAGAGGCTGCCCGGTCAGGTGGACCAGGTCTGCCAGCCCCCAAAAGTCCTATGGACTATAGCTGTCCCTCACTCATAAATACAGACACTCCCTGTACATCCACATACTCTCCTTTTGTTCTCTCATTCATACACTAGCAGTCTGCTGTCCTGTCAGTAGTCATCTTGGATCTCCCTATTTAGATATTCTTTGTGTATTTTTTTAATATATATATTTTTATTGATGTTTTACAGAGAGGAAGGGAGAGGGTTAGAGAGTTAGAAACATTGATGAGAGAGAATCATCGATCAGCTGCCTCTTGCACACCCCCTACTGGGGATGTGCCGGCAACCAAGGTACATGCCCTTGACCTGAATCAAACCTGGGACCTTTCAGTCTGCAGGCCAACGTTCTATCCACTGAGCCAAACCGGTTTCGGCAAGATATTCTTGACAATATTTTATAGTTTTATGATACAATCTTGTAAAAGATTTTGCAAAATTTATTCCTTAGTATATTTTTTATGTTTAGATGCTATTATAAGTGCAATTGTTTCTTAACATTGTTTTCTATTTTCACATTGCTATTATACATAAATACAGTTGATAATTATGATCACACAATTGATAATTGCACAAACTAAGGGTGAAGGAAATTAATATGATCAGGGGAAATTACAATCATTGAAAGAGAATGATGCCTTGGATCATTAGGGGAAAATCTTTTCTTTGATGGAAAAATTGGTATTTGAGGAACTGCAGCTATAGAAATTATAAACATAACCATAAACATAAATATATAAATTCAGAAGACATTTTCCATTTAGCTATCAACAACAACCAAAAAACAACAACAACAACATACACACACATACAAAAACAATTATTACAGGGAATTTAATGTTGTCCTGACACCACTTATTGTTTTACTGAGTTTCCATCTATTATCCCATTTCATTTTAATAACTACCCATACAGGTATGTATGTCAAGTATTATTTTCCCTGTGTGAAAGGTGAGAATGTTCTGAGGGATGAAATGACTTATCCCAGATCAATCAGATATCCAGTGAAAATACTTTACATTCCTGGCCCAATGTTCTTTCTATGACACCAAAAATAATATGGTAACAATTAAATAAGACCTACCAAAACCTCTAGTGAAATTCCGAAGCTTAAACAATACATAAAATACTTGTGTATTTTAAATTCTAAACTCAGTAGTCTACTAAATGATACTAAAGATAGAGAAGAGAGGGTTGATAATAATTAGGTAGACCAAAAAGATAATTTAATTGCTGCATTAGTTAACTGTTGTTGCATAACAAATTACTCTAAACCTTAGTGATTTAAAACAATAAATATTTATTATTCCATATACTTTCTGAGGAGCAGGAATCCAGCAATGACTTTGCTCTATAGTTCTGGCTCAAGATCTTTTATAAGATTTCAGTAAAGTTGTTAATGAGGGATTGGGAATCTGCTACCAAACTGACTCATGTGTTTATGAGAAGGCTTCAACTCCTCTCCAGCTCTTGGCCAGAGGCCTCTATGTTTTGACTTGCTACCTGGACATCTCCACAGGCTATTTCACATGGAAATTAGTTTCTTTTTCTCAGAGTGAATGATTTGAGAAAGAGAGAAGTGAGTGAGAGTGCCCAAGATGAAAGATGAAATATTTTATATCCTAATTTCAGAATTGATATATCATCACTTCTGCCTTATCACACAGATCAACCCTGGTGTGAATAACTGGAGGTGGGGATCATTCAAAGGCCACTCTGCAGGCTGGCTACCATAATAGAAAATATTAAGAGATAGTTTTACAATGTGCCAGACACCATTCTAAACACTTTACCTGTATTAATTCCTTTAGTTTTCACAACAACACTGAGAGGCAGATACTATTATTATTCTTTTTCACAGATGAAAAAACTGAAGCTCAGAGTGGTTAAATAACTTGCCTAAAGTCACAGAGCCAAGAAGTGGTACAGCTAGAATCTAAACCCAGGCTACTTGGCACTAAAACACTAAGCTGTTCAGCTATTGGTGTCATGAAGGTAATAAAATAAGAAAATATGATAAAGTGATTGGATTGGGGAGGATCAGGGACATTTTTTGTGTATTTTTAAAATTCTTTATTGCTGAAATTATTACATATGTTTCCTTTTCTCCCCATTGTCCTCTCCCACCCTGCCTCTGCCCCCTAGCCCCAGCCTTCACCCCCACCGCTGACATTTTTTTTTTAGATTGACTTGTCAGGTTAGGCACTCTGTAAGGTGATAATTAATTAATTAATTAATTAATTGTTTTTCTTTATTGTTGAAAGTATTACAGATACCCTTTGTTTGTGTCCCCTCCCCCCCCCATTGACATCCTCCATCCCATATTCGCCTTTCTCAGGCCTTCACCACAATATTGTCTGTGTCCATGGGTTATGCATGAATGTATATAAGTTATCCAGTTAATCACTCCCTTACCACTCCCACCTCCACTTTCCCTCTGAAATTCATCAGTCTGTTCCATTCTTCTATATCTTTGCTTCTATTTTATTCATCAGTTTATTTTGTCTATTAGATTCCACATATGAATGAAATCATGTGATACCTATCTTTCTTTACTGGCTTATTTTGCTTAGCATGATACTCTTCAGGTCCTCCCATACTGTTGCAAATGGTAAGAGTTCTTTATTTTTATAGCTGTGTAGCATTCCATTGTGTAAATGTACCACAGCTTTTTTATACACTCATCTTCTGATAAGTACTTGCATTGTTTCCAGATCTTAGCTATTATAAATTGTGCTGTCATGAACATATGGATACATATATACTTTCTAATTGGTATTTCTAATTGAGTTTTTTACAGAGAGGAAAGGAGAGGGATAGAGAGTTAGAAACATCGACGAGATGGAATCATCGATCAGCTGCCTCCTGCATATCTCCCACTGGGGATGTGCCCGCAACCCAGGTACATGCCCCTGGCCGGAATCAAACCCAGGACTCTTCAGTCCGCAGGCTGACACTCAATCCACTGAGCCAAACCGGTTTCGGCTCTTAGGATATATTAATAGAAGTGGGATCACTGTGTCAACTTGGATTACTATTTTTAGTTTTTCTGAGGAAACTCCATACTGTTTTCCACAGTGGCTACACCAGTCTGCATTCCCACCAGCAGTGTACTAGGGTTCCCTTTTCTCCACATCCTTGTCAAAACTTGTCATTTGTTGATGATAGTCATTCTGACAGGTATGAGGTGATACATTATTGTCCTTTTAATTTAAATCTCATAGATGATTACTGACTTTGAGCATTTTTTCATGTTTCTTGACCTGGAAGAAAATAAACTGATGAACCAAAACAAATCCAGAGACTTTGAAACATGCAACAGATTGATGTATTTCAGGAGGAGGGGGGATGGTAAGAGATTAAACAAAGAACTTATATATACATATGCATAGCTCATGGACAAACAATAGTGCAAAGAAGGCCTGAGGAGGATGTGAGAACGGGGTGGAGGGGGTCAACAGCAGAAAAAAGAGGGGGCATTTATAACAATTTCAACAATAAAATGTTTTGTTTTGTTTTGTTTTTAAGAAATATTGCAGTCTCACCAGGGGCCTAGGAAACTGAGCACTTACCTTCAGCTTTCATGGCAGAGCAGCAGTAGGTGGCAGCTGTATCCCAAAGATTCCCTATTATCTCTCTCTTTCTCCCTCTTTTCTACTCCCCCTGTGGTCCTGTCCAGGAGTGACAGGCATTATGGGAGCATTGTCTGCTGCTTAGAGTTTCCCAAAACCAACATCTTGAACATTGCTGTATACACTTCATACAGAGGGCACGTTAGTTTTGCTTTGTGAGCATGTCCTAATTTTCCAGAGGAAAATTTTAAGACCAGTAGAGAAAATTAAGAACCAGCTAAAATGGGGCAATAAGCATGATGGTAAAGGTAGTAGACAGGGCTACACATCTCCTGTAGTCTGCATCAACCATAAGATTGACAGGCTAGAAAGACAGGATCAGTAATTCTTCACAATATTTACACAGTAAATATCTGTCCATTCAGAGATGTATTAGCAGACTATGAAAGCAGTCACTTTGGACTTGCTGTATTTTTGTTGTTGTGCTGTTGTTGTTGTTTTTAAATGGGTTTGGGGAAGAGGAAATAGTACTTGCCTTCTGATGTCTCAGATGGCACATGAACTCAGGTCATGAGGCTCATGCCCCCACTCAAGATACCCTAGCCCAATAATCTTCAGCATGCGGGCTGCAGACTCCTTATTGAAAGTAGCTGGTGAATCTATACATTTGGATATTCTGTACTTTCATAGATGGGTAATCCAAACTTTTAAAAAATATGTATATTTTTATTGATTTCAGAGAGGAAGGGAGAGGGAGAGAGGTAGAAACATCAATGATGAGAGAGCATCATCGACTGGCTGCCTCCTGCACGCCCCCTACTGGGGACTGAGCCCACAACCTGGGCATGTGCCCTTGACCAGAATAGAACCCAGGACCCTTCAGTCTGCAGGCTGATGCTCTATCCACTCAGCCAAACCGGCTAGGTGTAGCCTAAAAGTTTTGATATATCTTTTTGAGGCCCTTCTTTGAAAACCTTCATTGAAGTCTCAGTTATTAATTTTTTTCTCTATCTGCAATTATTGTCCTGATGATATTCAGCCCCCTAGCTTTCCTATCATAATCCCTTTCCTTCACTGTACTGCTTTCTCCATCTTAAGACATTGGAGTCATCCTTGACACTTCCCCCTCACATCCCACATGCATTTGTCAGCAAATTGTCTTAGTTTTACCTTCAAAATACTATATATCTGGAATCCAACTACTTCTCCCTACATACTGCTTCTACATTTCTATTATAAGTCTAGTTGAAGCCACCACCCATTTTTCTCCTGGATTTCTGCAAAAGTTTCCTAACTGTTATTTCTTCTGTCACCCTTGCTCTTTAAAGTCTGTTCCAAACAGCCAAGTGGTGGAAAAATTTATAGCTGTAAGTTTACTGGCAATTGTAAGAAATAATTCAGAGATGCATTGACACTTTGCTCAATTTTCCAAGTGGTAGCATTTTGCCAAACTATAATGTAATATTAAAACCAAAATATTGGCATATAATTCACTGATTTTATTTCAGATTTCTCAGATTAATTGTATTCATCTGTGTTTGTGTGTGTTAAGTACTATTCAATTTTATAATTTATGTGGGTTCATGTATTCACCACAGCCAAGATACAGAATATTTCCACAGTATCCTTTTTGTCTCCCCTTTATAGCCATACCATTTTCCTCCTGTCCCATCCTTGCACCCAATCCCTAAAGCCTGATAACTATTAAACTACTCTCCATTTATAAAATGTTGCCATTTCAAAAATGATATATAAATTGGATTATACAGTATATAACCTTTTTGGGATTGTCTTTTTAAAATATTCAGCATAATTCTCTAAATTGTGTTTATTAAGAGTTTATTATTTTCACTAGAGGCCTGGTGCACAAAATTTGTGCACAGAGTGGAGATTCCCTCAACTCAGCTTGCACCCTCTCCAACTGGAGACCCCTTGGTGGGATATCCGACTGTCGAGGGATCAGGCCTAAACTTGCCGTCGGATATCCCTCTCACAATCTGGGACCACTGTCTCCTAACTGCTCACCTACCTGCCTGCTTAATTTTCCCTAACTGCCTCTGCCTGTCAGCCAGATCACCCCTAATTGCCCTCTCTTACAGGACTGATGTTGCCACCAACTGCCTTCCTCTGATGGGCAATTTGGTTCTGATTGGTTGGATCCTATGCCAGCATCAAAAGCTTCACCTCTTAGGTAGCCATTGGCTCCCCACAGCATCTAGATTTTTAAAAATTTAATAAATCTTTATTTTTCAGATTATTACATTTGTTTCTCTTTTTCCCCTCATAGCTCCCCTCTGCCTAGTTCCCACTCCACCTTCTGCCCTTACCACCTCCCCCCCACAACTTTCCTCATCCATAGGTGTAATATTTTTTTCCAGTCTTTTCCCATACTCCCCACATTCCTTTCCATCTGAGAATTATCAATTCACACCCATTCTATGCCCCTGGTTCTATTATATTCACCAGTTTATTCTGTTCCTCAGATTTTTAGTTCACTTGATTTTTAGATTCACTTGTTGATCACTTTGTATTTGTTGTTCATAGCTTTTACCTTTACTTTTTTCTTCTTCCTCTTTTATTTTATTAAAAATATATTTTATTGATTTTTTTACAGAGAGGAAGGGAGAGAGATAGAGAGCTAGAAATGTCAATGAGAGAGAAACATCAACCAGCTGCCTCTTGCACACCCCCTACCGGGGATATGCCCTCAACCAACGTACATGCCCCTGCCCAGAATCGAGCCTGGGACCTTTCAGTCCGCAGAGCCAAACCAGTTTCGGCTTCTTCCTCTTCTTAAAGAATACCTTTCAGCATTTCATATATTACTGGTGTGATGGCGATGAATTCCTTTAGCTTTTTCTTATCTGTGAAGCTCTTTATTTGACCTTCAATTCTGAATGATAACTTCGCTGGGTAGAGTAATCTCAGTTGTAGGTTCTTGCTATTCATCACTTTGAATATTTCTTGCCACTCCCTTCAGACTGCATAATTTCTGTTGAGAAATCAGCTGACAATCATATGGGTGCTCCCTTGTAGGTAACTAACTGTTTTTCTCTTGCTGCTTTTAATATTCTCTCTTTGTCTTTTGCTCTTGGAATTTTAATTATGATGTGTCTTGGTGTTTCCTCTTTGGATTCCTTTTGTTTGGGTTTCTGTGTGCTTCCTGTACTTGTAAGTCTATTTCTTTACCAGGTGGGGGAAGTTTTCAGTCATTATTTCTTCAAATAGGTTTTCAGTATCTTGTTCTTTCTCTTCTTCTGGCACTCCCATAATTCTGATGTTGGTACACTTGAAGTTGTCCCAGAGGTTTCTTACACTATCTTCAAATTTTTGGATTCTTTTTTCTTTTAGCTTTCCCAGTTGAGTATATTTTGCTTCTTTGTATTTCAGATCTTTAACTTGATACTTGCGTTCCTTTAGTCTGCTGTTGGGTCTCTGTATAATATTTTTTATTTCATTCAGTGTATGTTTAATTTATAGCTGATCCTTTTTCATATCCTTAGGGTCTCATTGAATTTATTTGCCTTTTCTAAGAAATCCTTGAAAAAACCTTATAACCATGGTTTTAAACTCTATATTCAGTCGTTTGTTTTCCTCCATTTCTTTTGTTTGTGACCTGTTTCTTTGTCTCCACATTTTCGCTGTTTCCCTGAGTTGATAGGGTGCCTTTGTGTGCTAGGTGTCCTATATGGCCCAGTGGGTCGGCCTCCCAATTACCTGAGGTGGACACTCTTGGTGTACCTATTTGTGGACTGTGTGTACAGCCTTGTAGTTAAGTTTTGATTGTTGTTGGTGTCACTGGGAGAAATTGACCTGTAGGCCAATTGGCTGTGAGGACCTGCTGTGTCTATAATGGAAGAACTGCTGTGCTGGAGACATGCTTATGGGGCAGGCAGATCTTGCTTCAGTGGGGCTTTGGTGCTCACTGGGTCTGCCTCCTGAATGTGTCACTTATGGATGTGAGGAGTTGAAATCTGGTGTTGTCTCACACTGATACAACACTAGATACACTAGCTTCTGGATCTCCAATAGCGTGCAGGTCAGCTACTGTCTGAGGCTACACAACAGGAGCTATGGCGAGAACTACAGTTTTTTCCTTTTTCCTTGGGGTTTGGAAGTTTGAGCTGTCTGACTTGAACTGCAGTTTGTTAGGTTAAGCTGTGATAGGGCAGGCCATTTATATGCAAAAGCCACTGCACAGAGCTTGGGTTGGTTTGTAGATTGTGCGGGACAGGGTCTCAGGGAGTCACTAGGCTAGGGCTTGGCAAACAGCGATGGCTGCCAGTCAACTGTCTCTGCATCTCCACATTTCCAAGTCCCATTGTCCCATGTCCCAGTACAAAAAACAATGATTGCTGGGCACACTTTTGCAAGCAAGCTCCCTCACTTTTTGACCCAATTGCAGACAGTCCAGCTTCTCCCCATAGGAGTTTGGGTCCCCAGCATCTTTCCAGAAACTGGAGTTTAGAGTAATTGGGAGCTTGTCTCCCTTTGAGTTGAAAGGACACGCACTACAAGCTCAATCCACATGCCTCAGAACCTCAGCTTCTCAGTGCTTCTGCACATCTCAATGCTCTTTTCTCTTTCCTTCTAGTTGTAGAACTTCCATTTAGCCAGATTTCCCATGATTCTGGGTGTTAGATGTTTTGTCTTTTAGTTATAGTTTTGAAATTGTTGTGTGAGGCAGCAGTTTAGGTGTTTACCTATGCTACCATCTTGGTTTCTCCAGCACCCAGATTTGATTCTCATGGTTCGGTTCATATGGCAGTCAACATCAAAAGCTCCACCTCCTAGGCAGCCATTGGTTCTTCACAGCACCCACCTGTGGTTCTGATTGATCAGTTCCTATGCCAGTTAGCATCTTCAGGCCTATCTCTGGGCCTGATCAAAAAGGTAGGGCTTAACAGCAGCTCCCATGGAGGCTGGGAGAGAAAGAAAAACCTGGATGCTGGTGAAGATCAGAAAGAAAGAGGGAGAGAAAGAGAGAGGTAAGTACACTGATCAACAGCTTCCATTGAGGCTGACCCTGACTCACTCTGGGTCTCAGCCACCTAGGTAGTCAGTGCTGGGTCACCAGGCTGCAGCTGGGCAACCCAGTGCTGGCTTCCAGATGGTTTGCATTTGGTTGTAGGCTTGGCCCCTTCCCAAGCCTAAAGCCTCCACCCCAGGCTTTAGGCTTGGGAAGAGGGCACCCCCACTTCTTTGATTGCAGACTCGGCCCCCTCCAAAGCCTATATATAGCCTCTGCCACAGGCTTTAGTCTTGGGAAGGTATCTCCCCCAGGATAACTGGCTGGGGGTGACCTGAGTGCCAAAGAGGTTCCCAGGACGCCATCTTTATTGGGTTAATTTGCATACTCACTCTGATTAGCTGTGAGCTTTGAAAGACAGCAGTGGCTTATGGGCTTTATAGTCCAGGAGTTTTATCTTATCTATAGTTAGCAGATGTTGAGTGTAGTTGTGTGGGGTGTGCAAAGTCAGCAGGCTCCAAATGGCTAAAAAAGTTATGCTTGTTTGGGCTAAATTTAAAACAAAAAGATATATAAAAATTAGAGCTCAATGATTCTCTCTCTCTTTCTCTCTCTCTCTCACTCTCTCTCTCTCTCTCCCTCTCTCCCTCTCTTCCTCCCTCTCTCCCTCCATCCCTCTCTCTCTCCACCCTCCACTGGATTCATGAGCAAGTTATTCTCAATGTTTGGAACATTTTTCCTTTCCAGTCATTTCTACTCAGTCATCTACTTCTTTGGCATCCTTAGGAGCTCAGCTTGGGTGTTATTTCTTCAAAGAAACCTTCTCTGATTTGCCAGGCACTTTTCTTTTGTGTTCCCACAGCACCCTGTATTTCCCTCTTAATAGTTATTTCCCTACTGTCCTTTAATGTAATTGCTTTCTTATCTGTCTCTTTGACTACATGCTTGAGGGCACAGACTATGTCTGTTGTCAACTTTGTCTCCCCACAGACTTGCAGGAGGTCAGACACAACAAATTGATGTACTCTCCCTTCAGTGATCTTCACTTTCTTCATGCTCTTCTTTATAAGTCTGTGGGAACCAGTTGAATAGTAGGCAGTAGCTGGGACAGTGGATAAAGGACATGTGTCCAAAATGTCATGTTAACCCCTTGCAGCCCCATCAGAGCAACTCTTTATAGTTCTTGTCTTGAAAGCCTGTTTGCAAGAACCACCGGGCTCCTTTCTAAGATTCCATTTTCACAGCCTCCCAACACCAACTCAGTGAGCATGCACATTGTGCACATATCCTTTCTCAGATCCCTCAAACAAACTGGAACCATGGCATAGGACTGGGGAATGTTTGCCAATTTCTGAGTTTATAAAATCTGATTTAGGCTTTGTGAAAAAGAAGGAAGTGGTTAGGTAGCCCTGGAGTGTCACTCAATTGTGAGAGGACGTCTAATGTGCTTGGGAGATAACTGCCCTCCTAAACCTTTTATTTAAGCAAGATGATAATGATTAAATATAACTTCCCAGACCACTAATGACCCAAAGGCAGCAGAAAGGATCCAGTGGAACATTGCATGTCATGAATTAGCTAGCCCTGGTGTAGTGGGCATCAACAGTCCTGCTCGGTTAATCCTTGGAAACATAGTCAGAATTAATGGGGACTTGTTTAAAGTTTATCAACACCTTTTGAAAGGTGAAATCCCTTTTTTGTTTGTTTGTTTCCATTAAGTGTTGTTAAGGCCATTAGCAGAAATTGGAATAGAGAAATATGACCTTTCATGTAGTAGATTCAAAAGCTGAGAAGATGGGAATGTACTGGCAGCATATAATAAGCACCTGGGTGGGGAATGATAAATATTGAAAATTGACAAATGGGCCAACTAGCAGAGACCAAGACAGAGAGGGATAGAATGAAGTTGCATGTAGAGGTGAGGGAAAGGAATGAAAGTATCAATCGTCAGACAGGGTCATCCACACTGAGAGTCAGTTATGGATTATTCAGAAAGTGGCTAGAATTTGCTAGGTGAAGAATGTGGAGATTTTGTTAGGATATGAACAAATCGTTTTCCAGCTATTGGTAGGAGTAAATGATTTAGCCTTTCCTGAGGAATTAGGCTGCCAAAGAGAAATTCTATAGATTGGAAATCAAGAAATCATAAGATATCTGTTTATTCAAATTTCAAAGTGGCCGGATGACTATAATCTTCCTCATCCTGCAATTAGATGTATCCTTCCAAGTGACTAATGTGAAATTTCTTTGAAAGCTATCCAAGCATTACAAATGTAAGTAATTATTATCATGATCATCCAAGTGAATCCAGTGCAAAAGAATATTGCTTTAAGGATGTATGTGAAAGTTTAATTATTTCCTCTGCTAGAGGTGAACATGTTTATAGATAATGTTGAATAGCAAGTGGCCAGATTATGTATTTTGAGTTTAGGGACACAAATACCAAGATATTTTGATGGAGGAAGATTCAAGAATGTGGGGTGTGCATCAAAATAGAGACTGTGACTTTCAATTTCCCCTGCCATTTTGACTTGGCTTAAATCATGATGCCCTGACAGTGGGAAGAAGGAGACCAGCAGTATGTAGTGATCAAATGGCCAGGGACACTGTCTGCTCAGAGACACATAAGAATCTTCAATCTGGCAGTGGCATTTCAAAGTTGGCAGTTTCCCACCCATTGATCTCAGATGACATAATTAGATGAAGGCTTTCTCATAAGATCCACCAGAGGCTGAGGCTTTGGGTCATAGTTATTATTTAAATGTTGACTCTGTGTCAGGTACTGTGATAAACATTTACCTGTACCATCTCATTTAATCTTTACAACCACCCTGTAGACCACATGTGTCAAACACAAGGCCCGCAGGCCAAATCCAGCCCGCCAGGCCTTGCAATGTGGCCCGCACCGAGCTGTCATCACTGCACTCCGCTGTCAGTTTATGACATTGTCAGTTTATGACTGTTCAGTAAACCATTCGGCCCGCGATTTAGGCTGGATTTTAGATTTTGGCCCCTTCTCTGATTGAGTTCGACAACCCTACTGTAGACTTAGATACTGTAATTATCTTCATTTTACACACAAATAAACTTAGATTAAGGGGGACTAGTAACGTGTCCAAGGTCACTTCTCTAGTAAAAGACAAAGCCTGGTATTAACCACCATTGCATCCATGACTTGTGCAATACTGCCATATACATTGAGTGGCCAGATTATTATGATCTCTGAATGCGTAATAATATGGCCACTCGATATATATATATATATATATATATATATATATATATATATATATATATATATATGGTGCATGAATTAGTGCATGGATGGGATCTGGCCAGTCTGCCAGGGGGAGGGGACATGGGTTGATGGGCAGCCTGCCTGCTGATCAAACTATCAAACTCCTGGACGAGGGATCAATTTTCTTATTAGCATTTTATTACATAAGATATACACTGAGTGGCCAGATTATTATGCATTTAGAAATCATAATAATCTGGCCACTCAGAGTATACATATACTAGAGGCCCAGTGCATGAAAATTCATGCACTGGAGGGGGTCCCTCAGCCTGGCCTGCCCCCTCTCACAGTCCAAGATCCCTCAGGGATGGGAGGTGACCCAGTGATCAGAGGAAGGCGATGCCCCATCACACCTCTGCTGCTGCCACTGCTGGCAGTGCAAGCCTCGGCTGGCCCTGGTTACCTGAAATTTGGGTGGCCCTGGGTGACTGGGCAGCTGCCATCAGAGGCTTGCCTGGACATCAGGCCAGCCCTAGGCTGCTAGGGGGCTGAGGGGACAGAGGGACTCCAGAGGCAGGCACATGGCAAGGCCAGCTCTGCCTGGGAGTGGGCCCAGCCTAGCTGTGTGCCTGCTTCCTTGACAGGGCTGAGGGAACTGGGTGTCACCATCTTGTGGCTGTGGGTGCAGCCATCTTTGAGGGTGTGGAAGTCAATTAGCACATTCCCTCCTTACTGGCTATGGGCGCTGTCATCTTTGTGACAGTGTGAGAGTCAATTAGCATATTCCCTCTTTAGTAGATAGGATGAATGAACCTGAGCTTTGGGAAAGAAAATAATGTAACCTGACCAAGGTCACCAAACTAGTTAGTGGGTCTACATCCATTTATTCTTGGAGTGAATCTAGTATATTTACAGCCAGTGAGCATTACAAAGTCTCATGTTGTAGATTTAGCTCAGGTCTTGTAGTAATGATGATGATAAGGACTGTAAAATCAACAAAAGCAGCAGCTTTAAATTATTGAACATCTATTATGTGATAGGCACTGTAATAGCTACTTTATAAGTACACTCATTTATTGATTTGTTGAACAAATGTTTGTTGGAAACCTACTATAAAGCAAGGCAACATTATAGGAACTAGGGATATATTGATAGTAACAGACAACACAAACTTAATGCCTACTCTTAGATGGAATCTTAGATATTTTAGATAATAGATACCAACTATAAACATGAAAACAAATTAATCTGTTCAATTCAGTGACATACATGGTGATGGATTTATTAGGGTTGTATTTATTATATTTTGGCTTGTTGATAGGGTGAAATGTATTCAGTAGAAACTGTACTTAAATTTTTGAATTTTTATCTTTTCTAGTGATATGTGGTATGATACTCTCTCATAATGCTGGGCAGTGGCAACAAAATGATTTTTCCAAATGTAAGCTAATATTAGTGTTCTGAGTATGTTTAAGGTAGGCTAGAATGAGCCATAATTTTTGGTAGCTTGGGTATGTTAAATGCATTTTCAATTTATGATGGGTTTATTGGGATATAACCCTATCATAAGTCAAGGAGCATCTTTACTTCTACATTGTTTGAGTGCATTGTGGGGATGAGGACACAGATATATGTGACAGTGTTTCTGTAGGCATTCTCAGTCCTTGAGTGTAAAGGACCCCCTTGAACATCTGACGGTTATGCACCCCCACACAGGCATGAATTAACATGTGTGCACTTGTGTGTCCTCACACACACATTTTTATTATTTCAGCTTTGTATCAGTGGTTCAAAAGGTTTTCAACAGGACAATATCATACCCTAAATAGTATTTCAGAGTTAGTGTGGGTGCTTATTGATTCACTAGAGGCCCGGTGCACAGATTCATGCACCGGTGGGGTCCCTCCGCCTGGCTTGTGCCTTCTCATTATCCAGGATTCCTCGGGGGATGTCAGATAACTGGTTTTGGCCTGATCCCATAGGCCAGGCTGAGGGACCCCACCAGTGCACAAATCTGTCCACCGGGCCTCTAGTATGCATATAAGATCTTTGGTTAATCTTTTCCTGCCCCCCCGCCCTTTCCCTCTGAGATTCATCAGTCTGTTCCATGTTTTAATTTCTGTGTGTTGAACATCTGCCTCCTGGTGTTCATTGTGTATCAAAGTTACTGGATGGTTGGATGGTCGGACAGTTGGCAAGTCATTTAGACATATATATGTGTGTGTGTATATATATATATAGATAGATAGATAGATAGATAGATACAATAGATAGATAGATAGATAGTAGGTAGAATCCAATAATACAATTGTAGGACAATTTTCACAATGAAAAATGCTCTTGCTTGTTATTAGACTTTCAGATGTCCTGCCAGACATTTGTGTAGGTAAAAATTTGTTTATAAATGTTCAGAGCCTAGAATCAAAACCTGTTTTACATAACATAAATCGTTTTGATATACAAAGAATTTTTCAGTAACCCAACTACAATGTAAATTGAGACAGAATCATAATTCTTTTCTTAGAAACTATACTGAATGGCCAGATTATTATGATTTCTGAATGCATAATAATCTGGCCGCTCAATGTATATCTTATATAATAAAAGGCTAATATGCAAATTGTCCCCTCTACCAGGAGTTTGACCAGCAGGCAGGCCAGCCAACTGCTCATGTCCCCTCCCCCTGGCCAGGTTGGCTGGACCCACCCATGCATGAATTCATGCACCGGGCCTCTAACACACACACACACACACACACACACACACACACACACACACACACTGAGTGGCCAGATTATTATGCATTCAAAGATCATAATAATTTGGTCACTCAGTGTATATAAACTTTTCTCCATTTTGGAAAATCATATCCACAACATCAATAACATTCAGAATATTAGAGTCACTGATACTGCATACCTATATCAGTCTGCATTTGTAATTGCTGTTTTATTGGTGATTTCATGCTGACCACTTCATCTTATGGGTTAGATTTACATATTGATTTACATGTTATATAAATATGTAAATAATTGTGAACACAAAATGCAGTGTAAAAATGATGTGTTGTGGAATTGTACATCTGAAAACTATAATTTTGTTTATCAGTTTCACCACAATAAATTTAATTAAAATAAATTATGGCCGAGGCCAGTTTGACTCAGTGAATAGGGTGTAGGCCTGTGGACTGAAGGGTCCCAGGTTTGATTCCAGTCAAGGGCATGTACTTTGGTTGCGGGCACATCCCCAGTGAGGGGTGTGCAGGAGGCGACTGACCGATGTTCTCTCATCGATGTCTCTGGCTCTCTCTCTCCCTTCCTCTCTGTAAAAAAATCAATAAAATATATTTACAAAAAAAATAAAATAAAACAAATTATGTTTCTTTTTATCACATCATAGGTCAATATATTGGTATTTTTGAAATTAAGTATGTAGGTGGGTTTTATTATCTGTGAATTTCATTTCAGGATGACAATGGTGATGTCACAAAGTATATTAAAATGAGAATGGTCTTATAAAATTGAGGACCATTTACCTAAAATAAGAATATAGTCTGTGCCGAAACCAGTTTGGCTCAGTGGATAGAGCGTCAGCCTGTGGACTGAAAGGTCCCGGGTTTGATTCCAATCAAGGGCATGTGCCTTGGTTGCGGGCACATCCCCAGTAGGGGGTGTGCAGGAGGCAGCTGATCGATTATTCTCTCTCATCGATGTTTCTAACTCTCTATCCCTCTCTCTTCCTCTCTGTAAAAAAATCAATAAAATATATTTAAAAAAAGAATATAGTCTGAAGGGAATTCAATCTAGTATGAGAAATAATCACTTCCATTTGTTAAGTACCTACTGTGTGCCATTTATAGGCTAAAGGTACTTTCCATGACCTCATCTATTCCTCACAAGTCACACCCCATTTCCTTAACTGCAAGGCAGAAAATAAGGAACACCAGAAGAGACACAAAGAATAAGTAATTGATCATGTAGAATCCCAGGCTAGTGATGTCTGTTCCAGCTCTACGTCTGCCACTTTTTCACTACTTTCTAGAGTGATTGTACTGTGATCTATGACAGCCCATAGAGGACTCTTACTCTCAAAAATAATCTGTTCTTGAAACCTCTGTGTATGTGCTGATGGAGACAGGGGTCAGAGAGCTAAGAGAATATCTGTGAGCCAATGAGGCATAATTACTGCCTATGTATTTTTCTTCTTCTAGGATCATGATGACTCTAGTATATTAAATAAATTTTCCACCGTAGCTGGTTTGGCTCAGTGGATACAGCATCAGCATGCAGATTGAAGGGTCCCAGGTTTGATTCTGGTACCTTGGTTGCTGGTTCCCCAGCCCTGGTTGGGGTACGTGCAGGAGGCAACCAATTAATTTGTCTCTCTCATATTGATGTTTCTTTCTGTCTCTCCCTCTCCCTTTCACTCTAAAAATTGCTGGGGGATGGTCAATCAGGGGAAAAGGAGACATATGTAATACTTTAAAAAATAATAAAATAAAATAAAATAAAAATCAATGGAAAAATATCCTCGGGTAAAGATCAATAAAACAAAACAATATATATATCAGCCTTCATAACTTTTGCCACTGGCACTGGGCAAAATTCTCTAAGCTTTAGTTTCAGAAATAGACGTAACAGCCATGGTTATGACCAGGCTACTTAGCAGGGGCAGTAGCCTCCAGTGTTCTGTTTGCCATCCCCAGTGTAAGACCACTGCCATATGAGGGAGCTGAGACAAGGGCAGTTGGGATCCCAACTTTCTTATCCACCCATACCTAGGATAAAGTCTCTGCTCAATTAGTGGGGACTAGGTAGAAAAAAGGATCTTTCACCATTCCTGTTGGTCATAGTTTAAGAATTTAGCTTCTGCAACTCATAGTTGGGGAGGGGAAATGATAAATTCTGGAGTCCTGTCCCTCCTGGTGAGTGACTGAGTCCTTTAAGTGGGAGCTAAAGGGAGAAGGATCCCTGTTAGGCTCTGCTGGGGAGGAGGAGGGCAGGAGTGGGTCATGGCTCAAGTGTTACCGACTCACTGTTCTTACCAAGATTTAATAGATTTTATTACATGTAGAGGGCGGCCTGGGAAGGCACATGGGCAATTTTCCTTAATTATCGTCAGCTGAACTCAAGGCATAGGCAGAGCCACACCTTGGAAACATGTTTCCCCAAAATGGTGGACTTGTTGTCAGCTTGGTCTTCATATCAGCCCAGGTGTCAGCGGGGGAGGGGGGGACGCGCGGGACTAGATTTGTAAATCCAGGCATGCTACGGCCTACTTAAGAATGCAAATAAGTTGGTGTTACTTCCTGGTATTGGGGGTATAAAATAAACGTGCTGGGAGGGGTCGTTGTCGTGGTCTTCTTCCTGCCTCTCCAGCAGACAAGATTGCGGCCCACCCAGATCCCAGCTTAAAATCTATCTCTGTGTCTTCTCTCTTTATTTCTAATATTTCTCAATCCCTGGCCACCTCCACTGAGAACCGGTTTATTCATCTCTCTTTCTGTGCTGGACGCGAAAAAGGGAGATCCCCGCCATGTCTGGCCCCTGCCGCATCAGGCCCTCACATTCACATATTTCTTCACTTGCTGTATTGCTTTAGGACATTTTTGAGAGGCTTTAAATGTTTTCTCAAAGATAATGTTATCAATTATGTTTGTTTTACTGAGATGTGAAAGCCCTCATTATCATATACATCTTTATTACTATATATTTTTTATTGTTTATAGTATTACAGATGTCTCCCATTTGTCACCCATTTACACCCCCTCCTCCTTACCCATACTCCCTCCAGGTCTTCATCATCCTATTGCCAATATTCATGGGCTATGCATATAACTATATAAGTTCTTTGATTTATCTCTTATCATCCCCCCCAATCAAGGTATGCCAGTCTGTTCCATGCCTCCATTCTTGGGGTCTTATTTTGTTGTTCAATTTATTTTGTTCATTAGATTCCACAAATAAGTGAGATCACTTAGCACAATAGTCTCTAGGTCCATTCATGCTGTCCCAAAGGGTCATATAAATTTTTGATGCCTGCTTTTTTTCCCTAAAAATTGAATGGGGTGCTGAATTCCAAGAAAACACTGTCATAGTTGTCAGTGCTACATATACCTGAATGATATCATCACTGGACCATGTGCTCAAATACATATTAAGTTCTTAGAGAAGAATAACTGGATTTATTAGAACCATGACTCCATGCATATTATATGCAACTAAAGAAATCATTCAAAAACTGAAAGCACAAATAAATAGTTGTATCTTATATTTGGAAATGATCTCTAAAGTGGAGCATAGCTACCACTCCTTAAATCTGAGCTTTGCATGTGACTTCCTTCCAAAGAGTACATCATGGAAGGGGGGAGAGTTACTTATTGTGGAGAAATTTGAAAAATAGTATCTCATGCCATCTGATCAAGGTTAACATGAATAGTGATGCTCTATTATTAGTGTATACTCAATATGATATGATGAGAATGACATGACCTTTTACTTCTTCCTGCCAGAAACTCATTACCATAGTGTAATCATGAGAGAAACATCAAACAAATCCAGATTGAGGGGCTTCTACAAAATACCTAACCTCCAAGGTCATCTAAAACAAGGAAACTTGGATAAACTGGGAAAAAGAAGAAAAACC
Organism: Pipistrellus hanaki; assembly: GCF_964339955.1. Lineage (NCBI taxonomy): Eukaryota > Metazoa > Chordata > Mammalia > Chiroptera > Vespertilionidae > Pipistrellus > Pipistrellus hanaki. The sequence goes on along the minus strand of NC_140524.1, from coordinate 25,998,500 downwards.
AAAGGAGGTTTTATGAGGTAATGTAATGTTATATCCTTGATGGTATACAGAAGCAGAAATAAGATATTAGGTAAAAAGGAAATCTGAATAAAGCATGAATTTTTGTTAATTATACTGTATCAATATTGGTTCACTAATTGCAACAAATGTGCCATAAAAATGTACTATGTTAATGATAGGGAAAAGTGGGTTTTGGGTACATGGGAATTTTCTGCACTACCTTATAAGTTTTTAACCTAAAACCTAAAATTTTTTTACGATAAAAAACTATTAAAAAATACCTCTTTTACCTAGAGGCAGACCTTGATCTGGGCAAAAGAAACTCAGTCAGATTGAGGGAGACTTTCTTTAGAGGTCCTTTGTGAGATGGGATCCATGGAGACTCAGCAAATATATATATATATACATACACAGAAGAGAAACATAACTCAATTTTATTTTGCCCATTAGTTTTTTTCCAATAAATCTCTCCTAAAGAGAAAGTCAGATGAGTGCACAAAGATTTCTATACAAGTATGGTTGTGGCAATATAATTTGTGAAACGTTGTTATATCCTAAATGTCCACATTGGGGCAGTATCTCACTACGTTTGTTCAACAGAGCATCAGTCAGAAGGAATGGGACACTTAGAAAAGGGACCCATGAACAAGCAGGAAATGCTGCATACCATGTTCTTTTGGATAATCCAATACACATTGATGTAATAAGGCTCTGAGATCAGTCTTGCTGAAAAGATACGTAAATTCCTGTTTGAACCAAGGTTTGAAAATTCATATGACCGTGGGTCGCTTTTTTAATAACATATTTAACCATATGTTAATAGCATCTTCACACTACTGCTGCCCTGGAGATTGACTATATAAATTATGACATATATTTCTATTGGAATATGATATAGAAATTATGTTTTTGAGAATATTTAATGAATTATGGAAATATTCACAAGTTTAGATAGCAAACAAAATACACATTGTATGCAAAAATAATCCTGCTTAACTTTTTATATGCATAAGAAAGGACAGTAGAAAAATGTCAAAATTAATAATGGTTATCTCTGAGTTGTGGAGTTACAGGTGATTTTAAATTTCTTTTTTATACTCTTGCGATTTCTTAATGGTTTATAAAATAAAAAAATGTTATTTAAATAACCCAAAAAGAAAACATGTCATAAACCAATGTATTGTAAACCAAATTGTTTGTCCCTCTCGTGCATTTTAAACTTATTTACCTTTTATTATAAATAAGTATTTATGGTACTTTTTGGAAAATGCCAGATTATTTAAGGGCTGGGTAGGGAATGAGAAGTTGTCCCAAATGTGTTTGATTGGATTAGTGGTGCATTCTAAAAGTAGTTTTGTGTTCCTGTGGCCAGCAAGGTGATGGTTGTTTTGGCTAATGATGGACTCTGCAATATGAGATAACATTCACTTACCAATAAAATCCTTTTCTTTAGTTGCCTTGAAAAATTAACGAATATATAATCAATTCCTTATGTCAAACTGACCTCCGGAAGATAGATACTTCATCTGCCTGCTTGTGTGTAGGACCAGGTTAAAATTTCCTCCTACCAGACTCCTACATCCTACTGATTAATGTAAAAATACCTGCTCCTTCTCATGAGAGTGGAAGAATTGGGGCTGGGCTGGCAGCTTTTGGTGTCTCTCTGTGCAGAAACTTTTGGTGCTAACCCATTGTCAGTGTCTGGTATGGGGCTGACACTGGTATTTGTTTTGTAGAACTTGCCAATTTAATTACCTGAAACTAACTTTTAGGTCATCAATTTCCTAAATGGAAACTTCATTAAATGAATGTGATATATTATGATATGATATAATTGGCACAGAATATGATATGGCTGAGAATCAAATGCAATGTGCTGGGGAATCAGGGAAGGTTGGTCTTCATCCAGGTTTGCTACTGATTCTTTGTGAAACATTAGACAGTAACTTCCCCTCACTGGGTTTTGATTTCCCCAAGTGAAAAAACAAGTAGTTGGACTATGAAATTAGTTCCATACTGAATTTATAATACAACTTAAGTTCTTTACATGGACACCAAGGCCCTACATTAGGGGTGTCGAACTCAATCAGAGACGGGGCCAAAATCTAAAATCCAGCCTAAATCGCGGGCCGAATGGTTTACTGAACAGTCATAAACTGACAATGTCATAAACTGACAGCGGAGTGCAGTGATGACAGCGCGGTGCGGGCCACATTGCAAGGCCTGGCGGGCTGGATTTGGCCCGCGGGCCTTGTGTTTGACACATGTGCCCTACATGATCAGGTCTCTGTCTCCCTTTTTGCCCCCATCTCCTTTCTCTTTCTTTTATTCTATTCCAGTTATAAGTCAGGACCTTTGTACCATCTCTTCCTTCTGCCTGGGAGGTTATTAAGATCCAGCCCTGGTTTTGTACTCAGGTCCAGCTTAAATGTCACCTCATAAAGGCCTTACCTGACAACCCATAGGATAGGGTCCCTCTCCTTCTCCCCATCACATTACCTTGTTTCATTTTCTTCCTGGAAATAATTAACTGATATTTGCTGTTTATTTTATCATTGGTTTATTTATTGTTTGCCTTACCTTACTGTTAAGACTGAGCTCCACAAAATTAGGGAATCGTGTTATGTTTATTACCTAGCACATAACAGGCAATTGATATATGTTTATAGAATTATTGAGGAATACTCTGACATTGACTTATTTAACAAACACCTATATAAATAGCACTTACTGTGTAGTGCTGTGATTTATAAATTTTAACTTATTTAATCCTCATAACATCCCTATGATGTAGATACTATTATTCTCCCCATTTTAAAGACAAAGAAACTGAAAAGCTAAGCAACTTGCCAAAGATTATGCTGTGATTTATATGGGTTATCTCTTTTAATCATATAAAAACTCTGCCATTTAGATGTTATTCTTACCTCATTTAATTAACAAGGAAACAAAGAGAGAAGTTAAGCAACTTGCAAAGGTTACACAGCTGAGTAAGTGGCAAAAAGGATCTCAAATTCAGAGGTTCTGATTTTAGAAACCTGTTTTCATGTGAATGAATGGGTATGGCTATTGCAGAACTTCTCTTCCTGCCTTTTCTGTACAAAGGAAAGAATGTCAGATGTGCAGGTCCTGGGTCCATAGAAGTCATGTAGCAAACAAAGTTGTATTGGAGTGAAAGGCTGGTTTGGGGAGAAGCTGTGGTTGAGCCACCTGGGATAAAAGCTGGAGTGGGTCAGTCTCCTTCTGACACTGGCTTATATCTCTGTCTCCCATTGGAGGCCGTTCCTTTGAGGAGTCAGGCCAAAAGAATGTCCATAGGACAAAGAATTCTGAATCTCAAAAGGAATTGTTGAGCCAACCCAAATCTTTTCCTGCTCCAGGCTCAACATAGCCACTCTTTTATTTATTTATTTATTTATTTATTTATGCATGCATGCATGCATGCGGGGTGTCCCTTAGCCCAGCCTGCACCTTCTCCAATCTGTGACCCCTTGAGAGATGTCCGACTGCCCTAAATGGGCAACTCTCACAATCCAGGACTGCTGGCTCCCAACTCCTCACCTGCCTGTCTTCCTGATTTCCCCTAACCACTTCTGCCTGCCAGACTGATCACCCCCTAGCCACTGCCCTGCCAACCTGATTGATGTCTAACTGCTCCCCTGCCAGCCTGTTTACCCCCAACTTCCCTCCTCTGCCAGCCTGGTCCCTCCCAACTGCCCTCCCCTGTTGGCCATCTTGTGGTGGCCATCTTGTGTCCACATGGGGGCAGCTATCTTGATCTTATGTGTTGGAGTGATGGTCAGTCTGCATATTATTCTTTTATTAGATAGGATAAAGGCATGGTGCATGGGTGGGGGCCAGCTGGTTTACTCTGAAGGGTGTCCTGGATCAGGGTTGGGGTTCCCTTGGGGCGTGGGGCAGCCTGGGAGAGGGGCCTGTGATGGTTTGCAGGTTGGCCATGCCTCCCAGTAACCCAAGTGGAGGCCCTGGTATCTGGGATATATTTATCTTCTACAATTAAAACTTTGTAACCTGGAGTGGAGCCAAGCCTTCTGCTTGCTCTGTGGTGGCAGCCATTTCTGTTGGAGTTTATTCACCTTCTATAATTGAAACTTTGTGGCCTGGAGTGGAGGCCTAGGCTGACCAGGGCAGGTGGAAAGCTTATCTGGGGGAAACCCTAGCCTGCTCTCTCCAGCTCTGTGGCTGCCACCATTTTTCTTGAGATTTATCTTCTATAAATTGAAACTTTGTATCCCTGAGTGGAGGCCTGGGCTGGCCAGTATGTGTGGAAAGCTTGGCTTCCTTCATTTCCGGGGAAACCCAAGCCTCCCTTCTGCTCTCTGTGGCGGCAGCCATCTTGGTTGGGGTTAATTTGCATACTCACTCTGATTGGCTGGTGGTCATGGGTGGTAGGCGTGGCTTGTGGTGTATATAAGTGATGACTAATTTGAATATTACTCTTTTATTAGGTAGGATTATTTTTTAAAATAAAATTTTATTGTTGAAATTATTACATATGTCCCTTCCCCCCATTGCCCTCTTCCATCCTCTCCCTGCAACCATGGCCACTTTTGGTTGTATGTCCAGCTGGAGAAACATCATAAAGATGTAGGAAAGACAGAGGAGAAATTCAGAGGTATGTCCATAATGTGGATTACTGACAGAACACTGGACACCCTGATAAATTATAAAATTGACTAATCTAGGGGGATGATAAGTTTAGGTGTATTGAGAAGATAATTCTATCCACCAGGCAGAACCATGGACTGGCCTGGATAGTCAGGCTAGATTCCAGCCAACCTAGGCAAGCCACACACTCTAGATAATATATTGTTCTGCACACTACACAGCTTCAGAAGGAGTCATTCATCTCATGGTATATGTAAATGGCGCCCCTGGAGTTTTTACTAATGTATATGGGTACTAAAGTTTCACTTGTGTGTCTTGCTATGGGTTCATTCAACTTAAGAGTTCTCTGCTACTGTATGTTCAAAGCCTATAGACCCAAATGTGATCACCAGGAATCTCCAGAGTGCCATTTTCTATTTTCTTCCATCAAAATAAAAATATGCAGATGTCTTCTGTAATGTGTAGCTAAGTGAGAGTTTCACAGATATATTCAGCCAATATGTATGCTAAGCACCCAGTGGTCATAAGAAAATCAAGTCACTCAACTATGAATGTTCACACTGACAGATTTCAGAAATAAGACTATAGGTCTTTCTGACCATTCATTGTCTTACTTTAAAAAAATAAACCACAGAGTTTCCTTATAATATGTGATGTTGAAAATTAATATGTGCATAAAAGCAATTAGAGTTGTATGTGCTTCTGAATCAAGTGAAGACATTTGACAGAATGTGATTACACTTTTCCAACCCATCTTTTGTCAGGAGTTTGATCACTCAGAAGTTTGGTCATTGGGTTCACTAGGAATTGTACTGTTTACAATAAAGTGTATGAATAAGTAAATAAATGTAGTCCTTTAACATTTTGTTAATAACTATTAAGATCTGCTAAAACAGGATATGTTATATTAGGTGTTTGGTAATTAATAATAACATTCCATTTGCCTGAGTATTTTATATACAGTCTCTCTTAATTTTCTCTGTGCCCCTGAAAGGAGGGAACATTTATTTGCATTTATAGATGAGGAATCGAGAATCAGAAACAGGAAGTGACTTCCCTAAGATGCCATATTTGATAAGTGGTAAAGCCAGGGATTAAATATTTCAGGTAAATGTTTATTTCATAATCTTAAAGACCATATAAATCCAGATTAGAATGTTGTGTTACAACAGACACTCAATTATCATTAATTTAATCAAAATTCCTATGATTTGTATGTGTCCTTCCTAAATTTTCTTACTCTCCTGCCTTAGAGATAGCAGGGCAGAAAGAGGCACAAGAGGGCAGCCTTTAACATTTTGAGACATTAGGGCATCAAGAACTTGCTGCAAATGAGAGTGAGTGAGGGAATTGGCATATGAACAGGATGTTGGGCTAGTGTGGCAGGCCTTAGAAACATGGTAGGTCATTTTGACACTATTGCCTGCTGACACATCAGTAACCTGTAAGGGAACCTGGAAACATTAGAGCACAGAGGCTTGGTGCTTTTCTTGAGCAGAACTGACCTGAGTTTTAACTTCGATTCTTCCATATTTCCTTTCTATATTCCTCATAATATCAGCATACAGCATTATGGAATAATTGAGAGCATGTGTACTGTTGAGAGACAGACACAAGTCCAAGTCCTAGTTCTGTTAACCCCTGGCTATGTGATTTCAAGAAAGTCACTTAACTACTCTAGTCTTTGGTTTCTAATCTGGGTTGGCGAGGATTAAACTAGCATCTAGTACATGAAGGTCTTAATAATTAATACCATTCTTATTCTTTCTCCGCTCCTGCATTTCCACCCCAGACTCTTCCAACATTTTGTTTACCAGTCATTTTCCACTTGAAATGAGCCTGGAGCCTTAAGTAATTGCTGTGTCTTCACCAGGTGGTGCTAACTCCCCATCCTAACCACCTTCAAGGATCTTCTGCTTAGATTCGTATTTTGCTTCATTTTACCAGGCTAGGCCTGCCTGGCCCTTTATATTGATCCCTCCACACACACAAGCACATACTTATACCGTGCCCAGGTCAAGGTGATATGGACATGGAAAAGGATGAAGACCCCATCTCAACAAGATTCGAATCTTAATGCAGACTCATACTGACACAACCCTAAACAAGACAGGGAAAGAGTTCGACTTAAAATCAAGATCCCAAGCAACTATAGACAAAAGGCTACTTAAGAGCCCTTCTGCCCTACCTAATATATGTACCACTTCCCATTTTGTTTGTGTAGCATTCTTATCACTGCTAACACTGTTGTTAAGAGCACCTCAGGAATAAGAGAAATCTCAGTTCAAATCTCGGCTTGTTTATGTACTAGCTGTGTGACTATGAGCAAGTTAATTAACTTCTCTGAATCTCAACATCTACCTCATTTATTTACTCAACCATATTTATTAAGTACCTAACTACATGACATGGGAGATAAGCATGAATAGTCATACACATAAATGTAAAACTGTAGCTTTTCAAAGCAGCAATAGAGGAATATGGTATTATGAGACAGTATATGACATAGATAGGGAGGTAAATGGACAGGTTTTATTTGGTGAATGACTGAATGTGGAAGATAAAGTAGAGGAATGACTCAGGAATGATTCCTTGCTTTCTGGCAGGCAGCAGGTACCATTGAGGCTGGCAGCAATGGAAGAGAATCAGGTTTGGGGACTAATTATGATTGGGTGAGCTACATATGTACATGCATGAATACACACAGATTGATTGAAAACCTCTGCTAGGTGTTGGGTACATTTACATATGTTGTTTCATTTAAATAAATTGTGATGACAGCTTTATTAGGAGAATTACTATTCCTATTCTCCAGGAGTGGAAACATACTGAGAGGATTGAAGTGACTTGCCCTGGATCTCACAGCTAGTTAGTGGTAGATCCCAGATTAACTTTTATTCTGTAACCCAAACATGTGCTTTTCCCACTACTTTACCCTGTGAGGCCCAGCAAAGCCTTCATGGGAAGGGAAGGCTGGCCGGCCAAGGGCAAGGGCTACAGGAAGGCATAAAAAGTGGTGGGCAGAAGGGGAACAGAGATAAATAATTGTGGGCAGGAGGGATTCTCTCTAGTGACTTGATTAAGATTTATTTTTTGGAGACAAGTTAAGCAGGCCAAACTGAGATTCATATTTCATAGCTTCCCCTTTCTACCAAATTCTGGCCCTGGACTCTGAGGAGAGTGTAGGGAGGGGAACAAATGAGAAGGCCGTTTCTGAAGTGGCCCAAGGCCCAGGGCTAAATTTGAAATTAGCATGGGGATTTCAGTCAGAGGAGTCAAGTTTCCAGAGCCATAGCTAAGTCCAGCAGCTGGGGCCCCATAGAAGGATAGAAAGCTGACTCTCTCTGGCTAACACTTTGGCCCCATCCTTCCTGTCACCTGCTCCATGTCCCTGGTGTTCTAGGAAACAGTGAGTGTCATTGTCCTGGCTTATGGTTTCTCAAAATGTTAGGAGCAGTATTCTGTGCTGCTTTATGGAATGAGGACAAAGGGAGCTGTGTCTGACAAAGGGTTGGGAGTAGGTATAGGTAGGATGAGGCTTCTCTCTGCTCTTTTTCTCCACACTGATGTCTTCCTCACTCAGGCTTCCCACATAGCCCTATTCTATCTCAAGATACAAGATCAAGGTCAGGTGATGTCCAATGTATGTAACTCATCACCTGAGTGTTTTGTTCCTAGATCCTTTCTGGGTGACAGCTACTAAGCCAGAGTGTTTACTGTGCTCTGAAAAATCTCTTGAGGTATGAACAATTTTTAGTTGTTAGAGAGTTTTTTGTGATAATTTTTAAATTGTATTTTTATTACAATGAAAATATTAACTGGAGAGCATTATACTAAGTGAAATAAGCCAGAGAAAGATAAATATCACATGATCTCACTCATCTATGGAATATAATGAACAACATAAACTGATGAACAGAAACAGATCCAGAGACAGAGAAGCATTGATCAGACCATCAAACCTCAGAGGGAAGGTAGGGGAGGGCAGGGGTAAGGGGGAGAGATCAAAGGACTTGTATGCATGCATATAAAGCTAACCACTGGACTCAGACAACAGAGGGGGTGAGGCCAAAGTGGGGGGGATGAAGGGGTATTGGGAGATGAGGACACATATGTAATACCCTAATCAATAAAGAAATTAAAATAATAATAATAAAAAATAAATTATTAACTGAATGATGTAAGCCTATTCTGTGTCATCCATTTAGATGGCAACCTTATAAAATAAACAGCTGCTATAAGATTTCTGTATCCTAATTTATATCTGCCTTATTGTATTAAGATCAGATTAGGCTGCATATAACATTAAAAAAAGTAAAAAATGACAGTGATTTAAATAAGATACAAGGTTAATTCTCTATCATGTAAAAAAATTCTGGAGATATGTTTGAAGGTTTGTTGTGGTAGCTTTATGAAGGTTTTAGGGACTGCAACTCCTCCAAATTCTTTGTTTTACCATCTTTAGGTGTGACCTTTGTCCATGTAGCTCCAGCTAATAATTGCTCATTTCAGGCAGTAATATGGAGGAAAGGGCAAAGAAGGACTAGTTCGTTTCCACTTTAGGAAAGGTTCAAAAATCCCAAATAATACTTCCATATGTCTCATTGGCCAGAGCTTTGTAGTATGGCCACACAAAAGAGACTGTGGAATATAGCATTTCAGTTGGACACATGAGAAAAAGAAGGGGTGTTTTGTGGGATAGGTAACTAGCAATTTCTTCTACATTTTGTGTAAAAGATCTCATTAGCTTTACATTTTTCTACTTGCATTGTCAAGGACTAATGAGAAAAGAACATAGGAAGACTTAATACATAAAAGATGGCTTAGTCTCAGCAAAGGCCAAATGATGTCCCTGAGGGCTGTGGGAATGACAGTTTAACAGTAGATTTGATTGGAAAAAAAAGTTATGCTAGAGCTGAGTCATCGCCTGGCATGCAGTAATATAGCACGATGAACTCAAAAGAAGCTGTATCCCAGTAGGCACCACAGTCACGATCTGAATGGCAATTTAATTTTAGAAAACAGCATCATCCACCTTGTTAAAATCATTGTTTTTTTCATTTAATTTTTATTGGTTTTGCAGTTTGTTTACACTTCATTTTGAAGTTTGCTTCAGCTTTATAGTTGTCATCAGCCACAAGCATCGGGGGCTTGCAGCTTGTTTTCTTTTTGTACATAGTTTAACACTGTAATGAAAAAGGAGTCAATCATTGGGAGATATAGATATTCTTTTAAAGGGATTACTGAACTGGTAAATGTTTTCTGAAACCACTGGGGACCACTGTAGCAAACATGAGGACTGTGGGAGGTGGAACCCCAAACTAAAGCTCTTGGCTGCAATTCCAGGGTTCTTTTCACACCACCATCCCAGTGCCGGTAAGAAGGAGGCAGGACTGTGCTGTAAAACAGTTGTTGAACCTAAACATAGCATGTGATTAGAGGAGTCTAACATTGGATGAGCTAATAAAGGTCACATGGCATGCCTCCTGCCTAAATCTTTAGCCTTTCTATAAGCCAAGTGCCTGGGTCAGGAGGTGAAGATGAGGTTGGCAGTATAGAGTGACACAAAGAAGCATTTGGGGGCAAGGTTGATTCAAACATTATGTCCCTGACAAAAGAGTTCTTGGGATATTTTATGAACATTTATGTGAACATTTGACAAGGAAAAAAGGTCCTAGGGACAAATGTATAGAAATGTGTCCCCTCCATTGTCTGCAGTAACCCCCGACCCCCCATCCCCAACCATCTGCCATAGTCCCTCCTTAGCCTATAATGACACATACTCTCTCCACTGTATTGCCACCTGGAGGGGAGCCTGTTTATCTTGGTGCAGAGGGGCTGGGACAGAAAGTAAGGTCTCTTTTGAAGCTGGGTAGTTGAGGGGAAGGGATTTATTGCAAAAGACATTTCAGGCAATTTATAGATTGAGGGAAGAAGAGCTCATCTCTCTCCTCCTCTGGCTATCATAAATCTCCCCCAGCCCCAGCCATTGTCACCCTCTTTGAGCACTTTCTTAGCTTCTCCATCTGTTATGAGGGAAGTCCATAAGGTTAAAGAAACCCTGAGAAAGACTCTTCTAACAGGGTGGGAAAAGAACTGTCATTGGAGAGAGCGAGACTGATAGAGCAGGACCAGTTAAAAGATAGACTAAGAGTAGATAGATAGGTAGGTAGATAGATGAATAAACGAGAGAGAGGGAGAGAGAGAGAGAGAGAGAGAGAGAGAGAGAGAGAGAGAGAGAGAGAGAGAGAGAGAGAGAGAGACACGCAAAGAGACACAGAGAGATGCAGAGAGACGCAGAGTGATAGAGGGAGATATATATTTATTGAGATATTCGTTTATAAAGGATGAGTGAGATATAGAAACACACACACACACACACACACACACACACACACACACACACACACACAAAAAACAGAATCAAAGAGAAAAAAGGGGAGAAAGTGGAGAGAAAAGAGGAGAGAGTATAAAGGGAAGTAGAAAAAAATTTAAAACCAATCTCAATGTATAGAAAAGGCAAGTACAAGCCAAGGAGAGGTTTCTGAGTTTTATGTTGCTTTCAAGAGGTATAAATGGGGATGACAGGGACGATGCTGTCAGTTACTGTGCTCATGCCTTCTGCATGGAGAGAAGTCCACCATTCTGATCCTGTTGTCAGGAAGCTTCCAGTCCAAACTGCTGATGGATCACTGCATTCATAGACATCAGGACAGTGGAAGAAAAAAATTCATGACAAACCACAGCATATAATATGTCTGAAAGATCTCAGGGTGGGGCCAATTTTACCTTGGGGACAAGATGATTGCAAAGAGTAGCAGGTACTTGCACAGATAGTGTTTGTCATTGAGAATTCACCCTGTGCCTAATCCAAGCAGGTTTTCAGGTGGGCAGTGAGGCCACTGGAATGGGCCAACAACTATACACAAAATATGAAAATTAGCCCTGAAGACCAATTCCAATGTTTCCAGGCTCTAGTCCACCCCCATTCTCTTACACTCAATCACTGGCCTTTCTTTTCTCATAGAGAACATCAAAGCTATCAGGTGAACACTATCTCTATCACCCCCTATTCACATCTACATCTTTTTTCCCTTTGAAGTATTTTACTCTTTTTTAAAAAAAATATTTTATTGTTTTTGTACAGAGAGGAAGGGAGAGAGATAGAGAGCTAGAAACATCGATGAGAGAGAGTCATCAATCAGCTGCCTCTTGCACACCCCCCACTGGGAATATGCCCGCAACCAAGGTACATGCCCTTGACCGGAATCGAACCCGGGTCCCTTCAGTCCCCAAGCTGACGCTCTATCCATTGAGCCAAACCGGTTTCGGCATATTTTACTCTTTTTTAAAATTTATTTTTCATTGTTGACCGTATTATAGATGTCCTCTAATTTCCCCCCTTTACTCCCTCCATCTAGCCCCAACCCCACCCCAGGCCTTTACCACAGTATTGTCTGTGTCCATGTGTTATGTATATATGCATATAAGTTATTTGGTTTATCTCTTCCCACTCCTCCTTCCCTGAGATCTGTCAGTTGGTTCCATGCATCCATGTCTCTGGATCTATTTTGTTCATCAGTTTGTTTTATTCATTAGATTCCACATATAAGTGAGATTATGTGATATTTGTTGTTCTCTGACTGACTTATTTTGCTTAGCATAACAATATCCAGATCCATTCATGCTGTAGCAAAAGTTAGGCAAGTCTTCATTTTTAGAGTTGCATAGTATTTCATTGTGTACCACAGCTTTTTTTTATCCACTCATCTGTTGATGGGTACTTGGGCTGTTTTCAGATCTTAGTTATTATAAATTTTGCTGCTATGAGCATAGGGATGGACATATTCTTTCTGATTGGTGTTTCTTTCTTGTTTCTTAGGATATATTCTTAGAATGAGAATGCTGGGTCAAAGGGAAGTTCCATTTTTAATTTTATTTTGAGGAAACTCCATATTGTATTCCATAGTGGCTATACCAGTCTGCATTCCCACCAGCAGTGTGCTAGGGTTCCTTTTTCTCCATATTTCCACCAGCCCTTGTTTGTTGATTTATTGATAGTAGCCATTCTGGCTGGTGTGAGGTGATACTTTATTGTCATTTTAATTTGCATCTCTCTGATAATGAGTAACATTGAGCATTTTCTTTTCACATGTCTATTGGCCATCTGTATGTCCTCTTTGGAGAAGGGTCTAGTCAGGTACTTCACTCATTTTTAATTGAATTATTATTCTTTATGGTGTTGAATTGTATGAGTTCTTTATAGATTTTGGAAATTAACTCCTTACCAGATATGTTCTCCCATACAGTGGATTCCCTTTTAATTTTGATAATGGTTTATTTTGCTGTGCAGAAGCTATTTATTTTGACGTAGTCCCATTTATTTATTTTTCTTACCTTAGGAGATATATCTGTGAAAATTCTGTCATGTGAGATTTCTGCAATTTTATTGCCTATGTTTTCTTCTAGGGTTTTTATGGTTTCATGACTTGCATTTAAGTCTTTCAACCATTTTGAGTTTATTCTCGTGTATGGTATAAGTTGGTGGTCTCATTGCAATTTAAAAAAATATATATTTTATTGACTTTTCACAGAGAGGAAGAAAGAGGGATAGAGAGCTAGAAACATCTATGAGAGAGAATCATCGATCAGCTGCCTCTTGCACACTCCCCACCAGGGATGTGCCCTCAACCAAGGTACATGCCCTTAACTGGAATCGAACCCAGGACCTTTTAGTCCGCAGGTTGATGCTCTATCCACTGAGCCAAACCGGTTTCGGCTCATTGCAATTTTTTAATGCACCTGTCCAATTTCCTCAGCACCATTTATTTCAGAGACTGTCTTTACTCCATTGCATGCTCCTGCCTCCTTTATAAAATACTAGTATTAATTGATTGTAAGGGAGTGGGTCAATTTCTGGGGTTTCTGTCCTGTTCCATTGATCTATATGCCTGTTTTTGTGCCAGTATCAGGCTATTTTGATTACAAAGGCTTTGTAGTAGAGTTTGATATCCAATATTGTGACCCCTCCAACTTGGTTCTTTCTCAAGATCGCTGTGGCTATTCGGGTCTTTTTTGGCTCTATATAGATCTTTGGAATATTTGTACTACATTTGTGAAATGAAGTGACAGAGAATTAGGGAGGTCGAATGACTACTTCCAAGTTACATGACTTCTAAGTGGCCAAGCTGGTACTTGGCCTTTGGCTTGTGGGACTTTGTGACTTCAGATTTTGAGTTGTGATGTATTCCTGAGCGTGGAGATTCTAGAGCAGACGAGTGAAGGGTTTAATAGAGAGAGTTGTCATCAATTGTCTCATTGAAAAGGTGGGGGAATTGTTGCTGAGCAATCTTCAATGACTAACTTAAATTACAGACTGGAGGGGAGTGGAGCAGTGACTTGAAGCCTCCACAGTGTTTATCTAGTTATTAGATACTGTGAGGTCTTTGAGAGCAAGGCTGGATCTGATCCAATGATCTCCCCATTGTCTAACACGTAGTAGGGATTCAGTTACTAAAACTTAGTGATTGAATGAATATTTTTAATCATTTTCATCTCGCTGGCTTTGATCTCTTCTAAATGCCAGGTATCTCCATATACCAGGATAGCACCAACCTCTTTCTAACAAATATGGAATATAGGTGTTTTCATACCGGGGATGTGCCCGCAACCAAGGTACATGCCCTTGACCGGAATACATTTCATGCCAATGTATTTTTCTGTTTGATTTAAGGTTATCTGTGGCTTTAACACCCAGATTTTACCACTAGTATTTCATGCACTCATTTTCTGCAGTTCTGCTTCCTACAGGAAAAGTAAACATGTAGAAGAATGATCACAATAATAAGAAGACAAGACTACAGCTAAAGTCAACAATAAAAAAGCTACATTAATAAAAATAGTACCCAACACTATTTATCTGCATTCTATGCACTGTTAGGCATTCATATTTACTAATTCATTTAATCCTCATAACTATCCAAGGACATATATACCATTATTTTTCCCATTGGGCAGACAAAGAGGGCCGGCTACACAGCTAATAAGTGATAGAACTAGGATTTCAACCATGTTTGATTCCAAAGTCTCTGTTATTAACTGTGATTATAAACTCCTTATAATCATTACTATAAGACTTGTTGATGGATTAGCTATAGAGACTGAGTGAGAGGAAGAGGCAATAACAACTACTAGGATAGGACTTGTGTAACCATGTGGTTAATGGTGTTATTCACAAAGACAATAGCACAGAAGAGGACTAGTTTGGGATTTGTGGTGGGGTTAAGCGTTTGACTTTTGGATAAATCAAGTTTGAGGTGTATTTGTGATATCCAATTGTATATGCCAAGAAAACAGGTGGATGTGTGGTTTGGAAATCTGAGCAGAGGTTTGGGACTTTTCACCATATAGATAAAAATAGCTAACATTTATTAGACACTCACTATGTGTCAGTGCTGTCCTAAGAGATTTACATGGATTAACAACTGCACTTTAATTCTCATGGCAGCCCTGTGAAGTTGGTGCTTTGTTATTTCATATTAAAGATGAAAAAAGTGAGGTATACAGGTTAAATGACTTACCCAGGATCATACAGCTGATAAATTGCAGACACAAAATTCAAGCAGAGGCAGTTCTGAATTCATGCAAGGCTGCTCTGCTCTGAATACAATAGATGGGTGGAATTACAGAGAGAGAGAGAGAGAGAGAGAGAGAGAGAGAGAGAGAGAGAGAGAGAGAGAGAGAGAGAGAGAGATTGATTTTGAATACAAGGTATGGAAAAAAGATCACATAGAAATTTATTGACACTTAAATAAGAACATTAAATAGGTACATTTAATGACTAGGTAGAATAGAAAGGCAGTAAAGTTATGAATTTCATTGTTTATTGTTTATCTCTCTTACTAGGTGATCAGTTCCAAGAGCATACACTATTTGTCTATTTTGATCACTGTTTTGTGCATGGCAGCTATAAAAGCATTCCTTGTAGATATCATGCCTTTATTTTTTTATATATATTTTATTGATTTTTTTACAGAGAGGAAGGGAGAGAGACAGAGAGCTAGAAATGTCGATGAGAGAGAAACATCGACCAGCTGCCTCCTGCACACCCGCTACCGGGGATGTGCCCGCAACCAAGGTACATGCCCTTGACTGGAATCGAACCCGGGACCTTTCAGTCCGCAGACCGACGCTCTATCCACTGAGCCAAACCAGTTTCAGCTCATGCCTTTATTTTAATGAACAAACACATATTTAGTATATACCAAGATTTAAAAATATTAGTACCGCCAGGACCGGTTTGGCTCAGTGGATAGAGCATCGGCCTGCGGACTGAAGAGTCCCGGGTTCGATTCCGGTCAAGGGCATGTACCTTGGTTGCAGGCACATCCCCAGTGGGGCGCGTGCAAGAGGCAGCTGGTCGATGTTTCTCTCTCATCGACGTTTCTAACTCTCTGTCCCTCTCAATTCCTCTCTGTGTAAAATCAATAAAAATATATTAAAAAAATAAAAAAAATAAAAATATTAGTACCAACAACTGAATGGGGTAGATACTATTATTATTTTTATTTTTATAGATGAGGAAATTAAAGCACAAAGAGAATAAGTAACTTGCTCAGAGTTATACAGCTAGTAAATGGCAGAGCTGAGACTCAAGTCATCTGCTTCAGTCTGTGCACTTAACCACTATGCAATGTTTAAGAAATACTTGTTGAATTAATTATAGGGAAGTCAACTGGCCAAGGCTACTGAGAAATCCAATGATTTGGAGATTACAGTATCTGCTGGCTATGGTGACCTTTAGATCACTGAGGGCCTTAACAATTCTTTCTAGTCCAGCTTTAACCTAGAAGAAAGGTTGGCAGGGAAGTTATGAAAAACCTGCAGGCTAGGATTCAGCCTGTCCACATTTACTGAATACCTACTATGTTCCATGAACCAATCTATGGGCTGGGAATAGAGCAAAAACAAAACAAACAAACAAACAAACAAAAAAAAACCCCACACCAAATTCCCTGTCTTCAATGAGCAAACAGTCTGGTGGGAGAGAAAGACAATGAAAGAAAAATCATCATATCAACAGGAAAGATAGAAAGAAGTGTTAAGAGAAGGCACTAATTTAGATATCTCAAATCTCACATTGATTCTGACACCACAGAATGAGCAGTGCTTTGAAACTTTTGGGAGGTCTGCTTTGTTTCTGGAAAGGTATTGTACAAGAGTGGTAAGAATATGGCTCCTCAAGTCAGATAGACATGAGTTAGAATATTGATTTTGCCTCTTGCTAGCTGTGTAAACTTTGGCAAGTTAAATACCTTCTCAGTGCTTCAGTTTCCTAATATTTGAAAAGGGGATAATAATAGTGCCTGCCTCATAGGGTTGCTGTGAAAATTAAATGAGTCTAGATTAGTGCCAGGCAGACAAAAGACATGTAATAAATTCAATTTGAAAGTAAAGACAGTGACAGAATTTGCAGATACTAATGACAATTTAAAGGGAAATATTATCCATTGGAAAAAACACGTGTTGTGGAGCCTGACAGATTTGAGTCTAGATCTAGGCTGTCATTTTATAGCTATGTGGCCCTGGTCAGTTCTCAGTAGTAAATGGAAATGGTAATTTCCACCATGCAAGATTTTTACAAAGATTATATAGTACTAGAAGCCTGGTGCATGAATTCGTGCATGGGTGGGGTTCCTGGGCATGGCCTATGGGAATTGGGCTGAAACTGGCAGGCCAAGGCTGCCTTCCGCTTCTGCCCGTTGTTCCCACTCATCTTGGCCCCACTGCACTTGCTGTGGGCTCGTGCCTAGTCAGTCCTGATTGGAAGAAGTGAGCACCAGCCATGTGTATGGCGCCCATCTCGTGGGAGGTACGGGGGTGGGGAGGGAGGCCTCGGATATGTTCAGTCCTTGTGGCAGGTAGGACACCCAGGATCTGGATCCGTCCTACTGACATTCACACCGGTTGTTGGGAGCCACCTGAAGGCCACTTTTATATCTTTTTTTTTTCTTCTTCTATATTATTTCTTCCTTGTGGAGTGTCTAGGGAAGGGAAGTGGCCATGGTGCCTGAGGCCAACTTCCAGGAGACCAGTGGGGCTGTCTGGATCATGCCGGTGGTCCATTGGTGCCTGGCCCATTCTTCAGAGATTGGACCTGCAGTAATACTGAGGGAGTGAGTGGCTGTTGCTGGGCTGGTGGGCCACCAGGACAGTGGGCTGCTGGAACAGGTCAGTCAGCTGAGCAACAGTCCCGCTGTGGGAGTGCACTGGCCACCAGGGGGCAGCTTCTGCATTGAGCACCTGCCCCCTGGTGGTCAGTGTGCATCATAGTGACCAATTGACCCATGGCTTAGGAATTTATATATATATAGACTAGAGGCCCCTTGCAGGAAGATTCAGCTCTCAAAAGAAATTTCTTTTCTTTCTTTTTTTTTTTTTAAAAAAAATTTATTTTATTGATTTTGTACAGAGAGGAAGGGAGAGAGATAGAGAGTTAGAAACATTGATGAGAGAGAGTCATCGATCAGCTGCCTCTTGCAGACCCCCTACTGGGGATATGCCTGCAACCAAGGTACATGCCCTAGACCGGAATCGAACCCGGGACCATTCAGTCCCCAAGCCGACGCTCTATCCATTGAGCTAAACCGGTCTCGGCTCAAAAGAAATTTCAATCATTGTACTATTGATATTTGGCTCTGTTGACTAATGAGTTTGCTGACCACTGGCTTAGGCTTTTATATATATAGTTATCAATTGCTTAATTTTTAAGGAAATACAATTATTATTGTAACAGGTAGGACCTATGAGTTTCCTGACCAGGTTTTCCTTCATTTGTTTTCTTATTTTCCTTGAGACACTGAGCTCTTCATTTATTCTCTCAGCTCCCTTTTAACATCCTTGGTTTTGAAGCACATTAGATGCCCCAGACCCTTTTTTCAGCTTGATTCATTTTAGGGTCTTTATCTCAGTAATTTCATAACAACTCAGTGCTTTTCATAAGCCGGTCCTGCTGGGACTGTAAGTACCCCAGGCAACACCAATTATCTTTGGCCCAACCAGGCAACTAGAATTAATAAGGAAAAACAAAATCTTCAAAATCCCTCATTTACTTGCTAACACCACTCTATCCACAAGGTGGTGCACTCTCAATATAATCCTTACATTTTTGCTGCAGTGATTAATAAAAAACTGAGACAGTGGCAGAATACTAACCACAATTAAGGATACCCTCAAATTTGTCTGAAGATCAATTGCCTGAAGACCATCAAGATTGGCCACAGCCCCTGCCTTGTACACTGACCTCAGGCTGGGTTCTATTCTGAGGACAATACAATGTAATGGTTAAGAGCATGGGTGTTGAAGTCAACCTACTTAGGTTTTTAAATATATATATTTTATTGATTTTTTTTTTTTTTTTTTTTTTTTTTTTTTACAGAGAGGAAGGGAAATGGATAGAGAGTTAGAAACATCTATGAGAGAGAAACGTCGATAAGCTCCCTCTTGCACACTCCCTACTGGGGATATGCCCGCAACCAAGGTACATGCCCTTGACCGGAATCGAACCCGGGACCCTTCAGTCAGCAGGCCGATGCTCTATCCACTGAGCCAAAGTGGTTTCGGCAACCTACTTAGGTTTTGATTCTGGCTCTAGCACTTCCTAGCTGTGTACTTCTTACCCTCAGCTTTTTTACTAGGAAAGGGTATACCATTGGTTTTCTCAGGAAAACTACAAAGGACAAATGTTCAATGCTTATAAAGAAAAACCTACAGGCTAGTATTCAAGTTTACTGTCCACATTTACTGAATACCTACCATGTTCCATGAACCAGTGCCTGGCATCTGGTACATAATTAAGAAATGTTAGCTATTTCAGCCCTTATCCTGGCCACCAACTAAATTCCCAATCAGGTCACACACTGACCTCCAAATACCAGCTACTAACTATCTCTCAACTGGCCATCTTACACTTCAAGCTCCTAGAAAGGATGGTGGGTGATGACTTTGAGATCCTAAATTCCAATTAAGGTAGACCCAATTTCAGGTTCCCTGATGTCGCTCCCCCACGCCCACCCCATCCAGCCCTCTGTCATGTGCACACTTATGGATTCAGGTCAGTGTGCTAATTTTGGATCTCAGCTCCCCTGCTAGCCTTGGCCTTGGAGACTGGTTTAGATTACACATTCCTGAATTGGAGAGAAACCCTTCCCCCAAACCATCAGGTACATGAACACCTCACACTGCCACACACACACACACACACACACACACACACACGACACACATACCATACACATACGCACTACTAGTACATACATAGAGATATCTTCCACCCAAACCTCAGGAGCAAATTCCTGCCCATGGGGAGAGAGTAAAAGATAATTGAGCCCTGTCAGACAGCTGGACAGCTGGCTCAGTCCCTGCCAGGCACTTTCCCTAGTAAGGGCATCCTTTGGAAGACAATATCTAATTGAAGACTCAGCCCATAGGGAGATCCATGACTGTTTCTCTTAGTCCCGCTAGCAATGTCCCCAGAACATTTTTTGGGGATTGTATTTAGAGACCTGCTGGCACTCCATGACCTAGTCAACCAGCAGCTGGTGCCTATCTGCCTGCCTCCCCCCAACTCTCCTTCCACCCCAATAGCTATAACTGTACCAACAGATATAAGTGATTCAAATATTCCTAATTTGTGGCCTCCCCTAGTGCTGTATGTAGCCTAGGAGTTCTCTTCAACAATTTTTGTAAACCTACACCCCCAACATCCTCCATGCTCTTTCAGTTGTTTCCCAAGGGACTGGATGAATTTTAGTTTCCTAAGCTAGAGGATTGTATGGATGAGTCCTTCTGGATCCCATCTGTTTGTGGAGATTGACTTCCCTTGGGTATGATTCCAAGACAACCAAGTGTTCATTTAATACATACTTAATCAGCCCATATTATGTGACACTGTTCTCAGTCTAAGAGATAGAAAGTTTTAAGGAAAAAAAGAGTGAAGAAGAAAGAAAAAAAAAGCACTGGCTGAATTATTAAGAACTTTAGGATTCACCAGAACCGGTTTTGCTCAGTGGATAGAGCATCGGCATCTGGACCTAAAGGTCCCAGGTTCGATTCCGTTCAAAGGCATGTACCTTGGTTGCGGGCACATCCCCAGTGTGGGTGTGCAGGAGGCATCTAGTCGATGTTTCTCTTTCGTCGATATTTCTGACTTTCTGTCCCTCTCCTTTCCTCTCTTTAAAAAATCAATAATATATATGAACTTTAGGATTCATTGGGGCTAGGATGCCGGTATTGTGCTTACTACATGCCAGGCACGGTTCTGAATGCTTCACTATCTATTAATTTGTTTAATCTTCAAAATCTGAAATACAGAATATGAGTCATATTATTATCACCATTTTATAGATAAGGAAGCTGAGGCTCAGAGAAGTTTTATGATGATAGGGAATTGATAATATCTGTCAAAATTCATGTTCATCTGGAGCTTTAGAATGTGAACTTATTTGGATATAGGGTCTTTGCAGATGTAATTATGTAAGGATCTTGAGATTAAATCATCCTGGATTTAGGGTGGGTTCTAAGTCCAATGACTGATGTCCTTATAGAAAAAGAGAATTCACACAGAAACTCAGAGAAGAAAGCCATGCGAAGATGGATGCAGATATTGGAGTTAGTATATATAAGCCAAGGTACACTAAAGATTATAAGCCAGAAGCTAGAAGAGGGGGCATAGAATGGTTTCTTTCTCACTGCCTTTGCAAGGAAGCAACTCTGCCAATGCCAGTATTTCAGACTTGCCTCTCGAACTGTGAGATAATAAATGTCTGCTGCTTTAAGACATGCAATTTGTGGGAGTTTGTTACACAAGCCCCAGGAAACAAATACAGTGACTTACAGAGCTAAGATTTGAACCCAAACAGCAGGCTCCTGACTATCCTCTTAACCTCAGGACCTCAGGGCAGGGATTTGATCCTGAAGTATAGGTGGGAAGATGCTATTGTGTGTGTGTGTGTGTGTGTGTGTGTGTGTGTGTGTGTGTGTGTTCTCTGTGGTCAAAAGCGGACAGCTTGTCTATCACCTCTATACCCATTGAGGAAGGTGGGTGGGGGCCTCCACTGGTGACCCCAACTGAGTAATAGTCTGGCCCCCTCTGAGCCCCAATTTTCTCATCTGAACAATTAGGAATTTGTGCTAACTTGTCTTTAAGGCTCCTTTTACTTGTCACATTTTATAAGCTTGTGATTCATTCATGGTATGGAGAGAGAGGTGGCACAGTGACAGTAGTGAGAGAAAATTGTGGATGATGGAATAAAGGATTTGCATTATATGCAACTGATTTTCAAAAGGCCTGTGGATAAAAACAGTGTTATGGAAAATTTTTCATTATCTTTCCCTGTGGTTCTCTTTTATGTCTATTTCTCTCAGGCTCCCCCTGCTCCCTCCCTCTTTTGCACATGCATATGCATCCCCAACCCACACACATGCCCAGAGATTCCTCTCCAATCTTGAAGAATGAATTTATATTTATGAATTTCAAACTGATGCAGAAAGAAGAGGCCAGGGTATGAGTGTCCAGCATTTCCTGGCAAAGAGAAAAGCATTGTGGGGAGCTGGGGGAGAGCTCCAGAGACTTGGGACCATTATTAAGTGTGCTCATTAATGATCCCAAGAAGGAAATGACTAATAAATTGATGGAAGGAGGCTGATGGCACCAAACCATTTAATTAATTAAAACCACAGAGGTCTTGGAGTGACTCTGAAAATCCCCAGTCGATGAAAGTAGTCGATAGGAGGCAAGTCAAGAATAAAGCCAAGAATGACCATTTAGGAGTAATTGTTGAAGGGATGTCTCTTGCATGAAGATGTGTCTAAGAGTTGGAAAAAGGCAAGCAGACAAAATACCACATTTTCCCCCCCAAATTTTCCCTGATATCTTTCTCCTGGGTACTAAAAGCTCCCTGATACTTGCATGCTTCTTTATAAATGGTATGATGCCTGTGTATGTTTCAGTCACCATAGTTGCTTTCTTAGCAGCCACTGGGAATGTGTCTGGGACTAAGTCCAGAGCAAATGAGAGGAGCTATGGTGCCCCATGAAAGCCTTTGGATATTGTTCAGGTAAAAGGGCATCTGAGGTCTCAATTGCCAACAGCCAAGTGGCATAGAGCCTCCCAGGCTGGAGTATAACTTTCCCCAGATTAGCCCCCAGAAGTTATTTCAAGTGGAATGACAGGAAAGGACTTTGAAAATTCATTTGGACAGTGCCAATTTAGGTTCTGGGTGGCCATTTGAAGAACAATAATAGGTACTTCATAGCTGTATGCAGGTACCTGTCCTTAGGGCTTTGTCTGGTTCTCTTGGCAGAGTAGTAAAGTACAAATACTAGAAATATGGAGTCAGACTAGATTTGGCATGTCACTCAACATATCTGGGCCTTAGTTTCTTCATCCATTAAATGGGAGTAATTATGGTGTCTACCTCATAGGGTTGTTTCTAATGTATAACATGGTCTATAGTTAACAGTACTGTATTATATACGTGAAAGTTGCTAAGAAAGTAGATCTTGAATGTTATCCCCACAAGAATATGGTAATTATATGTGAGGAGGGAGGTGTTAACTAATCTTATTGTGGTATATTTGGCAGTATATATGTATCTTAAATCATCACAGTGTGCATCTTAAACTTACATATATTTTATGTCAATAATATCACAATAAAGCTGGGAAAGTAGATAAAACTATAGTATCTAAGAAAAAACATGGATAATATACCATGCTTTGCATGTTGAATATAAATAGCTGCCTTTGTAATTTTCACCTAGGTATCTTTCATATTTTTCAAACTTGGTATAACACATTATTCTTCAACCATATGTTCCTTATCTTGGTTAATGGCATCACTATTAACTCAATTTTTAAAAATTTAAACTTCAGAATCATCTTTACACATCCTTTCCTTCATCCTTCATGTTCAGCTGATAACCAAGGTTTGGTTTCTCTTCTCTATTTCTGTTGCCACATATTGTCTCTACCCAAGTACATAACTTCATTGTTTGTCACCTGGACTGCTGCAACAGCCTCCTAACTGGTTCCCATGCCTATCTCTCTTTCCTTCAGCCCATTCTCCATAGTGTAGTCATACTATCTTTCCAAAACACAAATCTGATCACATCACTATGTCCCAGCTTAAAACTTTATATACTCCCCATTTCTTTAAAGATCAAATCCACACTCCTTATTCTGTCCTATGACACTGTTCACTCTTCACACATTCTGCACTTGAACCTCATTGAATCCCTTTCACAAACATGCCATCCTATTTCACTTCTCCTTCCCTTACATATGCTGTAGTTTCTTTTCCTTGCTCTTATTGTTGTATGCCAAACTCATCCTCAAAGCCAGGGTTAATTATGTCCTCCTTTGGGAAGTACTTACCAAGCACACATTTTGGTGCCTACCTTATATTCCCAAAGTACTTATTCAGGCCCAATTTTCAGCACTTACCTTGCTGTCTAAAGGCTGCCTACTTAACCCTCTTGTATGAGTGTTCCTCACTCCCCCTGCAATAGTTAAACTAAGCTGCCATAGTTGAAGGAATATAATAAAAGCATCAGGTTTTGGCTGGTCTGTGTCCTGGACTCAGCTCTTCCTGTTTCTTCAAAACAAACCCTGTCACAGTCCCCCAAGGAACTTGAAAAACATAAAATCCAGGTGACAGGAACTGATGTTGAACAAGCTGGTGCTACTGGAAAATCTTCTCATAACAAGCCCTAATCAGCTCCCTGTCTTTAATATAAATGACCCCCACTGATGACTCTGCAATTACCAGCTCTTTAAAAAAATATATCTTATTGATTTTTTACAGAGAGGAAGGGAAAGAGATAGAGAGCTAGAAACATCGATGAGAGAGAAACATCAATCAGCTGCCTCCTGCACCCCCCCCCCGGGTATGTGCCAGCAACCAAGGTACATGCCCTTGACAAGAGTCAAACCTGGGACCCTTGAGTCTGCAGGCTGATGCTCTATTCACTGAGCCAAACCAGTTAGGGCTTACCAGCTCTTTTAATTGAATGTTGAGACCCCTGTTTTGGGAAAACTAGCAAAGCCCTCCCTGCCCAATCTCTCTCTCTCTCTCTCTCTCTCTCTCTCTCTCTCTCTCTCTCTCTCTCTCTCTCTCTCTCTCTCTTCATATATATATTCTCTCTGGTCTCTATTCAAATTCAGTGGACAAGTGGTAAGTGTCTGCCATGTGCCAGGTATCTTGCAAGGCATTTTAGAAACAAAACTTCATTTAAGCATCATAACATATCTGGTTGATATTATTACCTCCATTTGGAATATGATATAGAACATGATATGGACTTGCTCAAGATTACCCAACTAATAAATATAACATACCATTTAGTGAATCCTTACTATGTGCCTTTCACTGTGTGACGTACTCTGTGGTACTTTTATCTATAACTCTGGAAAGTAGATATTATGATCTTCATTTTAGAGCTGGGGAATATGCATTCAGAAAGATGACACTTTTGACCAATATTTCATGATTAATAAATGATAGAGCTGGGACTGTGAATCCATGTATCCCTGTCTTTAGGTCCAGTAATCTTTCTACAATATCAAATCAGAGTTCTCCAAGTAGAAGGACTGCCCATGACAAGGAAAGCCATTGTTCACAGTGCTGCTCAGTATGAGGAACAGACAAACTAGAGAATTGAGAACCAGGCTGTCCAATCCAAACTTTAGGGCTAGGTATTGGTGGGAATATGGTCTTTGTAAGAATCAGGCTATTTTGTTGCACATAGTCCTGCCTATTCACATCCCTGAGGTAAGCATCTTCAACTCTCAAGGTTCTGCAGAGAAGATAATTCTCTGGGAACAAAGTGAGTTTCCAATAAGGAAACATTCCAATCTCAAGTCCATTATTCTGAGAGACTACCTTTGCTGAGGAAAATTGAACAGAGAAAGGAGCTAAAACAGCATTCACTTACATTTCCAGATGGCCCTTTTTGGGGAAACACATGGATGACGTAGCTGGAACATTTACTAAACATCTTTTCTAGGAGCCACTAGTTTGCTGTGTGTT
Source organism: Pipistrellus hanaki (assembly GCF_964339955.1). Classification (NCBI taxonomy): domain Eukaryota; kingdom Metazoa; phylum Chordata; class Mammalia; order Chiroptera; family Vespertilionidae; genus Pipistrellus; species Pipistrellus hanaki. The sequence continues at coordinate 25,972,783 of NC_140524.1, read as the reverse complement.
CCTAGACTTTAATTTTTCATGAACCCAATGAGAGGATAGGCCAGAAATCTAAGCTAAGGTACTTCTAGTTCAAACTGTCTCCATTTTATAGTCCCCAAGAAGCCAGTATTGATTGGCTGCTAACCTGCTGAATGCTGTGAATTTCCTGGGCCAGCTCCCAGGTCAGTGTCAGCGGGGGTCTGTACCCCAGCAGTCAGCTTTGGGCACAGCACCTCAGTTAGTACTTCATCTTCTTCCTGGCAAGTACTTCAAGTAAGTGGACTGATGGACTGGACAGGAAAATGATGACTCTGGAAGACTCAGTGAGAATCCTTACTTCCCCCACCACCATTCAGAGCCACAGCCAAATGAAATGACTCTTGGAACAAAACTGGCTCATTCCATTAAGGATATGAGAGTTATATTAATTGGGAAGAAACTTTCCAAGGCAGAGTGATCAGCAGTCAGGGCCCATAGCTAAACACTGCTCTGTGGGTAGAACAAATAGAATTCTGCAGGCTTGATAATAATGGTTGGAGAGCAAAGAGGCACCTGAGGTCAAATGGAGAATATCAGCTTGGCAAATATAGTTAACATTAGTTGGAGCTATCCTCTTCTACTCCTCACCCCTGCCACTTTTAATCCCTTTAGCCACTCCATGTCCTATTTCCAAACCCCAGCTCACTCATGTTCCTATCTGAATTTTCCTGTTTATATAATAGCACCTATTGTTTTGGATGCTGTGGAATATTTCAAGCACCGTAAAAAGCTATCTCGTTCTCTTTACCAGTCAATATCCTCCTAAGAGGCAATCACTACTCCAGAATAATCTGGAAGACTTGTTAAAGCACAGATGACAAGACACCACCTTTAGAGATTCTGATTCAGTACATCTGGCTGGGGTCCAAGAATGTGCATTTAAAACAAATTCTCAGTATTGCTTTTGCTTTGAGAACACTGCACTAGTTTGACCCCCACCCCGTTTTTTCTTTATTTATTAAGGTATTACATATGTGTCCTTATCTCCCCTTTGCCCCCACCTCACTCCCATTCATGCTTCCACCCCCTTGGTGTCCGTGTCAATTGGTTATGCTTATATGGATGCAGACAAGTTTTTTGGTTGATCTCTCCCCCTTACTCCTCCCCTCCCTACTTTCCCTCTGAGGTTTGAGCATCTGATTGATGCTTCTCTGTCTCTGTTTTTGTTCATTACTATAATCCACAAATGAGATCATGTGATATTTATCTTTTTCTGACTGACTTATTTTGCTTAGCATAATGCTCTCCAGCTCTATCAATGCTGTTGCAAATAGTAGGAGTTCCTTCCTTTTTCCAGCAGCATAGTATTCCATTGTATAGATTACCACCGTTTTTTAATCCACTCATCAGTTGATGGGCACTTAGGCTGTTTCCAAATCTTACCTATTGTAAATTGTGCTGTTATGAACATAGGGGTGCATTTATCTTTTCTGATTGGTGTTTCTGGTTTCTTGGGATATATTCCTAGAAGTGGGATCACTAGGTCAAATGGGAGTTCCATTTTTAGGTTTTTTGAGGAAACTCCATACTGTTCTCCTGCACCAGTCTGCATTCCCACCAGCAGTGCACGAGGGTTTATCTGCATCCTCACCAGCACTTTCTGATTGTCGATTTATTGATGATAGCCATTTTGACAGGTTTGAGATGGTACCTCATTGTCGTTTTGATTTGCATCTCTCGGATGATAAGTAACTTTGAGCATGTTTTCATATGTCTCTTGGCCTTCTGTATGTTCTCTTTGGAAAAGTGTCTATTTAGGTCTTTTACCCATTTTTTGATTGGGTTGTTTATCTTCCTTTTGTTAAGTTGTATGAGTTCCCTGTTAATGTTGGAGATTAAACCCTTATCAGAGATAACATTGGCCAATATGTTCTCCCATGCAGTGGGCTTTCTAGTTGTTTTGTCGATTTTTTTTTCTGTGCAGAAGCTTTTTAATTGTTAAAGTATAAATGACAAGACTCCACCTTCAGAGGTTCTGATTCAGTACATCTGGCTGGGGTCCAAGAATGTACATTTAAAACAAATTCTCAATATTGCTTGTGCTTTGAGAACACTGCACAAGTCTGACTTTTAATAGGATTGATAAGTTTGTTTGTTGTGTCTGCCTTCTTTTATTTATCTTTATGTCTATAAAATTCGCCCATGTTATTGAGTATACCAGTTCTTTTTCTTTCAATTTTTTGCTGTATTTGTAGCATTTAATTTGTGAATATAGCATATTTTACTTATTTAATATTGCTGATGGATATTTGAGCTATTTCCAGTTAGAACCTATTGTGAATAATATTACTGCTATAAAATTTCTTGTGCATGTTTTTGGTGGACATATGCACTCTTCACTCTATATACTTTTGCATAGAATAGCTGGATCATAGAATAGGTATAATTTTTAAGCTAAACTATATACTGCCAACAATTTTCCCAAAGTGATTATACATACTTGTACCCCCACAGAAAAGCATCAGAGTTCCAATTGCTTCTTATTTTTGCCAACATTTGGTACTGATGTTGTTTTAAATTTTAGCCATTTTGGTGTGTGTGTGTGTGTGTGTGTGTGTGTGTGTGTGTGTGTAGTGCTATCTCATTGTGGTTTTAATTTGTATTTTTGATGGCCATTTTAGCTAGATTGCATGTGTAAAACTGGTAAGAGAGATGGGAATGCCCAGAGATGGAATTCATAGCACAGGGCTCTCAAACCAGTGACAGGTGAACACTGTACAAACCAAATCAAAAGGTATGATGGGATGCTCAATTGAGAAGGGATAAGGAAAAGTTCAAGGGAAAAATTCAAGCTTCTTCACAATCTTTTTGAGCTCACTTTTCTCCATTCTACAGACAAAATAGTTCTCTCCCTAGAATGAGAGAGGAAACTTAAAGTTGACATTTGAGCTTGGGAATACTGAGACAGTATCAGTCTTTCAGATGGGGATGAACTTGGTGTACTCAAAGTACAGAAAGAAAGCCAATATGATTAAAGTGTAGGAAAAAAGAGGAGGATATATATGATATTAGAGAGATTAATAGAGACTATCTTTTGAGGGTTATGTAGGTTATAGGAAAAAGCTTAAAGTTTATTCTAAGCATAGTGGTAATCCAGAAAAGGGTTTTCAGCAGGTGAGTGACAGGGTATGATTTATGTTTGAAAATATCACTTTGGATAATGTGTAAAGCAGTGGTTCTAACCATTGGCTATACATTTGAATCACCTGGGGAACTTTAAAAAATATCGATTCCTGAATCTTACCTCCTGAGATTCTGATTCAATTCGCCTAGAGTACAGTCTGGGTGTTGAGATTGAAGGCAGAGAGAAGTTGACAGATTTGATACATATTTTGCATGTGGAATATACTGGGTTTGGAGATTAACTATGGACTATAAGGAGAAGATAAAGTGAAAGATGTGGTACAGTATCTTATATGGGACTTGTAGTAGATGGTAGTGTATTCATTAAAATGGAGAACACTGAGAAAGGAGGAGCAGATGTGGGGGTGGGATTATGAGTTTATTTTTACACATTTTGAGATGAAGACAAATAGCTATTTAAGAAGGTAGACAGGACTTCATAATCGGTTGAATACAATGAAGGGAAAGGAGAGGAAGAGACATGGAAGATTTTCACATTTAATGTCCTGTGTTTCAGCATCTCCATGACTCTTGTGTTGGTCATTTAGTCTTCTGTGGTTTGGATCCCATCACTGTGCTCTGGGCACTGATAAATTTATTTCTGAATATATGTTAGTTTACTGCATTCCATCTTCCTATCTGGTAACTTTACCCAGCTAAAATACACATGTACCATAGACCCTCAAAGAATGCCTCTTCTGGTGGGCATTTCAAGCTTCTGTGGCTGACTGATGGAGGTTGAAAGAAATTCAGCTAAAATTTTACCCCTTCAATTTCAGTGAGAAGAACATGGCTTGATCAAGATAAAATGGGGCAAGTTCTGCTTCCCTTTGGGAGAATGTAGCTCTGAGCTATGATTTTTATATTTATTGTCTCATTTAATAATCCAAACCACTCTGGTTATTATTATTTCTATTTTAAAGTAAAACACACACATACACACACACACACATACACACACATACACACACACACACATACACACACACACCACTAAGGATCAGAAAGGTTAAGCAACTCATCCAGAGTCATGAAACTAGTCACATGCAAAATCTGGAAGCATGTTTCTTCCATAAGTGCATTGATAATTTATTTATAGGTTTGTTTTTGTTTGTTTGTTTGTTTGTTTGTAGCTCCCTTCCAAAACCATGGCCATCAGCTCTTTGGATCCCTTCCTTACATCATGTGGTGTGTCTCTGGGAGCACAGATGATCCTTCATAGAGACCTTCTGAGGAGCATCAAGGGAGTAAAGAGTCCCTTAAAATAGAACTAGATAGGCTGGAGTGCAGTCACCATTTGTGAGCTCCATCTCTTGAGTCCTATCTTATAGTAATTTGCCGCCACCCTTGCCTATAAAACAGATACCCCAAGAGCTGGAAGTGCCTTCAAGAGCAAAGAGTCTCATCCAAATATAGGTAAACAGGGCAGAGAAAGGCACATTAGTTTGCCCTAAATCACAGAGCCAATCAGGGTAAGCCTCAGGTATCCTGAGCCTCTATTACCTTTATCCTGGAATTATGATGGTTTTTCTAATAGCCCTTCAGACTCACATTTATTCTTACACCCTGGTGATATATAGAGGAGGCAAAAGGGAGTATGTTGTTGGTGGAGATTTCCCAATCTCTGGGAAGATGTTTTCTGAAGGAAGGGGAAAGGGTTGGGAAGTGCGAAGAACAGACAGAATTCTTCAGGCTGTAGCAGAGAACTCTGTCCAGAACCTCTGCAGTCACTTCCCACCCTGCCAGCCAGTCATCCAGCCTTTAGCTTGGGGCTGGATAAAGGCATAGGACAAGGTTCTTTAATGAGAACATTTGGGAACCCAGGAAGGTTAATGATCTGCAGCCTCAACCATTTGTCAGCTGCCCAGCCAGAGACAGTAAACACCGTTACTCATCTAATTAGCCAGGAAAGGTTGGGCAGGGGCTTAAGACAGGTCCTTGGGGATTACAATCTAAGTGTCCACCTGCTTTGAACTGTTGAAAGAGGCTACCAGAGGGCACAAACTCCCATTCACAGAAGCAGTTGGGAGGGGTGCTCATGTGGCTCTAGTTAAAGGCTGTGGCAAAGACATGGAAGGGTATGGACATTGATTGAGGGCATCCTTGGTGCCAGGCCTTGTGCCAGTCAGTCCTATAAATATCATCGTATTTTGTCCTTCCAACTGCAAGGTTCTTACATTTATTAAACACCTATTGTATGTTAGTCACTTTACATATATTTTTCATCTTTTAATATTCTATAATTCTTAAGAATTATTTGGTATATTGCCCACAATACAGGAGAGAAACTGATATTTACAAAGCATAATTGGTTTATTTGCTGATTTACTTAACAAATGTGTTGAGTATGCCCACTCTGTGCCAGGCACTGTGCTAGGAGCTGAAAATACAATGGTTAAAAGAAAGGCACAACCCTAGCCGGTTTTGCTCAGTGGATAGAGAGTCAGGCTGAGGACTGAAGGGTCCCAGGTTCAAATATGGCCAAGGGCACATGCCCAGGTTGTGGGTTCACTCCCCTGTGAGAGTTATGCAGGAAGCAGCCAATCAATAATTCTATTTCACCATTGATGTTTCTATCTGTCTCTCCCTTTCCCTTCCTCTCAGAAATCAATAAAAATATAATTAAAAAAAAGATAGGCACAGTCTTTGTCCTCATGGAGCACACCGTCTAATTGGAAAAATAAACATTAAACTCTCAAGGATCAAGACTAATATTGGGCCCTGGCTGGTTTGGCTTAGTGGATAGAGCATCAGCCTGCAGACTAAAGGGTCCCAGGTTTGATTCCAGTCAAGGATACATGCCTCAGTTGCAGGCTCCTCCCTGGCCCAGGCCCTGGTCTTGCCTGGTCAGGGCGCGTGTAGAAGGCAACCAATTGATGTGTTTCTCTCACATTGATATTTTTCTCTGTCTTTCCCTCTCTCTTCCACTCTCTATAAATCAATGAAAAAATATCCTCAGGTGAGGATTAAAATAAATGAATAAATAAATGAATAAATAAATAATCATTAAAAAAAAAAAGACTAATATTGGGATCTAATGGTAGTGGAAAGCTGTAGGCAGGATGGTTAAGGGACTGAAGTGATAGGTACTTGTGGAAATCAGACCAGAATACCCTTTCTCATGGCTGGCCTACTGTGGCTTTAGAGGCCAGGTGCTGGGACAAATGATGTACTTCTGGGGGTGTTGAAGACCTCTCAATATATATATGTATATATATATATATATATATATATATATATATATATATATATATACTCATTTCACTGTGGGAGGTTCTTCTCCTTTCAAGCTGCCATGATTTATTTCAGCTCCAAAGAGGAGGTATTGGGGTTAATCTTAGCTTTGTGATTGCTGAACAGTAAAAGGGGTGAGCTAAGGCAGGGGAATAAGTATTCTCTGAGCATCTGGTGTGCTCCAAACCTTATGCCAAGTCCTGTGAGGGGGTGCCATAGAGCAAAGAACCAGCTTTTTTTTCTTCTTTTTTTTCCTAAAGAAGCATTTAATCTAGCTTAAAAATTGTGACTTAATTTTAGGAAAGATTAAGGATGGCAGTCAGTTGAGAGCTGAACAAGGCAGTTCTGGCTGGTCAGCTTAGAAGCCTGAGTTTCTTCAGGGCTTTTTGGAAGAGGGAGTGGAAGGGAGGGAAGAAAGACAGAGAATGTGTATGTAAGAGAAAGAGGAAAAATATGTGATGGAGAGAGAAACAAAGAGAAACAAAGACATACAGAGATAGCAAGTAGAGAAAGATAGAGACAGAGAGGAAAGAGGAGAGTGCAAGAGAGAAAGAGGAATGAAATAAAGACAAAGTATAGAGGGTGTGAGAAGACAAAAGTGAGAAACCTGGGGCATGATGTTGAATGGAGAAGGCTCAAATAGTGAGGTTGCCTCTCACCCACTTTAAGGCCCTAAAGACTATGGAATTAGGCTTCAAATGGTTACTGCATCCTAAAAAAAATATTTTTGCACTAATGATGGGCCCATGATGATTAGTTTTCTCCACAGTTTAAGAGTGAGAAAGTCCACACGTATGTGTATGTTCATATGTATGTGGACTGGATAGAAATCACCACATAGGCATGTATATACACCTTTTACACACACACACACACACACACACACACACACACACACACACACTTAGAAGCCTAGCTTCTTGCAAAGTTGAACTTGTAAAGGGAATCATGTGTTTCCACTAAATTACATTCTCAACCCATTTAGGAAGATCTCCACTCAGAAGTGAGTTTCTGTCATTTGAAGCATAAGCAAATGTTGCCCCAAACTGGAAATATCAGAAGACCTAGGTTCATAGCTAGGTAAAATCAGGACTTAGCAATTTATTAGTTGTGTGACCTTGAACTGTTTCATCAACTTCTCTGGGTCTCAATTTTCTCCCTAATGATAAAGTGGTTGTATTTAGTCCTTGGCCATTTTCCCATTTGAGCACGTGCAAGAAACAGGTGTAGCTTGGGCCTCCAAGGAAATCTATCCTGATGACATTTAATTTGAAATTGTAAGGGGAGGGGAAGGGATCAGCAGATCAGATCAGAAGGCAGTGTGGAATGAAGCAGGGGTATAAATAAAATAATGCCTAAAACAGTCGTCTGAGATGGAATGGGCCACTGGAAACTCAAATCTGGTTCATGTTCTTTTGTACCAGCTGTCTGGCTCAATGGAGGGGCCTTTCTCATTTCACACTCCTTTGCCTCCTGTCTGCCTCCCATCTATCTTTCATGTCCCTTCCACTTACATGCTTGGTAGGGATAATATAGCCTGTCCTGCAGTAGGGAAACACCTCCATACACCATTTTTTTTTCTAGTGGAAAATTTAATTTCTCTGCAATGGATTATAACAGTGTTGAGGACCTCATGAAATGCCAGGATGAATTAATTGGGGACTCCCAATTGAGAAACCAGCATGCATGGATGATAGGAGGGGAAGACAGAATACAAAGACCCAATATAGGATTGGTTCTTTAGGCCATGTGAAGAGTGCCTTTGGGAAAGTGGCCATGTCTTACTTGACTGGTCATGGGTAAGAGCAATCCCCTCCTCTCTACCTACACACCCTCTGCTCAAACCAGAACTTGTTCCTTATGACTGGATTATTGCAAAAGCCTCTTTACAGGCTTCTTTGCTTTCAGTTGCCTGCCTCTTTTCTATTTACCACCTTTCACCTTTATCTTTCTACTATAGGCCTGATGCATGAATTCATGCACTGGTGGGGTCTCTCAGCCTGGCCTGCTCCCTCTCACCATCTGGAACCCCTCAGGAGATGTTGGACTGCTGGCTTTGACTTGATCCTCGCAGGCCCTGAGGGATGTAGTAGTGGGGCCTGGCGCGGTGCCACTCCCACTCATCCTGGCCCTGCTGTGCACTTCCCCAGAGGCAGAGAGGCTTGCGCTGTCATAGCTGCACCCGCCAGCTGTGAGCCCGGCATCTGGCAATTGTCAGTGAGATGAGTGGTGCTCCCACTGTGGGATTGCACTGACGGGGGGGGGGGGGTAGCTCCTACATTGAGCATCTGCTCCCTGGTGGTCAATGTGTGTCATAGCAACCAGTCAAGCAGTTATTTGGTCGTTCGGTCTCTTGGGCTTTTATATATTGGGTCGGCAGCTAAGTAATTGCGGATTTTTTAAAGAAAATCAAAGACAATTTTTTCATAGAACTAAATAACTTTATTCTTTAATGTATTGCCCATTTTGATCAATGACCTTTTGCCATCTTTCAGGCAGCATCATAATCCCACGTTCAAAAAACTTCTGTTTTTTATTAGCAAAAAACTGAATCAGGTACAATTTGACATCATCATCATTATTGAAATTTTTACCATTCAAGGAGTTTTGTAAAGATCGAAACAAAAAGTAATCAGATGGTGCAAGGTCAGGACTATATGGTGGATGTGGCAAAACATCCCAACCAAGCTCCATTAATTTTTGCCGAGTGACCAAAGATGTGTGTGGCCTTGCATTGTCATGATGGAATACAACACCTTTTCGATTTGTCAATTCGGGCCGCTTTTCTTCAACTGCATTGTTTAATTTCATTAGTTGTTCAATGTAGACATCAGAATTGATCGTTCGGTTGGGTGGTAAGAGTTCAAAGTAGACAATTCCTTTGTAATCCCACCAAACTGATAACAAAACCTTCTTTTGATGAATATCAGCTTTTGATGTTGTTTGAGTTGGTTCACCTGGCCTGCTCCACGATCTTTTCCACTTGATATTGTTGTAAACAACCCATTTTTCATCGCCAGTTATCAGTCGTTTTAAAAATGGATCATTTTCATTAGGTTTCTTTAGCAAATCGCAGCTGCTAATGTGTTGCGTTAACTGTGATTCTTTCAGTTCGTGAGGAACCCATGTATCGAGTTTTTGAACATAGCCAAGTTGTTTTAAGTGATTTTCAATGCATGTATGTGATACATGAAGCTTCTCTGCAATCTCACTTGTTGTACTGTGACAGTCCGAATTGATTATTGCTTTGATTAGGGCGTCATCAACTTCAACTGGACGACCAGAGCGTCTTTCATCTTTGAGTGAAAAATCACCAGAACGAAATTTGGCAAACCAATTTTGACACTGCTGTTCTTTTAAGGCTTCGTCACCATAAACAGTACATAACTTTTTATGAGCTTGTGATGCGTTTTTCCCTTGCGGAAATAAAAAAGCAAAATATGACAAAAATGTTCCTTTTGATTTTCCATTTTTCAACGAACGCCAAACAAAAACTACAAAACAGATCAAAAAACTTTTTTTATTGATTAACAGCTGAATAGCCAACTATCAAATACAAAATGTGTTTTACATTTGTACTACGTCTGCAAACCTAAAAATTCAACTGAAGCCATATATGTGTGAAACCCGCAAGTACTTAGTTGCCGACCCAATACATAGATATCCCAACATTGATCATATTTCTCCTTTACTTGACTATGAGCTATGGGAAAGAAGAAATGGAATCATCTTTTGCTTATTTGTTTGTTTAGTTTATCTTTATTATTGAAAATATTACAGATGAGTCATCTTGTTAATTGATTAATTCCCTTTGCCAAGCATCATGTTTTTCATAGAAGAGGAGCTCAACAAATGTTTGGTAGATTAATCAGTGAATGAATAAATACCATGAGCCAGTCACTGTGCTTGTCATTTGAGCATTGTCTTCTCACATCATCTTACAGCCCATAGTGTTCATCCTTATCAAAGACTTTATCCCACAGTTTGGAATTGTTTGTTCACTAGACTAGGAATTCTATAAGGATAGGGACCACATCTGTCAGGTTCATCATCTCTTACATACCTTATACCTAGCACCTTGCACTGTTTTGAATGAATACATGATGAATTTTTCACTGGCAATGTATTTTTCCTCCATCTCTGACAATACATTTATTGGACACCTATTCATGTGCAAGGCAGTGTTATGGGTATTGGAAATTTAGCAGTGAACAAAACAGACAAAAACTTCTGCTTTGATAGAGGTTATACTAGTATTCTAGTGGAGAAGACAGCCGATAAATCAATGGACATATATTTATATAAGCAAATGTCAAGTAGTTATAAGTACTATGAAGAAAAATGAAGCAGGGCAAAAAAAGGTATAGAATGATGGAGGGAGTTCCTATTTTATCTAAGTATTTTGAGGAGGATCTCTCTGAGGAGGTAGCATATGAACAGAGACCTGAATAAGGTGATGGATGAGGCATTCTAAGCAAAGGGAACTAAGAGTGCAAAGGCCTTGATATAGAAACATGCTTGGTAAGTTTCAGGAAATGTAATGAGATCAGTGTCTAAAGCATAGTAAACACTGAGCTGAGAAGGTGATAGGCCCAGAGGCAGAGGCCAGGGGTATAGAAGCCATAGGAAAGAGTTAAGAGATTGTTCTAAATAAAATCAAGCCAACAAAATATTTTTTAAGTAGACAAATGACAACAATTGATTGATGTTTTTAATCTGTAAATTCTGGAAAAGAAAATTCATGAGGAAAGTGGGGAAGGAGAGAACACATAAGCCACTTGACAAATGACTCCAGCTTGATCCAGGGTGTTAGTAGTAGAAGTGAGGAAAGGGTTGGAAAATATATATATTTTTTTAATGCAGAGCCAACAGACCTGTGAATAGTTTAGATATAGGGTATGAGAGAAAGAGAAAGCAAGAAATGAAGGCTGAGTCTGAGGACTTTATCCAGTTAAAGTCCTATTCTGTCTTTAAATTTATAATTCATTTTAATTTTTTCAATTACAGTTGATATTTAATATTATATTAGTTTCAGGAGTACAGCTTAGTGCTTAGACATTTATATAACTTACAAAGTGATTCATCCAATAAGTCTAGTGCTAACCTGACACCATACATAGTTATTATAATATTATTTAAGTGCTTTTAATGTTTTTATTGATTCTCAGGGAGAATAGAAAAGGAGGGAGACAGAAACAGTGATGATGAGAGAAACATTGATCGACTGCCTCCTGCATGCCCCTGACTGGGGATCGAGCCTGCAACCCAGGCATGTGCCCTGACCAGGAATCAAACCAGCAACTTCTTGGTCCATGGGTTGATAATTAACCACTGAGCAACACCAGCTGGGCTATTACAATATTATTGACTATACTAGAAGCCTGGTGCATGATATTCATGCACTTGGGGGTGGGTGGAGTCTCTTAACCAGGCCAGCTTCCTCTTGCAGTCTGGGTCCCCCAACGAGTCCTTAGCGCTGCCGCAGAGGCTGGAGAGGTGCTTTCATCACCATTGCACTCTCCAGTGGCTTTTGGTTGAGTGGCACTCCGCCTATGGGAGCACACTGACTACCAGGGGGCAGCTCTTGCATTGTCTGCACCCTGGTGGTCAGTGCACATCATAGTGACTGTTCATTCTGCTGTTAGATCAATTTGCATATTAGCCTTTTATTACATAGGATTTCCTATGCTGTACTTACCTAGAGGTATTATGCTAAATGAAATAAGTTAATAGAGGTATTATGCTAAATGAAATAAGTTAATAGAAAATGACAAACACCATATGATTTCACTTATATGTGGAATAAACAAACAAACAAAAATAAACTCATAAATACAGAGAACAAACTGATGGTTGCTACATGGGAGAAGAGTTGGGAGGGGGGCTGGAAAAAGGTTAAAGGATTAAGAAGTACAAAGGGATAGTTACAAAATAGTCAAGTCCCATTCTTCATAGCTCATTTCAAAGCCACTTCTTCTGGGAAGTCTTCCTGGACACAATACCTTACCACTATTAAAAGAAGCATCTTCCCAATATAATGTGTTCATGGATTGGTAGAATCAACATCATTAAGATGCCCATGCTACCCAAATCAATCTATAGATTCAATGCAATCCCCATTAAAATACCAACAGCGTATTTCAAAAACCTAGGACAAACTCCAAAAATTCATATGGAATAAAAAAGACCCCAAACAGCAACATGAATTCTGAGAAATAAAAACAAAGTTGGAGAGACCACAATACCAGATATCAAACTATATAACAAATCTACTGTTCTCAAAACTGCCTGGACCTGGCACAAGAACTGGACCTGGCACAAGAACAGACATATAGGCCAATGGAACAGCACAGAGAACCCAGAAAACGTTGCAAGCCATTATGCTCAATTAATATTTGACAAAAGGAGGCAAGAACATACAATGGAGTCAAGATAGTCTCTTCAATAAATAGTGTTGGGAAAATTGGACAGATACATGCAAAAAATGAAACTAGACCACCAACTTACACCACACACAAAAATAAACTCAAAATGGATAAAGGACTTAAACATAACATGGGAAATCATAAAAATCTTAGAAGAATCCACAGACAGCAAAATATCAGACATATGTCGTAGCAATATCTTTATCGATACAGCTCCTAGGACAATGAAAACTAAGGAGGAAATAAACAAATTGGACCACATCAAAATAAAATGTTTCTCTACAGCAAAAGAAACCATTAACAAAACAAGAGAGCCCACTGTATGGGAGAATATGTTTGCCAATATCATCTCTGATAAAGGTTTAATCTCCAAAATTTATAGGACACTCATACAACTTAACAAAAGGAAGATAAACAACCCAATCAAAAGATGGGTAAAGGACCTAAAGAGACACTTTTCAAAAGAGAGCATACAGAAGGCCAAGAGACATATGAAAACATGCTCAAAGTTACTTATCATCCATAAGATGTAAATCAAAATGACATCTCACACCTGTCAGAATGGCTATCATCAATAAATCGACAAATAGAAAATGCTAGTGAGGATGTGGAGAAAAAGCAACCCTTTTGCACTGTTGATTGGAATGCAGACTGGTGCAGCCACTGTGGAGAACAGTATGGAGTTTCCTCAAAAAATTAAAAATTGAACTCCCATTTGACCCAGTAAACCCACTTCTAGGAATATATCCCAAGAAATCAGAAACACCCATCAGAAAGGACATATGCACCCCTATGTTCATAGCAGCACAATTTACAGTAAGTAAGATTTGGAAAAAGCCTAAGTGTCCATCAGTAGACGAGTGGATTAAAAAATGGTGGTATATCTACACAATGGAATACTACGCTGCTGTAAAAAAGAAAGAACTCTTACCATTTGCAACAGCTTGGATGGACCAGGAGAGCATTATGATACATGAAATAAGCCAGTTAGAGAAAGGTAAATATCACATGATCTCACTCATTTGTGTAATATAATGAACAATATAAAGTGATGAAAAAAAATAGATTCAGAGACATAGAAGCATTGATCAGACCATCAAACCTCAGAGGGAAGATAAGGGAGGGAAAGTAAGAGATCAACCAAAAGACTTGTATGCATGCATATAAGCATAACCAATCCATGGACACAGATAGTAGGGGGTGTGTGGACATGTGCTGGGGGTGGGAATAGCCAGGAAGAGGTCAAATGTGTGTGTGTGTGGGGGGAAGGGATGAGATATGTAACACTTTAAACAATAAAGAATTTAAAATTAAAAAAAAAAACCACTCTAAAGGTTTCAAGTATACAACTCAAAAAATAAAAAAAGAAGCATATTCCCCTCAATTCTCATGAAAGCTGTGTAATACTGATATGAGCATTCTACCTCTGGCAGAGCAAAGCTACCTGTGTATATCCTCCTTCTCCACTTGACTTTGAGTTCCACAGGGCCTCTGTCATTGTCATCTTGTAGTCTTCACTGAACCCAACAAAATGACCTGTGCAGAATATGTTACCAGTAAAAGTATATATAAGTTGACTATATTAACTACATTAAAGGTGTTTATTATTGCTTCCAGTGTATGGTTGCAAACTTTCCAGGAATTAGAAGGTAAGCAGAAGAATTATTTCAATATCACCAGCTTTTGATAACTAGCATCCATTTGATGAATGCCTCTGAATTATTGACATCATAAGGTTTAAAATGTGGTTTCTTGATTAAAAGGAAGCACTTTTGTTGAGTTAGGGGTGTGGAGGGCACTAAAGGGTGGGATATTGAGTGGATCCTGTTCTTACAGTTCAAATTCAGCTAGGGAAGTTGTGAAGAGAAGTAAAAACTATCTAGAGAAGAATCAAGCTGACACTTATAAAAATGAAATAAGTGAGAAAAACACTAGCCAGTTTGGCTCAGTAGATAGAGTGTCGGCCTGTGGACTGAAGGGTCCCAGGTTTGATTCCGGCTTGATAGGGTTTCAGGCTTGATCCCAGTAGGGGGTATGCAAGAGGCAGCCAATCGATGATTCTCTCTTATCATTGATGTTTCTATCTCTCCCTCTTCCTTCCTCTTTGAAATCAATAAAGAAATATATTTTAAAAAAAGAAGTGAGAAGAATTAGGGAGTTTGGAGCCATGAGAGTTGAAGTATATGGATCTGGGTTCAAATTTCGGCTGCTTTCCCATTTACTAATCATGGTACTCTAAGGACTTAACTTTTTAAAGTGATAGCTTATTTTAAATTGAGGTACAATTTATGGACAAAAATGTGCATCTATATTAAAGTGTACAACCTGATAAATTTTTACAGATGCATACACACATGCAAGCATCAATATGTTCTAGGAGGCTCCCTCATGCCTCTTCACAATCAGTACCTTCTGAAGAGTTAGCTACTATTATAATCTCTATCGACATATAGTGGCTTTGCCTGTTTTTAATATTCATGTAAATAAAATAATACATAATGCACTTTTTTGTATCTGGCTTCTTTCTGAGCAAGTTATTTAAACTCTTTAAGCCTCGGTTTCCTCGTCTATATAACTGGAACACTAATGCTGCTTACATCATAGGGGTGTAAAGATTTAATGATGTAAAGCATTATAAAATGCTCAAGATAGTGCCTGGAAGATATTGTGTACTGAATAAATATCAGTCCTTTCCTTCAAACCTAGATCTGTACTATGCACTATTGGTGTACAAGAGAAGTAAAAAAAGGGGGGCAGTTCATACCCTTAAGGAGCTTGTAATCTAGTTAGGAGACAAGGATGTGAAGTGCTTGGTAAGAAGTAAAGGACAATATTAATATCAGATACTATTAATATAATGAATATAATAATATCAATTACTAACTTCCCTGCTAGTCAGAGAAGGGTCAGGCAATATAGTGAAATGATTAAAAAGTATAAATTTTGGAGTTTTGGGACTTCAGTTTACTTTCCAGTTTCTCTACTTACCAGCTCTGTGGTCTTGAGGATGTCACATAATGTCTCTAAACCTTGGTTTATTCATCTATAGAATGGGAATAATGCTATTACTTACATCATGGGATTGCTGAGAACATTGAAGATAACATATGTCAAGTGCCTGCAGAGGGCTAGGAATATAGTATAAATTTACACTATCATATTTGCTAAGGTTTTTTCCTGTTTTGCAATAGTAGAACTCATAAAGATCCAGAAGTATCAGTTGACCAGGCTTAACTGAGTGCATTTGCAAATCCTCACCTACTCCAGTTGAACAGGTAGCAGAGCCCCCATGTGACTGACTGTTGAAGCTGAAAGGGCCACTTCCTTGTTTACTCCTCTACTTTTCTCTAATAGATACTTAACACACTACCAGTGACCATTGGTCTATATATTATTTCTGTGAAACCCAAACATGCTCTTTTTTGTCCATAAGGCTTAACTTTTAGAGACCCAGGTCCCCAACTGAGATGTCCCTGTGGAAGGCTGTCTGGGCAGTATTCCTTCAGAGCCATGGTTTGCTGGCCTCAGTCTAGCAGCAGAAGATGTAATTGTCACTGAGGAGTGCAATTTTCATCGCCATTTAAAACCAACATTTGGAAATCAAACTTCTTTAAACACTGTTTAGCATCACAGTATTTTAGAGAAAATATTTTCAAAAATGGTTTTATGCACTCTGTGTCCCACTGTTCAAACGTTTTTTAAAAAGATATTTAAAAATCAATATGCCTTGAAAATACTTTTTATACCTACGCAAATGTCTCAAAAGCATTTTACAGATATGACTATTAGTGAGATGATTCAGTCCCTGAGAATATTTTTTCTAATGTTGCTCTGATGACTGTATTTTGCAGAATTGATTTAGTCAGATTACTGTGTCAAGAACGTATTCATTTTTACTTTTTTTTATCTTCAGACTCTTTCAAGAGACTAAGGAAATTTCAAACTTAAAGCTTCAACATAAAACATTTGTTGAATAAATGAACCATTTTTTTTATTTTCTTCTTGGCTGCCAGGATACTCAGAGTTATGTTAGACACAGTTAACTATTTCACTCTTGGTCCTGTTTTCCCCTACCTTTTCTATAAAACAGAGTTATTGAGATATAATTGATATAAAATGGCACATATTTAATGTATATAATTCAATGAGTTTAGACACATGCATACACCTGTGAAATCATCACCACAATCAAGGTAATAGATATATTCATTGCATTAAAAAGTTTTCTTGAACCATGACTGGTTTGGCTCAGTGGATAGAGTGTTGGGCTGCAGACTGAAGGGTCCTGAGTTTAATTCCGGTAAAAGGCACATGCCTGGGTTGCAGGCTGGATCCCCAGTAGGGGGCATGCAGGAGGCAGCTGGTCAATGATTCTCATCATTGATGTTTTTGTATCTCTCTCCTTCTCCCTTCCTCTCTGAAATCAATAAAAATATATTTAAAAAATAAAAAAATAAAAGGTTCCTTGTGTCCCCCCCTCCCTTTTGTGGCAAGAACACTTAATATAAGTTCTAACTTCGTAATATTTCAGTGCCTATCTGTGAAACTCTTGGAAGAAAACATAGGGGGGAAAGTTTCTTGACATTGGTCCTGATAATGATTTCTTGGATATGACTCCAAAACCACAGGTAACTAGATAAGTGAGGACTACATCAAACTAAAAAGCTTAAAACAAAGGAAACAAAATGAAGAGAAAACCCATAGACTGGGAGAAAATATTTGCCAACCATGTATCTGATAAGGAATTAGTATCCAAAATAGGTAAGAAACTCCTAAAACTGGAGAGAGAAAAAAAATCAAATAAACAAATTTAAAAAAACATACAAGGCATTTGGATATACATTTTTACATGGTTTTCCTATCACTATTTTGATCTTTATTCATTTCTACTAGTTCTCTGATTTTTATATTAATCTGCCTCATATCCATTTTGAAAATAGATGGAATTATTAATGACATATAAATCTTTCAAAATATATAAACAAGAAAAAACCTACTCAGTAAAAAATGGAAAGCATGTTTGAATTGGCACTTCACAGAATAGGAAATCTGATATTTGACAAATGTACAATTGAAGTAGTACTCAGATAAACGTGAATTTGAAAACCAAAAGATATTTTTTGACACATACTTGAATTGGCAAGATTAGAAAGTCAGATAATACTATGAGCTGGTGATGATATAAGAAATCATATATTTTCATGTACTGCGGGTAGAAATGTGAACAGATATAACTACTCTGGAGAGTATTCTAGAGGTGCATAATGAAATTAAATATAAATAAACCCTATAACCAAGTTTATACTTCTGAAATACATCCATTAAGGGGCATGTGTAAGAATATTTATGGAATCATTTTTTTAAGATGGCAATGAAGGAAACCAAAAATTAGGGGTTAGGGTTACAGTTAGGGTAAGGGTATGCACATGATAAGAATACCATGTAAGATCAGAACTAATCTAGATACATGCCTTATTCAGCTCAGGCTGCTGTATACCATCCACTGGGTGGCTTAAATAACAGGCATTTCTTTTCTCACAATTCTGGAGGCTGGAAGTTCAAGATCAGAGTGACAGTATGGTGAGCTTCTAGTGAGGTAAGGGCTAAATTCCCGAGATACAGATGGCTATTTTCTCACTGTGTCTTTATGTGGCAAAGAGAGAGGAAACAAGTTCTCTGGTGTTTCTTTTCATAAGAGAACTAATCTCATAATGAGGTTCCTACTGTCCTGATCTCATGTAATTCTAATTACTTTCCAAGGGTCCCCAAGTCTAACTACAAAATCTTTAGAATTTAGGGCTTCAACAAATGAATTTTGGAGGGACACAGATATTTAAACCCTAACAATACACCTAAATTTATGCAAAAACACTATAAAATTTCAAGATCACACATGTATCAATGGTAGATTAAAAGGATATCTATTAAGAATATTAGAGTATAAGCCTATGGGGACAAAAAGGAAACAGGATTGGAGATTGGAAACAAAGAGAAAATATCAATGAAAACAAAATACAGTACTTGTAATGAAAACTGTATGCCATTAACCACATTGAGTGAGCTAAGTCTGTGAATCTTAAGGTTAGTTACCAGAAAAATATTTATAAATTTAAGGGGCCTATTACTGTTTCTTTTTTCTTTTTTAAAAATCTTTACTGTTCAGATTATTACAGATGGTCCTGTCTCCCCCCCCCCCCACCCCATAGCTCCCCTCCACCCAATTCTCACCCCACTCCAGGTCTTCCCTCCCCCAATTGAACTCATCCATAAGTGTAAGCTCTTTGTCCAATCTCTTCCCGCACCTCCCAAGCTCCTACCCCCCTCCCCCAAATTGTCAGTCTGCTGCCTTTTTATACCTCTGATTCTATTACATTCACCAGTTTATTCTGTTCATCAGGTTTTTTATTAATTTGATTTTTAGATTCACTTGTTGATAGATATGTATTTGTTGTCACTTTGTTGTTCATAAGTTTTTATCTTTATTTTTTTCTTCTTATTCCTCTTCTTAGAGAATAAATTTCAGCATTTCATATAATACTAGTTTGGTGGTGATGAACTCCTTTAGCTTTTTCTTGTCTGTGAAGCTCTTTATCTAACCTTTAAAAAAAAAAAAAAATATATATATATATATATATATATATATATATATATATATATATATATTATTGATTTTTCACAGAGAGGAAGAGAGAGGGATAGAGAGTTAGAAACGTCGATGAGAGAGAATCATCAACCAGCTGCCTCTTGCACACCCCCTACTGGGGATGTGCCCGCAACCAAGGTACATGCCCTTGACTGGAATCGAACCCGGGACCTTTCAGTCCGCAGGCCGACGCTCTATCCACTGAGCCAAACTGGTGCCAGCTAACCTTTTATTCTAAATGATGGCTTTGCTGGTTAGAATAATCTTGATTGTAGGTTCTTGCTATTCACCACTTTGTATATTTCTTTCCACTCCCTTCTGGCCTGTATAATTTCTGTTGAGAAATCAGCTGACAGTCGTATGGGTACTCCCTTGAAACCAACTAACTTTTTTTCTTTTGCTGCTTTTAAAATTCTCTCTTTGTCTTTTGCCCTTGGCATTATAATTATGGTGTGTCTTGGTGTGGTACTCTTTGGATTCCTCTTGTTTGGGTTTTTTCTGTGCTTTCTGGACTTTTAAGTCTATTTCTTTCACCAGGTAGGGGAAGTTTTCTGTCATTATTTCTACATAAGTTTTCAATATCTTGCTCTCTCTCTTCTTCTGGCATCCCCATAATTTGGATGTTGGTATGCTTGAAATTGTCCCAGAGGCTCTTTATACTATGTTCATATTTTTGGATTATTTTTTAGTTTTGCTTTTATGGTTGGGTGTTTTTGCTTCTTCATATTTCAAATCTTTGACTTGCTTCTTGGGATCCTCTAGTCTGCTGTTAAATCTCTGCATATTATTCTTTATTTCAGTCAGTGTATGCTTAATTTCTGATTGGTCCTTTTTCATATCCTTAAGGGTATCATTAAATTTCTCAGATGTTTCTAGAAGATTCTTGAGTAACCTTATAACCATGGTTTTGAACTCTATATCCAGTACTTTGCTTTTCTCCATTTCTTTCATTTGTGACTTGTTTTTTTGTCTCAGCATTTTGGCTGATTCCCTATGTTTATTTCTATGTACTTGGTAGCTTCTAAGTCTCCTTGAGTTTATAGAGTGGCCTTGTGTGGCAGGTGTCTTATAGGGCCCAGTGGATCAGCCTCCCCAGTAACCTGAGATGGACACTCTTGGTGCACCACTTTGTGGGCTCTGTGCATATCTTGTTGTAGTTAACCCTTGATTGCTGTTGATATCACTGGGAGGAATTGACCTCCAGGCCAATTGGCTGTGATGATCAGCTGTGTCTACACTTGAATATCTGCCATGTAGGAGACACCATTATGGGACAGGAATTGCTTCAGTGGGACTTTGGTTCTCACTGAGTCTGCCCCTTGAGTGTGTCTCTTATGGATGTGAAGAGTTGTAATGTGGATGGTCTCACGCTGACCACTGGGTACACTGTCTCTTGGATCTCCCAGGAGGTACAAGATTAATCATTGTCTGGGGCTGCCCAGCAGGAGCTACAGTGACATCTTCAGATTTCTCCTCTTTGTATGGGGTTTGGAAGTGCCCAGATGAGGCCCAGCTGTGAAGCAAGGCAGGCTGCTGCTGCTGGGCCTTGGGCCTTCAGTTTGACAGGTTTTAGGCAAAGAAAGGACAGGCCATTCATATGCAAAAGCACATACACACTGCTTTGGTGGGGTTGTAAATCGGATGGGGTGGGGTTTCTGGGAATCACCAGGGCAGAGCAAACAGCAATGGCTGCCAGTCAGCCCTGCACCAGAGAGGTCCCAGTGTCTCTGTGTCCCATGCCCCCTGTGCAGGAACAATGATCGCTGCGAGCACCTCTGAAAGAAAGCTGCCCTCGCGTTCCTGTACTGATGCCAGACAGTCCAGTTTTCCCCCGTATGTGTCTGGGTCCCCTAGAGTCTCACCCAGAACTGGAGTTCAGTGTAAGTGGGAGCTTGTATCTCCCTCCCGATTAAAAGAGCAGCACACCCAGGTGCCAGCACTTTCTGTGACTCCACACCTCTTACCAGTCTCAATGCGCTTTCTTCACCTCTCTAGTTGTGAAACTTCCATTTAGCTAGCTTTCCCATGGTTCTGGGTGGTAGTTGTTCTGCCTTTTAGCTGTAATTTTGATGTGGTTGTGAGAGGCAACAAGTATAGGTGTTTACCTATGCCACCATCTTGGTTCTCCTCCTATTACTGTGTTTCAATGCTAGTTTTTATAAATATACAAGAAAATGTCCCTGGCCTTTAAAATATGGACTTTTAGCCCTAACCAGTTTGGCTCAGTGGATAGAACATCGGCCTGTGGACTCAAGGGTCCCAGGTTCAATTCCCGTCAAGGGCATGTACCTTGATTGTGGGAACATCCCCAGTGCGGGGGGGGGGGGGTGGTGCAGGAGGCAGCTGATCAATGTTTCTTTGTCATCAATGTTTCTGACTATCCCTCTCCCCTCCTCTCTGTAAAAAATAAAGTATATTTAAAAAATAATAAAATATGGACTTCTAATTCTATAGATGAAGTAGACCTCTGTGCATACCTCAGGAACATATGAATGGTGTGCAAGAAGTCAAGATGTTTTCTATGGAAATAAGGGATTGGATTCTAAAATCAAGCCTTACCTTATTTTCAGAATGAGGAGGTCTGAAGTGGGAGCATAATTTTTTCCAAAGATACTACAATAGTGGAAGGTTGTGTCTAATCAACAAAGTGATCTCTAAAGAGGATCATCTCAAATTCCAATTCAAGGGCATCCAGCCCACAAAAGGTAGATGAATGATGCACAGTGTGGATGCTATTGTCTGGTTTGGGGAATAGGAGTGGAAGTGGAAGGAAGGAGGTTTCCATGAAAAAGAGAAGCTAGTTGGGGCAGGCAGAAAGTTCTTCTTAAATGGGGGAGCAGGATGGAAAAAAGTAGTTGTGGATGGGAACAGTGAGAGTAGCGGTTTTGTTGACCAGAGAGACTTGAAGATTAGAGATTGTGCTAGATGGGGGGGTTAAGAGAGAGAAAGCTTTTCTCATGGGAACTAAGTGTCTAACATTTAAGTGACTCTGATTCTCCCATGCCTAGGTGCCCATGAACCTGAGAAGAATCACTCTTATGACTTCACCCTGCCCTACACAAACTACACTGTGCAGTGTTACTGTTCTCCATTGCATGTGAAAATAGGATGTGGTTTGAAAGTTGATGGGGATAGGGAATGCAGTCACTGTCAAGAATGGCTTGCCTAGCTTACTGAATCCATTCTGGTGGGGGAGAAATAACAAGAGACTGATGATGAAATGCCCTGGTTATACCATGAAACTTCCAGAATCATAATTGTAAGTGAGTATGCCAGTTAATTGACTTTAAGTATAAAACACTTCCCCCCCACCATTGAATTTTACTAAGAAATAAGATATGTATTTGTTCTGAGGGTACTACATGGTGCCAGGATTTATTTCAATTTAGGGAACATTATTGAGTATCCTTTGTAAGCCTAGAACTCGGTTTAAAAAATGAAAAACAAATAAACAAGAGCCCCAATTTTCAAAGAATTCAGAGTCAATCAATTTTCTAAATTCTCAAAATTGAACCTAGCATTGATAATATGAAGTCAACCAATCAGTATATGGTCACATCTGTGCCATCTTTTTAGGGAATGGGACTGTGAATGGTTGTCAGTGCAGCAGGTAGGAGAAAGAAGTTGTGCTGAGAACTTACCATGCCTGAGCTTGTAGTGCATTCTTTCACTAAGATTTTAGAAAGTAGGTCCTTGGAGAAACATGAAATTGGGAATATTTTTCCTAGAGATGAATGATGTCTTGACTGACTCTAGATGTCTGAGGATTTGTCATTTGTATTTCCAGAGGGAAAACCCTATTCCAAAAAGTAATCTTTCAAATGGATAACATTATTTAATGGATAAAATAAATAAAAAGTATAATAATATTAATAGTTACATATTCAATTTACTGGTAACTTCCTAAGTTATATGCCCTGTGCTGAGCATTTAAAATATGTTATCTTAATTTCAGAGATGCAATGAACTAAGTGTTCAAACCCAAAACTGGCATAAGTAAAAATTGGTTGCATGAAAAAAACTTTGCCACTATAATTTAATCAAATTAAGATGAATCTTTTCAACAGTATTATTATTTTTCCACTAGATAAGAGGACATGATGCTCCTTTATGGCATAGGGCATGCTGCCATACTTTCTACTTTCTTTTGTGATTATCATTTTATGAACTCTTGGTCAATCTTCCTAATTTTCTGAGGAATGGATTTCAGGATTCCTTGACAGCCCAGGTCCTATCATCATCCTAAGTGACCTCAATGATATCCATGTAATAGACCCACCCAACACATCCTGGCCTCATACACCCCTGATCTTTAACCTTTAACTCACTCAACCATCACCAGCCATTTGATATCTTTTGACATGGCTACGCCCCTAAGAGACTCAACTCTAGTATCTCATTGTGACCAAAATCACCTACCCTGTTTCCCTGAAAATAAGACAGTGTCTTATATTAATTTTTGCTCCCAAAGATGCGCTAGGTCTTATTTTCAGGGGATGTCTTATTTTTCCATGAAGAAGAATACAGTACACATTTATTGTTAAATGAAAATAAAGGAAATTTATTACCTGTATACGATACGGTAGTATGGTAGTTGTCAACACAAACCAGACAAACTGTGAATCCTACAGTATCAAGAATTTACTCATGACAATGACAATCATGTCATCATCTTCTGGAACATCATTATAACAATCCAATTCCTGAATTTCCTGGTGAGTTTCTTGTGACTCCATTTCTTTCAGAATCAGTGGACCAAATCTCTCATGTTTAGCCTGGGGCGGGGCCTTATATTTGGGGGATGCCTTATATTTCACTCAGAAGGAAACCTGTAAGTAGGTCTTATTTTCAGAGGATGTCTTATTTTCGGGGAAACACGGTAGAAATGGCTGAGTTCCTTGTTATTGGCTCTTTGATTTCTTTTTTAAAACATTTTCTATTTTATAAAAAATGCAAGTTATTTATAAAAAATCAATTAAAATCAATTTTCATTGATTTCAGAGAGGAAGGGGAAGAGATAAAAACATCGATGATGAGAGAGAATCATTGAACGGTTGTCTCCTGCATGCTCCTCGTACTGGGGATGAGCCCAAAACCTTGTGCATGTGCCCCTGACCGAAACTGAATCCAGGATCCTTCAATCTGCAGGCCAACTAGGGTATTGGCTCTTTGATTTCACTGAGACTTCCAATACCTCAAACTCTTCCTTTTCTGATCATTTTCTTCCTTGTCCAGCCAAGATCTTGGAGTACATTTGTTAACATTGATTGCATCTTCATCACCTGCCCTCCAAATATCATGTCTACACTATTTAGTCTCAGCTCTGTATAACTCCAAACATCTGATTTCTCCAATTCCATAATATCCACTGTAGGAGAAAAATGCACTATTCCAAACATTGGTGCTTATAATAGTAAGTTTTCAACCTCAGCTTATATACGGGCCAAGGTCCAATTTTTTGCAGACAGTCATCCCATTACTTCAGTATCATAGTTAAAAAAGATTTCCCCATTGTCAAAATCAACTAACTGAATA
The DNA here is from genome assembly GCF_964339955.1 of Pipistrellus hanaki. Taxonomy (NCBI): domain Eukaryota; kingdom Metazoa; phylum Chordata; class Mammalia; order Chiroptera; family Vespertilionidae; genus Pipistrellus; species Pipistrellus hanaki. The sequence goes on along the minus strand of NC_140524.1, from coordinate 25,947,805 downwards.
TGGTATATCTCTCTATTTAGTTAGATCTTTTAAAATTTCTCTCAGCAATATTGTGTATGTGTCTTCCACATAATTTGTCAAATTTATTCCTAAGTTTTGTATGTTATTTGCTGCCTTTGAAAATTTTAAATTTCCCTTTGTTTGTTGGCAGGATGCAATAGATTTTTATATATTGACCTGGTACCCTGCAAGCTTGCTAAAATCACTTATTACTTCTAGGATATTTTTGTAGCTCTCTTATGATTTTCTACAGAGGGGATCATCTTGTCTGGGAATAAAATGTCTGTTTCCAATCTGTATGCCTTTTGTTGCTTTGTCATTCCTCATCATGTCCAGTATGCCTCTAGTGTAGATATTCTGGCTTATTCTTGATCTTAAGGGCAGGGAGGAGTGTCTACTTTTTCAGTTTCAGTGTACTATTAGCTGTAGGTTTTTCACAGGTGTCCATTATCAGGTTGAGGATGTGTTGTTTTTTTTATAAATAACTTGCAGAATTTTTTTAACATTAAAAAAAGGTGTAGAGTTTTAATACATTTTTTCTGTATTACAGAGATAATCATATTTGGATGTATTAATATGGTCACTCTAGATTTCTTTCTCTTTTAGTTTGTTAATATTGTGAAGTATATTGATTTTCAAGTGCTAATCAAACCTTGCAATCCTCCCATAAATTCTACTTGGTCTAGATGTAATATCTTTTAAATGTATTATTAGGTTTGGTTTGCTAAATTTAAGAATTTTTGTGTATATGTTTGTGTGGGTATTGGTTTATAGTTTTGATGTAATGACTTTGGTTGGTATCAGGGTAATGTTGGCACATAGATGGACTTGTAAAATATTTCCTCATTTAAAATTTTCTGGAAATGTTTGTACAGAATTGATATTATTTCTTTCTTCAATGTTTAGTAGAATTTACCAGAAAAGTCATCTCGGCCTAGAGTGTTCTCTGTGGGAAGGTTTTTAAGTACAAATTTTAAAATATATTTAATAGACATTGGGCACTTTCAAGTTATCTATTTTTGAGTGAGCTTTGGTAGTTGGTGTTTTTAAAATAACCATTCATTGAATCTAAATTGTTGAAATTATTGGCTCAAAATTATTAATAATATTTTACCCTTTATTATTTATAGCAACTGTAGTGGTGTCACCTCTTTTCTGATACTGGCAAATTGTGTCTTTTTCCCTTTCATCAGTCTGGCTAGGAGCTTATACATTTTTTGATCTCCTCAAAGACCTAACTTTGGTCACACTGATTTCTCTAATGTGTTTATATTTCATTTATTTCTGCTGTTATCTTTATTACTTTTTCCCTTCTTAATTTGGACTTAATTTTTGTTGTTTTTTACTTGTTTGTTTTATTGACTTTAGAGAGGGAGGGAGAAGAAAGAAGGGAGGGGGAAGGGAAGAAAAGAGAGAGAGAGAGAGAGAGAGAGAGAGAGAGAGAGAGAGAGAGAGAGAGGTGAAAGAGATACATTGATTGGTTTCCTCCCAACCTGGGATCAAACCCCAAACCTGGGTATGTGCCCTGACTGGGAATCAAACCAGCAGACTTACATTGTATAGGACAATGCTCCAACCAATGGAGCCACTGAGCCAGGGCTGGACTTAATTTGCTTTTACTTTAAAGTTTCTTAAGGTGAAAGTTTAGATTATTGATGCGAGACCTTTCTTGTTTTCTAATATAGCTTTTCATGGTATAAACTTCCTTCTAAGCCTTGCCTTAGCTGAAATACACAAAGTTCAATATCTTGCATAATCATCTTTATCCAGTTAAAAGTATTTTCAACTTTCCTTGTGTTTTATTTGACTTATGAGTTATTTATAAATTTACTAGAGGCTCAGTGCACAAAATTTGTTCATGGGGGTGGGAGGGATGTTCCTCATCCCTACCTGCATGCTCTCAATTTTGGGACCCCTTGGGAGACGTCCCAGGATTGGGCCTAATCTGGCAGTTGGACATCCCTCTCACAATCCTGGACCTCTGGCTCCTAATTGCTTACCTGCCTGCCTGCCTGGTTGCCCCTAACTGCCCCCCCCCCCCACCAGCCTGGTTGTCCCCACCTGCACCCCTCTGCTGGCTTGGTTGCCCCTAACTGTTCCCCTGACAGCCTGGTTGCCACCAACTGCCCCCCGCCCTGCTGGCCTGGTTACCCCCAACTGTCCCCCCGCCCCCCCCCCCCCCCACTGACCTGGTCGCACCACGAAGCCTGTTCAGGCGCTTGGTTGTCTCTCACTACCCCCTCCCTCCCCCACCAGCCTGGTCATCCCATATGGCCTGCTTGTTCAGCCATTTGGTCATTTCTCACTAACCCCCCCTGCTGGTCTGGTCATAGGTAGCCATCTTGTGAGGGAGTGAGGGTCAATTTGCATATTACCTATTTATTATATATTATTATTATTATTATTTTAATTTCTTTATTGATTATGGTATCACATAATTGTCCTCATCCCCCCATTCCCATCCCAAACCCCTCCCCACATATACCCCCACCCCCCTATTGTCAGTGACTACTGTTTAGGCTTATATGCATGCACACAAGTCCTTTGGTTGATCTCTCCCCCTTATCCCCACCCTCCTCTACCTTCCCTCTGAGGTTTGACAGTCTGATTGATGTCTCTAGGTCTGTTTTTGTTCATCAGTTTATGTTGTTCATTATTTCTCCTAGATGCTTGAGATCATGTGATACAAGAAATACACTTTTAAGAACTGAAAATGAGATAAACCATAATGGTTATGCTGAGAGGCAAATGAATCAGTATATAGTGAGTTTCTTTCTGGGCCAACAGTTCTTTTGAGTCCCAAATTCAATGTCTAACAGTTCCTTATGTGTACATGTCAGCAATGATGTTTCAGTTCTGGATGGTGGACAAATGGTGGTGATGCAGGTCTGACCAACTCTGGTTTGGTCCTGGGCAATCTTCAGCAACACACAGCTGCTGTCTGCTAGGATTATTTTGTTTTTAAATATTTGGGGATTCTTCATATAACTCTCTGTTATTGATTTATAATTCAATTCTATTTTTATCAGATAACATATTTGTATAATTTTAATCTTTAAAAATGTATTTAGATTTGTTTTGTGAGCCAGACTATGTTCTATCATGATAAATGTATATGTACTTGGAAAATTATTTATTATTATTCTTTTTGGTAGAGTATTATATAAATGTCATTTTATTGATTGTAATCTCACTGATTTTCTGTCTATTTGTTCTATGTTTTTGAGAGAGGGTATTTAAATCCTCAATTTTAATTGTAAAATAACAAATAGTTTTTCCTTCATCTTTCTGTGTTTATATTATGTATTTTTGTTCTATGTTATTAGGCACTTGATATCTAAGTTCGAAATATATTTAATGAATTGACTTCTTTGACATTATGATATGACTGTCTTTTGTTTGAAATTAACTTTGCATGTATTGATATGACCACTCAAGATTTCTTTGGTCTAATATTAGCATGATTAACCATTTTTCTTTCAGTACTTTTAAAGATATTTTTCTGATGTCTTCTGACTTGCATTGTTTCCAATAAGTATGGTAGTCTGCTGTCCTTTTTATATTTGTTCCTTAGTAAATAATATGTGTTTTTCCCCAATTGGCTTCTTTTATTTCTTTTTATCACTAATTCTAATCAGTTAGATTATTTTGTGCCTTAGTGCATTTTTCCATGCTTTTTGAACTTGGGATTTATTGAAATTCTTAAATTTGTGGGTTCATAATTCTCATCTAATTTGTAAAATGTCCAGCCATTGTTTCTTCCAATATTTTTTTCTCTCCCTTCTCCTTTTCTGTTCTCCTTATTATTCATTAGGCTGATTAAAATTGTCCTTCTTCTCACTAACACTCTGTTAACTTTTTCTTCTTTTCCTCTCTTTGTTTAATTTTTACTAGTTTCTAATGTTATGTCTTCAAATCTTGTAATCCTTTCTCTTCAGGTTCTTTTCCCTCTACTATGTCCTTACACACTAATGTCGCTCCAGGGATCTTTCCTATGGCACTTTTCCATCTCACTCTGCACATTCATACACTTCCAAGGCTTCAGTTACCACTTGTGTTCTGATCATTGCTAAAACTGCATCTTTAGTCCAGACCATTCAGTATTCCAATATTTCTGACTACCTATTTGACTTCTTTCCCAGCTTGACCTAAAGGCACTTAAGCTCACACAGAACTATTATTTCCTCCTGCATGTTTTATTTATTTATTTTTAATATATTTTATTGATTTTGTACAGAGAGGAAGGGAGAGAGATAGAGTTAGAAACATCTATGAGAGAGAGCCATCGATCAGCTGCCTCTTGCACACCCCCTACTGGGGATATGCCTGCAACCAAGGTACATGCCCTTGACCAGAATCGAACCCGGGACCTTTCAGTCCCCAAGCCAACGCTCTATCCATTGAGCCAAACCGGTTTTGGCATGTTTTATTACAGTAAGTAGCAACACAAAACAACTATTTTATTGGGGGCAGGGGCAGGCTAGAAGGGGTCAATGGGGAAAATGGTGGGACATAGGTATTACTTTCAACAATAAACAAAAAAAACAACTATTTATCAAAACCAGAAATATGGATCTCATTAAAAAACACGGCCTATTTGATGATTACATTTAGTCAGTTTTATCTCCTTAACATGACTCAGGTTGTTCTTTTCTCTATTAAAACTGCCATTGCATTGTCTCAAGTTCCAGGTCTTTCTCATCTGCACTATCTGTCTTTATAAGCCTCTTCCAATCTTTCCTGAACTCTGCCTACTGCAGAATGATTCCTTATTCTGCAAATGGCAACAAGATACAGACAACAAGATACAGTTCAAATTTCTTCATATAAGATACAAAGACTCACATAATCCTTTGCCTACTTCACTAACAACAGTGTGTTTTTTTTTTTTTTAAATATATCTTTTTATTGATTTTAGAGAGGAAGGGAGAAGGAGTTAGAAACATCAACGATGAGAGAGAATCATTGATTGGCTACCTCCTGCACACCCACTACTGGAGATCTAGCCAGCAACCCAGGCATGTGCCTGACCGGGAGTTGAGGGAATTGAGCCATGACCTCCTGGTTCATAGATCAACGCTCAACCACTGAGCCACATGGCTGGGTTTATTTGGTCATTTTTAAAAACTCTAGCACACATACCCTCTCTCATGCACTCTCATTGTCCAATTTTCCACATGTATTTAAAGTAGAAGATTTTAAGACTAGAATTCTATAGAAGATATGGAAGTTTGTATTTGCCAACAATAGCTGCAACAAAATCTTATATTCCACATGCTGTTCTGCAATATCACTCTCCCATCAAGAGGTAGTTTATGTTTTCACTTCTTTGACATGGGCCCTGTGAATACTCTGACCAATAAAATACAACAACAGTGATGATGCAACTGTTCTTGAAATATGTCTTAACTGGTGTGGCAGTTTCTACTTCCTACCTTTTGAAAGCTAGCTAAAATGTGGTACACTGACACTACTAATGCTATGTTATATGGAGAGGCCAAAGAGGATGTGATATCAAGTTGAGTGAGAAGAAGAGGAATAAGGAGAGGGACAGGGAGAGGAAGAGGGGAGGGGGAGAGAGAGAGAGAGAGAGAGAGAGATCCTAAGGTGTCAAATTTTGTGGTATCAGACCTGTAGGTAAAGAAGCTATATTAAAAATGGAGTGTCCTGTCCTAGTTCTTCATCAGATAGCATATAATTAGAGATAAACCACCAGCCAAGGCCATACCAAATTCCTAATTCATGAAATTGTGAATAAAATAAAACAGTTGCTTTAGGCCACTAACTTTTGGGTGTTTTATTTATTTTTTTACATAAATAACAAAAATGGAGCAAAGGAGAATATGACTAATATGTCTATCATCATGGGAGGCTTAGAGTAAAAACCTTTTTCCTAAGCTCCAAAATGCCAAGAGTAGGAAGTCAACCTCAAGGCTAGAAAGAAAAATAAAGATAAATAGAGGTTCTCTTTATACCTGTAGCAGGAAACAGATATATAGAGCTTGGTACCCTTTTAAGTGTTGGAGATAAAATATAAATTACTTCCAAACAGGCAGGAAAAAAGGATTGATTCTCAGTAGTACAGATGGCAAGGAGAATAGAAAGGTAGCAGTTATTTTTAAGGTTTAAAGAGTATGCCCCAACGTCATGACAGGCTGGAATAATGTGTTAATTATAGAAGATAGAATTTAGCAAATATTAATTAAACATGGTGTAATTGAGTACAACATGCATTTGTATAAAAATAAATAATTAGCACAACCTGTGAGGTAATAATTCAGGTGCCAGGAATTGCTCAGAGAGGTAGTAACTTCTTCTTCTTGTTCTTCTTGTTCTTGTTCTTTTTTTTTTTAACTTTATTTTATCCTGTTTTTTTTGCTTTTTGCTTTTTGTTTTTTTTTATTTATGGAATTTAACACCAAGATGAACTTAAAGGAACTTAAAGTGTGACACTCTGACTTGAAATACATATAATGTTTCTTAAATATTTCTTTTTTTAAAATTATTTTATTATTTAAAGTATTACAAATAGTAGTACATATGTTTCCTTCCCCCCCCCCCCATTGACCTTCCCCTGGCCTCCCCTACACCCCAGCACATGCTCTTATTCTCCCCACCCCACACAGTGTCTTGTGCCCATTGGTTATTCTTATATGGATGCATACAAGTCCTTTGGTTGATCTCTTAACTCCCCTGCCAATTCTCCCCCAGCCTTCCAACATATAAGCATAACCAAAGGTAGTAACTTCTTAAACCACATTACTAGAAGTGGAAAATTCCATATGAAGGAGTCTGATCATCCTTTTTTACTCAGAAAACACATGAAAGATTTTCCTCAATTATGTGAGTAATTGGAAGAATGAGAGAACTCAAAGACCTGTCACCTGCAGGAACAGTTGACCTTTTAGTCCCTGTCAACCTGGAGAGTTTTTGAATCTAAATTTGGATGCATTCTTGAAATTCTGAAGATCTCACACAATTCCGCAATACCATGTCTTGGCCTGGATCCACTGTAGTTGTGTTCTTTAAATCCAACTGCATAATCCTCTAACAAGATCTGGTAAGACAGTGTCCAGGGGGGAAATTGCTTCTGGGCTTTCTCATTGTGAGATTTGATTAAGTCAGGCATTCCTGTAAAACCTATGAGAAAGACTGGGGTGGGTATTTTTGGATGGCCCTGCTATCTCACAAACAGGAAGGATTTCCAATTTCCCACTTAGAAAGAGCCAGCAGGCATGAGGTCAAGGTCAGTTGGACATGACTTCACCAGAGTTTTGCCCCTGTGTGCTTTGCTTTGTGATGTATGACTCATCATAATTAAATTTCGAGCTAGATTAACTATAATTCCTACACTTATTAGGCAATCAAGGTTTAATGCCCTTGTGAAAGAGGATAAGCTGTTCATTCTGATAATACAATTAACCACCCAAAAGAGTTAATATTTTTATTTAGGGAAGAGTAATTTTTGTTGATGTTAGTCCTCACCCAAGGATATTTTTCCATTGATTTTTAGAGAAAGTTGAAAGGAGAGGGAGAGACAGAGAGAAAGAGTAACATCGATATCAGAGAGAAACATCAATTTGTTGCCTCCCACACATGTCCCGACTGGGCCGGGCATCAAGCCTGCAACCCAGGTATGTGCCATTGACTAACTTGAACTCTCAACCCTTCAGTCCACTTGCTCATGCTCTATCCATTAAATCAAGCTGGCTAGGGTGGGAAGAGTAATTTTTGATAATGATGCATTTTATTTTCCAAATCCCTGCAGCAGTGGGTCACATCTTCAGTGAGCAAAACCAAAGAAAAAGTGTAAATTTAGAAAATTTACAGTGTTTTAACGTAGATTAATATGGCCTCTCCATAGTTGGCTTCTCCCTTGAAGTCCACACCCCTATCTATCACTTGGGCACATATGTACCTCAGGATTCTCCACAGCAATGCACACCTGGAAACATTTATGGAAGCACTGATCTCACTTATCCTTATTTCCTCTTATAGAAAGCGGGCATAATATCAGCATTTATAAGTGGGGTTTTGGGGGCAATATTTTCTTAGAACAATCAAAGAGAGCCCTGGTTTGGAGGAATCAGGATATGTTTCCTGGAAGAGGTAATATTTGAGAAGATCATTGACCAAAGGCCTCCATGAGAATTGTGACAGATAGTTTGGGGTCAAGAAAATCAGTTGGAAGGTTATTTTAGTAATCAATATGAGAGATCAGCAGTAGGGATGGAGAGAAGCAGGTATATTCAGTCAACATTAAAGAAATAAAACTTAAGGAATTGCTGATTAATTGGATGTTTGTGAGACAGTGAGTAGGGAGTAAAAAAAATCCCAGATGCTTATTTTATGTGACTGAGCATAAGATGTTAGATAAAGTGGTAAAGTATATTTTGTGGGGAAAGAGTATTTCATTTGGAATGGTGGAAGAGATTTTGAGTTGTAGTTAACTGTGGCACATCAAGGTAGAGATGTCTAATATGCAGACGGATGTGTATCTGAGACTCAAAAGACAGAAGGTATAGATTGAGAGGTCATTGCCATAGCAGTTGTATCCATGGATGTGGACCAAGTTTTAATTAAACTTTAAGAAAAAAACCAAGGACTTAATTCTGAGAAGATTAACTCTAAAAGGATGAGTCAAGGAGGAGCCAGGAAGTAGACTGGGCAGAAACACCCTCAAGTGACCCTAAAGCAATAACCTGCAAGGGTGAATTGCATTTGATATTAAATATAACTTCAGATCATGAACAGGTTATCTTGTACTTTTTCAAGCTCACAGTTAAAAAACCAAACTATTATTCTCTCATATTTTTTTTTCTCTTTTGAGTTAATTATTGGTCTTCAGGTGTTTGACTGTTGTTAATATTTCTATAGATGACAGAATCTGAAAAGGAGAGGTCCTGGTGGAAAGAGTTCAAATCTATCTTATTTAATAAAGAAGACTATGCTAATTGACCCTCACACCATCACAAAGATGGAGGTGCCCAGAGCCAATAAGGAGGGAATATGCTAATTGACTGTCACACCATCAAATATGGTGGCACCCACAGCCACAAGATGGTGGCACCTAGTCCCCTCAGCCCTGCTGGGGCAGCAGACTCATAGCAAGGCCGGGCCCACCCCAAGGCAGGTCAGGCCACTCCACATGCCTGCCTCAGGAGTCCCCAGTCCTCTCAGTCTCCCAGCCACCCAGGGCTGGCCTGAGGTCCAGGCAAGCCTCGGATGGCAGCTGCCCAGCCACCAAAGGCCTCCTGAGGTTCAGATAACCAGGGTTGGTTGAGGCTTGAGCTGCCAGCAGTGGCAGCAGCAGAGGTATGGTGGGGGTGTTGACTTCCCCTGATTGCTGGGTTGCCTTCCAGCCCTGAAGGCTCCTGGACTGTGAGAGGGGGCAGGTCGGGCTGAGGGAACCCCCCTCCAGTGCATGAATTTTTAAGCCCTGCGCCTCTAGAATAAAATAAATTCCCAGAAATATTCATATATTGTTAGCTTATACTTATACAGAGGGACATGAAGTTGTGTGATGGCCACTGTTGACTTAATCCCCTGGGAGTTTATATCACTGAGAATCTTACGTTAATGCTTCATTGAGCTGTGGATGTCTGGCAATGGAATGGATTAGATACAAGATGATTAGGTAGTCCAAAGAGGGAAGAAGAGAGACTCCATTTTTCTCAGATACCCATGCTTTTAATCTATCTAAATCAGTGGTTATATAGCTACTCATATTTACTTCTCACATCAAAGATTAATTCCATAGTACACAGCAATATTTCTCAATGTTTATGGCTCATGAACTGCCTATATCAGAAGTACTTTAGTTGATGCCTGGGAATCTGCATTGTAAAAGGATCACAGGTAATACAGATATACACTAAAATTTGATCCCCAATGATCAAGGTAATTTTGGGTTCAGTGCTTAACTGTGTCCCATTTTTGGGAGAGTCATAATGCTCATTAAAAGTTCTGAGAAGTCCTTCTATAAATATCTTATGTTCACTAATATAAGATTAAATGAATTATGACACAGTTACAACCAACTCTTATGCTATATTTTTTTAGTGAGATAGCCCTCAAAATACTGAAAGGAAGCAAGGTGTAGATTTCAAGAGCACAGGCTCTGGAACTAGAGAGGCCTGAACTCAAATCCAACCTATGTCATTTAATTACTATGTGATCTTGAGAAAGTCCTCTGAAACTGTTTTCTTTTCTCTACAATGGAGATAGTAATAATAATACCCACATCATGTGATTTTTGTGAGTTTTAAATTAACTAAAACATAAAATGCTTTTTAGAATTTACTTGGCACATAGAAAGTGCTCAATAATTATTAGCTCTGATGATCACTGATGTGGGAAAATGCCCATGACATACTGTTAAATAGAAAGCAAGGCAAAGAATAATATGTGTATCATGCTTTAATTTGTGTTAATAAGCTATATATCAATATAATAAATAATTTTATAGAAAAACAAGTGTGGAAGGATATTATTCTGTTAACAATAATTGTCTTTAGGGTTAGAGGTCAGGAGGGAGCAGACTGCTAGTTTTTACTTTATATACTTTGGTAAGCTTTTTTTTTTTTTTTAAATACAAATTTGGGGGATAAAGAATCTTGTCCATAACTGAATTCCAGTATGGTCTGGACAATAAGGAATACTTAAGTGGGAGCATGGTTGTCTCTTGTTTCTTTTTAATATATATATATATTATATATATATATTATTTTTAATATATATATATAATATAATATATATATATATATATAATATTTTTTATATATTCTTATTTTTACAGAGAGGAAGGGAGAGGGATAGAGAGCTAGAAACATCAATAAGAGAGAAACATTGATCAGCTGCCTCCTGCACACCCCCAACTGGGTATGTGCCCACAACCAAGGTACATGCCCTAGACCGGAATCGAACCCGGGACCTTTCAGTCTGCAGGCCAACACTCTGTCCACTAAGCCAAACTGGTCTTGGCTGTCTCTTTTATCTAAAAGAGGTACACTCTCACTCAGTTTAGCTTTATTGACCAGCCTCACCATTCTTCTGTCTCACTGAGCTGTCTGCTTGTTGACCCCCTTGACTTTCTGCACCCTGATGGTTGCTCAGTATATAAATCTGTCTTTGTTCATGTGAATTTTAGGTTCTTAGTGCTGGGCACTACACATCACAGATATCAGCTGATAATACAGTTTACTGATATTGTTTTGAATCCTGATTCTCACATCTAGTCTGTCAGCTGGACCCTCTAGCTTCCAGCATCCTAATTCTCAGAGAGAATATCATCTTGAACTTTGTGGATATGAACGATGATTTGACTAGGACTGATATAGAGATCAATTACTTGTCAATAAAGACCCTGGTTTACATATCAGAAATCTCCTGGAAGCTCTGGAGTCTTACCTGCAGCCTGTATTTCTTCACTTGATCTACAAAAGGCTCATGAGAGCCTAAGTCAAAAGCCTTGTTAAAATCCAGATGCATCCTGTCTACAACATTCTCCTGATCCACAAGCCTTGTAACCTTATCAAAAGAGTAAATTAAGTTAGTTCTGCCATGACTTGTTTTCCTAAAGGCCCTACTTAGTGTTATTACTAAAAGAGATTTGATTTGAGCCCAATTGTGGTTTCAATTTAGACATATTTACTGTATTTACCTACCTGCTCAGTGTCCTCCTTGTCCCCCCAAGGCCTTCCTGGTGGCTGGAGGTAATTAGATATATAAATACATGCAAAAATACTAATGGAAAACAAGGGCTTATCTGTACTGTTTGCAATGTAGTAGCAAGTAAAAGTTATACCAAAAGTAAAAATGTTGACATGTACATGTGAATTTTGGATTCCTAGTGCTTGACATTGCATTGTTATAAATGAAAAGCAGCATATTTTGGATAGAGGATCATTTTTATATTCTTCGTACTGCAACAAGAAGATAATCATTCTACCTGTGGCCTGAGTTTAGTAATGGAGGACTATATTAGTTTCCTATGGCTGCTGTAACAAATTACCATAAGTGTGGCTCAACACAAGTAGAAATTTATTATCTCACAATCAAAATCTTGGCAGGGCCAATCTCCCTCCAGAGGCTCTAGGGGAGAATTTGTTCTATGATTCTCCCTGCTTATGTTGGCTGCTGGCATTCCTTGGTTTGAGGCCACATCACTCCAATACCTGCATCTATGGTCATATTGCCTTCTCCTTTCCTTCTATATATAATCTGCCTCTGACTCACTCTTATAGGAACACTTGTTGTTGTATTTAGAATGCAGTGTATAATCCAAAACAGTCTCTCTATCTCAAGATCCTTAACTTAATCATATCTACTAAGTCTCATTTAAATTAATGTTCACATATTCTTGCAATTAGAATATAGATATTGGGGTTATGGGAGTATTCAGCCTAACACAAAGTGTAATACCAAGTTACTAGTGCTTTTTCTTGTCATACTTTACTCAACTCCTCAATTTATCTAAGTGTGAAGCAGACAACTGGAATAGAGAAAAGCAAAGTATTGCAGAAGATGTCACTAGCTTACTTTCCCTCTGTTGGTCCCTGGTGGTATGTCCAGTTATGTATTTGTACATGTACCTGCCCATGTTCTGACCATACACACTCTGCTTGGAAATAATGCAGTAGAATCCACTCCTGAAATTCTTCTTTACCAGTTTCACTCGTTTGTGTGGCTGTCAACCTCCACAGCATAATCACTGACGCAGGTTGAAACTTTAAGGGTCGGGGGAGAGATTGATTGGCTCACCAATAACATTTGTCTCTTGGGCTGGCGGTGAGCATAGAGGAGCCATTTACGCAATCTAATTATTACGTCAATTGGGGGGTGGAGTAATGTTTCCCAGATGCTATTTGGCACCTGGAGAGCTGCAAATCAGCACTACAATATAAGAAACATTAATATAGACCATTGATTGGATTCATTGATTCTACCCTCTTCCCCTCCCCCCTTTGGCTTTTTGTTTTGGTTTGGAATAAAATGCAAAAGCTTCACTTTAACTCTTCTAGCTGTCATGTTCAGACAGAGGACTGGATTGATTATATGTCTTTTACAATTAAATGTACTTAAGGAATGATGTGCGTTTCTGAATTGCTGTCCCTTTTCCTGACCTGTGTAATTCAAAATATTAGTGGCCAGTGGGAGTGAAATCCAGGCTCTAAAGGAACCTGAAATAGACTGGGGATAGAGGGTCAGTGGAGGAAGAGTAATGGGCAAAGATGCTTTTGTGAAATCTGTATACAGGGCCTGTGGAATATATACTCAGAACTTTTCACCAAACCCTTTGTGCTCATTGCTATATGAGCTCCTTGGTATTAAAGCACTATAAGCCCCAAAGAGGATTTTATTATTTAATCATTCTTTTTATTAGTAAATTAACCTTTAAAGAATACAGGGCCCTACAGCCTAAGGAAAGAGGATGTTAGGATATTGGGGATATTTATTATATCCCATTTTCTTCTCATTCTCCTTTCCCAAATATTCTCCTTCATATAGGCAGATCCCTGAAATTTCTTTAGCAAATGACAAATCCTTTCAATGTACAATTGGAGAAAAAAATAGGCTTAAAATTTTAGCTAAGCCCAGGCAAAGGCACATTTATATTTAAATTTATACTAAGTAGTAAATGACTGCTACTACAAACTCCTTGATGATCTCTCAGATTTGAAAAAGACTTCAGAGCCCCTAACCCCAACTCCTTATTTTAAGGAGGATGAAATTAAGAACTGATTTGCCCAAGGTCTTACAGCAATTTTGGAGTGTGTTAGAGTATTGAATACAGACATTTCTGATTGGTTTTACCAGAGGCCAGTTTTGGAGTATTCCAAAGCCAACTTAAAACATCAGGTCAATCCCTAAAGAACATAAAGTAGTCAATCACCAATGATTAAAGCAAACTCTTCCCTTGGCCCTGCCCTGGTGGTACTCATCAAAATGCATATCTTATTATTCTTTGTCCCCTTAGCATCTAGCAAAGTGCTTGGCACATAAAAGACACTCTGCAAATGTTTGATGAATGACTCCAGAAATAGGGAAGGCTTACGCTGAACTCTCTATACTCTCTTACTCTGCCTCCTATGTATACACATTGCTTAAATGGCTTCCTAGGTTTGGGGCTTTGCCTTTGACTGGAACTGATAATAGTGTCAGTGGTCAGCAAAGTGAAAGCTACCCAGTCTATTCAGGCTTGAACCCACAGTCTTAGTCTTCCTTGAAGCATATAAGGAACTCATCAGACTATAGTCTGAAATATTAGAAACAAAGATCATGAGATCCACTTGTCCATGGTCCAGAGACACCAAGTCTATCACTAGGCATTGTGAGCATCCTAAAGCAAGAAATACAGCTTCCAGTTGAGAGCCAACATACCTTTCCAATAAACTTTTCATTGTCTTAGAAGAAACTCTTTCCTGGCTTTGGCTTGGGGTGCAGGAAAAGAATAGAGAGGTCACCATGGGGTTTTTTAAAAGCCACTTGGATACTCGTGGCTTGTGAGAAAGAAGAAATAAGAGTTTCTTCTATCAGGTTCTGCCCTTAGCTTTAATCCTATAGTGCTACTCCTACCTACTGTTCTTTCCCTTTGCTGGTTCACCTGCACTCACCTGCAGGGGCTGGGCTTGGGAATGGCTCCTGGTCCCCAGTATGCCTACCTCTCATCAGGATGCCTTGATTAGGTCCCACTGCTAATGCCTTCTGTGCTTCATAGAAAAAAAAATCAGCCAGGGATGACAATAGGGAGATAGGGAAGCCCTTGGGCAAGGCTACCCATCAGCCTCAGAGGAAAATAGGATCCAGCAGCCGAACACACTCCTGTTGGCTGATGGCTCAGCATTGTTGAGAGTCCAGAGAGCCTTTAGTTGGCCTGAACCAATGAAAAGGAGCCAAATATGCAGTCTCTATATCCATTAAAGAGATATTTCCACCTATGATTGGCCCCAGAGTACTTCATCTCAGGGTTTTCCCATTGGCTTGGAACAGCATGCTGGCAGCCAGGGCACCCTGTGCTGAGCAGGCACCTACGTAGGCATGCAGTCAGGCACAGCCTGCTGCTGGGCACTCAGGGGAGATGCAGATAGAGAAGGAGGTATCAAGAGCCTCCCTCTGCTTAACTGGTGACTTCTTGGTGGCCCCACCCACTTTTCCATTTTGTGTCTTTCCCCTTGTGCTGAGACTGCTCCCTCTCCTGGTCTTGCTTCCCAAAGGACTTCGATTCCCAGGTATGGTGGTGACTGGCAACCCAAGGGTAAGAAGTAGCCTTTTCTCAGGATTATTTGCATTGTTGTAGAGGATTCCTGAAATCTGAAAGGTTCTGATGGTCCAAAGAAATTATAGATTCATAGAATTTTTGTGCCAAAATGGAACTTTGAATTTGTTCCCATTTTACAGATGAGGACTTGGTCAAAGTCATACAGCTAGTTAGTGGCAAGTCTCCTGACCATAGGCAAGGGCACTTTCTGATGCATCACAAATGAATCTAGAACTGTGGTATTTCATGTAAGGGCACCTTTCTATTGTTCTACATACCACATAGTTTCATTCTCTGAGAAACTAGTCCCTCTGAGGAGCTCTTCAGACCATAGCTAAGGCATAATTAACTTTCTCAATGAGTTTTCAATTGTCTTCAGTGGGTGAAGAAGGAGGTTTGTGCCATAGGCATATTCCCATTTCTCTTTTCTTTTGATTACCAACCCAAAGTAGTGAATTGACTGTTACCAGGGTTCTGGAGTCAGGAGTCATGCAATCTGTTCTCTAAATAAGAAGTTGTCTAACTGGAGACTTTAGCCACTAGCACCATGACAATTGAGCCATCACTGTTCAAGATGCAACACAGAAGCAAGTCAATTACTAAATTGAAAAAGGGCTGAGCCTAAGTTACTGTCTTATTAATATGAGTGCTTTATTTTTTATGCATTTATCTTCTAAATCCCCTTTAGGTTAGAGACCTGAGTTTATTTGTTCATATGTAAGATGAACTTCTGGAGAGTCTTGAAATGCTGGCTAAAGGTAGCACTATGTATTACCAACAACAAAACCATAAAGGGATTTTGATTGCTCAGTCCAGACTCCCCTCATTGCTTCTGTTTCTCTGATGCTTCTGACATCCTTATTTTCCTTTTCCTTTACTTTGAAGGGCCAGCTTAAGTCCTGTCTTCTCTGGGAGCCTTTCCTATTAGTGTTGTCCACATCAATCTCTTACTTCTTTGGATTCTTACTGTCTTTCCACTTTGTCTCAAGAAATGACATTTGATTCTTTCATTTTTTTTTTTCACTATTGGTTTCATGTATATCAGTATCATCTTCTCAACCAGTTGTAAGTTACCTATGGGCAAGATACACATTTTAGACTTTTTAGTGTGCCCCATGATGTTTTGTGCACAAATTAGACTAGAATCAACTTGTGTAATGACTTGTGAAATGCTCACAATATATTTAAGTGTATAACTCTAAATGTAAAACACTCATAACAATTTTATAAAGGGATGGAAAATAAAAACAAACAAGTGAAAAGGAAATACATTCAAATGTGCAAGGGCAGGAATGATAGGTAAGTGTAAACTTTTCATATATTTACCCAGTTTTCCAAAATTTCAGGAAAGGAGCATGCATTACTTTTATGAGGAAAAATAAACATTTTTAAAAGAAAATCATACCAGAGACCTATATAATTTTATTAACCAATGCCACCCCAATAAATTCAATAAAAATTTGAAAAAAAAGAGAATAGATTCATGGGTGATGAAAAATAGAGCAGGAAGAGATCTTAGAGATCACGTAAGTCCTATCCCTTGTTTTAAGTTTGAAAACCTGAGACATTGCTATAGGAGATAACAAGCTAGTAACTCCACCTCTACTTTCTGGAAGCAAACAGCCCAATACCCTGGAGCTCTGAGTCTGTGACTTTTAACCTCTCATCAAATACAGCTTCCCCTTTGGGTTTGCCCTCTAGGTATTATGATTTTCTCTGGTTTAATCTTCCCACAATTCCTTGGTGTGTCCTGGGTAGGGGATTCTGAACGCTTGGCCTTGACTCATGCTTTAGTCCTTTGATAGTGTCTTCTGGAACCCCCTGCTTTGCCTCTGGAGCATCCCAGAAAAACAGGATATAATACCCTTATCTTCAGGTGACTGGGAAAAACTACCTTTATCCTTAACTAGTAATATGAACTTATTATACTGAGTACTTGCTGGAGAGGGTAATTTCAAACTCACTGCCACTCAATATCTTTGCAAAGCCTGGTTAAAAGCAATACGATTTAAGGAGGACCACCTGAAGATACATGCAGCCCATCCATTCCTTTCACATTGGACCCAACAAAATAGACCCAGGTATTTGTCATGCTCATCTTTCCCTTCTAGTTAAGCCTGCTTCACGCATAGTCAAGAAAAAATGCTGGCAGTTTTATGCACAGGAGTGGTCACCTGAAGCAAGGCAGGCCATTCATGATGAGGTAGCAGACTTATGTGGTGGATTTTACTAACAGTTTTCTTCTTGCCAACAGTGGAATCTAATGTGCCCATAATTGGGAACTCTTGGTTAAAGCTTTGAAGACTCTTGATAAATACACCTTTGTCACTTATTTAGGAGGATAAACATACACAATACATTGCATCCATCCATGCTTCCATCTATCCATCAAGCATTGGGTTCCTACTACAGGTTACTAATTCTTATTTGTACTTCTCAAAACATAAAGCTTTGAAAAAAAACCTTTCTCACAAGTTTGATGCTAGCACTCATTTGAACTTACATTAAAATATTGATAGCCTTTATTTTATTTGTCTCACTTATTATGAATATTCATGTATTTCATGACACAAATATTAGTGTATTTGGGGAACTATGGCACAACCAACTAGAAATATGTACAAAGGCAAATACACAGGATTACCCTGATAAAACCCCCCAAATTATGAGTTCTGAAACATATCTGGCCTCAAGAATTTTGGATAAGGCCCTTTATATCTGTAACATGTGGGGACAATGTGAGGGTGGATAACCTACTTGAATTAGCCAGGAGCAGATGAAGCTACACAGTGAAGGGAATAGGTATGCAAGTCTTTGGAGAAAGAGGGATTGCTGAGGTTTAAGCAAAGGAAACCCAGTTGGGTCACTCAATCATTGGCTCAAAGGACATGAACAAGGCTAAAAATAGAAGGCAAATAAATGACTCAGAAGAAAGATAAAATTGAAATGGAACAGGAATAGTTCAAGAATGGGAATAATGCAAAAGGGCCTAGTAGCAGCAAACATAGTATCTTTGACTCCATTAAAATGGCTATGGCTGTTTAGGTATGAGTGTGGGTCAAACTGGCTTTATAGATGGAGAATTGTGGCAGATGGATACAGAGAGGAATGCAACACATTAGTCTGAGACAAAGATTTGTATTTCACTTTTTTCTACATTTGTATTTTTATAGCTTTCCTTTGTTTGTGAAATATACCATACATAAAGAAAAGTGCATAAATTATAAATGTATAGCTTAGTTAACCATCACTCAGTCAAAATATAGAATATCAGCACACCCAATGCCCAACTTGTGCCCCTTTCCTAATCACAACATCTTTTATCCCTCATATAGTTAAAAACTATTCTGACTTCTGTGTTTTTATTTATACTTGTTCTCCTTAGCATTCATCCTTAACCACTATAGTTTTACCAGTTAGTAATTTATATATAACCAGAGGCCCGGTGAACGAAATCTGTGCACGGAGTGTGTGTGTGGGGGTGTCCCTAAGCCCAACCTGCACCCTCTCCAATCTGGGACCCCTCAAGGGATGTTCAATTGCCCGTTTAGACCTGATCCCAGTAGGATCAGGTATAAATGGGCAGTCGGACATCCCTCTCACAACCCAGGACTGCTGGCTCTCAACTGCTCACCTGCCTGCCTTCCTGGTTGCCATAACTGCTTCTGCCTGACAGCCTGATCACCCCCTAACCACTCCCATGCCAGCCTGATTGATGTCTAACTGCTCCCCTGCCAGCCTGTTTACCCCCAACTTCCCTCCTCTGCCAGGCTGGTCACCCCTAACTGCCCTCCCCCGCAGGGTTGATTGCCTCCAACAGCCCTCCCTTGCAGACCTGGTCCTTCTCAACTGCCCTCCCTTACAGGCCTGGTGCCTCCCAACTGCCCTCCCCTGCTGGCCATCTTGTGGTGGCCCTCTTGTGTCCACATGGGGGTAGGATCTTTAACCATATGGGGGCAACCATCTTGTGTGTTGGAGTGAAGATCAATATGCATATTACTCTTTTATTATTTAGGATAGAGGCCTGGTGCATGGGTGGGGGCCAGCTGGTTTGCCCTGAAGGGTGTCCAGATCAGGGTTTGGGTTCCTTTGGGGTGTGGGGCGGCCTGGGCCGAGGGGCCTGTGGTGGTTTACAGGCCAGCCACGCCCCTGGTGAACCAAGCGAAGGCCCTGGTATCTGGAATTTATTTACCTTCTACAATTGAAATTTTGTAGTCTGGAGTAGAGCCAAGCCCCCTGCTTGCTTCGTGGCTACCGCCATTTCTGTTTGGATTTGTTTACCTTCTATAATTGAAACTTTGTAGCCTTGAGTGGAGGCTTAGGCCGGCTAGGGCAGGCGGAAACCTTGGCTTCTTCCATTGTTAGAGAAACCCAAGCCTTTCTCCTGCTCTCTGTGGCCACAGCAATCTTGCTTGGGGTTAATTTGCATACTCACTCTGATTGGCTGGTGATCGTGGCTTGTGGGTATAGCAGAGTGATGGTTAATTTGCATATTACTCTTTTATTAGGTAGGATAATTCAGTATATACTCTTGTATCTGGCTTCTTTCATTCAACATTTGTTTGTATGAGATTCATCCATGTTCTTGGATCAAATTTATTTTGTTCCTTCTTATTGCTGTATAATTTTTTCTTTTGTGAATGTGTCACAACTTATTTATACATTCTACTGTAAATGAATATATGGGCCATTTTCTGTTGGAGTTATTATGACTAACATTACTATGGATATTTTTGTTCGACTTTTGATGCACATGTGCATGCATTTCTGTTAGCAACAGAACCACTGAGTCATAGGGTCTTCCCATGTTCCACTTTGGTAGATGCTGCTAAATAGTTGTCCAAAGTGTTATGACAATTTACACTCTTCCATTGCTCCAAATTATCATCAACACTCAGTATTGTCAGCTTTTATAATTGTGGTAATTCTAGTGGGTGTGCAGTGCTATCTCATAGTGATTTTATTTGCATTTCTCTGGTGACTAATAAGGTTGAGCACTTTTCAATTATGTTTATTGGCCTTTTGGATAAACTCTTTTGTACAATTTCCATTTAAATATTTTGTCTAAATGTTTCCTGCCAGATTTCTATTTTCTTATTCATTTGTAGAGTTTCTTTATACATTCTTTTTAAAATTAAATTTATTGGGGTGACATTGGTTAATATAAACATATAGGTTTCAGGTGAGGGTTTCTATGTTATAAGATCTGTATATTACACCGTGTGACCACCATTCAAAGTCAAATCTTACTTTGTCACCTAGATTCAAGCTCTTTGTTTCTTATATGTGTTATAAATACATTCTCCAGCAATTCAGATTCCCATTTAATACTCTTAAATCTCATTTTCTTCTAATTTATATTAGGCTCCCCAGACCGAAATGACCCCCACTATCCTAAATCTTAACAAACTCACATATGTCCTATGCCTCCCTGATGCTGCAAGCCTGTTTCCTTTACTTTCCCTTCCCTTTTCTATCACCCCCACTTATCTACCTTGTCTTCTTCCTTTATCCTTTCTCCCCCCTCCCCTCTGCCTCCCTCCTTTCCTTCCTTCCTTCCTTCCGTCCTTCCTTCCTTCCTTCCTTCCTTCCCTCCTTCCTTCCTTCCTTCTTTCCTTCATTTTTGCCTGCCAAAGGGGCTGCTTATTATTCACAGGATGGATGAAAACAACCTTATTTCAGCCATTGTGCTAAGACTGTCAGATTTGCCATGTGCTACTCATAGGTTGGGAAATCTTCACTCTGGAAAGCACTTGGATATCATGCAGTTCTTTCTTTAATGATGAGAAATTGAAAGTTCAGAAAAATTATGAGACTTGCCCAAGGTCTACACTGCAAGTTCATGACCAAACTAGGACTAGAACTCAGAACCCTTACATGCATGCCACAGAATTTCCCCCTCCATTATGTTAAGAAAGACCAAGATACACACCTGCACATTGACGTGTGTGTGTGTGTGTGTGTGTGTGTGTGTGTGTGTGTTTATTTCTGAAAATAAGTGCTGTCTGTCTGTGTAACAACATAATCAGTAGAGACTATGGCTCATGTCTGTCTGGACCTAGGTTGAAAGATCACATAACCTCTGCTATTTTCCCATCTCCTGGCTGTCAAAGTCTGAAGGACAATAAATGGCTTGAGTAATGAGATGAGTTAAGATAGTGTCTCCCATGCTGAATTATGTGCCAGTTCCAGGACTGCAGGATTCTGCCACAATCCATTTACACAAGAAATTGAAGATCACAATGTAATATTCATATATTAAATCCTGGCGGACAATCAAAGTAATTAAGGCCAAATGCTCTGAATCATCCTGTGGTGTCACGAACATTCTATTGTTGGGTTTTTAGAAGGACTTATTTCTACAGCCTATTATCTTGGAAATCATTAGTATTCCTTTGGAATGTGAATAATTTGAAAGCTATCATAGTACCCAGTACTACTCAACTCCCTTTGCCCCCATGAAAGTGGAATTCTGCTTGAAAAGGGTGTTAGATGGACGAGGAAAGTCTGAATTCAAGACACTAGAGTTAGGGGATGGGAATCAGTCTCTGACCAACCATTTCATTGTATTTTTTAAAGGACTGGCTACATTCCATCTGAAATTGAAACAGTTAAACTGATGCTGGCTTCTAGGCTAGCCCCAGCCACAAACTGATATGCTTATTGTGTAGCTCTGTGGCTATTACAAATGCATGCTATTTATTTTAAAACAGAGTTTGGGGAATGGGGATGGCTTCATGTAGCCCCACAGTGCTGAATAGGACTGACCTTCAGACCTTCTCTCATCCATGGGTCACCTCATCTCTTAAAGTTTCTCCAACTACCATCTTCTCTTATTCCTTGTTCTTCACAGCTTCCATTTGCCCACACCTCTGCTACAGAATTCATCATAAAGTTCTCAAGTTATTTGTTGGTTCCTCTCCTGGAATGCATGTGCCTCAAGAGAGCAGGGTCTAAGTATCAATCTCTCCAGTGTCCCCCACATCTTACCCAGTACATACTTCAGACAAAGTGCTTAATGTATAATTGATGGATAGATGAAAGACTAAATAAGTTAAAGAATGAATGAATAAGAGAACAAACTTACACAACTTTTTAGGGAATTACAGGGTTAATGTCATGGCAGTTTTAGGTAGTATTAAAGAAAGGAATGAATCTTCCTTTCTCTTCCAGTAAATGCCTTAATTCTCTCCCCCCAAAAGCACAATGATCTCTAACTATCACCAACAAATGAAACCCTGTCACCAAGAATGTGCAACTAAAATTAACAAAAAGTATTAAATTAACTTACAGTTTTTAGAGTTCTACTTAGAAAACAATCGTTATTTTACCTGAACTAATTATAAGACACTTATACATCTTGAATATTTCATCAGATTTTTCAGTAGGAATAATTAAAAGTGCCTATACAGTAAAATTCCTACCAAATTATTTCTTTTTATAAATATTTATCCATAGCCTAAGTTTGTTGACTCTAAGCACCATCAATATTTCTGACTTTAGCTCAGATACTGCACTTCTGACTGTACCATAATGCTGATTTACAAATGAGATATTTGAAAGGTATTTAACTGTATCTTGTTCATGTTTCTATCCCTAGCTGTAGCACTGAGCTTGGTACAGAGAAAGCTCTTGCTGAAGAATGAATGAATGAATGAATGAATAATAAGTGAGACAGTAGCTCTAAGGGATGTTTCCCATCATCAAAGTAGAGCTTTACAAGGACCTATATACTAAAAACAACAAGGCACTATTAAAAGAGATTGGAAAAAACACACAAAGAAATTCAAAGATAATATATGTTTATGGGTTGGAAGAATCAACATAGTTAAAATGTCTATATTACCCAAAGCAATATACAGATTTAATTCAATTCCCATCAAAATCCAAATGGCAGTTTGCAAAGAAATAGAACAAAAAAAAATCATCAGATTTGTATGGGATCACACACACACACAAAAACCCCCCACAAATAGCCAAAGCAATATTGAGAAAAAAGAATGAAGCTGGAGGTATCACACTACATGACTTCAAATAATACTACAGAGCTATAATAATCAAAATAGCATGGTATTTGCAGAAAAATTGCACACAGTCCAATGGAATAGAATTGAGAGCCCAGAAAAGAAAACTCACCTATATGGGCCAATTTTTTACAAATGAGCCAAAAACACACAAAGGAGAAAAGGAAGGCTCTTCCGTAAATGCTGCTGGGAAAATTGGAAAGCCACATGCAAAAGAATACAACTATAATTTGTCTCCATGAACAAAAATTAATTCAAAATGGATTAAAGACCTAATTATAAAACCTGAAACAATAAATTACATAGAAGGAAATATAGGTACTAAACTTATAGATCTTAGTCTTAGAGAAGATTTTATGAGTTTGGCACCAAAGGCAAGGGAAATAAAGGCAAAAATAAATGATGGGACTATATCAAACTTAAAAGCTTTTGCATAGCAAAAAAAAAAAAAACTGCCAACAAAATAAAAAAAGCAACCAACCAAATGGGAGATGGTATTTGCAAACAACAGCTCCAACAAGGGGTTATTATAAAAAATATATAAAGAACTCATAGAACTTAACACCAAAGAAACAAACAAACAAACAATCCAATTAAAAATGGGAAGAGGACCTGAACAGACACATATCCTAAGAAGACATACAAATGGCCAACAGATGTATGAAAAGATGCTCATCTTCATTAGCTACTAGGGAAATGTAAATCAAAAGTACAATGCGATTCCACCTCACATGTGTTATAATGGCTATTATCAACAAGACAGGTAATAACAAGTGTTGGAGAGATTGTGGGAGAAAAGAACCCTCATTCACTGCTGGTCAGAATGTAAACTGGTGTAGCCACTATGGAAAACAGTCTAGTAGTTCCTCAAAGAATTAAGAATAGAGTTACCACAGGACTCAGCAATCCCACTCCAGGGTATCTACACAAAAAACTCAAAAGCATGTATTCACAAAAATATATGCACCCCTATGTTCATTGCAACTTCATTCACAGTGGCCAAGACATGAAGACAACCAAAGTGTCCTTTGATAGAGGATTGGATAAAGAAAATCTGGTATATACCTGGTATATACAATAGAATACTACTCAGCCATAAGATGACATACTGCCATTTGCAACAATATGGATGGGCCTTGAGAATATTATGCTAAGTGAAATAAGTCAGTCAGAAAAGGCTAAGAACTATATGATTTCATTCATAATTGGAATATAAAACTGAAACTCACAGATTCAGACAATAGCATGGTGCTACCAGAGGGAAGGGGGTTGAGGGTAGTAAAGGCAAAAGGGGCCAAACATATGGTGACAGAAGATGATTTGGTTTTGGTGGTGGGCACAATGCAATATACAGATCATGTATCATAGAAAAGTATCTTAAAACTTATGTAATCTTATTAAACAATGTCACCTCAATAAATTTAATTAAAAAATAAAGGCAAGAAAAGTAGAGGTTTTTCATCAGTTGGCTACACTATCCCTGAACTTATAAACTAACTTCACCCATCCATTCAAATACTATGCCCCATTCAAAGGCAGTTGTCTTACCCTTCCATGTACTCAGCATAAGCCAGAAGGGTTGATGCAGTCTGTGTGCAATCTTGCCTAAGCCAGATGAACACATCAACAACCATCTATGGTTTTCCTAGGAGGCCACATTGTGCTTACATGTTTCAAATCATCATGGGTCTACCAATTAGTGTCAGAAACTGTGCCAAGAAGTATTGATATTGCACAAAATCAATAAACTGAGGCCATGGCTAAATATTTATTGGAGCAGACAGTGATGCCACGTTGGCTTGGAAAATTCAATCAAGGTTTGTCCAATTACTTTGGGTTTAGATTTGAACGAATTAGCTCTTAGTTATATAATCCTAGAATGCCAGCACTGGAAGGACCATTAGAACGCATCTGGCCCTGTGTAACCCTGAGGTTTTCAAACTTTTCTTTTGCAAGAAACACTTTATTAATCTGGTGAGATCTTATGGTGCTCCTCTCATTCATGTGGTGGTGCAGGTATTAGATCTTGCTGCTTGGCCTCCCCCTATTATCTACATCCAACTGTAGAGGAGAACAAGAAAAGTCCAATGAAATTAAAAAGGATCATGGATGCCCAGCCTGTATTGCTCAATGGTTGAGCTCTGGACCATCTACCAAGAGGTCACTGGTTTAATACCTGGTCAGAGAACATGCTTGGGTTGCAGACTTGATCCTCAGTGGGAGGCTTGCAGGAGACAGCTGACAGATGTTGATATTTCTCTCTCATCAATATTTCTATCTCTCCCTTCCTCTCTCTAAAAAAACAATAAAAATATATTTTTAAAAGTAATAAAAAGTTAAAAGGATCATGAAATACTGGCTTGGGAGAAGGGGAGTCTAGAGTCATTGTCTTGGTGTAGGAGTTAAGACAGAATCCAAATCTGTCTCAGCCACAGGATTTCCACCATTTAAACTCATGCTTGAAGGAGCCTTTTAGCTTTGGTCATTTTAACTGGTTAGGAACATCTGTTTCCTGGAAAGGATGACACAATAACTAGCAGACACAATAATTAGCAGGAGTGAGTTTATTTAAATAAAACTCATTGCTACCTAAACTGACAAAGTAGATCCAGAGACATGGAAGCATGCTACAGACTGAAGAATCTCACAGGGAAGGTGCGGGTGGGGGTGAGAAGAGAGTAACTAGAGAATTTATATTCATATATGCATAACCCATGGACTCAGAAAACAGTTTTGTGAAGGCCTGGGGAGAGGGGAGGAGTGGGGAGGAGTGGTCAATGGGGGGAAAAAGTGTGTGTTTGGGGGGAATGTGTAATATTTCCAACAACAAATATTTAAGTAAAACCACATTGCTACCAACTGTCAAGAAGTCCAGAGGAAAAGCCTGAGGGCAGGAGACAGAGGGAAGTAAATCTCTTTGTTTAAAAAAAAAAAAAACTCAAAGGGAAGAAAAGAGAGAGAAAGGAGGAAGGGAGGGAGGCAGGAAGGGGGGAAGAGAGGGAGGGAAATATCTATGTGAGAGGGAAACAAGGACTGGTTGCTTTCTGCACGCACCTGGCTGGGATCAAACCCCCACTTTGAGTAGGTACCCTGACCAGGAATCAAACCCACAGCAATCTTTTGGTGTATGGGACAATACTCTAATGGTTAGAATCTACCCTACTGAGCCACACTGGCCAGGGCATAAATGCCCTTTTTAGCGTACAATGTGGAGGCAAAATAAAGAGAAGAAAAGCAGAGATAAAACAAAACTTCTCTTAGCTGCTATCCACCTCTGCACCTCTCTGATTGTGCATCTGTCTTTTTCGGTGCCTCTGTGTCATCTTCCATAGCAATGTATCTATTTCCTTGTCAGTTTCTGTGCATTTTCATCTTTGTATTCAGGTTGGCTATGCTGATACCTGTCTGATGTGAATCTGTCCCTGTCTATGTCTTAAGACTTTCAGCACCTATGTGCCTCTTTGCTGCAGAATGTGTCTGTGCCTGCCTGATTTTGTACGGGTGTGTGCGCGCGCGCGTGTGTGTGTGTGTGTGTGTGTGTGTGTGTGTGTGTATGTGTGTGTGTGTGTTTGTGCATGTGTTCTTTTATGTGTTCAGCACTCTATGTCTATGGCTTTTATTTCAGTAGGTGGTTGTCTCTGCCTTTCTTTTTCTGTTTTCAATGCTTTAACCCACAAGAATGTCTAATGGTGGGAGTGAGAGGAGGGGAGCTTTCTTAACTGGGAGGGAAACCTAGTGATTCTGACCAGGCCTACAGCAACACCTTGAAATCATATGTGTCTCACAGCCAAAGAGAAAAAACAAGATGGGGAGAACAAAAAACAAAAAACAAAACAAAACAAAAAACCCAAACAAACAATAAGCCATTTCTGGTACTCTGAAAGGCAAAAATAAATGAATGGGACTGTATCAAACTAAAAAGCTTCTGCACAGCAAAAGAAACTGCCAACAACAACAAAAAAGCAACCAACGAAATGGGAGATGATATTTGCAAGTCTCTTCTATGTTTCTCTTATTTCTTCATTTGCTATTTCCCACCCAACCTCCCTTCCCCATCCCTTTTGCTTTCACTCTATCTCTGATTTTTTTTTTATTTCTATATCTTTTTATTGTTTTTTTTTCTGTTTTATTTTCCTCCCTTCTCTTGATCTGTTTTCATTTGTTTTCTCTCTAGATTTATCTTTCTCCATATATTTTTCCCCTTTATCTTTTTCTTTTTTCCTTCTCAATCTGTTTTTATCTCTCCCTTTCCTCTTAGCTCCTCATTTTGGATTTATTTTTCTTCTTACTCATGTGTATCTTTTTTTGGTGGTCCATTATTCATTTTCCTCTCCATCTTTCCCTGTCCCTTTTTTTTTTTTTTTTTTAAATCCCTGTCTTCATTTCTTTTTCTTTTTTCCCCCGTTTCTCTTCCTGAGCCTATTCTTTTCATCTCTCTGTCAGCCTCTTTTTGTATTTTGTCTTCCACAAAGATAGATGTTTCAAGCATTAAGACTTTTCCTTTTCTAACCTATGGGTGGGTGGGGTTCATTATCATCTCATTTAAGGGTGGGTAGAGTTGTTGCTGTTCCTTGGAACCTAACCAAAACATCCTCACTCCCTGCCCCCAGGACCCTGTCTGCAAAGTCACACTGCAACTCCAGAGAGCTGCTAACATTCCCTGCACGTCCCATGCAGAGCAATGAGCCCCCAGGTGAGGTGGGAGAATTCATCAGCCACCCGACAGGGCTAACAATTTACTCCTGAAAAATAATCCATATCTGAATAATGGATCACTCCGACTCTCTGAGACCATTTTTCTTGGCATTTAAATGGCACCAGAATCCGGGGGCAGAGCCAGGACTCTATCCCAGCTTTATTGGTAGATGAATAGGCTCGAATAGTAATATTAAGGATTATGATAAGGAACACATTGCATTTGCATGGTGCTTTTAAACTACAGAAATTTAGAGGAGGAAATCAACCTTCTTTGGCTCATCACTTTAGAATCTCACACACTGTGGACCCTGCTTGCAAATTCCGAAGCAGGGGCTTTTAAGTGACTCATGAAGTAATTTAGCCTCTTACTGGATAAAATGGGAGGAAAACTCTATTTTTATGGCTTCCTGAGACTCTCTGAATGCTAGGTGGCCTTTTGATCTCTGCGTCTCATGTTCTATCTGTGAAATGGAAGCCAGTAAAATGTAGAGGCTCATTGTCAGACAGACCTGGGTTTGAATCCTAGCTGTGATTTAGCTAGCTAGTGTGGTTTGGGGCTAGCTAGTTATTCACTCTGAACCTCACTTTCATCCTCTATAAAACAGGGATCCTAATAAAACTTCCTCATAGGACTGTTATGAGGATGAAGAAAGATTATGCATGTAAAGTGCTTAATATAGTGACTGGCTCATAATAAAAGCTCCATGAGTGCTAGCTGAGATTATTACTACTGCCTGTCTCTTTGAAGGCTGTTGAGCTAACCCATACAAATGCATGAGAAAATTGGTCTGGGGGAGGTGAAGAGATAATTGATGAGCCAGCTTCCATAGAGGTGTCCCTGAGGCTTCTATGGGGGAAAGGACCTGGAAGGGTGAATTCTAATGATGGAGGAGCTAAGGATTCTCCTTGGGCTAGAAGGACTGTGTGGCTTTTGGAAACAGGTATAGAGAAGGGAACAGGTAGAGGATCTGTGATCAGGTCCTTAACATGTCTCAACAGGATGTTGCTCAGCAGGATCAATTGTAGGTTGTCAATTCCAGCTGCTTAATGTTCTTCTCAGGGTCTTAGTTGTCAGCTTCCCTGTGTCAGTTCTCTTCCATAAAAGCTTGATAGAGGACCCCCTATCCTTCCTCCCCCCCCCCCCCCCCCACCACCACCACACACACCTTTGGGGAATCTTAAAGCTAAAAGGATTTACAGAAGGCCAGCAAAATAAAATAAAATAAAACTAATGAAATCTTGTAAAGGAGCCTTTTGTGTAAATGAAAGTTCGCTCTACACATGTAAGAATGATTATTAATATCCTCAATAATAACAGTAGCAATCAATCTTTAGAGCTTGTTCTATGGAGTGTGGCTGTTAGAGGTTGACACATCATCTCAGATGGCAAGACACATTCCCAAGGTCCACCTGCATGAGAAATCACAGCCCACATTCTTCTCCCCCTTTTCTGGGACTGCATCTCCCAGAGTCACGCACATAATTCAGCCTTCAGTGAAATGATTCTGACGTTATTCAGGCTCCCTAGAGATTGGATGCCGTGCGGGGGCGGGTAGCATGCGCTACTGACTTCAAGCTGCGGGAAGGGGAGAAATTGATATGTCTTCCAAGCACCAAGGGCTTGATTCCTTTGGAAATGAGAAGGGCTTTGTCAAAGTCTGATGGTTTATTAATAATTATCTCAACTAAAGAGAGCACCGTGCTTGTCAATTGACAAGTATTTAGTAAGAACCTTTTGTGGGGACCTAAAGAGGTTTGGCTGAGCTGACAATGTGGTTGAGGAGACAGACCACAGACATAAAGATTATTGACAATATAAAGCAGTTCCTTCAACAAAGAAATGCAAGCAGCTGGAGTAAAGTGGAAAAATTATAAGATACAGAGTCAGGAGAATTGACGTCAGAATCTCTCTGAGCCTTGGTTTCCCCATCCTTTTGGAAAAGCAGCCTAGTGCCATTGAGAGAGCATTAGGTTTAGAGTCAGACCAACCTAACTTAAAATTTCAATCACTTCAAAAACTAACCAAGGGTCCTTGAACAAGTTACTTAACTGCTATAATGCAGAATTATCTTATTTATAAATTGAAATAGAATAGTAGCCCCTACTACATAGGATGGAAGTCAGGATTAAATGAAAGCACACTTGTAAAGCACTAAGCATAATGCCTGGAATACAGTAAGCACTCAATCAGCAGTTCCTATTATTATAATATGCAGGGAGAGGGAAAAGTAGGGAGTGCTTAGAAATAGAAGGGTTTTAATTTTTCTTTAGCTCTTTATATGCCTGACATTACATTTCAGAGCAATGTAAACTCAAAAAATACTTAGATGTAAACAATAATTATAATGTCACTCTGTGATATGTTTTATATTTCTTTCCAGTATTACTCACTAATTTTGGTATGATCAAATTTACAGAACAATGAAATAGCAGGGGAGGTAAATTATATACTCCTTGTGATCTTGGATACCTCTCTGAGCTTCAGTTTTCTTAGTATATGGCCAAGAACACCTACTTTGCAGGGCTGTTGTGAAAGTTAAATTAAAATGTGTATTAAACACTTAGCACAGAATATCTTCATTCCCCTTTTCTCTTCTGTAAAAATGGGAATAATAATCAACCTCACTGGGGTATTACCAGGATGAAGTCAAGTCAATATGCAGGAAATGTTTGTAAACCCCAGTAACAACTTTTACAGAACATTTGTTGTGCAATTAATAAATGTTAATCAATTATATAAACATTTATTAATTGTCTCCTCTATGAAGTACACTGTTTAAGGTGCTGTGAGTGATCCAGAGAGATCAGAGACATTAGAGTGGATAATCCCCTTCATGCAAAAACAGTATTAAGGACAGGACCTTGAAGATTGCTCCCATGTAGGATAGCAGAGGAGAATGCAACCCAGAAAGAGAACACTGATGACAACACTAGCATAGTATTTCATCTTCAGAGCCAAGGGGAGAGTTTCAGTAAATGGGAAGCAATTCATAATGTAGCATTTTGCAGAGATGGCAAATCAAATTAAGATATAGATGTGTCCCTTTGGATTATGGTTCCAAAACGAACACTGGTAGCTGCAGTAAAAGAATCTCAGTGGAGTGTGTGTGCATGTGTGTGTGGAGGGAAAAAGGCACCATCTTGATGTGGACTGGCAAATGAATGTATGAAAAGAAGTGAGGAGAGCAAGTTTACACAACTCTGTGAAAGTATTAAGGAATTCCTACTAAGGAGATAAAGAAAAAGAAGATTTTATGATACCTACAAGGGTCAGAGAAGGACTGATTTTATATAGGAGTGTTTGAACATTTTTGTAGGGAAGAATAAGCCCATAGGGAAAGAGGAAGAATAAGCAGGTGAAAGGGTTATTGAACAGGCACAAGTCACAGATGAGACCTGAGAGATATAGCTAAGAGAAGAGCTAGTTCTGTGCTTGGGACTGTGACATTCTGATGGAGTCCTGAGGTGGAACCCTGTGGACGGAGATGTACCGCTGACACCTAGATTTTAGTATAGGCAGTGGGGTGGCTACCTAGGTAGGAAAATTTCCTCCAAGTTTGTATTTTCAAACTTTTAACATACAATAAATTTTAAAAAATAGGCACAATAAATGCTTGTACAATACATATTCTCGATAACAAGTTGCCATACTGGCACACACTCCTTCTGCTGTAAATGCCCCCTCTCACTTTCAAAGTATTTTGCTGACATCATGATACTTCACTCTGAATTACTTCAGCATATATATCTAAAAATAGGCGTTTGGGGAAGCTTTGTTAGGGCTCTGGAATTCTTAGCTAGGGTAAAGTCTCCAGTTCAAAGTGGGTCAGGAAGTACATAAGGTCTGAAGACCAAATTCAGCTTGGATATGGGTAGTGTGAGAAGGAGCCAATTAGAAAGAAAGATGCACAGTGCCTGGTTCAAGCATAGGTTCCAAATCAAAAGAAGGACGATGACGAAGACGACGACGACGACGACGACGACGACGACGAGGAGGAGGAGGAGGAGGAGGAGGAGGAGGAGGAGGAGGAGGAAGAGGAGGAGAAGAAGGAGGAGGAGAAGGAAGAAGAATAATGATTTCAGGCAAGTCACTTCACTTCCCCAAGTTTTAGTTTTTTCATCTATAAAATGGGTGCTATGCTAATCTCTGTCCTACCAACCTCCCAAATCTGTATGGGGTTCAGATGTGGAAAGATATGAGAGCACATTGGTAGCTGCCACACCTAAACACATAAGAACAAATAATTTGCAGAGATGACTTTCAGAGTTACTTTTTCTTCTTTCTGATATTTTTTGTGTTCCCACTTAATCTCTACTATTACCCACCCTCAACCTGGTTGAAACTTCTAGAGTTGGAAAATTAATCCTGCCTACCTCTAGCTCAAAGAGCAAACTGCTTTACAAAATTAAGTGAGCATTTCAGATTTTGTCATTTCATTCAACCAGAGGGGGTATGTGTGGGTGATGCACTTGTCAACTAAAAGCAGTTTTTCTGCCTCCTTGGGGACTGAAGCATAATCGTAGTTCTGTCTTCTTTGTGTCAGAATGAAACTTGCATTTCCTGAGTGGTATTATCACATTGACAGACAACTCCTGGGATCTAGTGAGGGGTACTGGAAAAGAACAGGCTGGGGAGGGGTGTGATTTGAGAGATCTGGAAGCTGGTGTCAGTTCATCTGTCCTCCCTTGGGTGACTTTGGGCTAGTCACTTACTGCATTTTTACCTCAGTTTTTCATAACTTAAAAATTTGGAATAATTACTTCCCATTTCTACCTCACAAAGATGATGCCAGGACCTTGTCAGGCTTCTGTGATATGAAAATCTTTGGAAGTAATAGAGCTACGACCACAGAGTGGGGATTGTATCCTAGGAATGCTAAGTAGCTGGAAATGAAACTGAGGACCTTTTGAAGCTCAGAGAGATTGTCCATAATTTTACTATATTTTCACCATGAAACCAGATAAATCTCTCCCAAACAGAAAAGCAAGGCAGAAGTCTTGAGGTCCTAAGGCTTATAGCCCCTTTTAGAGAGCACATATAATCCCTGTACATATTACGTGTACCTTTTGATAGGACTCCTCAAGAGGGGGTTAGGAGGCGTGTTTGCTAATCTACCATCTTTTCCCCCCCATGGGCCTGGGAATAGATTTCTTTGTTATCTTACTTCTGTATTTATGTTATTCATAACAACCTGTTGAGGAAGGTGGGCATGGAGGAGGAGCCTGGGGCTCAGGTTGGAAAGCAAACATATTTGCATTCATCCAGCCGGTCAGTCAGTATGCCCATATTCACTCCTTCTATTTCAACTTTAAATGCCCTGGGCTTTCCACTGTGCTTTAGCTGTTTCTTGCCTGATGCATGGAACCCAACAGGTAGGAAGTTCAAACAAGATAATCTAACTGAAAAATGCTATTTAGACATACACAAGGATTCTTAAAAAATCCAAATGGAATATGCTTATTTTGAATACTACTAGCCCCTATTAGAAATCAAGTTTCCAGTCTTGCTCAAGTTCTCATGCTATGTATTTACCCACATACCCAAAATAAGTAGAGTGGGGTTAAAGAAATCAAATTTTCCTGATGTCTTCCCCAGTATTCCTTGTAGCTGGAGTACAATGGGAAGAGACAGCAGTGGAGGGTTTTCAGGGAAAGATGTCTTTTCTCTCTGTTAAAATTTCCTTAACTTTATTTTATATTAGAGTTTCCATAGGGAGCTTGATAAAATGCTCTTTTCTGGTCCTTATGCCACCAAATTGTTCAGTAAGTCTGGAGTGGGAGCATTATTACAGCACCATCCCAAGTGATTCTCATGTATCTGGCTCAATGGATCACACCTTAGAAAATCCTGATCCTTATCAAATGTATGGGCTTTTGGTTATTGGAATCCCCTGTAATTAGAAACTGTTTGCCTGGGGGCCAAAAACTTAAAAAACAAAAACAAAAACAAAAACAAAAAACAAAACATTTGAAACCTATATAATATTATTAACTAAGTACTTTTGAGTTTTAGGAAAAAAGGTAGGCAGCTTTGAAGCCTTCCTTCTCACAGTCAACAAGCCTCCAGCCTCTCTTCATTATTGTGCCTTCTTCTAAGTGAGAACATGTTTTCTTCCTGCTAAAGTCATTGAAAACAATGACGCAAGTAAGGAGCAGGGTGTTTAGCTATTAATTGGTTTACAATGAGATACCCTTAAGAGGCAGCACGCTGTTGAGCTCTAGGCCTTGAGCTGTCAGGGTGAGGGCAGATGTAACCAATTTGTCCTTTGTAAACACTGACTTTAAGGTGAGGGATTGCAGGTCCAGGCTAGCAGGCTCCTCGCTTCTCAGTTGGAGTTCTAAGGACCTCTGTATTCTTGGAGAGGAAGTGCCATAACTGATTGTGTTCCTGCACAAGAAAAGAGTCCTGCACCATACCCACAGACGAACTTTTAGCTTTTTCTTGGTCATGAAAGCCAGCCCTAGTGCCCTGTAACAGTAGCGCACCTCTAGCTTAAAAAACCTAGTCATTTATTCAGAAGAGGCAAGGTTATAATTTTTCTATAGGAAGTGTTTTTTAACTCCAGAAAATGTTTAGTAAAGAAAATTTGAAAAATACTGAAATATGCAAATAATAAAAGTTAAAAATTGCCCATAATTACAATGCTCAAATACAATCACTATTAAGATTCTGGTGTGTTTCCTGTTAGCTTTTCTTTCTATGCATAGGCTTATGATTTATTTCCACTGTTTATATAATAGTATGCATGCATTTTGCATTTTGATTATTATTTTTTAATCCTTTCATCTTCACCTGAGGATGTGTTTTTTTTTTAATTGATGAGAGAGAGAGAGAGAGAGAGAGAGGTTGGTTGCCTCCCATATGAGCTGAGATGGAGGATCAAACTCAAAACCTAGGTATGTGCCCTGTCCGGGAATCAAACCCGCAAACTTTCAATGTACAGGAGGACACTCCAACCAACTGAGCAACTTGGCCAGGGCTTATTTTTTTTTTTAAATCATGTATTTAAAAATGTGCAATAATTCATTGAGAGAATGGACATTATATACATAGCTCAATATCTTGCACAGAGAGGACATTGAACAAATATTTGTTGAATGAATGAATGAATTGATGAATTAATGCTTTCCCTTACTATGTGACATTTACTTAAGGACAATATTTTCAAAGGAAACTTAACACTATGTAAGTAAGTAGTAGAAGAGGTGGGCCAAAGAAAAGGGAGGAGGGGGAACTGCTAACTTGACTGCTAAATAATTTTTTTGAGAATTCTGTACTCTATTTCCCCTTCTCCCCCCCCCCCAAAAGAATATACTTTCGCTTTCCTGGAGCTCATTCATACTGTTAATATTCCCATTTTACAGTTGAGGAAAACCAAGCCTCAGAGAGGTTAAATAATCTTCCTAAAATTATATAGCTAGTACATAGCAGAATTGATCTTCCAATCCAGGTCTATGAGCATCCTTAACTTTGTTCCTTTGCTACATCACACTCCTTGCAGAAAAGGCCAATGAAAAAGGATAGCTGTCATGAATTTGTGCCCTAGGTAGAACTACTCTGGAATCAGAGAAACTTCAGTTACTGAGAGGCAACTGAGCAACCTAACCTGGCCAGGACTTATTATTTTTTATTTAATTATACATATAAAATAATTGTGCAATAATTCATTGAGAGAATAGCTCAATATCTTGCACAGAGAGGACAGATTGGATTGTAATGGGCAGATAGTCTTTATGCTTTCAGGAACCAAAACAGCAACAGCAACAACAACACGTTCATCTGCGGGTAGGGGGCACTGAGGTTATTATGAAAAATGGTGATGAATAAGCTCATAGGAAGAGGTAAGATCAAGGCCGAGATTTAAATATTCAGAGCCTGAAACTGGACATTTCTAGATGTTAGCTTTGGCTGGCTTGGAAGACTAGATATTTGTACAGCAAAAATTGGTAAAAGAGAAGGCCTGGTGAATGTTTGTTGTCTTTGATTGCTTTTCGAAAACAGAGAAAATTGGAAATGATTTAGAAATTGATGCAACGGCAGAGACGTAGCATGTTTCCCAGATAGGAAGAAAAACGCGTCAAAGCCCTTTAAACTATGACTATAGCTCTACTTTGCTAAGAATTGCATGGCAAAATGCAGGCGATTTTTCCATTTTATGCACCCCTTTTGCCACATAAATGCAAATATCAGTGGTTAGCAAAGAAAATGTAATAACTGCTCTCCCTGAAGGACCTGTGATTGCAGCCTTCACTCTTCAGGCCTGGGAGAGGGATTTTCAGATTTCTACATCCTCACTAGCATTTTGATAGACAGAATCCCATTTTCCCAGCGGAGCAAAACAAGGCACAGAGTCATGCCTGTATAACTGCCAATGGAGAATTGAAGGGAGAAATTAATTTGGGCCCCTGAACTTAAACAGAAAAAATAATTTTTGTTTACAAGCCCTTCTTGCCCAATATGTTCCAACTCTGGCAGCTGCTTCTACCCCAGGATTTGGGGGTATGCCTGATTTAACACCATCGAATGTCTTAAACTCGGAACCCATTATGGTATGTGCTCCAATGTGTACTTAAAATTTAAAAATACAAAGCCATGAAAACAAGTGTAATGAAATCCAACACAGTACCACTCCCCATTGAAATATCAAATCATTCCCCAAAATAAATGTTGGTGCCCCTCCTATGCCAGTGCCTTAAGCAAAAGAATAGATACTGATGTGTACCCCATATTTATACACAGGTTACACTGAGTTCTTTTATTTGGGAATCAATCTCCTCAAAACAAAAGTTTTCAGACAAGAAAGCGTCTCCTGCTTCCTGAGGGATCAACAGGACCGGACCGGGACGGTAAAATTACTCTCAGCTTTGGGGCCCCTTGGGGGACAAAATTCTTTTCTCCTACTCAGATTCTTGGTTTTTCTAGAACGGAGCAGTTTTGTAAAATCACACTTGGAGCTACTAGGCTAGGGCTGAGGTGATGCCTCCCCCAGGACAGGGAATTCCCCAAGGCTAGGAGGTGCCTCCCCTTCCGGTTCAGGGCTCCCAAAGTAGACTCCGTTTCCAGCGTGGATTGGACCTCCTGAGGGCTGAGATGATGTCTCCGCTAAAGCATAGAGTTTCTTAGGTCTGGGATATAGCCTAGCCCTCAGATCTGAGGCTCCCTGGGACAGGTGCACCATCTCGCCCTCAAATTCCAGCTTCTGGGGACAGGCCCGCTCTTAAGCGCCCTATTAAGGGTTTCTGGGGGCAGGGACCTCCCCTCCCTCTCATATTCGGGGCTCACCAGGACTGAGATGGCGTCTCCCCTCAGACTCTGGGACCTCTGGGGTAGGGGAAGGGTCCTGCCTTCAGTCAGAGCTTCCCCGGACAGGAGCTGTGTCGTGGCCTCGCTCCGCCTGGGGGAAGGGGCTGTGGGACCAGCGGCTTCCCCTCGGGCGGGGGTGGGGGTGGGTTCCCTGAGGCCCTGCCCCCTTCGTGACATGCCCGAGGTGTCCGGTGACCAAGACACTCTTAGCAGGGTGCAGGGTGCGGCTCAGGGCGTGGTCAGCGGGGGCTACTTAGGGCGGCCGGTGCGGGGGAAGGCGCGGAAGCTAGTTTCCAGGCTGCCAGGCACTCAGCGAGGGTCATGGCGTGGATTCTGGACTGCCTGTTTGCTTCGGCCTTTGAGCCCCGCCCCCGCCGTGGTGAGTTGGGACCACCGAGTCGGGAGGGCTGGAGTGCTTTGGCCCGGGGCGGCTTGGGGCTGCAGCCCCAGCTGGGAGCCCCGGGGATTGGCTGGCCGCCCCCTTGCCTCCCTTCCCCCTGGCTTTTAGCTGATTGTTTCTGGCTCAAGGAACTGCCCCGTCGAGGCCGGGCATAAATCACCAGCTTTGCCCGGAATACCTAGCAATCGCGCTAATGGCTCGGCACAGGGGGCGAGCATGGGGGCGGAGCCTTTGGCTCAGCCTTCCTCTAGGACTGAGGGAGAGAGCTTTGAGGCCAGACCTGCAGGAGCGCCTTCCGCAATCCAAGGGCCCGAAAGGCCCAAGGATGAATGTCCCTGGCAGGGCACACAGGACCCAGGGGAACGTAAGATGAGGGGGAGGGCTTTTGCCTTGAAGCCTGTCCCCCTTGTCCCATTCTCGACTACAGAATATCAACATGGGCCACTTAAAGTCGTGGAATTCAATGCCTTCAAGAGATGGTGACATTGAAGTCCAGGGATTGGAAAGGCCCGCTGAAGGTCATACAAGGAGTTGTCAGCAAATCAGGTCTACTGAAGTTCTGCCAGCTGCCCACTGTTCCAAAATGCCCGATGATGCAGGCATAGGGTCTTTAGTCTGGTCCTCCCTTGAGTATTTGAGAATAATTCTTGGTTTCCCTATCCCTGCGGAATTGAGTATATAGATGTGCAAAGATCGCAGCACTAGTACAATATGTGGGTGGCATTTCACCCGTTTCCTGGCACTGCTGCTATAAAGTATATTTTGGAAACCGATTATTTTTTCCTCCTTGCAGTTTCAAAAGACTGATATTTTCTTTTTGAGATTTCTCAGGACCCCCACACACACTGTCCTTCACTCCGCCTTCTAGGCCCCACCCCCTCCAGGCTGCCACCTGCCCCCACTGCCACCTGTTTTTCCATAGTCTCCACCTCCAAAATCTATATTGGTGATAGTGCGTCATTGGTCACCAGCCATAAACCAAACCTGGGGTTGTCTCCTCTTTCCTCTGCCCCATCACAGGCAGGGAGGGCAGGCAGGGGGAGGAGGGACTTCAGCAACTTAATCCAGCCCTAGTACCCTACTGAGAACCATCCCAGGAGCCTGACCTACTACTAAAGGACTGCAGCATGCTTAGCAAGTACAGTTGCTGACAAGCCCCAAGGTCTCTGAGAAGGAAAAAGACCCACATATGCACAGTTTAAGTTTTGTTCTGTATACTTTTTAAAAATGTGATCCTGGTGAGTGGG
Source organism: Pipistrellus hanaki (assembly GCF_964339955.1). Taxonomy (NCBI): domain Eukaryota; kingdom Metazoa; phylum Chordata; class Mammalia; order Chiroptera; family Vespertilionidae; genus Pipistrellus; species Pipistrellus hanaki. The sequence goes on along the minus strand of NC_140524.1, from coordinate 25,908,873 downwards.
AAAAAAGGGGAAGGGGCTATAGGATACCTTTTAAGACATAATGGCTCAAACATGCAACCCTCAAAAAGGGACTAGGGGGAACCAATTAACCCCTGCCTGGCCTAGTAGGCTGCCAAGTAACTCTAATGAGATCAAGGACATGAAGGATTATTTATGAATAAACCCACCAGGAGAGGTACAGTATCACACTAGGAAGTCTTTCCCCATCAAAAGACAGCTGTGTCTATTAGAATTAGAAGACTTTTCCTTAAACGGAACCCAAATCCATGTCCTTGTCCTGGAGCTGGCCTTCATGATCTTCCCAAGGGAACAGTGCCAGCCCTCCCCATTTCCCCAGGATCCTCCTTCTCCCCTGTTCTTATCCAGGCCAAATCTCCCCAGTTTCTTATTCTGTTTGTCATGTGACATGGTTGCAAGGCTCCTATCCATATCTAACTGCTCTTCTTTGAACTTGCTCCAAGTTGGGACTACTCAGTGACCTGGCCAAAAGAGGAGTTCCAGCTGTGCCTCTGTAAATATAGTCCTGGATGGCTGACTTTCCCTCTTTTGGAAGCCCACGTCACACTCATGTTACACAGAAACAGAGCCATTAATACACACATATATACACATTCCCACACCCACACATGCCTATATACAAAGTCACAAATGAGCACATGTACACACACACTTGACATGTATCACATACTTTTAGCACACAACACAATATACCCATTTAGCTCATGCATACACCACACACAAATCCCATGTACATGCCACAGAGTTCACACAGCTAGTTTAATTATATTGGAAGTATTTTCAACTGAAGCTACTCCTTTCTTTTATTTTTTTAATTCTTATTTTTTAAAAATATATTTTATTGATTTTTTACAGAGAGGAAGAGAGGGATAGAGAGTTAGAAACATAGATGAGAGAGAATCATCAATCAGCTGCCTCTTGCACATCCCCTACTGGGGATGTGCCTGCAACCAAGGTACATGCCCTTGACCGGAATTGAACCCGGGACCTTTCAGTCCACAGGCTGATGCTCTATCCACTGAGCCAAACCGGTTTTGGCCTTTCTTTTATTTTTAAAGTAAACCCAAGTTCTCTTCAGTTGTCATTCTGTATTTAGTTGGTGTTTGGACCAATCACAAGACCTTATATTTCTATTTCATTTCCACTCTGATGGGACCTATCTCCCCCACATACGCCAGTGGCACGCCACTGGCTACACCAGCTCTTTTACTCATACAATAGCACCTAATATATGATTCTGGGCCTTAGCCTCATTCCTTTCCATGTATGATCTCACTTAAGTCACACAATATCATTTTGAAATAATTAGTATTTTGGCACAGTTTTTTTGACCACATAAGAAGACATTCATTGTACTCCCCCTCATAAATACTGTGCAACATGAAATAATAACTTTGTGAGCAATTATTGATATTCTTTAGGGCTATAATTGCCATTGGTGCCTCTCTTCGAATGCCTTCCAGAAATCTTCAGAAGTCAGAGGTAGGGAGAAGTAGCTGGCTACTAACTGAGAAGAGTGGAGGAGGTATTCTAAATGTTCTATTACTGACATCCCCTTCCTTGGAGACGGTTCATACATCAGAGCAATCTTTTGAGGGTGACAATGGGCAATGGATGAATATATGAAAACATTTGGTAGAGGCATCATTGAACCCTGGGAAGAATGGAGGCCCCAAATGTTCTTATTTCTTAGGGAAAGGGACAGCACGATTGACCCACTTGAAAATTCTCTCCCCAGTTCACTCTTGGCATCGGATTTGGCCTCAGACAATTGGACTTCTGTAAAGCAGCCAACACTCTAAAGCTGAAGAGACCCTTGAGCCCACTTTACATACAAATTTATCTTTTCTTGGAGATGGGATCTAATCGATCTGCTGAGGCCAGGTTTGGTTGAGCTGCAACAGGATTATTTTCCAGAGCTGAAGTGAGTTTGCCAATGAGACACTCCACTCACTTGTTATGGTATCAGATAAGCACCCCCATTCACCAGTGGCAGGATTTTCTAAATTTCCTTTGTAAATCACTTGTTTGCACCTCAACTAAACATTTTGCCATAGTGGGGGGTGGGGAGAGGAGTGACACTGTAGAGTTAAAGTTTATAGGTTATCCCACACTTTACCCACCATGAAGATAAAATACATAATCTGATGAAAACTGGCAAAAAATAGTACTCTTTCAAATGTATTATTAAGAGCTGATATTCATCACACTAAATATCAAATGATGGAAAGCATATTGGGCATTGACAGAGCAGGACACCAAGTCCTGGAAGGTGTTTATGGCAACATCATCCCTTTTTCACACTTATCTACTAAGACAACCTCAACGTCCAACAATAATGGAATAGATAAATAAACTATATGACATATCTACAGCTATAATATTATGTTTATGAGAGTTATGTAGCAATGTGGAAGACAGTATGATTATAACTGTCAAAAAGCTTTTCTGAAATGAAGAAATTTCAGCAACAAGGTAAATAGAGTAAGAGATTCTGTTACGTTGGTGGAACAATAGTGATTTTTTTTTTTCTGTTTCTTTAATGCTCTATCAGGTTTGTTGTTAAATCACTCTAATAATTAAACAAGCTTTTGAAACATCTAATTGAAGGCCTATTGCAGTCCATGCAATAATCTAGAATCCCACTGTGTACAACCTAATATACAGGATTTTTTCCTTCAGATTGTAAATTAAATGCATTGGCTAGATTAGGTCAGCCATGTGTGATCTTCCCAATTATCCCTAAAGTGTTCCCTAGCACTAGGAAGGAAGTAGAAGATGGGTTTGAATCCCAGGCCTTAATTTATAGTGTTGTTGTGAGCAAGTTATTCAATCTCTTTTCAAACGAATAGTGCTGACATTTCCAGACTACAAACATTATTATTATTAGTGATAACATTATATTAAGTGCATTCAATGGCTCTGGTATCAAAAGATGCATCTTATTCCTTCTCCAAGTATTTACTATGAATCAGTCACTTTACATAAAAACCTCATTTACCTTGCCTTTTGTAACAACTCTCTGGCGTTATCTTTATTTTATAGACAAAGCTGAGAGATTTAGTAACTTGCTCACTGCCACACAGTGACTGAGCAAGGATTACAACTTCTTTGCTCTGATTTCAAAGCTTGAATAAGATTAAAACAGATAACATTTCCAAAGCTCCTAGCATTATGCTGATATGCAGTAAAAATTTAGTAGGTGGTCAATCGGATGTTGATGGTGGTCCCTTGCCCAGAATCCAATTTTGGTTTTTAGAGCTATTTGATTACTTATAGATTCCTTTCTATGAAAAGGTGCACATTTAAGCTGGAATATACAATGCCGATACCACACATGTCCTCATCACTGGGGCTCTGAGTCACTAAGAAGTGATTTCTGTTTCCTTCTGGCAGTATCATTTGTTCTCACATGTATCAGCAGAGTAGGTAGATGGCATGTTTAATGAGCCTTGGCAGCTACTGTCACATTTCAGATACACCTCTTGAAATCCATACAGCTTCCTCAAGATGGGAACCCAACACCCAGCAACCAGTAGGTCCCTGTGCTCAGGGAAGCTTCTTAAATAGTGGGGGCCTATCCTTAACTCCTACTCCAACTATTACTGACCCTTAATTGATACTCCTCCTACTTCCCTCCTCAAAGTGGAGGTTACAGGGCTTCCTCAGAAGCAGACATGGATAGGAGCTGGAAAATTTTTTTTTTTTAATTCCTACATCCTCAGAAGGACTCGAGAATAGATTAACTTGCATGGTTGAGTCAATGGTCAGTGAGGGGTAGTATGCAGGATGAAAAAGAGGGGTGAAGGAAAAAGAGGAGTTGAAAGCATCTTCCATACACTTGAAACATCTGAAGCCCACCTTCTCAAAGCTTTTTCTGCCTCAAAGCTCAATCTAGTCTGCAAAAAATTTCCCCTATTTATTTATTTATTTATTGTCTAAAGTTTTACATATGTCTCTCTTCTCCCCCAGCCCCCATTCCCACATGGGCCAGCACCCACCATCCCAGTGTCTGTGTCCATTGGTTATGCTAATATGCATGCATACAAGTCCTTTGGTTGCTCTCTAACCCACCCTCTCCCTGCCATTTGTCTCTGGATCTATTCTTATTCATCAAATTATGTTGATCATTATATCCCACATATGAGTGAAATCATGTGATATTTATCTTTCTCCAACTGACTTATTTCGCTTAGCATAATACTTGATGAAACTGGAGAGCATTATTCTGTAACATTTTTATCCCTCCTTAGAATTATATCCATCCCTACGCTCAACTTCTTAAACTCCACCCCCACTCCCTTCTTAAATGCAGCTTTAGCTTTACCTTGTAGTGACATGTTTTTCTCTCCAGAGGGAGGCAACAGCTTCAGGGAAGAAAGGGCACAGATTAGGGTCTTCTCTCACTTTACCATTTTTATAAAGGGTACGATTTATTTTCCTCTAACTGAAAACAGATGAATAACAACTAATTGGAGCTGTATGTAAGGTGCTGCAAAGTATATCTCAAAGAAACATAATCTTTTCCCTCATTGTCCCATCTACTCACCAAACTTGGTGACTGCTAGAAAAAGGGAGAAAGGAACTCACTACAGACTGATTCATTTGCCTCTCAGCATAACCATTATAGCTTGTCTCAATTCAGGTTCTTATAAGGGAATTCCTTGTATCACATGATCTAACGCATTTAGGGGAAATAATAAACAACATAAATTGATGAACAGAAACAAACCCGGAGACAGAGAAGCAGCGATTAGACTGTCAAACCTCAGAGGGAAGGGAGGGGAGGGTGTGGGCAAAAGGGAGAGATCAACCAAAGGACTTGTGTGCATGCATATAAGCCTAACCAGTGGTCATAGACAACAGGGGGCGGGGGTACATATGTGGGGACGGGTTTGGGATGGAAATGGGGGGTTGAGGACAATTATGTGATACCATAATCAATAAAAAAATTGAACAAAAGAAAAAGGGTTGCCTTGAAAGCACTTCTTAATTCCTAGAGTAGAGGTGAGGAGAAAAAAAAATGAGTTGTGGGGCAGTTCAGCCAGGAAATATTCATGCAGTCACTCTCTTGAACACAATGGTACATATTGAGGAGGTAGGGTTGGGGCTGGGTTTGCAGCGAGGATTGGGAATTGGGGTGGAGGCAAGTCTAGAAGGTAGTTTGAAACTTTCTTGTCTGGAGTATTACACCTGAAACCTGGCTCTCATTAACACTGCCAGGAGAAACTGCACAGTGAGAATTGGACTTAGGGTCTAATTCTTCCGGGGCTGCAATAGGCTGATCAAAACATCATCCTAAAAAAAGAGGGGCTATTTCAAGAGTGTCAGACAAACCAGTAATGAGGAAAACCAGCAACTCAATCTGTTGGCTTTAACCCCTGAACACCTTGGTTGAGAAAATCTAGGCTATATGAGAAGGGGTGGGGGAAGGAGAGTAAAGTGAGGGAGGGAGGTAGCTAACCTTTGCGTGAGCATTTGCTATACATATTAACCATTAGGCTTCTGCTTTCCATATTTTACCTCCTTCAGTCGTTTGAGCATTTCTAAGGCAGATGTTAGCATCTCCAATTTACAGATGAGAAAACTGAGGTTAAGAGAGATGATGTAACCTTCCCAAGATCACCTAGCAAGTAAGTAATGGAACTGGGATAAAAACTCAAAGCTGTCTCACTCTAAAACTCCTCTGCTTCCATGCAAAAGATGAAGGTCCTGACTTTTAAAGGGTTTTACTCTTTCAGGGAAACCAAGATCTCCTTTAATAAAATTCACACTTTGGTGCCCTGTTCCTATAGGTCCTTGTTTTTAGGGTGAAAATTTTTGTTTACATTTGGCAGTAATGTGGGTTTTTAAAGCATTTTTTTCCACTTTAAAATTCCTCATATAATATTCATGTTATGGGCTTTAAAGAGAGATGCATATAGTGGAGATTTTAAATTCCAAAGAAAAATGTGTGTGTGTGTGTGTGTGTGTGTGTGTGTGTGTGTGTGTGTGTGTAAGTGTTGACAGGGGTCCTGGTAGCTTTTTCCTATCCCACCATTTATATGGGTTTTGAGGGAGGAGTAAGGATAACCTTTCATTATACTAATCTGGTTCAGAACTGCATTTTTGGAGCCACAGCCCTTGAGCTTTTGGCTTCTTCAAAGTTGAAGTTTGTTTCCCATTTTACAGGTAGGAGCACTGAGCTTGAGTAAACCAGAATCAGCAGAAATCCAGGTGGGACTTCTGGGTGGGACTAAACAACAGGATTTAGATAGGTGGTCCAGTGGTGTGGGGGTAAGGAGTGGGAGGCAGAGAGAGAAACTTCAACATGAGAGAGGAGGTCTCACAGAGACTGTGAGGGAGTGGAAGTGAAGCTGGTATAGAGGAGAGTGAGAAGGTGTCAGGCTGGTTCCATACCAGCAGGGAAGCCACGTTCCTGAAACTAAATCCTTGGAGACACCAGAGTTTGCATGAATTTTTTGCAGGAATTTACCAAGGGGCTTCAGCTAGTCTGTGCCCTGGGGTGGCTTTGGACTGGCTTCTCTAGCCTTTTTCTTTTCTTTTTTCAAATGGAGCCTTGCTGGCTACATAGTAGTTTAGAAAGTGTTTTTCCTTCCCACCCAGGATGAGATGCTGACCTGGGCCCAGCTAGGGGGAAAGCTTTATGGATGTTCCAGCTGCTTCTACTCCGCACACCAGGCTCATTTGTGCCAGTTGAAAGGGCACGGTAATAACAGTAGCAATTTAAATCGTGCTTCTCACTTCCCCCATGAAAAGTGGTGCGGTGACTCACCACTGTTGAATTGTCTCTCTTGATGCACCTCCTGACCCCTTCATTGGAGTCTAGGCTTGTTTCCTGAGAGCTGAGCTGGAAATCAGAGTTTCCAGCGGCCCTATAGCTGTGACTGAGTCTGAACCCCCAAATAAATGTGGTCCCCAAAATGCCATGCTTTGTTTTAATTTGGATTTCTCAGATGAGGCTGCTTAGAAGGCATTAGAGCAGCATGATCCCCATTACACAAGCACAGTGCTCCCCTCAATCATGAATAATAAACAATGGGGCCCGTTCAGGATTCTTTCCTTTTCCTTTTTTAATTAATGTATTTATTTTTCAGGATTCTTTTCTTAAGAGGTCTCTGCTGGTTTTTCCTGTGTGACATTTGAATTGGAGATGACTGATCTGCTTTAAATTTACCAATTTATAGTGGTAATACTATAAAGAAAGGTCTAGGGGAGCTGTGAAATCATTCCCTTACTCAATCCTAACCCTGTCACCCCCATTACCCTCCATACCCAGTTCTCTTGACCCTGTGTCTAGAAAATGCTCATTCTCTGCTTTCTTTCAGCACCAGCCTAAGAAGAGCTCCCAGAACTGGAGCTGGTGAGGTGCTTATAAGCCTAGGGTAATTACAGATTCTGAGGTGTCAACAAAGCAAGTGATTAGGTGGCTAAGGTATCATCTATCTGAGAGACAAAGAAAGAAATTATGCTGAGCACTCCTGGTGCTGTCAGTAAACTTAAAATAAACATTTGTTGGGAAGTGATACTGTTTCATAGGGACTTCAATGCCTAGAAGGAATCAGGGGACTCTTGGTGAGGCTGCCTGGTACAAAAGAAAGTTTTAGAGAGCATGTCAGACCTGGGTTCAAATACTAGCTTCCTCCTACTGGCTGTGTGATCTTGAGGAAGTTTCTTAACTACTCTGAGTTAGATATATGATGTGTAAAATCTATCTACCTCATAGGGTCATTGTGAGGTCTCAAGGTGATAATGTATAAGGAGCACTTAGCACAGTGCCTGGTACACAGTAAGTGCTTAATCAATGGTAACATTATTACTAGGATCACTATTACTTTTCTCACTGTATAACAGGCATTCTCTACAGGACCTCAGAGTTTAAAAGGAGAGACAAAAAATTGCAGTTATGTAAGATCATGTTATGAGAACTATGAAGAGTCTAACTATGTTGGCTCAAAGGAGAGAGTCCTCAATTGGGAGGGAGAGGTATAGTAAAGTAGAGAAAGTTTTGTGAGTCTTGAGTTAGGTCGGGAGGCTCAAGGGTTGGGGGGAGGGTTGTCAGGCAACTGGATCTGCCCACACCATTCCAAGGAGGTGTGAAATAGCCAGGCCCAAGAGACAATAGTAGAGCACAACCTGATATTTCCTGGGGTGAGAGAAGTGACAAAGAATCTTTCCAGTTTACTCCCACCACCCCCTGTCCCAAGCCCTAGGATTCCTACCTGGCTATCACGTGCAGCACCCTCCACTTCTTTCTTCCAAGCAGCCAGGTAAGCACACACCTTGCCCCAGCGGGCAGCGCTCAGCGATGGGGTGGGCGGGGTATGGGGGCAGGCTCAGACCCCGGAGATCCAGCCGGCAGATCCAGCCTTCAGGCGACCCTGCCCTGGTCGCGGGACCCTACTTCCTTCCTCCTGCCAATCCGGATGCAACGCCCCCAACCCAAATTAAAAACAAGCAAAAAACACACAAAAAATCCACCAGGCACATGGTCACCTGGATTCTTTAGATGACCCCAGTGCTTTCACACACCACTTGCACACTCACACGGCAACTCTCCCCCACAAGACACACACACAGTTTCCAGCTACACACAGTGCAGCATATACACTGCCCACATACATCCCCACCATACACATGAACACATCACACCCAAAGATACATACATACTTCAACCTCAAATACATAAACCTTTGAACACACACACCTTAAGCAGGCTAACATATAAAAGCACCTTACTCATGAACACACACACACACACACACACACACACACACCACACCAAACACCACCCATAAATCTACATTGACACAACACATCTCAGGGCAAGCACACACACCACAGTACGACCACCACCCCTTGCAGAAACATACCTTACATACACCCACATCCAGCCCACACCCACAGAATCACACTACAATCAGACAGAAACACAACCTGCAAGCATGCACACACAAACACCACACTAGCACATGCTCCATGTCCAAGCGTAAACCAAATACACTCAAAATCAAGTGCTCGGATTAAAACATGCACCGCACAAATACACTCCAAATCAAGTGCTCGGATTAAAACATGCACCGCACAAATACACTCCAAATCAAGTGCTCGGATTAAAACATGCACCGCACAAATACACTCCAAATCAAATGCTCGGATTAAAACATGCACCACACACACACACCCCACACCCAGCCACACACCGAATGAACATACAGAAGTACCGCACTTGGCGCGCGCGCAAACACGCTAACATGCATGCATACATACACACAGCCCGCCCCCTCCTTCCCTCCTGGCGGAAGAGGAGGGGGCGAGGAGGGGAGGAGGGGAAGGAAGGTAGGGGGATGGGCAAACCAGGAGGTGCTGGCAGAGATGCTCTTTTCCCTTTGACCTGGGGTTTGCCTGTTCCCCATTCCCAAGCCAGTGGGGTGAGTTGGGTCCAAGCAGGGTTCAGTCGGAACCCAGGAAAACTGGGAAGTACTGGGAGTCAGCCGGTGGGCGACTGGCGCGAAAGCTCGGCAGAGACCCTGATTCCGCGTACAGTAGACCCCGCCAGAGGCTCCTCCTCCCTGCACCCTCCCCAGACTCTTTACTGCTGTGACCTCTGCTCCCACCCTCGGGGGTGGGGAGGTGGGGGTTGCTTCTCTCCCCCACCCCCACCTCAGAGATTGGCCAATTGTTATGGGTGGAGGACTGGTTTCAACAAGGAGTTTAGATATGCAGACAAGCTTCTTTTTTTTCCGAAAACTGTTCTAATCCAGCTTGAAGATTCTTCATGGAGAGCTCATTATCTTGCAAAGCAGTTAATTTTCAACATAAAAGGCAATGGCTGTGAGAAATCACTGACACCGTGCTGGACACGTAGTAGGGAGTTATAAACGTTCCTCCCTCCAGCTTATGTCACCAAATCTGTCAGGTTTTTCTGCAGCCCAGAACTAGCCCCCCGACAGCTTTTGAATAGCGGGTGAGTTTTTTTTTGCCTTAACACACAAGCCCTCAGAACTTGTTAGGGAGCCACCGGCCATAGGGGGCGGTAAAGTCACCAAAGGTGTTTTGCACTTTTGGGGGTGTAGCGCCCTCAGGGAAACTCTGAGGTACCCGCCCACTGCAGCGGACTAGAGTCAATCCAGAATTCTCCGCAGCCAGATCACCATCTGGTTCCTTTTCTTTTCTAGCCTCTTTTCTGTTGAGATGCACAGCGGGTGAAGGAGAGGTGGAGGAAGAGAATCCCGACCGCTTCCTCTCATTGATGTGCAAAACGGCTTCAGAGCCATTTCTAGGTTCGAATCCCATCTATGCCACCTCGAGGCTGACTACCTTAGCAAGTCCCTGGTTTAGGTCGTGAAGTGGTTGTGAACTTTAAAGGAAGAAGCATGTAAAGTGCATCTCAGTTAAGATCCCAAAGATTTTTATAACCCTTTCCTCTCCATCACCTGCACCAAAGATGATTGCATCTTGGAGGAGGGATCAGAGGCTAAGATGGAGATGCCCCTCAGCCCAGAAAGGCAGCAGATGGATAGGGGTTCGTTTAGAATTCAATATCCTTCTGTATTTAAGGGAAGTGCCCGCACCAGTGATTTTAGCAATGGCATTCACTAGCCACAGTAAATAGCAGATTACAACCTAGTCCTCGGGACTGCAGTGAGGTCATTCTTCCCATCACCTCCATCCCTCTCAGGGACTTTCTAACTCACTCCCCTTGAATCCTTCTCTCCCTTTTCAAGTTTCCCATGTTATTTTTTAAACATTTGTAGTGAATACACATTGGGTGTCAGGGATATCTCCTCTTACTTATGTCTCCCTAATGGCTAACACAGTGCCCGACACAGCACAGGGTGTGTGCATGAGGCAAAGCAATGCCCTGGGTGAAATCCCTTGGAAACACCGAGACCTGAGGGCACAGAAGAGTTATTATTATACAGAATCTATACAGAGGTCTCCCCTAGGTACTATGAAAATGGAGGGTAGTGGTTTTTGGATAGGGAACTATTCCATTGCTTCTCAAAGCTCCCAAACTCTAAGCCTGCCTGGAAGGGCGTTGTCTCACTGCAGCTGAGGCTTCTGCAGTCAATTAAGAAGAAAGCCGCTTTCCTGGAGGGCAGAGACCCTGGCCAGCTAGAGGGTGAGTCACTGTCTCATAGCTGGGCAGCAGAGGTTGCACTAAAGTGGCAATGAATCAGTCCAAGATGGCATGGGGAGATTACCTGCGTGATGATGAGGCAGAAGCCTGAGCCCTTGAGACTGAGACTGTGATCGAGTGTCTATATAAATTTGCATAGAGTCAGTTCCTAACACTCCTCCCCACTTCCACCCCTACCAAGTCTAGAAAGAGCCCTGACAGCCTTCTCAGCAGAGGAAGTAGAGTGGAAAGAGCCCTTCCTGGGGGGGGGGGGTGTTTGGAAGACCTGGGTTCCAAAGCTGATTCTGCTACTTGCTGTGTGACCTTGGCAGGTTCTTTTCCTTCCTGTATACAGCAATAAAGGGAAGTTAAAGGAGAAAGGGGCTCTGTGCCAGGACTTGTGCTAACTTGTGCTTTCAACAATAAAGATTTTAAAAAAATAAATACTTTACCAATGCCATTCCACACACTCTTCCTCACACTGCTATGGGATGAGCATGTATCTCCCTATTTCGCAGCTGAGAAAACAGGTTGAGTGATATTCAATCATCCACCTTTTCTCTAATATATCATGCAGTCTTGTTGCATTTATGTTACCAAGGCAATCACTGTAACCCAAGCCAACAACCTGTCAGTCCTCTGCCTATTGGCTCCCTGTGCATTCAGGTTTACATCATGTCTCCCAACTGCCCCCAAAGCCAACTCATGTTGCTTTTTCAGCAAGGTAGCTGGCTACCTGGTTGGGTTTCTGTTTTCATTTTCCATGATGCCCACCCAACCCCAACTCAAATCTTTCCCTGGTATATCAGTCTAAAATCCCACATTAGAAAACAAGCATCACCAGAAAGATGCAACCCGATATTAATGCCTTATCACAAGGGTGAGAGAACTGGCTGCAAAATGCTGCAGTGAGGAAGGGGAGCAGAGCTTCCAGGGCCAGAAGGAGGAGTTTCAGAAAAACCCAATGGGAGAGGGGAAGAGAATGAATGCCAGAGACAAATTGGACTGACTTCAAACTGCCACTTTCTCCCTTTTCCCCCTTTCCATCATTTGGTGCTCTAAAGTAATGTGAAGAGGCAGCATCAGCCCATTTTCAGGAGGAGGAGAGGGAGAGACCCTCTCCTTCAATGGAAGGGAAACCCATTCTGACCATTTAAATTACATTCCTGTGCTGGGTAAGACTTATCTAATTACTGTGGATGGGGATAGAAAAAAGGAGGAAGGAAAGCAAGCATTTTCCAGGTAGTGATGGTGATAGGTATTTAAAGAGCGCCACCAATGCTGCTGCCAGAGCCAGAAGTTCTTTCCCTTTTCTAGGGAATAAGAGAGACTTGTCATTGAGCTCTGGATCTTACTTCCAATCTAGGTCCCTGAAAGCTGTATTTCTGAGCTTTTGGTGAATAAGTTCATGTCTTTTTGGGCTGCCTCAATACCTATGTATGCCTGGAGTCAGCAGCTCAGTATGTCTCTTACTTTTTCTCTTCCCCTCCTTCTCTCTCTCTCTCTCTCTCTCTCTCTCTCTCTCTCTCTCTCTCTCTCTCTCTCTCTCTCTCTCTCTCTTTTCATAGGCTCTGCTTCCCTCTCCTTCCTTCTGCCAGGCTCATGCATAGTCTCTGACATTCTTACCTATCTTTTCCATTCCTTCTGTGTCAATAGCACTATCCCCCTTTCCACCATTTACTTCACATAGGAGGGGAGGAAATTCAATTGGGAAGGGGTATAGTTGTGTATTTGAAAATTTTCCCACTTGAGATCTTGCATTTTTTAACCTAGTATTGCCTTTGTTGTGTCAGATGAGAATATTTAGTGCTTATGAATAATATTTTTTGTTTGGCTAAATAGTAATTTATATGATTATTGGGCTGCAGATTAGAAGGCATTTTTGGAATATGTATTAGAAAGTAAGATGGTTGGGGCAGGTGTGGGTAGTTTTCTGACCTCTCCAGATGCCAATAAGATAGGAAAAGAACTATGAAGACTATAGGTTTGTGTGTGTGTTATGTGTGTTGGGAGGGGGGAGTAGGGAGGGGAGAGATTACTGAGACCATTCTCATCCAGATGTATAGAGCACTTTGTGATTAGTTTCTGTTTGTTCTTGCTGATCATTGAACTTTGAACAAGATGATACTTTTCTCTCTGAGTTTGGAAGAGCTGAGTACTTGGATAATATCAAGGAGCAAGAGTAGGGCAAGGAGTAAAGGGGTTGTTCCTTGTGTGCAAAGGGCCAACAAGGGATGTTCTGGCCCTCAAATGCCATACAAGTCAGGGAACAAGGGAAGAAATGAAGGGTAGCAAAAAGTGTGTTCAGCTGGGATCCAGGAATGACTGGCCTTCCTTTTGGCTCTACCACTAATTAGATCTGTGTCCTTTTGTAAGTTTCTTAGCCATCTGCACCTCCAGATCTGCCTTTCCTTTACCTGTAATGTAAAACTGTATGTCATGGCCAGGGGAGAGGAAAGTCAGAACATTGAGAGGAAGAGATTCTTGGGCTGAATTTTGAAGGAAATATCAGCTATGGATAAAGAAAGAAAAGCTCGTGAGGGTACAATGACAAACAGTGGGTGTATTCAAGGGAATTTAGCAAACAGGTATGCGTAAGGCGATGAGCTGGCTGCCACGTGGAAAATTGCAGTGAATCAGCCCCCGCCCCTCCAAGGAAAGCTGTACAGAGAATCGGGGAAATCTGAGCAGCAGATCTAAGCACTAGCAGCGCTAGCAGCACCAGCAGCTAGTCACAGAACAGACTGTGGCCGCATCGCAGGACTGACTAGCAGGTAATGCCACCACTATTCCCTGGCAGGATTAAGAGAGTCACCAAGAGATAGTATAGGGACAGGGCTTTAGGTTCCTGAGTACACAGCCTATTGAGGGGCTAGAGTGGGAGGTGGGGGCACTCCAACTGGACTTGAGGAAGGATGTGGGGGAGAGAGGAAGCTTGAAAGTGCTGAACAAGTTGCCCATGTTTTTAGACAGGCAAATGCTTTAATTTTTAAAATTCTCCCCAGGGATAGGCTCAAAGAGTGGTCTTTGGTAGCCATGGGGCTTTACTTACTTTCAGGTTCTATGCTTGCTCAAGCCACTTAGAGGCAGGGTATGCATGGCTGAACCTGGCCAGGGCCAGCTCGGCTGCCCAGGGGCAGTCAGGGGCCCAGGACTACCCTCCCAGACTGAGGGCTCGAAGTCATCTGCCAGAGGGTTCCTGCCCCTCTCTTCCCATTGCCACCAGTCAGGGAGCCCACCCCTGCAGGGGTGTGGGGCTGGGCTGAGGCTCTAATAAAGAGGGAGAGGGAGACTTGCTTAATAATCTCCCCCCTCTGGAGCCCTGAAGTCTGTGGAGCAGAGGTAGTGCTCTCTTTCCAGCTGTGGACAGAGTCAGCATGGCTCTGTGTCCTAGAGTGGGCTAAATCCTGTAGAAGAATCTAGGACTCTGCAGATGTGAGGGCTGTGTTTCTACCTTGTTCTTAGATAAGCAGGATAATAATAAATTACCCTGGTTTTGTTCAGAGCTTGGGTATGGTCTCAGACTAGTCCAAGGCCTCTCAGCTGCTTAGTAACTAGGCAGGCTTCCAGCCTGACTCCTGGTCTAGGGCTTTTTTTCACTGCATGATAGCCAAGACAGTGGTCTAATTTTTAAGAGGGATTGGTAGGTAGACAGACAGGTTTTCATGTTTTTTAAATATGGTTATTATAATGTAGTTTTAAAATACTGTTCCTATCATGAAAACTACTGGGAAACCATTTCTGGCAGCCCCAATTCCCTCTGACAATCACTCAGATAGGATTTTGAAAAAACAAACAAAAAACAAACAAAAAACCATGCAGAAAATTGAATGCTTTTTGGGGAAGATACAATTTGTCAGAGAAGAGAGAAGCAGGTCAGGTTGTGGAAACAAAGATGGAGGAGGAGTAACAGCACAGATTCTGAGAACAACTTTATTCTGAAGGTTTCCTTGACAGGCATCTGTCCAGATGGTTTATGGAAGTGTTCCCATTAGTCTTTTCTCTCTCATTCCCACTTTGTAGAAACCCAAGCTGTGGTCTTGGGGCAGGGAAGGTGGGGGGAGAGGGCAGAGGTGGGGCAGGAGAGGTGGGGGGAGAGGGCGGAGGTGGGGCAGGGGAAGTGGGGGAGAGGGCTATGGTGGGGCAGGGGAGGTGGGGGGAGAGGGCGGAGGTGGGGCAGGGGAAGTGGGGAAGAGGGCTATGGTGGGGCAGGGGAGGTGGGGGAGAGGGTGGTGGTGGTGGTGGTGGTGGTGGTGAAAATGCTTGATAATCCTCCCTTTAATCCAGAGTCTCATTTATCTTTTTCTCTCTGTTATAGTGATTACATAAGAGAGATCGACTCCCTCCCTCTCTCTCTCTCTCTCTCTCTCTCTCTCTCTCTCTCTCTCTCTCTCTCTCTCTCTCTCTCTCCTCTTTCTCTCTCTCTCTGTAAAATGCATATGTGAGGAGCATGAGGATGCATGTGTGCACAGATATCTATCAGAGGGAACATGTGTGTCTGAAAGGGATTGTGTCTTAAAGAGGGAGGCTTACAGGACCAAAGGAGTTGAGAGGATGGGGAAAATGAAAGAGAGTTTACTGAGTTTATACTGAAAACCTTCAACTGAGTAAGGGTCTGCTCAGAACTGGTGGACCCGAGGAAATCGTCAATTTTTAATATTGCTTAAAGGAACAAAGGAGAGAAAATGTATTTAAATTAGTTTAGGGAATGATGAAGTTATGCCCATGAGCCATTCTCGACAGTCTTTCAGACTATTGTTATTTATGAGACCTTCAAGTAGGTTGTAAAATCCCAAGGGTAGGAACTGGGATTTTACACTCCAGATGGCTCCCCCTTTCCCTCACCATGCTTGCATGGATGGCTTGCACACTGTGCTGAGGAAGCCGAAGGTAGGGACTAAATCTCTTTTGTGAGCCTGTTAACTTTTTTCTAAATCCCACGGTCTATACTAATTCTCCCACCCCCACAGTTAGGCGACTTGCATATCTGATTATGAAACAGTTCAAGTCATCCTGCTAATAGGATATAAGTACCCATTCTTGCATTCGAAAGATGGTGCAAGGGCATTTTTCAATAGAGGCACTATCTGCCTCATTCCAGATAATAGCACTTTTCCTCAGTCTTCCTCTCAAATTTGACTCTCAGGTATTTTGGAGAGCAATTCCTCACCTTGCTACACTTTGCAGGTTTCTTTAATTCCACTCTATTTTTTATTTAGTCTTTAACACAGCCATACCTAATGATTCTTATTTTGTAAGGTAGTGGAAGTGAGACTCAGAAAAGTGAGATAATTAATTTCTCTAAGTCACATGGTTGGTGAGTGTGAACTTACATGTAGTGAAGCTGGGATTTGAACCCAAGTTCTAGTTCATACCTCAAGATTTTTAATAGGATGTCATGCTGTCAGCTTCGAGTGAGAGATGTTGTGGGAGGAATAAATAGAACTTTTGGTGCCTTTCTCCTCTATCTATTCCTCTCCTATATCTTTCATAATAGTCTTTTTCAAAACCATATACCTGTATCTTTATACTTATGTGCCAGTATATATACCTCTCTAACATCATCATCATCACCTATCTAATTTATCTGCCTTATAATTTTATCTAATTTATTAATCATCTACCTTTATTCTTATTTCCCAAGGACAGTGTGTATAAACAAGACTCAAAATCCAGTCACGCTGAAACAGGTTTGGCTCAGTGGATAGAGCGTCGGTCTGCGGACTGAAAGGTCCCAGGTTTGATTCCGGTCAAGGGCATGTACATTTTTTGTGGGCACATCCCTAGTGGGCGGTGTGCAGGAGGCAGCTGGTCAATGTTCCTCTCTCATCAATGTTTCTAGCTCTCTATCTCTCTCTCCCTTCCTCTCTGTAAAAAAAATCAATAAAATATATATTTAAAAAATCCAGTCACTTTCTTAGGAAAGAAGGTAATCTTGATTCAGACTGTTCCAGTTCCAAAAAGAAGATGTTGGTGATGCATACCAAGAAATAACAGTTTGGTGGGAGGGGTAAGGCCAAGCCTGAGTATATGTAGAGACAGGTGGTTCCCTGATCATATACCTCCATGGTATTTTTGTGCAACTTAAGGTAAGTCACAGCCTTTACAGAGCCCTAGTTTGTTATTATCTGTAAAATGGGGAAACATAACACCCAACTTACGTCCTTCTCAGGAGTTGGTGTGAGGATAAAGTGGCATGATTCATTTATTCATGAATCATGAATAGCTGTTTTAAATATAAGATGGTTATATTCTCTCAAAACCCTCAGAGTTTATAATCATGTGATTCACCCAACAAAATCTTGAACACCTAGTGTGTGTTAGGGTATGGAGATCATGGACGTATGAATAGGTTTTGAGAACATAAAAAGCTCAGGCATTTAAAAATTTTTTACCTCTTATTGGTGGAACATTTCCCTTTTTCCTTTTTCTGCCACAACATAATGGAAGCAGCAACCATAAGGAAAAAAAAAGATTAAATAATGTCACAGCTTGTGATGCCAGCACTATCATGCACTCTGACACATACCGCAGATATTAGTGAGAATATATAAATCTTGTAGTTGATGTCACATTCACATTGTTTATACTATCCTTTGGGATGTTTATAACATAAAGACTGACTTTCACAATCCTGAATTTGAGCTGTTTCTTTAGTAAATAAAAATTTAAAAGGGCATCCCACATTCTATAGAATGAATACTGTACTTATTTTACAAACAAGTTGTAATTTGTGTGGCTGTCTGCTTTTGGATATGATCTGTCCTGGCTTATGGAATCAAGTTTTGATTATGTGTCCCTTTTTATTTTAATTATCTAGCTATGCAAAATTTTGCAGATATTAAGATCAAAGGTGGACAGGACAGAGGAAAGAGCCTTAGAATTGAGAAGAACTGGGTTATTGTCTACAATCTGTTGTCAAACTGCCATGTGACCTTGTGCAAACCCCTGTTCCTGTCTGAGCTTCAGGTTTGTGAATTATGGAATGGTAGCTTTGGACTAGGTGATAGTCAAGGTCCCTTTATCTCTAATCCATTCTAATATTATCAACAGTTCATGAAGCATTCTTTTCTTTAAAGCAGAGTTTTTCTCAATATATTTCAACAATATACCTCTAGTTTGTGAGCTTCTGCTATGGCATGCTGGACTGACTCCGCATACTTAAGAACACTATCCCCAAATTTAATTATCTTGTAGCATCATCACTGCATAGGATAAAATGAGCCATTTCGTTCATTCTGCTGTCTTGCTGAAATGGAGGTTATAGGATAACAACTTAAAGGTTAACTCAATGCTCAAGGATGAATGAGATGATGTGACAGCAGACAAAATTGGTGCCCAAATGTTTTCATCTAGAAACCTGTATCTTTTTCTCAAATTGTGATAATTTAATGGGGAATGTCTTTATCTATTGTCACGGCCTATAGACATTTGAATAACATAGATGCAATGCCTTCTGGGCACCCAGCCCCATCCACTATGAATATCTCAAACTCGGAGGAGCAATCAGAGGCTTGGAGCAAAATTCTGATGATGGCATAAAATGACTAATTTTTAAAGATTCAAAAGATGGTATCAATGCAGTCCCCCCTTTTTTCTCTCACAGGGATTTACTAGTTATCACCGCACCATCCCTAACTATTGAATTGGGGCAATGGAGTTAATTAGTCCACCAAATTGTGAAGGCTGTGGATTTATGCCTAGCTGAGAGCATTTCTGTCCTGGCAATGTCAAAGCAGGTGACCTTTCGGACGTTAATTTGTTCCTCCATCTGTGACATGCATTTTGGGAGGACGTGTTTCCCCTTTTTGAATTGCTGGAGACTTGATCTGGTTGTGCCTCTGCTCTTTGTTCAAATTCTCTCTCCTGTATCTGTTTATATCTTAGTCCCTTTATCGATCCAAATGAAATTATACATTCTTTTTTTTTTTTAGTGAAAATGTAAAATTGTATGGTTTGAAGGAAATACATTTTGAGACATGTTACTAATCTGAATAATAGCATTTGAAAACTGACTTATGCAGATATTTTTTTCTAAATTTTTTTTAAGATTATTTTTTTATACTTGACCCTAATGCCATCAGAGATTGAGGAAGAAAGATTTATACCCAACAATCTTTCAGGATCCTTTACCTGTTTTCATATAATTCAGATTTAGTAGAGATAGATGAGAGTAAGTCCTTGGATGTATTTATACAAATTCTAATTTTAAATGTTTACTTTTGAAACTTGATATTTTCTGATAAAGTCACGCCCACTGCAAAAACAAAAACAAAAACAAAAAAACCCCTTCATTATCAACATGTTTATTAAAAACCCATGCTAAATATCATACATACATTATTCATTTAATTCTCACACAGTTGCTAAAATGGGTACTGCATCATTGCCTCATGTTATAGAGGATGCTACTGAGACTCAGAGAACTCAATTAACTTTCTTAAGGTCACACAGCTAAGAAGTCATAAAGCTTGGCTTTGAACTCAGTTCCATTTAGCTCCAACTCCAGTGGTCACTACAGATATTTGTCTAAGGATATTGTTTTTGTAAGACAGGGCTTGCTTTGGTCTCTCTTCTTGAGTATATTTTTAATGTCCTGGTCACTTTAGGCCAGCACCATGTTATAAGGGGAGGGGGAAGACACTTTGGAGCAAGAGAGGTCTCTTGGAAGTTAATTCCCTGTGAGGAACCCTTTTTTGTGTTCAGGTTAGCAAGTCAGGCCTGAGGGCAAATATTCAGATCTCAAGGACCTGTTAAGCAAATCTCTCAGTGTTAAACCTGTTTACTCATCCCCCTCCCAACACTACCCATCTGCTTCTTTTTGGGGGCACATTGGCCTTCCTAACCCTGCTTCTGTCGTGTATTCTTCTAAGTGCCTTCAGAGAGTTGAAGGTAAGCAAGACAGTGACAATTTCGCTTGCAAAATTGCAGCACATGATTGCTCTTAAGTTTAGCTCTGTATCTTTGAGCAGGAGGCAATGACAAACGGTTTATTCAAGGCGTTTGATTTCCATCAGAATTATAAGCATCTAGGCTGACTCATCTCTCAAAGGCTTTTCTCTCTCTCTGGTTGGTGTTGTTTTGAGCTTTTCTTATTTTTTTCTTACCTTATTTGAGTGGGGGAGAGGGATTGATATTCATCTTGATTTTTCGGGTGAAAGAACCAGCAGATGTGGTGAGTCTCGGCAAGAAGAAGTAGCTGCAACTACAGAACAGGTACAACAATATCTGAATTGGGGTAAGGGGAGAAGGGGGCTATGTTAGAAAAATGAAACCAGAGCTGGGCTGTGTGTGTCTGGATAAGACCCTTGGCTAACAGGTTCTGGATCTGCTATTGTGAATGGGGGATTGCTAGAGGCTTGCTCTGTCTCTGGTTAGGTTATGTGCATGTGTTTGGGTTAAAATGGACATTTTGTGGAATGCAGTTTGTTGATTGGGCTTAGGCATTCTCTTTGGGTTGAGGGGATGGTGTTTTGAAGTTGAAGGGTCTTTCAAAAAACCTAGGGTAAGAATTAAAAATCCATAGAGAGACTTCTCATCCTTTCTCATACTGCACTTTAGTTATCCAGCCAGCATATATTCTGACATGTGTGGCTTTGATCATTAAAAAAAATGGGAATATAGAATTTTGGAAACAAAAGTAGGGTGGACTTTTTTTGGGGTAGAAATCATTTATATAGATTGTTGAATGATAAACTCATACTTACCTTTTCTCTGGCAAAGCAACATTACCTAGTCTTTGACTCTAAGCCCCATTCCCAATAATATATAGAATATTATCATAAAAGTCCATGGGAAAGATAATCTCAGAAAAATGGCATATGACAACTTTCCTACTTGTCAAAAGGTTCATCTTGTTCCAAATTATCTTTTCTGTCAGGAACCAGCATGCATACACTCACTCAAATCATAAACTTCAGAGCCTTCTTAAATACTTTCCTTTTAATTACAATAAAAAATTCTCCTAAGTCCTGTCAATTCTACCCATAAAATTCATCCTCTGCTCCAGCTCTAGTGACACTTGACTTGTGTCAGCATCTCTTGCCTCTTGGCTGATGTACCTACTTCAGGCTCTCTACCCAAACCAGGATTTTCACTACTGTATGTGATTTTTCCATGTTGCAGCTCGGACTCTGTCACTCCCCCCTTAAAACCCTGCAGTAGTCCCCTATTACCTACAAGAGAAAGTGCAGCTCCTTAGCATGGCTAACAGGGACATTCATAAGCTCACCCCTGCCTATCTAGATTTATCTCCTTTATACAGCTTTAAGAATATAACAACCTTTCTCCCATCTCCTTGCCTTTGCACTTGCTGCTTGCTGTTCTCTCTTTCTGGATCCCTCCCTCCTCCCTCCTCTCTCCTCCCTCCTCCCTCCTCCCTCCTCCCTCCTCCCTCCTCCCTCCCCCTTTTACCCCCCCTGTCTCCAGGCAGACTTAGATGTTTCCTCCTTTCTGCTCTCACAATACTTTGTTTATATCTTGGCCAATTACTTATCACAAGGTTTTGTAAATTGTTGCTAACCTGTGTATCTCTTTCACTGCACAGTTAAACCATTTATAAAAAGAGTAGTATTATCTTGCTCATATTTGAATCTTCAGTGTCTGGTACAAAGTGTGCATTTAACACAGGTTTATTTTTATGGATAAATAAAATAGCAAAGGAGTTATAGAAGTGAAGATGTGCAAGAAAGGATGTTGTGTGGGTCCAGGCAGATCCCACTGGGGGATCCTGAGCAGCCTGGGTGCAGTATGAGATAGTAGGCACCATGTAAAAGGGACAGGTTTTCTAATACACTAAGACAAACTTCTCTTTGATCACAAATCCTGAATAGATACCCTTACTAGACTTTTCCTGGAAATGATGTTTGTTTTGGTACAAATGGATGTGTGTGTTTTTTTCATAAAAAATAATATAATCAAGTTGCACAATTTTTGGTAAATAGGTAAAAGGAAAACAAATTTCCACCACTGAATATAGATACTATATGTTAATATTTGAGTACATTTCTTTCGGTCTTATTTTCATCTGTGTTTTTCTTCATATAGTTGTAATCATAATTAATACAACTATATATTTTGTATTTGTGGTTTAAGAGCTCTTTGTACACATCATTTCTTGTGATTAACAGAGAGAAAGAGGGAGAGAGGGGAAATAGAAGAGGGTATAGAGGGGATAAATGAAGATAGAAGGAGACTTGACTTGGGGTGGTGAATGCACAATATACAAATGATGTATTATAGAATTGTAGCTTGAAACTTATATAATTTTATTAACCAATGTCACCCCAATAAATTCAATAAAAAATAAACAAAACATAATTTTCATGATTGCATAATTTCCCATACTGTGACCATTCCCTAATTTATATAATTATTCTCATTGCTGGGTGAACATTTTCCCCTTATTATTATTTTTTTACTCTTATGGCTCATGCAAATATGGTTTTTCTTGTCTGTAGGAAGATTTCATTAGGATAGATTCCTAGAAGGGAAATTACTGGTCAAAGGGCCTGGGGATAATTTTTTGGCTCAAGACTCAAGTACCCAGTTTGCTTTCTGGAAGAACTGTACAAACATACAGGGTTTCTTAACCTAGATGAAAGTGCCCTTTTCACCCAACCTGGACAACATTGAGTATTACCATTAAAAACTAAAAAATAAATTGCATCAGCATTTGAATTAATGGAAAAATATTACATTATTCTTGTGTCAATGTGCATTTTAAAACTGTGAGTAAGGTCTCTCTCTCTCCCTCACTCTCTCTCTTTCCAAATTAGGTTTTCTCTTCTCTGGACTGTCGGTTCAGGGCTGATTTCTTTTTACAGTTGTTTTTTTTTTTTTAAAGCAACCAGAGGCAGCTCTGCTCCAGGGTGAAGCCGCCTCCCAGTTTTTCCTCCCCCTCTACCAGCCTCCCCCCCCCCCCACAGTTCCCTCCACCAGGTCCAGTGACAATTGGATGATGCAGCCTTGATAATCATCAGATTCCAGAATGGGTGGCTGCACTTCTTTTCTGAAGGCAACCAGGACACGGTGCCCCAGAATCATGCCCCTTTTGCTGTTGATTTGCGGCTTCATTTTTTTAGTGAACGTCCTGGGAGGAGCCCCAGGACACAACCCGGACCGCAGGAAGATGGTATCAATACACAGTCTCTCAGAGCTGGAGCGTCAGAAGCTGCAAGAGACTGCTTACCAAGAACTCGTGGCCAGACAGTTTCTTTCTGAATTCAAGCCTAACCGAGGTAAGCATTACCCGGAGTGTGGCGTCCTCGCTCTTAAGCGAGTGGACCCCCCGGGGCAGGACGGGGAGAGTTGGGGGTCTGCTCGCGGACCCCCGGGGCAGGACGGGGAGAGTTGGGGGTCTACCCGCGGATGCCCGGGGCAGGACGGGGAGAGTTGGGGGTCTACTCGCGGACCCCCGGGGCAGGACGGGGAGAGTTGGGGGTCTAGAAGGATGGGGGGGGGGGGGCGGGGCACAATTCTGGTCTCAGATCTGGTCGGTTCTCCCGGCGCCCGGAGAACCGAGGAAGAGGGAATTGAAGGGTGTTTGTTGAATTGCAGAAGAGATTAAGATTGAGTTGGGTCAAAGGCTGGGAGTTTGAGGGGCGGCAAGTCGGACCCGCGGATGTCAGGGACAGACAAGTTGATAGAGCACAGGTGAAGAGACAGACACACCAGATGCGGTACTAGAAGGAGTCAGAGTGGGAGCGAGGCGCAGAGAAACACCCGGAGAGAGGACTGGGACAGACGGAGATAGTGCGGTTGAGAGACCGAGAGTAAGGGAGACGGTGAGACAGTGCGGGAAAGACACGCACCAATCTCTGCGATTGCGTAGAGCAAAGGCGGGAGGTGCGCTAGGAGCTCAGGGAGCGAGTGGGACCCAGCAGTGGACGGGGTTCGAGCGCGCCTGGGCTCTCAGGAGGTAGGGGGCTCAGATGAAAAGTTGAAGGGAGTTGGAGGGGGTCGTACTGGCGGGAGGCGCACCTGCAGTAATGTAAAGTGCAGGGAAGGCAGATTTGGAAGGCGCGCACAGGGGACACAGCCTGAAAGGAGCGACGCAAAGGGCGAGGAGACCCCGCAGGCAGCCGTGGCTGGTGGGGGGTAGGGGGGGTTCGAGCCTGGGGACAGCGTGGGTTGTTGCTTCTCGCGCCGCAGCTAGTGGCATCACAGGCGTGAGAGTGTCCGCAGTAACTTGGCAACTCTTACAGAGCCCTTCCCTTCCCTTCGCCTGTTGCACTGTCCCAATGCTAAGAGCCCTGGAATTTATGTTCTAAGCGTTGTGTTGAGGTACTAGTGGTGCATAACAACATGCGCCGTGCCACAGGGCGCCTAAAATTGCCTGGTTTGATTAAATTCTTGGCGTCTCCTACGCGGTACATAGGAGCAAGCCACTGTTAAATGGGGAAACTGAGGCTGGGAGAAATCAAAACACTTTTCGCGGGCTGGATAGCGCTGTTTAGCACCCCCCCCCCATTCTTGTGGATCAATGCATTGCGGTGCTTTAGTCACAAGATCCCATTTGTGTGTGTGTGTGTGTGTGTGTGTGTGTGTGCGCGCGCGCGCGCGCGTGTGTGCGTGTTTTTTTTTTTTTTTTTTTTTTCCCCATAGATCTCTCTGTTGACAGCCCAAACACCTTGGAGAACAGGTTTCTGATTCCAAGAGGACAACAGAGGGGTAAGGAGCTTTTGTATTTTCCTTAGGAAAGAAAGGGGATACTGCATCCCTTCCGTATTGTGCCCCTAGCTACTGTAGATTGGCGGTGCTTATTGCCCCTGGGGACACCCCCCCTCCCAATCCCCCCAGAAATCCAGTCAGGGAAGATTTCAGGAAATGGAGCACTAACTGCAGGGGCTCAAGAAGCGGTCCCATCAGATCTGCCTAAGCATTCCCCCCTTAAGATCCACCATAGGCTGATCTTCCTGAAGATATTTTCCTCATTGCTTCAAGGTAGTCACCCCCTGGCAGGACTTAAGGCAGGGCTCTTGAGCTCCATGGGGTAGTTGGGCGAAGCCAAACCACTGCAGGCTCTTTTTTGGCTCACTCACCGGGGGTGGGAAGGGGAGGGGGGAAGAGGGAGGGGGAGCGCTCCGAGTGTGGAGGCGTGGGGGTTGGCTTTGAAAGGTTGCTTAGAGGAGCGTCACAGCCCCTGCAGTCCCTCCTGATTTGAGCGCTGCTGAGCATTTACATTTCTCCCCTAGGCTCCTCAGCTGCATCACTCAAGACTTTTGGCGTTCGTCTGGAAGAGGTGCTGGTGAATGAGTTCACCCGCAGCAAGCAACTTGAATTAAGAGCCGCGATGCAGATTGAAGAAGCTACCAGTCAGGCTGCAGGCCGTCGCCGTCGTCGGGGAAACCTGGTGCAAAGGATGCAAAGGGTGTTTGGCCGCATCAGGCGCCTTTTCAACCGAAGACGGGAGGAGCCCTCCTTGCCCCGAGAGTTCACTCGCCGTGGGCGTCGAGTGAGTTAAACCTTCCAGGTTTCAGGCAGGGGCCCTTCCTGAGATGTTCAAAGTTGTGGGGCCTGAGGGTCAAGGCCTGTGTTCTCTGAGGGAGGAGGGGCTGAACAAAACATGTTGTAGGGATGTACTTGGCTTGCCACAGAAAGAATGTCTCCTATTATGAATGTGATGCAATACTCAGGAAGGTTTGAAGCCTTCTTCCTGCTTCCCCATTTTAACATACTCTGGGTTCTTCACAGGGTGCCATATGTGTGGATAGCCTGGCTGAACTGGAGGATGGGGCCATGCTGCTGAAGACCCTGCAACTTTCCAAAATTTCCTTTCCAATTGGCCGTCGACTTCTGGGATCCAAAAGGAAAATGAGCCTCAATCCGATTGCTAAGCAAATCCCTCGCGTTGTTGAGGCATGCTGCAGCTTCCTTGAGAAACATGGTAAGGGGACAAAAAGTGATGGTTAAATTAAAGTAGAAAACAATTAAAGATAAAGAATCATGTTCTAGAAATAGGGAGAGAAAAGAGATTGCAAGATGAAGGGCTTGGAATATTCCCTGGCCACCAGTTGGGTTCTGGATGCAGCTGGGAGAAGGAAAATACCCTGGGGAAGGGGATCAGAGATTCTTAGCATACCTGCTCTTTTCTTTCAGGCTTAAACACGGTGGGGCTTTTCACCATGGAATACTCAGAGGAGAGAGTGAGTAAGGTAAATTGGGTTTGTTTACACTATTGTTTTTTTTTTTTTTTAATAAGAAAAAGCAGGTGACATGGGGGCTCCCCAAATTCCTGAGGGGAGTTTCATGTAGCAGGCACAGAATATTGCCAGCTTCCTCCACTGAAGCCTGAAACTTAATGAAGAAATGACCAGAAGGAAGCCTGTGGTGGGCAGGGCAGGCAGTCCATGGTGTTCTCTCCTCTTTTATAGCTCCGTGAAGCATTTGATCAAGGTCTGGATGTGGTGTTTGATGAGAATCAGAATGTGCATGATGTTGCCGCACTTCTCAAGGAGTTTTTCCGTGACATGAAGGACTCTCTGCTGCCAGATGATCTATACATGTCCTTCCTCCTGACAGCAGGTGAGTCTTCTGCTCTCCCTTCTTCCTTGTTTGACAAGGAAAGGAAATAGTATAGGGAGTGTGGGGGTGTAGGGACAGAGCTCAGGCTGCAAGACCCTGGGAACTAAGACAGAATAAACATCTAAAGATGAAAATACCTCTTCAGATTACTTTCCTTCTGTATCTTAATAGTCCATTATAAGTCTGCCTTTGGAAATTTCTCCAGAGTTTCTTAAAGCTGTGTGTGTCCTCTCAGGATGAAGAAGAACCTACTTTCTGCAGAAGGTATTTTATTTTGATGAGAACCTTTCTTGTTTTGGGGGCTTCTGGGATCAAATCTATGGCAATGAGCAAAGAAGATGCCTCCTGGACTTCCTCCACAGCCTTCAGTGATTTTAAGCAGAATCACATTTCTCTTGGTTTTAGGATGCTGCCGAGTCTAGTCCCCTAAGCCAACCCTTTTTCCCCCCCTTCCTCTAGCTCTGAAGCCACAGGATCAGCTTTCTGCCCTGCAATTGCTGGTGTACCTGATGCCACCATGCCACAGTGACACCCTGGAGCGTCTGCTGAAGGCCCTGCATAAAATCACCGAGTACTGCGAGGACTCTATTGGCGTTGATGGACAGTTGGTAAAGAGCTCTGGGAAAGGGTACTGAGGGCTGTGGTTGGGGACATGTGTGGAAGTATATGAGAAAGACAGAGCCAGAGAAAAAGAGGGAAAAGGAAACAAGAATATAAAGATGTTTTCATTTGTATGACTTTCATTACTACTTTAGAATCAACCACTTTCTGCTTTGTTTTACCTAGGTTTTTGGCAACCGTATGACTTCCACCAACTTGGCCTTGGTGTTCGGAACGGCTCTCCTGAAGAAAGGGAAATTTGGCTTCAGGGAATCCAGGAAAACAAATCTGGGGATTGACCACTATGTTGCTTCTGTCAATGTGGTCCGTGCTATGATTGATAACTGGGATGTCCTCTTCCAGGTATTTGGAAATTTTGGATACACTTATTTCACAGCTCTCTCTCCAGTTCACAAGGCAGGGATAACTTGTATATTTCTTCCTGAGGGTGACCAAAGGTACCTTAAAGTCTCCGTCTAGAAATTCTTTCCACATTAGGTGTTGCCTTCAATCCTGGGCAACTGACAGAAATGAGAATAAAAATTTAAAAGATGTATAATGACACTAATTTGCTAATTTTATCCCCAGGTGCCACCACATATTCAGAGGCAGGTTTCGAAGCGTGTGTGGACATCCAGTCCTGAAGCCCTTGATTTTATCAGACGCAGGAATCTGAGGAGGATCCAGTGAGTATTTTCTTGGTTTGTTTATGCTTACCCAGAAGAGAAACTTTTGTGGGGGTTTGCATTCCAAGATCACCTTTTTGTTAACCCGTCCAAGCACACAAACTGATTTGCTTTTTCAAATTCAATCTCATTCAGGAGTGAACGTATTAAGATGGAGGAGGATGCTTTACTTTCTGATCCTGTGGAAACCTCTGCTGAAGCCCGGGCTGCTGTCCTGGCTCAAAGCCAGCCCTTTGATGAAGGTCAGTTCCCTGCTAGAGATCAGACCCTTGGTAAAGGTCAGGCCCTTGCTGAAGGTCAGTCCCTTGGTGAAGGTCAGGCCCTTCCTAAAGGCTAGGTACTAGCTGAAGATGAGCCCCTTGAGCAAAATGAATCCTCTCAGGAAGATGTGACAGTTAATGAAGAACTAGTATTTGAATATCTCAATCAAGGAGTAGTCTTTGGAGAAGTCCAAGGTCTTGAGATCCCAAATAACTTTGAGATGCAAGGTCCAACTCTTGACATACCAGAGCTTGATGAAGAAGATAATTATTATAACGAGGATGATGATGATGATACTGTGAATTTTGACGATCTTCCTCCTCTTGAGGATATTCTAGATTTTGATGATGAAATTCCAGAACTCATTGAAATCCCAGACATTGAAGAAATACCATATTTTGATATGGTCCCAGACCCTGAAGGGGTCCCAGATGTTCAAGAAATCCCAAACCCTGGAGAAATCCCAAACCATGACCTTGAAGAAGGACCAAATTTTGAAGACCACCCAAATCTCGTCCTTGCAGAAATTCCCTATCTTCATGTAATCCCAAATTATGAAGAAGCCTTAGATACTGATGAAATCCCAGATCATGCAGATGCCTCAGATAATGATGAAAACCCAGATTTGGAAGAAGACCCCAATCTTGAAGAGATTCCAGCTCTTGATGAAATCCCAAATGATGAAGCCTCAAATGATGAAGATATTTCAGACAATGAAGTAGCCTTAGAAGTCAATGGGATTTCAGACTCTTATGAAGACCTTGATTTTGAAGAAGTCCCAGCTCTTCATGTGGTCCCAAGCCCTGAAGAAGCCCCTGATGGTCTTGAAATTCCAAATCATGAAGAATCCCCAGAGGTTAATGGACTCTCAGACTCTGAAGAAGATCCCAATCTTGAAGAAATTCCAGCTCTTGATGGAGTCCCAAATGATGAAGAATCCTCGGGTACTGAAGAAATTCCAGGTCACGAAGGAACTCCAGAGGTCAGTGGGATTGCAGGTTCTGAAGAAGAATCCAACCCCGAAAAGGTTCCAGCTCTCCATGTGGTAACCAGCCCTGAAGACGTCTCTAATTTTGATAATATTCAAGATGAGGAAGAATCCTCAAATATGAGTGGAGTCCTGAACAATGAAGAAGCTTCAGATGCTGAAGAAATCCCAGGACATGAAGAAGCCTCTGATGTCAGTGGAATCCAAGACTCAGAAGAAAATTCAATTTTTGAAGAAGACTTAGTTCTTGGTGTGGTTCCAGAGCCCAAGGATGCTCAAATTCACAATGAAATTTCAGATTCTCAAAAATACCCAGACAACACTTTTGAAGAAGATGAAGTTATCCATGTGTTTCCAGAGCCTGAAGATGTCTCCATTTTCAATACAATTCCAGACCCTCAGCCAGACCCTGCTGTCAATCTTGAAGAAATGAATATGGAAGCAGTACCAATGCCTAATTATCTTGACTCTAAAATTCAGAATCCAAAAGAAATCCAGTTCTATAAAGAAGATGCCAATGTTACATTTCCTGTAGATACCACCCTGCTTAAAAACAAGTCTCAGACTGGTCAAGTAATGAACTACAAGCCTTTCCAGAATCATTGAAGATCGACTCCTGCTTTCTCCCCTCCATGAAGTGCTGTAAGCTTCTGGCTCCAGCTTTATTAGTCATTTGCTTAGTTAAATTAGTTAGGCTGCTTGTAGTGTGGTGGTGGTGGTGGTTGTTTGGAGGCCGCATTCTTCCCCACCTCCCAGGAGGTAATGTCTATTTGCTCTAAGCATGGGGTATCTGTCTAACTCTTTCTGTTCTCTAACCAAGCTCTTTTTCCCCCACCTCCAGCTTCCACAGTGAGCATAGTCTTAGAGATCTATATTCTGCTCTTAAGTTGCAGTTTTCTTACAATTCTAATGGGAATAACCATTTCTGCCCTAACTTCTTGCCTCATATTGTATTTGAGGCTCAAAATTAGGTCTTAGTCCCTTGGGTACTGTGCAAAGTAAGAAGTTAACATTGTTACTATTTTCCAGGTTCCTCTGAGGAGCCAGCTGTGCTTCCCGGCACTGCCCGTTCCCATGACGATGAGGAAGGAGCGGATAACCCCCCCATTCTGGAGCAAGATCTCCCATTGTTCCGTGTGCCCCGGGAGGAGGACGAGGACGAGGACGAGGATGAGGACGAGGAGGCCAAAGCTGGCATCGGCTATTACTATCCTTAGATGTTTTTCCTTCTATAAGGTGCCGGACAGGGGAAAAGGGTGGGAGATGTTATAGGAAAACATTTAGAGTGTGTCTTGAAGGTAAAGATCTGAGGATGAGGAATTCCACCTGATGCTCGGGTTCAGGTTGAGAAGTCCAAATACACTGCCAGCCCTTTCACTGGGGGTGCTTGGTCCCTTCAAATGGTAAAAGCAGACATGTTTAGGTGTCATGCCCAGGCTCCCTGGTGCTACCTTGCCTTTCTCTTTTACCCCTGATCCTGGCTTTCCCCCATTACAGCCTTTTCTTTCATTGATGTGACATTTGTGGTAAACGCCTGTTTCAGAGAAGCTCACAAATCTCGAGGTGCTTTCCCTTCCCCAAAGGAGATTGCATGTTTTTCCTGACTTTCTACCCTACTCCCAAGAGCTTAATTGGAAAGGCCCTCAAGAGGCATGCTAGGACGTTAGGTCAGCCTACTGACAGCTGACAAACAATTAATGCGAAATCATGTCACACCAACTCATAGCCGTGTCCCCGCAGCAACTCCACCACCTCAGGATATTTCTTTTTCCCAAATTATTTAGACCAATGGCTCGTCAAATAGCCACTCCCAAAATTATGTGCAGTTTTGCTCAGGGCTATCTCAAGTATAAGTCTAGCTAGCCTTTCTTTGGTCAAAAGTTAGAGGAAAAATTTGATTTTACCTTAATTTGTTTTACAGTCAGCTGGCATTCACACCCTGTCAGCAAAAACGGTTAGATATGGACATAGTTCCAACAAGTCAAACTCACCAGATTACAAATATTCTTACCTAACATCTCCGTAGTTCCTCTACACAGGACAGTACAAATTTGGGGGACATGCTTTGGTAATACACAGATATGGGTTACGTATGACATCCAAAATTATACCTGATATTGAGGGATAACAACTGCTAAGATTCATAGAATGAAGAATGTATTGTATTGAGGGATAGAAATGGATCACATATTGGGTAACAACCACAGAACTCGATGATTTGTGATTGTTAAAACTTCTCTGACATTTAATCATTAATAAACATCTGTGTTGTGAAAGCAGCTTACTGTGTGTGTGTGTGGTTTTTTTTTAAATTTAAAACATTGTTAGGCCTGACCCCACCCACCCCCATTTGCACTGAGAAAAAAAAGAAAGATGGAGTTTTATCTTCTTGAATAAAGATACAGAATCAAGTAGAAAGAAAGGAAAGAGCTAGAGAGAGAGGCTTATATTCTATGTTATATGTATGTCCAGGGAGGAGAGGGCGGGAGAGCCAGATGAGCCAGGCCTGGGCAGGTGGGGGGACCTTCACCCCTTCCCAGCGGGGCTGCGTTGGGGTCCCTGAGGCACCACCCGCCCCCCTCCCCCGTGGTTCCGATGCCCACACCCACACTGGGCCTTCAGCTCAGGTCCACCTGGGGGGCCCCAGTGGGGCTGTGCCTTCACTCAGCTCCACACCCCAGGCCCTGCACTTTCCCCCAGGCCGGGAGCTCAAGGGTCTCCGCCGGGCCCACGGCTCTGGGGGCTGGGGTCCCGTCTCTCCGGTGACATTCCCACGAGGCCCTGACACATGAGATCCCTGCCCTTCCCACAGACCCTGGGTGGGGGTTTGGTGGGGGTCCAGCTAGGGTCCCCCTCCAGTGCCTGAGGGTCTGGGGTCCAGCCCAGTTGCCAAGTGACCTTGACCCTCTCAGGCATGTGAGTGTGTGTGGGTGCCTAGCTGTTTCATACTCAACTATAAATGAATGAATAAAGGAGACAGTTTAAGACCCTGCTGCTCAGACCTGGAGTTCTGGAGGTTGGGGAGGGGAGCGCCCTGAGCATCACCCGGATTCGCCTGGCCTGGTCTCTAGAGCCGTAGCCCCTTAGTCACCCAGTCTCATGTGTCCACTGTTGAGCGCCCTCTGTCTATCCATGGGGAGACCCTCCCCCTTCTGGTGGGAGATGGGGGTGGGAGGTGACCCAGGAAGCTGTGCTGACCTCTCGGTGGTGTCTGCTAGGGCAGGGGGGCTGGTGGTCAGTCCAAGAACAGGTAGGGCCGAGCCGGGACGGTTTGGCTTATTGGACAGAACCTCTGCCTACGGGTGGAAGGACCAGGGTTCATTTTAGGTCAAGGGCACGGACCTCAGTTGCAGGCTTCTCCCTGGTCCAGGCCCTGGTCTGGGCTCCTGCAGGAGGCAACTAATGAATGAGTTTCTCTTACATGGATGCTTCTCTCTGTCTCCCCCTTTCTCTCCCACTCTCCCTAAAATCAATGGATGAAGAAAAAAACAGCCATTTCAGCCCTGGTGTGTGGCTCCCTAGGAGTGTCATTCCTGCACTGCAAGATGGGTAACAGGAGGCAGCCTGTCAGGTGTTCTCTCTCCCCCCCCCCCAAAACCAATAAAGTTCTTCTTAAAATAAATAAAATAAATAAAATAAATAAAATAAAACATTGCTGGGAAGCTCTGGCTGGAGCTGAAGTGGAAGGAGAGGTAGGGAAGAGGAATAAAGAAGAATGTGATATGAAATAAGGGAGAAAAGTGACATGGTATTAAGGGATGGAGTGATTGGAATAAAGAGGAGAGGGTGATGTGGAACAAGGGGATGGATAAATATTGGATAAAGGGGAGTGATGTGGACTAAAGAAGAGGGGGTGATTTAGAATAAAGGGGAGAGGTGATGGGGAATTAAAAGGAGGGGTGACATGGAATAAAAGGGTAAAATGAAAGAAAAGCAAAAAGGAGTAGTTGAATAAAGAAAATGGAAGAGTTAAAATGGAATAAATGGTTAAAGAAGGGTGACAGAGAAGTAGGAAAAATGAATGAAGCTTAAGAAGAAGGCCTTTAGAAATTGGGGTTGCGGGGGGGGGGGGGGGGCGGGGATTAACCCAGGAATTTATATGCATATATACATGGCCCATGGACACAGACAAATAGTTTTGTGAAGGCCTGGAAGGGGTGGGGATGGGGTGGAAGGGGTTCATGGGGAAAAAAGGGAACATCTGTAATACTTTAAACAATAAAGATAAATAAAGAAGAAGGCCTCTAAAGAGAAAGGAGGGGAGATGGAGAGATTACTAGGTATCCTCAATTGAGAAAATCCTCTTGGGTTGGCGAAAAATAAAAATCTAAACATATGGAGACATGATATCCAAGGATAAGAGAAGAATATGCTGCTGTTTGATTGATGGGAGCTCCAACCTTTCTTGAAAGCTTGAGACATCATGACATGCTTAGAAATTTCCCATTAGGGTTAGGACTCCAAAAAAGGGAATGGTGTGTATTATTTATTTTTAAAAACTTTTCTTTAGGATATTTTTTATGGATAGATCTTTAGACAGCAAAAATATAATATTTGGCCTCTCCAGTAATAATTATAATGGTAATTAACATATTGAGTTTTTAAAAAGTGTCTGACAATGCTAAAAGCTTTACATGCATAATTTTATTTAATATTTACAACAATTCTACCAAATACATGCTACTGTCATCCTTATTTTTTTTTTCTTGAGAAAAATTTGATGCAGAGAGGCCAAATAACCTGATTAAATTTCAAATGTGGTTAATGGAAAACAGCTAATATCCAAAGCTGGGGACTTTAAACTAGATTATACTAGTCCACCAATTTTAGGATTCTTCATTGACACAAAGATGCATTGTGATATCTGCAATCAATATTTTTTGGATAGAATTTGAACTTTTACAAAGTAAGCTATAGGTTCCTTCCTAATACTAGTAGGTTGTTTCTTTCCAGATAGAAATTATAAGAGAATAACTATTATATATCTGGCATACCCTAGCAGTTGTATCTATAACCACTATATACTAAAGCCAATGAAAATGTAGAGCTCATCCATTTCAATTTTCTTGTTATATTAATTGCCATGCTAGTGCCCATAATATCTTACCTGAGTTCAGAGATCTGTATTAAGATCCAGGCAGGCCTTTTTATTGCCATTACAGGACTATATGGGGCAAAAATAGTAAAATATGTCTTTGTGCTTTTCCCACTCAGCTTAAAAGCCGACAAATAAACCAGATGACAAACAGGAAATTAGATCATTTCACAATATTCCCTTGACTTCCTGGCCTTACCTGAAAACAGCTTTCCTCCTGATGCTATTGATTCCCCTATATTCTTCCCCAGTGCTGACTACTAATCAAGGGGTTGAGGCTGATAATGATGAATAGATGTTAGCATTATCTTCACTATTATCCATACTCTAAGGACCAGCTCAAAAGGCATGAGATTCCAAGTCCTGCCCTTATCTTAGGTGCCTTCAACAATATACACATGAAAAACCCATCTCATGCATGCTGGACCCACTTCCCTGCCCTTTAACTTCTTAATACTCTGACCACCCTCAGTCACCTGGCATCACTGAGCATGAATTCACTTCTAAAAGACAACTCTAATATCCCATTGTCTAATATCCGAACTCTAAATCTCCTAACAATGGCTGGGTGTCATGTCATTTGTTTATTTTTTATTTCATTGAGGTGTTCAGTGCCTCTAAGTCCTCCCTTTTCTTTTCACTCCTTTCCTTATCCAAGTAGGGTCTCAGGACAAATTGATTTAGAGCTTACTGCATCTTTATCCATGTGATCTCCAAATACATCTTCTGCTTTATTTCACCTCAGTTTTGGGTCCCTCCAAATGTCTGATTTCTTCAATCTTATAATAGCCAATGTGAAAGAAAGTAGTAGCACTCCAGATAATGGTGCATCTAATAGAATTTCCTACCTCAGTTGGCCTCTCAGACCAATCAGCAATCATTTTACATGCCCCACGTCATCTCCTTCTCTAACTCTCCTCCCATTCATATTTCATTTCTACATAGTTCTCCTCAAATAATAGTTCCTTTCACTTGAGTGGGCAAATATTTTCTCTCATTCAGTAGGCATGGAAGCCCCCTAGGTGTCCATTGATAAAGGAATGGACAAACAAGTTGTGGTATAGGTGTATACAATAGAATATTATTCAGCAATTACAAAGAATTGAATCTTGCCATTTGTGTCAAGATGGATGGACCTTGAGGGCATTATACTAAGTGAAATAAGTCAGAAGAAAAAGACAAATACAATATTATTTCACTTATATGTGGAATCTAAGAAAATACAAATGAAAAAACAAAATAAAAACAGACATAAATACAAAGAACAAGTTGATCATTTCTAGAGGGGATAGGAATAGAAAGATGGTTGAAAATGTGAAGGGGAATAAGAGGTTAAAACTTCCAGTTATAAAATCAGTAAGACATGGGGATGTAGTGTACAGCACAAGGAATACGTCAATTCTATTTTAATAACTTTGCACAGTGACAGATGGTTACTAGACTTATTGTGGTGATAATATTGTAAGGTATATAAATGTCAAATCACTATGTTGTACACCTGCAACTAATATAATATTGTATTCCAACTACACTTGAAAAAAAGAATGAAAAGTTCATATGATCATCTGAATAAATGCAGAAAACATTTGATAAAATTCAACATCCCTTCTATATAAAACCCCTCAACCAATGGGTATAGAAAGAACATACCTCAACATAATAAAGGCCATATATGAAAAACCTACATCTAGTATTATATTGAATAGTGAAAGATTGAAAACTTTTCCTCTAAGATCATGAATAATACTAGGATACCCACCCTCACTACTCTTATTCAACCTAATGATGAAATCTTAGCTAGAGTAATCAGACAATATCAAGAAGTAAAAGGCACTGAGATAGAAAAAGAAGAAATAAAATGTTTTTATTTGACAATTATATGTTTTTTTTAAATTCTACATTTTTATTATGTAATAAAATGTCAATATATTTTTCCAGTAAGAAGACTTACTGAAGAGTTCTAAGAATTACAAATTGTAAGAGAAAACTCTATTCCATGAAGGGAAATATCTGTTACAAAGTCTAGGATTTTGTTACAATATTATTAGCTATATTCCCTATGCTGTACTTTATATCCCCATTACCATACTTCAGCTACCACTATGTACTTCTTAATCACTTCACCTTTTCCACCATTCTCCAACTCCCTCCCATTTGGCAACCATCAAAATGTTCTGGGTATCTGTGAGTCTGTTTTTGTTATGCTTGTTTGTTTATTATTTTTTTTGGGATTCCACATATAAATGAAACCATCTGGCATTTATGTTTATTTGTCTGACTTATTTCACTGAGCAAAATACTATCTAGGTTCATCCATGTTATTGCAAGAGCAAGATTTCATCCTTTTTAAACGGCTGAGTCATATTACATGAAACTACTAGAAGAAAACATAGGGGAAAAGGTCCTCAACATTGGTTTTGACAACAACTTTTTTTTTTATATGACAGCAAAAGTAAACATGTGGGATTATATCAAACTAAACAGCTTCTATATGACAACAGAAATAATTAGCAAAATGAAAAGGCAACCTACCAAATAGAAGAAAATATTTCCAAAGAATATATCTGATAAGAGGTTAATTTTCAAACCATATAGGCACTCATACAACTTAACATAAAAATTCCATTAAAAATTAGCAGAGATAACTGGACAGAGTGGTTCAGTTGGTTGAACATCATCTGTACACCAAAGGGTTGCCAGTTTGATTCCAAGCCAGGGCACATATCTTGGTTGCAGATTCGATTTCTGGTTGAGGCACATACAGAAGACAACCAATCATTATTTCTCTCTCACATCTCATATCAACACCTCTCTCTCTCTCTCTCTCTCTCTCTCTCTCTCTCTCTCTCTCTCTCTCTCTCTCTTATTCTTAGGTGAAGATTAAAAAATATGAGCAGAGGACTTGAAGAGACATTTTTCCAAAGAAGACATACCAATAGCTAACAGATATGAAAAGATGCTATTTCTTGATCAGGAAAACACAAATCAAAACCACAATAAGATACCACCTTACCTCTGTCAGAATGTCTATAATAACAAAAGTCAACAACATGTTGGCAGGAATGTTAGTAGGATTAAAAATTGGTACAGCTACTTAGAAAATGGTATCAAGATTTCTCAAAAAATTAAAAATAGAACAATCATACAACTAAGCAATTCCACTTCTGGTTATTTATCCAGAGAAATAAAAAATACTATACAATAGTCAAGATCATATGATTTCTATCTTTCATTTTATTATTAATGTAATGCTTATAAGGATGCTCTAGGAACTTAGTGAGAATTACAAGGAACTTAGTGAGAACTAAAACAGCATGAAAAATAAATAAAAACCATGAATAAGAACAAGTTGGGCCCTGGATGATTTGGCTTAACGGATAGAAGGTTGGCCTGTGAACTCAAGGGTCCCAGGTTCAATTCTGGTCAAGGGCACATGCCTGGGTTGCAGGCTCAGTCCCCAGTAGAGGGTGTGCAGGAGGCAGCCAATTGATGATTCTCTCTCATCATTGATATCATTGATGTTTCTCTTTCACTTTTCCTTTCCCTTCCTCTCTGAAATAAATAAATATTTTAAAAAAGAACAAGTTGAAAATTAAGAATAGCATATCTGCCATCAAGAATACACTGGAGGGAACTGGAAATACATTGAACAAAGCAGAGGATTTAATAAGATTTGGAAGACAAGGTAGAAAAAACACACAACCAATTACAAGAGCAAAAAGAAAAAAAATAATTAAAAAGCAGTAGGATATTTTATGGGAATTTTGGGAGAACATGAAATGTAACAACATCCACGTCATACAGAAACCAGAAGAAGAAAGAAAACAAAGAATAAGTAACTTGTTTAAATAAATAATAAGAATAAACTGCCTAAACTGGTGTAGTAAAAGACCCCACAGGTTCAGGAAGCAGAGAGAATCCCACAGAGAGTCCAAATCAAGATGAACCCAAAGGGACTCAAATCAAGACTTTCCATAATTAAAATTACAAATACTAAAGACTAAGAAAGAATCTTAAAGGTAGCAAAAGAGAGACAGAAAGTTAACTACAAAGAAGTTCCCATTAGACTGTCAGCTGATTTCTCAACTGAAGTACTTCAGGCCAGAAGGGATTAACATGAAGGATTCAAAGTAATGAAAAGCAAGGACCTAAATCCAAGACTACTCTATCCAGCAAGGCTATCATTTTAAATGGAAGGCAAAATAAAGAGGTTTCCAGAAATAAAAATGGTTAAAGATTGCATTACCACCAAACCATCATTGCAAGAAATGTTAAAGGGACAGCTGTCAGGAGGAGAACAAATAGAGTTAGAGGAACATAGGTAAAATAAAAGAATGTCAATAAACAAACACCTATCAATAATAACCTTAAATGTAAGTAGATTAAACGGTCAAATCAAAAGATGAAGCATAGCTGAAGGGCTAAGAAAACATGATCCATATATATGCTCTCTACAAGAGACCCATCTCAGAACAAAAGATTCACATAGACTGAAAGTGAAAGGATGGAACAAAATATTCAATGCAAATGCAAATGAAAAGAAAAAAGCTGTGATATCAACACTCATATCTAACAAAATTGACTTTGAAACAAAGGCCATAACGAGATAAATAATGTCATGGCATAATACAAATAGGATTGATCTAACAAAAATTATAACTCTTGTAAACATATATGCACCCAATATAAGGGCATATAAGTATATAAAAATCTTTTTTATTCTAATGAAGAGATTGACAGTAATAATGTAATATTAGGGGGCTTTAATACTCCACTGACATCACTGGGTAAATCTTCCAGACAAAAAAAATGAACAAGGAAACAGTAACCTTAAATGACATACTAGATCAGATGGATTTAATTGACATTTACAGAATATTTCATCCCAAAGTGGCAGAATATATATTCTTCTAAAATGCACATGGAACAATCTCAAAGACACATCACATCTTAAGACACAATATAAGTCTCTACAAGTTCAAGAAGACTGAAATTATTGATATATCAAGCATCTTCTTAGATCACAATGGCATGAAAGTAGAAATCAATTACAATAAAAAACTGGAAAATATCAAAACACATGAAAGCTAAATAGCATGTTATTAAACAATGAATGGCTTATCAATGAGACCAAGAGAGAAATAAAAAACAAATAAAAGTGAATACACAACAACCCCAAATCTATGGCACACAGTGAAAACAGTGTTGAGAGGGAACTTCATAGCATACAGGCTTATCTCAAGAAACAAGAAAAAGCTCAATTAAACAATCAAATTCTGCAACTAAAAGAAAGAGAAAAAGCGCAATAAGAAAATCCCACAGTAAATAAAAGGAAGAAAATAATAAAAATCAGAGGGGAAATAAATGGCAAAGAGACAGAAAATACAAAAGATCAATGAAACTAAAAGCTTGTTCTTTAAAAAGATAAACCAGATTAATTAACCTTTATCAGGACTTATCAAACAAACAAACAAACAAACAAACAGAAAACAAAGAGAGAGGACCCTTTAATAAAATCAGAAATAAAAGAGGCAAAATAACAACTGACATCATGGAAATACAAAGGAATGTAAGAAAATATTATGAACAAACTATATGCTAATGAAATGGACAACCTAGGAGAAATTGACAAATTCCTAGAAACATATATCTTCCAAAACTCAATTAGGAATAATCAGAAAACCTGAATAGGAGGATAACATCTAATGAAAACTAAGCAGTAATCACAACATTCCCAGTAAACAAAAGTCCTGGTTCGAATTGCTTCATAGGAGAGTTCTACTAAATATTCAAGAAAGAACTTACACCTATCATTCTCAAACTATTAAAAAAATACAAGAGTATTTTCAGGAAGCCAGCATTATCCTAATTCCAAAACCAGATAAAGACACTACAAAAAATAAAATTACAGGCCAATATTCCTGATGAGCATAGATGCTAAAACCCTAAACACAATATTAGCACATTGGATTCAGTAATACATTAAAAATATCGTTCACTATGACTAAGTGAAATTTATTCTGGGGATGCAAGGCTGGTAAAATATTTGCAAGTCAATAAATGTGATACTTTACATAAACAAAATGAAGTATGAAAATCACATTATCATATCAATAGACAGAAAAAGCATTCAATAAGATCCTGCAACTTTTTTTTTTTTAGATAAAAACTCTCAGCTAAGTGGGAATAAAAGGATCATAACTCAGCATAATAAAAACTACTAGTATATGTGACAAGCTTACAGCCAATATCATATCCAATGGACAAAAACTGAAAGTATTTCATTAAGATCGGACAAAAGACAGGAATGTCTGCTTTCACCACTCTTTTTCAACTCTAGTAGCCCTGCACATGAATCCATGCGCCAGTAGCTCGCTGCTGCCTTCCTGTAGCTCTCTGCCCATTGCCCTGCCCTCCTGTAGCTAACCCCCCTCATAGCTTGATGCCCTGCCCACTCCTGTAGTTCTCCTACCCCCACTTGTAGTTCCCTGCCCCATCCTCCTGCAGATCTGTAATCTGGTCGTTATGCGGTGAGGCTTAATGGATAATTAGCAAATTCCTCTCTTATTATATAGGATAGCACTGGAAGTCCTAGCCACAGTGATCAGGAAAGAAGAAAAAGTAAAAGGCATCCAAATTGGAAAGGAAGAAATAAAACTGTCATTATTCGCAGATGACATGCTATTGTACATAGAAAACCATAAAGATTCAATAAAAAACAAACAAACAAACAAACAAACAAACAAACAAACCCTGCTAGCGTTAGCCGGTTTGGCTCAGGGTATAGAGCATCAGCCTGCAGACTGAAGGGTCCTGGGTTCGATTCTGGCCCAAGGCACATGCCTGGGCTATAGGCTCTATAGGGGGCATGCAAGAGGCAGCCAATCAATGATTCCTTCTCATCATTGATGTTTCTCTCTCTCCCTCTCCCTTCCTCTCTGAAATCAATAAAAATTATATTTAAAAAACCTGCTAGTTTAATAAATCAATTCAACAATGTAGCAGGATACAAAATTAACATGCAGAAATCAATGTCATTTTTATACACCAATAATGAACTCTCAGAAAGATAAACTGAGAAGACAATTCAATTTACCATTGCAACAACAACAACAAAATAAGATACCTAGGAATAAACTTAGCCAAGGAAATAATAGACATGTACTTAGAAAACTATAGGACATTGTAAAAGGAAATAGATGAATATACAAACAATTGGAAGCATAAATTATACTACAATATGTTCATGGATTGGAAGAATTAACATAATTAAAATGACCTTACTACACAAAGCTATCTACAGATTCAATGCAATCCCTATTTAAACAACAATCCCATCTTTCACATATCTAGAAAAAATATTCCAAAAATTTATGTGGAACCAAAAAAAGATCCCAAAGAACCACAGAAATCTTTAGAAAGAAGAACAAAGTTTGAGGGATCAATATATCAGATATCAAACTATACTAAAAACCCATTGTAATCCAACAATCTGGTACTGGTATAGCAACAGACATATAAATCAATGGAACACAGCAGGGAGCCCAGAAATCAACCTACTCCAATATGGTCAACTAATATTTGACTGAGGAAGCAAGAGTAAAGGTAGTCTTTACTATCTTTATGTAAATGGAGTAAAGATAGTCTCTTCAATAAACGGTATTGGGAAAACTGGACAGATATATTGAAAAAAAAAAAAAGAAAATAGACCACTAACTTCATAAACAAGAATAATCTCAAAATGGATAAAAGACTTAAGTGTATATCACAAAACCATAAAATCCTAGATGAGTCTATCTATTATCTATCTATCTA
The DNA here is from genome assembly GCF_964339955.1 of Pipistrellus hanaki. Classification (NCBI taxonomy): domain Eukaryota; kingdom Metazoa; phylum Chordata; class Mammalia; order Chiroptera; family Vespertilionidae; genus Pipistrellus; species Pipistrellus hanaki. The sequence goes on along the minus strand of NC_140524.1, from coordinate 25,866,763 downwards.
TCTATCTATCTATCTATCTATCTATCACCTATCATCTATTTTTATTAAATTTTGGGTGACTTTAATTAATAATAAAAATTCTAGGAGAAAACAGAGGCAATATAATCTGAGACAACCCATACAGCAGTATTTTCACTGATACATCTTTGAAGCAAGAAAAACAAAGAAAAAAATAAATGTAACTACATCAAACTAAAAGGCTTCTTCACAGAAGAAACCACCAACAAAATAAAAAGGGAATCCACTGTATGAGAGAAGATATACACCAATGATACATATGATTAGCTATTAATATCCAAAATATACAAGGAACTTATCCAACTTGACACCAGAAAGACAAACAATTTGATTAAAAACCAGGCAAAAGCCCTGATTAGACACTTCTCTAAATGACTAATAGACATATGAAAAAATGCTCAATTTTACTAATAATCAGGGTGATGCAAATTAAAATTACAATGAGGTAACACCTCACACCTGCCAGAATGGCTATAATCAATAAATCAACAAACAAGTGCTGGTGAGTATGTGGAGAAAAGGGAACCCCTATACACTGTTGGTGTGAATGCAGACTGCTGAAGCCACTGTGGAAAACAATATGGAGTTTCCACAAAAAATTAAAAATAAGACTGCCTTATGACCCAGTGATCCCACTTCTGGGAATATATCCAAATGAAAATGAAACACTGATTTGAAAGAATATATGCACCTCTATATTCATTATTTATAATAGTCAAGATCTGGAAACAGCTCAAGTGACCATCAGTAGATGAGTGGCTAAAAAAAGCTCTGGTATATTTACACAGTAGAATACTATCCTATATAATAAAAGCTCAACAACTGAAATGGCAGAATGACCAGAGCCACCAGAGACCAGAACAACCATGGCCCCTCATCTTGGCTGGCAGCCCCTTAGTGAGCAGTTAGGGCCAACCAAGCAGGCAGGCGAGCAGTTAGGGGTGATCAGGGAGGCATGCAAAGTGGTTAGGGGTGATCAGGCAGGCAGATGGTGGTTAAGGGCAATCAGGCAGGCAGTTAGGGGTGATCAGAGAGGCATGCAGAGTGATTAAGGGCAATCAGGCAGGCAGGTGAGCAGTTAGGGACTGAGAGGGATGTCCGATTGTAGGTTTAGGCCCAATCCGGAGATCTGTGGGAATCTGGCCTAAACCAGCAGTTGGACATCCCATGAGGGGTCCTGGATTTTGAGAGGATGAAGGCCGGGCTGAGGGACCACCCTCCCCCCCCCCCCCCCGTGCATGAATTTTGTGCACCGGGCCTCTAGTACAGCCATAAAAGGGAAGAAAATCTTACCTTTTGTGACAGCATGGATGGACTTGGAAACTATTATGCTAAGTGAAATAAACCAGTGAGAGAATGATAAGTACTATATGATCTCATATATATGTGGAATCTGATGAACAAAAGAAACTGTGGAACAAAATAGAAACAGAAGCATGGTAACATGGAACATACTGATAGCTGTCAGAGGTGAAGAATGCTGGGGGCCAAAACCGTTTGGCTCAGTGGATAGAGCGTCAGCCTGTGGACTGAAGGGTCCCAGGTTCGATTCTGGTCAAGGGCATGTACCTTGGTTGCAGGCACATCCCCAGTATGTGTGTATGTGGGGGGGGGGGGGCGTGCAGGAGGCAGCTGATCAATGCTTCTCTCATTGATGTTTCTAACTCTCTATCTCTCTCCTTCCCTCTCTGTAAAAAATCAATAAAATATATTTTAAAAAAAGAATGCTGGAGGGCTGGATGATATAATATGAAAGGATTAAGCACAGACAACAGTGTGGTGATAGCTAGAGGGAATGAGGATTGGGGATACATGGAAGTGAGCAAAAGGAAGATAAATAAGGATGGAAAGAGACTTTGCTTTCAGCAAAGAGTGCACCATGCAGAATGCAGTTGATTTTTTTGTTGAGTTGTACACTTGAAGCCTGTATGGTTTTGTGAACCAATGTTATCCCAATAAATTCAATAAAAAATAAAGTCTGCCTATTTTTATATTATTTTGTCTCTTTATTACTGAAATATGAGTATTCTTTATAAATGCTGGATAACAGTTCTACCAGAAATATAATTTAAAAATATTTTCTCCCGTCCTGTGAGTTGTCTTTTCAGTTCTCAGATGACATACTTCACAGTACAAAAGTTCTTAAATTTGATGAAGTCTAATTTATGTTTTATCTTATGTCACTTGTGATTTAGTTTCATGTTAAAGAAATGATTTGTTGACAGCAAAGTCATAACGATTTATTCCTTACTCTGGTACAAGTATCAACTCTTACATTTATGTATTCAATCCATTTTTAGTTTATTTTTGTCTTTGGTATGAGGTAAGGGTCTAATTTGATTGTTGTGCATGTAGATATTTACATTAGTAATTTGTGTCTTTTTTGTGGTCCTTCTAGCTAAATGTTTGTTAATTTTCTTTTATCTGTATGAAGACCCAACATTTTCTTTTGTTTTTACTGTTTTATTTTTTATCATTAAAAAAAAATCTCTGTTGAAAGTATTACATAGGTCCTCCTTTTTCCTCCATTAACCTCTTCCAGACTACTTCCCCCACCCCCAGGCTCTCACAATCCCATTGTCTGTGTCCATGGGTTATGCATTTCCTATCTAATAAAATACTAATATGCAAATTGACCATCATTCTGTCACAAATATGGCTACTCCCACAGCTGAGGCCAAGTTCCCTTAAGGAGCCTCAAGAAGCAATCAGCAGGGACCTGAGGCTAAGCCCTTCCCCACACCCATGGGGCTTGACAGGGAACCTCAGGCTGTGTCTCCTGCCCTGGAGTCAGGCTGGGGACCTCAGGCTGTGTTTCCCGCCTTGGCACCAGGCCTGGGGACCTCAGGCCATGCCCCCTACCCCAGCACCAGGTTGGGGGACCTCAGACCACCACCTGCGCTCCGGTGCCAGGCCAGGGACCTGAGACTACGGCCTCCCCCAACCCCCCCATGCAGGGCTTGACGGGAGACCTCAAGGTGTGCTTCCTATCCTGGTGCTGGGCTAAGGGGCTTCAGGCTGCTCCCTCCACCCCAGCACCAGGTGGCGGACCTCAGATCATGCCCCTCACCAGTTAGAGCTTGACAGGGGAATTCAGGCCACACTCCCACCCCAGAACCAGGCTGGGGACCTCATACCACACCCCTGCCCAGTGGGGCTTGACAGGGGACCTCAGGCCGTGCCCCTGCCCCAGCACTAGGGCAGGGGACCTGAGGCTGTGCCCCCTGCCTGGCTGGGCTTGACAGGTGACCTCAGGTTGTGCCCCCCACCCAGCGGGGCTTGACAGGGGACCTCAAGATGCACCCCCAGTGCTGGATCAGGGAAACTCAGGCCATGCCCCCTGCCCAGCAGGGCTTGATGGGGACCTGAGGCTGTGCCTCCGTGCCGGTGGGGGTTGAGGGAGGACTTGAGGCTGTGCCCCACTCCCGACACTGAGCTGGGGGACCTCAGGCTGGGCCCCTCCTCCTGGCAAAGCTTGATGGGGGGGCCTCAGGCCATGACCCCCACCCAGCTGGGCTTGATGGGGGACCTCAAGGCACATCCCCTGCCCTGGTCTGGGCTGGGGACCTCAGGCCATGCCTCCCATCCTGGTGCCATGCCAGGGGACCTGAGGCTATGACCCCTGCATGGCCAGGCTTGACAAGGTTGGGATTGGCGGGGTCTGGATCTAGCCCAATGGGAGGGGGCACTGCCAGGTCTGGGTCTCACACAATTTTGAGGCACATGTGGATGGGTGGTGACTTGACTATGGGTCTCATGGTGTGCCCCAGACTCTGACAGGAGGAGGGTTTTCATATACATTTTACTAATTTTCTTTCATCTCTGACACTTCTATTATAGAGAAAGGGCAAATAGCAATATTAGATTATTTCTTCTAATTAATCCTCTTTTAATGTGCACGGATTTTGTGCACTGGGCCACTTGTATGTGTATAAGTTCATTGGTTGGTCTCTTTCCACCCACCCTCCCTTCCCTTCCCTCTGAGGTTCAACAGTGTGTTCATGCTTCTATGTCTCTGGGTCTATTTTTGCTCATCAATTGATTTGGTTCATTAGATTCCACATATGAATGAAATCATGTAATACTTGTCTTTATCTGATTGGCTTATTTCACTTAGCATAATGCTCTCCAGGTCCATCTATGCTGTTGCAAATAATAAGAGTTCTTTCTTTTTTTATTGCTGCATAGTGTTCCATTGTGTAAATGTACCACAGCTTTTTTTATCCACTCATCTGCTGATGAGCACTTGGGCTGTTCCCAGATCTTAGCTATTATAAATTGTGCTGCTATGAACATAGGGGTACATAGATTCTTTCTCATTGGTGTTTCAGGTTTCTTAGGGTATATTCCTAGAAGTGGGATCACTGGGTCAAATGAGAGTTCCATTTTTAAATTTTTGAGGAAACTCCATACTGTTTTCCATATTGGCTGCATGAGTTAGCATTCCCATCAGCAGTGTACTAGGGTTCCATTTTCTCTGCAACCTCGCCAACACTTGTCATTTGTTTACTATAGGCATTTTGTCAGCTGTGAGGTGATTTCTCACTGTTGTTTATTTTTTGTCGAATTTATTGGGGTGACATTGGTAAATAAAATTATATAAGTTTCAGTTGTACAACTCTGGAATACAACATCTGTATATTTTATTTTGTGTTCATCACCCAAAGTCAAATCTCCTTTTCTCACCATTTATAACTCTTTTCCCTCTTCTACTTCCCATTACCTCACCTCCCATTTGCTCTCGTAATCACTTCTATTTATAATTAATTTGTGCTCAAGTCCTTATTTATTCCTTCCTTCTATCTGCTTTGGATTTATTTCACCCATCTTTATCCAGTGTCACAAGATGGAAGGGTACGTTGTTCATTTTAGATTTTTTTCCTTTTTTTCTTTTTACTGTGCACTTTATAGCTCTCATTTTTCCTCTTAAATATTGTCTTTACTGCATTTTATATGTTTTAGTTTAGTTGATGCACTATATATATATTTTTTTATCAGTTTAACTTTATAGGAAAAAGTGAGTGAAAAGTACAGAAAATCCATATATTCTTTATCCCTTACAACTTTTCCTGTATTTAATATATCACCTTACTCTGGTACATGGTTTATAATTGATGAACCAATACTGGTATACTATTATTAAGTAAAGTTATTGTTTCTTTGAGGTTCACTTTTGTGTTGTACTTTATATGTACTTTGATAAACATATAATTATATATATCCATCATTACAATATCATACAGAATAATCCCCTGTTATAATATCCTTCTTATTTATCCCTTCCTATCTCCCCTGGAACTCCTGTAAATTACTGGCTTTTTGTTGTCTCCATAGTTTTGCCTTCTGAATGTCATACAGTTAAAATCATATGATGTGTAGTCTTTTTAGATTGGCTTCTTTCATTCAGCAATGTACATTTTAGTTTTCTTCATGTCTTTTCATGACTTGATAGCTTGTTTCTTTTTATCACAGTTTAACATTCCACTGTATAAATGTAACAGTTTGTTTATCCATTCTCCCACTGAAGGGCAAGTTGGTTGCTTCCAAATTTTGGCAATTATGAAAAAAAGCTGCCATAAACATTTGTGCGTAGGTTTTCCCTCTGTCAGAGATTAGGTTCTGAGCACAAATAGGAATGTGAAGATTTCTTTGTACTTTACAGACGGCTGATCACTTCAAGAACTATGTAAAATTTATCTTCACTTCAGAACTTGGATGTCAGCTTTTTGGTTCTCTGATTAGTTCTCTTAGCTCTCCAGTCCTGCTTCTGGTTTTTTTTTTTTCTGTTTTTTTTTTTTTTCTTTCTTTTCTTCTGTGCTTCAGGATATGTCACTATACATTGATGCTCTGCCATTAGTCTTTAGAGGACTACTTTGGCTGCTATCTTGTACTAGTTAAATGTTTAGAGTATTATGGAGAAATGTCTTCCAATAGTCCTGACCCACCCTTAACTTTCATCAACTTTTCCCTTGTACTCATAGAAGACCTGCAGTGATTTATAATGGATTCTATCAGTTCCTTTGCGCTCACAATTTAGGGTGAGATATCCCTGTCAGCTTTTACCTTGTCACCAGATTTTAGTGTAGTACCCCATGCACTTAATGACTTTGGATGGTGGGTACAAATTAATTAATGACTTGAGACTCCTTGGGAATCTAAAATGTCACACCAGTCAACATGGGACATTTACTGCTTCTTTAAGAAGCTTGGCAGCTTTCTCCTTACCTTCATCCATGGTACTCTTTTATGAATAAAATAACCATGTGTCTCTCAGGATTAGCTGATCATTTTCTGGAAAATAGTTCATTTTTGCTACTTTGCAGCACTTTAAGTTTCTAATGATGTGGGAAAACATCATACTTTTGTATATTATTTAGCTCATTTTCATTCATAAGGTGAATATGATGGTCTTTTGTTGTTTTATGCATTCCAATCTAAGATGTAGGATCTGCTGATGTTTTATGATGAATCAGTGATGGATTTTGTCAAAAGCTTTCTGCATCAATTGAGGTGATGTTTTATTCTTCCTTCATTCTAATAATGTATATTACATAGACTGTTTTTCATATGTTAAACCACCCTTTGCATTACAGATAAATCTCACTTGGGATGGTGTACAATCCTTTTAATATGAGGCTGAATCGATTTACTAGTATTTTGTTGAAGAGTTTTGCATTTGTACTCATTAGGGACATTGGTATGTAGCTTTATTTTCTCATGATGCCTTTACTTGGGTTTGATAACAGGCTAATGCTAGACTCAAATAATAAGTTTGGAAGTGTGCCCTACGCTTCTGTTTTGTGCAAAAGTTTGATAAGGATTGGTATTGATTATTCTTTACAAGTTTAGTAGAATTCATCAATGACACTACCTGGTCTTGGGTTTTCTTTTTTGGGGGTGTGGGGTATTTGATTATTGACTCAATCTCTTTACCTTTTAAAAGTCTGTTCAGATTTCTAATGCTTCTTAAGTCATTTTTGGTAGTTTGTGTATTTGTAGAAATCTTTCTATTTAATCTAGGTTATCTAATTTGTTGGTTTATAGTTGTTCATAATATTCTCATAATATTTCATTTCTGTAATGTAATTAGTAATGCCCCGCTTTCATTTCTGATTCTATAATTACTAGAGGCCCAGTGTATGAAATTCATGGGTGCTGTCCCTAGGCCTGGTTGGCGATAAAAGTGTGAGTGTCTAGCATGGAATGGTAGGTCCCAGCTGACCTCTGGACCCTGGGCAGCACCTGGGCCCCTGGGCCCCCTTTGCCTGAATCATGGCACCCAAGTCCCCATGTGCAGATGCGGTGAACATGGCTAGACATTGTGGGTCAGGGCGCAGCGTGAACCTCTGTGTGGCCCAGAGGTTCACGCTGCGCCCTGACCACATGGAAGGCACCACATGGAAGCTGGGTGGGCAGCATGCTCTCTCCTGGTTGGCCTCGCAGATTGGCCCCTATGCAAACCCAAGGGGAGCCCTACGGGCCCCTGCAGTTCCTGTGGCTATGGCCTGGCTCACCCAGAAGAGGCTGCATGGGTACAGGGCAGGCTCCTCATGGGGCACCCAGTACCTGAGTGCTGGGACTTCCCTGGCACATGAACCCTGATGTCCTGGGGGAGGCTAGCAGGAGGAGTGAGAGTGAGCTCTGCGGACACCCCGCATTCTCACCGCACCCCCTTCCCTGTCACCCTCGCCCACAGGTAGCCAGCAAAAGGTCACAGCCCTCCACCTGGGTTCTGTGTCTCTGATGCTCGCTATGTTCCACGCTGCCCCCTGATGGTCAACACATATCATAACTACAGCCCAAAGGGGACAATTTGCATATTAAGCTTTTATTATATAGGATTAGAGTCTTCTTTCTTTTTTCTTAGTCAGTCTACCTAGTGTTTTATCATTTTTTAATATTTCAAAGGAACCAACTGATAGTTGTGTTTGTTATCTATTTTTTAAAAATATTCAGTATTTCATTTATCTCCTTTAATATTTATTATGTCATTCCTTCTGCCAACTTTTGTTTAATTTTTACTTTTTATAATTACTTAAAATGAAAAGTTAACTTATTGGTTCCTTTTTAAAAATTGCTTCTTCTTTTAAAATGTAGTCATTTGAAGCTATAAATTTTCCTCTGATTTACCATAGTTTGGTATGTTGTGTTTTCATATTTATTTATCTCAAAGTATTTTCTAGTTTCTATTTTGATTTCTTCTTTGAGCAATTGATTAAGAGTATGCTATTTAATTCCCATATATTTGTTAATTTTCTGGTTTTACTTCTATTATTTATTTCTAGTGTCATTCCAATATTATCAGAGGAGATACTTTATAACATTTAAAACTTAAAAAATTTACTGAGCCTTGTTTTGTGAACTAAATAGGGTCTATTCTATAAAATGTTCCATGTGCATTTGAGAAGAATGTGTATTCTGTTCTTGATGCGTGTAGTGTCTATAGATATTTGTTAGGTCTAATTGTTTTTTAATGTTATTTAAGGTATTTCTTTTTTTTCCTGCCCTAGCCAGTTTGGCTCAGTGGATAGAGCATCAGCCTGTGGACTGAAGGGTCCCAGGTTCGATTCCGGCCAAGGGCACATGCCTGGGTTGCGAGCTCAATCCCCAGTAGGGGGCGTGCAGGTGGCAACTGATCAATGATTCTCATCATTGATATTTCTATTTATTTGTATCCCTCTCCCTTCTTCTCTAAAATCAATAAAAATAATTTTTAAAAAAGGTATTTCTTTTTTGATTTTGTTTCTAAATGTTTTATCCATTGTTGAAAGTGGCATATTTACATTTTAAATTATACATTTTAGCAATGTATAATAACAGTTTTTAAGAGGTGAAAAATATTGATGAGTAATTCAACTTGTGGTAACTTTGCCTATAAGAAAATAATAATCAAATATACATACAAATATAAATAAAAAAGAATATTCACTAAAACACTATCCATAATTGCCAAATATATAAAGAAAACAATCAGTTCTCAAGGATTAGCTGAATAATATGTGGAAAAATTAAATAAAATCAAACAGTTTTGCTATATATTGCTTTCTAATAATTTTAGAGTTTTGGAAATCCTTAGAGCTATTATTAAGTGAAATTCTAATTTATGGAACAGTATACAGTATGATTCCCAACTGCATAAAAATATAAAATTAAATAGCAAAAACTAGGATGCTATCAATATTTTGAGAGTGGTAAACTTTACATAAGGATACTTATAGTTTTAAGCAACTTAATATTTTTGAAAATTTCCAAATTTCCAACATTAAATGAATCAGGTCAATAACTAAAATGATGTAAAAATTTAAAATTTCTTTTTCAAAGTGCCTACATACTTACTCTTTCCTCTTTTCTAAAGCTCCAAAAAATAACCAAAACAGATAAACTCAAACCTCTAGGAGCTCTATGAAACAGAAAGAGTCCATGCAAAAGCAGAGACAGTGAGGAATCTCACCTGATAACTGAATGTGAGCCAGGTGATGGAAGTCTGTTGAATGACAAGTACTTGATATACAGAATGAAAGCATAAGAAAAAACCAAGAGAATGAATTGCCTACAAACCTTAAGGTCATCCTTGACTTTCCTTCTCTCACACTTCATGGCCAATCCTTCAGTAAATTGTGATCAACCCCTTCACTTCAGTAAATTGTGATCAATCCTTCAGAACTGAGCAACTTTACCATCCTAACCAACATCATCTCTCATCTTTTCTATTCCAATAAACTCATAATAGACTCATATTAACCTTGCTATATCCACCCTTGCCCCTAGGCTGATTTTTTTCCACTTGTCTCTTCATTTCTACACACTTTGTCCCTCTGAAAAAAATTTTAAAAGTATATTTTTTTTATTGATTTCAGAGAGGATTGGAGAGGGAGAGAGAGATAGAAATTTTAATGATGAGAGAGAATCATTGATCAGCTGCTTATTGCACGCTCCCTATTGGGGATCAAGCCTTCAACCGGGGCAGGTATTCTGACTAGGTATTGAGCCATGGCCTCCTTATTCATAGGTTAATGCTCAACCACTGAGCCACACCTGCCAGGCTCTACCCAACATGTTTTGAAATATGAACAACCATTATGGGTGTGCCAATGGACATCCTTGCACCCTGACCTCTATAGTCCATATTAATGGACATCTCTGATTCCCAGTTGGGTTTGAATAAGGGAGATAGAGGGGAAAATGAGAGGCATGGGGAGAATGAGCTCCGGGGTTTAAGAGCAAATTGGCTGTATTTCTCCACCTAAGGCCACTGCAGCTGAAAGAGGCCCTAAGATTGGTCCAGAGAAAAGGATATTAAAAAACCAGTCCAATAAGTGAAACCCTGAATGGTAATTAGGAATATTAAAGCTTCTCAAACCTTCCAGAAATCAAGAAGATGGAGAGTGAAACAATTAGGAAATAACATTTCACATACATCAGACTGAAACCTTACCTTATCCCAGGCGAAATCTGACCTTTCCGTGGTGGGGTGTAGAGCTCCTCTGAATCTGCATGTTTGTGCTAATTGGGGACCGGTTCTGAAGCTCGCAGCTATTTAGTTGTTGCCACAGTTGTAACTTTTAAAGTTTCTGATAACATCCACTTTCCCCTTCAAGATGGTGCGGTCTTTGAGTCCGAGCCTGTAGCTCTGGGAGGGGACCCAGCAGCAGTGGGGGCTGCCTGGTCAGGAGAACCCCATCCAGAAGTCCTCCACCTTCTCCTGGAGTTTAGCTGTCCCTTAACTCGCCAACAAACCATCCCGGTGAGACCTTCAGCTGTTCTTTCTTTCTGCTCTGGGACAAGGCTCAGACACGCCTGTCTAATCCGCTGAAATTTTTTAATTATTATTCTGTCCTTTGTCTTTTCTTGTGCCAGTACCAGGCAGTTTTGAGAACAGTGGCTTTGTAATACAGCTGTATTACAAACCCACATTCTTTTCAAAATCAAGTCTGTTTCCTTATTGTCATCTATGGAGCTTTTGTTTCTCATGCCTACTTTTTTCCTTGGGAAGAATGTATGCACCAATGCAAGGGACTGCAGCATGCTTCTCATAGTGTAAAATCTCTGTCCTTCTGGAATGTTGGGCTAGCTGTATTTCAGGGTAAAACATTTTTTTAACCTACCATGTTTGGAATAAAGCTTTTATCCTAAGAGAAGAGACTGGATGGAGTAAGAAATACTGGGCACTGTGACTGCTCAGAAGAGAATTTCTGAATATGAAGCTTAGGATGATAAGCGATGCTGGTGGTCATTGCTTCCCAGGTTAAAACTGTGATCCTAGACTAGGAGCTAGGTGGAGAGGGAATCCATCTTCTTGATTGCAGATGCCTGGAGTAGTTTCCATCACAGAGCTGATAGTGGTGGTGAGTTAAACATTTCAAGGCTCAAATGCCACTAACTCTCATTGTTCTCACTGAATTTTAAGTAATTTTTTTTTTGTTAAATATTTCATCATTTGCCTTGGGCTCTGAGAACATTTCCAGAATCTTTAAATGTCTTTAAAAATAACAATTTATAATGATTAAATGGTTGTTGTGCTATAGATAAAGTCTACTGTGCTCCTCAAAAATACCATTCTGGAATCTATCCAAAATTTATTTTTTCCTATGGATATTCACTTGATTCAGAACTATTAAACAGACCATTCTTTCTGCAAAGTACTATAGTATATTATTATAAACAAGGTCAGCATATAGGTATGTGTCTGATTCTGGATTCTAGTTTCTTCTATTATAATAAGTAGTTTGGCTAGCCTTTTGCTTGTATTGTACCCTCTTTTTTATTGAATTTATTTGGGTCCCCTTTCCCCCCATTGACTCCCTCCTATGAGCTCCTGCCCTCTCCTCAGGTCTTTTTAACAGGGGGTGAATTCCTCCTCTTTGCAACTCTTCTACATAATCCCCGTTATTCTTGGCCCTTTGGATTTCCTTATGAATTTTAGAATTACCTAATAAATTCTCCAAAAACATACTGGGATTTTTTTTTTATTGGAATTGGGTTTAATCCAAATGTAAATTAGGGGAGATTATACTTTCTAGCAATATTTTTAGTCTCCTGATAAATAATTTAGTCTCCTGATAAATAATATAGTATATCTCTCATTTTTGTCTTTAATTTTTTTTCAAAAATATAATTTAATTTTCAGTGTAAATATCTTTCACATCTGTAACCAGATATATCTCTAAGCATTTGATTTCTTATGCAATTGTAAATAGTCTAGTTTCACTAGAGAAATGGAACAAGTAAAAAATATATATATAGAGAGAGAGAAGGGGGAGGGAGAGGGAGAGAACAGCTTATGTGAATGTGGCAACTAGTCAAGTCTAAAATGTATAGGCAGGCTGCTGACAGGCAGACTAATGTTTCAGTACTCACTCAAGTTGCAGACCACAGGCAGAACATCTTCTTCAGCGAAACCTCAGTTCTGCCCTTATGACCTTTCAAGGGACTCTCCTTTACTTCAAGTCAACTGATTATAATGTTTATTACATCTACAAAATATATTCATAGATTAGCAGATAGCAAAATGGGCACAGAATTGCAGTCAATATCATTGAATTTATTTTTCAATTTAAGTGATTTTTGCTGAAATAAATAAAATTGATTCTTGTAGATTGAATTGCTAAATTCACTTCTTAATTCTGATAGTTTTGTCATAAGTTCCTTGGGCTCTTAGGGTATTCAATCTTGTGTGCAAGTAATGAAAATTTTATTTCAACCTTTCTAGTTCTTATGCTTTTAATTTATTTTTCTTATTTAATTATGCTGGCTTGGACCTATAGCTCAAATTTGATTAAAAGTGATAACAGAGGTCATGCTTTTTATTATTTTTTTGTTTTACTAATCATGGCAAAATATTTCATTTCAATCATTAAATATGATTTTGTTAAAGTTTTTGTGGAATATATTGTCTCAGAGTGAATAAGTTTTCTTTCATTCCTATTTTACTATAAGTGTTTATCATAACCAAGTTTTGAATTTTGTCAAATACCATTTCTGCTTCTTTTAAGATGGTCCTGAGTTTTCTCTTTTTAACTTTGGTAATATTGGAATCAAAATGTGGGGTTTGAGTCCAAGTTCATTGCCTCACAAAACCAAAGAATTGATTCACAGAAAAAAATGGTTAATGGATGCGAAGTTTATTGAGAGAAGCCCATCCTGGAAGAAGTGCAGCTGTGAATCCATGTTGCAGCTGGGTACAGTTGAGCATCCAAATCCACACATGGCCATAAGCCACGTGGGCTCAGGAGAGCATGTCGCCTGCCATCAACCCAAGAATCTAGCGTGCCAGGAAAAGAGAGAGAGATAGGGCTAGAGGAAGCTCACACACTTTTTAAAGAGTTTGTTTGTTTGTTTATTTCAACTGGTGTGCTGCAGCACACTGGTGTACCAGAAGTTTTTTTTTTTTTTAATTTTATTGTTTAAGGTATTACAAATTGTAGTACATATGTCTGTTTTTTTCCCCCACTGACCTCCCACGGGGCCTCCCCTCCCCTTACCCCCTCTTCCCCCCCCCCCCCGCACTTGCCCTGGTCTCCCCCCCACCCCCCAGGTCCCCAGTGTCTTGCGTCTGTATGTTGTGCTTTATATGCATCCTTTGGTTGATCTCTTACCCTCACAACCCTCCCCTACCTTCCCACTGTAGTTTGACAGTCTGTTCCATGCCGTGGATACATCCTTGTTAGCTCTTATTGATTTTTAAAAACAATTTTGTCTTAGCAACTTCCTTGGGATTGGTTTATATGTCTTATTGCCTTGTGATGGATTATCTGCAAGTTGCATATCTTAGCAATAATACATGCATTTTAAAGCTCATGTTTCTTCCTTACAAACTTTCCAACCACGTCTCATTCTTCCCCATATCATTTTTAGTAAGATTTTTGTATCTATATTAATAAGAGGATTTTTCTTTCTTTCTTGATATCCCTGTCAGATTTTTTGAAGGAAAGTTATCCTGGCTTCTTATAAAGAGTTGGGATATCTTTCTTCTTATTTAGGTCTGTGTATGAAATTTGTAATATTAATGTTCTTTCTTAAAAACTGGTTCTGGCATTTCTTCATGGGAAGGTTTCAAACAATGGAGTAAATTTCTTTATATATATGTTACACTATTCAAATTACCTATATAGTATTATTTCAGCTTTGGTACATTATATTTTTCAATAAATTTGCTCTTTTAGTCTGAATTTTAAGTTTAATTGCATAAATCTATGTACATAAAAGACTAATATGCACAGTGTCCCTTCGGGAGTTCGACTTGGATTTTAATGGCTTTCTATGATGTGCGTTGACCACCAGTGGGTGATGCAGAATGGAGGAAGGCCCTGCCAGCATCTGGCAGCTGGGGAAGGGAGGCCCTGGCTGGCAGCCAGAAGGTCCTGATTGGCCCTGATTGCCAGCCAGGTCTAGGGACTTTACCTGTGCATGAATTTCATGCACCAGGCCTATAGTATGTTCATAATAACTTCATTATTTTTAGAAAAATTTAGGATCTCTTGTGATGCCTCTTTTTATTTATGATAAAAAATTTCTGCTTCCTTTTTTCTTAGTCAATCTTTATATATATATGTATATATATGTATATATATATATATATATATAATTCAGCTTTTCAAAGAACAAATTTTCCCCTATTTTATATTTATTTTTTATTAAATTGATTTATAATCTTTGTTATTTCCTTCCTTATAAAATTCTAAGGTTAAATTTATAGGTTTTCTAACTTCTTTATATGTAAGCTTAAAAATTATTTTCAGTGCTTTCTCAATTCTAATGTGATTATATATATATATATATATATACATACATTAATATCTGTTAAAGCTGTATACAACAAATATTTGTATATTTATTGTCTTTATTATATTTCCTTTTGAACTATTTTTACTTATGATTTTACTTATGATTTCATCTTTGATACATTGATTATGTAATAGTATGTTATATAATATAGTCTTTTCATTGTTTTGTGGTTGGTTTCCAGGTTACTTCAACTACTGTCAAAAAATGATCTGAATGATTTCAATATTTATAAATTGGGGCTGTCTGTGTTACCAAGCATATGATCAAATTTTTAAGTACTTCCTATAAACATTTAAAAAAATGAATACTGCTATTTTGGATTGCAGTGTTCTATGCATGAAAATAAAGTCATGCTGTTTCATTATGGTGATCATATTTGTCCTTACTAATTCAAATGTGTATGTTAGTATTTTATCCATTTTTTATGCAGTGTTTTTGGCAGGAGTGCTTGTCCATCCCACTAGGAAGCAGAAGTCCCTCTACTCCATGTAATAAAATACTATCTACACATTGTCAATTCCTAAATATAATTCCAGCCCAGGACTTTTACCTGAATCCAGGCTAGTATATTTAAATATCTACTGAGTATCTTCACATCTCTCAAATACTTCACATTCATGTTTAAGTTAAAATGATCATCTTCCACCCCAAACTTCCCCTTTACCTTCCCCTTTTACAGAAATAAGTAAATCAGCCAAGACCGATTTGGCTCAGTGGATAGAGGGTCGACTTGCGGACTGAAAGGTCCCGGGTTTGATTCTGGTCAAGGGCATGTACATTGGTTGCGGGCACATCTCTGGTGGGGGCTGTGCAGGAGGCAGCTGGTCGATGATTTCTCTCTCATCGATGTTTCTAGCTCTCTGTCTCTGTCCCTTCCTCTCTGTAAAAACTCAATAAAATATATTTTTAAAAAAGAAATAAGTACCATCAAATAAGTTGTTCATATAGAAAAAAAGGAAGAGCCTAACACTTCTTGATGTCCATAGCACATGCAGAAAGTTCTTACATTCTATCTTTTTTGACATCTATTTCCTCTCCATCCCCACGGATACTACTTCGTTATGTTCTATTGGAACTCTTTCAGAGATTTTGACTGGCTTTATTGCCCTCAGAAAGAGTCTTGCTCCAACTAATTTACCCTCCATGTAACTGCCAGGGTTATCTTTATAAATCACAAATATGACATTATCTGTTTAAAATCCTTAAATTACATTTTATTACCTGCAAAATATTTTTCAAAGTTTTTGCAAAGGTTTATTTTTTTCTGAAACATCTTTCTTGTATTATATCTCACCCTTTTGTGCAGTTGGAAAACATCTTTTCCATTTTGTAAGAATAAGCTCAAGTATCAAGTTCTTTGCCCATCCTCCACTAGAATGGAATACTTCTACCATTGTTCCCTTACTAAGTCCAATATGGCCTTCTATCATAAATCTTCTAAAATTTTATTTCACCTAATTTTACATGTCTGTGACACCCACCTCCCCAAGACTGAACAGATCAGGATAAAGAACCTTGGCAGATTTATCCTTGTATAATTCAGTATTGAACTTGGCAGTTACTGGACACACAACAAATATTGGTTGATTGAATAAATAAAAAAAGTCTAGTCCACACAAACTGCTATATCTTCACTCCTTTAATATTAAAATCTAATTAATGTTAACAACCTTAATCTATTAATGTAGTTATCTCCTTATTTGATCAGAAATAACCTTATTCCATGCATAGCTCTATTCTGTCTGTAAAGTCCTAACTGCTGTAGGCTATGTCTGGTATTTCAGTTAATCAATAAAGTTACCATAGGAATAAGTGAGCACATAAATGATTTAGACAGAATCTTTAATGTGACATCTCCCATGAGAAATGGTTCCTTATTTTACCATGTAACAGAGCAGAGACCAATACCAACCATGTAGGGTGACCTGAGAATAACTCTTTAGAAATCCCATAGATTAAAGTTGTCATCTTCCCTCAACAGACTCTCTCATAACATTGTCAATGAGTGACATTACCATCTATGTAGTTGCAAAATCAGACACCTTAGGGTCATTTTTAACTTTCTCATTTCCTTCATCCTACATCTTTTAATCCACTATTAAGTCCTCTTGGACTTACTTCTAAAATATATTAAAAATATGTCCATTTCTTTGCATTTTCACTGCCACCACTCTTGTCCAAGACACCACTGTCTTATAGCATATGTAATTCCTTACCATAATACTTATTGTATATTTCATTCTTTCATGTCTTTCGTCTTTCAGCAACAGATTGTGAGTTCTCTGAGAGCAATGCATATTTCTGATACTCTATCCTTCCAGGAACATGTAGCCATCAAATATAAAAGTGGGTATTAATATATTACTTTTCACCAAGTATTTTATTTGCATTATAGCAATGGCTTTACAGAGATAATGCCTTAGAAAAATGTTTCCCAAATGGTGGTCTGTGGAACACTAGTCAGCTATTCCAGGTTAAATGACTGGGAAAAATGCAAACTTTATCTCCTTCTTGGATAATTATAGTACCCATTTATTAGATTAAATGTTTCCACAGCATACAGCTTAATTGTTTATAGCCCAGCATTTTTAATACTTATTTGACTAGAGAATCTCTTTTTAAATATTTTTATTGATTTCAGAGAGGAAGGGAAAGATAGAAATATCAATGATGAGAGGGAATCATTGATTGGCTACCTCCTGTATGCCCCCTATTGAGAACTGAGCCCACAACCTGGGTAAGTGCCCTTGACCAGAATCAAACCCTGTGTCCTTGAGTCAGCAGGCTGACGCTCTATACACTGAGCCAAATTGGCTAGGGCTAGAGAATCTCTTTTTTCATGGCATATCTATTAATGTCTGCTAAATGGTGACTTTTAGACACAGTCTATAAAATGACTCCTAAAGGAGCAACTTCAGACACTAACTGTCCAATGCAGCACAGTTATAAAGGGCAGGAGGGGCTTGGGTTACCCTGACATTATCTTGAAAGGCTGATGATGTCTCCCAAATGATATCTTAATAACTAGGTATGAGTCTGCCTTCCAAGGACCCACTCCTTAGCGTAACTTCTTGTCTAAAGTTGTTTTATCCCAAAGTATATGTGTACCCTTGGTGACTTTACACAGCAATATATCATTTTGGAATGGCAGGTGATCCATTCTGTTTCTTATTATCATAAAAATGAAGTTTTTTTTTTTCCCCTCACACAAGGATATTTTTCCATTGATTTTCAGAGAATGAAAAAGAGAGGGAAAGTCAGAGAGAAACATCGATGTGAGAGAAACACATTGATTGGTTGTCTCCTGCATGTGCCCTAATCAAGAACCAGGCCATGGAGGAGCCCATAACTGAGGTATGTGCCTTTGACAGGAATAAAACCCAGGATACTTCAGCCTACTGAGCACTGAAGGAAATTTTGGGTTCCTTTTCAACTTACTTCTGATAATTTACTATGTGTAAGGCATTGTGGATAAGATCTAGAGATAACTGGGGAGTTAATTTGTCTCATGG